>NC_000067.6:71936510-73411510 GCF_000001635.26 Mus musculus | reverse complement strand
TGGCTACTTCCTTGACCACCCACCTATGAATACATTAGAAAACTAAACTCGCATACGTTCATGATGCTGGTTTCTTTCATTTTGTAGATGAGCCAGATCGGAAAATCAAATGGGTTAACATTTCTTATGGAATCTTTTTTGTATCCCAATAATAGATTCCACTCTTGCCTCTTATAGCCTATAGATGTATTGTGTGACAGATTCATTTCGTTTTCTCTTTTTTTTAAATGATTTTAAGAAGGGCAAGGGCAGAAAATGGGAAGAGACAGAGCAGGAGGAGGTTCTGACTGACTTTTATTAAAACAAAATAAGGATTAACCAGATAGTGTTGGTTGATGCTCTAGAAGAGAAACTGGGGGCCTTGCTGCATTTTATCTGCCAGTGTGAGGCCCTGTTTATGTTCATGGCATGTGAAGATAGGTAATCTGATTCTTCTGGGCTACCACATCTGTCATAGGAATGCCCCTCAAAACCTGCTATGGTCACTCAGTCAAACTTTCACCCACTTTCTGTCTTGGTTGGCACTTTTGAAGTGTTTCAGTCATGTTTGAGTCTCAGAAGTGAATTCAACATGTATTCCTTTGCTTGCTTTGGCTTTAAAAAAAATGAAAAGAGTCTCCAATCCCTTCCTTCAGACATGCTTGTGACCCCCCTGGATCATTGCAGGGTACCCACCAAAGCACTGGGAGTCTTTATGAGCATGAGTAGAATGACTCTTTCAAATCCTATTTATGCATCACTTAGTGCTAGGAGATTTGAGTGAGAGGGAAAGGAAATGAAAGCAGATTAAAATTAAAAAAAAATGAAAATGAGAACCAGGTGGCTTTCATAAAACATTCGTAAAGCAAATGAGTGGAGTTCATTAGGAAGTGGTGAAGAACCCCTCAGACACACTGGATGTGAGGATGGACGTCCCATCACTGGGAAGTTCCCTTTGGCAGGAAGAACCTGCCTACTGCCTGTGGTTTCACAGAAATGCTCAGTAAAAGGACTTCTTAAACAGAGGAGTAATGTGAACCAGTATAGGTGCTGGCCTCAAGCAAAATTAAGGGCAAGTAGGAAGGGTGTGGCCGTGGGTTTAGGTGGGAGTTGGAATGTCCACAGCCAACGAGTTCAGCCTAGTCAAAGTAGTGCGGCAACGGTATTTGTTGGGGGTTTGGGGGGAAGACTAGAGCCCACAAGGCTGATTCCCAAGCTCTGGCTAATCCAGAGTGCCCGTGTGAACCCCACTTCTCCTGATTCATTGTTGTCTTTAATAAAAGATGAAGCTGAGTGAAAGGATCTCTGACGAGCCTGCTGCGGTGTGCCTGGGCACAGTCTGGGGAACATAGGTAAGCTGGTTTCTGTTTGAATGCAGGTGGTAACTTGGGAGGAAGGAAGAAGAGAGTGACCTTTCTGAAGGGGCCCCAGCTAGTCTCTGTCCTGCTCCCATGCTTCTCTAGTGCTCCACCCTCAAGGGCAGGACCTTTTTAACCCCACCCCCACCTCCACCCCTGGCATCTGCCCTCCCTATCTCTTTGAACTATGTTGCCTGGTGCCTACATTTCCTGGCAGTGTATTGGCTGATGCCCTTAGGGGCAGTGTGGAAGGGGCATCTCTGAGCTGAGCAGATTAAGACAGGGATATGGGCCTCTCTGTGGTATTGTACTATGGCCAGACCAGAGTCAGAGGGCAATCCATGCTCTGGCCAGAGTACAGAGGTGACAGGGGCACACCCTGGGGCTCTCTGGAGTCCAACCAGCTCTGGAAACTTTCATGAATGCTGAATTCACTTGACACTTCACAGGAAAAGCTGAGCCTTGAGCCATCTTTCCTTTAGTAGTTCAATTTGGTTTTCCAGTTGCCTTTCCCAGCACAACCATCTGCCCTTGGACATGTGAGTATAAAGTAGTGATCTTATAAAGACCAAAGACTAATTTTCATGGACACACATGGTGAGATCACATGATCACAGCACCCACGCTCCCGTAGGCCAAAAACAGTTTGTATCTTTTCTGTCCTTGTCCCCAAATAAATTTCTAGTAATTGAAATTTTCAAAGAATCAGAAAGGATATTAAAGCAGAATTCCTTGCAGCATGCGTGGTTACCTTCAGGCCCACCTTCATCCTGTTTTGCCATTATCTTTATTGTTTTGTAAACTAAACTCATTATATCTAAGATAAACTCATTGTGATACTTGGATTTTCTTTTTAGATGGAAGCCATTTGTGGTGGCTTGTGTGAGAAACATACCCATTAGGCTCATGTGTTTGAATATCTGCTCTCCAGTTGGTGATGCTGTGTGGAGAAGTTATAGACCCTTTAGAAATCTTAGCCTTGCTGGAGAAAGTATGTCACTGGGGTCCATCCTTGAGGATTTATATCCTACTCCATATTCTGCTTCCTCTATGATGCCCATGTGTGGCTAAAAATGTAATTAACCAACTTCTTGCTCCGGTTGCTTGTTGTCATGCCTTTCTAAACATTATGGACTCTGGAATTGTAAGCCAAGGTAGTCTCTTCTAGAATTCCTTTTAATTTTTGTAAGTACTATACCCTAGAGGAGCGAAGTAACCTGGCACAGATCACAAGGATATGTAGAAGTGCCACTTTCAAGGGTGTTGTTGGTCTTGACTGTCATCAGTGCTGACAAACAAAGATGGCAGACACCAAAAAATATTGGGAAGAGTAGTGCTTAGATTCAGAACTTCCTGATTCAAATCCTTTTGATTAGAAGTATAGCCTTCGAAAGGATGGACCATCTAGTGATTGCCATATCCTGAGATCCATCCCATGATCAGCTTCCAAACGCTGACACCATTGCATACACTAGCAAGATTTTGCTGAAAGGACCCAGATATAGCTGTCTCTTGTGAGACTATGCCAGGGCCTAGCAAACACAGAAGTGGATGATCACAGTCAGCTATTGAATGGACCACAAGGCCCCCAATGGAGGAACTAGAGAAAGCACCCAAGGAACTAAAGGGAACTGCAACCCTATAGGTGGAACAACAATATGAACTAACCAGTACCCCGGAGCTCTTGTCTCTAGCTGCATATGTATCAAAAGATGGCCTAGTCGGCCATCACTGCAAAGAGAGGCCCATTGGACTTGCAAACTTTATATGCCCCAGTACAGGGGAATGTCAGGGCCACAAAGGGGGAGTGGGCGGGTAGGGGAGTGGGGGTGGGTGGGTATGGGGGACTTTTGGTATAGCATTGGAAATGTAAATGAGCTAAATACCTAATAAAAAATGGGAAAAAAAGAAGTATAGCCTTAAACTGATGACTTCCAGTTACCTTCTCTGTAAACCTGGAATACTAAAATTGATCCATAAGGCAGTGCTGTTTCAAAGAAACAATACAGGCAAAAATATATGACAAACACAGGTACTCAGTAACTCGATAAAACTTTGGCTAATACACACCCAGAATTAGCTGACTGGAAGGGTTTCTGTTGAGACCTACTGCTCAAGGGTGACACTGCAAGGGATTGCAAGATTTTGTTATGTTCCCTGAATAGCCAAACAAAGAGGAGACCATATGCTTTTGTGTTACAGGGATTACTGATTATTTTTTTCAGGAAATTAGCATACAATAAAATAATTTACGTGTGAGGCAATGTTCAGATCTCAGATAACAAAGGCAGCCAATTAGCCAGAATAATCCAGTCTTACTGACACAATCATTTCCATGTAAGAAGCCACACCTGCCAAACTCAGAAAAACAGATCCTTTGTGATTTTTCCTGGAGCCCCAGCATCGGGGAGCTGCCAGGGGGAAGGAAATGAATGCCCTTTTCAGTCCTCTTTAATTTCTTGGCCCCATATTCATCAAGATACTGAACATTTTCAGAAGGGGTCGGCTTCTTCCCGTCATTCTCTACCCCAGACCTTTTGCTCTCTAGAAGCTATTTAATGAGACATAACCAAGTTCAATTTTCCCTGAAATACCAACTGGGTTTGTCTTTGAACTTCACTCCCAGGCTCAGGTCTCTAGTTTCTTGTTTAACGTCCTAATTAGAAGAAAGTCTTGAGAGGAATTTTGTCCTGACTGAACAGATTTTTGACCAGTTATCAAGGCATGTCTTGGCTTCATCCTTATCCTCTTGCAACATGGCTCCCATGTGTGACAAGGCTGTGACCTGGATAGATACCAAACTGGCTCGAAGAAATTGTGTGACTTCTATGTGGTAAGGACAGCTAAACCCTAAAACCATGAGGGCTCCCGTACTCTTCTTAGTCAGCAAGAAGGCTCTACCCTCTCCACTTGTTCCCCACTGCCTCTTGGCTTCCTTCTTGCCTGTTCTCTATGACTGTCCATTGGAAGACATGTGGTTTGAATCCCTTGACAGAGCTAGGTCTGATCAGAAGTGAGGAGGGGCAGCCTTTGGATACTGCTCAGCAGTAGAACATTTGCTTACCATGCCCAAGGCTTCAGGTTCAATATCTAATGTACACATGTGTGCTCATATGTGTGTACATGCTCCCTCACTCGCTCTCTCTGTCTCCCCGTTTTAATTTAAAAATAATCAAAGTAAAAAAAAATAGTTATACAAAGGATAGAGCAAATCTTTTCTGAAAGTAGCTTTTAACTCCTCACAGATCTAGATGAAGACAGGAAATTAGTTTGAGTGCAATTTTTTTTAAGGTTCTTGTCAACATTGTTTGTTTTAATGAACAGACATGTAAGTAAGTCTAATTTTCCTGAAATATCACATGGTTCTCCTAAAATCTTTGAATTAATTTATTGATTTTTCTATTCACCAAACCCTCCGTGCCCATAGTGGATGATGTGTTAAAGGAGCACAGGTGTGACTACTCCAGTGTCTCAGAACGTTTACACATTCACTGAGTCTCGTTCAGAGTGCGGGCACTGCCCTGGGCTTGGAGTGATTTGTTTTGCCTCCCAACTTTGTAGTTCTGGATCATTACATTAAATAAGATAGAGCCTGGGCCTTATAATGTTTGGATTCAATAGCAGCTATTCTCAAAGTTAAAAATAAAGAGCTTATAAATGCATAGTGTGTCATTTAGTTTGCCAATACCAGAAGAATCCAACCAAGGCTACATGTAATTTCTGATGTAACTGAGTTTGTATGTGTTCCTGTCCAAATTTACTTTTGCCTCACTTCTTTTCTCTTTCGATATGCTTCCTGATCTTATTGGATAAGTAAGACAACTTTTATTATTTTATGTTTTTTTTTTTCCTACAGAGATGCTCTCTTAAAAGAACTAAGTCTGGATTTTTGCAGCCTGTGGCATTAGTTTATTGCAATTAGAAACTAACAGACTGGGATGTAGCTCAGTTAGTAGAGTGAACCTGAGTTTAATCTTGGGCATGATAAACATGGGTGTCAGGATAACCTTGGGTGTGTTGGCAATTTCCTGTAATGCACGCACTGAGACTGTAGCACAGAAGAACCAGAAGCTCAAGGTCAGCTTTGGCAACAAGCAGATAAATAAATAAGCATGTTCTTTATTTTATACAAAAGGATTAGAGATGCGGCTCAGTGTGAGATCATCTCTGCCTATCATGTAAGATAGGCATTTGGGTTCAGTGGCCAGTACCATAAAATAAAGTAAAAAAACAAAAGAACAAACAACAAAAGCTCTTTATTCTGGGCTGGAACTGTAAATCAGTAGAAGAAGGCTTGCTTACTATGTGAGACACTCGATTTGATCCACAGGCACAGGCAATATAATTACAACATCAACATCATCATCAACAACAACAACCTATTATCTTACCATTCCTTGCATTGCCAAATTTTGCTCTTGTCGTTATTTCTGATTTTTATTGATATTGTTGAAAGTGTCTTTCACTGACTACAGAATTGTGCCTAATATTTCATTCTTTTGGTGCTACATGTAGCCTCGTCTACTCATTCCATTGTCTCTTGACTTTCATAATTTCTGTTGAAAAGTCAGTTATCATTCTTATTGCTCATTGGAAGACAAATAAACCTTCCCCATGCTCCCATGTCATTGAGTTTTTCTATTTTGATTCCCAATTTAGACGCTCTATGCTTGCATAAATGTTGCATTCATTTTCCTTAAAATGCATGGATATATATTAAAGTCCATGTGATCTTTGTCAGGTTTTGAATATTTTTGGTCATCATTTATTCCAATGTTGCTTCTCGGCCATTTTCTCTGTTACCTCCTCTGAAATTCTATTTGTACTTGTGTTCAGCCATCTGAGAAACATCAAATGCCTCTTAACAATATTTTCTATTATTTGATCCTCTTCCTGTACCTCAATTTGCACCTTATTGAATTATTAATTTCAGACATGATGCTTTTTTATTTTCAGAACATTTATTTGTTTTAAAAACACGTATAATTTTAGAATACTTCTTTAAAGAGTTTCTGTTTTATTCTTTGCTATCTTTTGATTTCTTGAAAATGTTAATTATACTTATTTTGAAGTACTTAACTTCTAACTTCAATATTTGGCTAATTTGTGTTTTACCACAGATTCTCCACTTGAGATTCACATCTAATAACAAGGGTCTCCTTTCCTCCGGTAGAGCAGGCAAGTATTTGATCATTCTAGCACAAGTGAGGCTAAGACCCCATTTGCTCTGGATTTCTGAGTTGCCATGTGTGACTCTTTGGCTTTTAACTAAGAGCCTTACCCTTGAAGGTGGTGAGAATTTTAATCTACAGTTGAACTGTAATAAATACTATATATGAATCAAATTATACAATATAAACTCTCATATAATGTTTTTCATCTTGAATCTTCATCCTTGCATCTTTATCCTATTGCCAAAAGTCAGTATTGAGTGAAACCGTTTGACATTGTACAGCACCTTTTGAAGGCTTTAACTTAGATGTTATTTAGGGCTCTGATTTTTAGTTTGCAATTTTATCAAATGATATCATCTTGAAATAAATAAGATGCATGTATAGATACAACAAAGAACAAAAAATAGAATAAGTTATGATTCTATAACATATTCTGATATTATCCCATCCTCACAATTTAGAGTTGACTTTAAAGCAAATATAAATTCCAATTTATACAAAAAGGCAAGTTCAAAATAGGAATGTTTGTGAGTGGCTGAACTTCCCATGATCTTGGTTTCCATTAGCTTACAACAAAGTATAGAGAAAAATAGTTAATCCTGTATTTCAGGGAAGCATAGTTCATAGCTATTTCAACCCAATAGAGTTATTTCTAGGAGTTAGGAATCCCAAGTCAGTAGCTTCACGGGGATATCATTAGGCATTCAGTGTGCGTGCATATGTGGGTGCATGTGTGTATGTCTATTGAACTGACAGGTTGAACAGCCAATTGGAATAATTTTCAATGCTAATAGTCTTCACATAAAGCGTAATGATGGAACATTTTGAGAAAGCAATTGAGTCCTAGAATCTGCTGTCAAAGTGGGTACTTTAGAGACCTCTCCTTTGCAAGTAGTAGGTAAGATCCTGAGAGAATCTAGTCAGTTTTCCCTATCAAGAGTTAGTGCTTCCTGACTTGCTCTGAGAAATTCCTACTAGTAGCCAGCTGTTAGGAATTCATCTGTGAACACCAACTGCAAATGTGTGCTGTCAACATTTAACAAAAGCTTATCTCACAAGAGACGGTCAGAGTTCTGTGTTTGGTACAAGTTTGTGTGGCTAAATCAATAGCTATCCTCAGCCTTTCTTTGTTGTTTGTTTAGAATTATATCACTTTGGCTTATACAAAAATCTCCAAAACAAATTCAAGATAATTTGCTACATTCATATTATTCTTCATGATCTATGAATCTGAGTTTTTTCCTAGTCATAACCCAGATTTCCTTCCTTCTTTCCTTCCTTCCTTCCTTCCTTCCTTCCTTCCTTCCTTCCTTCCTTCCTTCCTTCCTCCCTCCCTTCCTTCCTTCCTTCCTTCCTTTCATTCTTTCCTTCTACTCTTTGTGTCTTTATTTTTATCCAGTTTTCATCATAATGCTAACATTTATTTTGTAAGCCACCCCAAATCTTACTGAGTGTCAGGTAACATATAATATGTAAGTAAACTAGGTGTAAATCTGCTCAGAAAGCTCTGAATTTATCTCAGCTCTGTCCACACCTCTATAATTCAAGTATTTAAAAGCTCTCATTTTGAATGATCAAGAAGACATTTCATTATTAGCCTTCCCAATTTTCCCTTCTTTCCTGACAAAATTTGCTTTTATGGGCACTATGGTTTTGAGTTGCATAAGAGCCCAATCTGACCTGTCATGGTTGATTGACAACTTGGCAGGATTTAGACTCACTTAGAGTCAGATCTCTGTTGGGGAGTTTCTAGATGGGGTGAATCAAGGTGGGCACACTTGCTCCAAATGTGGGCAGCACCCATTTTACAAGGTAAGGTCCAAAACAGAATGAAAAGAAAGGAAGCAGAACACTAATATTTATTTTCTCTGTTTTCTGTCAGACAATATGACTGGCTGCCTCAAGCAAGATCTTACTGTCAGTACCATGGTAGACTCTGCCTGAAAGTGTGAGCTATAACAAACCTGTCCTTCCTTAAAACACTCCTCAGCAAGTATTTGTTCACAGCAATGAGAAATACAATGCAGTCTAATATAGTTACCAGTCAGTTTTCCATTGCTGTGACAAAACACCAAAGAGAAATAGTTTAAAGGAGGAAAGGTTTTCTTTAGGTCGCAGTTTCAGACATTTCAGTCACAAGATCCTTTGTTTCTCAGCTGTGATATGGCAGGACACATGGTGGAGAGCAGGAGGGGGGACATAAAATAGGGAAAGTTGATCAAAAAGGATTAGAAGAGGGAAGGTTTTGGGAAAGAGATAACTTTCAAAGATGGCCTCCACTCACCTATTTTCTTCAAGGTAGCCCCGTACTTCCTTCCTAACAGCTTGTCCATCTTTGAGTGGATAAATGAAATTAGTGTCTTCATGGGTTCACTTCCTCTTAATAACATTACCACAGCAGCGGGCATCAAACCTTCAATGCATGAAATGTTAGAGACATCTTATATCTAAACTCAAATCCACAAGTTTAATATAAATCAAATATGTAGACAAAATAGATTAAACAAACTAGAGAAGACATTTGGGGGTAGTAACACCTGCTGGGTTGCTTAAGTGTCTTTTTAAATGGTTGAAGTAAGAGAACAATTTTTAAAAAGTAAAACTCTAGAATGTATCAGAGTCTATCCCTTGGAGAATCTATGGAATGGAACCTGGCCAGGTGCAGGAAGGAGGAGGTGTCAGCAGATGTTGAGATGCTGTTTGGGTTGGAGCATCTTCCACTATGAAATCTTGGTAAAAAGAAATGATTCCTAAACCAGATGTCAAAACGCAGCCCAGAATTAACACAAGGGCACATTTTCCATTTCAATGCAACCCCCACAGAAGTGAGGAGAGAGGATCATAGTGGCCAACTGAGGCTAGGTATTGGCATTCTCATTAGGGGGTATCTGTAATGGGAAAGTATTTCCCTTGTGAGACCAGTGAACATTGCTTTGCCATGAGAGCCAGGACAGAAAGGTCTTGTTTCTGAGCATGAGAAAAAGAACTAATGAATGCATCAAGAAGCCATTGCTTTATGAGCACAAGTAGGCCCATGGCCCTCATGGAAAATTCCTTCAGACAGGCTTGGAGATGCTCTGGTGTAGCAGCAAGTGTGGTGTCATCACGATGCTTCTCTTGTTGCCAAGTGTGAAGGTGCCTAGGTATGAAGGAACCTAGAAACTACCTTCCTTCCAGACCCATAAAATCGGAGCCAAATCATATTAAAGCACCAACATTGCTCTTTAGATGACAAACCATTGAGGACTAAGTGGGAGGGCCAACACTGAAATTCTGGGACTCCCCATTCTTTCAATTGATTGGCCCCTAGTGTGACCAGAGTAACACTCCTTCTAGCTTGATTTCTTACTCCAGGGAGTGCACTTTTAAAAGGTGAGGAAAGAAGAGCAAAGATTCCCTCCATTGTCTTCCATATGCAAATATTTCTGGGGAAAAGAACAACCAGGGGTAGACAGGAGAACACAAGAGAGACAGTGTCTTCCCTTGAAGTGAAATTACTTTATTTAGAAACACAGGCCGTGATGTGCAATGGTAACCAAGTCCCCATCAATTATATAAGAGGTCACTTCTCCTCCTCCTTTTCTTCCTCCTCCTCTTTCTTCTTCTCTTCCTCTTCCTCCTCTTCTTCCTCCTTCTCTTCCTCTTCCTCCTCATTCTCCTCCTCCTTTCCCCCATCTCTCTCTATTAAGGGACATAAGGCATTAAGAGGTAACAAGCCTTCCTTTCTTGGAGAAGCATTCCTCTACATAATGAGAGAGCTGGACACTGGCTAGGGAGACAGAACAACATGAGGACTGTACATGGACAAAGGAAAGTCTTTGATCCAAATTATCACAATTGAGACGTATGTCTGTGGAACCATAGTTAGGTGACATTTACAAAGTCACTAGGGCTTGACAGGGTGAATTATGAATGGTTGCCTAAAGGTCCATCAATCTGCTGGCTCTGGCCAAGTGGTCACAGTGGTTGAAGTTCGACCTGAATGTCATTTCTCTTCTCAGGTGTAACATTTCCCAATTCTGAGTCAGCCCTCATGGTCCCTGAGTTATCAACATATCTGCCTCAGGGAAACTGCCATATCAATGTCACTCAATGGGATTGCTAGGGAAGAAAAGCCTGCTGAAGCCTTTTTAGAGTGTGGAGTTGAGGAAACTTAAACAATAGGGTAAGTTCAGAGATTGAGGTGCCATAAAATGGGTCTGAACCTTTGTGAGGGAGACATGGGAGGCTTTAAGAAAACCTACCCAATCTATGCCAGTGACTTCATATTTAACCATCCTTACAGCTCTGGGAACAAAGCCCTACCAAGAAGCTTGCAAGTTGGAGTTAGTTCAAGAAAAGTAAGCTGGCACTGTGATGCTGGGGGTCAGAAGAAAACTAGATGGCAATCTAAGTACTTACCCTAGAAACGGTTCCATTTACACTGTCTGTCAGGGTCTCTTGCAGGTAGCTACATGCAGCGATGGTAGACTACAAATGATAATAAGAACTATCTAGGTATCTTAGCTACTTGTTTCCTTGCTGTAGCAGAATACCCAGACAAAGGCAGTTTAAGAATGGAAGCATTTATTTTGCCTCACTGTTTCAGTGTACAGTCAGTGGTCCATGGCAGGGAAGTCATAGTGGTGGCTGCCAGAGGTGGCTGGTCCCATTGTATCCACAGTTGGGAAGAAGGGAAGGATGAATATCCATACTTATCTAGATTTTTCCTTTTTTTCTGCAGCCTAAGACCCCAGCCCAAGGTGGTGGCACCCACTTTAAGGATATGTCTTCTCAGCTCAATGAACATAATCAAGGTAACTTGTTGCCAGTATGGCTGGAGGCCTGTCTCCTAGGAGAGTCCAGATCCAGTCAACTTGACGGTCAACCTTAACTATCACACCAAACAATCTCCATTTTGAACAAAGGAACAAAGTAGGGGATAATTCGGAGGGCAGGATTGTCAGAGAAAACAGACATCAATTCACTCTTCTTTTTCGGAGCAATGACTTTATCTAGAGACAAGGGAAGTCAGGAGAGGTCTTGTGGCAAGATCTCCACAAGGCCCCACTGGACATCCTATTGGCTGTTTAAGAGAAGCTCTGACATTCCTAAGGCAGAGAACACAACAGTGACCATGGATGAGATGCTTTAGCCACATTGATGACAAAACATATATCCTGCAATACTTATTTTTCTTAAATCATTTACCAGTAGTAGTGTGTAGACCTGTGGGGGAAGGCCAATATTTACTCAAATTAAAAGAATAGGACTAAGGCTTTAGCTCTGTGGTAAAGTGCTTGTCCAGCGTGTGCAAAGTACTGAGTTAAATCTCCATGAGAACTGAGAGAATGAGCCCTTATCTGCTGTACAGTTGACTGGAACCCCACAGGTAAAGCTGGCTGTCTCAATGGCTCAGGTATTTATCTGGCGGTCCTTTGGGTTTGATTTGCTTTCTGTATAAACGAGGTATTTTGCTTTTGATTTGGCCTTGCTTTGTCTGACGCTACAGTTTGAGTCCACAAAGCCCATTTCTTCCTGACCACTCTCTCCAGCTGGAACCTATCTTGCTAGAGCCTGTCTGATTGTCAGTGCGGGGGCTCAGAGCCCTGTCTCTGAACCATACAAAATCTGTTTTCTCTCCAGGAGAGCTAAGTGTTAACACTGTCCTGAGAGCATTAGCCTTGTAGGAAGATTGATAGAGTTCAGAGTGCAGAGGATAAAGCTTGCCTGGGAGGAGCAGGGGTGGGTTGAGCTGTGGCAGCAGGGCCCTGAGGCAGAGGGAACCAAAAAGATTGCTCAGAGAATTTCTGCTTTCCCCATTGCCTCTTCCATCTTTATTTTAAATGCAGTTTGATGTCTGTATAGAAATGTGGAGATAGATGAAGAAGCTAAACCATACAAGATGCTAAAACGTACCTGAAAACGCAGCAAGACCGAGAAAATTGGATTACCCAGGGACAGCACCCATAGAGTTGGCAGGCTTCTGAGGACAAGCAACACTGGGGGAGGAGCGCAGATGCAGGTGAACACTCTGAGAGCCTCAGGGGTATGCTTGAACAGCAATGGTTGTTAAAATTCCTTTCTTCCCAAGGAGGCTGAGCCTGTTGACAACCTAATTCATTTTCCTAAGAGAGGGTGCAGCAAACTATTTTTGCAAAGTGAAAAGCTGAGAGCATCTACCAAGGGCCACTGTCTTCCATGATTTCTCCATGTACATTGAAACGAGTTAGAAAGTAGACCTTTATAGGAACACACCAAAGCATTTATGTGGTCCGGCGCATCTAAGGCGAATCCCACCTCCAGTGTCTTTTCAACTTAGAAACTTTGCTTCTGAAGTGGATAAGTCTTTTGGGCAGATTTGTTTTTATCGTCCATATAAAATCTCTCATGTTTCCTTTTATATATGGCCTGAAGCAAGTCAGAGGGACAGGTGAGGTGGTACACTCTCCTTTATAAATGCATCATTATCTCAAGCAATCAAGCGCAATTCAGCTAATTACTCATTGTTTCAGGAATATTATGGGCTGTTGATAATAACAGGTGTTATCTCTTTTTAATACTCCTGCCACCACTAATGTTGATCCTCGTGAGAAGGACAGTGGTCAAATGTATAGCATTTAGGGGATTACTGAAAAAGCACAAGACAATTACCAGTATTCCAAGGCATTCTTCTATCAAAAAGTGTTTTCAATTAATTCAGATTCCACTATTTCAGTAGAAAAGAGAAAAATCAGAAGATAGAACCTGGTAGGCATTAGAGATTCTTTATAAATCAATTTACAATCAAATACAGTATTAGCCTCCCATAATCTGAATGGGTTTCAAGGAATGAATGTTTGTTTCCCTGTACCCCAATTCATATACTAAACTCATTCCTTCTGCATTGGTTTTTGGGGGCTTATGATCATAAAGATATGATTCTGATGATAGTACTCAAAATGCTCTTTAAAAAGGAACCATCATTTGTGGATGTTTGTAATACAGAGTGATCTATTGAAGGCATCTGAAAAGCAGGCAGAGTCTTTATCAGACACTCTATCTCCTGTTAACCCGCTTTTCAGTTGCTGTCTACCAGAACTGTGAGAGATTCATGTTAAGTCACCAGCTCTGTGGCTATAGTTGGCCAGGCTGGCTATAATTATCATTACATAATGTACACTTTCCATAGCAAGATATTTTGACCGGTTGGAGGGTTTTTAACCTAGGTGCTCCTAACAGCATAGTGCTTTGGTGTGTTCCTATAAACGCCTACTTTCTACAGCGGAGGGCTTCTCCCTCATTCCTCATTCCCCACACGCTGAGCTGTACAGTTTGCTTCTGAGTTTAGGAGTTCTAGGCAAATGACTTTCTTTAGTCTACTTTTACTTTCTATCTATGTAGCCATGAATATGTGAAGGAATGGAGACATACGCATTGCCCTAGCCCATGCCAAGAGATTAGACTGTTCCCAGCTGAGGATAAACCACAGACCTAGGCGAGAAGGCTGATGAGAATGAACTCACTCTAAGGAAGGGGCCACTGAGACTAACAAACAAGGCTCCACTCCTGCAGTTAAATCATGAGAAAGGAATACAAAAACAAACACCAGGCTGCTTAAGCTGGAACACACCCAGACCCAAATGAGCAGGTGTGTCCTCTGAATAAAGTGATGGAGCTATTTTGGCATAAATAGGGTCACACGTTGGTATTCCATCAGTGAGCTGAAATACAGAAGATATTTCATCATTGTCGTTGTCGTTCACTGCATTGGGCTGGGAAATGGACTCATGTTTTTGTCATCTCGAGGTCACCTTCACTTTGCAGGTAGCTTGAACGCTTAGAAGATCGCCGGAGTGCCTGCACCAATCCTGTGTCTGTCTTCTGTTGAATGGAGCATCGGGGCTCCTTCCTTGGTTAAGATGATTGAGCAGAAAGGATCCATTCACAGTTTCAGCAGCATCTCTGGAATGGCTATGTGAAGGAACACTGCAAAGAGCTGGAATTCCAGGTAGCATAGCAGCTTGGAGCATAGGTACTTGTACCATCTGGTTAGTAACTGCCATTTGAAGGAGTTTGCAACACAGTATGTCCAATTGCCTCACTGTACCCAGGTCTATCCTAGTTTCCTGGGGCACATACTTATCTTACAAGTGGAAATAGAACAGAAAACATATACATAGGCTATTGTGATTTGAATGTGAAATGATGCACAGATGTTGGACAACTCATCCCCAGTTTCGGGAGCAGCTCGGGGCATAGTATCTGTACCATCCGGTTAGAAACTTCCATTCAAAGAAGTTTGCATCATGGTGTGACCAGGTTGTTTCAAAGGTGGAGAACTTTTAAGACTGTGGCCTTGCTAGCAGGAAAGGGTTGCTGGGGGTGGGCCTGGAAGGTGATATCTGCCTTAGTTCCAGCTAAGCACTCTGGTTTCTGGCTCTACAAGATGTGAACAAGTGTCTTAGTCAGGGTTTCTATTCCTACACAAGACATTATGATCAAGAAGCACGTTGGGGGTGGGGTGGGGAGAGGGTTTATTCAGCTTACACTTCCACACTGCTGTTCATCACCAAAGGAAGTCAGAATCAGAACTCAAGCAGGTCAGGGAGCAAGAGCTGATGCAGAGGCCATGGAAGGATTTTAATTACTGGCTTGTTTCCCCTGGCTTGCTCAGCTTGCTCAGCTTGCTTTCTTATAGAACCCAAGACTACCAGTCCAGAGATGGAACCACCCACAATGAGCCCTACCATCCTTGATCACTAATTGAGAAAATGCCTTACAGTTGGATCTCATGGCGGCATTTCCTCCAGGGAGGCTCCTTTCTCTGTGATAACTCCAGCTTGTGTCAAGTTGACAAACAAAACCAGCCAGTACAAGTCACACTATAACCTCCCAATGTCACTGAATGAGCTGTTGGAGACCCACCATACCTTTCTTGCAATGATAGACCAATACCCTCTAAAATAGTGGTTCTCAACGGGTGGGTCATGTCCTCTTTGGGGTCCAAAGACCCTTTCACTGGAGTCACAGATATCCTGCGTAAATATTTACATTATGATGATTCATAACATAGCAAAATTAGTTATGAAGTAGCAATGAAAATAATTCTATGGTTGGAGTCTCCACAACATGAAGAACTGTATTAAAGGGCTGCAGCATTGGAAATACTTAAAAATATTATCAGTGTATCATAGTGATACAATGAGCAAAGTTAACTGGACCGGATCCAAACAACACAACACTTAAGGCAGTCTTTCTCTCATCATGACTTACAACTTCCATGTGCTTAAGAAAGCGTCTCCTCAGACTCCTAGCTAGATTACCTCACTGGGCTAACCTGGTACAAGGAATTGGACATTTTGATGAGCCACCATTGAGAAGGATAGATTAGAGAAAGACTAGAATAGATTGTGTGTGATCTCTAGCACCTGGCACGTTCCCCCTTTCTCCCCACTTCATACGTTTTCTCTCTCTAGACAGGACATGGTGAAGTGGATTCTGTCCAAGAGGAGAGAGCAGGGCCTTCAGGAAAAACAGGTCCCTATTCAGGGAAGTGAAAGCGTCTGAGACGTCTCTGGATTGTCCATTAAGCAGCACTCTAAAAGGTGGACTGATTCCTGCCCCATGGAAACTCTTCATGATGAAGGGTTAATGCAGGACTTTAAAAAGTCCCTCCCGTTTCCAAAATGAACAGTTTGTCTTGAAGGAGGGATTTTGTTTTCTTTTCATACTGGACCTAAATTTGGCATCCTATGGAAGTTTTATTGCATGACATTCCATCAGAGCTCAGCCAAGTCTCCCAGGTCAGGAGCAGCAGCTGAGAAAAGTTGAATGAATGGCCTACTTTCTCTCTTCATTCCTTTCCTTAATTCCATATGTTTCTCAATTTCTCACTTATAAATTTAATTAGATAAATATTTTTAAATATGGAGGGTAGAGACTTTGAGAACTCTGTGGGTCTGAAATAAACCTCTGTGGTTTATGGCACTTACAGCCTCTGCTATGCATTTGGAGAAACACACAGTGGAGAGCCATTGAAAGGAAGATGGATCAGGATTTACTGAAAGAGAAGAAAGATCTTCCGTGCCTAATCATGTGGAGTGGGGGGCGGAGGGGTTGGGGATGGGGGGTAGTAGAGAAGCCATAGGAATGTGGATAGCCCTGGGAGATAACACTCTTAGAATAAGTGGGTAATTGTGTTTATGGGAATGGGGATATTTATATGATGGGTTTCTTGGATTAACTTCAGGGAAATGAGAAAAGGCTCACTGAGTGTTTACTTGGAATTTCGTTAGAGGTGCACTTTGTCTCCTGTGTCAGCACCAGATCCCCAGGAATGAGACTGCAGATGTCTTAGACAAGGTTTCAGGGAAATGCCTCCAAGGGATCCAAGAGGGAAACAAGACTTGTGCTCTAGCCTAATGTTACAGGAGGTGCTAACTCAGTGTTTGTTGACTGTGTGGCCTTCAGCCAGGAAGTGAAATTCTAACCAGTTAGTAGGCTTTTAGAATGAAGCTTCCTTTTCATGGAGGTGTGGATGGGATGGGCTAGCAACTCTGAAACCACTCTCTGTGAATTTTAGCAGTGAGCAAAAACCAAGGATCTCTACTGTAGACAATGCTCTCATTTTCACAGAAGGTCCTTATTTACATGTTTATGATAAAGGAGATAATCAATCCAATGGTATCAAGTGAGCACTGTAGTTCTCAGCGTGAGCTCATGGCACTCTGAACATAGACCTCCAGAAGGACTGATTGATGTGTCTGGTCACAAATATAGAGATGGATGCCCACTACAAGTGTATGCATTTGTATTCTAGCTTTGTCATTTTATGAGGCCTAACAATAATGGGTCAGGGTAGCAGCAAACACATCAAGCATCCAGTCTCCGTTTCTAAACACATTCTCTACTAAGAGGAATTTAAGTTTTTTGAAGAAATGCTGGGCTCTGTGGCCAAGGGAGGAAAATTAAAAGACAAACCTACAGCATCTTTTCAGTTTAGAAAGTAACAAGATGCACAAAGAAAGATGGGGGGGGGGGCAAAGGTTTCAGCTTGTGGGAGCTTCTATTGGCCAGCTCTGAGCATGAATTTAGCTAAGAGGGTAAGAGGGTTAAGTGTTATTTGAAATATTATAGCCTATTGACTAAAAGCTGAATCCACTGTCAGCTAAAGGATAATGAGGGACAGGCCATCTTTATATCTGAAAGCCAACAAATACATGAAGAAGGGATGATGAAATGAGAAAATTACCGTTTGGCAGAATGGAGAGCATGTGTCTAGACAGGGTTTTTTCACACCAGTTTATAGGATCTCAGGGAAGCTGCTAACTGACCTTTGAGAAACAAGTATTTGAGTTTTTGTAGCACCAATTATAAACCTAGGCAGTGACATGTTTCCCTAATGGGACTGTGTCAAAGGCTACCATTTAGGATGATGTTTTGGGTGTGGATGTAGGGTCCCTGCCCTGCCATGAATGCTGGTGATTTCACCCCATGTTCATACTGATCCTTAACTCTGAAGGCAAGTTAAAGAGTCCCTTATAACTTAGTCAGGTCCTTTGGCTCTAAGAGACACTGATTCGCTCAGAGGTAGCGCGCACATTCTGTCCCACCTACAGATTCTTGAGCTGTGTCACATTTATAAGATGCATGGGGGGTGGGAAATGAATCAAGTAGTTGGGAAGATGCTCAGTCATCAAAGTGCCTGTTGTGCAAGCCTGTGGTCTTGAGTTCAATCCCTGAGAACCCACATCAAAGTTGCTCACAGCCGCATGCACTGGTAACTTCATCCTTGGGGCTCCCTGGTCAGCCAACCTTACCAAATTGTTGAGATCTGGGTCCCAGTGAGAGATCCAGTCTCAAGAAACAAGATAGAAATATTGGAAGAAGGACTCCTCTGACCTCTACATTCATAGGCACAAATGGGCACCCATTTTTGCATACACTCCTGTAAACACACACACACACACACACACACACACACACACACACACACCCCAGATAAAGTAGTCAGTAATAAATCTTAAACTAGTCATCCAGGAGATAGGAAAATTTATCTGTTTCCATGTTATAATCTAGTTTCGCTGGAAAGGGGCAGCGGCGGTGGCGGCGGCGCGGGGGGGGGGGGGCGTGGGGGGGGTGTTGATTCTTGTAATCACATGAGATCATTCAGCTCTGTTCAGTTCTGTCTTCTCTCCCGTGTAGGAATGACAGGGAACATGCTCTAGGAAACAGAACCCTAGAAAACACTTACTGAATTTGAATGTTGTGTTGCTTTCTGATATCTGTGCTTGGGATTCCGAATGACTCCAGTTGGATTTGATGGGACTCAGGGTAGCTGGAGAAATGAGGGGGCAAGGCACACACATGGTGCATAAGCAGGTCAGCCAACCACATAAACCGGCACCTAACTAGAAACATCTGCACAGTGAAAAGTTGGGTATCTGGAGCCATCATGATTGGGTAGGAAGGAGATCACTGCCTTCCCCAGGAGGCCTTCCTAAGATTTGTGAGATGGCAAGAATGAGAATGGGAAGTGGGGAGACAGAAGGCCTCGTCCTGTCCTGAGTATCGAGTCCCTGCTGACTCTGAGAGTCCGCTTACTCTTGCAAGGTCACACACATTTATTTATGTTACAGTCCGGCTGGAAGAAACATGGAGCACTCTGGGGGTATTAACAAGGAAGAAATACAAATCGGATTTGAGCAGAGGGAAGAGAAGCCTCGGCCAGCTGCATGGGAACAGGAAGGACATTGCATGCTACTTTAGCTGGTCTCTTTCCTGCTGGGAAAAGTCAACGCGTAAATGATAAAATTTATAGTGCATGGAGGGTTGAGAGCCAGACTCGCATCATTTGAGTCTGAATTCCGGTCCTGAATAGAATGCTATTGTCTCCCTCTGTCCCCCACTTCCAATGGAATGGGGCTGCTGCTGAGTGGCATCACAGTCTTCTCACAGAGTCGGAGGCATTAGCAAAGGCAAGGCTTTGTTTGGGGAATGAGACATTGACACTGATCTTTAGTTAAAATGGTCTCAGGAACAGTTATGTCATGGCATCATCCATTTCTAGAAGAGGACGGGTCTTAGAAAAGCTGAACTGCAAGTTTCTTATCCATAGGGCAAGATGGGCACAGAAGGAGGAAGGTATGCTCCAGTCTTTCAGGAAGACTCTGCAGGAAGGATACCGTGGACAAGGGCTGAAAAATCTAAATCCCAACCTTGAAAAGATCATGTGACAGATACTGCCTTGCCATGTACATGCCCGGATGATCCATCTCTCATGTCAATGCCCGTTCTCATCTGAAAAGTACCCAGCTTGATCACTCACCTGAGCCACCTGAAAGATGGGAGCCAAATCCACTTCCTGCTCAGGTGTCAGGGGAAGGAGAGCCCATTCTGTCCTGGACTCAGCAGCTGCCAAGACCCTGAGGGCTTGAGAAAAGGAACTCTGATGACCTGATGACTTTCTTTGTTGTTGTTATTGGTTTGTTTTGCTTTGTTTTGTTTCTTAAACGATAGTGACTTTGTTGGTACTGTCACGAAACCCTCAAAGCATGTGAGTATGAGGGATGATTGTGAGCAATGTGGTTTAAAAATGGAGTCTGAGCATTGGCCCTGCTATTGACTACCTCAGGGGATAAAATGAAATAGTTGAGCAAAGTGCTGTCTTTATACTAAAATAACCACCATTCGTTTAAAATGTACTGATGCTATCTCATCACTTCTGTTTCTAGAATAAGTCAAAACCAGCGTGTGTGTGTGTGTGTGTGTGTGTGTGTGTGTGTGTGTGTGCATGTGGAGGGGGCAGAGATCATTGCTGGATTCTTCTATTGCTTTCCACCATGTCAGAAGCAAGGTCTCTCACTAAGCCTGCAGCTCACTCTTAGGACAAGAGCAGTTGGCCAATGGGATCTAGAGACACTTCAGTGTTTACCTCCCCAGTGTTAGGGGACAAGCATGTGTCACCTCCCCAGCCTTTTACATATTTGCTGCAGCTCTCACCACTGGTCTTCATGGTTGTGTGGCAATCACTTTAATGACTGAGCCTTTTCCACAGCTTTCTTCTGTTAATGTTAAAAGGCCAATCTAGGGGCCAGTGAGATGGCTCAGCAGGTAAAGGCACTGTATTTCCTGCCAAGCCTGGCAACTTAAGTTTGGTCTCTGGGACCAAATTCTCTGGAGAGAATTATAAATTGAGCTCTCTCCTCTACATATGCACAAAGACACCTGTGTAGCCCAAATAAAATAAATAGGCAGTTTAGAAAGGAATTATGCATACATTTCTTTCTCTTGATGCCCTTGTATCCTCTGCCATCAATCCTGTGAATAAATGCTATATAATCTCTTTTAAAAATTAGAGACATAGTCCTGTGTTCTGCATTGCTCTGACTGGCAGTTCATTGATAGACAGACAGTAAAGATGCTTACGGAACCTCAGTAAAGACCAGCTGAGCTGGCCTACATCTGATCTGCTCAATCAATCTGTAGCATCAAGAGTTAAATGAATGGTTGTATTTATGCCCTCAATTTTTGAAGTTTGTGGTTTATTATCAGCCTAAATCAACCTAAACAGAATCTTGATGTGTTCATACCCCCAGTAAGTGGGCAATGAAGTATAATGAAATCTTAAGAGACCTCCCTCCACTGGCCAAATTCTGTTTTCATTAACGGAGGTAGATTTGTACAGAGTTACCCATTACACTCTTGCTTGGCCCCTGTTTTCTGGTGAGGACTGCAATCTGTGACCCCAGAAAGGAGGCTGCTGGTTGGGTGTGGTGGGGAACTAGGATGTGACCTGACCTTGTTAATAGCATGCCCTAAGCAACCTAGCCAATCAGCCCATCTCTGCCCTCCTGGAAACTCTTACCACCCACTGTGTCCCAGACTAGAACACCCCACCCACCAGCCCTTCCTCCGAAACAAAGATGCATGTGAGCACGTAGTGGAAATGTCAGGCAATGAGGCTTGGCAGAAGCTGGCTTCTCAGCACTCCATGTCAGGGTTCCATGAGGGCAAAAGTGCCAAGATGGAGTCCCAGATGCCAGCAAGATTCTGTTTGTGGTTATGTCCCTTTTCTGTGGGTGGCTCTAGGAAGAGAAACAACACCTTCAGACACGGACATTTACCTTTCAACCTTCTCCCTCCTATTGTTACTGCAACCTATTTTCTTTATCTCAGTCCCACGACTTAGCCTTTGCCAAGTTCGCCAGTATTTAATAGTCAGTGAAAACAATGTTTTGATTTGAAGATGGTAACCAAACTCCCCAATCCTCTTCTTTCCACCAGCATGTGAGAGTAAAAGAGATCAAAGTTACATCCTTGACGAGGTCCAGTTTCTGAGATTTTCCTTCACCGTTGTCTACCCCACCTGCATCTGCCTGAATTTCTCATGGGCTTCTATGGAAAACGACACCCACTGGAGGGGTGTTTGGCAGCTCTTCCAAGGTCACAGCTCCTGTCCTAACCAACGCCGACTCCTTATGGTTCTGTGGTTTTGAATTTGACCACTGACTGCCAACTATTTTCTTTGGTTCATTGGTTTCAACTTTCTACTTTAGCCTTCCGAGTTTTATTTCTGTTGCTGTGATAAAATACCCCAACAAGAGACAACTTAGAGTAGGAGGATTTATTTTAGCTCACAGTTAACATTTATAGTTCATCATAACAGGGAAGATAAAATGGTAAGAAATTTGAAACAGCTAGTTGCATCATAAGCACAGTTGCTAGTAGAGAAAAATGAATTCCCATACATGCTTGCTTGCTTCTGGTAAGCTATATGTCCCTATTCAGGACTCCTGCCTAGGGAATGGCACCACCCAAAGTAGGCTGGTTCTTCCTCCATAAATTAACTTAATTAAGATAATTCCCCAACAACCTGCTCACAGGCTAACCTGATATAGACAATTCCTCATTGAAACTCTCTCCCTAGGTGATTCTGGGCTATGTCAACTTGTCAAAATTAACTGTTACACTGGGTTTAGTGTATTCTTTTTTCTGATTTAGCATTTCATCTTCAGTCAATTGAGAGTCCTTATTCTGTAATTAGTATCCCTAACCTATTTGAAATGCTCTAATGTTTTACCACTGGGTAGTCTTAATTTCAAGTCAGGGTCCAGAAGTATTTTTCAATAAAAGGGCTGTATGATAAATACTTTATTCTTTACATATAGTATCTACCGCCTACCCTTTGTTTGCATTCTTTTAGCATTTAAAGATTAAACATTCTTTGCTTAGATCTATGAATAAACAGAGATATGGTAAATTTGGCCTGTGGACCACACTTTGCTAATCCTTTGCTTTAAATAAAACCCATGCCTGATTTTTTAAAGCACATATGCAAATGGGAAGTATAAAAGCAGCAACTTTTTGTGACTTAGCTCATTCACTTGATTTCTAGCTTCAACTGAGTGAACTATTATTTTGAATGAAGAAACAGATTCTTCAGGCCATGTGATTATACAATGGACAGGTAGAATAAGCAACCCAGGGACCTTGGGAAAGCAGGAGAGAAAATGTCCCAGAGAGAAAAATGCCACCGATGTAATGCTGTGTCAGACGTAACAGCCAGGATGATAGTTAAAGTATTTAGCAATTAATAAAGCCCAAGTGCCACCAAGTAAAGGTCACTGGAGCCTGGATGTCTTCTTGTAGCCATCATGAATGCTTTTGTTGCCAGAGTGTGGGGAGGTCCCAACTCCAATTAGGGGTCACATTGTGAAGGCAGTGGAGAATTCTGTTGTAAGACTCACATTTTTTTTTGTCCTGCTTTGATTTCTTTGAATCTTATTGGGTCCCCCAAAGCTTTGAATGATCCTGATAGGTCTAGGCCACAACCGATGGTAAACATTCCCTTTATCCAGTTAGTTTTTAACTAGAAGCTACCCAGGCTTCAGCCACTGGATATTAGTACCTTGCCACCCCATCACACATTCAAACAAATCATTTGCTTCTCTCTGTGGGAGTCAGGGGATACACCATCTTCTTCTTTATATAAAATCAGCTTTGCCCAGCTTCTGTTCACTCATTCTGTTCCCAAGTGCAGCCCTCATGTGGTCCTGAAAGTCATGGGTGCTCCTCCCATCGGCAAGCAACATAGGTGACTAATACACTGCTCTCAGTCTCAATTATTCAGGGCTGGGCCATATCATCTCATGCTATTTGGGGTTGGGGAATCTCTCTCATAAACGAGGTGAATAAGAAAAGTTAGTAATAGGCTGGCACGGGAACTTTGGGACAGTGACTACACAAACTTGTAAAAACAAACCTTAATGTTTTAACAGCCAATTTATCTGGATTTGAACAGCTGATACCGTTGTGGTGTGATTTGTGGTCCTTGGCTACCCCACTCTTCTAGATTACTCTTACAAGTTCAGTCTTCATTTGAGGAGTTGAACCCTCAGCAATGGTGTTGACAAAACCAGTTAGAGAATTGTCTTGCTTTGCTTTCTATTGCAATTATGAAACACCATGACCAAAACCAACTTTGGGAGAAAAAGTTTGATTTCAATGTATAGCTTATGGTTCATCGGGAGGGGAATATGGAGCAGGCAGGAATGGAAGCAAAGACCATGGGCAGATGCTACCTACTGGCTTGCTCCCAAGGTTCACAGTCAACTACCTTTATTATACATTCTTGAACTGCCTCAAGTGATGCCAGACACAGTGGGCTGGGCCCTCATACATCAATCAGTAGTCAAGAAAATGACCCACGGACCTGCCTACAGCCCAGTCTGATGAAGGCTTCTTTTCAATTTAGGTTCTTTCTTCCCAGATGACGCCAGTTTATGTCTAACTGGCACAAGAACCTACCATATATTTTGTTAGAAAGTGCACCAATTTAGATATAATCTTCAAGTAAAAAATAAGATCATCTCTCAGCCCACTCCAACTAGAGTTGGTTTGTTACCAGAGAAACAATAAAGAATCTCGGGACAAAAAGAAATTATGACTTTCCTGTCATTATAAAAATCACGGCACCGAGGTTCTGGGACAGAATCCATATATTTGATCACATGGGGAGATGCTAGGAGCAGGAAGGAGAAAATAGAAAAGGAGGAGGCAGGTGTGACAAAACAGATGAGAGGTCGTTTGTATGTGGTTAATGGTAAGATTAAAGCCCCTCAGAGGAAAACCCTGATCCCTACATGGCTTCTATTGCTCAGTGAAAAAGGCATGGAAATTCCCAAGAGCAGACAGTGATATTGGTTTTGAAATTGGTACATTGTCCTTTAAATAATTAACATTGCTATGGTGTCCTACTTCATGTGACAGGCAGATGCAACTCTGACATTAACATGCTAATATCCCAACACCTGAGATTGTCCCTAGTTACAGAGCAGAGAGGTTCTGAGTCCACGTCTCCCATTAGGTTAATGTCAAGGTGGGAGAACTTTGTCCTAGTTGGACTCACACTCTTTGAGATTAGATGGAGTTCTGTCTACGTGAAATTTAGAGGTTTCTACTGAAGGCAGATGCAGGACTCTAAGCAGAGGCAGGCACCATGGGGAGTGCTTCAACTGAAAGATGAAGGACGTGGACTTCGGCACAGGAGTTGGCTCTCACCAGCTGTGTGACCTTGGACATCTCATGCCTCACACTGTAAAATGAAAACTTTGCAGAAGATGACGTCTTCGATGACATGCAGCCCAGACACTCTGTGGTTTTGATGGAGGATTGGGGCCTGACCTCGTCCTGACTTCCTTCCTACGCAGTTGCTGAACAGGAAGTGAGCTCACAGGGAGGAACTACAAGAAGGCTGGGGGTGGAGATCTCCCATGACACCCACCAGAATGTGGAGCAGTGTCCTGACCTGCCAGAAGTTAGAGCGAGTGACTGCAGTGGATCTCTTCATCACTTATTTCTGGGGTCTTCCAAACATTAGACAATGTCTCGTTTTTATACCTGCATGAAGCCAAACCATAGTGATGTTCAGAGGATTCCATATGCAAAGAGAAATAAGGAATAAATTCACAGATAAGCAAAGGCTTATCCAAAGATTGTCAGTCATTCTTACACTTGTAAAAGTGACATATGCAAAGCAAAGAATCATAGCCATTTTTTTCTATTTTCTAAACTAGTTTTTAAAAAACTAGCACACAGAGTATATTTCACTATGTCATTTTATTATATACATTCTTCTTGGTGATCCTCCCACATTCCCCAGCCCCTCCTTCTGGTCTCTTTCCTCCCCCTAAAAGCCCTGGTTTTGCTTTCATATCAGATATAATCTCCCTTTTGTCACTTCTCACCTAAGACCCCTTTCTCCCATGTGTAGTCCCTTTAAAATTTTATGATCTATATAGAAACATATACAAATATGCACACACATGCATACACATGAACACCTCATAAATATACACACACATGAAAAGTTACATATACATACACATATGAAAATACACAGGTGGGGCGTGGTGGCACACGCCTTTAATCCCAGCACTTGGGAGGCAGAGGCAAGTGGATTTGTGAGTTCGAGGCCAGCCTGGTCTACAAAGTGAGTTCCAGGACAGCCAGGGCTATACAGAGAAACCCTGTCTCGAAAAAACCAAAAACAAAACAAAACACACATGAAAAATTAAAAGCTAGGGTCCACATATGAGAGAAAACATGCAGTGTTTGTCTTTTTGAGTCTGGGTTATCTTGCTTAACATACTTTTCAGATTCATCCATTTTCCTATAAATCATTTTTCTTTTTACAGTAGACTAATTATATATGGTATGTACCCCATTTTTATTATCCACTCACCTGCTGATAAACATTCAGACCCATTCAACTTTCTTGCTATTGTGATTTGAGTGGCTGTTAACATGATATGTAAGTACATCTGTGGCATGTATGATATAGAGTCCTCTGGGGATATGTCCAGGAGTTAGGTATAGGGAGTTATATGGTAGTTCATTTTGTTGTTGTTGTTGTTGTGTGCACTTCCATTTTACATGCTTTGAGAAATGACAGTGATTTCCATGATGGGTGTGCCTCTGCATCCCATTGGCAGTGGATAGGGCACCTCCTCACATCTTTTCATTAACGTTTGTTGTCCTTTGTTTTCCTGATCACAACCATTCTCACTGGGATGAGATGGATCCCCAAGTTTCTATTTGTATTTTTTCTGATGGCTAAGGACATTGAACATTAAAAAAAAAAAGTTCTTGGCCATTTGTCTTTCCTTCTTCCTTTCTCTTTTGGGAACTTTCCGTTTAGTTCATTAGCCTGTCTACTGAATATTTCTGTTTTTAAAATTTAAATTACGAAGTTCTCCATACATTCTACATGCTAGCCTTTGTCTGCAGTACAGTTCGAAAAGACTTTCTCCCATGCTGTCAGCTGCCTCGTTACTCTGCTGGGTGTCTCCTTTGCTGTGAAGAAGCCTTTAAATTTCACGGAATCTTATTTACCAATCCTTGAGGTTATTTCCTGAGTTACTGAAGTCCACTGCAGAAACTCCTTACCTGCACCAGAGTCTTAAAGTGTTTTTTTTTTTTTCTGTAATTTCAGCATTTAGATTCTGTATTAAGGTATTCGATCCATTCTGAGTTGCTTTTATTATGAGAAAGATGAGAGATGTTGGATACAATTTTGTCCTTCATCATGTGAATATTTTTTTCAAGCACTGGTATTTAAAGTGACTATCTCCCCCCCACCCCCACTGTGGCTGTAGCTGTGTGGGTTTACTCCCAGAACTTCTATATTATCATCATTATTAGTTTTGTCCACGTGCCTGCTTTGGTTCCTATGGTTCAGTCCTATAGTCTGAGCTCAGACTGTGAAGCCTCTAATATTATTCTTTTGCTTCGGATTTCTTTGGCTATTCAGGTCTTTCGTGTTTTGATAAGAATTTTAGGGTTTTTTTATAGTTCTGTGAAGAATATCATTGGAATTTTGACTGGGATTGTTTTGAATTTTGTAGTACTTTTGGTGATACAGTCATTTTCACAGTTTAATTCTGCCAATCTATGAGCACGGAGGTTCTGCATATCTTTCAGTGTCTTCCTTAGTTCCTTTTTCCATTGTCTGATTCATGGTTGATGTCTGTTATCTGTTTGGTTAGAAAACCTTGAACTGTAACCAGAACTGCGAGAAAATTATCGGAAAAATCACATTTGAAAGACAAGATGAGAGTAACTTTATCCCTCTCCAGTCCTCTTCAAACTGTCAAGATCATCAAGAAACCCTGGCAGCTGGGAGATTCTGTAGACGAACGTCTACAGCCTAGGTCGGATTGTACAACAGAAAAAAATCCTAAGCATCCACAATAATGTATTAATATTGTTTCATTAATTGTTACAAATACACCTTAATAAGGTCTTAGTAAAGGAGGCTGAGGGATTTGAACTCTTTATACTAACTATCATTTCAACTTTTCTACCAATCTGACACTATTCAAAAGAAAAGTTTATTAAAACAAACAAACAAACAAACAAAAAGCAAGAATAACAACAAACAAAACCAAGTATCTTAACCTGGAGAGGTGACTCAATGCTTAAAAACAATGTTTTCTCTTGCTGAGGAAGTTGGTTTGTCTTCCAGCAGGTGTTATGGTGGCTTACAACCCCCTGTTACTTCAGTTCTAGGTCTGCAGGCACCAGGCATGCATGTGGTGCAGACATACATTCAGATAAAAGATTATATACATATATACACACATATATACACACAAACATATAAGACATTTAGCATTGCTCATGTTTATATGTGTCCAGGACTGATCACTTGGGATTAGACAACTTATGGAATAGCCCTAACCCTGGAGAATATGATAGCTGTCCAGACAGCTCCAGATGTTTTCTAGCTTCCTCAGCAATTCTGTTCCTGGAAGCAAAGTGACAAGAGCATTAGATGGAAATAGGACTTGAAATCAGAAAAAGAAAATACCTCAACATTATTATATTATATTACATTATATTATATTGCATTATATTATATTATAATTTAGTACCTACTGCTAAATAGTGTCCTGTGGATACAAAAGGGAAAATGTACTCAAGAAATCTCAACAATATGGTTGCCTAAACAGAATAATGGCAGTGCTGGTTGGCATGCTGCTGCGGACAGAGGAAAGTCTGCACGGTTTGACTTTTAGATTGGGGTATGGTTGCTGAGAGAAAGAGTGGAGCAGTTTTCTCCAGGGACTGGGCTGTTTCAAAGGTTGTCTAATCCCAAGTGGTCAGCCCTAGATGCATATACACATGAGCAGTGCTAAATGTATGTACATGTGTGCATATGTGTGTGAGTGTGTATGTACATGTACATGTAACAATAACAATTAAAGATGAGATGACAAATTTGGGACAGAGAAGTTGGACACACAAGCGGTTTGGGGGGAGGGCAGGAGTGATACAGATGCAGCGCTAGACTATGAAGTTCTCATCAATACTAAGAACTGTTTTAAGTGCGACGCAATAAATATGTTGCTGATATTCCATTTTTTTGCTTTTTAAAGGAAAACAGTAAAGAGGAGGAAGAACCAAGGTCTCTGGAAGAAAATACACCAAGCTGTAGAGGAACTGAGTATGTTCTAAATGCTGTTCTCATGCACACTTCATTTCCTTTTAAGAATTAATTATTAAGAATATTAAGATTACAGTAAGAATGACTGACTCGTGACATTACAAGAAAACTAGAATGACTTTAGGGCTCCGAGCCATGGTCTGTAACTTGATGGCAGCTGTTTCCTACGAGGGGAGATCAACACATGGAGTGACTTGCTGCCAAGGATGGTGACGGAGCTTCTGAGACTTCATGAGATCAGGGCCCACTAGCCTCAGCATCTGGAGAAGATAAATGAGGAGCCAAGAGGGAGGTTGCAAGGTGAGATCAGATCCAAGAGGTCAAGGGTCAGATCGACTGGTCAAGACAGCCCCACCTGTTCTCAAGCTCTTCTGTCCCGTGGGAGCTAAGTGACAAGAGCTTTAATGGAATCAAGAAAGCTCCTCAAGTCATTTCTTAGTCCTTAACCTGGGGCCTAGAAGAGCTTCACAGGCCTTTTGTTTGTTTTGTTTATTGCTTTATAGAAACATGAGAGTTTTCATTCTTTTGTGTTATATTTTGGTGAGCTGGTTTGCCAGCATTTCCTCCTATGCGACAGCCGAGAAAGCTGTAGTCTGGAGAATTCTGTGGACAAAGTCGTATTTCTTCCTCCTTCCCTTCTGTGCATTTGGCCTTGATTAATTAAGCACCCTGTTACATCTGTGCACCTTCCGGGATTGTTCTCCAGAGACAGGGGAGCATAAGTCTTGTGCCCTAGACATAATCAGCAAGCTTCCTGGGGAGGAAGTGGGCCTGAGCACCTTGTAACATGCTGCAGCTGAGGGACAGAGGAACAACTATCATACTGTTGCAGATCCAGTCCACTGCGCTGTCCCTATGACTTCTGTGTGCGTGTTTGCATTTCATAGTCGAAGGGAGTATAGAATTTATTGTTTCAAATCGGGACACATTCAACGGTGAAAGCAAGAGGCTATAAATAATACTGAGGGGTGTCTGGCCTAAGTAGGGATTGCCTGGAGCAAACTAGAGTGTAAGGCCCCTCCACCTGTGGCCTGCTTAGGAGATGAGAACAAAAGAAAGTACATGCATTGTGTGTGCAGGTCTAAAAGCGACATATGAGGCTAGGAAAGTATGCAATAAGATTGTGCCATATTCATGGAATGTCTGTGGGGAACTGAGCTCAGTCTTAGTCCTGAACTATTGGATCATTTACTGCCTTAATTTTCTCAACACAGATGCCTTCCCACACTACAAGCGGACTTCAGGGCCCATGTGCACATGAACCAGCTGCCATTTTGAGTTCAGGTCATGTTCTTCAGGAACAGCGCTCTCTAAACCACCCATCGAGGAGGACGGTCAGTCCTCCTCTGTGAAAGGAATTCTGAGGCTGCAGGTAGCCAGTTGGGAGGACCCTCAGCTGTGGGCAGGCATGCTTGTGATCTTCAGATTCCTCATGCTCTAGAGAGGGAGTCAGCTAGAGAAAGTCTAAGTGGTGCCATGTCAGGGACAGCTTTTCTTGCCTCGTGTTGTAGGCCAAATTCCTTCTTTCCAGCCTTATTGGATGACTTTGTAACCACCAAGGTGATTGTTAGCTGGAGGCAGGACCTTGACAAGGTAATCAAAGTTAAATGTAGTTATAATGTGGGACCCCAAAACCACAAGACTGGCATCCTCATAGATGGAGAACACCAGAGACAAGCATCCTCTCTTTCCTCTCTTTGCATAGACAAAGGTGAAGAGAGTTTACACACAATCAAATGCCAAGGTACCCTCCTGTCTGTAGACTGAGGAGAGAGGTCCTATCAAGACCCAACTCTGTGGGCACCTTGATCATGGGCTTCTATATTCTAAAGTGGCAAATAAATGTGTTTTGTTGTTTAAACCTTCTCAGCTTCTGGTTCTTTGTTGCAGCAGCCTGGGGAGCCGAATACACCTGGGAGCAAGTGCGGCTTGAACACAGCCATATGCACAGAGAGTTTTTCATGTTCTCCAGTTTCCCAGTGTTAGAAAACAGAGCATGGGCTGTGAACAAGAGGTCTTGATTAAGGAGAGCTGAAGTGGAAGAAAGCAAGGCGATAGGTGTCTGCCACATGTAGGACCTTGTCAGGACATTGTTCACTCACGTGCATTTATTTAACTAGAATGTTAAATCTCTACTTCTGCCAGGCATTGTACTAGACAGACTTGAAGTATTATGAAAGACCCCTGCCCTCAGCAGGCCTACTAACAGGACTACTGCTGGCAGTGTTAGGATGGACTCTTATATCCTAAAGAGAGGGTTGACGGACAAACACCTTTTGGGAAAGTTTGCCAGCTTGAGGATTAGTGTACTCTCCACATTTCATAAGGGGTGGGGAGTATGTGTGCCTCTTCAGTGATGGCTCCCCTCCCATCCCTGCAATCCCCAGGGGAAGGCTGTGACAACCCCCTCCAGCCTCTGAGCTCAGCTGGGCTCCAGATGTGGCTCTGGAACCCACAGGATTGAGAGGTTATGTAGTGGTAACTGCACATAGGTCCTCTAAGCTGTGTGATGAGAGGGCAGGTCAGTGCAGGGACTTCAGCTTTGGGTCAGGCAATGCCAGCTTACCGAAGGTCATGAGAGGACACGAGAAGCGCCAGGTCCCACCTCTCAGCCAGTAGCCTAGAGACTCCTGGACTCCCAGGCTACTTCATGCACCTGGGATGAGCCTTGAATTTTTACTCATCCAAGGGGCTATTACAGGGGTTTTGTTTTGAAGGAAGAAAAGAGAAACTGGGTTTCCCATCTGTTCTTCCTTCTAACTTCCTTTCCACCCCCTTAGAAGCAGAGTGTGTGATATCTTCTGCTCAGCTCAGTGTCCCTCCTGGCATTGTTCCGCACCAGCAGTTCAGACCCTGTGATCTTCAGGGCTGCCACATGAAGTCCATTGGATTAGCATTGATTGCCCACACAACTCTATTTTTTATATTGCTTATTTTTTTTATTAGAGGATAATTTTTTATTTCCCCTATCTCACATCTTTTTTATTTTCAGACTATAAATGTACCAATTGGCTTCATACCAGGACAGACCTCTGGGTTTCATAAAGTGGAAATGGAAGAGAAATGAACCTAAAAGTTCCCAGCCACTACCGCCAAGGGCGGGAATACAAGAACAGTGTGCCCTCCTCAGACTTGACCATGAGGCTAGCTTTCAAAAGGGTTCTGACTATTGCTTTGAATCTCTTCACTCTAGAAGTTTTAAGCCAGCATACTCCCAAATGAGACCGACTGGAAGGAAAATACTGAAGGAATTTTATATTTTTACAGCTGGACTTAACAGGAAGACTGAGAAATAACCTGGGATTCCGAATGATCTGCTCAGGCCTTGAGGACATGTTTATGTTGTCTCTGTGTCCGTCTTCTTTCTTCAACTCTTTGGGTCAAGCAAGCTATAGCTGCCTTATGTAAAACAATTAGAATAAAGGGGTCATACAAGCAGCCCACTTAGGTTGTGAAGTGGAGGGGTGCCCCAATGGATTAGACTAAAGATGACTTTTCTGTTTGCCTAGGGTAGCTTCTTGCTAGTGCTTCCCCAGTGTGTGTCTCTTCCATGGGGCCCACCATCTACTTTCAGGTTTTTGGAGAGCCTTAGACCCCAACATTTAGATCTGAATCTTCAAGGGACTCCTATTCAAGATCCCCACCCAGTCCCTGACCTAGAATTAGTCTGTTCTCCAGTGTGCATCAGCCTGTTCTCCCTAACATTTCACTCACTCACTGGGTTAGGTTCTTGGTGGGTGGCATTGGTAACTCGTAGGGCAAAGTACAGAGTGGTACCAAACAGCCTTCACAAATTCCCCAGGAGATCAGGCATGGCACAAGAGTATAGTGCCCAGGATTTACTGTCACCAGGATACCATCTTCTTCTGATTCAGCTGAGGGACCCTGATGTTCTCATTCTCAACCTTTAAAATATGTTCAGAAGTTCTTCTTCATAGAGTCTTCAGAGACAAGCCATGGGGCAAAGCAGAGTGTAGGGCTCACGTCGTTGAGATGTGGTTACTCTTCAGCTATATCACATTTATCATTGTAGGGGTTCTGCCTGGTAGGCAAGAGGAAGCATGCACCACAGGGCACCAGGCTAAAGAGCAAACAAGCAGGAGAGAAAAAGGCTCATCTCTAGTAAACTTTTGCAACATTTACAACAACAACAAAAAATACCTATGGAGCACATTTTTCCACATTAGTAAAACTTGCAGCCTTGTCTTTCAAAAATCCCAATGTCTCATGTATGTTTTCCTCACTGCATCTAGACTTTCCTGTATGTTACTCTGACCCTCCTCATGTGGGAAAACACAGGTCAAAGGTTCTTATGTTTCAGTGTCCCTGTTGGATAGATGACCTTGGTCATTGCTGTAAGACTTTTTTTGACCCTTTGTTTCTTTTGACATCAAAGAAAAATTGACTGATATTTTAAATCTTCTACAGGGGCTTAGTATCCTAGCCTAGCGTACCCAAAATAATCCTAGTACTATAGAGGGGGAAAGATTAAAGGTTAAATAGGGAGTTTGAGACTAGCCTAGGCTACATCAAGACCTTGTTTCAAAAAAGGAATCTTACTGCTATGCTAGAACCAGCTAATGAGTTCTAGATCTATTGCTGCCCTCATGGAGGAAGGAAGTCTGGAGGGTAGGTACAGAGCTAGGATGTATGTCTTTGAAGACTCCTGTGGGTGTGCTGTACATCTGTGGCTTGGAATGTGTCCTCTAGGAGACAAGAGACTCTCTTAGGCCTGGATCTTAACTCAAGCTGGAAACCCCTCACAGGCCTGTTCCCAGCAGAGAGGACACTGGAAAACAGACCCTAATGGAATGCACAGTTCCTGCTCAGTTTGCCAAACTGCTGCCAGCCACTAAGAAATCCAATGAATTTTCCCTCCTTTCCCTTCCAGATCCAGGAATATCATGACTGGTACCCAACTGGACTGTGACCTCTTAGGAAATGCAGCAAATACACCCTACAGGTAATTTCCAGGATGCTTCAAGTTTTGTGCCTGTGACTCCTGTGAACCCCCAGGGTCTTCAGTTCAGAGGGTGATTTCTAGCAAATTATCCAGAGTCCTGTCTCAGCTGGCACCCCCTCCATCTTTATTTCTGCTAGAATGGGGCAGGGACCATTCCTACAGCAGGAAAGAGCAGCATTCTTCCATTGCTTCCATCCTTAGGAGGCAGGGAGAAAGACTGTGCTGATTAATAATAATCCCATGGAGATTATCAAGAAGGCATCTTAGAGGAGGTTGGAGTCTGGGTAAAAGGGGGCAGAGGCAGCTTGGTAGCATTGAGATTAAAGAGTGGGCTCACCACAGGCAAAAACAAACTGATAGGATGCCTAAGAGCTAGAGGTCATGACTTATGTATACTGTCCCCATGGGTGGTCTGGCTACTGTGCAAGTGACCCACTGACCTCCAGAAGAAAGCTGTAGTTCTGTTGCACCAGTATAACTGCTACCATGAGCAGGAAACTGCCAAGGGCTGCAGATGAGACCAGCAGTACACAGGGGAAATATAATGATGGAGTAGGGTCGGGTCCACAGGTTGGTTAGCTACCCAGAAACTTCTACATGGCTCATATCCACCCTTATTTGCCGCACCCTCCTCTCCAAGGCCTTTAGGACAAGCTTTTACCCGTATCCCTTTTCTCTTTCCTGTCCCTCCATCCTCTGAGGATGAAACAATCCCATGTCCAAGCACCAGCTGGGCTAGATGGCTCACTCCAGCCCTTTCTTCCAGGTAGGGGGATGGATTCTCACAACATCTCTCATCCTCATTCTCAACCTTTCAACACCCGCCTCAGTAAGATAGCTGCAAACTGCCTTCCCGAAAGGAGTTTACCTTCTCAGAAGTCACTAGCCAACAAGTTATGTCCTGGACCTCTTTCTCTGGAATTCCTTGATATTTCAGTCAGAAATATCCTGCAATTTTCTCATTAAGTATTGCACAGACCAAGGGACCACAGATTTCCATAGTTTAATATCAGTTAATCTTGGGGGCAATACTCTAGCATTAGGAATCTTCTCTGTCTCTGCTTCTGTCTCTGTCTCTGTCTCTGTCTCTGTCTCTGTCTGTCTCTGTCTCTGTCTCTGTCTCTCTCTCTCTCTCACACACACACACACATACACACAGTTGGCCTCTGCCAGCCTATGATAGTTTTGTTGTCATCCTTGAGATGTCCTTCAGGCAACTCAGGCTGACCTTAAACTTCTGGTCATTCTCCCTCTATCTCCCAAGAGCTGGGACTACATGCATGCATACCTCCACACCCAGACAACTGGAGTGATGTCATTTGTTGGCTTTGATGTTCTGTATTTTTGAGATCATTAGACGAACTGAAAATCTTTATAGAGCATGACAGGGTAGCACTGCTGCTTTTCATCACTAAACTACATATTCTAGAACATGGGAGCAAAAAATAGGAAAACGTACTTCTGTTCTGCAGGAATTTAAGCTTGCCCTCAACTTTTGGTTCTCTGTCTCTCTTGCTGCCTCACTATTAGATTCCATGATTTATGTCTTAAATGTCCCCCAAAGCCCATGTGCTAATGGCCAGCATTCTGCCTATCAGAAAGATGTTGCAACTAAGGGCTGAGTCCTAGTGGGATGAAGTTAAGAGATTGGGAGGGTGACTACGAAGGGGGCTATTAAGCTCTTTTCCTTTACTCTATCCCAGTTGTGATAGCCTTGCCCTTCCATGCAAATCACCCCCCATTGCAAACTCTCCCCCACCAACTGTGAGACTCCATCTTACCACACACTCTCACCTATAATGCTAAGGGACCACAGATTGAAACCTTTGAAACCATGAGCTAAAAGTAAGCTTTTCCTCCGTATAAGTTGCTTATCACAGCTATTTTATCACAGTGCTGGAAAGTTGAATAACATAAATGTGCTCAGCAAACTCCTGTAAGTTCTGGTTACCAGTGCTAAGGTTGTTGATACCCAGGGTTCTGCATCCTTGTTAATCACTATAGAACACTGGAGTCCTGGTTCTGCAGATAAGATGCTTGCTGATATCTCATCCCCTTTACTCTTGCCTTGCTCTCTTGCAGCCTCAACCTACATTACAGTAACTACTATCAAAGAGAGACAAAAAAATCTTCCCTTTTCTCTAGAACCAGTGGTCTCTATATTCTAGAAGCAAACACATGTGCCTGGACACTAACTTTATGAACATTTTCTATTGTTCCTTGTTTAAATGCCTGTCCTGATTTAGTCTCTACATATTCCAAGTTTCATGTGATTATCTCAAGATCTCTTCTGGAACCTAGCACCCACAGTTCCAAGGCAAACTGAAGCTGACCCAGATTGTCTGCGACAGCAGTAGTTGAGTGTTTGGCTTGGAATCCTGGATTCATCACTCAGCTTCAGCCCCCCTCCTTCATCTGTAAATGGTTAACAATAGTTCCTGTGCTTCAGACTGTGTTAAAGACAACGCACGCAACTTTACCTAATGTTTTGAGTGTAGCCAACAGATAAATATTCTTTGCTAAAGTTGCTATTACTTAAAGAAATAGGGGCTGAAGTTGACAAAAATGAGGTGATTCATCTGAGATTAGGGGCCCAGGCCTTGGCAAAGCTGAGTGCAAATCCCATCTGCAGGCATCTGAGTGACATCTGGGTCCTCTGAACAGCAGCGTTTTCTCATAGCTGCACAGGCAAGCTTCTACCTACACTCTACTGGCTTGATATTTTTTCCTGTTTAATGTCACTGATGAGTCTCCCAGCTGAAAGTACTTAGTAAACAAACAGAGACCTTCAAAGGAAAATGGATTGAGTCAATCTGACACATCCAGACCTGGGTGGAGCTGGAGCTCGAGCTAGGACCCAGGTCTGGTGCCTGTTTTTCTATGGCCTTGAACTGGAATGTTTCCCGATGGCTCCAAAGACAGGTCCCAAGAAGAGACGGTTTCCTGTAGGCCATTCTCATGGGGGTAAGCTGGCAGAGTAACCTAAGGACATCAGCTGCAGACTAAGTAAAGGGAGATAGTTGGCAACCCTCACTGTTGTTCTTCTGCTGTGTATTCTAAGGTATCAAGGTCTTGGTTAAAAAAAACATACTTTAATAAGCCCCCACATTAATAAAGTAGGGAGTTTCCCCAATGGTGGCAATTTAAGGCATGCAAAGTAGTTCTCTGTATAGACATCTGTTGCATTGGATGACACTTGAGAACTAAATGGCTTAAGCAATGAACTCTTTTTATGTCAGTCTCTGTGGATTGAGGATGTGACAGAAATCCACATGCATGATACTTGCTAATGATCTCTCATGATCTGGTAGTGAAAATGTTAGCTAGAGTTGCAGCCACCAGAAGGCTAACCTACGTCTCGGAGATGTGCTTCCATTGAGATGGACGTGGGCAGGAGGCTCAAGAGACCAAGTGTCAGTCTGGCAGCTGATACTCCCATGACTAAGTCATCATTAAAGACATTGATTGGGGCTGGAGAGATGGCTCACTGAGTAACGTGTTTGTCTCACAAGCATGAAGACTTGAGTTTGATCCCCAGAACCTGTATAATAAAATGGCATACTGGCATGAGCTTGCAATCTCAGCTCTGGAAAGGCAAAGACTGGCGATTCACTGGGGATAGCTGGCTAGCCATCCTAGTCTGATCAGTAAATTCTAGGCCTCACTGGAAGAATCTGTCTCAAAAAAAACCAGGACAAAGGGTCCTAATGAAAAGCATCCAAAGCTGATTTCTGGTGTGCATGTGCATATACAAAAACTCACACACTCATCTGCATGCAAATGTGCACACATACACAAACACCCTCCTACATACATCCATACATGAAAAAGAGAAACACTAAGTCAGAAATCATAGTGCCTTTCATGGCCTGGCTCAGAAGCCACCAAATGCCATTTCTGATTAGCCTTTAAGTGTCCAGTACTAAGCGCAGCTCGTATGTAACAGGAGACAAATTAAGCGCTATGTCTTAGGGGAAGAAGTCCAGAGAACTTGTAAACATATCGTAAAGCCATCAAGTGCTCTGCCATGCTTGTTTTCAATTACATCATTAAAAAAATGTTATTTTTTTTACTGTCTCAACAACTTAAATTGGTGTCAATTTTAAGCATCTAGGACAGCCATGACCAGTAATCTGGTTCAGATTCTGTGTGTCTCATCTTCAGGGCATGCCTCATCTCCTTCATTTAGGGAATGAAATGGTTGCCACTTAAACAAGGCTGCATGCAAAAGAATGGAGCTAGACTTTGACCTACTCTTAGATGCAAAAGCTAATTCTGTATGTACTCAAAATTTATGTGACCTAAAAGCATGAAACTCCTGAGAAAGAAATTAGGCCACAGGATTCATAATGTTGGATTTGGCAATGAGTTGAATATGGCGTGAAAAGCACTGGTAAGAAAAGAAAAAGTAGACAAATTGGGCTTAGTGGAAAAAAATTTCAAATTACATAGTAAGAGTAGAATGTCAGCCTACAGAGTAGAAGAAAATATTTGTAAATTGTCCACCTGATGAGGACCCAAACCCACCATGTGTGGAGATGGCTTACAACTTAACAGAAAAAAAAATTTAGCGTAAAGATGGGCAAAAATCTTGAACAGAAATTTCCCCCAAAGAAGATATACAAAGAGTAAGTGCAGTAAGTACAGGGAGAGGTGGTCACTGAGCGTCACTGAGCACAAAGGTAGTGCAAGGCAAAACTACCACAAAGGAAGGAAGCACCGCCTCACCCTGGCTCACATGGCTCTAATACAAACAAAGAAAAGAAAACGGAACAAATTGCCTGGACACAGATGAGTTGGAAGACTTGTCCAATGTGGCTGGGAATACAAAATGGTGCAGCTGTGGTGGAAAACCGTATAGTGGATCCTCAAAAATATAAAAAGAAAATTAGCCACTCTATCCCTACATGTATATCTGAAAGAAAAAAACCTTAAAATAGAATCTTGAAGATATATCTGTATATCGTGTTCATTGCAGCATAGCTTATAAGATCAAGGCAGACATTCATCCACAAACAGATAGATAAATACAATGTAGTATATGCATACTGTCTTATTGGGGTTTCATTGCCGTGGAGAGTCACCATGACCATGGCAACTCTTATAAAGGAAAACATTTCACTGGGGCTGGATTATGGTTTTAGGCATAAAACCATCATCATCCCAGCAGGAAGCATAGCAGCATCCAGGCAGACATGGTGCTGGAGGAGTTGAGAGCTCTACATCTTGGTCTGCAGGCAGCAGAAGGAGACTGTGTTCTATCCTGGGTGTAGGTTGAGCATAGGAGACCTCAAAGCCTGCTCCCTAGCCCCCAGCAACATGTTTCCTCCAACATGTCCACACCTCCTAATAGTGCCACTCCCTATGGGCTAAGCATTGAAACACATAAGCTTGTGGGGGTCATACCTACTCAAACCACCACACATAGAGTGAAGTATCATTCAGCCACACAGAGGAAATTCTGATGCCAGTCACCTGAGGGCATTATATGTTGCATGACATAGCCAGCTATAGGAAGACAGGTATTGTAAGGTTCCATTTATTTGATACACACAGTGTCCTAGTTTGCTGTCTGTTATGATTAAAACCATGACCAAAAGCAACTCGGGGAAGAAAAGGCTTATACTATTATACAGTTCAGTCATCAAGGGAAGCAGAGAAGGAACATGAAACAGAGACCATAGAGGTATGCTGCTTACTGTCTTGCTTCTGAGCTCACCAGCAGTTACCTATGTTATCCAGCTGAGCTCATATGCCTGGCTTCCCCCATAGTGGGCTAGGCCCTTTTATGTCAATCAGCAATCAAGAAAATGCTACCCCCCCCCACTTGTCAATAAATATACTCACTTGATGGAGACAATTCTTTGATAGTTTTCCTCTTCCCAGTGCTTCAGGTTGGCAACCAAGATAAGCCATTACATAGGATAATAGCAGTCATAGGAGTAGAAAGTTATAAGGCGGTTGCCAGGGGCTGGAGTTGATGGGGAATTGGAGCTTAAGTGTTAAATGACTATAAATGTTTGGTTTTACAAGAAACTAATAGAGATGGATGGTGATGATAGTTACACAAAATTATGAATATATGTGATACCCTGAGACTAGATGTTAAGACATTTAAGATGAGGAATTTAGTTTTGATTTGACTTTCATTTTACCTTTCCAAAAATCACTAGGGAACAAAGCAGAAAATAATGAGGTGCCTTCTAATGTCCTTTGTGCCTTTGATATTTTCTTCTCCAATATTACCTACCAGAAGATTCTAGAATTTAGATTTCACTTTGGACAATCATTCTTCTATACTTACTAGCCTCCTCAACTGTCTGTGTGCTTGAATGTGTGTTTAACATGTTTTTGCACGTGTCCTCATGTTTCAAAAACCCACATAAATAAATCTTTCATGGCCCTTCAGTCCTCAGAGGGAAGGTGAAGCTGTTTATGTTACAAGAACACATTTTATTTGCCCTCAGCAGCCAGAGCTTTGCATGCTATTCCTGTAAATGGGGCATGGTGCTGTTCTGTTGTGACATGCCTTTTGATGTAGAACAGCCACAGTCCAGTGGCTTCCAAATATATCTCGGCCTACTGTAAAAAATAACACAACAGGTCTTCCCATAGATGCAGGGTCTCTGCACATGTTCACAGGAGCTTGAGGCCATTTACTACATCCAAACAGAGAAACATTATTTTAATAGTTATGGGTGTGTCTACTTGGCTTCGAACAAGACTTCCTTCCCTCCACAGGCTCCTAGCTGCTCATGCCTGAAGCCTGGTAAGAAGAATAAAATAGCTGAGTATTTTTCCAAGACAAGACACCAAACCTTAAACTTACCCCACAGATCAGCCTTAGTATTCCTTAACCCATCATTGAAAATATTCATTTATCAAACTGTCTTTTTTTTCCTTCAAAGACTGTCCACCCTTAAAGAAAATGATGATTCAGGAGAAGTCGCCTTCTTTTAAAAGTTTCAATCCTCTTACATTTTCCAGCCTCTGGATCTTTAATGCTTTCTTAGTCTTCCCAGCATTCCCATGTGCCCACACATACCAGGAAACTGTCTGCACAGGTCCAGAAGTGGGTTTCGCTCAAGGTGTTCACAACATCTGTAGTAGTCAGAGTAAGATATGTAGCTGCCCTTTTTTGGGAAGTAAGCAAGGATGTGGGAGAGGTAGGCAATGGTTAGAAGCATATTTGTTATTTAGTGCTGTGCAACAACATATATCAAATTCACCTCTCAATTCAATAATCATTTATTGTAGCAACCCCTGGGTCAAGAGCTGGTATGATGTAGCTGGATCCTTGAATCAAGGTCTTCTATAGTTGTGTGATCAAGTTTTTGGTGTTAGCAATGCTCATCTCAAATCTCAACTGGGTTAGTAGAGATTTGCTCCCCAGCGCAGCCACAAGACTGTTGGCATGATTCAGTTTCTTTCTGATATCAGGCAGAAGACCTCAGTTTCTTGCTAGATATTGCCTGGAAGACTTTCTCTGGCCCTTGATATTACTTTCCCCACAAGGTAACTTGCAAATATTCAGCTGGTCTCCAGGAAAGTCAGCAAATGAAAGAGCAAAAGAGAATGCTGTGGTTTTATGGCTTCATCAGAAACTTATCACTTTGGCTGCATGCTTTTCCACCAGGAACAAGTTACTAGGTCTAACCCATCATCAGTGCCAAGTGACTGCACAAACACATGAAGACTAAGACGCTGCCATCGCTGGGAGCCATTTTTGAGCTGCCTACCACAAAGAGCAACAAAATAAAGGACCACACAGCGCTGAATGCAATACCCAACAGCTGAGTAAGTATTGGATGAGCTCTATAGACAAATACAATTTGCTAAAATTAAAATACACAGGGTAACATGCTATTTACTTTGCAAGGATACAAATCAATTCAAGAGTATATAATGATCACCCTGTAATGTTTGCCTTCTGGGAGCAGCATGTGGAGGAATTGGGAACAGATTACTGTGTAAATCCAGGGTAAGGTGGTGTCGACACAGAATTAAATTGTGTAGTATTAAAGAAGGACCAAGTTGAATTTGCATGAGTTTCAAAAATAAAAAAAAATCAAACAAGAAAAAGTGCTAAGCCCGCAGAAGATGCTTGCTAAGACCATGTTTTTAGAAACTTCCCACCCAGTGTCAAGTTACCTCAAAAGTTCAGAGACTTTTGCAAGCAAAAATGGTCTATGTCAAGATGCCATACTGTTGAGAATGCTATAAAGTTTGCAGTGCATAAGGGGCATCCACAGGGCAATCCACTGTCACAGGGACACAACTGTCCCTGTACTCGCTGCCACCAATGTGATAAGTTAATCAGTTTGTCACTTTGTCGTCCAGAAAGCTTATTAAAGTACAGACTGAGATACCTTCAGAGTAAGGTCTCCAAGTGACTGAACTGAGCTAGAAGTCTACATTTCAAACAGTATCTGGAGACCTTTTAGGGGTTGGGGAAGCTGGCTTAGTTGATACAATGCTTGACTTTGAATCATGGAACCTGAGTTCAATCCTCAGAACCTACAATCAATTTGTAGATAGATAGATTAGATAAATGTTAGATAGATAGATAGATAGATAGATAGATAGATAGATAGATAGATAGATAGATAGGTAGATAGATAGAAAGAGCAAGCTGGGAATTGTGATGTGTATTTGCAATCTCAGCATTTAGGAAGCAAAGACAAGACTATCCATAGGCAAGTTCCAGGCCAGTGAAGAACTGGAAAAAAGAAAAAGATGGATAGAGAGTGTAAGGAAGGGTACCTGAGGTTGTCCTCTGGCTTCCGCATGCACATGTAGACTTGTATACATATGAACACTCAGAGAGAGAGAGAGAGAGAGAGAGAGAGAGAGAGAGAGAGAGAGAGAGAGAGATTTATTGATTTAATATAGGGAGGTCCATAGGTCAAACTTTGAGAAACTCTCCCAAGAAAGGCCATATCCTGGACTGGCAGTACTGTGGACACCAACGCCACCAGCTGTTCTCAAGTGCATGATCGTGAGTTTTGTGTTACCCAGCAGCAGCAACATCTCCTGCTGCTGATCCTACAGCTCCAGTGCACACTAGTTCACAGCTCACTGACTCTAGAATTTATCTTCCTCTTAAGGCAAGCCTCAAGATCCCAGAGGCTGAGTTCAGCAAGAGGTCAGGGCAGGAGTTCGAGAAGGAAGATTTCCCTGACTGGCTGTTATAAGAAGCAACACCCCATGACTGCACCAGGCATCCAGCGAGTGCCCCCACCCCCACCCCACTGGGTGATCTGAAGAATGTGCTAATACGATTAAGGATTAAGGTGAGAACCTTGAGGTCTTCAGGAAGTGGTAAGACCAAAATGTAATCTCTGTAAAATATTTTCCATATTTGGATAATAGAAGCGGGTTACACAAGAACATTGACCGGAGGGGATAGTGATGAGGTAATGGCAAATGTCTCCAGGAAGACAACCACAGGTAGGTGTGGTGTCCTCAGAGGTCCTGGGAGTGAATCTGGAGTGGCTTCAGGTGTAGGAGGTAGATCTGTCCCCAAGGGGAATTGTGTGTCTAGTGACAAACCAACAATAGTCTTTGCTCTATTTTTATGTTCATTGAGTGACTCTCTGAACTCTTTCTTCACTTCCCAGGGCAGACTAAGTAATTTCTCTGCATGGGCCCTGTTGGCATTTGGGTTCTGGTTTTAGTTTTTCTGTGGACTTTGAAGCATTTTCAGGGTGTACACTGACCACCAGAAGATTGTGGAAACAAAGCACACTGATGGATTTCAGGGAAAGAAGCCACTGCTAACAACAAGCTCTGTCACAGGTTTAGATTCACCTTGTCTCCCAGACAAGTACAAGTAGTGTCTTTGGTAACTGGTTTCTGGAAACACATTGAGGGAAGTGAGAGGTCAGCAAAGGCAAGCTGACAGAAGGGGCCCAATATGCCCATTACTGGGGGGCAGCTGGCGTTTGAGTTGCTGGAGGATTCCAGGAGACAACAGAGTATACACTGCCAGTATATGGAATGTGTTTCAGAGTTATTGTAGATTGGCTGACGGTAGCTTCTTGGGAGATTATGTCTCAAGCCTGTCTGGTCTTCCTTATATGAGAACTCAGCATATTCTAGTGGCTATGTAGAGAGTGACAAATATATCAAAGCAACTTTGAGGATGGAAATGTGGGTGGAATTCCAGTAGCATCTGCCACAATTCTTCAAATTTTCTGTATGCTTGAATGTTTCAGGCACCAGGTTAAATGTATATTATCTCATTTACTAACTGATTAATAATCTCTATTTTCCTAGGCCCAGAAGTGGGGGAGGGATGTGGAATGAAGAGTGATTTGCCTGTGATCTCAAATCCTGATAGAATCAGCATTTGAACCTAAAAGCCTTTGGGGGCACTGTTCTGGCTCCTGAGAGGGTTTATAACCAGTTGAGAGGATGAAAATAGACTCTAAGTTGTAGGTATCAGGCCTACCTGTTCCATGAAGTGCTGGACAGATTTCAGCTTAGGATTCAGCAGGGGTGTCAAAGGGTAGAAATTCAGTGCAGTTCAAGGAGGGTCAAGGGCAGATGATAGGGAGATGACTCAGTGGGTAAAATGTTTGCTGCACAAACAGGAGGATCTGAATTCAGATCCCCAACATTCACCTTGACGCCAGGCATCCACACATGTAACATCAGTGCTGGTGGAGAGGAGGCAGGCAGATCCCATGGGCTAGGCAGCCAGGCTAGCTGAAAAGGTAAGTTCCTGTTTCAGTGAGAGAGCCTGTCTCAAAACATAATGTGGAAAACAAGAGAGAAAGATCCCTGATGGGTGTTGACCTCTGGTCTTCTTCACACATGCACTTGTGGGCAAGCAACCCTCCTTCTACAAGCACCCATGCATTTCCAGAATTTATTTTCCAAACTTGAACATGATAGCCAGTTGTGTTTGGTCTCTCTACTAGTGTATCCTCGTAAGGACCTTAAATGGGATGTAGCCCAAACCAAGCCTGTAACACCCTCCCACAAATGTAATTTTTGTCCTGCCTTCTCAGTTCATTTATGATCCCATCATTCCACCATCCAGCAAGATTTAGCACCCAGAATGACCTTTGGTCTCCTTTTCTTTGACTGAACACTCCATCTATCATGTTCTGAGATCTTACTGATCATATGCCACAGCAGTGCCTCTTAATGTTGGTGGGACCTCCTTCCTTTACGTGGGAAGAAGGGCACAGTATAATAAGAACATAGCAGAGGGTCTAAAGGCAAAACCACAACCCACTCCCTTTATATGAATGCCCACACTCTCTGTTCAGGTGACCAGTTATTTCTATTCTTGTAAAGACAGTGATAGAACTCATCACAGCCCCTGTGACCTCTCAGGAAGAAGCAAGCCACAGAGGCCTGACTCTCCGAGATTGCCTAGTGCTGTTAGACCAGAATGCTAGAGCTTTTTATTCCCCCTGAAAGGGGCAGAGAGTCTAACCTCCTTCCCAACCAGCCAGTCTCTCCTCAATGCATGGTCTGTGTCCTTGAGCACTTCAATGAAGCAGCTTGGGAGAAGGGTTCAGATAATGTCTGTATTCTTTCCCAGACACCCTCCTCCCACCCCAATTCCAAATCCATTTATCTCCCCCATAAAGTGCTTATTGACAGAAGACTTGAGTGCTCAGACCACGCCAACTGATGACAGGCCTCTCCAAACAGAGCAGTCGTGCCTCCCTTCTCCTCCCCAACCCCATCCAAAGCAGCCGTGTTTCTGCCTCAATCTCCGAGATTAACTCAGGGACCCCACCACCAAATGCTTTCTTGGGTCACTGATTTTTCAGAGAGAGAATGCTTGCCATGGAGGCATGAAATGGCACTGCTCAGACTCAAGACAGGGTTTATAAGATCTTTCAGCCAAAACGTAATTTTATCAGGGCTTGCAGATAGCCACCACCTCCACTTATCCAGCTTTCATCTGCAAACACTCTTTATTATATGCATTCGGCTTTTACATCTCCAGTACTGACTCTCCTTTTGTTAGGCTTACAGAAGTGTGTGCTTTATGTAACAAAGAAAGTCTGTAAAAACTAAAATGGAAGGGAATGGCGGAGCCAAGGTTGTGCTTTAGAGCCCTAGGTGATTTCATGATATCTCCAATCTCACTTCTCCTGGGTCATTTCTGCTCTAGTTAGGCCCTGCCTTAATGATCGTCACCTCTGCTAAAAGTTTATCATTGCAGAGTCATTCACGATCTCTGGGATAAGCCATTAAGTGTTGATCAATAGATGGATGAATAAAGATACACAATGGAAAAGTACTCACCTTCACACATGTGGCATCCTTACATCCATGATGACCTGGGCCAATAAGTTCAGCAAGGAAGCAAACACAGCGTGGCCTCATAACCTCATCTTTATTGAAGATGTTTGAAAGATCTCACGGAAGCAGAGTACAAAGTGAGTTACCAGGAGCTGGACTAGAAGGTGTGATGGAGTTCTGGGGCTGAGGAGTTATTGGTCCAAGGAGACAAGGCTTCTATTAGAAAGGATGAACACATTCAAGAACTCCACTCTGCAAGACGGCGAATGCAGTTAGCAGCAATGCTAACCATTTTAATCTTCAGGTACATGAGTGAATGAATGAATGAATGGCTCTTATTTATAATTCAGCACACAAAGCACTGTCCTGATTCGAGTGCATCCTCTCTCACAGCCTATTTTGTTCATGCTGTTGGCAAACACTACTTTGCTGTTCTCACCCTCGGGAAACTTGGAAATAGTTTGCTATAGAGACAGGAGGTCTCACAGTATGGTCGTCAGAGCATTTCCTTGGGTTTTCACATGATTGACTTACCCAGAAAACATATAGGTGATCCAGGCTTACCTGATAGGCCCTTTATTTTTCTACTTTCTCGAGTTCTTCAACAACTAAGTTCCCCCACTTTCTCTGAAAGTTCTCCTAAGCTGTCCCCCACCACTCTCGAACACGGTTCCCTAACAGTGTATTGTGCTTTTGTTCCCATATGTCGCCCCTGGGGCCTTTTTACTCCTTAATAAGTGCATGTTTATGTGATGCTAAAATCTAAGAATCTCTCTCTGAGGGACACACATGTTTAGGTATGACGGTCACATACCTGGAGGCTGTGTGCCCACAGACCTACACATACGTTGCCCGTGTTAAAGTGTAAAATAGAAACACAATTTCTTCTTCTATGCCTTGCTTTTCCAGCACTCTTGCCTCCAAGACAAAAGCTTTGCAACACTCCTCTTGCTCACACCAGCTTCTCCCCGCCCCTCCCCACCCCCACCCCCTTCCAGTAACTTCTTTACACAGGGAAAGGGGGGGAGGTATATGGATCTTCTTGAAGAATTTCTCTGTGAGGCTGAGTACAGAGACCCAGCCTCCAGGCTAAACTTGGCTGTGCCTTTTAGTTACCAAGGACATAAATCCTCCCTTCAGTCCTCTCTCAGGGATTATTTAAATTGGTCAGATTGAGAATCCATCTATTTCTTTAAAGCTCAGCCCAGGAGTTGCTCTTAACACAAAGCAAGAGTTTAAGGCATTAAGCATGTACCTGCAAGCATTTCTCAGTCCTTCATTTCCTCCCCCAGGGAGTGCTTTCCAGTGGGTGGGGTAATGGGAAGGGAGCCCAGAGCAAGTAAGCTGATTTATCTGGGAAAGCTCTCCTCTCCATCTCTGCCACTTTAATAACACTCAGCTGGGGGAGGGATTTGGTGTCCTTCAAGAGCTGGCCCGTTAAAACAATCCAGGAGTGTGTCACCCGAAGCTCAGACCCTGCACCTCGTCTTCAAACTGATGTCACCTCATAAATCCACAGGCACAGCCTGGACCCATCAGCGCACTGCTTTTTCTGGAGATTCATTATTTGTTCAGACAGGGGTCAGGTCGAGGGTTTTTGAAAGATTCCTTTAGTATTCGCCCTTCCCCCCCCCTCTTCTTAGCTGAAAATGGAATCTGCTGTGTGGCTGGGCTGGGGAAAAGCATGCTGTAGGAAAAAGCCCAGCCAGCCATTTAAGACAGGCGTCATTTGATCCACTGTACCCAAAGAAAAGCAGAGAGACTGTAATCAGGGAAGAGACGGGCCCTTGCTTTGGCCTTTGCCCTTGCTGCTTTAAAATTATGGGAATTTTGTCTGTCCCAAAGGCTGCCTGCAGTTATCTGCAAATATGAAACATGGAGAAAGTTGCAGGTTAAAGGAAGCTAGCTGACAGGGACAGTCAGGAGATGTCTGCTGTCTAAGTGGGACAGAGAGGCTGTTGAAGGTCTCACTGACCACACAGACCAGACCACGGTTTCTTTCCAGGAAGTGTTAGGGTTAGCACATCAGCCCCCTGGATGTCTGTCCTTCTGGGGAAATACCTTGAAGATACTTACAGAGAGCAGTCAGCTAACACAAAGGAGAGACGAGATGGAAGGCAGTTGTCGCATACTTGAGGGTTTCCAGAATGAAGAGTGCAGTGTGAATGGGGTTTTTTTGCTTGATTAAATGGAGCTGCTCAGAAAAACACTTAAGTCTCATTCTCGTGTATATAAAGCTGACTATGAGCAGTGGATTGTGGGTATTTAAAAACTCTCCAAGAGAAGTAGAAAAATCCTGCTTCTTTTACTCACCAGCTACTGAGCACCGAGTTCTGTGGTCGAAAAGCCCCACAGCCTCCATTTCAAGTAGGAAAGGAAGTTGCTGAGTGTGGAGCGGGAAGGGGTTGTTGTGAAAAGTGGGTCCTTCTGAGCTGGTGTGAGCTGGCCCCAGCTTGTTCCCGCTCATAATAAACACACCGAAAGGGTTACTGAAGATTCATATTAGTTCTTGTGCTCCAAGATGCTGCAGGCAAAGCTATGCAGAGCAGGAGCCCAGGGCCAAGGGCAAATCTTTCTCACCATCTATGCTGCTTTATACACATGTATATAAAAGGTTGCAATAAAAAACTTGAAATATGGAACTGTAAAATAAAAAATTTATAAGAATTAGTATTCTAAATCTCTATTTTTTTTCCTCAAAAACTTCTCATCTTTGATAATGGTTCAAAACTAGACTGAATTATCACATTATAACTACTGGGTGGTTTCCTTTGTGAAGCACTGGAAAGCGAGAACCCAGGTCTCCTTCCAGGTACAGGGCTTGATTGACAGACCTACAGGGATCATGGAGAGTTCTGGAATGCAGTTCTTTTCTTAGCTCTTGGCTCCCCTGCATGCCACAAATAAACACAGATCACTGATGGTGGTTTCAGAGAAATCCTACTGCAAGTGCTGGCACAGCAGGCTGGGGCCACCACAGACCTTATCTTCTAGGGTGGGGCAGGGAATAAGGCTCCACACTGAGGTAGGAGAGTGGTGGGGGTGGAGTCCCTGAAAACCACTTACAGCATCTTCCTGGCTTGGCAGCCAGCCTGGAAGCCCAAGGTCTTCTGGGAAAAAGCCAAGAAGAGAGGACCAAGGGTGAGTATGGGGGTGGGGGAGTTAGAGAAGGGGACTGGTTTTCACTAGCTGGGCGTCTACATGTGCCCAACTGATAGCTTTTGCCAGAATATTCTTCTGCATAGAGAGAACAGGAAAATAGAGTCAGGAGCACTGGACACATTCAGTTGCCTTTCAACCTCCAGACACCCAGAAGGCAGACTTTCTGCAAAGTTCTCAGTTAGTGAAACTGAAGTCCAGAGAGGCAAAGGCAGGCCTTGCCCCACACAAATACTCATCACCAAAGGTGTGGGCTGATTCTACCACTTTCTGTAAGCTATACTCTGACTTTGACCTTATGCTTCTTTTTAGCATCTCTAAGTCCAATTTTCTGGGTCAATCAGACAATCCAGTTCAATATCCCTGATCTTCTACAGCTTTATTCTTTATCTTGTAAAACAGACCCCTGAGTTGGAGGCATGGCTGACATGGCCCGTGGCAGAGGCAGGTTATAATTCAAAGTCAAGGTACTTCTCTGCAAGCAGAACCCAGGAAGCTGAGTTACCTGGGCACAGTCAGGAACCAGTGCAATTTTCCTGCCAGGAGATTGCTAATACTACTATTGGTTTCTTCGACTTCTGGATCGAGATTCCAGTGGGCTGGGTGAAATCCAAGGTGTGTCCCAGCAGAGAGCCAGTGCTGTTCAGCTGTTGGACCATAAATCTGAAACTGTGCTGCCCTCCAGGCCCTCCCTGTATGAACAGGAAACGCAACACAGATTCTTCACACGGACACTCAGACGAGCAGTCTCTAGACTCTACAACCCTGCCTCAGTGTGAAGAGAGCCATGGGGACCGCCTGTCTCCACCCGTCCTGCTTTTGAATTGAGCTCCTTCTCCCTGCCATTTGGCTTTTCTTTCTGAAACAGAGAGACACCGAAGCTCCCAACCATGCTTTAAAATTAGTTGAGGTTTCCTTTTTGTTCTTGCTTGACAGATTTAGTTTTGTTATTTGCAAATGGGGATATATGTTCATAGACTCTTCTTGAAATAAGGGTGATAACTCAAAATAATATCACACACTTAGTGTGCTGGGCAATGTATGGAAGTTCTAGATGAAGATTAAACTTTTGATCCTTGTGACTCCATGAATTATGAATTACCTTCATTTTCATATGGGTAAAATGACGTTCAGAGAATTAAGTTAAAATCCACTTAGGCTTTCAAAAGCAAACAGCCTGGGGAGGCTGAGGCAGGAGGACCACTGGAATACATGAGTCCAGTATCAGCCCCACCAACAGTGAAACCCTGACTCAAAAATGGTCAATACTCAAATGTAATGTCTAGTTCTAAGATGGCACACTTCACAACTATATTGCTGTGGATCTCAAAATATGTTTATATGCATGAAAAATGATGACAAACCATATAAAAACAGCCAGCCTGGAAGCCAAACATGATCTGATACCAATTTATAAGGGTCAACCTAAAATACCCAATCCAGATTCCCAGAGTGTAGTAACTAAACTTGATTATCCTTATGCTTTAGTACAGTGATTCTCATCCTGTCGGCCATGACCCCTGAATATCAGATATCTGGCATGTCAAGAACTTAAATTATGATTCATAACACTAGCAAAATAACAGTTTTGAAGTAGCAACAAAATAATTTCATGGTTAGAGGTCACTACAACATGAACTGTTTTAAAGGGTCACAGCATTAGGAAGGTTGAAATCACTGCTTTAGGGCCATCTGAAGAACAACGTGTCAGATCAGTAAGTGTTTTGTGGCACGTAAGAACAGGATTCAAAATTGACCATATAATTGGTCACTAAAGAGGCCTCAACAGATACAAGAAGATTAAAATAATCCCATGCTTCCTATCAGATCACCATGGACTAAGGCTGGTCTTCAATAACAACAAAAACAATGGAAAGCCCACATGAAAGCTGAACAATGTTCTACTCAATGATAACTTGGTCAAGGAAGAAAGGAAGAAAGAAAGAAAGAAAGAAAGAGATAAAGAGAGAGAGAAAGAGAGAGAAAGAGAGAAAGAAATTAAAGACTTTTTAGAGTTTAATGAAAATGAAGGCACAGCATACCAAAACTTATGGGATACAATGAAAGCAGTGCTAAGAGGAAAACTCATAGCTCTGAGTGCCACCAAAAAGAAACTGGAGAGAGCAGCTTGACAGTGCACTTGAAAGATCTAGAACCAAAAGAAGCAAATATACCCAAGAGGAGTAGACGGCAGGAAATAGTCAAACTCAGGGATGAAATCAACCAAGAAGAAACAAAAAGAACTATACAAAGAGTCAACAAAACCAGGAGCTGGTTCTTTGAGAAAATCAACAAGATAGATAAAACCTTAGCTAGACTAACCAGAGGGCAGAGACACAGTATCCAAATTAACAAAATCAGAAAAGAAAAGGGAGACATAAGAACAAAAACTGAGGAAATTCAAAAAATCATCAGATCCTACTACAAAAGCCTATACTCCACAAAACTGGAAAATCAGGATGAAGTGGACAATTTTCTAGGCAGATACCAGATACCAAAGTTAAATCAGGATCAAATTAAAGATCTAAGCAGTCCCATAACCCCTAAAGAATTAGCAGCAGTCATTAAAAATCTCCCAATAAAAAAAGCCAAGGAACAGATGGGTTTAGGTCAGAATTCTATCAGACCTTCAAAGAAGATCTAATACCAATACTCTTCAAACGATTCTACAAAATAGAAACAGAAGGAACACTACCCAATTTGTTCTACGAAGTCACAATTACACTTATACCTAAAACACACAAAGACTCAACAAAGAAAGGGAACTTCAGACCAGTTTCCCTTATGAATATTGATAAAAAATACTCAATAAAATTCTAGCAAACCCAATGCAAATACACATCAAAATCATCCATCATGATCAAGTAGGCTTCATCCCAGGGATGCAGGGGTGGCTCAATAAACAGAAATCCATCAGTGTAATCGACCATAGAAATAAACCCTAAGAAAATAACACATGATCATCTCATTAGATACTGAGAAAGCATACGACAAAATTCAACACAGTTTCATGGTAAAAGTCTTGGAATGATTAGGAATTCAAGGCCCATACCTAAACATAGTAGGAACAATATACAGCAAACCAGTAACCAACATCAAACTAAATCAAATATCAAACTAAATGGAAAGAAACTTGAAGCAATCCCACTGAAATCAGGGACTAGAAAAGGTTGCTCACTCTCTCCCTACCTATTCAATTTTGTATTCAAAGTCCTAGCCAGAGCAATTAGACAACAACAGGAGGTCAAAGGGATACAAATTGGAAAGGAAGAAGTCAAAATATCACTATTTGCAAATGATATAATAGTATATTTAAGTGACCCCAAAATTTCCACCAAAGAATTCCTACAGCTTATAAACAACTTCAGCAAAGTGGCTAGATATAAAATTAACTCAAACAAATTCATAGCCTTCCTATACTCAAAGGATAAACAGGCTAAGAAAGAAATTAGGGAAATGACGCCCTTCACAATAGTCACAAAAAATATATAAAATACCTTGGTGTGACTGTAACCAAACAAGTGAAAGATCTGTATGACAAGAAATTCAAATCTCTGAAGAAAGAAATCTAAGAAGACCTCAGAAGATGGAAAGATCTTCCATGCTTATGGTTTGGCAGGATTAATATAGTCAAAATGGCCATCTTGTTGAGAGCAATCTACAGAGTCAGTGCAATCCCCATCAAAACTCCAACTCAACTCTTCATAGAGTTAGAAAGAGCAATTTTTTGCAAATTCATTTGGAATAACCAAAATTCCAGGATAGCAAAAACTATTCTCAACAATAAAAGAACCTCTAGTGGAATCATCATCCCTGACATCAAGCTGTACTACAGAGCAATTGTGATAAAAACTGCATGATACTGGTACTGCGACAGACAGGTATATCAATGGAATAGAATTGAAGACCCAGAAATGAATCCACACACCTATGGTCACTTGATCTTTGACAAAAGCGCCTAAACCATATACTGGGAAAAAAAGACAGCATTTTCAACAAATTGTGCTGGTTCAACTGGAGGTCAGCGTGTAGAAGAATACAAATTGATCCATTCTTATCTCCTTGTACAAAGCTCAAGTCCAAGTGGATCAAGGAAGTCCACATAAAACCAGAGACACTGAAACTTATTGAGGAGAAAGTGAGGAAGATCCTTGAACACATGGACATAAGGGAAAATTTCCTGATTAAAACAACAATGGCTTAAGCTATAAGATCAACAATAGACAAATGGGACCTCATAAAATTGCAAAGCTTCTGTAAGGCAAAGGACACTGTCAATTGGACAAAATGGCAACCAAAAGATTGAGAAAAGATTCTTTCCAATCCTATGTCTGATAGAGGGCTAATATCCAATATACACAAAGAACTCAAGAAGTTAGACTCCTGAGAATCAAATAATCCTACTAAAAATGGGGTACAGAGCTAAACAAAGAAAAATATCAAATGGTAGAGAAGCACCCAAAGAAATGTTCAACATCCTTAGTCATCAGGGAAATGCAAATCAAAACAAACCTGAGATTCTACCTCATACCAGTCAGAATGGCTAAGGTAAAAAACTCAGGTTGACAGCAGATGCTGGTGAGGATGTGGACAAAGAGGAACACTCTTCCATTGTTGGTGGGATTGCAAGCTGGTACAACTACTCTGGAAATGAGTTTGACAGTTCCTTAGAAAATTGTACATAGAGAACCCATCTATACCACTCCTAGGCATATACCCAAAAGATGACCCAACATATAACAAGGACACTTGCTCCACTATGTTCATAGCAGCCTTATTTAAAATGGCCAGAATCTGGAAAAACCCAGATGTCCTTCAACAGAGGAATGGATACAGAAAATGTGGTATATTTACACAATGGAGTACTACTCAGCTATTAAAAATAATGACTTCATGAAATTCTTAGGCAAATGGATGAAACCAGAAAATATCATCCTGAGTGAGGTAACCCAATCACAAAAGGACATACATGGTATGCACTCACCGATAAGTGGATATTAGCCCCAAAGCTCGGAATATCCAAGATACAATTCACAGAACACATGAGACCAGAGAAGAAAGAAGACCAAAGTGTGGATGTTTTGGTCCTTCTTAGAAGGGGGAAAAATACTCACAGGAGCAAATATGGAGACAAAGTGTGAAGCAAAGACTGAAGGATAAGCCATACTGAGACTGTCCCACCTCAGGATTCATCCCATATACAGTTACCAAACCCAGACACTATTGTGGATGCCAAGAAATGCATACTGTGACAGGAGCTTGATATAGCTGTCTCCTGAGAGGCTCTGCCAGAGCCTGACAAATACAGAGGCAGATGCTCGAAGCCAACCATTGGACCAAGCATGGGGTTCCCAATGGAGGAGTTAGAGAAAGGACTGAAGGAGCTAAAGGGGTTTGTAACCCCATAGGTAGGAGAACAATATCAACCAATGAGACCCCCCCCCAAGAGCTCCCAGGGACTAATCCACCAACCAAAGAGTACACATGGAGGGACCCATGGCTCCAACTGCATATGTAGCAGAGGATGGCCTTGTTAGGTGTCAATGGGAGGCAAGGCCCTTGGTCCTGTGAAGGCTCGATGCCCAGTGTAGGGGAATGCTAGGGTGGGTGGGTGGGACAACACTCTCATAGAAGCATGGGGAGGAGGATGGGATAGGGAGTTTCTGGGGGGAAATCCAGGAAAAGGAATAACATTTGAAATGTAAATAAAGAAAACATCCAATTAAAAAATATAGAATTGCAAACTTTATATGCCTCAGTATGGGGGAATGCCAGGGCCATGAAGTGGGAGTGGATGGGTAGGAGAGTTGGGGGGGGGGAGGGTCTGGGGGACTTTTGGGACAGCATTTGAAATGTAAATGAAGAAAATACCTAATTAAAAAAATAAATTTAAAAAATTAAAAAAATATATAGAATTGAGTGAATGAATTACTCAAAGGTCCATAGCAAAGTGGAAAATGTGTGTGTGTGTGTGTGTGTGTGTGTGTGTGTGTGTGTGTGTGTGTGTGTGTGTGTGTGTGTTTATTTCTCAGGACTTGAGTCTGGCAGATAGGGAACAAATCCCTTCAAAGAGCTGTACCCTATTATCTTTCTCTATGGCTTATATGATCATTTTTGCTTCCATTCCATAACTCTCACGGCTGCCACCGATGTCTTCTTATTAGACACTCTTACCTTTGAAACAAATGTTTGAGTAGATGTTCTTTAAAAGGAAGTGTTGCAGTCATAACAAATCCCCCTCAATCCATTTTCCAAACCAGTAATCAATGCTGAGACCATATTGGGTTCTGTTGGATGAGAATCAGCTGGAGAGAAATCATCTCTTGGGCAGAACCTCTGGAGTCAACATTTTCTCACATCTCGAGGAGGAAGATGAGGAGGAGAGGGAGGGGAAAGGAGGAGGAGAGAGGGAGGAAAGAGGGGAGAAGGGGAGAGGAGGAGGAAAAGGAGGAGGAGGAGGAGGTAGTGGTGGTACTGGAAGAGCTTTAAATTGGCATGTGGGTGGAGTTGAACTTAAAGACATGTTAGGGAGGTCAGAAGCTCTCTGGTCTTAACAGAGAGAATGCTCAAGGCATCTCAGGAACAAGGACATGGTCTTAACTTAGGGTATTTTCTGTTGTTGCAGCAGAATACCTGACATGGAGTACTTTATAAGAAGTAAAGTGTATTTTGACTCACGGTCCTGGATGCTGAGCCCAAGAACATGGCAACAGCATCTGATGGGGAGGAGTGGGGAGTGGGTGGGGGAATGGGACAAAGCACAAGGTAGCCATGCTTTGTAATCCTGTAACTCTCCAGTTTAACCACAGCAAGAACCCGTTATGACAATCCCTCTTACCTTACATCCTCATTTTAAAGATGCCACTTTGGGAGCCAAATGTCAACAGGAGGTTTAGTGGTACCCATTCATGCCCAAGTTGCAGCAGACATCAAACTCTAAGATGCAGAAATGAGGGAAGTAACTCTTAGCAGCTTCTTTTCCCCAGCTTGGAAAGTTGCTGAATAAGTCTTGGGAGAGAAAGGAAGTAATTACAAAGGTTTTCAAAGCTCTCACAGTAAAAGCATGCTCACTTGCCGTGCATCACACACATTGGGTTCCACGTGCACACCTTAAGTACAGCGTGGGACTGTTATGAGAATATAAATAAAGTGAGAATCTCTGAAAAATATCTCCTTCAGACCCTAGGATATAGTCAGGTCATTTCTGATGCTTTGGGGGCTTGGCCATGCTACAGATCCAAAGAGAATGCAAATCACATATACAATTTCTAATTTTCTACTAGTTCCATTTTTTGAAAATGTAAAAATAAACTGACAATATTAGTTCTAACAATGCATTGTAGCTAACATATCCCAACCAATATAATTTCAATGGGTGGTTTAAAATTGTTAGAGGAGATTGAAAATTCTTTGTTTTGCAACTAAACCTTCATATCCAAGTGTGGTGGCATTCAATGGCATATCTCTGATCAGACAAGACAGATGTTGAGTGCTCAGAAACCACATGTAACTGATGACAGCTGCATTGTAGGAGCTGAAGGATTATAAACCTCCACAGGGAATAGAAACACAATGTGTTTTAATCGTATAACAATTTATCTCAACAATATAATTAAGCTTGTTATAGGAGCCAAAAGATGGGGGAGAAAAGCCATAAAATTCTCACAAATTCTCATTGCCTGTGGGTGACTTTACTGAATCTGTACAAGAATGAGCCCATCAAGGATGAGAAGGAACATAGAAGCCCTACCCCTTACTGCTGAACTATCTTGCACAGACTCAGGGAAAGAAGGGACTGTCTCCTTCAGTTATGTATCCACTGCTGACCTCAGAAAGCTCCAGTGAATGGCTCTACTCCAATAGTACATGGAGTGGTTAAAATAAGGCACTCATCCAATAAACCAAAAAATTGTCAACTGGGGGAGGAATAGGTAGGGGAAAATGGGGATCAACAGGGGTGAGAGGGCGGTTAGAGAGGGTATAGGGAGAGAGCAGCCAGAGTGTATTATATTCACACATTAAACTGCCAAAGAACCAACTTCATAAAAATTAAAAAGGGAAGTATGCATAATGACTTCAGTGAGTGATCATAGCAAAGACACATGTACCTATATCAACTGTGAATATTGATCGCTTTGAGGCCACAGAGTGGGAGAACGATTAATAGAAGAGATTGCAGTTTTCTTTGTGTGCGTCTGCAAAGCCTGGATTGTCAAAAGATATGCATTTGTTTCAAAACGTTTTTCCAATGATAATATTAAGCACATGCATAATTTTTTAGAATATCCCATTTGACGTTTATTGATAAAATAATATTGTCTGTTATAAAAACCTAGATGGCATATGTAGTTAGTGTATTTTCATTAGATAATGATTCTTTCTTTCTTCCTTTCTTCCTTCCTTCCTTCCTTCCTTCCTTCCTTCCTTCCTTCCTTCCTTCCTTCCTTCCTTCCTTTCTTTCTTTCTTTCTTTCTTTCTTTCTTTCTTTCTTTCTTTCTTCCTTCCTTCCTTCCTTCCTTCCTTTCTTTCTTTCTTTCTTTCCTTCTTTCTTTCTTTCTTTCTTTCTTTCTTTCTTTCTTTCTTTCTTTCTTTCTAAAGGGAAGTCTGGAAGAAGAGTACTGGGCTAAAGATTGCCAGAAAAACACAAGACACACAATAAATTAGAATTTCAGATGCTGATAAACAATGGTTAAACTTTGAAATGAGTATGCCCATGCAAATATGTCCTTTAAATGATACAGGGATAACCTCAGCATTTGCATGGGCCATGCATATTTATCCCTAAAATATTATTCAGTGTTTATCTGAGATTCAAATTTCATGGACCATCCTGTCTTTTTGTTTACCAAATGCAGCCACTCTCCTTGGGTTGCCATTATCACAAATGGGCAGCTGTGGTGATGAAAGGCTGCTTTGCCCTGTTGCTGGGGTAAGTGCAGTTTCCAGGGGAATTATTCCCATTAGTGGTTCCCAGTTAGGATGCAGTTGGGAGGTGTTTCCAACTCCTTCTGCCAGAGACAGTAATTATTAAAGTAGATTCATTTCCCTGTCTCTAGATCTCTTCACTTGATTTTCCCTACGAAAGTCTTGGTGTCTCTTTTTGTTCTTTCTCTATTGCTATTCTCAGAAACTTGAAAGGAGATTTAAGAATTCTGAAATGACCCCTAAATATGTTGTCCACCAGACAGAGATAGGTTTTTATTCTCATATCTTGAAGAATTAATAGTGCTTAGGATAGAAGATGGTCCACCAGTTTTCTACATTCCTATATGTAGGTCAGTGCTCTGACTATGTATCTGGTACAGATTTATCGCCTCTCTCTCTCTCTCTCTCTCTCTCTCTCTCTCTCTCTCTCTCTCTCTCTCTCTCTCTCTCTCTCTGTGTGTGTGTGTGTGTGTGTGTGTGTGTGTCCACCCCACAAGTCCTCACTCTGTACCCCAGGCAATCCTCTGCCGACCGCTAATTGCTGGTGATCAGATAGCTAGGCATTGACTTAGCTCAGGCTTGCATAAAACCAAAAGCATAAAACCTCACCAAACTATTCATCAAATTCAAGTTTTGGCCTTACTTGCCAGGTGTGTGTTCTTTCCTTTAAGTGACTTAGAGAGAAATTCAGCTTCAAATAGCTACTAACTTGCCAGTCTTTCCCCAAATGCAAATCCTTGAGAAATTAACCTGGGCACCTGCCACAAGAAACCATAGCACTCATCCCATGGCACTTTAATGATGAAAGAACCCTTTGATCCAGAGTTTTCTAATGTCTAATCCATTAGTGGAATTGCTTTTTCCATCATAGACCTCTTTATGAGATTCAAGTAGCTCTGACCATGGGCTCTACCACAGATTAAACGATGGGTGCTTAACTGGCTTTCTAAACATCTCTCTACTTGTAATGAGTGTTAGCATTCAACAAATAAGGCATAAATACATAAGTCAAAGAAAAAAGTATGCAGAAGAGATGCAACTTTACCAGTATTCAAGAAATGAGTTAAATTGAAATAACCTATTTTAGAGATGTATACATTTGATATTCTTTACCAGATCAGTTACCCCGCCTCGCCGCTCTCCTTCTTCAACACTCCAACCCCTGAATGTTAGTGTATGTTAAAGTCATGTGAGCTCACAGGTTATTATTACACAGTCAACACAAAAATATCAGTAAGACAAACAATGTCTATTCATTTGCAAAATCAGACAGGCAATTTAGTTTTAACCTTCAATGACAACGTTAAAACTGTTTCTCTCAAAGTAGACATGTATATCATCTATCAAAAGAGTAAATTTTTACTGTGATTATGAAAGATATCCATTTTATAAAGGTGTAGCAATTACTAATAATTTCTAATTAGCCAAGAATAAAGGACAATCTATTTCTGGACAATGTTAATACAAATAGCCCCTTACTTGACTGACTCACAAACTTTCTAAAATAATGTTTTTTTTTAATTTATAATTTATAATTTAGTAGAATATATCTTGGTCATATTCATGCCCCTCCTCTTCCTAACCCACCCACTACACTTTATGGTCTCTCTCTCTGTCTCTCCTCTGTCTCTCTGTCTCTGTCTCTCTCCCTCTCCCTCTCGTGTGTGTGTGTGTGTGTGTGTGTGTGTGTGTGTGTGTGTGTGTGTGTGTGTCTTTCTGTCTCTCTGTCTCTGTCTCGCCTCCATTTCCTTTTCCCTCTCCTTCTCTTCTCCCTCCCTCCCTCCTTTCTTCCCTATTCTCCCATTCAGTTTGTGTTGTTTGACTATTTCTAGGAATGGGGTCTGCCCTGAAATGACCAACATGCAAAGCATCATTCTTTTGGGAAGGAAAAAAGAGAAGGGTTTCCCTCACCTAGTTGTAATCAAATGTCAACAGAAATTTGGCCAAGAGTGATACTTCTTTGTTAGCCTTGAGCTCCAGTAGGTCTTTTATACATACTGTATAAGCCTCTGGGAGCTCATATGGACACTAGCCCTGTTGTTGCCCTGATGTGCTTGCTAAACATTGTTTCCTTGAACTCATCTTCAACTCCTGGATTAAAGTCTTTCCACCCACCTTCCACATAGATCCCTGAGCCTTTAAGGGTGGGGTATAATAAAGACATCATAGGGATGAGCATTCCAAAGTCTCTCTTACTTTTTGTCCATTGGTCATTTGTGATAATTGCCATCAACACTAAGAAGAAACTTCTCTGATGAGATATATTCTCTGTGAGTATAGCAATATGTCATTAGAAATCACATTATTGCTATGTCCATCTATGAGAATGATAGTGGTAGGTTTTCTCCCAGGGCCTATTACCTTGCTGACTTTGGGTTCTTGGCTTCATTGACAGTGTCAGGCATAGATGAATTCCATCACCCAAAGCAAGCCTCTCCTTTGTGTGGCAAGCACTTTACTCACTGAACCATTTCCCTGCCCTAATAGTGGCTTTATCAGGACACACTACATCATAACTCAAGAGAAATGTGGCCATATAAATCTAGGAATAACATTATGCAGTTTTAGGAAATGCATTTACTAATTTTCAACATTAGGACAAGATATGTCTTCTTGAAAAAGGTATATAATAGATATGTTATTTTAATATTTTGGATTTTTATGAACTTAAATTTCTAAAGTAAAATTAGCATAATACAAAATAACCTTTAAATGTTGTATTTAACTTTACTTTGAAATTCACTCACTAAAGAATCACAATCTATTAATTTTTATGCACTATGAGGCTGGAGTGAGAACAGAATGCTTACTTACTCAGAATGTAGGAGGAAAGGCCATCTTTAAAGAATATATATATATATATATATATACATATATACACATATATAATATATCCTATATTATATATACATATATCAAATATGTGGAGTATGGATTGCTTATCCCTGCATTTGCCAGGATCTCAGCTTCTGCTCAGCAAGCATCATCAGAGAGCATTGTACCATATTATATACATATAATATAATATAATATATAATATATATAATATTATATACACAGGATATATTATATATAGTAATGAATACACTAAATATGACCAAAAGTGGAGATATTAGAGAAAGATAAGTACTCCAAGGGAATACCCCTTACTTACAATCACAGGTTTGAGATTCTATGTAGTATCATAAATCCCAGACAAAGATTGTCCCTGTAGTGAAAGTCCAAGCACTCTTGACACGAGGCCACCTTTGCAATGCAAATCAGACTTTAACTGCCATATCTCCACCATAAAGTTCGTAATTACAAAAGACTTATAAACTGTATGCTTATTTTTGGTCCTTGAGTTTTATTTTATGAGGATAATAATATTTTGCTTTTATTTCAGACAACCATCTTTCTTGGGGGTTGGGGAGAAAAACATTTTCTCACTTGTTATTTAACTTGTTATTTGACAGTTTCAGCGCATGTCAAAATTCAAAAGACTAAAATCACACCTGTCTCCTAGCAGGCTTAATGAAAGGAAAATCCTCCTTTACTTGTAGCAATGTCCATGATGAGCTCTGGAAATGAACACCCGGGTAAAAGAACAAGTACACCTTAAACAGGCTTAATAGGTGAGCAGCTAGCGACTGATTCACTAACCCCAAATTCCCGATGAACCTAAAAACATATTCAAGAAAAACCATAACTAATGTAAGAATCTATATGACACCATAACTAAATGGCAAACTTAGAATTAACGTAAAAATCTATTCAATAGAATTCTTATATATGAAGACATAAGCACTAAGTTTTAGTTAGATATCTCTAAATCATACTTGCAAGTTTTTATAGAAGATGAGGAATTCTGGGGGGATAATGGTATGAATAGAATAAAAGCTAGTGTTCCCCCCTAAAATTCAAGCAAGAAGAAGGAGAAGGGGAGGAGAAAGAGGAGGGGGAGAAGAGGGAAGAGAAGGAGGAGGAGGAGGGGGGGGGGGACATGGAGGAGGAGGAGGAGGAGGAGGAGGAGAAGGAGAAGGAGCAAGAAAAGAATCTACTTTACTAGTGAACTGGAATGTGTGGAGGGTGTGCTGCTAGTTCAAAGCACTGACTTCAGACAGGGAGGAGACTTAAGTGGATAAGGTGGAAGGAGCCAGGCAGTCTTGGGAGGGTAATGCTTCAGAGGGAAGACTGACAAGGAAGGGGAAAACTTGAGATTCTTGCAGGCAAAAGAAAACTGAGTCATTAATGAAATAAATTATGGTGTGGCATTTGATAAATTACTATAATTATATACAAAATAGCACAAGTAATTTATAATTTAAAAATAAATAAATTTCAAAATAAATTCTAATATAGAAACCTATAGACAATTTCACTCTCTACCCCTGAGCCCCACTCCCACCCCCAACAAAATCGTTCAGGATAAAAACCATATTTTATTACACTGACAGATGAGAGTGTTCTCTAATGTATCTGATAAATCTTCCAAGCCACCTGCCCCAGCACAGAACTGTAGAGACACAAACCAGCTTTGTACGTACAAATTCTTATCACGAGAAAGCAGAATGAGTGTCGGAGCATGGGCGGCTGATGAAAGTTGGTCTGGAACCAAATAATGATGAGGCTGAAGAAAACTGCAAGCTGATACTCCAACCTGAGCAGAAGAGCTCTGCACAGCGCACACTTTTGTAACACCCCACACTGAGTCTGAAATGTAACACACACACAAACACAAAGCACCCAAGACATGAAAAGAGAGGAAAGGCAGAAGACAAAGAGGAAAGTCATATAGAAAACAGACTAAATTACAAGGTGCCAGAGGGAGACCAAATCTGAATGATAGCATAATAAAGCTATTACATCAGCACAGGAAAGTAACCAGGAGAATAAAAATTATCCTATCAAAACTATTAGATTTCAAAGGTAAGCCAAAGAATCCTTTAAATATTGAAGCCATAGAGAAATAACTTTAAACACAGAAGAGCTCAAGAAACCTTGTGAAGAAGTCCATGAGCCCTAATGAGACATGTGGTTACAAGATGAAATTTATCTGAAAAAGAAGATTAATAGTGCAACGTAACAATGGTGAACTTTCAAGTGTCTTGGTTTGTGACATAGGATAAAATAGGAGACTTGCTTGGAAGAATAAAACCTTATGCAATGCATTCCCTAAGGCCTGTGTTGTACTTTTAAATAAACTAGAAATAAAGCAAAGTGAACAGAATATGTCAATCATATCAATAAATGTAAATGGCCATAATTCAACCATTAAGATTTTTTTTCAACCCGGGAAAAAAAAAACCAACTCCAAAACAAAATGATCAGAGAAGAGAAATGCAGGGAAGAGACAGTAAATAGAAGTGCTTAGAAAGTAAGTGTAGAGAATGAGATGCCAGACAAAGAATTCATAACTGCAGGTTCAGTGTGGCAAGCAGGGCCATCTGCATTGCTTCTCAGCCTTTTGTCTAAGATCAAGTGAGAAGATAACTTTTAAAATTGTGCAAAAGACAGAATTCACAATTAAGAATAATGGCTAAAGATTTCTGTCCACCAAATCAACACAACATGCTTCAAAATCAAACTATAGGAGCTATAGGATATAAGTATAAAAGCACTTACATATCAAAAAGTGACTTTTGTGCAAATCAAGTAGGCAAATCAAGTGTGCTGGTTAGGGTTCACCAGAGGGATGAGGGTGTTGAGGATATAAATAATGGTAAGGGGACATTAATTGGGGTGACTCAGATGTTAAATCATCTGCAATCTGGAGAGCCAAGGATGCCCTGGAGGTAATCTGTCCAAGAATCTGGATGCCTTAAAACCAGAAGACAGAGATGTGGCTGGAGTCTGAAGCAGAAGGCGTGAGAGCTCCTGTAAGTCATTGGCATGGGTATTTAGAGACTGAAGAATCTAGAGGCAAGGACAGCAGCAAAACAAATGTCTGGCTTAAGAAATCCACTGCTCCCATGAACGCAAGCTTCCATGTATTGGGCTTTGCCTTTCATCCAGGCCCCTAGCTCCCTGGTTGGTACCTCATCCATCATCCAGGCCCACAGCTCCATGGATGGTGCCTCCCCTTGAGAATGGCTCTTTTCCATATATAAAATGGTTTTGTAATACTGATGCAATTAAAGAAAGAACAAGATGGGGGAAAGACACAAAAGAACCAACAACTAGAAAGACACCAGATCAAGTTCAATCCAAAATCATCTCCTTTCTGGTTTGTGAAGAACTTAACAGCTAAGATTAATCACACAGTAACCTTTAATAGGAACGGATAAAGCAAAAAGTTACACACTTACAGTCAAAAAAGGATATTAATGAAACAAGAAAAAATTTTAAAACACGCGGTACAATTTTATAGTCCTTTATGTGAATAAACTTGGAAAGACTAGACAAACTATTGTTTTGCATAGAAATATATACAGCTTAGAGAGATGGAAGGGTTGCATGCTCACGTTCCCATGGAAGCACTGTAGAATGTTGCCCAGGGTTAGCTGTACCATTGAGTAGCAGACCTAGGTTATTTCTTGGGGAAGATAGCAAGGGAAGAAAGGACAGGTAAAATTCTGTCATGCTTGCAAAAACAATAGGAGTATAAATATTCCCTAAATTATTCCAGAAAATTAAAACTAAAAGAAACACACGAGTACTTTTCCCGAAGCAGATATGACATTGAAATCTACACCTGATAGAGCAAGAAACTTCTCAGCCACCATCCCTTAAAATGGTAGATATAAAGTTTCTAGATAAGATTTTAACAAATAGAATCTACTACTATGTAGAAAACACACCCTATAATAAAATGGGATTTACTGGAGAGATTCAAATAATTATGACATTAGAAGTTAGAAAATCCAAATGTTTATCTATTAAAAGTCCTAAGAAAAATATTGTACCCTCTATAAATGGTTAAAAAAAACCTTTCCATATAATTGCTTGCTTTTTCTTAAAGTGTAAAATATGAATTTGTGATTAATTTAACATAATAAAATAAATTATACATCCCTAAACCAAGTATCATAGTTAGTGAAGAAAACACTGAGAAATTTCTGCTAATGTCAAAAAGAAAGCAAAGGCATTCACTGTTTCTTACTAGTCCTCTTTGTACTTCTTGAAGTATAAACTACTACAATTACAAGAGAAATAGATTCAAGCCCTTACTTAGAAAATTAGATAGAAAAGCAAACCTGTTAAATGATCTTACCTGTGTAATGCCTTGGAACTAATGACAAAGGAAACCCAATCTCTAATAGTGATCACAGTATAAAATCAGCCCACAGAAGAGCCATCCAGAAGATGACAATGACAAAAAGACATGACAGAGGACCCAAGAAAACTATAGTTAATGAGGATATGAAAAAGCAAAGACTCTATGAGAAAAACATCAAAATGTATCTTAAAGATGCAAAAGTTGGCTTGAACAAAATGGTATACAACACTCATGGATAGAAATGACTCCATGTCAAGAAAAACATGTCCATTCTACCAAAGTTTGTTTGACTATATATTGGTAATGCCAGTTTTACATAGATCTCTACTTTTCTGTCAACTAATGAATACCCAGCTTCAAGGAGTTTTAGCTTGATTCCTGTAAACAAGACCAACTTGAGGTATGTTCATCACTATGAAAGAAATAGTCTTGTGAACAAAAAGAAAAAATTCACATTTTCATTAGAGACTGGACAATCCTAAGGCACTCAGCCTGTGACTGGCCAGATTGCCATAACAGATGTGAGATCAGGTAGGAAACCTGGGCTTCATCCAATTGTAAGGAACAGTAATCCCACTTCCTGGCAAAACATGTCCCCATAACATCTCACACCTACTCACTTCCATGGTTTTAGTCCATTGGTCTCATTAAGGTCTCCAAGGGGTGATCCCAGGAAGTTAAGCTAATTTGAAGACACTTGGATAGATGTAAAGGTGGAACAGGTCTACTAAAATACCTCTGCAGCGCTCCTGCATCACTTGCTGCTATGGCAACCATTCAAATTAGCAACTTCTCTGCTTTGTACCCAAGGGTGGATGTGGATACTGCTTCTTACTCCAGTCATCAAGGCAATGAAATGATTTCTGGTCCTTTTGTATGTACCTGCAAGAAATAAAATGTCTACAAAAATTAAGCATATTCTGTTTATTTTCCTTCACATTTCAATATCTTTGTAGATGCCCAGCATGACCAGGAAAACTCCTTGGTATTTCTTTAGATTGTTTTTAATTGTGTCAAGATTATAGGCTTACTTGAAAATATTGGTAGTCATCTCTTGCTGCATAACCAACTACCCCCAAGGTTAGAGGCTTAAAACAACAAATTCTTGGTCAGAATGTCTGACTCAGGAATGCAAGAGCAGCTTAACTGGGAGTCTGTGGCTCAAGGTCTCCCATGAAGCTGCAGTTTGGATTTGTATGAACTACAGTGTCTCTAAGGACCAGTTTGCAAGATTGCTCATTCATGTTGCCTTTTGACCCCAATGCAAGAGCTCCCATTGCTCTGCTCTATAAAGCATCTGTATTTTATCTTCTCCTGGCACAGCAGCAAGTTATCATCAGAGAAGTGATCCAAGAGCAAGAGAACAGACGATTCAGGGGGTTTCACAGATCACTCCCTACCATTTTACCCCATTCTATTTACTAGGAGTAAGTCATCACTACATACAGTTCATTGCTAGGAAGACAGCTAAACTCCATCTCTTTCAGCTGGCTCTGTAGCTGGGACTGAGTCCAAGAGCTAGACCTGAAACCCAGGCTTAATCTCCATCTCTTAAACAGAAGCGTATTAAATAATTTGTGGACACATTTTAAAAGTGTTCACTACAAGAAGGATATGCAGAGTAAAGTCTGAAAGGTTTAAAGTTATGGTGTCTTGTGTTTAAGGGGAGTTATTACAGTGTAGTAGAGTAGTCATGCTGAGCTTGGCTCACAAGGATGGGTCCTGGCCAAGGCCAACTTTACAAGGGTGTGGCCAGTGCTGTGTCATGGGCTCCATGCTGAAGAAGCTTTCCTGCTTGGTTTACTACTGTATTATTGCCATCTCAAAATTGAAAATTTTAGTAGTGCTTAGGATTTTGTTTTTATCATTGCATTTTATATCTGAAGTCCAATGGAAACACAAAATGTATATTAACCGAGGAGATAGCCACAAGCACAAGCCTTTCTTGACTTCTATTTTTGGATATTTATTTGAATATATATGACTTTGGGGGAGATCTCATGGGCCTAGGACTCTGATAGACCCATAAGCCCTCAAACCAACTATAAGCAAGTTTGTTTGCTATGTCTATGACTGAACAGTCCCAAGGGGCCAGATTTTCTATCCAAATCAGAACTTGTTTTCCCTATACAGAATTGGTGATGACACTCAAAGAAACTAGAATGGGAGAAACCCTATCACAGGCTTCATTATTCATACTCCTTCCCTGTGTTCGTTGACCTCTGCCACCAAAGGTGATGGTGTAGATAGAAAGCGAGAGCCAAGGTCCTTTCCAATTCCTCTTCATAGCAGCCCAGATTTGCTCATTAGTAGGTCAAGGTAAGTACTGTTCATAGAGTGCTCATACAGTAAAGAGAACTGAAATGTTCTGCCAACAGTTTAGTGATGATTAATTTTGATACTTTAAATGATGTGCACGCACTTGTACATCCTAGGAAGTAGACATTGTGCTATCTTGATGGTTCCTGATAGAGTGAAATGCTCTCACTATTTCTGTCTACAAGTACCATTGTATAATACAGTTTTCTTTTAATACAGAGAACTGCTTCCAGAACATGCTCATGGATACAAAACTCTATAGATAGGCATCTCCCTTACACAGAACAGTTCAGTATCTGAATGGAAGTTGTACAGTCCTCCTGTGCACTTGACTTTTATTTTTTTAATATTTTTATTAGGTATTTTCTTCATTTACATTTCAAATGCTATCCCAAAAGTCCCCATACCCTCCCCCCACACACTCCCCTACCCACCCACTCCCACTTACACAATACAGTGTAAATGTCATTGAATAACTATTAGACTATTATTTAGGGGATTAAGAAGAAGAAAATCTGGATATATTTAGAATAAACATTTTATCAAGAATATTTTCAATTCATAGTTGGTTGGATCTACAGACACAGAGCCAGCAGATATGGAGGACCAAGTATATTAAGTAAAATGGTGAAATCAATGGTCATAGTTAATTTTTAAACTTGGAGTGTTAAATTTTAAAACTTAAAATGACATTTAATACCAGAAATATGATAAAATAAAAATAGACACACTGTGACAAGTCAAGAGAGGTCTGGAAAAAGAGCTACTCTCAGTTGCAAGTTTGCCCTGTTTCCTGAGCAAAGGGTTCCATGTTCATGTTTTATTTTCATGAAAAACATGAAAATAAAGACCCAACTCTCTGAAATTTCACTGTTTATTCAAGGTTCTCAGAAACCAGCTATTCATTCTCTTTGGTCATTTGATTAGGTGGGAAAGGGGGTGTTCCACCGATGGGTGCCCTTTGTAGACCTAGACCTTAGAGATGCACCTCCCAGTCTTAACAAGGCCATCTTACTTATTTATCCCCTGGGAACACTGTTTCTCACACCTCCCAGAGATTTGGGCAGGAGAAAACTCTGTGAACCCAAATAATAATAGAAAGGCTTAATTACAGTCTCTGCTGAAGTAGTAAGGTAGATGGCTCCTAAGAAACCTGGCACTATCCAAGATCATACTGTGAAAACACCATTTTTATGGGAAAGTGCAAGTTCTGAGCAAGAACATTTTAAATTAGAAAGATACCTTTTTTTCCCTTGAAAATAAGTTTGAAAATCAAATTAACTTTATGAGTTTATTTTGTTATGACTAAACTAAACTGAGTGTAACAACTTGGCTATCAAATGACCACAGCAAATCTAAATATTGCTAAGAAAAATTTCATGGGAGTACCAAAGCTCCAAATCTGCACATGCCTAGGTAAATGTTAGAGCTGTTCTCAGCCATTAATGGTAAATACAAATCTAATCTGTCAAATAAATAGCGGGCACCCAGACAAAGCAATTATGGATTTCTAGAATGTCTTTGAAGTGCTTTCCCTTTGGCGTATGCCTGTGTGTCATTCTATCAGTCAGCTGTGGAAGCATTGTGACCAACAATGGTGGGCATCATGCCAAGGCCATTTATCAGAGTCTGTTTGAAATGCTGAGATGCTAGAGCAGAAATCTGTAGACTGTGTGACTTGTAAACAACAGAAGTTCGGGTTCTAAGTCCAAGTCGAAGACCGGGCTTCTTATGTCCTCCCATACAGAAAATGGAAAGACAACAACCCCCTTCATAGACTTTCTCATCACCACCACAATGTATCTTTCTCCCAAAAACCCACACTGCCACACTGGGCTCTAGGATTCAACATCAGAATTCCAGGGACACGCAAGGATTCAGTCTACTTATAGTGATGCAAGGATTTGGGTACACATAATGATGTTACATGACTTCGGATGGTACTAGAAATAACTGAAATATGAAAGGAGGTCAACTTAGAGAGACTCAAGCACAAATTTTAAAATTTAATCTAGCCTGATGGCCTATGTCTGTGGTCCCATGTAGTTAGGAGGCTAAGGCAAGAGGATCGAGCACTTAAAGATGCCTGGGTTATAGGTTAAGTTTTAGGCTAGCTGTGGTGGCTTAATCCCCCCAAATCAAAAAGATGTCTGGAGATTTAGCTTAGCATATAGTGTTTTCCTAACATGTTCAAGCCTTTAGCTTAATATATAGTATTTGCCTAACATGTTCAAGGCCTTAGGTTCAATCCCTAGTATCACAAAAACAAAGCCAAAACAAAATACAATAAAAATTAGGTTTGTAGGTTTTATGGAAGTTCATGAATGCTGATTGCGACATAGATGCTGTCAAACTTTAAAGGAGATAAACTCACAGGAACAAAATGTGGTATGAGCAGAGGAGAGAGATGGACAGTCATCAGTCAAGACAGGAGGACTTGGAATCCCAGGGCTGAGGAAGCAAAGACAAGGAGGACACCCTATGGAGATCGCTGCCTTAGCAGCCTCAAATAACTGGCAATTTCCAGAACAGTGAGAAACCCATCTCAAAAATAATGTGGACAATTCTGTAGGAACAACAGCCAAGTTTGGCCTTTGGCCTTTGGCACACGCACACGCACACACCACACACCACACACCACACATACACACACACAGAGAGAGAGAGAGAGAGAGAGAGAGAGAGAGAGAGAGAGAGAGAGAGAGAGAGAGAGAGACCCATGTACACAGGCATGCAAATATAAATGAAACTATATAGTATGCATACATGTATACAACAGAAAAATCCAGCTTCAAGGATGTGGTCATCATCCACATAGTGCAATATTTATAAACTGGGTCGATGAAGACAAAGAAAGGGCTTTGAACAGACCAAGAACTAGTTATAATTGTTTAATGACATTATTCAAAAATAGTGGCAGCAAAGGTGATTCAGTAAGCAAGCTGTGAGGGAACACACTCAACTGCCCATGGAGTAGGAGAAGAAGGGCCACAGTCCAGGGGCTTCTCAGTTCTCCTCAAATCTAAATGCCCAGAGACAGAACTTCCCAGAATCCTGTCTCCAATTTTCTTATCCCACCAATAAATGACATTTCATGAGAATGAATAGTAATCCCTATGGGGCAGACCTTTCTAAAAACTACTTGTGAGTAAAAAATTTAAAAAAAAAATGCCAGTTACTTTCTTACATGGCCAAACAATCTCTGCTGTTAAGAGGGAAATGTGATCTTTGTGATGACCAAATGAAACTATCTTGGTGAAGAAACAGTGAGGCAGGGTGTTCATATTCTCCATAGAACGCATTTCTAATTTTCCCGAGTACCTGCTTCATGGAACAGAGATTTCTATTATGCTGGGTGGACAAGGGTGGCCAGTGAGTAAGCTCACAGAAACCCAAGTGCAGGCCTGGGAAGGGCGAGGTTTCAGGTGTGCCTTATGGTTTCAGACTGACAAGGCTGTTGAGAGATTGTTTTAGGGGGCGGAAGGAGTAAGATTAACCGGAAGATGGAATCTAGACACCTCCCATTCTCTTGCCACAAATAATGAAGAAACCACAAAGGCAAGGGTGGGCAAGGAGTAGGGGAAAGACGCAGATGTAGAGACAGGAGGCGAGGAGGCTCCCTGCTCTTGGTTAGAACAAAGTCCTGCTCAAGTTTGAATTTCACGATAGCACCCGGCTTACCCCAGAAGCGTGTCTCCAGCTAGTCCCTGGAGATGGAGAGCCATGTTCTTCTTCCCTCTCCCATCTCCAGATCAGTTCTTTGCATTTATTTTCCAGCACACCAAACAGAAAAAGATAGATTCAGGATCCAGGCAGGCAACTCAGAAAAGAGAGTCATTGCTAGGACAGGAATGTACCAGACATTCTGTGAGGTGCTTCAGCCATCTTCTTTTTTTCTGTAATGCACAAAATTCAGAGGACCTGTTTTGTTGCTGTTGTTTGTTTGTTTGTTTTTGTTTTTGTTTTGTTTTTAGTTATGGTTGTTTCACAAAAGGGATAATAACTGTGGGAGAGTCATGTAACTTCTATGCTTCTTAGAGAAGAATATATAAATATGAAGAATATGGCCCACTGTGGTTTCCACAACTACCCAGGAGTGTTGTTAGAATCAAAGAATAATGAGGAAAAAAACCCAAACCAAAACAAAACAAAACATCCCCAAAACAAAACAACCTACCTGATGAAATTTGCACGGCTTAGCATGTAAAAGAGACTATTATTTACTTAATAAATAGCATTGCAAGACACCAGTGTCTGAGATTTCCCTGCTCAAGAAATCAACTTTTTTCATATATTTTAAACTTGTATTCTGATTGCAATCCGAAGTTACCTGGGAATTATTCTCAAAAATCTGACCATATCTTTGGCACCAAACAGCAAGATAAACTTCTTTTTCTGCCCATTGTCTTCATTTGCAACTTAGCTTTAAAATCAAGAAACCAAATCTCCAGCTCCATCAATAATGAAAACTGGTGGCTCAATAGTCACATATACTAACATTGGGTTTAACATAGGAGGGGGTATCAGCTGATGATGGGGACAAATACAAGAGCAGAGTGAAGGAGAATCGCTTTAGGAGGGAGGCTATTCCTGACCACAGTCGAGGGATGCTCAAGTAGGTCCTTTAGGAAGCATCCTTTCCAATGAACTTTCAGTAATGCCAAAGCATTCCCAGACAAGGAGGAAGACATCAGAGAAAGAAGCTATGAGGAACTTGTAAGAAGAAATGCGTGTGTCAAAGTGCATGTGTATATAAGTATACAGAGAGCCCAGAAGTCAACCTTGGTCTATCTCAGGTGCCATCTATGGTTTTTGTTGTGGTGGTGGTGGTTGTTTTGAGTTGGTTTCTCTCTCATTGGCCTGGAGCTCACTGGGTAGACTAAAATGGCTGGCCTGAGTTACAGGGAGCCATCTGTCATTGCCTTCCCAATATTAGTGACTACAAGGGTGCACCACAGTCAGCTTTTTTTTTTTTTTTTTTAAAACACAGGTTCTGGGATTGAACTCAGGTCCTCATGATGCAAGCACTTTACAGAATGAACCATCTTCCCAACTCAGGAAGAAGTATTTTTAAGGAAGCGAAAATGGCAAATCACTTAACATCTGCTCTGTGCCAGAGGCTACACACACAGTTATGCACATATCTGTGACCTCATTTTCTCCTGTCTGTATCTGACCCCCTTGCTGCTGTTGTGGACGTCACTGGGGAGGGGACACCCTTGGGTGGTTATGTTCTTATAGCACAAACCCTTCAGGAATCCAGACAGTATCCACCCATCGACTGTTAGAATTTAAAAAAAATCTGGGTCAGGATGTGAGTTGACACAGAGATGGCAAAATGGATGGAGTTTAGGGTGGTGGTAATGGTAGAATTGTACCTCTTAGGAAAAATACAAAATAACACTCAGAGCCCTCCATTTTTACCATAGCCCGTTTGCTTCATTCTTTGCCAGCTCATGTCTCTAGTGAGAGTCTGATAGCTCTGGGCTCAACCAAGAATCATGGCCTTGTGTAAGAGTGGTAAATGTTGAGATAAGCTTGATTGTTTCAGTTAAATGTGGTTCCCTGCTTACTAGCTGTGTGGCCTTGCTCTGCCTGTTTCTCCTCGGCCTTTATTCGTCTATTAAACAGGACAGCTATACCTTCAAGGTGTTTAGTAAAATTTTTTAATATATCTGAAATATGAGTTGGATTCAAAGACAAAAATCACAGTGTTGAGACCATGTTGAAATCATGAGATTAAATGAGTCTAAAATCTTTTATGATCCCATCCTTCTCCCTAGCATATCTCAAAGCAGGGATACTTGGTATTGTAAGCACCTTTAGCTTCATGCTCACCCATAATATCTGTGCCTCCCTCTGCAGTGCTAATCAATCCCAGCAGACTCTTGACACCATATTTCCTACCATCTTTACTGCCCTGATCCTTCACCATTCTCACACCAATACAGCCCATTCTCACCAATGCAGAAGTTACAGAAGAGGCCACTGGATCCAAAGAAAGGCCTACTCTGTTGGAGTGATTAGAGAGCCCATCTCTCTGTTTGCCAATTGCAAACAAGGAAGGTCAGACAACTGTGTCTTTATTTACATTGAACCCTATTTCATTAGCCGAAGTCTTGACCTCCAGGCTGCAGGTCAGGCTGTCAGAAAATGTCAAAGATAAGCCTCTGGGGTAGTGGGAGTCTGTTTTGCTATAAAGTGAAATTCCCAAGGTCTGGAAGGAGACACTCCCACTAAAAATAGAGACTGGTGTGAATTTTCTTATTGTGCGAAAATGCTTCTACATTAGACAGTGTTCCATATCAATGTGAAAATTTATTTAACACCACCACTGCTTTATAACTTATGACAAAGGAATAAGGCCTTTTGTTTTTCAAACTGGGAGAAAAAGAAAGTGACAAAGTTAAGCAAGGAGAAAGGGAGCAAGAGGGAAATGTAGAGAATGAATAAAGGAGACTCACATGCAGCAAGTGAATTGCAACGAACTCCCCCAACATAGCAGCCTGGGGTACAATCCTTGCTTTAGAACTTTTAAATGATTTTAGTGGGTCATACCTTGAAATAGAATGCAAAGTTGCCAAGACCTATTCCCAACCCTGCTTCAGAAACAGCTGACCCATTGATTTAACCACTGTATATGTGTTCCAAGTGTTTCCATCTAAAATAGACCCACTGTGTCATATGTCACTGTCACATGTTAAGGGAAATACTCATCTTTCTGTGAAGGGGCCAAAGGCAACAACATGAAACAATTATGCTGCAAATGTTTCTAATTTTAATGATCTGGTTTTGATTAAACAAATGTCAAAACCCAATTTATACATTTATTCATCCATCTCCTTGAGTAGAATGGGCTGACATTAAAGTTTTATGATGTTCCACATGTTTGGAAGAAAGGATGCTAACTCAGATTCTGAAGTCTCATTCCTCTGTAAAGGAGTTCATCTAGTATCCAACCTGGATATTTGGTCCATAACCTGCCTGACTGGAAAGATGTGTGAAACACCTTTTTCAAAAGCGCAAAGGCTGGTGGTAGTGTGCAGACAAGCTGGTGTGGACCCCTAATTACATGAAGGTGAAGATATGTAGGTCTGGAGAGCACCCCCTTCACCCTGGGGCTGACTTCCACTTGAAACCTATACAGAGGAGAACCCTGGAATGTGACTGTCCTGTGTACCAATAATGTTGTATTCTGTTTGGTCATTTATTAAGGTCTAGGTGTTTATCATTTTGAACTGTTAAACTAGGTCTGTAAGTGGTTTCAGACCCAATAATTATTAGCCAAAAGCTGGTACAAAGACCCTTGTAGTATACAATAATGGCTGATTTTTCAGGTCAATGTTACACTCTCACTCTTCAGAGTCCCACATTGAGATCTAGGCCCAAGAATTCACTAGAAACCATCAGATTAGATGCCTATTCATTGGAACTGGAGAACATACTGGATCTAGTCAAGTAGATGGGACATCTTACACTTTCAAGTGAAACTATGAAACCTTACTCTGAGTCTGGTTTGCAAACTCTATGCTTACTCAGCCAGACGTAAGGAAAACTGCAGCTTTACTGTATCCAAAGCAAAGAGACTTCTGGGCTACAGTGGGATAAAGAATACAGCCTGTGTGTTCTGACCTTGAACTTTGTTGACAACAATCAATCAAGAACACAGAATAATGGGTGATGAACCTCATGTCTCTGGATCCCTGTTTAATATTCATCCTTTGGGAGGAGTCTAGAGGTAGGAAGTAAAGGGCAGACGATTTATATCACTAGTATTCCAATAGGGTAGAAGGTGTTCTTTTGCTGGCTGTAAGCAATGTGGGAAGAGGGACACTTTACTAGGTCTGCACCCTGTGACTTCTGAATCACAGAGAGTAGACCTCAGACACTCACTGCTTGTGTCAACTCTTCTTTCATTACTGGTTGGGTGGCTTTGTCAAAGTTTATGTAGCGTACTATAAACTTCATTCTCTTCAGATATAAATAGGGATATTTTTTTGTATTTGTGACGGGTCATGATACAGTTTGTATGAAGGCTTTAAGACACCATGAATTGAAGTCTTTACCTCACTGCCTGAGCAACAAAACAGCTCTGTGTTTGCTATTGGACATATTTGAGTCCATTGGAGAGAAGGTTGAGCTTTGTTGATGTTTGCAGATCAGTCATTATCTTTAACCAATGTTTAATTGTTAAATATGCCTGTGTTGAGGCTGTATTCCATGGTTGTTTATCATTATTATTATTATTATTATTATTATTATTATTATTATTACTATTATTATTATTAATGTGTATCCTCCCATGAGTTTGAATGTGTGCATAGGACTGAGGTCTGGTGGAGGATTTCTTTTTCATTTTGCATCCATTTATACACTTCTTGCTTTACACCTGTACGTCAGTGCTTCTGTGAAGGACAAAGCTAGAAGGAGCTGTATCTGTGGACACAGGGCATTGTGGGCAAAGATGAATCCCTATCTGTGACAGACTCACTCAAACACTGAGTGCCCTTTGAAAGGAGCTTGGGAGAATCACCTAAGCTTAGGTACCTAGAGAATGCCACTCACTTGTAAAGGCCATGTTCATCCAGAGGACCAAGGAGGCTAGTGTCAGAAAAAGACTTCCTGGTGCAGATCTCAGAAGCATCCCCACCATGATGAGCAGGCGAGGGCAAGAAATCAGGTTGTGAACACAATTCTTCTTTACTCTATGTTCTCCATCAGCCTGTAGCTCACCAGTCCCCTCTCCAGCCTCCAGCCTTTTTTGATCCAGCTCAAACAGAACTGGAGAAAGCTCACAGCTGACTCCCACTGGAAGCAAAACATTAAAGGATGTCTTCTACCTCTCTGTGGGCTGCATTTTTGAGGGTCCTCTGCTTGGCATCCCTGGGCCCAGCTTAGAAAATTCTAAGTGGATTGGAGAGGGACCAATCCACTTAAATAACACTTATGGGCAAATAATGAGAATTTAAGTGAATGAACACACACATATGCTAGTGCACACACACACACACACACACACACACACACACACACACACACATACACACACACACAGGCACACACATGCACACATACACACACACAAATAAATAATGAATAGTAATAATTTTTAAAAATGAAAGTATGTGACAACAAGGAAAAGGAAAAACACTAAGTTAAAAAGATCAAGAGGAGAAAGCAAACTTTCTTTGTTCTGCTTTAGAGTTCAGCCAATGGAGGCAAAGAACTAACTAATCGTTAAGTCAGTCATTCAAGCCAGGCTTCCACTGTCTGGCCTTAACACTGGTCTCGCCACTCTGTTCCTGTTTCTGAGAAAGACGGAATTAGCATCTCTCCAATTTAATTCCACCCTGCTTCTTCTGGCTCTACCAGGCCATGGACACTCCCCCAGAAAAACCTTATAATTTTCCCTCCCTAAATTGAAAAATCACAGATAATAGGGAGGGGAGTATTTCCTTTCAGTCTTAGAGGCTCTACACACAGGAGACAGAAGGACTCACATCCTCCATGCAAGCTCATGGTCTATAACAGAACAGACTCCTTTGGCAGTTGGAAACAAGTGTTTCCTCCTTGCTCGGTGCCATGATTACCACACAGACACCACCGAGTAAGGAGAACTATTAGGGCTTGGGTTTGTTTTTGGTTCAATCCTGCCTCCTCTCAAATAAAGAGCTCCCCTTCCAGCCTGTCTGATCACTTCATCTACCTGAAACTCATTGCTTCTTCTTTGTGCCCAGCCTGCAAGGGCAGCCCTTCTTTCGAGCCACTGGGATTTGCCACAAGGCATAAGCTATAGGAATCGAGCCCCTGTAACAGGCACACCACTGCTTCACTTTGCTTATGGACTTCTTCTCAAAGCATGAGGCTGGGGGGGGGGGGGCGCTGGGGGGCTGCGAGGACCAGCAGGCTCAGTTATAGGAGCATGCTAGCCACACTATGGCTTCTTGCCCGTATGTAAGATGAGCAGAAGAATTACAATTCATGGTGGGCAGTGGAGGGTTAATGAATCTGCATATGGCATGAGCCCCTATCAGCTCTTCATAGTATTCTGTTTCCACAAGGGCTTGCTCTCTGATAATTCCTTCCCATCACTGTGCTTGTACCTCCAGCTAAACCTGAAGTGCTGCTTAATAGGAGAGTCAGGTAACAGTGATCACCTTCTGAGACATGTCTCTTGCCTTTGTTATCTGACCTAAGAGAGGCAGTGATGGAGAGAGAGGCAAAGACTCAAAGATTTGTAGCCCTTGCCAGACACAAGCTATCTGATACACAGAAGTCTTCAACTCTGCCCGTAGAGGAATCTCTCAGCACCTCCCCATGATCTGATCTTCTCTCCGTCTCCCCTACCAAAAAGGAATGCTGTCTCACCTAGTCTTTTCATCAAATCCATTAGCAGGCAGATGGATGTTACAATCCATCCCGGAGCATGGCAGCCTCCAGGTACACTTCACTTAAGCCCTAGTCTGGTGGGTGACAGTCTCCCTGTGGGGAAAAGGACTTAGAAATGAAGTGATGTTTACAGCAGGGAAAAGACCCCCAAGGAAACTGAAATCCAGCAAAATACAAAATGGAGTACATGGCATAGATGTATTTCAGTGTCCTTGGGTCTAGTGGTCCCAGGCTGAAGGCTTAAAGTACCTGCCTTTCTTCTTGGATGAGTCTCTGCTATTTTGATGTTAAATGAGTCATATGCAGGTAGAGGAGGAGGAAGAGGAGGAGGAGGAGTCGGAGGTGAGAATAAAGGGGTAAACTTGAGAAGGTCAGGCACATGCTTTGAATGGTTTTCTCTCAAATCTGGGTGCATCCAAGCTAATTAAAAATTATTATACTTCATTATTTTTATTGTGTGTGAATGCACAAGTGCAGGTGCTCACCATGATGTACATTCATGTGTGGAAACCAGAGAATAATTAGTGAGAAATTATCCTTTCCTTCCACCATGTGTGTCCCAGGGAATCCTAGGCAAGTGCCTTTACCCAATGAGCAATCTTGCCAGTCTTTGTAAAGCTAAATGTATTGAGCACATATTATTTGCCTGGCATAGAGCACATTCGAGATTGTCTCTCATCTAATATACATACATACATACATACATACATACATACATACATACATATGCTACATGTGTTGTATATTACATATATAATATAATATAATATAATATAATATAATATAATATAATATAATATAATATAATATAATATGTGATATATATATACATATATATGTATATGATTTCTTGAGACAGAGTTTCTCTGTGTAGCCCTGCTTTCCTAGAATTCATTATGCAGATCAGGCTGGCCTTGAACTCACAGAGATCAGCCTGCCTCAGCCTCACAAGTACTGGGATTAAAGGTGTGTACCTCTTTACTCATCTGATCTTGAAAGCAAGCCTTGGTACTTTCAGCTGTAGAAGGGAGAGTGCAAGGCAGAGGTGTGGTGTGACCCTAAGCTGAAACAGCAGCATCTGGATTTAGTCACACCGCAGAGCCTCTTCAGCTGCCAGCTCACAGGGCAACCTTCAGTGAGACACTTCCTGACTCTCCGGCTCCTTCTCTACATAGGAAGAGATTGAAGGAGAGGTTCTCTAATTCCCACTTAAGGTCTCTTTATTCTTCTCTACTGCAAAACAAAAGTCTCATGCAACCCAACTTTTCAATTCCCAGAAAAACAGTGAGCGCCAACATGCAAAATCAAATATCTAAAGATTTGTTGGTGTCCCTATTGCCACAAGCCAGAACTTTCCCTACAAGTTATTACCCCATCCAAGCCCCCCACCCCCCGCATTGTTCCCCCTTGGCATAAATCCAAGCTATGTAATGCTCCAAACAGGAGCTTGTCCTCTCTGCTATGAGTCTCTGGAAACTATGGTCCTATCTGCAAGCTTCCAAACACTTTCCTAGGATTCATCTTCTCCATGTGTCCTGGCTCTAGCATTCCGAGTTTCCTGATGTCCACAGATAGCCTTGGGCAAGAAACCACCACCACCATCACCATCATCACAACCACCACCACTGCCACCCTTACCACCACCAGCAGCATCATCACCACCACCACCAGCATCATCACTACCCCTATTACCATCATCGCCACCACCACCACCACCACCACCACCACCACCACCACCACCACCACCACCACCACCACCACTGAGCCATGTTCATAGTGATGATATTCATTCCTTACCTCAAATACAAAGAGAAAAATCAGGAAAACAACTTAGGTTAAATATGGAAAATAAAATTAAACACAAATCTGCCAGATCCAAAGCCCCAATCCAGCACCGCAGGTTGCGTTGGGCTTGCATGAAGCTGAAGGGAAAGAGGAGGGGGACGCTATTTTAAGTCTGTGTAAAGCATTGAGGAAAAGTGCAGAGATACATCCAGACCCTGAGGTTTGTGAAAAAATCCAATAGCTTTATTCAGTGGGATGGCAGGCTAATATTAGATCCTCAGCCTAAATAAGCAGCTATTTAAGGGGAGAAAAGGCCCTTATTATAGAAAGGGACTCTCATTCCTTGGGTTGACATGGAAAGAATATGGCAAGAAATCTGCAGCCAACATACACAGCCTTAAATATTACGTGAAATTCAATTTCTAAAACAGGGGATTTAGCAAGCTTGATGGATGTCCCTGGTCTCTGAATGTGCAAACCCAGAAACATGGAGTTCAAACATATATCATGGGCTTTAGACAGCACCTAACCTTTCAGCTGCCTTAAAGAATGCTTAAAGACATGTGTGCGTGCTCCTCTTCCAAAATATATACCCTGGCTTTAACGGACAGAAGACAGATATATTTTGGTACAGGTTAGGAAGATGGGGGGTGGGGGGGGAGATTGGTTTTAAAAGAAACTTTTTAGGTCGTCTTGTTCTTGGCTCACGATTAAGTGAGGATTATAGGCAGATCGAATTCCAAACGGCATTTGTAAGGACACTTTACCACTCCCATGTATTCTGGACAAGACATTCAAAGTTAGCATTGATTTAAAATTTATTATTTAGCAGCTCTAATATACTCTTATGCCCCGCCTCCACTTCTGCTTTGTAATTCTTGGTCTGTTGGTTGGTTGTGGTCAGACTGGCCACTGAAGTTTCATACATCACCTACAGAAGTCACAGCTTCCAGAATCAGCTTCTCATTTATTTTCTTATCTGTTTTCTTTGATACTATAATATAATCCCAAAGTTTCTCCCTTCCCTTTCCTTACTCTGAACCTTTCCATATATCTCTCATTCTTTTCCTTCAAACTCATGGCATCTTATTTTCACTAGTTGTTATTGAATGCATAGATGTATATGTATATGTGTATGTGGGGCAGTGGGCTGTGCACAGACAGCCTGGTCTCCAGTTGAGCAAAGATCTAGAACCCTGGGGGTACCTGATGGGTGGTGATTTCCACCTACATGGGACAGAAGGTGTTCGATCATGTCTCCTGAACCCCTGGCTGCTGTCCAAGTTACCACCCCCACAGCCCCTGTAGGAGAGGTGTGTGACTATCAGTCATGCAGACACTATCCCAAGCTCCTGGCATTCTGGCTAGACTCCACCCCCACAGTTACCTGACTACAGTCAGGTATGTTCCTCCCCAGTTACCTGATAGCCCAGCCCACTATAAAAGGGGCTGCTTGGCCCCTCCTCGCTCTCTTTAAGCTCTCACCTTTCTTTTAATTTTTTTAAATTAGGTATTTATTTCATTTACAGTTCCAATGCTATCCCAAAAGTCCCCCACACGCTCTCCCACCCACTCCCCCACCCTCCCACTCCCACTTCTTGGCCCTGGCGTTCCCCTGTACCGAGGCATATAAAGTTTGCAAGACCAATGGGCCTCTCTTTCCATTGATGGCCAACTAGGCCATCTTCTGATATATATGCAGCTAGAGACATGAGCTCCGGGGGGGGGGGGGTACTGGTTAGTTCATATTGTTGTTCCACCTATAGGGTTGCGGATCCCTTCAGCTCCTTGGTTACTTTCTCTAGCTCCTCCACTGGGGGCCCTGTGATCCATCCAATAGCTGACTGTGAGCATCCACTTCTGTTGTTTGCTAGGCCCCAGCATAGTCTCATAAGAGACAGCTGTATCTGGGTCCTTTCAGCAAAATCTTGCTAGTGTATGCAATGGTGTCAGCATTTGGAAGCTGAGCTCTCACCATTCTTAATTTCTAGCCCTCCTTCTCTTTCTCCCTTCCCCCTCTCTCCATGTGGCCATGGTCGGCCTCTCTCCCTCTTTTGACATTCTCTCTTTCCCCATGCCTTTCTACAATAAAGCTCTAAAACCATAGATTGTCTCTGCTCATCAAGGCCCACGTGCTTGAACAATGGGATAGGCTTTCCGCTAACGAGCTTCATCTAATTTCCCGCCAGAAGGCCTTCCTGTGCTCCAGCCATGAACCAGACCAAAGACTCTCACCTGTATAGGAACCACCCAGCGCATCCCTCTCCCCCCTGCCCTCTCCTCCCTTGAGCCCCAGGGATGAGCTAGCTGCCCCTGGGGCCCCTATTTGTTCTCAGCTTTTCCAAGGTATCCAGTGGTGTCTGGGATGTCCAAGACGGAGAACCTGGTACCTAATACTGCCCCTTGTTCACCACCTTGCTGAGCTGGGGTCCAGTGGCTTCCCATAGCCAGACACCCCCCCCCCCCCAGGGGCTGCATGGAAAGTGTGCGACAGTCTTCTGCATACTCTCACCTAGAGCACTGGAACTCTGGCAGGACGCAGGTTTCCTCCCATTTCCTTTATTCCCCCACACCTGGCGCCCAACATGTGTATATCCACACACACATATATATGTGCACACATACATATATTTCCTAAATCTAACCCATTCAGTTTGTATAATATTGCTTGTAGGTGTGCTCTTCTCTGGAGAAGACCACCTGTCCATCCCCTGAATTTCCTAGGTTGCCTATAGTTCTTTGTGTAGGGTTGAAACTTCACCTCATCCACTTTGGGCTATCCTCATCCACTTTGGGCTATCCATTGGTGTTCTTTTTCATCTCACATTTGGGTCATCATGTTTGGACACATCTGCAGAATAATCCTACATATATATGGCTTGGGGAACATTGTGGAAGAGGAGAGGAAAGATGTAAGAGCCAGGAAGTCAGGGAGTTGGCTATGAGATTGCTTCTTTTAGTAATGGTCAAAAGCTATCCTCCTAAATTCCCCCCAACACTACTGCCTATGTTTTTAAGAGCTAGGACACCTTTCTCAGTAGTCTCTGGTATACATTCCCCACGCTGTGTAGACCCAAGCTTGGTCATATGTTTTCTATAGGATTAAAGGCACGAGACCACTATGAACAACTTAAAGCTATAGGAACCTTCCTCATGAAACATATGATTTCACAGTGGAGGGTGGAGACCCTTGAACCACTCAGTGCTCTTGAAAGTTGGAAATTAGTGGGAAAATATTGAAAAGACAATTCATAGCATCTGCAGTATTCCAAAATGCAATTCATCTCTCAACTTCTGAAGCCATGGTGCCATAGATCATACGCAGGCTCTCCCTCAAAGTAGCTGCCAAGTTTGGGTAGGTTCTCCCTCTCCATCACCTCTTCACTGACTTTGTTCAGGGGACAGAGGACGTGATACGAGTAGAGGGCTGATTAGAACAGCACTCATACAGTAAAATGATAACCTTGATCGCTGTCTGATAAACACCTTATCTCTCCACATAAAAACAAATATTTTGGCAGCTAAATCTCCAGTGCCAATGTGAGTTCAAGAATATTTGCTGAACTAATAAAACGAATTAAAAAAAAACCACAATACTTTTTCAACTATTAGCTGCATTGTATTTATTTCAACAATAAAATAAAATAAAAGTTCTGGTTAGTTTGTTACTATAATAGTTCAGCCAAAATTCAAGCATATAGATAGACTCTAATTTTCCCATGAGAATGAAAACACACAAGGCCCAAATCTGGCTCATCCAAGCACACGGCACTTTGTTTTGTTTTATGTAAGTGAGTAAGTGATTCTAACGTGTCCTAGGTTCTTTTTAGGTCAGTTATAATGGGGATAATCTACAACTCAGTCTGTTTTCATCCTGCGAACCTTAGGCTTCTCAGTGTTATCCATTAGCTCAAGCCTTATCAGCTACTATCTCTATCCTCCAGCCTTCTTTGATCTGCCTGATTCCCAGAAAGATTGAACTTGAGAAAATCCATAGCTGAATGACACTGACAGAAAACACCCAAGGATGTCTTTGACTTCTAACCATGAAGGATCAATCACACTTGTTTTCAGAGCTGACTGGCATCTAGAAAAAGGGTGCTGAAGTCCTGATTATTATCCCCTCTGAGTGTGTCGTGACTCAGGTGAGGTCTTTGCAGTGTGCCCTCATCCAACATGATTGAGGGGCAACTAGGGAGGCAGGAATACTCATGGAATAGGTTGGTGCAAAAATAGAGAGGTTTCCTTTCTGCAAGCCAAGGATGACCTGAGCTATCAGAAACAGGAAGATGAGCAAGGGACAGCTCCTTCTTCACAGTCCTAAGAAGGAGCCAAGCATGCCCACGCCTTCATCTCGCCTTCCAATGCCCAGAGCTGGAGGACAAATTTTTGCCAGTGAAGCCACCCACTTTGTGCTGTGTTGTAATGGCAGTCCATCGAATGACAGCCCATCAGTGGGAATGTCATTAAGACAGGATGGAATATGGAAAGAACTGCTTTTAAGTATTTGGCAGTAAGCAGTGCCAGGTTGTGATTCTTGAGAGAAAAACAAATATGGGAAACATGAGGAAAGAAAGAAGGATTCCTTATAGGTTTGACTTAGGGGTAACCTTGAAGGCGCTCCCTCTCAAATAAAACTGGAATCAGGGATACAGAAAATGTGGTACATTTACACAATGGAGTACTACTCAGTCAATAAAAACAAAGACTTCATGAAATTTTCAGGCAAATGGATGGAACTTGAGAATATCATCCTGAGTGAGTTGACTCAGTCACAAAGGAACAAACACAGTATGTACTCACTGATATGTGGATATCAGTCTAAAAGTTTGGAACACCCAAGACTCAATTCACAGACCATATGAAGTCCAAGAAAAGGAAGACCAAAATGTGGATGGTTCAGTGCTTTTTAGAAGGGTGAACAAAATACTCACAGGAGGAAATATGGAGACAAAGAATGGAGCAGAGACTGAAGGAAAGGCCATCCAGAGACTGTCCCACCTGGGAATCCATTCCATATACAACCACCAAACTTGGAAATTATTGTGGATGCCTGAAATTTCTTGCTGATAGCAGCCAAATACAGCTGTCTCCTGAGAGACTCTGCTAGGGCCTGACAAATACAGAAGAGGAAGCTCACAGCCAACCATTGAACTGAGCTGGGGGTTCCTGATGGAGGAGATGGAGAGGGACTGAAGGAGCTGAGGGGGGTTGCAGCCCCATGGAGGGAGCAACAGTGCCAGCAGGCCAGACCCCCCAGAGCTACCGGGGACTGGACCACCAACCAAAGAATACACATGGCATAAGTACCAGAGGAAGGCCTTGTTGCATCAGTGGGAGGAGAGGCCCTCAGGCCTGAAAGTGTTCAATGACCCTGGGGAATGAATGCCAGGGTGAGAGGATGGGAGTAGGTAGGGTGGGGGAGCACCCTTATAGAGGCAGGGGAGGGGAAATGGGATGGGGGTTTTCGAAGGGGAGACCTGGAAAGGGGAAAACATTTGAAATGTAAATAAAGAAAATATCCAAGAAAAAAATCAAAAAGGAAGGAAGGAAGGAAGGAAGATTGAAGCTCCAGGCATGATAGAAAATACCTGTAATCTCTACACTAGGGAGGGAGATGGATCACCAAAAGCTTGGGGCTAACATGAACTCCATAGAGAGTTTGAGGCCAACTTCTGCAACCTTGTGAAAACTTTGTTTCAAGAAGCAGGAAGTGAAAAGTACTAGAAAAAAGAAATCCAAAGACTTGACTTCAGTTATTTGAAAGACAACAAACTACTTGAACAACAAAAAAGTGCTACTTAATTATAGTTTCTCTTGTGTGGGTAGATGTAAAATAGACACTAAAAGTAGCTGAAAGAGAGGGATAGGACCCAAGGAATTTTATGTCTATGTTAATGAGCTCTTTACACTTCAAGTGAGATGCATGTCAACTGTAGACACCTCGATAAATCAGTTTCATATTATAATGCTTAAAAATTCTCAGCGGGTAAAAAAGATACAAAAGCTCTACAGTTTATAATCCAATGGAGAACAACAGCAACACAATTTTTTTTAAACACCCTGTCAATTCACTCAGTAGAGAGAAGCCATGAGTGGTGCCAGCGAAGGAAAGGAGGAACGGTGAAGCCCACTGTGGTGGAAGGTAAAAGGGAATTTCAAGAGAGAAATCAACTCAGGAACAGCAATCGTTACATTAATTATCAATGCATACATAATTCAATTAAAAGGTGAGATTATCAGTTGGTTAAGAAGACAAGGGTTGTATGTTAGTGTAAAGGCGGATGTGTTGAACATTAAGACAGTGGAGAAAAGATTTACCATGTAAAGAACAGGCACAAATCATCACTGGGGCGGGGGGGGGGGGGCTGCAATACTTAGGCTAGAGAGTGGTCTCTAAGCACAAGAGGATTGTCCAAAGCAAAAACCAATTCATCCCTTTCAGTATGGTGAGTCATATCCACAGATGACAAAACTCCTCTAAAAGTTAGTATTCCTAAAAATGTCTCTTAAAATAAGAGGGGCAAATAGAACAGAACCAGAGGTAGAAATAGATGAATCTCTTATTGCAGTGTGGAATTTCTAACAGCTCTTTCCCATTAATGGGAAGATCAGCTAGATCTGAAGTCACTGGCAGCTAGATTGTGTTGAAGTTCACTGTCCATTAGGCAGCCATCACGGAAGCCTGTTCCACCAACAGCAGCAGAGTGGATTACGTTTAAGTGAATGCAGAGCCGAGATGGACCAAACTCAGATCCATAAGTCTCCATAGCTTCTGAAGGATTTGAGTTTGGCAGAGAGAGTTCAGAGGCAGGATATTAAAAAAACAAAACAAAACAAAACATTGTAGTGATTAAACAAGCCATATTTTAGACAATCAATGAATGAAATTGGTAACTAAAATGTTGTGAACTGGCAGTAAAATACAATGAGAAACGCTAGCAAAATGGTTCAGCTGGTAAAGGCTTGTCAGTTAAAAACATGAAGACCGAGATAGCCGGCCACCTTCCTGGTGAGAGCACGGGGGTCTGCCAGGCCTGAGAGGTTTGTGGCACAGGCGCCGGCGGGAGCCTTCTTGGCTCCGGGACTCCGCGGAGGGCAGGCTGCACGGGTGACCGTGTGGAATACAGAGTGCCAGCCGTTTCTGGGACGGGCGAGAGTCGCAGAGCTTCTGGGCGGCGCCATCTTCAGCTCCAGACAGCCGGCCACCTTCCTGGTGAGAGCACGGGGGTCTGCCCGGCCTGAGAGGTTTGTGGCACAGGCGCCGGCGGGAGCCTTCTTGGCTCCGGGACTCCGCGGAGGGCAGGCTGCACGGGTGACCGTGTGGAATACAGAGTGCCAGCCGTTTCTGGGACGGGCGAGAGTCGCAGAGCTTCTGGGCGGCGCCATCTTCAGCTCCAGACAGCCGGCCACCTTCCTGGTGAGAGCACGGGGGTCTGCCAGGCCTGAGAGGTTTGTGGCACAGGCGCCGGCGGGAGCCTTCTTGGCTCTGGGACTCCGCGGAGGGCAGGCTGCACGGGTGACCGTGTTGAATACAGAGTGCCAGCCGTTTCTGGTACGGGCGAGAGTCGCAGAGCTTCTGGGTGGCGCCATCTTCAGCTCCAGACAACCAGCCACCTTCCCGGCAAGAGCCACAGAGCTTCTGAGGCAGCGCCATCCTCAGCTCCAGACGGCCGGCCTCCTTCTGGACAAGAGCCACAGAGCTTCTCAGGCGGCGACATCTTCGACTCCAGACAACTGGCCACCTTCCTGGCCAAAGCAACACAGTTTCTGGGAAAGATCCTGTTTTGGGCCTTCACCTTCAGCCAGGAGGAGGTCCAAACACCAGATAACTATACATCTTCCCTGAAAGAGGAGAGCTTGCCTACAGAGACTGCTCTGACCACTGAAACTCAGAGAAGAGAGCTTGTCTCCCACGCCTGCTGATAGAGGGTAACAAAATCAACAGAGGAACAATCTCTTAACAAAGACAACTATAACAACTAACTCCAGAGATTGCCAGATGGCGAAAGGTAAACGTAAGAATCCTACTAACAGAAGCCAGGACCACTCACCATCATCAGAACCCAGAACGCCCACTTCGCCCAATCCAGGACACCCTAACACACCTGAAAAGGTAGACCTGGATTTAAAAGCATATCTCATGATGATGGTAGAGGACATAAAGAAGGAATTCAATAACTCACTTCAAGAAATACAGGAGAACACTGCTAAAGAGTTACAAGTCCTTAAAGAAAAACAGGAAAACACTGCTAAAGAGTTACAAGTCCTTAAAGAAAAACAGGAAAACACAACCAAACAGGTAGAAGTCCTTATAGAAAAACAGGAAAACACATCCAAACAGGTGATGGAAATGAACAAAACCATACTAGACCTAAAAAGGGAAGTAGACACAATAAAGAAAACCCAAAGTGAGGCGACACTGGAGATAGAAACCCTAGGAAAGAAATCTGGAACCATAGATGCCAGCATCAGCAACAGAATACAAGAGATGGAAGAGAGAATCTCAGGTGCAGAAGACTCCATAGAGAACATCGGCACAACAATCAAAGAAAATGGAAAATGCAAAAAGATCCTAACTCAAAACATCCAGGAAATCCAGGACACAATGAGAAGACCAAACCTATGGATAATAGGAGTGGATGAGAATGAAGATTTTCAACTCAAAGGACCAGCAAACATCTTCAACAAAATTATTGAAGAAAACTTCCCAAATCTAAAGAAAGAGATGCCCATGAACATACAAGAAGCCTACAGAACTCCAAATAGACTGGACCAGAAAAGAAATTCCTCCCGACACATAATAATCAGAACACCAAATGCACTAAATAAAGATAGAATACTAAAAGCAGTAAGGGAAAAAGGTCAAGTAACATATAAAGGCAAGCCTATCAGAATTACACCAGATTTTTCACCAGAGACTATGAAAGCCAGAAGAGCCTGGACAGATGTTATACAGACACTAAGAGAACACAAATGCCAGCCCAGGCTACTATACCCAGCCAAACTCTCAATTACCATAGATGGAGAAACCAAAGTATTCCACGACAAAACTAAATTCACCCATTATCTCTCCACGAATCCAGCCCTTCAAAGGATAATAACAGAAAAAAGCCAATACAAGGACGGGAACCACGCCCTAGAAAAAACAAGAAGATAATCCCTCAACAAACCTAAAAGAAGACAGCCACAAGAACAGAATGCCAACTTTAACAACAAAAATAACAGGAAGCAACAATTACCTTTCCTTAATATCTCTTAATATCAATGGACTCAATTCCCCAATAAAAAGACATAGACTAACAGACTGGCTACACAAACAGGACCCAACATTCTGCTGCTTACAGGAAACCCATCTCAGGGAAAAAGACAGACACTACCTCAGAGTGAAAGGCTGGAAAATAATTTTCCAAGCAAATGGTCTGAAGAAACAGGCTGGAGTAGCCATTCTAATATCGGATAAAATCGACTTCCAACCCAAACTTATCAAAAAAGACAAGGAGGGACACTTCATAATCATCAAAGGTAAAATCCTCCAAGAGGAACTCTCAATTCTGAATATCTACGCTCCAAATGCAAGGGCAGCCACATTCATTAAAGACACTTTAGTAAAGCTCAAAGCACACATTGCACCTCACACAATAATAGTGGGAGACCTCAACACACCACTTTCATCAATGGACAGATCGTGGAAACAGAAACTAAACAGGGACACAGTGAAACTAACAGAAGTTATGAAACAAATGGACCTGACAGATATCTACAGAATATTTAATCCTAAAACAAAAGGATATACCTTCTTCTCAGCACCTCACGGGACCTTCTCCAAAATTGACCATATAATTGGTCACAAAATAGGCCTCAACAGATACAAAAATATTGAAATTGTCCCATGTATCCTATCAGACCACCATGGCCTAAGACTGATCTTCAATAACAACATTAAGAATGGAAAGCCAACATTCACGTGGAAACTGAACAACACTCTTCTCAATGATACCTTGGTCAAGGAAGGAATAAAGAAAGAAATTAAAGACTTTTTAGAGTTTAATGAAAATGAAGCCACAACGTACCCAAACCTTTGGGACACAATGAAAGCATTTCTAAGAGGGAAACTCATAGCTCTGAGTACCTCCAAGAAGAAACGGGAGAGAGCACATACTAGCAGCTTGACAACACATCTAAAAGCTCTAGAAAAAAAGGAAGCAAATTCACCCAAGAGGAGTAGACGGCAGGAAATAATCAAACTCAGGGGTGAAATCAACCAAGTGGAAACAAGAAGAACTATTCAAAGAATTAACCAAACGAGGAGTTGGTTCTTTGAGAAAATCAACAAGATAGATAAGCCCTTAGCTAGACTCACTAGAGGGCAAAGGGACAAAATCCTAATCAACAAAATCAGAAATGAAAAGGGAGACATAACAACAGATCCTGAAGAAATCCAAAACACCATCAGATCCTTCTACAAAAGCTTATACTCAACAAAACTGGAAAACCTGGACGAAATGGACAAATTTCTGGACAGATACCAGGTACCAAAGTTGAATCAGGATCAAGTTGACCTTCTAAACAGTCCCATATCCCCTAAAGAAATAGAAGCAGTTATTAATAGTCTCCCAGCCAAAAAAAAGCCCAGGACCAGATGGGTTTAGTGCAGAGTTCTATCAGACCTTCAAAGAAGATCTAATTCCAGTTCTGCACAAACTATTTCACAAGATAGAAGTAGAAGGTACTCTACCCAACTCATTTTATGAAGCCACTATTACTCTGATACCTAAACCACAGAAAGATCCAACAAAGATAGAGAACTTCAGACCAATTTCTCTTATGAATATCGATGCAAAAATCCTTAATAAAATTCTCACTAACCGAATCCAAGAACACATTAAAGAAATCATCCATCCTGACCAAGTAGGTTTTATTCCAGGGATGCAGGGATGGTTTAATATACGAAAATCCATCAATGTAATCCATTATATAAACAAACTCAAAGACAAAAACCACATGATCATCTCGTTAGATGCAGAAAAAGCATTTGACAAGATCCAACACCCATTCATGATAAAAGTTTTGGAAAGATCAGGAATTCAAGGCCCATACCTAAACATAATAAAAGCAATCTACAGCAAACCAGTAGCCAACATCAAAGTAAATGGAGAGAAGCTGGAAGCAATCCCACTAAATCAGGGACTAGACAAGGTTGCCCACTTTCTCCCTACCTTTTCAACATAGTACTTGAAGTATTAGCCAGAGCAATTCGACAACAAAAGGAGATCAAGGGGATACAAATTGGAAAAGAGGAAGTCAAAATATCACTTTTTGCAGATGATATGATAGTATATATAAGTGACCCTAAAAATTCCACCAGAGAACTCCTAAACCTGATAAACAGCTTTGGTGAAGTAGCTGGATATAAAATTAACTCAAACAAGTCAATGGCCTTTCTCTACACAAAGAATAAACAGGCTGAGAAAGAAATTAGGGAAACAACACCCTTCTCAATAGTCACAAATAATATAAAATATCTCGGCGTGACTCTAACTAAGGAAGTAAAAGATCTGTATGATAAAAACTTCAAGTCTCTGAAGAAAGAAATTAAAGAAGATCTCAGAAGATGGAAAGATCTCCCATGCTCATGGATTGGCAGGATCAACATTGTAAAAATGGCTATCTTGCCAAAAGCAATCTACAGATTCAATGCAATCCCCATCAAAATTCCAACTCAATTCTTCAACGAATTAGAAGGAGCAATTTGCAAATTCATCTGGAATAACAAAAAACCTAGGATAGCAAAAACTCTTCTCAAGGATAAAAGAACCTCTGGTGGAATCACCATGCCTGACCTAAAGCTTTACTACAGGGCAATTGTGATAAAAACTGCATGGTACTGGTATAGAGACAGACAAGTTGACCAATGGAATAGAATTGAAGACCCAGAAATGAACCCACACACCTATGGTCACTTGATCTTCGACAAGGGAGCTAAAACCATCCAGTGGAAGAAAGACAGCATTTTCAACAATTGGTGCTGGCACAACTGGTTGTTATCATGTAGAAGAATGCGAATCGATCCATACTTATCTCCTTGTACTAAGGTCAAATCTAAGTGGATCAAGGAACTTCACATAAAACCAGAGACACTGAAACTTATAGAGGAGAAAGTGGGGAAAAGCCTTGAAGATATGGGTACAGGGGAAAAATTCCTGAACAGAACAGCAATGGCTTGCTCTGTAAGATCGAGAATTGACAAATGGGACCTAATGAAACTCCAAAGTTTCTGCAAGGCAAAAGACACCGTCAATAAGACAAAAAGACCACCAACAGATTGGGAAAGGATCTTTACCTATCCTAAATCAGATAGGGGACTAATATCCAACATATATAAAGAACTCAAGAAGGTGGACTTCAGAAAATCAAATAACCCCATTAAAAAATGGGGCTCAGAACTGAACAAAGAATTCTCACCTGAGGAATACCGAATGGCAGAGAAGCACTTGAAAAAATGTTCAACATCCTTAATCATCAGGGAAATGCAAATCAAAACAACCCTGAGATTCCACCTCACACCAGTCAGAATGGCTAAGATCAAAAATTCAGGTGACAGCAGATGCTGGCGTGGATGTGGAGAAAGAGGAACACTCCTCCATTGTTGGTGGGATTGCAGGCTTGTACAACCACTATGGAAATCAGTCTGGCGGTTCCTCAGAAAACTGGATATAGTACTACCGGAGGATCCAGCAATACCTCTCCTGGGCATATATCCAGAAGATGTCCCAACTGGTAAGAAGGACACATGCTCCACTATGTTCATAGCAGCCTTATTTATAATAGCCAGAAGCTGGAAGGAACCCAGATGCCCCTCAACAGAGGAATGGATACAGAAAATGTGGTACATCTACACAATGGAGTACTACTCAGCTATTAAAAAGAATGAATTTATGAAATTCCTAGCCAAATGGATGGACCTGGAGGGCATCATCCTGAGTGAGGTAACACATTCACAAAGGAACTCACACAATATGTACTCACTGATAAGTGGATATTAGCCCAAAACCTAAGATACCCAAGATATAAGATACAATTTCCTAAACACATGAAACTCAAGAAAAATGAAGACTGAAGTGTGAACACTATGCCCCTCCTTAGAAGTGGGAACAAAACACCCTTGGAAGGAGTTACAGAGACGAAGTTTGGAGCTGAGATAAAAGGATGGACCATGTAGACACTAGCATATCCGGGGATCCATCCCATAATCAGCTTCCAAATGCTGACACCATTGCATACACTAGCAAGATTATGCTGAAAGGACCCTGATATAGCTGTCTCTTGTCAGAGTATGCCTGGGCCTAGCAAACATAGAAGTGGATGCTCACAGTCGGCTATTGGATGGATCACATGGCCCCCAATGAAGGAGCTAGAGAAAGTACCAAAGAAGCTAAAGGGATCTGCAACCCTATAGGTGGAACAACATTATGAACTAACCAGTACCCCGGAGCTCTTGACTCTAGCTGCATATGCATCAAAAGATGGCCTAGTCGGCCATCACTCGAAAGAGAGGCCCATTGGACACGCAAACTTTATATGCCCCAGTACAGGGGAACGCCAGGGCCATAAAAGGGGAGTGGGTGGGTAGGGGAGAGGGGGTGGGTGGCTATGGGGGACTTTTGGTATAGCATTGCAAATGTAAATGAGCGAAATACCTAATAAAAAATGGAAAAAAAAAACACGAAGACCTGAGTTTGGACCCCCAGATCCCATGTGAAAAGCTAGGGAGGTGCCTTCAATCCAGTGCTGGGGAGGCAGGGACAGCATGATGCTTTGTGCTTGCTGGACAGCTAGTCTGGCTGAGATAGTGTGCTTTGGGTTTAATGAGAGGTCCTTTCACAAAAAATAAGGTAAGAGGCATGTGCGCATATGTCCATACACCCTGATGATGCACACGTTCAGGAACACACACACATACAAGCACACACACATACAAGCACACACACACACACACACATAAGAACACACACACACAAGCACAATGTCTAAATAGATACAGGATGAAATGAACAGAGTGCTTTATAGAATCTTTTTAAGCATTAAATGCTCATTTTGGGGAAAAAAAGAGGAAATTTTTAAGTTAATATTTTAATTTTCTATCTTAAGAAGCATGCGGAAAAGGCCAACTTCATGCAGGCAGAGGAAATAAAATTTCTCACGTAGTTAAATTGGGTTAATTTAAGACAAAAATAACCAGTGGTGGAAGGGGTAATGAATTCCTGATATCAGGAATGAAGAGAAGGTGTCACAGGAAAGAAATGGACAAGCAGAAATTTACAGAAAAAAGTCAGGCAAATACACTTAAATTAAAAATCTAGAAAGACTCATTCAAAAATTACAAAACTGGATTATGTTATGGGGATTGACAAAAAGTGAATTAGAAAGATCTAATTGTCCCTCCCACTATCTATTAAAATGCTAATTCATCATCAGACTCCCTCCCCAAAAGACAACGTTGGGGTTGAATTATTTTACTAGTGAAGACTATAAAATATTCTCCAAATCCTGTAAGACACAACACCAAAGGAGATTTAGAGATAGCCGAAGAAAATGCATTTAATGTAAGTAGTCTTCAAGAAAAGGCAGATCAAAATCTCCTGATCTATACACTACTTCATGCACAAAGACCCGTGCTACCAAACAAATGTCCACCAGGATGCAGAAGACTATGTGCTGTCAATCAAATATCCCAGGATGCAGAGGAGTGAGGATTTTCATGCAGGCTGATACACTGCTCATCTGGAAAATGGTCTGGCTCTATAAAGTCCAACACAAATTCACTGTGTCAGTCTTGGGTTTCCATCCAAGAGGAAAGAAAATGTGTGATCGTGAAAATGTCTGCACAGAAATGTCTGTAAGAGCTTTGAAAGTTGATAATTCTAAGTTGGGAAGAGATCAAATATCTGCCATCAAAGTAATAAATAGATAAATAAATAAAAATTTAAAAATTAGATCAGTAACCCTTCCCCAAAGCAACCCAATGGAATTGAGTCACAAAAAAAGAAAGAAAGAAAGAAAGAAAGAAAGAAAGAAAGAAAGAAAGAAAGAAAGAAAGAAAGAAAGAAAGAAAGAAAGAAAGAGAGAGAGATAGAAAAAAAATCAGTCATGAAACTAGAAGGCTGCCTGGGAAGAGGAGGGCAAGTGGAAATGGAAGGGAGACAAGAGAGGGGAACAGTCATGAAAACGATGAAATACATTTTGCTCCAGGTTCAATTCCCAGCACCCACATGACAGCTCACAAATATCTGTAATTTCAATTCCAGAGGCTCTCACACAGACATACATGCAGGCAAAACACCAATGCACATGAAATTAAAGAAAAATGCATTTTGAGCACTATGAAAATGTCATAATAAAACCCATTAATATACATAATGATATAAATAAACAAAAACATTAAAAACATACTCAAGCAAAGGCCATGGCTTGGACCCATGGGCTGCATGAGGACCATGTAGGCAATGACTGCTTCTTGTTATGTGCGATGTGTGTTAGGTATTTGGTTCCATTACCCTATGTAATGGCTATAATGGTTATAACATGTTTCATTACTAGTGTGATGTTTTGTGTCTAAAGAGTATACACATTTGTATATGATGACACTTTTTTTCTTTTTTTTCCATTTTTTATTAGGTATTTAGCTCATTTACATTTCCAATGCTATACCAAAAGTCCCCCATACCCACCCACCCCCACTCCCCTGCCCACCCACTCCCCCTTTTTGGCCCTGGCGTTCCCCTGTACTGGGGCATATAAAGTTTGCAAGTCCAATGGGCCTCTCTTTCCAGTGATGGCCGACTAGGCCATCTTTTGATATATATGCAGCTAGAGTCAAGAGCTCCGGGGTACTGGTTAGTTCATAATGTTGTTCCACCTATAGGGTTGCAGATCCCTTTAGCTCCTTGGCTACTTTCTCTAGCTCCTCCATTGGGAGCCCTGTGATCCATCCATTAGCTGACTGTGAGCATCCACTTCTGTGTTTGCTAGGCCCCGGCATAGTCTCACAAGAGACAGCTACATCTGGGTCCTTTCAATAAAATCTTGCTAGTGTATGCAATGGTGTCAACATTTTATACATTTTTAGTATGCCTGAGATTTTTATTATAGTTTTTCTTTTTAAAACAATTTTTAAATTTAAAAATGTATTTTGATCGTATCTCTCTTGTCTCCTAAATCCTTCCAGATCCTCTCTCCCTCCCTACCCACCCAACTTTAAGTTTTTTTTTTTCTCAAAAGATGAAAGGCTCAGAATGGGGTGCTACCTCTGACTATTCATCCGATAAATAGAAGCACACTGTTAGGCTTGCAGACAGGAACCTAGCAGAATTGTCCTCTGAGAGACTCCACCCAACAGCCTATGGAAAGAAATGCAGAGACTCACATCCAAATAGTAGACTCCATAGGTAGACCAACTGAATTAGCTAACCTCCTGGATCCTTGGGGGCTCCCAGAGACTAAATCACCAACCAAAGAGCATACACAGGCTGGACCTAGGCCCCCTGCATATATGTAGCAGATGAGCAGCTTGGTCTTCATACAGGTCCCCCTGAACAACTGGAGCAGGGGCTGTCCTTCAGCCTGTTGCCCACCTGCCTGACTGTGACTCTTGCACCCCTAAATGGGCAGCCTTGTCTGGCCTCAGTGGAAAGGGATGTGCCTAGTCCAGCAGTAACTTATTGTGCTGGGTGGGAATGTGTAGAAGGGTTGACACCCAGATCAGGGCTTTCCCTTCTAAGAGGAATGGGAGACAACTTACATGAGTGGTACTGGGAGGAAAGGAAGGACTGACATTACATTGTAAAATGAATAAATAAATAAATTCCCAAAAAATTCCTAATTCCAAAGCTATGTTGTTGGCTAACATGGTCATGTTTAACTGTAAACAAAGTATTACATTTTTCTGGGTCTCTTTTTCCATGTTTGTGAACTGAAATCTTGAATGATTCTGAGCTTCAGGATATAGAGAGGCAAAAGAAAGACAAAAGGAAGAGAGAGACAGTGAGGGAGGTAAAAGAAGGGGAGGAGAGGGAGGGAGGGAGGGAGGAAGGGAGGGCAAAGGGACAAGGGAGAGAGGAGGGGCAGGAAGAAGGGAGGGAGAATCATAGTGAAAAAGAGATAGCCATTCAGACTAAAGTAAATCTCTGAAGCTTTACCTCTGTGGATCCAGATAGAATATGAACAGGGTTATTGTTATACCTGGCTGTCCTGTGGGAATGTGGGGGAGGATGCCTGATCAGTAGTCATGCTGGTAATTTCTGATGAAGCCCCCAGTGTGGCATCATTGAGAAAAAGACACCAGAATAGATGCTCAATAGTCTGGGCAGAAGCAGATGCAATACATGACTGGCCTGAAGGACCCTTCTCCAGAAGATGAGTGCATCCTGCAGCTTTGTGGGATGGTGGTTACCTTGATATATACGTCTGTGCAAACCCTGCCCTGGGTAATTAAGACCTAAATGCTTTACTGTCTATGCATTTTGGCTCAATTAGAAAAAGAAAACGTTCAAAGGGGAACCCCAGGATATATGGTATTTAAAACAATGAAACACACACACACCACACAAAAAAACCTATGGGATGCCTTTCTCTGCAAGATGGCATAGGAGAAGTGCCTGAGGCTGCCGTGGGTTGACTATGCAACAGCAGTGCCTCTGTGGGTGCCTTCTGTTTCCTGATTATAAGCCCATGGTCTTCATTGTGGGCGGCCTGGAAAACACAGCTCAAAAATTGAGCTTGCCCCATCTCCGTGCTGAAGAGGTGTGGGAGGGCAGGTCTCCAGTCCAACAAACAAGTCAGTGGGTGACCTGGGACAATTCCTTAGTTTAGTTTGACTATTCTCTGGGTCTCCTCACCATCCCCTGTATGGTTTTACCTGGGTCTTTGTATTCTAGGGTAACAAGTTATGTTTAGCTGCATTTATCTATTCGTTGTTAATTCTTAAAGTGTACACAGCATCAGCTTTGTTTCTGGACAGTTAATAGGTGCCACGGGAGCTCAGTCATCTACTCCCACTAAAGACTGTGTTAATGACCAATAGCACATGGCTAAATCCTCTTCTTTTGCTGAATGATAGAACCTAAACCCTGCTCCTATTCTGTGAGGTCTCGCTGTTCTGGGTGAGTCTCCTCTTGACACAGCAGCAGTGCTGGATGAAAGAAAACCCTCCTTTGTGAAGGGATTTGTGGCTGGACTTTGTTTGGTATATTATTTTGGGTCAGAGACCTCAAAGGCTCATTTCTCTTTTTCTCCCATCTGTAAAATCCCCCATTATCTTTCCATATAGATCTGTCATGGATACAGGTCCAGAGAACGCCCACGGCTTTGTTTTTGTAGACATGCAATACTCACATCTGATTGCTATTTCTGCTGTGTGCACACCAGGTTTATATTTAGAGGAAACTCTAGAGTCAAATTTGATGTTGTATAGAGGAAGCTGGCCTTCTAGGGAGGGAAGCTCCCCTTTGGGGGAGAAGGGGTCCCTGATAATCATTATAGAAGGACTGACGGAGGCATGGTCTCTGACTGTGCTATGGGATCCTAGAGGTGGTGAGGCTGAGGATGTTGGGAAGAAATGGAAGGAGAGAAGGAAAGAGAGAAAGACACTCACATTCACATGTATGCACACATACACAGCCTGGTTTGTTTGGCTTTTGCTACCAGTAGGAACATGCTCAAAGTGAGAATTCCTCTGCAGAGGGACCGCACAGCCTTCCTTTGCCAGACAATTGTCTCCTGACTGTCTGAGAGAGTCGCTTGCGCCCAAGAAAAGCCTGAAGACTAAGGGGGTTGGGGGGAGAGGATAATTAAAGTAAATTAGAGGGTGAGTGGGGGATGGGAGATCATGCCTGGTCCTGTTGCTTTGCCAGAGGCTCTGAGGCCTGAAAGGACAGGGCTGGGCAGGACTATTCTGAGAAGATGGTCTTTGTCAAACCCTGCCTCCTTCCAACAGTGATGCACACAGCCCAGCCACCCCCACACCCCAAGACCCCCACTGTTGTCCCTGCAGTCCAAAGCCATCCATTGGCCTTGATATCTTTGCAGGTAAGTAGCAACAGCCACCAGTGCAAGATTTTTTTTTCAAACAGTTCCACATGGTTTTTCTGAATCCTTCCAGTTTTATGTAAATTTTTATTTGTTTAGATAGTTGATTCTCTGTGGTAGGTGGCTTCATCTCTCAGGGGATGTCTGGTGATATTGTAGAGGTGAGATATTCTCACCTGTAAACTGTTGGCATATTAACCAACTATGTTTAAATTTCAGATGATACAAAGAATAAATTTTGAAGTATTAGAAGGTCCAAAATATTGCCTAAGCTTTGTTTTTAATTCTAAAAAGCTATTCATTATGTATATAAAAGTCTGCTCTAACTAGGGTTCTTATATTTGTCAAAATACATCAAAGCACAGAACAGCCCTTTCCTGATGCCTAGAACATGTACCTGAGATAATTCTGAATAACTTTTCCACACGGCTAGGTTATTCTATTGGACGTATGTTTGCTACTCTCTTTCCTCATGATCCTCAATTTACTGGAAGCCAAGTTGCCACATTCCCCAGTCAGCGGCATTACATCTTCTTCAGGGTTCACAGACACACGCAGACTCAAGAGTGAAAAGCAAGTGGGAATTCAGGAACTCAGACCACATTTTACCTTAAAATTACCATCTCTTCAGAAAGGAATCTTTGATTCTAACTATGGAGAGTATGAATGGGTCCATAAGCCAGGGGCAATGAATACAAGTCAAAGAAAAGTCCATCTATAAAGAACTAGGGGAGCAGTACTGAATTTTGCTGGACAGGCTTGTGTTGAAAACCTTGGTAATTTAACAAAACACCCTTTTCAAATGGAATTAGATTTTATAAAGCTTGAATTGGAACAAATAAAAAGGAAGGAATTTTCCAGCCCCAGATTTCAAGCTTAAGAATCCCCCAAAATGTTACCATAAGTGTGTAGTTCGGGTGCTTGAGATGTGTTCAAAGTCTGCACATGCTTGCCAGTGCAATGCAAGCCAGAGAGTGGGCATGCATCACACAATCAATAGCACACCCATAAAATGGGTGTTCATGTTACAATAAGCATGGTTCTTGAAAATATGGACTCTTGGCTCCCAGCACCTGTCAATGTTTCTTGTTTGCCAAGGGTGTTTGCAGCCAAGGGAGGGTTAAACCTCTTGAGATGAGCAGGTTATTTTAGATTTTTCAGTGGGTCCATCACAGGTGTCCTTGTAATGAAGAAGTGAAGTTAGAGATGAAGTGTGGTGGTAACTAGCATTCACAAAGCCCGAGTTTTGATAAAAAGTCAAAATTTTATTTTATTAAGATTCCTTCCTTCCTTCCTTCCTCCCTTCCTTCCTTCCTTCCTTCCTTCCTTCCTTTCTCCCTCCCTCCCTCCCTCCCTCCCCCCCTCTGTCTTTCTCTCTCTCTTCATTTGTGTGTGAGTGTGTGTGTGTGTGTGTGTGTGTGTGTGTGTGTGTGTATGCCGGTTTATATGTATGTATTTGCACCTAGCACACATGAGCACAGTGTTTGAAGATGCTAGAGGTTTTGTATCCCTTGAAGATGGACAGGCACTTGGGAACTGAATTCAGGTCCTCTGCAAAACAGAATCCACTCTTAACCTTTAAGTCATCTCTATGGCTCCAATCCCTGATCTGGAAAGAAAGAGTGAGTGCTTATAGGAATCTCTGGGCTATTAGCTTACTTGCTAAAATGCTTGCCTTGCAAGCATGAAGAACTGAATTTGATTCCCAGACTCACTTAAAACGTGTGGTGCATATGTTTCATATGCTTGTCATCCCAGCACTAGAGAGGCAGAAACAGGCAGATCCCGGAGTCTCCTGGTCAGCCAGCCTCATTTACTCAGAGAGTTCCAGGTGAATGAGAGACTCTGTTTTAAGAACAAAGGTAGGTGGCATTTGAGAAGCAAGATTATCCTTTGGCCTCTATAGGCATGCACACACATAAACACACAAACACATAGTTATACCTTCTGACATGCACACAATGAGAAAGAGAGAGAACGGACACAGAAGAGAATGACAGAAACAGAGGGACATGAGGAGACATTCGCTTGATGACGCCACACATCAAAGAATGGTGGCAGCCACCAGAAGGAGCAAGTGACAAATCTTCCCTCAAAACCTCCATGGACAGTGCACCCTGAAGACACGATGACTTGACCTCCAGATCTGCTTAGACAAGCATCTGTTGTTTTATGCCAGCACTCAAGCAATCTCTTGCTGCAACAGCCACAGGGTGTGACTGCTGTGCGCTAATGAGGAGGGAAGTTGGAACCCACTCTGACTTGCATGTGTACCAGGGGTTTGACTACCAGAATGCAAGGGAGGGAACCAGTGGTCAGAGGGAGCTTGTTGACCTTTGCCTCAATGCCTCCAAGCAGGATATTTCTCGTTGCGGATTTTGAGCTTTATTATTGTTTATAGCTGGGAAACAGGTTCTCCTAAGATCCCTGCTTCATGTGCAACAGAGACAAGTGTATGTCCCCAGACATCATGATGCCCACATCTAGAACTGTAGGAGGAAGTTGCCTACTTGGTTTGGACCAGCCTGCCTCCATGGAGCACTGCCTGGGGAGCTGACTCTTAGATGACCCAAGACCATGTGTCATGTGGTCTCATCTAGGGCCTAGGCCATGGGAACTAGGCAAATGAATTCTTGACTAAGAGGAGAAAGTTCATCTGGTGTGTATGTGTTTTCTGGCAGGCTAATCGTTTGAGTTCTTTTGAAAATATCTTGCGAGATGAATCCCAGTGGGCTTTTGCACATGTCTTCAAAAGCCTTGAGACATTTGTCTCTGCTCTTGGATTGAGTTGCCGGCTACAGGAAAAGTGCATGCTTTCTGGACAGAAGACATGTGAAAGTGCCGAGGTTGATTAGAAGTCTTTATCTCTAGAGTGGCAAGAAAACATCCCGTGGTCGTGACAAGGAACAAACAGTGCCTTGGGTTCTTTTCTGGGTCTCCAACTCTGGCAAAGGCCCATCTTTTCTATGGTTAAACCCAAGACTTGAGTGTCAAAACAACCTACAGGCCTTATGAACTCGACAAAGGACATCTCTGGATGGAGATGCCAATTATCCACTGTAGACTCACATGAAGAGAACAGTGGTGATGGTGGAATGAGGGGTGTGTGTGTGTGTGTGTGTGTTTGTGTGTGTGTGTGTGTGTGTGTGTGTGTGTGTGTGTGTGTGTGTGTGTGTGTGTGTGAAGGAACCAATGCTCAGACAGGAGAACCTTTTTGGGCCCAAGTATTCCTTTATCAACATGAACAAGGCCAGAGCTCAACAAGTATCAGACTTATTTCCAAGAGGCAAGATGTTCAGAGGGCAGCCCTGCTCCAGATGGCCTCTTGTATTACTCGTTGCTGTTGACTAGAAATAAACTCTATGGTCTAGGTTCAGTGGTCTTGAGAGGAAATTTCATTCTTGGATCAAAATCTAGATGAAAAAGAATCACTCTTTTAGACACATTAATGAAATGAACAGCAGTCTTCCTGAGTGTAATACTGAAAGAAAAAACAAGTTGCTTTACCATGTATTTGAAGACTTTGTGAGAAAATACTTTTAAAACACCCAGCCCAGGGCCTGGTATAGCTAAGTAGCTAAGTGCTCACTAAATAACAGCTGTAAATAAATGGTTTATTTGGGGTGTTGGAAGTGAGCAGGGAAGAGGTAGATACAGACCACTCTCTTAGTTCCGCCCTGCACTAAAGAGACTTCCATAAATATGTGTGTATACAAACCCACACAAAATACCATCCCTAATAATAGAGATTACTACTTTTTCCAAGTTGGGCTGACATTATAGAGCAGGTCATCACCGTGAGCAGCTGTTTGTTGTTCATTTATAGTACTGCCACCTGTTACAAGGAAGCCGAGGTACATTTTACAAATATGTGATATCATGTCCTGTGTGTGTTTTTAAAATATCAACGCACCACAGTTTTGTGTGAATTTTAGCTAATACTGGAATCCAAAATCTTTATGAGGCAGAATGATGATATATGCAGAAGCAAATTAAACAATTATTTCCCCTCATCTTTCTCAGCCTTAAATCCATAACCAATCAAGAAAAAGCAACACCTATAAAGTGCCATGCTTTTTGCTCCTGTCTTTAGGGTGCCTCATCATTCCTATGCCACCCTTTTTGTGGGTTTCTCCCTATATACCACTCCTCTGCTCTGTGGGCAGCCAAGGGGAAGCCATTTCAGAGCCTTGAAGGTGGAGGCCCTTTTGCTCTCTGTTCTGTCTGCATGGAGTTCTGTGTCTCTCCTTTCCAATTTTGCTACCGCTTCTTGCCCCATAGCAGTTCTGCATCACAGGCTTGGAGATTTTTCCTGTCAGATCATTTACAATGGCTTGTATTTTTTTGTACTATGCTTCCCTCCCTGTACCATCTCAGGTGCCTATGAATACTTTGTGGACAGAGTTGCTGCCTCTCTTATTCAACTTTCTATGGCTCGGGCCCGCACAATGCTCAGCATAGCAAACATGTTCAATAAATATTTATTTAATGGATCTCTTAAAAAATTACTCTTTGGAGGAAAGGAATCTTTATTTGGAGCCCTTTAATTTGTGGAGACCAAAAGTGGGGCTCCCTGACCTGTTGGGGCCATACATTAGTGGTCCTTAATTATAGGATGGGCGTCTTGGATTTTGAGGTCTATTTCATCAGTCCCCCAACCTGCAACAAGCTCCTGCTTGAGCATTCCGAGCAGACAATTGTCATTAGCTCTCAACATATGATCATCAGAGTAATTTTAAAGGGGAGCAAAAAGGACCTGGAGCCAATAAGTCCCATCTCTAGTGTCTGAAGGCTCCGAGGGACCAAAGCTGTGGCATGGAGCAGGAAAGTGGCTGCTCAGTGCTGAAAGGGTTAACACTGGCTCTATAGAGTTGAAAACGTGCTGACAAAATCAGGCCTATTGAGTGGAGGGGAGAGGGTTGAGAAGCAATCTGATAGTGGCACTTAAACTACCTGTAGCCCGGGGCCACTGCAAACAGTGTAGATGGATGGCCTGTTTGAGGTAAGTGGACAGGCCCAAACTTGTGTCTACAGTGAGGGGTTGCTTGTTAAAGGAATTTAAGGAGGCCAGGCTGTAATTTCAGCTAAGCTTTTGGAGCAAGTCTGAAAGTAAAAAGTAAAACAAACTCTGCTAAGGGACTGTCTCAAAAGTTCCTGCTGATGGGTTAGTCTCCAGGGATCTCAGTGGGATAAGTGAAGCTCGCAGACTCTTTGCTCTCTCCTTTGGCTCTGGACAAGGGAGTATTTAAACAAATGCAGCGGTTTGTTGCTTCTTAAGTGCACACCCCCGGATTTGCACACAGCTTTGCACACTGGTTCATGTCATTCCTGTTATCCATAAAGTTAGATTCTACTTTTCCCCACAGCTCTTTTTCTTAACTGCTATTTATCTTCTAAATGTGTTTGTGTGTGGTACATGTACAGTACATGTATGTTCGTTCATGTATCTTGTGAATGTGAGTGCAAACACATGTGTGCCATGGCACATATATGGTCAGATGACAATTTGGGGTGTCAGTCCTCACTTTGCACCTTGATTGCATGCGTGTCTCTTGTTCACTGCTGAGGACAGCAGACCAACTGGCCTGTGAACCTCCGAGAAGTTTGTCTGCCTCTCCTCTTGCAGTAGGAGAGCTGGGCTTGCAGATGCAGGCTGCAGAATTCACCTTTCCTTGAGTTCTGGGGATCTGTGTGCAGATCTCCAACTTTGCAACAAGCACTTTATCCCCTAAGCCCCTCATTCACTAGAATTTACGAATCTGCTTGATTTTTATCTTCCTTCAGATAAGCTATTAATTATTGAAGAGAATTTGCAAATTCTCATTCAGTTTCTTTGTTGTGTAGCTGAGGCACACAGACACAGGACTTTCTAAGTCTCAGGGAACCGTGGACAAAGCATAACCACTGTTGTCAACTCCCAATAGCCTTCTCTATGTAAGGATAATAAACAACCAATGTAGAGAAGCAGAAGGATCTGGAGAATTAGGCTGGAAAGCAGTTTGGGGAGCATTTAAGATTCCTCGGCTTCAGTATTGCTCAACCACAATTTCATCCAAATAGTAAGCCCTACAGAAAGTGTTATTTTCTAATTTTATTAGGGGTCATATAATTCTAGAGGTATGAACTTAATTACATACAATGGATATCTTAGAACATTGGGAACTCACTTTCTGGGTTGTCAGACTATTTTCTGTAAATGCTTCGAATCTCGAAGGCCAGGTGCTTGCTGATAAAACTTCTCCATTGTGCTGTTGAAGCGGGAATGCTGTATAGACATCACACAATGGATGGGTATTATCTGTTCTCCACTGGAATTTTCCATGTTGAAACAGTCACTGAGTTCTGTCTGACAGTATAGTTGGCCCACTCCTGTTCCAGATGAATCCTGAGCGAAGAGAGCCAGACACATTCAGCAGATACATGCATTGACTCAAATTAACTGGGGAGGAAGCCTGACTTAAGGCCTCATTCAATGACTCAGGATAAAGTCTTTTGGGGAGGTCTGGGGATCTATTTATAGTTTCCCCAGGGTATCCAACTTGGACATGTCAGGAAATCCTAAAAGGCAGGTCCATATGCCTAATTAGTTCACAAACCTTTCACTTGATAGGAAGTATCATCATAAAGACATGGCATAAAAGAGTGGTAACGCTTCACATGCCAACTAAGAAGCTCTAGCAAGAAAGGGAAACACATGCCACGGCTGGGCCTTTCTGAATTAGAAGTAATAAGTCCTTTCTCAGTCTTAACACCAGAGTACTGTAGAAATCATCAGAAAACAAATCAACTCGACAATCCTAGAGTCAGTCCCTATTTGGGCTGTCAGACCTTTGAGGGTATCCTGCATATCAGATATTTACAGATTCATAACAGTAGCAAAATTACAGTTATGAAGTAGCAACAAAGCGATTTTATGGCTGGGAGTCACCACACATGAGGAACTGTGTTGAAGGGTCACAGCATTAGGAAGGTTGAGATCCACTGGCTGACCATTTATTACTAGTAGTAAGATCAAGAGTCATGCAAGAGTTGGGAAGAATCTGTATATAATGAAATAGTCATATGCTGATTTCTGAATCTTCATTCTTAGCCACAAGTAGATTAGACAATCCGCAAGATAGAAAGTAGATCAAGATTGTTCACTTCTGGCCGGGCGTGGTGGCGCACGCCTTTAATCCCAGCACTCCGGAGGCAGGGGCAGGCGGATTTCTGAGTTCGAGGCCAGCCTGGTCTACAAAGTGAGTTCCAGGACAGCCAGAGCTATACAGAGAAACCCTATCTCAAAAAACCAAAAAAAAAAAGATTGTTCACTTCTGTAAGGTCAAGCCCCAGTTCAGTGTTAAACACACATAAAATTCTTTCAATTGTTGTTTTTCTCACTGATTCATTTAACAAGCGTTTGAGGGCTTTCTCTGTATAAGCACTTGGCTGGGACTGGGAATTGGTTGCTTTGTGAAGAACCATACAAAAGCCTTATCTTCAAGCAACTTGGCATATGGGAGAAGTAAGGGAGAGGAGACAGACTAATTCAAACAAGTAAAAACAATGTAAAGTAGAGGATACAGAGATAGCTTAATTAATAAAACATGTGACATGAAAAGCATGAGGAGGGCGGGTGTGGTGGCGCATGCCTTTAATCCCAGCACTTGGGAGGCAGAGGCAGGTGAATTTCTGAGTTCAAGGCCAGCCTGGTCTACAGAGTGAGTTCCAGGACAGCCAGGGCTACACAGAGAAACTCTGTCTCGAAAACAAAAAAAAACAAAAAACAAAAAACAAAAAACAAAAAAGAAGAAGAAGAAGAAGAAGAAGAAGAAAAGAAAAAAAGAAAAGCATGAGGCAAGTTCCATCCCTAGAACCCACATGAAAAGGGTCAGGTATGGTAGCACCCATTTCTAATCCTGGCTTTGGAGAGGTGGAGATGGGAGGATTCCTGCAGCTTACTGCCAGAGAGCCCAGAGAACACAGTGGGATACAGACCAATAAAAGACCTTGTCTCAAAACACAAGGTTGATGGCACTTGAAGAAACACATCTGAAGATGAACTCTGGCCTACACACACACACACACACACACACACACACACACACACACACACACACGAGCATGCAGTGGGGGCCATATCATAAGCACTTCAAAGCAGTAGAAAATAAATTGATGCTGATGTGAAAGTAACAGGTAATAGGTGTTGGAGATCTGGTGAGGAGATCTTCTCATGGAAATCCCTCTTATGGAAAAATAAAAGATGATAGTGAATCCAGAAGCCATAGACTGAGTGTAGTAGAAGGGGGAGGTAACAGGAATAACCATCTCCAGCACAGGGGAAAGTACATGAAAAGGACCTGGCACAGGAAGGGAAACCTGACATGGCTGGAGCATAGAGAGGACAAATCAGGGGGACTATGAGAAGGGCTCAACTCGGCAGAGGTGGGATGAAATTTCACCATGTACCCTAAGATTCCTAAGACACAGAATGGGCGATATGATTGTAACTTAGCAACAGCATCCCTAGTTGTAAAAGAGAAAATGGATTGGCAAGTAGCAAAGGAGGTGGCAAGGGCTTGGTATGAGGCAACAGTGATGGAGATAAGTGGAAGGATTGGGAAGGTGGGGTAAAAGAGGTTGGGTACTTCATGGATTCCAAGAAGTAAAGGGGAAGAAAAGGGTTATAAATAATAACAGCCTGTATTAGTGGGGCCTGGTGTCTACTTGTTGAAATAATTAATGAACATTTGCTCCTAAGTCGAGATATAAAAACATTCTTTTCATACTCCTCTTGTGGATATTCACCAACTTCCTGGCAAGGCTTCTCTCATCAGTTTCTCTGAAGAACTCTCACCACCTCCCCCCCCACACACACACACATACCTCCTTGTGGTGTGTGTGTGTGTGTGTGTGTGTGTGTGTGTGTGTGTGTTACTTTGTTGACAAAACCATCATTTAGTCACTCATGAAATGGAAAAGGAGCCATGGAGGCAGAGGGCGCTACTGAGCATGCTCAAAGGCATGCATGCCTCAGTCTCTTTGCCCCACTGATTGCTACTATTTAGTTGATTCATAAAAGGGTCAGAAAAGTTTGTTTCATTATAATGGAGGTCTATGTCTTTTCTCTCCAAGCCTCTAGTCTATAGATAAAGCAAGAAGGCACTGAAAAGATAAATCAAACAGTGATCAAATTCGCTGTCTACAATGCAGTTGTGAGTCAGGAGTCTTCCCTGTGGTCATAAATTGCCAGCCAGTTTAGAAGCCCATCAGTGATGAATAGGATCATGATGGCAGTGTTGTGAATAGCTGACTACACACTTTGGGTTACCCTAATATTCTCTCTGTGATTGTATTGTGTAGAAGGGTGGGGTAAGCTGAGAAAACAGCATTAGCAATGGTGGGGAGAAGAGAGAAGCATGTGCCAGGACAGGTCTTGAGAATTGTGTTCACTGGAGCTGACAGGGCTGTGAGTTATAGAGAAAAGAGCACCAGGAGACCTTGAATGGCTTTAATCTTGACTTTATCTCTGATTTAGCTAGGTGCCCCGAGGCATGTTGCTAAGTTTCTTTCAACTTCAGTTTCTTCCTCTATTAAATGGGATGATAATGATAGCATGCACATCTATATAGTATGTGTACTAATCAAATGAGAGATTCCCTTGCAAGTGTGCACTGTAGAAACGTGAGGCGCCGGTGTATGTTTCTGCTGGGGTTTTCCACAGCTAAAAAATAAGTCACAGTCTTGGCGTGGAGTAATATAGTTGCAGTTTTCTTACATGTATATTTTTAATACATATGCATATCTTTAAATCATATTTTCATGTTTATTTATATACAGAAATTAAATCAAATAATACTTTATATCTTCTTATATAATTTATTCTCTTCAAAGCAACTTTGACATTTGTAATTATTAATGATGTTTTTTCTTTACATAACATTTCAATGTATGTGAACAACAATTTATTTAGCAAATTCTTACTGATAAATTTGAACAGTTTCCAAAATCAGATTATCAGAACACTAAAACTGGTCACACATGTAACAGTATATCTGTATACTTCTATCAGAATGTTCATTCAGTGACTTATTAACTCAAATCTTTATTTCTTTTTTTGCCTCTTTTATTCTTTTTTTCTTTTTATGATATTTTCTTTATCTACATTTTAAATGTTAGCCCCTTTCCTGGCTTCCCCTCCAAAAATTCCCTATTCCTTCCCACCTCTCCCTGCTCCCCAACCCACCCACTCCAGCTTCCTGGCCCTGGCATTCCCCTATGTTGGGGCATAGAACCTTCACAGGACCAAGGGCCCCTCCTCCCATTGATGACTGACTAGGCCATCCTCTGCTACATATGCAGCTAGAGCCATGAGTTCCACCATGTTTTTTTTTTTTATTGGTAGTTTAGTCCCAGGGAGCTCTGGGGGTACTAGTTAGTTCATATTGTTGTTCCTCCTATGTGGCTGCAAACCCCTTCAGCTCCTTGGGTACTTTCTCTCTAGTTCCTTCACTGGGGCCCCTGTGTTTCGTTCAAAGGATGACTATGAGCATCCACTTCCGTATTTGTCAGGCACTGGCAGAGCCTCTCAGGAGACAGCTTTATCAGTCTCCTGTCAGCTAGCTCTTAATGGCATCTGCAATAGTGTTTGGGTTTGGTGGTTGTTTATGGGATGGATCCCCAGGTGGGACAGTCTCTGGATGGTCATTCCTCCAGTCTCTGCTCTGAATTTTGTCTCTGTAACTCTTTCCATGGGTATTTTGTTCCCCCTTCTAAGAAGGATTGAAGTTAGTCTAATATGTCACCAGTTTGGGAAACTGTACATTTGATTCTCTAGGGAAAAAAGATGTTCTGTGAGGTTGTTGTAAGAAGTTGGAGAAGGGAGGTAGAGGCTTCCTTAGAAGGTTTTCATTCTTGTGATGCTGGGAACGAAACCCAGGACCTCATACATGTCAGGTGAGTGCTCAACAACCAGCCCCATCTTATTCATTCCTTCTCCTCGCTTTACTTTTTGACATTCAGATGCCCTCCGTGATAGTGCTCTTTGACTGGAATCTTGACTTTCAACCTGTCTACTCAGCACAATCCTCCTGTGGCAGATCAGGCTCTCCAGAAAAAGATTAAAGAGTGAGTTTGTTGTGGAGGGTGCTGTAAGGTGGGGGAAAGGGGCTCTGCTAATCTGGAACTCCAGACTAGAACAGGAGTCCAATATGATGTGCCCCATCTCCTTATACAAGAGTCTGGGTAGAGAATTTCTAGAAATCATTTGTGTTTTCTCAGGTACTAATGCTCAGTTTCAGAAGCCAGAAGCATCAGTACTTCAGCCCTCAAAAGAGTGACAGACACCAGGGTCGCACATCACAGGCTACATTGTGACCTCAAGGCCATGCAGAGTCCTAATAGGAAAGCCCCTTTCTACCTCTCACTAGTTCCCTTGGTATCCCTGCCATCCACTAAAGTAGCTGACAGTGAGAAGTCAGTACACCTACACTGAGCTGTGCTTCCTCTTTCTTGCATGTTCCTTTTGTTCCATCCCAGTTGGCTGTATCATTTTTCATACTTCATTTACACTTCCCCTGTGTCTCCGATCAGTGGGAGCCCTTACTCCCTCCACCATTAATTTCTCACTGTTCTTCAGAGACTATGTAATGAATAATTTAAACATTTTGGCAGTCTGGAAATTCTTCTTGTCAACTGTTCTTTTCTCTCTCCCCTGCAAACTTCCCCCTCCCTCTCTGTGTGTTTTTGTCTGTCTGATCTCTGGGTGTGACTCTGTCTCTCTGTCTCTGTCTCTTTGTCTCTCTCTGTCTCTTTCTGTGTCTCTGTCTCTGTCTCTGTCTCTCTCTCTCTCTCTCTCACACACACAGCCTTCTGTTTTAAGCACAGAATACCTTTGCCAGAGGCACTAGCATATGACAGGGCTCTAACCAATTGTGAAAACATCAGACGATGTATTTACCTAGAAGATAAACACTTTGAAATTGCTCACTAAGCCAAATCCTATGCAAACAATGCAAAGGTTGACGGTAGAAGACTTTAGATCGCTCAGCTCAATTCCCAGTCAGCTCATGCCCTTCTTTCTTAACAGATCTCCAGTCCAGGATTGCAAAGTCAAATGTTCATATGGTTTCAAATACTCTTACAAAGGAAAATAACGAGACTGTGTCAAGAACACTAGACTTAGAGTCAGTGAGACAATTCTTTTGGTTTATGTGTACTCTTGTTAGAAAATGTTTAACTTTTGATATGTCACCTTTCACCTTTGGCCTCAGTTTCTGCACACCCAGTGATGAAGGTTAATGACTACAGATGTCCCTTTCAACTCAACAGTCTACAACTATAAGAACTGAAAGAGAAAACAGGAGACACCCCCATGCCTGTTCCTCTCCAGTGTTTTATGCTGTGCTAGTGTTTTGAACTTGCTCAGTGCCTCAGATTACATGTGTTCCCTTGTCCCAGGCTTCTCTGTCTGTCTCTCTGTCTCTCTCTCTGTCACACACACACACATTTGGTGCATGCGTGAGCCTGTGTGTGATGGGAGAGAGAGAACATGCAGGTATGCATGTCTGTGTGTGGACATAGAAGTCCAGAGATCAGTGTTGTGTCTTCCCTCAATAGCTCCCCACATTACCTTTAGAGACAGGATCTCCCACTGAACTCTGGGCCTGCTGTTTCAGCTGGACTAGTTAGCCAGCATACTTCCAGGATCCAGCAGTCTCTGCCCCATCAACACTGAAGTTACAGACACATGCCACCACACATGGATTTTTACCTGGGTGCTGGTCATCTGAATTTGGGTATCCATACCCATACAGTAAGGATTTTTCTTACTGAGCCATGGCCTCATCCCTCCAAGCTCCCTTTCTTTTGGATTGATTGGTTAGAACACGTGTCTCTTTCTCTGAGAAAGCTCTCCAGATTTCTTGGACTGGGCTAGTCGTCTATGTTATGGCCCTATTACATTCTGCAGTTGGATAGTCACATACAGCTCGGTTTATGCACTTTTTCACTTAATTCTCTACATCTTCAGTTGCAATCCACAAGACAACAAGCTCCAGGAAAACAGCCTCAAACGCTGACATTGGAGTGATTAATTTATATTTTGATGAACAAATATGACATAAACCACAGAAGCAGCAGCATGTGACTGATGAATATTGCCTCTGGTCCTAGGTTATTATTCAGATGATTATTCACGTCTTTCCCACTGTGGGGCAGATGTTTACATCCAAGCCGTGAACCGAGTGAGAGGGGTCATTAACTCTGCTGGGAGAAATTGACGCTCTGCCATCCTAACCTTCTCTGACTTTCCAAGAATTGCTCTAAGGACATCCTGTTTTCGAAGATCATCTGCTCTTATGCTTCCAAAAGCCTGTCCTGTCCTGCCCAGCGCATCTCCACCTCTGGGTTTGTGATAGGGGGTTGGTAGAGTCCAGCGACTTCAGAGCCAGTTCTCATGGAAAAGCAGATTCTTGGGGGTGGGTGTTGGAGAAAGCAGGACCTTAGCCTCTGCGTGACCTTGATGATTTTATTTTTTTCATATTCTGAGAACAGCTGAGTATGAAGCAGAAGAGGGTGAGGCATGAGATAGGAGTTGTAACTGAGCTTCTCTCTGCCCCAGGCATTCCCTTGAGGAGTGAATCAGAACAAGCAGGATCGGACTCGGGCTTACTGAGCATGGGAGGAACGAAACTGATGCTGTCAAGAATCGACATTTCTCTTCTAATCATGCCCACACGTTAATAAAAACATGGGCATAGGCTGAGGAGCGCACTCTGCTAGTACATGGTTATCTCAAAAACATAAGGATCTGGGTTTGAGCTCCAGGACTCAGGTGAAAACGCCTGGCCTGGCAGTGTAGGTTTGTAAGCCAGTGCTGGGCAGTGGGGATGGGATTCCTCTGGGTCTCTAACCAACAAACACAGCCAAGTCAGTGAGTTCTAGGATAATGAGAAAAATCTGTCTCAAAAAGAAAAAAAAAAAAAAAGGAGGAGGCTGGGGGGCAGTGAGAACGTTCCATTGGAAAAGGCAACTGTGTCAAGGGTTGCATTTGATCTGAAGACCCTACAGAATGGCAGGAGAGAACCTGTCCCCAAGACTTGTTGTCTAGTCTCCACATGTGCTCCATGGCACATGTATGCCTGCACAACCACACACACACTACACAGACACAGACACACACACACACACACTACACAGACACACACACACACAAAGGTCCTTTTCTACAATCATAAAAGATTCCCCCCCCCCCAATTGTGGTAATTTCAACTTTTAAAATCCCTAACGAAAGTTTTGAATTTGGGATAGTGCAGGTTGAAGCCAAATGGCCAGATTCTTTTTTTTTTTAAATTATTTTCCATTTTTTATTAGGTATTTAGCTCATTTACATTTCCAATGCTATACCAAAAGTCCCCCATACCCACCCACCCCCACACCCCTACCCACCCACTCCCCCTTTTTGGCCCTGGCATTCCCCTGTACTGGGGCATATAAAGTTTGCGTGTCCAATGGGCCTCTCTTTCCAGTGATGGCCGACTAGGCCATCTTTTGATACATATGCAGCTAGAGTCAAGAGCTCCGGGGTACTGGTTAGTTTATAATGTTGTTCCACCTATAGGGTTGCAGATCCCTTTAGCTCCTTGGGTTCTTTCTCTAGCTCCTCCATTGGGAGCCCTGTGATCCATCCATTAGCTGACTGTGAGCATCCACTTCTGTGTTTGCTAGGCCCCGGCATAGTCTCACAAGAGACAGCTACATCTGGGTCCTTTCGATAAAATCTTGCTAGTGTATGCAATGGTGTCAGCGTTTGGATGCTGATTATGGGGTGGATCCCTGGGTATGGCAGTCTCTACATGGTCCATCCTTTCATCTCAGCTCCAAACTTTGTCTTTGTAACTCCTTCCATGGGTGTTTTGTTCCCACTTCTAAGGAGGGGCATAGTGTCCACACTTCAGTCTTCATTTTTCTTGAGTTTCATGGGTTTAGGAAATTGTATCTTTTATCTTGGGTATCCTAGGTTTTGGGCTAATATCCACTTATCAGTGAGTACATATTGTGTGAGTTCCTTTGTGAATGTGTTACCTCACTCAGGATGATGCCCTCCAGGTCCATCCATTTGGCTAGGAATTTCATAAATTCATTCTTTTTAATAGCTGAGTAGTACTCCATTGTGTAGATGTACCACATTTTCTGTATCCATTCCTCTGTTGAGGGGCATCTGGGTTCTTTCCAGCTTCTGGCTATTATAAATAAGGCTGCTATGAACATAGTGGAGCATGTGTCCTTCTTACCAGTTGGAACATCTTCTGGATATATGCCAGGAGTGGTATTGATGGATCCTCCGGTAGTACTATGTCCAATTTTCTGAGGAACCGCCAGACTGATTTCCAGAGTGGTTGTACAAGCCTGCAATCCCACCAACAATGGAGGAGTGTTCCTCTTTCTCCACATCCACGCCAGCATCTGCTGTCACCTGAATTTTTGATCTTAGCCATTCTGACTGGTATGAGGTGGAATCTCAGGGTTGTTTTGATTTGCATTTCCCTGATGATTAAGGATGTTGAACATTTTTTCAGGTGCTTCTCTGCCATTCGGTATTCCTCAGGTGAGAATTCTTTGTTCAGTTCTGAGCCCCATTTTTAATGGGGTTATTTGATTTTCTGAAGCCCACCTTCTTGAGTTCTTTATATATGTTGGATATTAGTCCCCTATCTGATTTAGGGTAGGTAAAGATCCTTTCCCAATCTGTTGGTGGTTTTTTTGTCTTATTGACGGTGTCTTTTGCCTTGCAGAAACTTTGGAGTTTCATTAGGTCCCATTTGTCAATTCTCAATCTTACAGCACAAGCCATTGCTGTTCTGTTCAGGAATTTTTCCCCTGTACCCATATCTTCAAGGCTTTTCCCTACTTTCTCCTCTATAAGTTTCAGTGTCTCTGGTTTTATGTGAAGATACTTGATCCACTTAGATTTGACCTTAGTACAAGGAGATAAGTATGGATCGATTTGCATTCTTCTACATGATAACAACCAGTTGTGCCAGCACCAATTGTTGAAAATGCTGTCTTTCTTCCACTGGATGGTTTTAGCTCCCTTGTCGAAGATCAAGTGCCCATAGGTGTGTGGGTTCATTTCTGGGTCTTCAATTCTATTCCATTGGTCTACTTGTCTGTCTCTATACCAGTACCGTGCAGTTTTTATCACAATTGCTCTGTAGTAAAGCTTTAGGTCAGGCATAGTGATTCCACCAGAGGTTCTTTTATCCTTGAGAAGAGTTTTTGCTATCCTAGGTTTTTTGTTATTCCAGATGAATTTGCAAATTGCTCCTTCTAATTCGTTGAAGAATTGAGTTGGAATTTTGATGGGGATTGCATTGAATCTGTAGATTGCTTTTGGCAAGATAGCCATTTTTACAATGTTGATCCTGCCAATCCATGAGCATGGGAGATCTTTCCATCTTCTGAGATCTTCTTTAATTTCTTTCTTCAGAGATTTGAAGTTTTTATCATACAGATCTTTCACTTCCTTAGTTAGAGTCACGCCGAGATATTTTATATTATTTGTGACTATTTAGAAGGGTGTTGTTTCCCTAATTTCTTTCTCAGCCTGTTTATTCTTTGTGTAGAGAAAGGCCATTGACTTGTTTGAGTTAATTTTATATCCAGCTACTTCACCGAAGCTGTTTATCAGGTTTAGGAGTTCTCTGGTGGAATTTTTAGGGTCACTTATATATACTATCATATCATCTGCAAAAAGTGATATTTTGACTTCCTCTTTTCCAATTTGTATCCCCTTGATCTCCTTTTGTTGTCGAATTGCTCTGGCTAATACTTCAAGTACTATGTTGAAAAGGTAGGGAGAAAGTGGGCAGCCTTGTCTAGTCCCTGATTTTAGTGGGATTGCTTCCAGCTTCTCTCCATTTACTTTGATGTTGGCTACTGGTTTGCTGTAGATTGCTTTTATCATGTTTAGGTATGGGCCTTGAATTCCTGATTTTTCCAACACTTTTATCATGAATGGGTGTTGGATCTTGTCAAATGCTTTTTCTGCATCTAACGAGATGATCATGTGGTTTTTGTCTTTGAGTTTGTTTATATAATGGATTACATTGATGGATTTTCATATATTAAACCATCCTTGCATTCCTGGAATAAAACCTACTTGGTCAGGATGGATGATTGCTTTAATGTGTTCTTGGATTCGGTTAGCGAGAATTTTATTGAGGATTTTTGCATCGATATTCATAAGAGAAATTGTTCTGAAGTTCTCTATCATTGTTGGATCTTTCTGTGGTTTAGGTATCAGAGTAATAGTGGCTTCATAAAATGAGTTGGGTAGAGTACCTTCTACTTCTATTTTGTGAAATAGTTTGTGCAGAACTGGAATTAGATCTTCTTTGAAGGTCTGATAGAACTCTGCACTAAACCCGTCTGGTCCTGGGCTTTTTTTGGCTGGGAGACTATTAATAACTGCTTCTATTTCTTTAGGGGATATGGGACTGTTTAGATGGTCAACTTGATCCTGATTCAACTTTGGTACCTGGTATCTGTCCATAAATTTATCCATTTCTTCCAGGTTTTCCAGTTTTGTTGAGTATAGCCTTTTGTAGAAGGATCTGATGGTGTTTTGGATTTCTTCAGGATCTGTTGTTATGTCTCCCTTTTCATTTCTGATTTTGTTAATTAGGATTTTGTCCCTGTGCCCTTTAGTGAGTCTAGCTAAGGGTTTATCTATCTTGTTGATTTTCTCAAAGAACCAACTCCTCGTTTGGTTAATTCTTTGAATAGTTCTTCTTGTTTCCACTTGGTTGATTTCACCCCTGAGTGTGATTATTTCCTGCCGTCTACTCCTCTTGGGTGAATTTGCTTCCTTTTCTTCTAGACCTTTTAGATGTGTTGTCAAGCTGCTAGTGTGTGCTCTCTCCAGTTTCTTCTTGGAGGCACTCAGAGCCATGAGTTTTCCTCTTAGAAATGCTTTCACTGTGTCCCATAGGTTTGGGTATGTTGTGGCTTCATTTTCATTAAACTCTAAAAAGTCTTTAATTTCTTTCTTTATTCCTTCCTTGACCAAGGTATCATTGAGAAGAGTGTTATTCAGTTTCCACGTGAATGTTGGCTTTCCATTATTTATGTTGTTATTGAAGATCAGTCTTAGGCCATGGTGGTCTGATAGGATACATGGGACAATTTCAATTTTTTTGTATCTGTTGAGGCTTGTTTTGTGACCAATTATATGGTCAATTTTGGAGAAGGTCCCGTGAGGTGCTGAGAAGAAGGTATATCCTTTTGTTTTAGGATAAAATGTTCTGTAGATATCTGTCAGGTCCATTTGTTTCATAACTTCTGTTAGTTTCACTGTGTCCCTGTTTAGATTCTGTTTCCACGATCTGTCCATTGATGAAAGTGGTGTGTTGAAGTCTCCCACTATTATTGTGTGAGGTGCAATGTGTGCTTTGAGCTTTACTAAAGTGTCTTTAATGAATGTGGCTGCCCTTGCATTTGGAGCGTAGATATTCAGAATTGAGAGTTCCTCTTGGAGGATTTTACCTTTGATGAGTATGAAGTGTCCCTCCTTGTCTTTTCTGATAAGTTTGTGTTGGAAGTCGATTTTATCCGATATTAGAATGGCTACTCCAGCTTGTTTCTTCAGACCATTTGCTTGGAAAATTGTTTTCCAGCCTTTCACTCTGAGGTAGTGTCTGTCTTTTTCCCTGAGATGGGTTTCCTGTAAGCAGCAGAATGTTGGGTCCTGTTTGTGTAGCCAGTCTGTTAGTCTATGTCTTTTTATTGGGGAATTGTGTCCATTGATATTAAGAGATATTAAGGACAAATAATTGTTGCTTCCTTTTATTTTTGTTGTTAGAGTTGGCATTCTGTTCTTGTGGCTGTCTTCTTTTTGGTTTGTTGAGTGATTACTTTCTTGCTTGTTCTAGGGCGTGATTTCCTTCCTTGTATTGCTTCTTTTCTGTTATTATCCTTTGAAGGGCTGGATTCGTGGAAAGATATTGTGTGAATTTGGTTTTGTCGTGGAATACTTTGGTTTCTCCATCTATGGTAATTGAGAGTTTGGCTGGGTATAGTAGCCTGGGCTGGCATTTGTGTTCTCTTAGTGTCTGTATAACATCTGTCCAGGCTCTTCTGGCTTTCATAGTCTCTGGTGAAAAGTCTGGTGTAATTCTGATAGGCCTTCCTTTATATGTTACTTGACCTTTCTCCCTTACTGCTTTTAATATTCTATCTTTATTTAGTGCATTTGTTGTTCTGATTTTTATGTGTCGGGAGGAATTTCTTTTCTGGTCCAGTCTATTTGGAGTTCTGTGGGCTTCTTGTATGATCATGGGCATCTCTTTCTTTATGTTTGGGAAATTTTCTTCTATTATTTTTTTGAAGATATTAGCTGGCCCTTTAAGTTGAAAATCTTCATTCTCATCAATTCCTATTATCTGTAGGTTTGGTCTTCTCATTGCATCCTGGATTTCCTGGATGTTTTGAGTTAGGATCCTTTTGCATTTTGTATTTTCTTTGACTGTTGTGTCGATGATCTCTATGGAATCTTCTGCACCTGAGATTCTCTCTTCCATTTCTTGTATTCTGTTGCTAATGCTCGCATCTATATTTCCAGATCTCTTTCCTAGGGTTTCTATCTCCAGCGTTGCCTCGCTTTGGGTTTTCTTTATTGTGTCTACTTCCCTTTTTAGGTCTAGTATGGTTTTGTTCATTTCCATCACCTGTTTGGATGTGTTTTCCTATTTTTCTTTAAGGACTTCTACCTGTTTGGTTGTGTTTTCCTGCTTTTCTTTAAGGGCCTGTAACTCTTTAGCAGTGCTCTCCTGTAATTCTTTAAGTGACTTATGAAAGTCCTTCTTGATGTCCTCTATCATCATCATGAGAAATGTTTTTAAATCTGGGTCTAGATTTTCGGTTGTGTTGGGGTGCCCAGGACTAGGTGGGGTGGGAGTGCTGCGTTCTGATGATGGTGAGTGGTCTTGATTTCTGTTATTAGGATTCTTACATTTGCCTTTCGCCATCTGGTAATCTCTGAAGCTAGCTGTTATAGTTGTCTCTGTTAAGAGCTTGTTCTTCAGGTGACTCTGTTAGCCTCTATAAGCAGACCTGGGAGGGTAGCACTCTCCTTAGTTTTAGTGGGCAGAGTATTCTCTGCAGGCAAGCTCTCTTCTTGCAGGGAAGGTACCCAGATATCTGGTGTTCGAACCCGATTCCTGGCAGAAGTTGTGTTCCACTCACGAGAGGTCTTAGGATCCCGTGGGGAATCCTGTGTGGGCCCTTGCGGGTGTCGGACGACTCCGCTGGCAAGGTACCCCGGTGCTCAAGTGGAGCGGAGGGGACTTGTGCCCCAGGTCAGGCCCAGGTAGTCTGCTTCCCTATTTACTGCAGTCTCAGGTTCCGCGAGATTGGATTGGGGCAGGCGCTGTGTTCCACTCACCAGAGGTCTTAGGATCCTGTGGGGAATCCTGTGTGGGCCCTTGCGGGTGTCGGACAACTCCGCTGGCAAGGTAGCCCAGGGCTCGAGTGGAGCGGAAGGGGGCATGGCCAGATTCTTATACGATACTTTAAAAGATGTGAGGAGCAGGTGTGGTCACGGCCCCAAGATGGCACCTGGGACTGCTGCCAAGTCTTATGACTGGCACCTGACTTCCTCATATCCCTCAAGATAGCCAGGTACCTTGAGCTGCATTGCATAGATGCACCACGATGTAAGATCTGATGATGTGAAGAATGTAGTCCTGAGCCAATGAACTGTGCCTACGTGGACTGGGGTGATGGGGAGTGGACGAGAGGGCATAAAGGTGGATGGCCGAGAGAGGTCGGGGCATTCTTCTTTTTCCTGCACATTGTTAAGTTCCTGAATAAACTGCCTTGAAAAGGACATCGTTTTCGTCGCTTCTTTTCTGCTGTTCGGAGACGGTAGTAACAAGTGGTGGCCCGTACAGAGACGTGACGAGTCCAGAAATCTCGGCAGTCAGGGTAGCAGGCTGGCTGGAAAGCTCCCAGGTAAGTGGGACGATTCAAGTTCTTGGTTAGAGACTATTAGGTTGCCGGATTTGGGACTATTGAGGTTCTTGGAGTGAGACAATTAAAGTTACACACACATATAGTGTAGTGATCCAAAAATTAAAAGAAAAGCAATTGGTTGTAGCCCCAGGAAAGGTTCAGAAAGGAAAAGTGGCGAATTATTTAGGAACAAAAATTTTTGATAATCAAGTATCTCCCCAGAAAATTCAGATTCTGACCGATAATCTGAGGATATTGAATGATTTTTCAAAAGCTATTGGGGGATATACAGTGGGTACGTCCCTATTTGGGCCTAACCAACAAACAATTACAACCACTATATGATATTTTACCGGGAGATATAAAATTAAATTCTCCCTGGCAGCTTACTGATTCTGCCCGTGCAGTGTTAAGTTTGGTTGAAAAGGGTATTCAAACAGCAGCATTAAAGAGAAGAGATCTGTTCAGTCCTATTATTTTGTGTATCCTACCCTCGGAGACCCAGCCTACTGGAGTCCTCTAGCAGGGCACCCCTTTGCTATGGACACATCCCAAGATTTCACCCACAAAAATCTTGTCTTATTACCCTGCCTTGGTAGCACAATTGGCCTTGATTGGCCTACAACAATGTATTCAATATTTTGGCAATCCCCCTCAGGAATTGATTGTTCCATATAATATGAAGCAAGTAGAAGTATTATCAGCTACTGTTGATGATTGGGCAATTTTGAGATATAGCTTTATGGGGAAGATGGATAATCACTTCCCTAAGGATCCCATTTTGCAGCTGATTAAAGCTCATCCAGTTGTTTTCCACAAATTACTTCTTGAGTGCCATTGTCTGATGCCCCTTTAATTTTTACAGATGGGTCTAAGACAGGCTGCAGAGCATATTTGGTCCATGGCTCCACACCAGTAACTTTACAGTTTCCCCCTGCTTCTCCCCCAAGTTATTGAGTTGCAGATTGTTATTAAAGTTTTTGAATTGTATTCTGAATCTTTTAATTTAATTTAAGATAAATTCATTAGCAGTGATGGAAGTGGTGGGGAAGATGAATTTTCAATCCACTATAGGGGATTTGTTAAATAAATTGCAATCCTTAATTTTAAATAGTAGTTCTCCATTTTTTTTTTTTTTTTTTTTGGTCGAACACATTCGAGCTCATATAGGTTTGCCTGGCCCTTTAGCAGAGGGCAATGATTTGGTTGATAAAGCTGCTAGAGCTGCTTCTGCCTTTTTTATTCAAATACCTGTAGAACTGGCTCATGAATTTCATTAACAGTTTCATGTGAATTCCAAAACACTTTCTTCTCGATTTCATATTACTAGAGCAGAGGCAAGGGATATTATTATGGCTTGCAAAGCCTGTGCCCCCCTATTGCCTCAGGTGAGTGTGGGAGTAAACCCTCGCGGCCTGCTTCCCCTCCACATTTGGCAACTGGATGTGGCTTATTTTTCAGAATTTGGTAAACTGCAATTTGTTCATGTTTCTGTAGATACAGCCTCTGGGGTGTTGTTTGCCTCCCTGCATACAGGTGAAAAGGCACACCATATCATTGCCCATTGCTTTGAGGCATGGGGTGCATGGGGTCAGCCCAGAGAGCTTACGACTGATAATAGACCTGCTTATACTTCAGCTTCTTTTGTTTCCTTTTGTAAAATGATGGGTGTCCGTTTGGTGCACGGTATACCCTACAATCCTCAGGGCCAGGGCATCATTGAAAGAGCTCATCACACTCTGAAAAAGTATCTAATAAAACAGAAAGGGGGAGTAGCGTCTGGTGCTACTCCTAGGGAGAGATTAGCCATTCATTGCTCTCTTTACCTTGCATTTTTTGAATAAAGATAAAAATGATTTGAGAGCTGTGGAACGGTTTGCCAATCCTGAGGCATCCTACAGAGGCACAGTCATGTGGAAGGATGTTCTGAGTGGACGATGGCATGGGCCCGATCCTGTGTTGGTCTGGGCAAGAGGGTCTGTTTGTGTGCTTCCACAGGATCATCGCCAGTCACTGTGGGTTCTGGAGCAATTGACGAGGGTAGTTCAAGATGGATGGAGGTGCCCTGATGAAGCAGCTCCTGGGGGTGATGATGCTGCCTGCAGTGATGACTGAAGATCTACAATGGGCCCCCTTTTGTAAGGGTATTTGAGATTCGCTGCCCCCATAGACAGGCTGCCAGTCCAGGAAAGCTGCGTGGGCCATGAAAAAATATTTTACCTTTTCCCCCTATATTAGTACCAGTCATAATTAAACATTTTCAGGGTTTAATTGGACGTATCAAAATCCAGCCCAGAGAGGGGCAAGCAATCCCTTTAATGTTTGGCTGTTGTGTGGGATAAATTGGGAGTTGTACAGATCTTTCTCCTTTGAGTATGTTGATGGGTGGGGCATGGGGAAATGCTAGCTTTTATTGGAATGGATCTGTATTATTTGAGTCTTCTGTTATTCAATTTGCATAAGGGAAAATGTATTCTTTAAAGCCACGCCTGTATGCGTTTGGCCTCCTTTTGTATTTTTAGTTTATAATGGTAGTTATTTTGATGATGTTGTAGAATGTAAGGAGGATAGTTGTTTTTATAGTATGTGTTGGTTGGAATGCTTCTATGTTTTCTTTAGCTATTGTGACCAGAATGCCTAGAGTGTTACCATGGCCCGTGCAGGCCCCTTCAGTTATGACCTTGTTTAGACCCAAAAGAGATTTTGGGATAGTCCATATCAATTCCACTCGGGTGGATGTATCCATGGCTGAAGGACTTGCAAATTGGATTACCACCGCTATGTCACACCTAAAGGAATGGGCTGGTATTGGTGGATTGGCACTGTGCTGCATGCTTATCAGTGTCATGGCCTTTTGATGCATCTGCCGCATGCAACATTGCCATTGTAGGGCTCAAGCTCTGTTGATACAAGCCTTTGCAGCTGTGGAGATGGGACAATCTCCTCAAGTGTGGCTTGGCATGCTAGAGAAGTAGTCAATGACAGGTAAGACTCCCTGGACGTGTTACCAACCTAAAACAGGGATCAGACCACTGCTGTCTGTCTCCCAATGACGGGTAAGGAGCATTGTTGCAGGGGGCAACCTAAGACAGGCATTCTCTCTGCCAATTTAAAGAATAAGGGGGAGATGTGAGGAGCGGGTGTGGCCGCGGCCCCAAGATGGCACCTGGGACTGCTGCCAAGTCTTATGACTGGCACCTGACTTCCTCATATCCCTCAAGATAGCCAGGTACCTTGAGCTGCATTGCACAGATGGACCATGACGTAAGATCAGATGATGTGACAAATGTAGTCCTGAGCCAATGAACTGTGCCTACGTGGATGGGGGTGATGGGGAGTGGACTAGAGGGCATAAAGGTGGATGACTGAGAGAGGTCGGGGCATTCTTCTTTTTCCTGCATATTGTTAAGTTCCTGAATAAACTGCCTTGAGAAGGACATCGGTTTTGTCGCTTCTTTTCTGCTGGTCAGAGACGGTAGCAATAAAAAGGCATCTCTCTCAGCCTCCTAAGATTTAGGTTAGTGTTAAACATGATCAGAGATGGAAGAGCCTGACCTAGCTACTACCGCATGGGTTCTCAGTGAGAGTTCATCTATCCAAGGCATTGAAATCGGTTATGATAGTTACGGTTGAAGAGAGCAGCTACAGCAAATGCTTGTCATCTAGCATACTTCATAGTGTGCCATGTGGATGATCTATTTTGTGATTACCTTTGTTATGACTCATAACCCAACAGAATACATTGCAGAGATGTTTGCTGGAGGGTTCCTCTGAGCCATAGCACCTAGTGTAGGTATGTTTCCCAAGTACACTTGGTAGCTGTTCCTCTTTCCCTTTCCTCCTATGGAGACATAAACATGCAAAGGCCATCTACATATATACCCCCCCCCATTTTTACTGGGAGAACCTTTTTAAAAATAAATTTGCCCTTTGACTAATTCATACATGCATATAATATGCTACAGCCACCTTTATCTCTAGACTCTCTTTTTCTCCTCCCCAGCCCACCCCCTAGTCCCCATCCCACTTTCAGATCTTTTTCTTTTTTTCTTTCTTTTTTTTTTTTTTTTGGTTCTATTTTGTGACCCACTAGTTTAGGTTTAACCAGGTCCAATTGTATGGGCATGCATGTAGACCTATCTATTAGTGCTTAAGTAATTCACCAGGCTATATGACATCTCCACCTATGACTGGATGTTCACAGGCTTTATCGTGGACATCTATACAGTCATAACCATACCTGTTATCAGTTCCTGGGTATATAACAGCTATGCCATGGCCATAGAACAGTGAAGAAACATAAGGACGAGATGTAAGCACTATTTGGATCTATTGGCAGCTTCCAGCCACTTTTGTTTGCCCTTATTTCTTTCAAAAGAAGTAATTTAGATCCCTTAAGACAAAGACCAGTACACTGAAGAGTATTCGTGATATCCCAAGGAAAAAAAGCATGCACATGACATGTTCTTAGAGATCTCAACATGACACATCATACAACATGATTTCATGATTGCATGACAGGTAATTAGCAAGTGTTTGGGGGAGAAATTCCCACTTTAGAGCAGCGTCTATGTAACCCAACCTTGCTAGCAAAGGACGGATGATGTGTGGGAAAAGTAAGCTGAGTAGCAGGGCCAAACACTGATCCGATGAAGAAGGGAGGGTGTTGATATCACCTTGGTGACATTTAAATTTCATGGTTAGATAAGGAGTTGTGCTATTTTAGCTTTCATTGTTTCTTTCCTATACAAAGTGTTCTATATATGAACTTGGCTGCCATGTAGATATGCAGACAAGCTACAAACTTCCACAGCGGTTTGATACCTTCTCCTCTTTTTCTGTCTCTCTCTCTCTGTTTCTCCCTTTCTGTTTCTCTGTGTGTGTCTCTCTGTCTTTGACTCTCTGTCTCTCTGTCTCTGTCTCTGTCTCTCTCTCTCTCTGAGTGGGGTGTGTGTGTGTGTGTGTGTGTGTGTGTGTGTGTGACAGAGAATAACCTCAGCTGCTATTCCTCAAAAACCTACCTTCTTCATTTTAAAAACAGGATTCCTTATTGGGCTGAAACTCGCTGAACAAGTTAAGCAAGCTGGCTGAACAGTGAACCCCAGACATGGCCTGTCTCCTCCACTCCAGGGCTGGGATTCCAAGCACATTTAACCATTCAGATATACCCAGTGCATGCCCTCTCTCTCTCTCTCCCTCTCTCTCTCCCCCCCCTCTCTTTCTCTCTCTCTTTCTTTTTTATTTTAATATATGTTCTAGGAATTGAACTCAAGTTCTTGTTCTGAAGAAAAGTGCTTTCCTTATTAAATTATCTCTCCAGCTTCTCTCTATTTTTTCCTTGAACTCAGACTTGAATGATCTGCCTGATGGACTGCAGGGTTCCGTCTCTATCAGGGAGCTATCCTGCACAAAGGCAGCTCTACAGGCTTGGACACACTTGACCTTGGACCTTCTTCTGAGCAGTACACTGGAGGAGCATCCAGAATACTGACCCAACCTGAAGTCAGTATTTCTCTTTGCCACCTCTGTGAGGTGGACATAAAAGTACCTGGTTCTAGATGTTCAAAAAGTACCAGGAGACAACTAACTACTCAAGATTAAAAGTATTAGTAATATCGATAGAAACCTACTAAAATTATCTACAAAGAGAAGAACCAGCTCAGGGTGTGGTTTTTTTTTTTTCTAAACAAAAGTGGAGGGGAGAGGGGGTGCACAAGAATAACATCTGATTTGTTGCTACCAGCCCATTCCAGGTCTGGAATGAAAAGTGGGAGCTGTGTCCAATGTGGTTTCTGGAAGGCAGACAAGCAGATCTGGGTATTTGCTTGTAGATCGAATAGGAAGTGTCTGCTGCCAGGGTGGTGGCCTGTGGCATTCCATGGGGGCAGTCCTTTGAACACATCCTGCAGCTGTGCTCTCCTGGGGAGCTAATGAAGGCAGAAAAGTCACTCCCTGCAAACTAGAGTCTCCCTGGCAACTCCTAGCTTGGGATGAGTCAATAAGAACTCTTGGAGGTAAGAGTCACTGAAGCTGAGGACACCGAGGAGAGTGGAGCTTGGCTGGACCTGGGCTACACAGAAGTAGACCAAAGAAAGAAGAAAACACACATTGAATGTGTGTGACACATAGGTCCAAAGGTCTGTCGGCTCCCAGGATGCACCAGAAAATCATCCAACTTTGAATTTCCTTGGAACTCTGCATTCATCTCACACTGGCTCAACTCTCAACTCAAAGGCATAGCTCAGTTTCACATGGGTCAGCCCATCCTGCAGAGATGAACTTTTCCTGTACATAGGAGTGAAAGGATCCTTTCTTTGACCAGTTTTTATTTCTGAATACCTTGACCTGCAGTGGGAAAGCTGGTTGGTGCCTTTGCTATTCTGAGGTGTATTTTCTTAAACCCCAGGACTAAGTGAGCCATTCAGTTAACTGGAAGAAACATGAAGGAAGAACATACTATCAGGTAGCTACTTGTAATTCAGGGAAACCAGGTATAAAAGTTAGGATATCTCATTACTGGGGCACACTTGACCACACTAACATGTTTTGTGACTTAGGACCAGTTAATAAACATCTGAAATGTAGTTTCCATGTTGATCAGGGTAACATGCCTAATTCCACCTCCCTTACATATCAACTTTGAGAATCACACATAAATAATCTAAAAGTGACTTTGAAAGTATAGTGTATATCCCAAGAGTTATGAGTTAAGGGTAGGATAAGTCTTGATTGATCATTAAATTAAAAGGTTCACATTTTTAAATATCCAAAAATAATAAAGAAATCAACCTTCTTTAACTCTTTCTTTACCCACCCTCACAACCCCTGCAAAATGGTCCAGAGTAATTTCTTTAGCTCACATTCAGTTTTGCAGCCTCTTTGGAAACTGGGGAGAAAAATAACAATAAAGAAGGTAAGTTTCAGTTGTGGGATAAACATCTTGATTCTATCTGCAAGGGGAAATGTCTATTTCCATTCAACAATCCCAATTTCAAGGGCTTCATCTGAGACATAAGCTGTCGTTGTCTACTTGGAAGGAAGAGAAACAAACCCTGACATAGGATGGAAACTCAAGGAGTTGGCACCTCACAAAGATTCTTTATTTTCAAAAACTATGGTGAGAATTGGACTGGCAAGGCAGTGTCATGTGCAAGTGTATATGCCTGCCTGTTTTTCCGTTTCAGTCTAAATACTATAATGGAAAAACAAAAAGCAAAACAAAACAAAAAAACCAATTTTCAGTTTCCTAACAGCTTTTAAGCAAAGCATGGGTGATTTCAGAAAAGTGAACACACAAAAGATGTAAAGGAAAATCGGGAGGATGTATGCACTCATTGTATATGCACATACAGTTGGGGTTTAGTGACCTCACATTCACTACTAGTACTTTTGTTGGTTTCCTTTCCGGTTTTCACCCCTTCCTTTCTTTCTAACAGCACCCTATTATGTATCTGCAGTCCTGAGTTTCTCCTCACAAGCACACATCCTGCTGCCTTGCCACCAATTAATTTGGAATAAGTATGTAGCCTTACTGTTGAGATACTAACTATGGAGAGAGGACCTGTGGCAGGTTCATAGGAAAAGAGCTCATTTCTTTTATGACACAGACTGTTCTGATGGAAGGTATTGTGACTGAATGAAGCCAGCCTTCTCATGACCTTGAGAGGAGCAAGCCCGAGGACCACAGTTAGGAGCTGTGATAAGCTTGGATGTATGTTTATATAATACATGCGTACAAGCTTAGAGCTCCTGGGTGGCTGAAGAGTTGAATTTCTAAATACTCTCCCTCTGAGTTTCTTTTTTCTATAAATAGCCTTATCAGTGACTTCTGTTGAGTTGGGGGTCTTTTACATGGACAGTCAGTATTGTCCTAGCTGGTTCATTGCTCATTCACACTAACACCTGCTGTTGACATTGAATGAACATGAGAATGCTGAGTTGAGATGGTCCCGGGTACCATGGGAAGAAATCTTCACCAACCAGATGAACAGATTGCCAAAGGGATTAAATACATCCTTATCCTAAGCACCATGCTAGGTTCTCTGAGTTGAAAACCCAACTGCTATTCTCTGGGAGTCCGAGATGAAGTATGCTCATAAAATCAAGCATATGGCACATCAATGAGGTTTACACACATTGCTCCAAGCCATTGTTTACCTCAAAAGAGCCACTGATGCTTTGAGTAACAAATTGTTTATTTGTGGAGAGTACTTGCTGGCCTATATAGTTTTCTCAACCCACTTAAAATAAAAAAAATGATTGTTTTAGAGTACTGCATCCAGGCTCAATTATGACCCTCTAAATGGACTATGGTTTTGAGTAAAGCACCCGTTAATGTTATGCAGTACAGTAATGGCTTTAAGTGATATAAAAATGTAAAAGATGGTCCTTCTCTTCAAAAGGACTATAACTTAAGAGGAAGGATGAATAGTCAGCATCTGAGCGCACCTGTACCGAGACAACCACACAAATGATAAACCTGTGTGGAGTTGACCAGGGGTCAGATCATTTCTAGTGGGAGTTATGAGACATGGTTCCATAACAGGCATGAGGAGCAATCTGCACCTCGAAAAACAAAGGTGTTTGCAAGCCGGGGTCAGGACAGCAGGAGAACACCACAGGTAGAAAACACAGCCTCATCCTAGGGTGATAGAAGTTCCATGTTGGATCTATATTGACAACCCACACCTGGCTGGACCACTGAATGACAGAAACAAGACTCCAGAATACCTTGACAGGCTGCAAGGGTAAATGGTAGCTAACGGGATGAAAAGGCACCCGCTTCATCGTACCATTTTGCATTTGCTTAGTAAAGGGGAAAATGCACACAGACACAGTTGCTGATGTGAAAATGATGCTGTGTTCTGGTGAATGTAAACTGTATGGATCTGTAGTCCAGCTACCCAGGAAGTCAAGGCTTGCCCAGTCCTCTTCAAAACCACAGCGCCTCAGATTTCTGTTCATGAGCATTCTCATCAGATCACATTCATTTTCTATGGCTGCCATACAACATTGCCACAAACAGGCCAGGCTTGAGACAATGCAAAGTGACTTTCCGAAGTTCTGGGGGTCGTAAATGTAAACTCGGGTTTCCCAGACTGAAATTCAAATGTTCAGCCAGTGATGTTTCCTGCTCTTTCTGGCTATTGAGACTTTGTTCTTTGAATTTACGGTACTAAGATTCTAGTTTTCTTGGTGGACATAAGCTGAAGGCCACTCCAAGCTCGCAGAGGCCACCTCAGCCCTCAGTCTATGGTATCTTTTCTTCAAAGATGTCAATGAGTGGCAGGTCTCATCCTTCCCACACATCTCTTTGCTAGAGGAGTGGCCTTCCTCTAGACAGCTTGATGGCTGTCTGGAGCCAGTCACCACCCTCTGTCACCTCAAACACATCTGCAAAACCCCTGTCCCCTTTGCCATCTAACATTGTGCATACTTATACATGTGTATATGTTATCACACACACACTATATATATTGCACTGCACTGCACACTGCACATTCATTCCAGGGATTAAGCATGCACATCTTATGGGGCATTATTCTGCCCATTAGAAACCTTCCTTTTCAGGGATGGTATCACTGCCTCTGCTGCCTATTGACAACAAGGAGTGAGTCTTTCTAAGAATGATGATAGTGGTTGTAAAACTCAAAACTGTATCATTCCTCAATGAAAATGGAGTGAAAAGTAAAAGTATTTACACTGGATTTTCTGGATTAAGGCCCAGAGGCTCCCCCCACAATGGGTTTACTCTGTGCTATATTGAATATGCAGAGTGCAATTAAGAGAAAGGAAACATTATTTTTTTCAACACAGGAAATTTAATCTTTAATTTCCAAAGCATGACCCCAATACATTTTGGTGGGTATGCTTTTCTTTATGCAACATTCACCTCCACAGCCTGAACTTAGACTCACCCCACTTTGCCTCCAAACAGTGAAATTGCCATAGACACAACATAAGACTTTAGGGTTCAGTCACCAAGAAGTCTCGTAGCTTGCATTATTGTAACCCCTGAACTATTGAGTTGGAAGTACAGCCATGCTTGTATGAGAGACCACCACAATCCCAGCAGTCTCATCTAGCTTTAGTGCATCAGGGATATGAAATCCATGAATCGGGAGCTAAATAAATGTTTTTAACACCTAAGTATTGGAGTGATTTGTGATAATACAAAAGTAGCTAATATTCCTGCCTCACAAATTGTGTGTGTGTGTGTGTGTGTGTGTGTGTGTGTGTGTGTGTGTGTGTGTGTGAGAGAGAGAGAGAGAGAGAGAGAGAGAGAGAGAGAGAGAGAGAGTATGTATGTGTGTATGTATATAGTGTGGTGTGAATGTGTGTTTGTATGTATGTGGTATGGTGTGTATGTGTGACTGCATGTGTGTATGTATGTGCATGTGGTATGGTGTGTGTGTGTGTATGTATGTATGTATGTGGTGGTGGTGGTGGTGTGTGAGTGTGTGTCTGTGTGTCTGTGTGTGTGTGTGTGAGAGAGAGAGAGAGAGAGAGAGAGAGAGAGAGAGTATATGTGTATGTATGTAATGTGTTTTGTGTGTGTGTGTGTTTGTGTAGAGGTCCATGCGAACTGATGCATGTGCCTCACTTATTGTGTCTGTATGCATGTCAAGATAAATGCTACAACTACTGATTATGTATGTGAGTGTGTGTTTGTATTTATGCCCAAGTACATTTTGAGTTACTTGCTATACCAACAAGAGTTTATTTTTCTTCACCTTTGAATGGAAAAAAAAAAGGATCCGGACTTCCACACCCCTTTCCAGCTTTCCCTTCAGTGTTGTGTTGTGTTTGCTTTCCTGGGCTGTCCTGCAGGCACACCCACGAGTATTCCCTTCCCCTGACTTCACTGGTTCCCTGAAAACTCCACTGATAACTCCAATGTGGAGAACAGCTTTGGCCACTTTGCTGTCATGATTCATCTGCCTTAAAAATGTAAAGCATAGTTAAACTGATATCTAGATTAGTAATTAAAAACAGATGATGTAAATTAAAAGTATGCTTAAAACAAGTGAAAATATACAAGACAGTGAAAATATACAAGAGAGTGAAAGAGGGGGGGGGGACCCCAGACACCTCAGGCTTTGATGGACACAGCAGAACTTAAGGCCACAGGATGGAAATTAACACAGAGTATGAAATAGTTTCCTGTGATGGGGATCTTCATTGTCACCTTGATAGGATTTAGATTCATCATGGAAGCAAACAAAATGTTGAAAATATTTTTGTTGAAAAAGAATTTTGCATAAAACATAAGGAATAAAAAGTTGCAGATAACCATTGAGCATCATCACACTCAGCAGACACAGAGAGGCTTAGATTCGCTTTGGAGGCTTAGTCTTATGGCAATTCAAACGAGCCAAATGTGCAAGTCTATGGGGCATTTCTCATTCAAATCACTACTGTCCCTATAAATAAAACTTTATATATGCCACATCTTTTAAAGCTGATAAATCTGTGAGATATGACCTATTATTTCCCTCATTTTAAATTGAGAAGTTAAGTGAAGAAAATTATTGATAAATAAAATAACGTATGTATTTATAGTGTACCATAATAGTCAGAAACATTGTACAAATCATAGAATGGTAAATAAACTAATTAGTCTATTTATTACTTCATGTAACTAGTAGCAATTGTTATGGTACAATGACTTGTCTAATTAAAGTGAATACCTTTTTCCCGAATTCTCATGCTTAGAAAAGCCAAAACAGTGAGAAACCTATGATGTCATTCTGCACTGTGGTAAATCACAAGCTATTTCAGATGAGAAGAACTGTCTATGATGACAAAAAAGTACGGTTTTCCAACAATCCTGTTCACTCTTCCAACAAGCCAAGTTGAAAGAATTGAATGAGAGGCAAGTTGTATCTTGCAGCATCTTATAAGTGTGTGAGTCACGGTGGGCTGACTGTTCCATTCAAAGTTATTCTTTCTCGTGTGAATTCACTTATAATGAACAAACAAGTGTGTGAAATCTGTAGTGTGGGAAATGGAAGAAAACTACCTGAACTGCCGACTGATCTTGGAAAACATCCTGAGACCTCAGATGGCTCTCTGTCACCTGTTCCCTGGTCTGTCAGGAATTGTTCCGGATGCTTTGATTTACTCCTCACAAATATCCTGCATGATGGGTGGCATTGTTTTTATAAATAAACGAGAGGGTAGGAGGCATGCAGGAGTTGTCAGAGGTGGAACGAGGTGGAGTTGGCATTCCAGTTCGCGGTTTTTACACGTGTCAGGGCACCCTTCTGCTTGAAAGCTACTCAGAGGTACAAGCAGACGCGGTAAAAGAAAATTAAAAATGGCATTGAGTAACTCTCAGAATATAAGGGACTGTCAACCATAGCTAACTGACACTCTCTTCAGTCTTTGTTTGATCTCTATGCAATTAGACATTTGAGAAATACTATTTTGGACTCTGTTTCTCCGGGCTTCCCTGTATTTTTTGGAGGGGACAGGATATGTTTAAAAGCTGGATTCCAGACAAACTGTCTTTCCATTCCTCCCCTGCTATTAGCTATCTATTCATCCTGACTCAGTTAATGGATCATTTTTGGCCACTGATTACCATACGGTTTCCTTTGTGGACAGCAGGGAAGACAGTCCCGGATACACACTGCAGCGAGGAATGAGGTGTGTGGCCGCACATAAAGTCTCTCTTAGCCTTTCTAAGCTCCAGCTTCAGGCATGAGAGAGGCAGACATAACTTGGAAAGTCAGGTACTGCAATCTTATCACTCTTCTCCCAAGACAGAATTCCAAAGAGGGGCTAGCTTTACTTTGTAAATCAAGGCGCAGCTTGAGCACGGACTGCTCTCTTCACACCTCTGCCTCATCCTGCTAATAAGAGTGTCATGGAGGACACCAAACCCTTTGTATACTTCAGCCATTTAAATTCCTCTCCCAGGTGAAACCCAGATGAGTGCACAGAGTATCAATAACTGGTCAGATGGCTCAGCAGGTAAAACCAATCGCCTGACAACCTGGGTTTGATCCCTGAAACCTAGAGTAGCAAAAGATGAGAACCAACTCCCTGAAATTGCCCTCTCACTTTCATGATCATGCTGTAGAATTCGGGTACCCTTCACACACACACTGTACATGCACACCACCACGTATTTACCCCACACATACACACCACACATATATCAGACATCACACATATATACACATACACACACAAAACTCATACATCAGGTGTCACACATATATACACACAAAACACATATGCACTCACACATCAGATGTCACACATATATACACACAAAAAACACACATGCACTCACACATCACACCCACACATACACACTACACACCTTACACACACTACACATACACACACATTCACATGCACACCACATATTTACCTCACACATACACACACACACACACACACACACACACACACACATGCATACCTGTCAACATGTAGCTTTGACTACTGTGGATAGTGTTTACTTCCATTCCCATGATTCTCCTCTCTGCTTCCACAACCTTCCTCCTGCTTCCACTAACTCAATTCCACTGCATGAATTACGTAAGAAACTCCTGATCCATGCAAATAACTTGGTAATATAATTTTGGACAATTAACAGAGTCCAGGTTTTCCAAAATTCATGTTGTGGAGTATCACTAAAAACAAAACTGTCTCAGTGAAGCAACTGCTGAGTTTTAATTACTCTCAAAAGAAGAAAGAACTAAGTGACATATTTTCAGTAGTCACAGTGTTGAGAAGTGGGTAACTATTATCTTGATGTCAGGACTAAAATGTAGCTTAGATTTTCATAGATAGCAAAAAATAATGAAATCAAAGGTTTTGATAATGAAGAGTTGCAAGCTCCCTTCTCTGCCTAGGCTTGGTATGACTGTCTTTGACTTCTTGGAGGGCTGCACAGATTGGTCCTCGTGTATTTCATCTAAATGAACCTTTCAAAAATCCTGTTTCCTTGAGGAAAACAGCAATGGTGACTGTGTATCTGTCCTTCCTCAACTACTTTTGTGATTATAGTTTTGAGACGTTTAGAGTTTTGAATGTGCTATGCAAGGTGCCAAGGGAGAAAATTAATACTCTGCCCAGCTGGAAAGCCTTGGACCCATAACAATGACCAGTCCTGCAAGACAGTACAATAGAGACACTTTAACTCCAGGATAATCAACGACTGCCTAATTGGACTTAAGTTCTGCTCAATAGAAGAGAATTTGTACCAGGTACTGTAAACCCGGCCCACTATCCATAGCTAGAGAGGGCATAGACCACAGACATGATAGCCACTTCCCCAAATCAACACAATTTCTAGCTGTATTCTAAATACTTATACCCATATATAAGCATAACTCTCACCCCTCATCAATGACATGTGGCAGATACATTGTAAGGGGAGCATCATGGGAAAGAACAGAAAGAAAGGACTGGGCTGCAACAACCTGAGTGCTGCCCAACAAATCGCCATATCTCTTTAAAGTTCAGTTTCCACGTGAAAAATGAGGGTCTGTGGGGATGGGGATGGGGGTGGAGGGGATGTGGAGTGTGTGTTCAGGGTTGATTCCTAAGACTGTTTAAACACTTTGCGTTTTGTGACTATGCACAAGACCATCTATGCCCTCTCCAAAACTTCAACATATTTTTCTCTTTTAAGAAACCATCATTCCACATCTCTCCAGCGAGGCAGGAATGGTATGGTACGAAATTATTTGTGCTTTGATTCATTTTACAGAGTTCATATCCAGTTCCCTCGCATGTCACGCCAAGTTCATCTTCTCATGTGTTTCAAGAAAGTCCAGGCATTTGGCTGAGACAGAGAGCAAATGCCTCCTATTAATGTGTGACAGAGCCGTATGGAGAAAAACACTCTCTGCTTCCCATATGGCACAGCTGACAGGGCTGGAGTTCCTGTGGCTGTGAAATGGTTCCCTGACCAGGTGGGTGGCTGATTTCACAGGTTGGTGACCATCCTGTGTGACTTTCCCAGGGAGAGCCAATGCAGTTAGAATTCTTCTGTTATAGCTAAGGGCTGTCATCGGAGCTCCAGGTCATGGGCTATTGATTCTTCTGCCAAGACGCAGGTAGGCAAGTCACTGAGAGGAAAGTGAGCAAAAATCCAAACCAGCATTTCCTTAAGTCCAAGCGTTAGCCTTGTAAGGATGAATCAACTTTTACCAAAGGAGACTGTCTTCTCCAGCCCACCTCAGTCTGAAGGGACGAAGCGTGGTGTAGCTTTTTATGAGGAGGCAGAGCATCCTATGGAAAACAGTAAGTCCAAACAGCAATCAAGGCTAAGAGGTCTCAAGACTTAGATTAGTTTGGGTCCGCATGAGTTGTGCTGGGATAGCTGTTTCCTTCCAAGGTTTATGTTAGAGTTCCCAAAGGAAAGAGATCATAGCACTGAAAAAGTGTGAGGAAAACCCAAGTCATTCCGTAACTTTGACATCATTCCACTTCTTGAAAAGAGTAGTATCAAACTGGAAAGTCATATGTGTCATCTCCACTGCCTTGTTACCAGCTAAAGTTGAAACCAATGTCACTGTCCCTATAACTAGGGAGTAAGAAGCCATCACTCTTACTTTTAATGAATGCTCGTCTCAATTTTTTTTTTAATTCATTTCTCAGTGCTGTGAGTAGTGGGTTTTAGTAAAGGTGATTATATGGTCACTGTATGTCACAGGATCAGAATTAAGCAAATGCACACAGCTCTCCATTCTGTGAGCTGACTCTAGATGCAGCTAGGCATGGAGGTATAAGAGGTTTGCTGTAATGAAAAGCAGTTAACAGACAATAATACAAGGGAAGATGGATTATGCCAATGGTCCTATTACAATCTAGAAAGGCAGAAGCTGAAAAGTTATCAAAATGGGTTTGCATGAGCCATGCAACTTCACACATATGTGTACACATAGACACACACGCACACACACACACACACACACACACACACACACACACATTATGATTTCCTGGAGGTGGCTATGATAGTTATGAATGTAAAATGCACCAGAAAGGTTCTGAATTGAATACCCGAGATGACTTAACACTAGAGCTATTTGATCAGCACCAGAAAGATGTTCTCAGATAAACTTGTGAACCCCCTAAAAGTTTAGTAATTTTATCAAAAATAACATATTCCAATGTACTGGACTATTTACACACCCCAACCAGTCCATTTTTTCTTGACTAACAAGGGACCAGAAGCCCCACTGTCATACAATGCTGATCACCAATACACTATTCTTTATGGTAGACCAACATCTCCAGCATCCATCTGTGGTTCACTGGAGCCATTTAGGATTTGCTCCCATGAGAATTATTTTCAGCTTTTGAGATCACTTGTCCTATTACTCTAATTTTCTTGCTTTCAGATTAAATATGTGAAATTACTTGGAACAGAGTCAGACTGGGAGCCGGTGAATGCGTAAGTTCAGACAACAGTGAATAGACAAAATGGGGGTTATTGTCAAGTTGGGGGAGAGGTTTTGAACATTGATTTGGCTTATACTGTGTATGGAGAGTCCAAAGGTCCTATTAAACTCCTACACTCAACTGATCTGCACACTCCAAAGGTCCCTTAGTGGCTCAGAGTACAATGAATTTACCACCACTGGGTAAGCTCTATAAGAGCATTGTCCTGTTCTTAATGGAAGAAGGCAAGCATTATTTTTGTGCTTTGTAGCAGCATTTTGAAATCTGTGATCCTACTAGTAACGCCAAAGCTCAGAACGCTCAGTTTGAAATCCACAAGAGGGCACTAGACCACCATATGGGTCTCACTCTCCAGAGCACCTGAAGCACAAAGCAAGGCTTGGTGTTGGCATTGCCCTGAATTTGATAGCAGTAGACAGCCACATAAGTAGTAGGTCTTCAAGTCTGAGTCAGAGACACTCTGTAATCATGGATGATGTTCAAAGCTGACCATGAAACACACACTCAGTTGGCATGTGTAGGTTATGCTAATGTAGGTTGTGCATAAATTAGTATGCATAATGTAGTATGCATAACTTTCACATACTACTTGAAAAATAATGAAATGGAGTAAGGTCCATCCCCATAGTTCTAAGAAAAAGTAGGGTAGTATTTAAGCTGCAAGTTTAAAAAGGTGCTGTGGACAACAGGGTAGTAGAGATCAACAGGGGGTTAGACAGATGGGAGCCTTTCACATCTGCCTTTGGGAAGCCTCATAGTCAGGGAGACTCTTTTGGCCACAAGAGTCTCTCAAATCTGACATTTACACTGGGCATCACCCAAGCTATTCCTTTTCTCTGCCCTTGAAGTGCTGTAACCTCACAAGCTTTCTAGAAAACTGGTCTCAAGCTAATGAACGTACACTTACAAACCTCTTATAACACAGACATAGGCTGTATAATTAGCTTTCCACTTGAAAACAAGGGCAAGAAATTCAGTCAATAGATTAGTTTGAGTAAAATCAACAAACAGATTATTGGGGTCAGTGAAGAAGTATCTTTCCAAATTCAAAAGAGCCAATCATGTTAGCTCAGCCAAATGTGAATCAGGGAAAAAAAAATCAGTCAAGAATGTGGCTCTGGAGAATGGAAATCACATCTAGGAATGAAGACTTGGGTTTTCTTTCATTTCATTTTTTAACAGTTACATTTAATATCATAAAGGGGAAAAAAAGGACTCATGATACCGTAATCATGGAGAAGATACTCTTTTCTCTAAAGATGGTGCATAGGTGATAGAGACCGAGAGATAGACTTAAGCTGGGGCTCAGAAAAACATTATTTAATAGCAGCAGAGTCTCTTGCAGCATCAAAAACAGTGCAAAGGTGTCCTTTTGTTAGCATTTTTCTGATTATCTCTTTGGAGACAATGAATGTATGAGTAATTTCATATAGTCAATTGAAATAATTAAGAGACACACTCTCCATCCCGAGGTTTTATAAGTTATCATCACTCTGAGGTCTTAGACCAATGGCCTCCAGGTTGTTTGGAGTTTGGTTGGTTGATTTGCTTTGTTTTGTTTTCATTTTTTTTTTAAAAAGAAATGCATATGTTTTATATGTGTGAATACAGTGTGTTATTTTTCTGAGTTTACATTGAATGAAGGAGCCCTGTGTCTCTGGCAGACATGTCCTGTTTTTTTTAAATGAGAACCTCTTCTGTCTTCTTATCTTTCTAAATGCAGACCCCAGTTTCTTCAAGCTGTAACTCCAGTCCTTTGTCCCACTCTCAACTCTTGCTCTCTGGTTCCACCCACACAGTTCTCTCAGGAGCTGATCTCCTTCTGGCATTGTCCCTGGGGTAATGAATGCTCTTTTAGTGTTAGGTTTGCTGAGTCTCGTAATAATATCGTGGACTGTTAACTTGGCTTCAGCCAACAGTCTTCAGGATCCTTTTCAGAATTCTTGTTTCTCCTGAGTTCCAGTTATCAGTTTTTTTTTTTTATGTTGTCTTACTTCTTAACACTTTTATTAGCTTACTAGTATGCTCCAACTTGTGACTCTCTCTCAGCTCTGTTTTCAGAGATGTGCCTGGGGTTACAGGGATGCTGTCCTTCTCTGAAAGTCACCTCATCTTCTGGGAACCCTGCTCTCCCCCAAACACTTCAATGGAGGGGACCCAGGACCCTCTCCCCTATGGCTGGACTCTGAACTTGCCTGCCTGACTTGACTTTCCTCTATTGCCAAACACACACACACTTTGTTTTTGTTTTTGTTTTTTTAAATTAGGAAATGCAAACAGTAGTTGTGGTCCCTGTCAGCAGCTCATCCAGGGTATTCCAGGGGAAACACAGTTAACAGCTAATGTCTGTGCCAGGGGCTGGCAGCTTATGGGGAACTGCTGAGACACAGCGGGTGCCACGTCTTCAGAACAGGGGTGCATGGGGTGTTAGACCTAACAGAGGCTCCTAAGAGAGGCCCCTAATGTTAGCCAGGGGCCTTGCTAGGAAACACATCCCCAGTAGATGCATGGTAGACCCAGAGGGTAAAAGGAACATGGAAGGTTTTCAAGTTTTTGTTTTCATAGGGAACCAGCCTAAATAACCTTGGTCCACAACCAGGTTAGGCAGCTGGTTAGGCAGATAATTGTCCCTATCACCTGTTACATGGAAAACAGCAACAAATCTCTTCTCTAATCACCATGGTGACGAGTGTCAAAGTCCTGTTTGGGGTTGTAGTCCTGTGCATAATAGTCCTTCAAGCTGGGACAGAGGGGTGGTTAAAAGAAAGGAAAGTGGGGGAATTTGAGCCCTTCTTTGTCTAAGCTCAGAGCTGAGGCTAGGAAAATTCCGTAGGATCTTGGCTAAACAGTGGTTTTCTGCTTCTGTCAATGTTGAAATTAGTCTGATTGTGGGAAATATTTAGAAGTTGTAGTTGTGTAATTTTGTTTCATCTGCAGTTCAAATGCCAAAAAACTGACACTGAACACGCTGCGTGCTGCTGTAATGTCAGGCGACACTTAGGGGCTCATGGGTGTGGCTCCTTACCTTGTCACCTTTAATTTACTGCTGTACACTGAAATCTTACACATTCCTAGACCCAACACAAGACCACTGCTTCCATGGTATCTCCCTGATCCTTTCTCTTCCCTCTCTGTTTCTCTGAGTTCTTGGTGTGGCTTCTTAGATGGCATCTTGGCAATTTTCCTCTCTCATTTAAGTCTATAACACTGCCACCAAGATTTGACATCGTCACAAGGAACCCACATAAGATTGAACCTTTAACTTCCCACCATGGATAAAGGATGTGTCTGCTCCCCTCCCTAGAAAGCTCTCATCTCTTCCTGAGGGCCTAATAACTATCGACAATCCTTGGAAGATGGGATGCTATTTTGTTTAATAGTGTAGACACTGGGACATTAGGTGGGAAAAAAGAAATCTCAGAGCTAACGAAGAGGTATAGAAGAGAGTGATATGGTGGATATAAACATAATACATTATATAGAAATGTATGATGTATGGAACAGTCAAAAACAAAGAGAATGCTGTTTACTAGTTACTCCTGGAAAATAAACCAAAATTTTATTTTCAAAACCCAAAGCTATATTTTACACATTCAAAAAGGAGAACGCACAGTTGCCATGTGTCCCAGGTACTGTAAGAACCCTGAAGAAAGAAATGATGTTTACATTGGAAAAATAAAATGTCAGACACGTGATCTCATTCGATTCCTGCATAAAATCCTCTTCTCCTTTGTAAAATGGAGACTGCTGTGCTCAGAGGCAGAGAGATGGAATCACTCTGCATAGAAATGAGAGATCAGAATCAACGACCTGGATTTCATCTGTTCCTTTCTCTCCACCATGTGGCCGCCCAGGATGCTCCTGCATCCTTCCTGAGAAAGAGCCCCAGGAAGCACAAAGGGACTTCTATTTTCATCTTTTAGTTCCAACAAGATGAGAATCAGCAGGCCAGCAGACACACTTGGGAATAATGGCTGTGCTCTCTCAACAGGCCCCCTCCCCCCAGTGCCTTTGTCCCCACTCTGAGTGACCTAGACAGAACAAGCCAGCTCTGTAATGACCACTTCGTCAGCAGGGGCTGTGTATTTAGTAGCAGGAAATATAAGCTTTTGTGGTCAGTGTGACGTCATCCCACCTACTAAACAGGCCTTTATAACTTGACCACAAAAAGGTTTGAAAGGGATAGACACACTCACAGGGAGAGAGGCCATGGGGCTGTGAGCAGTTGTCTGCCCTGAAAGAAGCATTGTGTCTTCCGATTGTCTCCCCAAAGCCTGATGTTTGGGCACTGTAGACAAACATCTGGGTGATATATGGTGTTTTCTCTACATCACCCAATGCCCCAGCTCATCTTCATCCTCTTTTGTTTTCTTCCTTCTTCGTTCCCTTCATCCTTTGCTTCATTTTTTTAAACTCTCCCTTAGTCTTAAAAAAAATGTGTAAGGGAACTAGTAAATCTTTTTGTTTTTAAATTTGGGAGGGTCCATGATACCCACTCACATACATGATTTTTTCTCCTGGATTACTCACAGTTGGGAAGGAAAAAGAGAAATGCACAGTGGTCGGATGGAAGAGAGAAAGAATAAAGGAGAGAGCGTAGGCAAGCTCACAAATACTTAAAGAGACCTAGCTTACAACCAGAGGGATGTAACGTAAATATTTCTAAGTCACGAGTATCTTAGTTTGCTCAGTGGGTTTAGAGGAGCTCAGCTAAAGGACTCGGTAACTTTAGGGATTGTAGTGTACAAGTTCACAGCTATATTCCACCCCAAAACTGGGTCTACCTCTTATTTTACTTTTAGGTAAAGAAAGGTATATTAGGCATGGATACAAACATTCACATTCAACACAAAAATTGAAAAGAAAAAAAGAAAGAAAGAAAAGGAAGGAAGGGAGGGGGAAGGAAGGAAGGAAGGAAGGAAGGAAGGAAGGAAGGAAGGAAGGAAGGAAATAAAAATTGATTGATATGGGCAAGTTTGTTTGTTTGTTTGTTCGTTTGTTTGTTTTGATTAGGGGGATTTGTTTGCTTGTGGTTTGTTTTTAAAGCAGATAAGACCCAGGACACAGAGAAACTGAAAAGCTCTTACCAGTGGATCCCAGAAGATAAATAGACAAAACAGAAAGGAGAATTCTCAAAACCAAAAGCTACCTTTTACACGTTCAAAAAGCCGATTCCATAGTTGCTATGTATTCCAGGTGCAAGAAGGATCCCAGAGAATGGAGGTTTCACTGGTCTCTCACACCTCTGAGGCTAAGAGACGGGGAAAGAGGGAAGAAGAAGCTGTGTTGGTGACTGTGAGTCTGACCACTAAATTAGGCTGATGGAAAAGTATGGCTTCCTTAATTTTCAGGGTGTGGAAAGCTCCCTCCCAGGGCTGAGTGTTCCTCTGAGGACTGGACAGCAGGAAACACCTGCTTCACTCTTCCCTGGCTTTTTTCCCTTTAAGAATTCTGGGTCCCCCGCCCCTTTTAACTCGCTATGTTGCACAATGAACAAGCAGATTTCCACACATTCCCCCATTTAAGAGAGGAAGTCTGGAATAATCTATTAGCAATAAACACACTTTGATGGCTTTCCTACCTCCGCCCTCATTCTCCTGTCTTCCAATTGACTTCTACAATTGCTTCCTCAAGCTGTCTCCCCTGACCCTTAGGCTAAGAATATTTTTCTCCTAGAATAAATCAAGAATAAGAAGCCAACCTGCACTGTTGAGGGACAAGTGTACGTTCTGTTCACCAGGATTCCTAATTTTAGATTGTGCCCTTCCCTTCTTGCAGCAACGGGAAAGCAAATGCAATTCCCATTATGGAAAGGCATGAAAAACAGATGTGAGTCTGAATCTCACCATGATAGCAGCTTTCAAATGTCCTCTCAGAGGAGGTGCTCGGAGCTGTTAGCAGGTTCTTGGAGGAGCCCTCATCCATCATGGCGAACATCAGCCTGTAAAACCATGTGCACAGTCACACACAGGATGGGGAAGTGCTCTTAGCACACAAAAGCATCCAAGAGACCCAGCAAGCTGTCCTTAGGCTTACAACGACTATCAACAGTTACCAGATCCAATGTCCTCCCTCTAATGAGATGAACATTCCCCAGTGATGTTTGGGAAACTAGCTTCTCCCCAACATGTCCTACTTCTGTTCTCACTGGAAACAAAGAAAACCTGGCACAAAAAACGCAAGGGGAAAAAAACAACAGAAGGCACCACTTTCATGAAGAGCTCTATGCTACACGTACGTGGTCAACTGAGTTATTTTTGTCTTTTAAGAGATCTACATTAGATAGAAACCTTAACAAATCCCTGTAAATTTCAGGACTGTAAACCTTGACACACGCTGAGCTACCTCATTTCTCTAACAATCTGTAAAGCTGGGGGATTAGGATAGAAGACCTTTGAAGTCGCTTCTAAATTTCTAAACATCGGTTGCAATGTATCTAGCAATACAGGGCTGGATCTCTTATTTAAATTGTTCTAGAAATGAGGAAAGAAATGAGGAAAATAAAGTAATGAAATCTAAGAAAGGAATGCTAAACACTAGTCAATGAAAAGATGAGCAAATTCAACCTCTTTGCTGATCAAAGAAACAGAAATGAAAACCTAGACTACGAGAGTACATCTAAGCTTAGCCAGAATGGAAAAGAAAAATTGCATAATTAAAAATTGTATCAATGGTTACAATAGCAACGCTTTGGAAATATATATATATACTGTTACAATTGAGTAGTCCCTTTGTCTGTAATTTCACTTTCTGCAGTTTCAGCTTGACCTACAATATGAATGGAAAAAATCTGAAAAAAAAAAAAGGCAGCTCTTGAGTTTTAATGTGTATTGTTCCAAGTGTCAGGATGAGATCTCACATCACCTCTTTAGCCCACCCAGGACGCCAATCACTCTTTTGTCTAGAGCATCTCTGCTGTACATGTTTCCTGCCCTCAGAGTCACTTAGGCATCTCAGGTATCCAGGTGCTTGTGGTCCATTAACCTTACTTTATTTAATGATGACCCTGAAGCACAAGAGTAGTGATGCTGGCAACTCAGATGTGCCAAGAGTCTATAAAGTGCATCCTTTGGAAAAAAAAAAAGATAAAACATGTCAACTTCATAAAAAGTGGGGGAAAGGTATGCCGAGGTTGTTGAGGTCAGTGCTAAGGACAAATCTTCTACCCATGAAATCATGAAGGAGGAGTAAGGGATTCATGTTAGCTTTGCCACTACACCTCACACTATTCAAGTGAAGGCTACAGAGTTAATTATGTAGAAAAGACATTGGCTTATAGTGTTACGTGATTTCAGAAATCCACTGGGAGGGGGGTGGTCCTGGAAAGTCTCCTATATGAGGAAACTGCATATCTAGTAATTCGGATACCACTAACCATTAAAAGTGATCTGAGTTCTAAAATGTCTTAATACTGAAAATAAGGCTGTATTATATTCTAGTTTTATTTTCTGTGATAAAAATATTTTATTAAAATCAACTTGGTGGGGGGGAAGGAGTTACTTGGCTTATAATTCCAAGTAACAGTCCACCATGTGGTTAAGTCACAGAGGTTTGAGACAACAGGTTGTCTTATAGTCATAGTCAAGAACAGAGGGAAACGAATATATCCATGTTGCCTAGCCTGATTCTTTGTTAGTTTTCTTTATTTTTATATAAACCAAGGTCCAGCTTAGGGAATGGTTCCACCCAAAATGGAATGGGTCTTTCTACATCAATCAATGGTCAAGAAAGTCCTCCACAGACATGCCCATGGGTAAACCTGATATAGGTAATTCCTTAATTGAAATTATGTGCCTAGATGATTCTAGATTGTGCGAAGTTGACTAACAGATCAATTTTTTAAAAGGAAATAAAATACATATAGCAATACTCCACTTAATGAAAGCATGGATATTCATGCATGCTTATGCATAGAAAAAAAATCTTCATGTGATACCCACCACAGCAATAGCAGTGATTATCTAGAGGTTCTGAAACCATTTGGAACAGTTTTACTTTTCAACAGTGTTGAACTGTTTCACAGTGAACATAATACTTAAATGATCAATGAACTCCATTTCCATTTGGAAATAATATACAACTAAATACTGTGAGCATGATGTACACAGAGAAACACTGCTTTAGAAATAGATTCAGCCTGATGGGCAGTCTATGCTAAGGGTACCTGTGAACCCAATCCATACCCTCAGAGCCCTGTGATTTTAAATATTACCAGTTGTCTTTGCTCAGATTTATCATTTTTACAAGTCTCTTGTATTTTTTGTGTATCTGTTTCTCCATCTATAAAACAATGATAACCCACCTTGTGAGAATGTTGTAAGAATTCAGTGCAATAATATGAATACACTGCTTAGAATGATTCCAATAAATATACTTACTATATATTATGTATAATATTTATATTCTAACAACCATATAGTATAGATTGTTACTAGACATACCACATCAGAATGGCATGCTATATGCCATTTATAGCTTGTTTATCACTAATTTACTAATATCACTATTAGCAGTTAATAGGATACTGTGAATAGTAGGTGAAGAAGTTTTTTGGTCGTGAATGGTCTTGTTTCTTTTCAGTGAATTATGTTGCCCTAGGTTCTCTGTGATTTGCAGCCCCCTTTCCTTTCAGAGAGAGAACTGTTCCTGTATGGGGAAACATACATAATATATAGCATTAGTGGTATGCATGGGATATAGCACTAGTGTTATGCAAGGGATGTAACATTACTATTGTTCATGGGATATAACATTACTGTTATGTACTGGGGGGGGGGGAGGGGCTCACATTACCACACCTTCACCTAGAAACAGTATGAGAAAACAGAAGATGAAAATTCCGCATTTAAGTTGAAGTCAATTAGATGAGGAAAACAAGCCAGTGCACTCCTCACTGTGCTGTGGTCAAATGCTTGAGGTATGAAGAAAGCTGAGTACTTAAGAAGCTAGTGTTTACAGCCCAGCCTGGCATGGTGGCTCACACCTTTAATCCCAGCACTCAGGAGGCAGAGGCAGATGGATCTCTGTGAATTTGAGGCCAGCCACAAAGCAAGTTTTGGACAGGACAGCCAGGGAGGCTACACAGGAAAAAAAAAGCCAGAGTTTATCTGATTCACTTGGGTGAGGGCTTCAGAAGAGCTGTGATTCCAGAAGAGCTGTCATTCCAGCAGCAGAGGTATATCTTCTTAGAAGTATCAGAGCAGTATAAAAGATTCAGGAAGGAAGTCTGCTAGGAGCTATCGGGATACTATGGTCAGGACCGATCAGATGACTTCAAGTAGACATCGAGAAGTGGGGAAGGGGATGAGTCGGAGATAGAGGTGGGGACAGGCAGTCTCGACCAGCTTTCCCTGTAACTGGCTATTAGGTTGGGCAGGGCTCCCCTAATGAGTCCTGGGTCTATAATGCTTTCACTCTAAAATGGAGAATGTGGGCTGTTGGGCTCTTTTAACCCACCAACCACCTTCAGTTATGGAATGGGCTTCCAAGTTTGGTGGATGTGGTGCGATCTAGTCTCTAAGTTGTACAGGGTTTAGATAACATAGATGCTTAGGGAAGGAGGTATTGGAGTCTGTGGTGAACTCATCTCCGTGACCTGAGAAAGGGTCACTGAGCACCAGGAGGGTCAGGAAGATGAGTTTAAGAACAAGCTGAGAAAATATGACACCATGGGAGAGTGCTGGGAAAGAGCAGTCACCAGCAAAAACCTCTGGCACCTAATTTCCACTAGTAAACAGCCAACTTGGAAGCAAGCAGCGGCCTTCTGTGCTGAGCTCAAAGCAAGAACTGGCCAGGACAAAGAGGTCCTGGGGTGCAGGGCTGAGAGGAGGAGGTGGAAGGGCCCAGCCTGGCCAGCAGCACTCAGGACTGCAGAATCATGCTGCTTAGTCTCCTTCCCTGCACATAGCCTGACACGTCCTTATCTCTGTCCTGCCTGAATGCCAGGGCTTATGAGGGCAGCGGGTCTGTCGTATTAGGGAGCTACATCACTTACTGGACCAGAGGACCATCATATATATATTTCATATATATATATATATATATATATATATATATATATATATATATATATATATATATATATATAAAATAATCCACACCCTGCCTCACTCACACAGTGTTGGGGGGGGGGGAAGCAAAATAATGTGTAAATGATTTTAAATGTCCAAAAGTGCTCTATGTACTGAAACCATAATCGTTGTCATGCCAAAGCCTCATTAATCATAGCTTTCAAGTTCACTCCTAGGCCACGGTACACTGAAACCTAAAACTAAGAAGACCAGGGTATCTGGTTTCATTATGCTTTCTTACTAATATCCACTAGATATTAGTCCTAACTGGTATTCTTTTGTACATAGTGCAAAAAAACGTTAGGAAATGGAGGCTGGCAAAAGTGGCTCAACAGGTAAAACCCACTTTCCACACAAGCTGATAACCTGAGTTCAATCCGCAGACCTCACTGAGCCCATCCCAAGAGAACTGTGGGCGATAGCACTGAGAATCTGTAATCCTGGAACTCCTGTGGTAAGATGGGAGATGGGGACAGGAGAACCGCCCCAAAGCTGAAGGCACTGGAGTGTGCAACACCACAGAAACAAAAACGACCAGAGACCTTTTTTTAACCACAAGAAAGGTGCATACATACTGCCGCTAGAAAGCTGAGTTCAGAATTCCAACCGATGCCAAAGCACAGATTGTACCCACAGTTTCACACCCAGATCATATAGCTACAGAGAGGGGTTACGGAGGGGGAGAGGGGAAGGGGGAGAGAGGGGGGGGAAGAGGAGGAGGAGGCAGAGGGAGAGAGAAAAGAAATAAAATTTAAAGTTAAAACATGTATCAGAAAGGTACTTAAATGTATATAAAAGATATACTCAGAGCAAGGAGTCACCACATCTGGAATTATGTGTATCTCTATTCACCTTGGATCTGTTGTCTTAAAAATGTCCTCTGAGGTGAAAAAGCTGTCAAGGGCTCTACCCCAGCCTCCCTGTCCTGGGCCTCAATACAACTTTGCTTTCTAGGATGAGGATGCTCTGAAGGTCTCTACCACATGTCATCTCTGAGCATGCCCAGCACCATGAGCGCTTCATGTTTTCAGTAAACTATAGGAAGACTGGGAGAAAGGCAAGCTATGGGAAAATGTGTACATTCCAGGCTTTCCCTTAAGCATCTTGGGTAGTTGAGAAAGTGAGATGTATATAGAGGTGTAAATAGCAAGCCAATCTTCCTGTCATCTCTTGTTCCCAGCAGGTGATTGGTTCATTTGCATAAGACTGAGAACACAGGTCCAGGAGTGGGCTGTGAGGTGGGAAGAGACTGGAGATGCAGGGTGGATTTTCGTGTACATTGTGTAAATACTGAGGCACCCTAAGAGGTGTGGGGTAGTGGGGTAGGATAGAGGACCCTGGTGCAAGAGCTCCAGGTACATGAAGACCATATAACTTAGGAAGATGTGTGGCTGTGGAAAAAGGGATGTGCAAGCACTACCCCTCTGCTCCAGTCCAGGTGAGATGTCACCTAGTCCTCCCACTCTGCACATCCGTCAGTGGGTTTGGATGAGGTTGCAGTAATTATGTATTTTAAAGAAAGGCTGTACGTGCCACGTGTCTTGCAATGTACCTGGCATTTGGAGGTGCTCAGCTCCTCAGGCAGCCTCAAGTCTAAAGCCTTCTGGGAAAGAAAGCTCTTGCATCCTCTACCGTATTATTCTTTTTCTCCATCTTTGCAATGTTGTTTGGAGCCTTGAGTATGTTACTGGTGACTTCATCAAGCCCAGCCTGCCTAGAAACATTCAACTGTAGGTAGCAGTGACAGGCTTTTGGGTGTGGCAGGGAAAGGGTCTGTGCAGGGTCTGGGTTTCTTGACTGTACTATTCTGTGTCAGTTTCTGCACAGTGCAAAGGAGATAGGGAGATGAGGGAAGCAGGAAATTTCCTCTTGTCCTTTGAAATCTTGAATACACAGTGAGGCTTCCACTGAGCCCATCTGTACCATGCTGCATCCTCTTTGCTGTTCCACGAGCCCACCAGTGTTCATTTTGTATCTACGGAATGTATATGTTGTAACAAGTCTCTGGTGAGGGACATAACATAGTCAAACAAGGGAAGCTGAGTCTTGGCTTAATTGTTTACTGACATGACTCGGGGTCAGCTACATTACTTCAGTGAGCTCTAGGGTTTTTTTTTTTAATAAACTACAAAATAAATAATAGTAATTCATACCTTGTAATATTAATAGGTATACTAAAGTAGAAACATATGCCTAGAATATAGTAAGAGCTGAATAAGTGATAGTTGTAGTTGCAATTATTATTATTATGTGATGCAATTAGGGATAAGCTACAAGGCAAACTGTATTTCCAAGTCCGGTAGAGGAGCTATTAGGACTGCAAATTGTCTTACTATTTCCTTCTCACCATGAGGTAAGCAGGTTTTTTGAACCACACACTGCTGTAACGATGCTCTGCCTCATCCCAGAGTGGCTGGTGGGTACACTCTTTGGATGCTTCAGGTAGATGCTTGAGATCCAGACAGGACCCCTGCAGCAGGTGTTACAGCTGCAGAGGGGAGAACCAGAGCCAGTGAGCTCCAGGAGACTTGAATACAGGAGACTCAAAAGGAAGATGGTGGGAAGTGGCCAGAGCGGTGAGAGTGGGCAGGCGGGCCCTGGTGAAGATGAGACTCCATGGAGAGTGATCTCACTAGTGTGACCTGAATCATGTCTTGAGATCTCCTCTGTTGACAAATGAAATGGCTATGAAATGGCATAACTGGACATTCACAAAGTATCAGGATAACTGTTTTTGAATATTTACAACATGTCATACTTTATGCTAACCATTTTTAAGTAGGACCTCAGTTAAAAGGCAGTAAATTTTGAAGAAAGGATTATCATTGTAGGAGGCGTTTGAGGAAACAGTTAGAAAGGTAACAAAACTCATGCATAGATGTGCATCCCACGAATGATAAGAAAGGATGCTACTCTAATGTTAGGGTCTGGGTATAAAGTGTTTTTGGAAAAGGCTCCTTTGCTTAAGGCCTAGTCTCCAGCTGTTTGCTCTACTGACAGATGATCCTTAGGACCATGATTTCATCCATGCGTTAATCCAATGATGTCATACAGAATGGGCTGATGGAAGTTAAAGCCTAATTGGAGGGAATGGATCATTGGGGACATGGCTTTGATATCCTGTTCCTGGCACCTTTCAGTGTCTCTCTTTCTCTCTGGTTCCTGGCTACCACGATGTAGGCAACTGGACCCCTATTTACCTCTGGCCATAACATTCTGCCTCATAACCATTCCATATCAATGGAGCAAGCCAACCATGAAATGAAACCTCAGAAACCATGAGCCAAAGCAAAGCCTTACTACTTTTAAGCTGTTTTCTCAGGCATTGGTTACAACAACAAAAAGCTGGCTGCTGGCAGCCGGCAAGTGATCAGAGGAGACTCATGTCTCACTGAGTCCTGAGCGTCCTGCACCATCTCGTCTCGGGTTTGTTTTGTCCTCTCAAAATGACATCTCAATTCTTGGAAACCAAAACTTGGAGAGAGCCTGAAGAGGTCTCTGGCAGAAGTTCTGTAATTAACTAGGATTCTTTTCAAAAAGGCTTGATGAGTGGAAATGGGCAATCGAAAGAAAGACTAATTGGGTCATTTGTTTATCTGAGTCATGCAGGGGGCTTGTGGCTCAAGACTGTCCCAGAAGTTAGACCTTTGTACTCTCCTGCTATCCTTCAGGTTCTGGAAGGAACACTGGAGTGTCTCCACATGAGCACAGGATCCAGTGTAACAGTAGACACAGAGGGATGGGTTGGCCCTCGACATTTGAAAGATGGGTTGTTACTAATTCCAACCACAAAACAGTCAGAATCAACCAAGCTTGCCTCTGCAGCCCTTAGGTTATACTGAACAATAGAGAGAGATTCCTTAAGTGGAAATAATTTCTTGTCTAAAATTTTATATTGATCAGACTGGCAATGGTCACTTGGCAATCAGTCCTGGTGGAGAGATGAGCCCTTTGAGTGAAATTGTCCCTGTAGACTAAGATCCATAGGAAGTTTTGTTGCCTTGAGGAAAAGGCAAATAAAAGAAAAAAAAAGGGGGGGGGGGGAGTGCGGAGTCTAAACTAAAATGAACACAGGAAATCCTTATTAAAGCTTCCATATTGGAGGCCAATGTGATAACTTTAACTAATCTAACATAGTTGCTTTTACCTCTGCATTAGAATTAAATGTAGCTCAATATTTAAATATCTCCACTTCCATAAATGGAACTCTTCCTAAAGAAACCGAGACACTCCAATGCATGAGGAAGAGCGATAAGTGACACCTATCAAATATGGGAAGCTCCGGTTTCCCCATTCTCTCCTCCATCTCTCCTGCATCTCTGGCAGGAAACAGTGTTTTGGTTCCTGAGGGTCGCTAACAGCTGGTGCCTCCTCCTTTTGTTGCTTTAAAGGCAGCCATTTTTGCCTTTCCCCTCTGAGTTCAACATTTCTCCACAGTTCTGCCATCTTGTTTCATGTTTAATACTTGCCCACCTCCGCTGAACCCCCTGCTCTTGTTATCCCATCTCTCTGTGACTGATTCACTAGATGATTCTCAAGGTACTTTCAAAGTCATCACAGTTGATAATTCTGAGTCAAGTTTCTTGGAACTCATCTCCTTGGCTTATCATTAAGATGTGTTGAAAGACAAATCAACACTTCCCACATCACACTGACTTTACGAGGGTCAACTGTCATTCTTTCTAATGTAAATATTTATGCCTGTAAATTCTTGGTGTTTCTATGAATACCTGAAATAGGAACTACTGGTCTCTTTCAAGAAAACAGACTGCCATCCCTGTCCAGGGGAATTAAGTGAAAAGGAAGATTACGTTAAAATCACACCAAGAAACCTGAATGTCCTTGGTCAGGAATGGGGTTTAAACTAAATATTGCTAGGCTGGAATGCAAGAATCAAGCATGAATTTGCCCATTCTTCTCCTCCTGGGTCACACCACATTTATACTTGGTCAGACAGATGTGTCTGGTGGCCTCCAGAGAAGGGCATGTCACCCTACTCACAGAGCACTTGGTCAATAGTTCCAGTGTCCAAGGAGCTTGTCAGTGGTGAAATTCATTGTGTGCCCTGATCCTCTCTGCCACATTATTAACCATCGTCCCCTTGCCCATTCCCCAGCTGACATGGAGAACAGATGGCCATTATCTTCTCAAGGTCAGAGCTTGCAGAAGAACAAGAGTCTGAGGCAAAGCTCGTCAGCGACTTCCTCCCATCAGTCATCACTCCTCATAAAACCCACCCCTACCCCCATCCTAGATCCACACTCCATAAATTCCCATGGAAACACTAGATAAAAGACGTAATGGAAATAAACCATAGAGCCTGCTAGGTCTCTCTAAGGCCTGCTGCTGCTTAATATGGGAAACGGTTCTTGCTGTTATCACTACTAATCCATACAATCTCATTGTCCTCAGAAATAACAGGTGACATGGAGGACGCTCCAGAAAAGTGACAGATGACAGCAGCAGAGATTATGTGTGTGGAATCACAAGTAGAGCTTATATGAAAGACGGAAATTATCATGCATTCCCCCAACAACATCCAGTGTAAATTCATCTAAGAAATAAATTCTTCCTGAGTTCACACAATTCTGAAAACTTCTAGGGTCCTAAGATTTCAGCACGCAGACGAAGGATCAATGTTGCTACAACTGATTCTAAACATCGCTGCAAGCAGGTAGAGTAAATGATTTCACTTCAGCCTGTATGGATGCTCTTTAGGTTTGATGACAACAAGCAGGGAGTCACATGAATAGAGACACAAAAGAACAGAATGTACCCTTTGCTTTCCTGATTATCCTGGAAGACAGTCTTTAGGGAACAGAGCTCTTTTTGAAAGTATCTGAAATCATAGAAGGTGTCAGACTTTAGAGAGAAAAGACAGAATATGTACTTTTCTGTCTAGAAACAGTTTAAAGCACAGATCTCAACCTGCGGGTCACAACCCCCAACAGGAGTCACATATCAGATATCCTGCACATCCGATATTTGCATTGTGATTCATAATGGTGGCAAAATTACAGTTATGAAGTAGCAAGGAAATAATGTTATGGTTGGGGGGGGCAGTCACGACAACATAAGGAACTCTATTGAAGGATTACAGCATTAGGAAGGTTAGGAAACACTGGTTTTTTTGTTTTTTTTTTAATTAGGTATTTTCCTCGTTTACATTTCCAATGCTATCCCAAAAGTCCCCCATTCCCACCCCCACAATCCCCTACCCACCCACTCCCCCTTTTTGGCCCTGGCGTTCCCCTGTACTGGGGCATATAAAGTTTGCAAGTCCAATGGGCCTCTCTTTCCAGTGATGGCCGACTAGGCCATCTTTTGATACATACTCAGAGACAAGAGCTCCGGGGTACTGGTTAATTCATATTATTGTTCTACCTATAGGGTTGCAGTTCCCTTTAGCTCCTTGGGTACTTTCTCTAGATCCTCCATTGGGGGCCGTGACGAAATGATGGACCATCTAGTGATTGCCATATCCAGGGATCCATCCCATAATCAGCTTCCAAACACTGACACCATTGCATACACTAGCAAGATTTTGATGAAAGGACCCAGATATAGCTGTCTCTTGTGAGACAATGCCGGGGCCTAGCAAACACAGAAGTGGATGCTCACAGTCAGCTATTGGAGCCACTGGTTTAAAGAGAGAAGAGAAGTGGATACTGAGCTGGGAAACTGGGCACAGGCTCCTGAACGTAGCAGAAGAGGAAGGAGCTGGGAGATGGAGGAGAGTTAGCAAGGATGAAACAGTAGTTACTGCAGCTGGGGGTTGATGGCAGAGACTGACCACAATGAACTGGCTCTATTGGCAGAGGCCAGTTTCTTACTCAGTTTACAACTCTTACCTCCTGGATTCCAAATCAAAACGCAAGACTGTGAAGATAACAAGTGCCCCAAACCTGATTTTTTTTTTTTAGTCTCCCAATAGATGGTTCTATCATCTCTTTAGTAGCCCAACCCAGTCTGCCCTATCCCAACTTGAACACCATCCTTTTCAGAAACTCTGGAGCTTCCGATAGGCCATCCCACATAAAGATGACAGTGCTTCAAATTCGTAGCCTGTTTTCTTTAATTGTTGTTTCATACACATGTGGGGAAGGGACAGAAACAGGTAGATTTCTGTGAGTTTCAGGCCAGCCAGGGGTCACATTGAGGACATGACTATCCACTGAACAAACAAAAATTAGGTTTAGACCCAGGGAGATTTTGAAATGCCTTTGTTTCTGAATTGGAAAAAAAAATTCAAACATTGACTTCTAAAAAATAGGACAACCTTTTTCATATTCTCCTTGGCAGGGTAAAGATGCAGAGAGTGTGTAAGGAAGAAAGGGATAAAAATGGAGAGGGAAAGAAAGGGGAAGAGAAGGGGAGAGCGAAGGAGTCATAAAATCCTGAAAGCCTGTCTTACCTTGGTACCCAGGCTTGGCTTTCATCCTCCCCCTTTGTTGTGACTCACAGGATCCTCACAAAACTGTGACCTCACTCCACAGGCAACCTGAGGAATGTGAGAATCTCAGCTGCTGCACAGTGGCCATGAAGGCTGAGCAGGGACCCTGAAGTCTCTCTGTGCTACGAAAGGAGAAGGCAGAGTCACTTTAAGACCATCTCAGAGTCCAAGAAAAGTCTTGCCTTGAGATGGCTGGTAAACCAAATAGCTTCTGATAGTGGAAGCTGCCAAGGATGAAGCAAAAGCCATTTTTTTAATGGAAATTTTATTTCTTACATTTTTTTCTGTATGTGCTTACATGATGTGGGGGGAGGGTCAGTGGAAATCGGAGGACAAGTCTAAGGGGTCAGTTCTCTCTTTATACTTTGATATGAGTTCCAGAGGTCAAAGCATTTTTACCCATTGAGCCATCTTGTAAGCCCTGTGACAAATCTTAGCACATGCAATTTAGAAGGTCTAGGAAGAAACCTACTGTCCAGCCATATACTCTACCAAGCCTGTCTGAGACAGATGGCTGGGACTCTACATCCAAACCTGTCCAAAGAGAAACTCCCAGGTGTCTGTACATTTTAATACTGGAACTGTTTTGGTTGTTGTTTGTTTTACTGAAAGATCACTTGCTGCCTAGTCTAGTCTTTCATGTTCCATTCATATTGCTTAATGCCACAATTCCCTCTTTCAGGCAGTAGCGATCTGAAGACATAGCTCAGACAGAGGGTTAGTTATCTCTGGTTAGTGCTTCCTATATATATGTTTACTACAGCAAGCTGCAACCAGGTTAATGTCCCTGACTCCTGTACTTCCTCAGACAGACATAGACCTCACTAATCCCTTGAGAGTAATTCTTCTTTTATTGTGATCTAAGGATGGAGATTACATAACAGTTTGTAGCTGACCCCCACCGAGTGCTGTTTCCTACCTCTGCAAATGAAATGTCTTGCTGTCACAAATTAATAAGTGGTATGTGGAGGATCATAGAAAGAGCTGATAGCCCAGATTTACACGTGCCAAAGAAAGAATATAAAAAATCTATGCCCCTGATGGATGTTGATTATAAGATCCTCAACAAAATGCCAGAAAATAGAATGCAGATGTGTACAAAAGGAATAATTTCACAAGCAAATAGGATTTATCCCAGAATTCAAGTTTGACCTAGCATATGAAAATCAGTGTCCCACAGAACAGTAGTAGAATTAAGGACCAAACTTATATGGCATTGTGTTAAATGCAGACAACCATTTGACATATTCCACACAATTTCATGATACAAACACTTGAGCTAAGAATAGAAGACCATTAATAAGAACCCAAAGCCAGCATCACTTCTAACAATGAAAGACTGCAAGCTTTTCAACACTCTAGTAACAGATAAGGATTCAACTCTTGCTGCCTCTAAACCACACTGCTCTGGAGGGTCTACTCAGTACATTCTGCAGCAAAGAGAACAGACATTCACACTGAATAGAAAAAGTAAGACTGTGTATATCTTTAGCATAATTCTTCTATCTAAAAATCCTAAGCAGTACTCACCCCGCTACACACACACACATATATTTGTGCTTGCTTATACTCACACATGCACACACACAAGATTATGATGCACGATCAATGTACAAAAACCAATGAAAATAAGCAGTAAGTATTCTAAAATAAAATCAAGAAGTTCAATGCATGATAACATCAGCAAATTGTATGATGTTATATTGTGTTTATGTATAGGTGTGTATATCTGTGTGAGAATCCTCACGGAGACCTTTGGATGCCCTGCAGCTGACATTATCAAGGTTTCGGCCACCTGAAATTGGTGTATGAAATCAAACTGGAGTCCTCTAGAAGAGCAAGAAGCACTATTAACCACTGAACCATATCTCCAGTCCCCTCACATATTCATATGTAAACTGGGTGTGTGACGGACTTTTACAATGTCTCAACAATTAACAGGTTAAAAATAGACAGCACGGGGGGGCTGGTGAGATGGCTCAGTGGGTAGGAGCACCCGACTGCTCCTCCAAAGGTCCAGAGTTCAAATCCCAGCAACCACATGGTGGCTCACAAACTATTTGGTGATTAATTGGGATGCCTAATACTCATGCCAGCATGGATGAACTAGAAAACACTATCATTAGTAAAAAAAAAAAAAAAAAAAAATCCACATAGAGACACAAAAACCATATACTCTATCATTCCATTGCATACAATGTTCAGAGGTGGCAGCTCTATAGAGGTAGAAGATAGCTTGCCTTTGCTGAGTCCTATGGTTAGATGAAAGGCATTGAGCTTCCTTTACCACTGAGGAGACCCTTATGGAATTAGGCAGGTAAGCAAGCTAGGGAAGTGTTTGATTTGGAACTGCAAAACTCTGAAGCCATCAACCCCTTTGTATCCCCAACAGCAACACCTAAGAGCTCTAACTTTTCCTTGTAAACATCAGTTTACTAGGTATTAAGTAATATCTTCCTATATTTTTGGACTTGCATTTTCCTAGTGACTAAGACGTATTATATGGATGAAATGATACAGAAGTCATGGATATTGGGTCTCAGTGCAGATCTGTTATAACCTTGCGGTCTCTGAGTAATGAAGCCTGGGCAGAGCTTTTGTTTCAGTAGGTTCCAGGATGGGACCTGTCTGTCAGGAAGCCATGATTAAAAGCTGGGGAATTTTTTAGTTCCTTTCCTATCCTCCATGGGGATGAGAGCAGCTCGAGATTGAGTTCATAACTAACCACTTTTGCGTTATGGAATCTGTTTTTAAGAACCCCCACAGTGAACAATCCCTGTGTCTGAGAGTGGTGTGCCTCACCTCCATGGGAAGCAAGCTTCTGTGCTTTGGACCCTTCCAGACCTTGCCCTCAGTTCCTGTACCCTTCACCTGAGTGTTCATCTGCATCCTTTGTCATATCGTCAAAATAAGCTGAGAAGCATAGTGTTTTCTTCAGTTCAGTAAATTACTGAAGCTAAGAGGTACATCTTGGTAGCCTCCAATGTATGGCAAAATCATAGAGAGTGTGGATGACTTGGGGGCCTGACATTATGATTGATGCTTAAAATGTGTGTGGGGGGGCAGTTTTATGGACTAGAGACCTTAACCCATAGTGCCTGCGCTAATTACAAGTAGTGTAATAATTGAATCACGGGATGCCTAGCTTACTTTGGAGAACTGGTCAGTGTTATAAAACATCCATCCACCCATCTGCTCTCAAGCCTAGTGTGAGTAGTGAAGTCTAAGAAAGGGTCTTTTTCTCATTGGTACATGTATCATAGCTGAAACAAAATGTACACTCTCTTAAACACTGAAGTGCCGAGTTCATATATTTATGCAAGAGAAATAAAACAAACATCTGCTGAGAGATTTATATAAGGTCAGCTTTGAATTTGAAGTGGTTCAAATGTTTGTGAACAGAAGGACGAATGAACAAATTGTAGGTTACTCATACAACAGGATGTTCTGCCTCTGTACAAAAGCATCAATGATAGGAACACAAATGACTCAGAACCAGCAAGTTCAATGGGAGAAGCAGGCCCAAAGGGACCTACTGTATACTTCAACTTTTTGATGTTTTAGCACAAGAAAAACTAGGACACACATTGGCAAAAATCAGGAAAAAAAATAATTTAAATTCACAACTGTCTGTAACTCCAGTTCCAGGGATCTGATATCTTACACAGACGTCAATGCAGATAAAACCCTAGTACTCATAAGAAGATAAAGTTAAATAATTTTTAAATGCTAAGGTAATAGAGATCTCCCACATTGATCAGTATAAATGAATGTATTTAGTAAAGCTTAGGTCAATTTTATTATGAAACAAGCTGTGTGTCTCACTGGTTAGTTTTTAAAATCCCAAGGAATGGGCTGGAGAAATGGCTCGGTGGATACAGTGCTGGTCACCAAAACTTGGCATAAGAGGGTCTCTGAAGCTCCGTGGTCAATGACTCTGACCATCAAGCTCTAGGTGACAAGTGATTGAGGAAGATACCAGTGTTGATACCAGAGGAAGATACCTCTGGCCTCTATATCTGTGCGCACATAACCACCCAAAGCATATACACACAGACATCTCCCCCACCTCTCAGTAGCCTATGGCTAAGCATAAGATGGTAATAAAAAGTTAAAACTTGTTTGAAAACCAGCTCTATTGAGGCTTAATTGACATACAACAGAGAAGATTTTGAACGTCTACAGTCTGATAATGTTTCTGGTGAGGGAGAGCTGAAGAGCCAAAGGAGACTTCAGAGAATAGTAACAACCTTTGGAGGCCAAGTCCATTCGGGGTGGCTGGGGACGTGTTGCTATTGAAACAGGTGAAGCATAGAGACCCAGGGGCTTTAACAGAGATCATTCTAGAAGGAAAGAAGCAGCATTAGTAACTGACAGACCATTTTGTTTTTACTTCCCTGATCTTCCTTAACCCCAGGAGAATCCTTACTTCACTTTCTTGTCCTCTGTTTCAAGGACCTCTTGCTGGTGTCAATGGGGTCAGAGTGGATGATGGAGCAGGAGAAGGAGAACTCTTTCCAAATTGAGATCTGTAACCAGTCCCTGGTCCCATAGCTGCTCCCTAAGAGAGGGTCAACGAGTTCATTTGCCTCGTCTCTTTCAGGACTTTCTCTCCACACCACTTCTTCACAGTCCCTGAATCCGCTATGTTTACTCTATACTGTAAGTGTGGCATATAATAAGAACTAATGTGTGGGTTTGAAGACCGTCTGGCACGCTGGTCGCTTGGGTTTTACAGCATACCCACAGAGCTGATCTGGAGCCTGGACACTGTGGTCCTGGGAGAAGCACCAAAGATCTAGAAGTCAGCCTCACCCTGAGTTCACGGAAGCATCACGCTACCCTCGCCCAGCGTGGACCATTCTTTCAGTAGCAGCTTTGGTGTCTGTGTCTTTGAGATGACAATGACCGATCAGATCATTTAATAGTGTGTTTCCCACTGCCTCTTCTCTCGTCATCAACACTGCCCTCCCTCTCTGCACTGTTCTTAGCAAAAGGCAATATAAAATGAAAAGCACCAGGAAAAGTGAAAAAGAGATGGATGTGCTGCCTTTGGGCTTCTAATTCCATTTTCCCAACAGCTCCGCCCATCACCTCAGTCCCAAACCAACACGTTTATTCCAGTTCTCACCACATCGGCTGGGCTGCAAGGAGGACCCTCCCTCTAGAAGCTGCCCGAGTTTCTTTGAGGCCCTGCTCCTACCCCAGGGGAATATCCACTCCCCTACCCCACCGCCTTGCTCCAGAAGAAGCCATTATGAAATTAACTGGCGATAAAACCAGCCACAGGGGGACTGTGGGGCATTTATCTTTTTCAAACGCCTTGTTGTTTTTGCCCATCTGGTTGCAGTTAGTGCAGAGGTATAATTTTCAGTGCTGTTCTTTTCTGGTAGACCATACAATTAAGGTATTTGAAAAACAAACAGCTCTTAACCACCGCACGGTGAGGAGCCCCTTCAGCAATCTGTGACCCATTTTCCCTGAGCAAACACAGTCCGGTAACCAAGGCAGTCCGAAAGCAAGAGCCGAACGAACGTCAGAAATTATTTTTTAATGTAATAACCTTGCCCCTTCTGGCACTCCTTGGAGGAGAGAAGAGGGGCGTGGGGAGGACAGAAAAGAAACTCGGGAAATAGCCCTTCAACAAGTCCTCGACTTGTGAGCCCTTAGTATCTTCTTTAGGCCTTTCAAGACAGGATTTTGTATATAGAGACTTTCAGAAGGGAGGGGCTCCGTGCAGACAAGCAGAATTTTTTTTAAAGGGGACGATGCAGGTTGTGTTCCAAGGAGGCCTTTTTCTCACTACTTCTGGACACATCCAGGTGGTAACTGCAAATGCTCACGTCTCCCTTAAATGGGAAAAAATATTGGCACTATGGTCAATCTGGGCCTTTAGACTGATTTTATCTTTAGTAATGTATTCATCCAAATAAAACTCTCATGAGGAAAAGGCCCGGCCATGCTTCTCCATGGCTGCCATGGCTGCCATGGCTCAACTCGGTCTTGAACTTTTTTCTGAAGATCTTATTGGTGTATGAGATAACTAGTTTTGTTTTGTTATTCTAAAAATAAAATAAAATAATGCTTCATACATTCTGTCATTAATGGTATTCAGCACCTTTGATTCTCAATGCCAGCCTGCTTCAAAAAAATAAAATTCAATAAATAAAATGAAATGGAGCCTAAACAAGATGAAGGTATTTCACTCATGAAGAATCTCTGAACACTTGACTTAGAGAAAGACTATAAATTCTGAATCAGAATTCAGATGCAGGAGAAGTCATGACCCCCTCACAGTACCACCTCAAACCCCACAGGGAGTCCCCTACATAAGGTCATGTCTCTTTTTTTAATTGGTCTGTCCTGACTTGCCCTAAAAGGACCTGTCATTCTGAGTCTGAGCCCAAGTCAGTGAAAAGAGACAAATTTCCTGCTTTCTTTCCAGGAGCAGGAGGGAAGTCCCTCTTGATGATAACGTACCCTCCATGCTAGGAAGCCTTGTGGACAGGTTAGAGGCTGGGAGCTCTTCGGACCAGGGAATGTGTGCTTGGGATTCCCACATGTGGGTCCCTTAGCTTAGCCTGGTTATTCAGAGGTGGGTTAGCCTTTATTGGGGTTCCTGTTTTTTCTCTACCAGAGCGAATTACATTTGGAGAGCCCACAGGAGGAGAATGAATGAGATAATCCATGTAGAAAATTGTGGAGAAAAAAAAGAGCGTTATGAAACCAAGTGTACAATAACTGTGTTCTCTAACCTCGAATCTACCTTCCAGCCCCGTTCACTCATTCCACACAACATACTCATGGAGAGCAAATAGCTGAGTTCTGGTAAGGAATAACTGCCGCCTCCAAGGGGCCTCAGAGCTGTTATCCCTCCTTGATCTTAATGGCCACCCTCAGCCCCTCCCTGTATCACATAAGCCATGAAGAATTCAATATGAACATCTATGTTTTAAAAAGTAGTTTAGAAGACACAATTCAGCTCCCACTTTCCAGAGAGAATATTTATTATCATGAATATAAAAATTAAACTACCATGATAATGGCAATGGGAAACAGACCTGGCTGTAATTAAAAAAAAAAAAAAAGAAAGAAAATCCTATGAATTTGTTAATTATGAAAGTCATGGGAACAAAATCAACTCTTTCCAAGTGAGAGCCTTCCCTTTCATGTTCTTCCCCATCTCAGAGACTGGGTTTGCTGGCAATGGTAGTGCATAGCTGTCATCCCAGCATTTCAGAGGCGGAGGCAGACAGGTGGCAAGTAGGGAGCCAGCCTGGGCTATCTAGTAAAACCCTGTCTCAACCCAAACCCAAGTAAAAGGGTTTCCAGGCTTTGCTTTTCTCTCTGCCTCTCCACAGTTACAGTTCCTCCTCTACAGCACGGAAGCAATTCTAGGGCCGCCTCCCCAGCCTCCCCAGCCACCTGTGCAGCTGAGTCCCTCACACCTCAGCCGGCTGCTGAGTGAAGTCACAAGGTATTTTGGTCTCGATGACAGAGGTGTGAATGGCAGCTTCCATCCAGCTCAGATGAGCTCATGCACGTGATTGCCCTTTGCAATTTATAAATCCCTGATTAGACAAATGAGAGGGGGTAGTTACTTTACACAATCGAAACTCAGGGGCTCGTGTACATGGGAAGGGAAGAACCCTGCAGTATTTTTCCAGATATGTCCATTTCCTTCTCCTGTTGACAACAATCCTGTCTCCTATACACCCTTCTCCTGGAATGAATTAAGTTCACAGTCTTAGGATACACAGACAAGTAGGTGTATTTATTGATCAGTCTTTGTTGCATGATATAAAGGGCTATAGCTTCTTGTTCTTAGAGAGCTATGATGTATCTCAAAGGATGAAAGCACCAAGGCTTCCCGTGAGTTCTCTCTGATGAGTGAGTGTATGTATAGTCATGTGATATGTAACAGTATGTCAGCCTACAATTGACTACAAATATGGCAGTGGCGCCATAAAATAAAAGTGGGTTTAAACATTCCTCTCACCCAGTGGCCACTCAGCCATTATGACATCTTAGCATGGTGCAGTGTTCACGTGTCCCTAGCGATGTGGGTGTAAATAAGACCACAGTGTTGCCAGCCATATAAAAGTCCAGTAGTGACTGTATGCTTGAAAGTGATAAATAGCTACACCATTTCTCTATGAGTTTAGTGACTGCATGCTGTCGTCATTGAGTGTACTCCTGTGAGTAAAAAGTTTACCATAAAGCAGCACACCCCAGCGTGCTGGTAGCAGCTTCTATCACGCTCAGGCTGACTGCATCTCTCTGTTGCATTGTAGGCCATGTGGACTGACTGGCCTGTGCCACAGAGGTTTGTATGCATGTACATGCATTCTGTAAATTTACATGGTGACCATCTCACCTAGTGATTTCTCAGGATGGATCCTTGCTGGTAGGCAACATGGAACTATGTTTGGGGAATCCACACAATGTCTGCAGTGCTAATTTGGAGAGAACTTTGAAGGCACAAAGCTGTCTAACTGAGGGAAAGTTAGAGAGTGAGAAAAGCATTTTATTTTGCTCCCCCAATTTACCCTAGGTTTGCTTGTCCTAACGGGCAGATACAGACTCAGAACACCAATAGCCAGAGTCATCTTGCCTCTTATGTTTTCTTGAACAACGTACTCCCCGTTCAACCAAGAAAATAATATAGTTTAGGGTCCAATTTGAACATTTATTCCTTTATGTAAAATATTGGCCAGGATCTAACTTCCAAAGTCCAGATCCCAACTACTCATGGAGACTTTCTTTTCTACCTCTGCCTATGCTGTTCCATCCTCTTTATCACCACCCCTCCTCAGCCTCCCTGCTCACTCTCACTCATGATGCTGCGTTGGATCCTCAACACACAGTCCCTAGAAAATTCTTTGACTTTCCACCATACACCATTCACTTCTTCCTTGTTTCTTTCTATGCAATTCCCATTGTTTCCTCAAAACCTCACTAAGACATCATCTGTTCTTTTGCTGCATCAGACCAATTTCATTGCCAACATCTTTGATGAACTTGACATATTTAATTAAAACACAGTAACAGTAATTAACTCTTGAGTCCTGGGGCCAGGCTTCCTTTACTAAAATCTCATCTCAGCTGTGTTGCATACGGTGATGTACCACATTCTCGATTCCATACTTTACTGATCTGTAAATTAAGGCCTATGTTATTGAGTGTGGTGGCACAAGCCTTTAAGCCCAGCATTAAGGAGACAGAGGCAGGCTGATCTCCGAGCTTGAGGCCAGCCTGGTCTACAGAGTGAGTTCCAGGACAGCCAAGGCTACACAGAGGAACCTTGTATCAAAAAAAAAAAACAAAAACAAAAAACATATAGTGTGTGTGTGTGTGTGTGTGTGTGTGTGTGTGTGTGTGTGTGTGTTATGGCAGAGAATTTAGGATTTAACCCATTCTTGCTTTTTGTACCCCCATGACCTCTATGGTTCAGGTCTTCTTCCACCAACTTGGGCAGTATCATTTACCATCCTTCTTGGAGGACTGTGTCATACCCCTAAAGTGCATAGGGCAAGGATGAAGAAATCACCTTGATGTTTTCCCTAAAACGCAGTTGATGGTAAAGTGCATCTACTCCCCCGTCTCTAGCCAGCACTGTATTTTATTTCCACTCCGTAAACAACAGGGCTTGTCAAAGTTGAGAGAAAAATAAAAGTGAGATGGTAATTAAGCCTAAAATGAGACCTTGATGAATGCTCGATTGGCAAGGAGTTTATAGGAAACAGCAGGGAGCAAAGGAGAAGTAAAAGGAAGAAAAACAGAGTGCTATGTGGTAGCCATTCATCATTTTAAACTCTGTCCACACAGAGACTGACAGGATGGCAGGAAGCATCCTTGGGTACTCAGGTGACACCAGGGAAGATGCTATGCTGGAAGTGAAGCAAACACAGGCCTGGAAACAAATATACTCAAGAAAGCTGCTCAAAAGGAGATTGAGAGTCGCTGCATAGCACAGATGCTCCCTGGGCCATGCAGCCTGTAAGTACCACTACTCATTCTCTCCTGGTAAAGAACTAAATGGAGACTCTCCTTGGGAAAGGAAGGATGAGTGACAAGGGCTTGTCCATCAGTGCTGTAATGCTGACTGCAGGGTAGAGAGATGATCGCTCTTACAGGACCTGAGTAGCTAGGACTTGAGCATTAAGAAGAGGTGACGCTAGTACCATTCTCAGCTGAAATCACAAGGTTAAGGCTAAAGACAGTTCACTTGGATATCTGGTAGACTATCAGGAATGAAACCATGCCTAAACGGCAGCAGAGTATGAATAAGGAAAGTGAGTTCAAAAGAAAAATGTGTGTGTGTGTGTGTGTGTGTGTGTGTGTGTGTGTGTGTGTGTATTTATATACAACACTCACATTCGGGGGCAAAGCCAGGTTGTTTTTACTATAAAGCATCACATGTTATGGAAAGAGTTAGGTTTTTTTTTTAAAAAGGAATCAAAAAGATAGATTTATTTTTATTCATTTTGTGTATATGTGTTTTGCCTACTTGTGTGTTCAGCACTGTCCCACAGTGGATGAAGAGAGCATCGGATCCCCTAGAACTGTAGTTACAAGTGGTTGTGAGCTGCTGTGTGGGTGCTGGAAAATGAACCTGGGTCTTCTACAAGAACAGCCAGTGCTCTTAACCTCTGGGTGACCTCTCCAGCCTCCCTTTCTATTGCTTTTAATCACTCCGTTTTGGATAATTGGTCATGAAACCTCCTAAAACAATGTGTAAACCTACCTTTCCTCTATGTCCTATGGGAATCTCTCAAAACCCAGAGCAGTGTCAGCTTGCATGTATTTCCCTGATGTAGCACAGAAGCATACAGGTGAGTGATATCAAGGCAGGAGCAGACATGAGGCTGGGAAAAAAGGCTGTAGAGGAAGGGTCTTTCCCAGTAAGACATATAGGCCACTCTGTGTTTTGACATCCTTAAAAATGCTTCATGAAAACCAGAGCCAGGCCCTTCTCAATAAATTAGGAAGGGAAAGGGAAGGGTGCATATAGATAGAATTCACTAAAAACCTCACTGATGCATAGCCCTACTTTACCTGTGGTAACTCACCTCATCTGAAAGAGAGGTGATTGGTATGCCCATTTCATGAATAAAGTTATCTCAAGGAAAGTGCATACTTAATGATCACTAAGCTATTTAGTGGCAGAACCAGAATTTGCCTCCAGACAGACTCCTAGGGACTATACCAAATTCAGAGACTGGAAGATTGAAAGAATTCTTGGTCTACTTTGGCATCCCCTTAGGAGGAGCTTCCATTAGGTCCTGAACGTTTGGTGAGCCAAGACCTCACAAGTCTTCCTTCAATAGAAAGATCCAAACTGTTGGGTCTCAACTCAAATGCCTTCAGAAACCAGGTAGACATTATTAGTGTGAGATGTAGACAGGGTGGCTTGTTGCTGGAGAGAAGAGCCATCAGGAGAAAGCCACAATCAAATTAACCAAAAAGCAAACACTGGTAGAAACAAGGATTTCAGATTCTGAACTGGCCTGGTCTGGGGTGATATATGGAGGTTGGGAGTGGAGGGGTGGGCTTTATTAACATTCAGTCTTGAAAGATCAAAATACAAAGCAGGAACTAAATACTGAACAAATGGTACTGTTGGAAACAGGCAACTGGGAGATGAAGCAGTCAACATGGCTTATTCTGAATGGCCAGAAAGGCTGCAGGAAAACAGAAAGAGAGAAGGAAGGGCAGGTGTTGGCAAACAGCATCTGGTCATCCTGGTTATTGGCATGAGGCAACTTGTGGTTGGAAAACACCATGCCGAGTGTCCCTCTCTGGTCATTCTGGGTAGTGGCATGAGGCAGCCTTGGTTGTAATTTGTTTGTTCTTGTTGGCCCTCTAAACATTTGTGCGCACATAGAGGATGTTGTGGGCATCTGTTTTAGAAAGAGTACTCAGTGGATATTAGCCCAGAAACTTAGAATACCCAAGATACAAGATACAATTTGCAAAACACATGAAACTCAAGAAGAATGAAGACCAAAGTGTGTACACTTTGTTCCTTCTTAGAATTGGGAACAAAACACCCATGGAAGGAGTTACAGAGACAAAGATTGGAGCTGTGACGAAAGGATGGACCATCTAGTGATTGCCATACCTGGGGATCCATCCCATAATCAGTCTCCAAACGCTGACACCATTGCACACACTAGCAAGATTTTGCTGAAAGGACCCAGATATAGCTGTCTCTTTCGAGGCTATGCCAGGGCCTAGCAAACACAGAAGTGGATACTCACAGTCAGCTATTGGATGCATCACAGGGCCCCCAATGGAGGAGCTAGAGAAAGTACCCAAGGAGCTAAAGGGATCTGCAACCCTATAGGAAGAACAACAATATGAACTAACCAGTACCCCCCAGAGCTCGTGTCTCTAGCTGCATATGAATCAGAAGATGGCCTAGTCGTCCATCAGTGGAAAGAGAGGCCCATCGGTCTTGCAAACTTTATATGCCTCAGTACAGGGGAACGCCAGGGCCAAGAAGTGGTAATGGGGGCGGGGGAGAGGAGTGGGGGGGAGGGCCTGGGGGACTTTTGGGATAGCATTGGAAATATAAATGAAGAAAATACCTAATTTTTTTAAAAAAAGAAAAAAAAGAAAGAGTACTCAGTAGAATTTCTATGCTGTTGTCTCTAGAAACTATATCCATAGATGATGATACTAGGGCAGATGTGTGTGTGTGTGTGTGTGTGTGTGTGTGTGTGTGTGTGTGTGTGTACATATATATGAATGTGAAGAGAGGTAAAGGATTGCTTTGCAATCAGTGGGGATTGCTGGGGTCAGGAGGATGGGATGAGAGCCAAGGGTTGCCAAGAGCAGAAGGAAGTGCTGAAGGGAGGGAGGACCCTGCCCTTGAAGACTGGACAGCTGCCTGCTACTTGTAGGTACATATCAAGATGTGATGTGAGGCCATGAATATTTAGTGTATCCTAGATGAGAGCTTTGGCAAGTGTTGGGAGTAAGATTAAATTTCCTGACACACCAGACTGAAATGTAACATGACTGATGGAAAAATAGACATAAAGTATCGCTTTTACTTTTGAGCCCATATATTTGGGTGAAATCTACACTAGACAGCAGTGAATCAGATCTGCAGTGAATTAAAACCCTCCACTTGGGATGGTGCTTGGTCCCCGGGAGCTTGATTTACTAGGCTGTCTCAGAAGGAGCTGATTGTGCCAGGCACAAGAAGTGTCAGCACTGTGCCGGTGTCATTTGTAGTCTGGTACTGGTGGCTGGACTGCCTGTGGCCTTTGGCAGGATGAACATGCTCTTGCTTTCTCTTCTAGAGTCTGGACCATGTCCATCTTTCACCAAGCTTATGTTTTGTGATCTGGAGCCAACAAGAAACTGCATCATCTCTTACAGATATCTGTTTCAGGAGCTCCTGGTCAGGGTAATGGGAACCCTGGCAGGAGGATTAGCAAGAATGTTCCAGAGAGGCAGGGCACAGAAAGGAGCCCCGATGTCTCTGTCTGGCATATGTTGGACACACGGCATGAACAACTTCAGCAAATATCCAGTACAGGAGGAATTGGAGCTATGAACTTGGGCCCTAGCCTTTGCTTTATGACAGTATAAAGAAAATATGGAATCTCCGAGGAAGGAAAGTGGGAACTCTGAGCATTCTCTGGAAACTACTCCTTGGAGGTTGTGTAATCAGCATAGTGAGAAATTAAGTATTAGACCGTATTTTGAGACCAAATTTCAGTGTGTAACCTAGGCTGGTGCCAAACTGCCTTTGCCTCCCAGCAGCTGGGATTAGGGCATGAGCCATCACATCCAGCATTGATGAGACTGGCATTTATGAGAGGACGGATGTCAATAATGACGATTTCTGCATGTGCGAATTTATCAAGGGAGATGGAGAAGATAGTTTTTGTGGGAGATTACCAGAGTTTCTGCTTCACTTGGTTTTTTTGAGAACTCTCCTTTTGCTGGTCTCCCTAGTAGATTCCATCCTGGTTCCTCCCTGAACGAGTTAGAAGGACAAACCAAGGCCATCTCAAACTCCCTCTTGGGAGGTGGGTGGTTAGGAGGTGGGTGGTGACATTACAGGAAAGGCAGTCCCCAGATGGCATTAGGGAACTTGTCCCCAGAATAAATGCATTTATCACCAGGGATGCTATTATATAAGCAAGAGGTATATTAAATTATGCACCAGAGTTGCCAATCATCTCTTTACTCTCAAAATTTCACTTTCTCCTTCACGCCAGCATGATTACCAAGGACTCACCCAGTGGTCTGTGTCCTCGTGGGAAGAATTCTAGAGTGAGCAAAACAAAAAAGCCTGGGTTCTTGTGTCAGCTCTGCCACCATTTGGTCTCTACATTGGCAAAGGTCACAACTGAGGTGGCCACTGAGCTTCTCTGTCCACCTCTGACGATGACCCCTGAATCTGTATCTACCTCCAATACTCTATAATTCCACAGTTGATTGCAGGGCACCATTCCTGGTGTGACCATGGCTGGGTGTTTGGTTTGCAGGGTCCCAGTCTTTTCTCCATCATATCCATAATATAATATAAGATAATCCTCCCACTTAGATTTTTTAAAAAAATTGTATTTCTGAACAAACCTTACCAATAACATCTGTGGAACAGATTTTTCTAGACGTATATTTCCTATAAAGAGTGTTTAGTTTTCCTGGGGGGGGGTGGGGGTGAAGGAGAAATCCCTAATTCTCAAAGCAATCTCTTCATGAAACCTGATCTAGGCCCAGCACTGAGCCATCAGAAGGCTCAAACCCAAAGAAACCTAGCAAGAAAATGAGAGGAAATCATACGAACAAAATATATGTCTTTGACCACTATTTATGCCTGCCACAAAGACCCGTTTGATTGTCCTAACTTATCACATGTGCTCCAGAGAGCGAATGCCACAGGAACCAAAATCCACGATTTCGCTCAACCACCAAGCGCCAGCTGTAAACCAAGACACCCTTGTTCAGCGTTATTGCTCCTCACAGTGGGCAGCTGTTCTCAGGGATGTATTTGGGTTTGCACCAAAAGTCTGAGTGTGGAAAGTGTGCAGCTGGTGGGTTGGTTTGGCTCCCATTCAGGGCTTAATTCCACGATCACCTCCCCAAATGATGTGCCTCGTTGAGGTTGGGTTTAGCAAACCTGATGCTGCAGTCTCCTGTTGTAGTGAGAAAGACTCTGAAGTAACCCATGAACTCCATGAGGGCTGGAGTCTTATGTTAAATATCCTTTATTCCCCAATGAGCAGCCTGGCTGCCCCATATTCACATCGCCCATCATCCAGCTGTGGTCTTGTTCCAATGTGTATTTAAAGCATGGGGGAAAATGGTAGCGTCGCATATGAACACAATGAAACTATTGTATTATGCACCCAGCCATCCATCTTCCCTTAAAATGGGAGCTTTACCCGTTGATGAAAAGAGTAAGGTCTTTTTAGAACTCATCACATAGCCGGGGGCTCAGCTCAGTGCTTGTCTGGCATGCATGAAGCTCTGGGTTTGAGCCCTAGAACTGAAAACAGACAAACAAACAACCTCATATTTTTCCTTTGTTCTTTTCTTGCTAGACTAAGACTCTGAAAAATCTTCCCACTGAGAGACAGTCTAACTGTAGAAGTTTAAGTGAGGCCTATGAGAAAGGAGAAAAGGCTGAGCATCCATGGTAGGAATGAAGAGAAGGAGCAAAGACTGAGAAAACCTCAAGATTTTGTTGGTGTGCAGCCAAACTCACAGGTTATCGGACAGAATTTTGACATGGGCAGATGAGACTTTTCTAGGTGTCTGCTCACAGGAATCTAGCACAATCTAGATGAGGTACCAAGTTCCAGGTAGCTGAGAGATACGTGCTAGAAACTGTATGGGGGCCTGAGGGCCTTGTGCACAAGTTCACAATGCTTTAAAGAAGCAAAATTCTGTGCACCTTATCTAGACTTCAGAATCCATGGAAGGATTACACATCTACGGACATGAGACTGTTAAAGAAGATGATGCGATGCCTTTAATCTCAACACTAAAGAGTCAGAGTCAGGCAGATTTCTGTGAGTTTGGGGCCAGCCTGGTCTACAGAGTTCGTTCCAGGACAGCAAACACTACACAGAGAGACCTGTATCAAACACACACACACACACACACACACACACACACACACACACACACACACACACCAAACAGAGCAAAACAAAAGATGCCCACATGTTCAGCTCAGGAGAGTTCAACTTTAAGCTTATTGCTCTTATGTCATATGTGGTTTTAGTTTTACTCTTGGGTTTTCCCATTTCTTCACAAAGACCCATCCTTAGCAGTTTCATACAGGATAAGCTAGAAGGGGTGTGACCAATAATACTTCATCTCTCAGGGTGGTGGCGCACGCCTTTAATCCCAGCACTTGGGAGGCAGAGGCAGGTGGATTTCTGAGTTCAAGGCTAACCTGGTCTACAAAGTGAGTTTCAGGACAGCCAGGGCTATACAGAAAAACCCTGTCTCAAAAAAACAAAAACAAAAAACAAAACAACAACAACAAAAAAATACTTCATCTCAGCTTTCCCAACTCTCTATAACACAACATTTCCTGTTTATTTATTTAATTTATTATTGTTTATCAATTTATAATTTTCTTTTATTTTAATTCAACATATAAAGCATTAAATGTTACTATATTATTTTCAAACAAACTATGTGTTTATAGGCTATTCTACCTCTACCCCTCTCTCTCCCCCTCCTGCCCCTCTCTCTCCCCCTCCTGCTCCCTACCCCTCTCACCTTGTAACCTCCTCCAAGTCTCCTTTCATCTCATAGCTCACGTGGTCTCTTGCCCTTTCTCCCACATTTTCCTTTAAGTGCATATTCGAGGTGTGCTCTGATGAAATAAAATATTTGTATGTAGGCAGGTTGAGGTACATAGGTAGATCCCTCAAGTCTTCGACAGTAGTATTAGAAGATTCCAGTTGCTTGGGGACTAGAATTAGATTTCTGTGGTCAGTGATATGTACTAAAAGAAGTTGCCAGGTGATTAATTCAGGAGAAACAATGTGAAAATTTGCACCTTAGATTATGTGTGTGTATGTTTGTGTGTGTGTGTATGCATGTACATAAATTCATATATAGCCTAAAATAGATATGGATCCAAATACATACATGTAAACGCACACACACACATGGAATAGGAGGACAGTGGAAATCCTGGGCCAATTGCTAAACCCTCTAACTCCATGCCCAGCATTAGGGATTGTGATGGCAACGTATGGGTTCCTACAGGCTTAGGAATCCTTATTCCTCTGCTTTCGGTAACAATGCAGCACACTGTTTTCCTTCATAGAAATCCCATGGTCCTGGCATCTCCAACATTTTGGGGTCTCAGTTGCAACTTAGGCAAGCAAAGCCTCCCCAGCCTCACCCACAGCCCACTCAGGAGATACCCACAGGGAATTCAATCCTTCCTTGCAGAACCCGGCCTCACATCTTTCCTGAAACCATGGTGCAAGCCTTCATGATCTTGTTACTCTTGTACTTTGTTTGCCTTCAAAATCAGCACGTGAGGGATGCTTCCAAGCTTAGCTGCCAGCAGATGATATAGCCTAGCCCTAGGTCACCGTCTTTACAGAAGCCTTGGAGTGGCTGAGCCTAGGAAAGCATTTCCTTAGGAGGTTGTCTTCCAGCAGGAGACCCTGTAGTAGACAGCTTGGGTACTCTCCTTTCAGATGAATGTGCCCTTTCATGCCCTGGAGCCCTCTGTTATGATGTCTTGCCTACACTTGTCCTCCTATAGAGTAAGGGTTTTCTTTTAGCCCAATCCCTTTAACAACTACAGCTGCTCCATCAGCATCTTTTCTGGCTATAATTTGAATTATGTTCATATTCAATTCCTTGCTACTTCTCTATTTTTTTGTATCTGCCCTCCTCTTTTTTTCCCATTTCTCGTGTAAAATCTGACTAAAGGTAGTGAGTACTAACCCCACCAAGGCTTGTGTGTTATGCTGTTTTGAAATTCCTCTGCCGAGTAACCTAATCCATTATGTCAGAAGTCAGCTTTTCTCAAGTTCTCAGGGCATGAACAATACACAGCCAGATTCTTTGCCAAAATCCAACATGAAAGTCTGCTAGCCTTGTTACTTTTAGAGTCCTCATTCTGCTCTGAAAACATAAGCATAGTATTTGCTGTTTGCATTTGCATCAGTAATTTGGTCTTCCATGTCCCTACCTGAATGCCCCATTAAATTCTGCTCCTCTAGCCCAGAGCTCCAATCTTTTAAATTCACCTTGACTTTGAAAACCAGTTCCAAGTCATCCGTTCCAATCTTTTCACAGCAATATCCCAACTTTGAAGTATTAATTTTCTATTTTCTTATTCTTTTTGATGTGAACTAACTGGCAAGAAACAAAATAAGGAAAGCAGGATTTATTTTGATCCACTGTGTGACAGGATACAACCTGTTATATTATGGAAGGCATGACAGTGGGCCACTCCATAGCAGTAGCAATGTATGGCAACTAGCTGCTTAGCATAGCAGAAGCAATGAGAAACAGTGGTGTTGCTTAGCTTTCTCTTTTTCTTCTGTTCTTCCACTTAAGCCTCAGGCCAAGATGTGGTGATGCCCACAGTCAGGGTGGCTCTCTGAAATGTCCTCCCATGCATACACAGAGGTGTGATTCATTCTCCTAAGTGATTCTCACTTCAGCTAAATTGATGATAAATGATGACCAGCACAGAAGAGTCTGGGGTAATAGCACTTCTGTCTGAAAAGCACAATCCCTAGATGTGCTTGAAGCATCACTATCATCTCTCCTGCAATTTAGTGGGAGCTAGAGAAAATACGTGCCTGGAAATGATGGCGTGTGCAGCTGCAGCGTGCTTGCATATCATTTGATATAGCACAGGCTTTCCTTTAGATTACACGGACCTTCTAAACTAATGGTGCTCAAGATCTGTTACAGTTTTTCTTGAGCCAGTATGAAACACAGAATGTAAGGCTCCCTGTTTTAGCCATTCTCACAGAGGAAGAACCTGGCCAACAGCTAAATGAAGACAATGTATATAAATGCCAAATGCCGTAGGTGCTTCAAACAGAAAGTCTATTATAAGCAAACTGACCATTATTCTTTGCCTCCCTTGACTCTATAAAAAGTGGATCCTAATAATATAACACTGTAAATTCAGTTGAAGCCATAATACTGATAATAAAATTAATTTTATACTGATTGAATAAATAAAAGTGACATGTGAGAAAGGAAATGCTTTTACTTAAAGAGTCAACAGAGTGAACAAGTTCAGACAGCTCAAAATCACTTATAATATACATTGGATCTATAATATTATCTAACAAATTTTAATGTCCTGGCCTATAAAGTAATTGCCATAGCTTGGACAATCCGTTGGTACCAAAAAGTAAGAAAGTTCCAAGAATAAATAACCCAGGCTGATGGGAATGCATCCAAAGGATACAGGAGCCAAAACAGGAGGTTCCGGTATCAATATCCTATAACGAAATAAGTTGAGCACAAAAATAAAGAACATAGTATTAGGTTATAGCCTAGAGTATAAAATAAACCTCCAAGGATCTATACCAATATAAATAATGATTGGATAAATAAATAATAAGGAGAGGAGAGACTAATATTCCTTGCAGTATTTAATTTGTCTATTCCCTTCTCCAGTAGATTAATGCTCCCATTCTTGCTCTCCTGTGTGGGCTGCACTTTACAATTGACTTCCAAAAGGTAGAGTATGGAAATGAGAAACACAAAGTCTGGGGAACACTGAATCCAGTCAGGCAAACAAGCTCGACCTTGCCGATGTTGATAGCATTAGCATATGCGCTATTGACAGGGATGTCATTTCAGTGGTATTGAGATGCTTAGGCAGGGGAAGAGGCATAAACTTAGGGTAGTGTTGGCTACATAAGTATAAGACCCTATGTCAAAACAAAAATTTCAGCTCAACATAGGCTACGTGGTTTCCAGTCCCTGGAATTTGGGGATGATACCCCAGTTCCTTCTTACAGGGTTTCCTTCAAGCATCTGATGGAAACCCTGAGTAGAGTGGCCACAAGGATCCCAGCCACAGACTGGGGTCGGGGTACAAAACAGTGTGTGCTATGCTGTCCTCGGCTTCTGCACTCTTTGATACCCCTACAGCAGAGGCAGTAGCAGCCCTCTCTAGCCTCTCTCACATTCTGTAGTTAAGATTCCATAAACATGTGTGCCCTCTGATCTATACTTTCCACTGAGCCAGGAAAATTGGACTGGCATAAGGTGATAGCTTGCTATCAGAAGCCTGTCTGCTCATCTCTGATCTGACCTGTCTAGACAGAGATTCCAAACCCGAGGCTGCTGATCAATTCTAGCAGCCTAGGAAGGGGAGCTATCCTCCCTGGGGGGTTGAGTGACATCAGAATGGACAAGCAAGGGGAATCATATCACCTACTTTCCAGAGGAAATTTAAAAATAGCAGCAACCTCCTTCTGTTGGCAGAATGGTAACCGTGTATCTAGGCCATCTCAGGATGTAATCTATCTATTGTGACTTGTCCTGTAGGGAGTCACAATATTTTATACTGAGTGTGCAGAACATGAAAGCAATTGGGCGGTTGTCAACCTGCCTGGTAGATTTTGAGAAGTTTGTATTTAATTGGAATCGTAGGCTCTGATTATTTGGTTTAGCTGTCAAGACTGAGCCATTCAAATGTAACATCAGAGTTGGTCATGCTCCACTTTAACCTGAGCTACAGAAAAAACAGAGTGTTGTGTACTCATTTGTTTGTTCGTTCATTCATTTACTCATTCATTCATTTGACACCTGCTACTTTCCAGACATGACACTGGGCTCTGGGGTCTCAGGATCCATATGAAATGTTGTCTTTTTGAGACGGCTCACAGGCCTGGGCTCCAGTCCCAGATGTAACCTGAATAGCTGCACATGTTATAGTGATGCCTTGGCCTTTTTCTAGGTCTGACTCTTATTACATGAGATGAGACTAAGTGTTTTTGCTAGGGATCGATACCAGTTTATATCATTATGTAATGCTAGCATCATCCAATATAACATAGATGTGCTATCACCTTCCACAGAACAGATGCTGTGTTTTGTACAAACAATATGAACAGACATTGTCTCACCAGATTTTGGTGCTGTGGAGGTAAGATCACTAGGATCTGAGACCTAATGTATTACAGTGGCAAACAGGTGACACTGGATGAGGGAACAGGCCAGCTCCTTGGAGGAAAACTGAGTTGATTCTTTGAGGCTAAGGAGGAAAGAATTATCAGACTGAGGTACTGAGAGAAGAAATTCCAGGAAAATGAGAGATTATAAAGAAAAAAAACAGGACAGGAGGCAGGAAAAATGCTGCTTATATTAGAAAATCATATCCTGGCTAATATCACTGAGAGTATGGGAAGGAGAGACCAAAACTGACAGGGTAGGAAAGGAGTGTAACAGGAGAAGACAGGCAGGGGGTGGGGGGGGGGGACACATGATAATACGGCAAGAGTTACAAATAGAACAGGGTAAAAACACCATAGCATGCACAAAGCTGTGGCTCTGATCTCCAGAACTGCATAAAACAATGAGTTGCTGCCACAGGTCTCTAAGTCAAGCACTCAGGAGGCAGAGATGGGAGGATCAAAAGTTCAAGGTCATCCTTGGCTAAAAAGAGATTCAAGGACACCAGAGCATGAAGAACTTTGTCCCCCGTGCCTACATGTCTGAACCCACGGGCTTCAGCAATCACAGAGAATTGTAAAGAGCAGGAAGGTGAGGTTGGAAGGGAGCAGTAAGGAACGAGCCACATATATTTCTGGGTGTTCAGAGAAGGCAGCATAGAGATCTGCTAACAAAGTCTAGACAGGGGTCTTCTTCCTTTCCCTTGCTGTCTGGACTCCCTCGATTTTCTTTTCTTCTTTGGAGCCGCCAGGAATCTGTGGGACATTTGCAGGCAGGAAGGAATGCCGTGCTGGTGGCCCATGGCTAGGCAACAGGCAGATGTGGTTTTGTGACTCTAAGGAGCTGGTGGCATCCATTCCTGTCAGAATTCCTCACAGTTAAGACCACATTGCAGCCCGTAAGAAGGCTGAGACTGCCTGGAAGTGACTCGTCAAGGATGGCATGATGATACCAGACCCTAAGAATCTAAACTACGTAGTTAGCTGAACACCATCTTTAACAAAGCTGCTTTCTTCTTTTCTTGTGTGGCTTTGACTAAATGGGAAGGGCCAGACTTGTTCGTTGCTAGTACCAGTCTGTAGAATAGTTGTTCAGGGTCTTGTGATCTCCTTACATTCCTGAGACTCTCAGTACATGAACCTGAGCTAAAAGTGTTTCCAACACAGGCCAAAGAACCAAATGGGAGCTAAGGGACATTATTAGAATACATGAAAAGGTGGCCTTAAACTTTCTCCATGAGTAAATTTCTCACAAAGGGATGGCACGGTGGAGAGAAGCTGTTTACCTCACAGCAGGAGGGAAACAGAGAAGAAAGGCATAAAGGAGCCAGAGTGAAGATGTACCTGCAGAGGCGCATTCCCATCCTCTCTCACAGTCCCATCACGTCTCAATAAACTATTGAGGTTCTGGATCAGGTTCAGATTAAAATTTAGATTTGATCAAAGCCCTCATGATCAAATTACTTTCCAGAATCCCAAGGACTGGAACCCAAGTGGCCAAAATCTGAAACTTCAGAGGACATCTTAGATGCAAATGCCAGTCACCTCCACATGCATAAGAAGCCTACCAACTGAAGAGTGCTATGGCAAGACCAGCCAGTGAATGCCAGTCTGGGTGACCTTCCAGGTGGGACTTAAAGTCCTGAGCCAGATTGCCTGGGGATGGGGAGACACATCCATTCCATCACCAGTAAGCTTTGCAGCCCTCAAGCCACGAGCCAATCATGTCTCTTTGGGCTTAGGTTTCCTCATCTGCAAAGTGGGATAAAAAGTACCTATGCCTGAGGATCCATAGCCACAGTGAGTAGGTGAGGAGCCTCTTCATTGGGTTCCCATAAAAATCTATACAGTGTAAATGAAACTGGAAAGCTCACACAGCAGCTCATAAAGAACTACAAATATTACATGTCAATCTTTTGGGGGAAAAATTAATGGAACAACAAAAACAGCAAAGATAAAAAGATGCTTTTTTGTTGAACCCCATAGAACTCAGGCTTAATTTAGTAAGTTAACTGGATACAGAATGAAGTTTCTAAAAGTAAACTTGAGGAGGAATTCTTAAGAGAGTAACTCAGAAATGAGAAAAGCAGCGTCCTATCAGGTGAGCCCACAGACACTCAGTTTGGCCCAGATAGGGGCCATGGGCTGTGGCTGCACCAACCTGCTACAGTTTAAAACCTGGCCAAGCAAGTCCGAGTGTCTCTGACTTAATCCTCCAAACTCTGCAGAGCAGTGGCTCTTCTCTATGCCCTACCCAGGTCTTTTTATTTAAGACTGAGTTCCCCCTGGGCTCCAGGCCCAGTCTTCCAGCAGTGGTAAACAGCATTCTGTTTCAGGTTTCTAGAATGCTGTGTCTCACCTGGGTCCTGTCCCTGCTAAGTTCAATATCTCTGTACTTTCTTGGTTTTGTTTTGTATGAAAATTCCTTTGAACCACAGCTGTCAGGGGCCTAGAGATTTCTGTTCTTTTCTGGACAAACTAGAGAGATAGTTGCAAGTTAACTATTCTCCTCATAACAATCATGGTCCATTGGATTCAATCACTCATTGCAGGAACCTTCATATCTCAAAAGTCATGTCCATAATTAACAAAGAAATAGACTCCTGGTGAGAGGATGGATGGCCTCAAAACTAACATCACTCTTGAATATACACTGATTCATGTGTACCCAAACATGCATACATACACACACACACACACACACACACACACACACACACACACTCACATACACACACCTCTTCACATCCAATTTTAACAAGTGGAAGACAATAGTTTCTGATGTAGATAGTTTACTTACGTATAAATTGAGAAACGACCAGTTGGTAGTTACATAACATTTTCTACCTTATGCTATAAAGAAATGAAGCACCTGTCAACTAAGCATCAAGCCCATCATAAGGATAAAGACCTGAATAAGTCAGCGAGGGGATGAGTCAAGACAGGAGATTTTATAGAGTGACACATGAAAGTTTTGATCCAGTCCAGAAGAAAAGAACCCCTGGCATTTTAGACTCAATCGTTTAGGTCTTGGTTAATAGACAATGAATGGGGCTTAGAGATGCTTGAGTCAGCAAAGTGCTAGCCATGCAAGCATGAAGGCCTTAATTCTGATGCCCAGAAACTACATAAAAGCTAAGTGCAATAGCATCTGTCATCGTAGGGCTGGGGCAAGGAAGATAGGAGGATCCTTTGGGGCTTGCCAACCACCTACTATCCTAGGTGAATCAGTGAGACTGCATTCAGAAGGAGGATCTGTTTCAAAAAAGGAAGAAAGAAGGAAAGAAGAAAGGAAAGAAAGAAAGAAAGAAAGAAAGAAAGAAAGAAAGAAAGAAAGAAAGAAAGAAGAAAGGAAGGAAGGAAGGAAGGAAGGAAGGAAGGAAGGAAGGAAGGAAGGGAGGGAGGAAGGAAGGAGAAAAGAGAGAGAGAAGTGAGTCAGAAACACACCAGCCTCTATCTCTGACATACATGTGTACACATACACACAGACATACACATACACAAGCACACACACATGCACACACATTCATGCCTGTGCACACCCATGTGCACAAACACACAAAGAGACTATGAATAGACATTGCAGATAAATAGCACGGTCTGACTAAGCCTGAATAATAACCCTGACCTGAAGAGAGAATCTGCATGCATGTTATTTTGCTTTTGTTTTGGTTGCTCTCAAAACTACACACCCACACATACACACATACTATTTCCTATTGCAAATGATGCCCTGGGGAGCCCGAGAACATCTGTGTGTTACAAAAGGGAGGAGATAAGCAAGTGACTATTTTAAAATTACAGTTGGAAAAAATAGAACTCCAGATGAAATTTGAGATAAAGTTCCAAATAAAGTCTTATGATTTGTGGGTCCTACATAAAATAAAAGAACCCCTAAATAGCATGGTATTGGCATAAAACAGACACATGGGCCAATGGGAAAGAACCTTGGTGGAAACCTGCACCTCCCCAACCTGCCGAGTCTCAACAATGGTGCTAAGAGCACATCAGAAAGAGTGGCCTTTGGAAAATTGGGTAACCTCTTGGAGGAATGAAAGCAGACTCATGTCTCACGTACTACACAAACTACTCAAAATGAACAAAAGACTTAAAATGTAAGACCCAAACTACAAATCAATTAGATGGAAACATAGGGCAAACTCTTCAGGACAATGGAATCAGTAAGAAGTCTTGGGGAAAATACCTGTGTATAGGAAACAAAACCAAAAATGAACAAAGAGGACACATCAGAATAAAACCCTTCTACACAAAAAAGAGTAATCAAGAGAGAAGAGAGAAATTGCACAATGGGAGAGCTAACAAAAGGGCAACATGTAGGATATATAAAATCCTCAAAAAATTTAAGAAAAAATAAGGAGAAAGATGATTTTAAAATGATCTGAACACATATTTTTTTCTAAATAAGACATATAAATATCCAAGAGGTAGATGGAAAAACTGCTTATCACTAATCATTAGGAAAGTACAAATCAAAACTGCAGTGATGCTGGGAAGATGGTTCACTGGATAGAATGCTCAAGCATGAGGAACTGAATTTGGATCCTTACCACCACTTAAAAATTCAAGAGTGATGCACACACCCCCAGTCCTGAAGCAAGAGGCAGAGACAGAAGATCTTAGGAGTCTGCCAACCAGTGAGTCTCACCTGTTAGTGAGCTCCAGGTTCAGAAAGAGAATCTGCTTAAAAAAAAAATAAGGTGGAGAGCAAAAGAGAAAGACAAGCACTAACCTCTGGTTTCCACATGTGCACACGTGGGCACATGCAACTACACACAAGCATGCACACATGCCTATGTCATACACACACACACAAATGCACATGGAGATACAAATAAATAATTTTGAAATGAGTGCATGTTTTCAGTGAAACAATGTAAAAGTGCTAGTGAGGACAAGGAGAAAGGGGCCCTTTGAACACTGTTGTTAGAAAGAAAAATTAGTGCATACATCATGAGAAACAATATGGAGACCTCACTATGGAAGGAGAGCATGTTCCCACTTTGATGTCTATGGATATTCTTGTCTGTTGACATCCAGTTATTCAGTACTGTCCCATCTCACGTGGTGATAGATAGAGGAGCCTATAGGTATAGATCTCTGAAAGGGTAAACCAAAATTATTCTCCTCCTTACTAGTTGACTAGCATGCTATGTTGTTATAGCAACTGAAAGCTGGTCAGAGAAAGTAAGGATAGAGTTTATTCTGCTACTTTGATGACAGATAAAAGGATGGTATGCATGCAAATTATTTTATATCATTTCTTCTTCATGGAAGTACTCAGTAAGTACCAGCCTATGATAACTTTGGTGGTAATGCCTGAACTGTGTATACCTGCAGAGGGAAAATTTGGAAGGAGGAGGTAAGAGCAGATGTTGAAGATAAAAATGTGTCTAAAGTGAGTGTCTTAGAGTCTTTCTCCAGACCAATCTCTCTTTCCTGCACATTCATTAAAATCCCTGGGAAAAATAAAGAGCCTTGATTTTCTTTTCCATGGAGTTAATCATCAGCAAGTTTAAAAATTAAATTTCAGTGCTCTGTGAGGACTTTGTCTAGGAAACTCTGTCAACTTGCAGGATGTAGAATGCATAGGGAGCAGACCTCACTGAAGCCCTAGAGAGACTGTTAAGCAGTTTTTGTCATCATGTTTCAGAGAACATACTGTTCTGCACTCCATACTCGAAAAGAATAAAAGACTGCTAGGTTTAGGAATTACTTAGCATATTGGATACCAGAACTTTGTACTTGGTGGTAAAATAAACCATGATTCAAGAAAAAAATTAAATTCCAGGCCATCAAGATGACCCCGGGGGTAAAGGTATATGCTACTAAGCCTGGCAGCCTGAGTTTGAGCCCAAGAACTCATTTCAAGAAAGAACTGAGCATCCCACATTTTCCTCTAAGCTGCTTCCATGTTCTTCTAGACATGGAAGCCTTGGCATATATACACAAACACATTATATTAAGTAATGTAAAAAATTATTTTAAAAAACTGTATTGTTTTAAATAACAGGTGGTTTGTATATTGTCAGAGGTTTACCATCAGTTGGTGAGCTAAACCCTTAGACTTTTGACCCCATTCTACTGAAGTGATTTTAGTCAAACAAAAGCCAGAAACACAATGGAAAGGAAGAACAAAACTTAACTTGAAACTTTCATCTGTTAAGGTAAAATGTTTTGTTTTGTTTTGTTTTGTTTTGTTTTGTTTTGTTTAAAAAAATCATCATCCTTGCTCTTAAATAGCAGAGGGTGACTGGTTGGCAAGGGTAGAGAGATGAGAAAAGCGAAAAGAATTGAAGTTTTAGATGTGGGGTTTTTTTTACACAAGGAATTAGTGTAGAGATGTTGTTAAAGCAACAGCCCAGTGGATCATAGTTTGCTAAAGAAAGCTTCCTACATCATAAAGAAGGCAGGAAGCTGGTGACCCAAAAGCTCCCTGCTGCTATACCTCTCCCACTTTAAAACCATAACCTTTTAGTAATTAATAATAGAAGGAATCTACTTCCACTTTTGAATTTCTGACTTCTTAAAATCCAGATGATGAGACAGAACAGGGTCTGCTGTCTCACAGAAAAATTCCATCTCCCCTCCCCAACTCCCCTGACCCCTGCTACCTTTCCTCCATCCTTCCCTTTCTCCCCTACCCATCCCCCATTTCTCATAATATGAATTAGCTAATACCACTTCAAAAACACTTTAGTTTTAGAGCTGCAGGATAGTATGATTTTTCATTGTTGTGCTGTGTTACATGTTTACAGTACGTTAAAATAACTATGTGGCCATGACAAACTGTGAAGAAGGAAATATACAGAATAGTCAGCACGATATTTAAAGAGAAGGGCAAAGCTGAGGACTGAGCTGACTTCAAGACCAAGTATAAAGCTACAAAAATAAAAACAAGGTAGAAATGCTTCAAAAACTGATTAGAAAACAAAGGAGAAAGTTTAAGGTTAATCAATCTCTCAGAAGAACAGTCAGCTGATATTGACAAAAGAGCAAAGGCAATACGATAGAGAAGAGAGTCTTTACATCAACAGATGCTGGAACAACTAGATGTCTACAGGCAATAAACAACAAATAAACAACTGATATTCAGATCTTTATGACCAGCACAAGGTCATAAAGATAAACTTAACTTGAAACTTTCATCTGTTAAGGTAAAATGTTTTGTTTTGTTTTGTTTTGTTTAAAAAAAATCATCATCCTTGCTCTTAAATAGCAGAGGGTGACTGGTTGGCAAGGGACACACACACACACACACACACACACACACACACACACACACACAAAAAAACCAAATCATTGACCTAAAGAAAAAGCTATAAACCGCTGGAAGACAACCTGAGACAATCTAGAAGACACTGCTAGGCTCCCTGAGTTTCAGATTCAATACCAAAGCTGTAATTCATTAACAGATTGATTATGAACTATATTCCATGGGAATTTAAAATGTTCTTCAGAAGTCACTGACAATAGAAAGATATATAAACCATTGACTCCAAAAAGTACTTGCAAAAGATCATCAGATAAAAGGGTGTTGTCCAGGTTGAACAATAAGAATGCAAACAATCCAATTAAGATGACAAAATAATCTGAACAAACAACTCATCAAAGGAGAAATCAAGATGGAAATAAACATGGGGAAAGATGCTCACTATCATATGTCATTGGGTAATTTAATAAAACAATAGTGAATGCTCCTACACATCTATCAGAATGGCCAAACCCCAAACACTGACAATGGCAAGGACAGTCTAGGGCAAAGAGCAGAAAGACTACTCACCAATACTGGGAGTACAAAACAGAACAGATACTTTAGACAACAGTTTGACAGTTTCTTGAATAAACTAATAAACCCTAATTATCTGTTCCATTAATTGTGCTTCTTGGTGCTTATGCAGTGAATTAAAAACTCAAGTCTTCCCAAAACATACAATAAAACTCTGTTGATTATTGGCAAAACTTGAAAGCAGCCATCTTAGCCTGCAGGAAATGAACACAATGTGGTAAACTCAGACAACAAAGTATTACTCAGCATGCATGAACACACACACATATACACAGAAAAGCTCATAAGACATTTGAAAAGACATGGAAGAAATGTAAGTGTGTATGAATACCGAAAGAAGCTTGTGTGAAATGAATCCACTGTTTATTATCCCAATTATAGGAAATTCTGAAAAGGGGCATCACAGAAATAATACAGGATGCAACCGAGAGACCATGGAATATGCACTGAAAGTGAGGTCTACTAAAATCATGGACTTAACAGGATAAGGAGGTGGTAGCCACAAATGTGCCACTCTGGCAAAGAAGGTTGAAGGTGGAAGAGTCTGCCCTTCTGTGGGGCAGGAGGTACCTGTGAGTACTTTTCATCCAATTTTGTTCAGAATCTAAATCTTCTCTGAAAAAGAAAATTTGATTTTTAAAATTGGGTGGCATATGCTGGGTATGACAGTAGACAGCACAAAGATGACAAAGTAAGTGATCCTACCCCAGACCTCAAGGAATGTGTAAGGAAATTGCAAACAGCAGATAAAATGCCCATAAAAGAGAGCAGTAGAGAAATGTATAATTCAGAGAGATGGTTCCGCTCTATTTTTTGTATCATCCCCTCTAGAGCATAAACCTCGATACGCAGCACATAGAAGGAAGACCCCAGTTAAAATCCCCAAAGCTGAACATAACTGTTGTTACCAAGCATTATGTATTGGGAACTGAAATCACCTCTTATAGTGTAGGAGGCAATAATCTGTGGAGCCCCAGTTATGACCCCGACAACTGTTCCCGTCAGCCTGTTACACAACCACTCTGTGCCGGTAAAGCAATTTGCACAGGGCCTGGCATGGAGCAGCATCCCATAAACAGCGCTTCTGCTTGTTATGACAGAAGGTGGAAGCGTCTACTGTTCATTACGAGGGTACAAGAGGCATCTGGCAGAGAGCAGACATCACCCAGCCGTGTTATTTTTCAGATTATGAAACTGAATATGGTGCAAAGCGTGCTCCATACACAGGCATCTTCAGCAGCTTTTGACAGAAATTCAAGGCCTTGGTCCCTACCCTAGACCTACGCAATAAAAATCCCTGAGGGTGAGCAGGAACCTATTTGCAGGTAACTCTGGTACACAAAGCAGAGGAATAATGAGTAGAATCCAGTCTCATCAGTGTACACACACACACACACACACACACACACACACACACACAAACACTTATAGATAGTTAAAATTAAAATATAATATCTTGCCCCTTTTCCACTTTCAAATTAACCCTGGGCATCGGTTCCTTAAGACAGAGGAAGTTGACAGAATTGTTCTCCAAACCCAAAGAAAAACAAGGACCTACTTACTGAATTTGTGGCAACCACAATCCAATATTTTAAGGTGTTGGTTAACAAATGAATGATAGAGCTGAGCATGTCACGTGACTTGCCATATAAAAGGATGGCATTCCAATACATAGTGCAACAGGAATGGAACAGGAAGCTTGAAGAAATGCTGAGAAAACCATCCACAGGAGACCACAGATTGTCTGGCTGCAACTATACAAAAGGTTCCTAAGAGATAAGCCATAAGTCCATAGGTTAATGATAACTACGTTGCAGGTCAGGGAGGTTTGGAAGATGACCACTGATTGACACAAGATTCCCTTTCAGGGAACAGAAAATATCCTAAAATTGATTTGAGTGAACATTCCATGACTCTAGGACTGCAAAAAAGCATTGAATTTCCCATGGTCTAGTAGATGGTCCTACACCCAGACACCTTTAGCAACATTAACTGGGCTTGATGGATTATCAAAACAACAACAATAAAATGATATGAAATTGGGAATGGAGGGACATGATGGGGAGAATACAGGGGTGAAACTGGAGGTTGAAACTGAGGGGGGCTTATGATTCTATTTGATTGTATACATGTATAAAATTCTCTGGAAAAAAATAAAATTACAATAAGAAAGTAAATTATAACCCAGTGTAAAGAAATCTAAACCCCAGGCCTATTGTGGAGATGTTGTCTTCAGGGCAAGAGCTAGTCTTTATTCATCACCACACAACAAAAGTTCATCCCTGTTCTAGAACTATTGTGTTGCTTGCAACAATGGCATGAAGTAAATGTGGATTCTATGATATCAATGCAGATACCTGTCCTTCCATGCTACCTCTATCAGTGGACACTGTCATCACCAGGGCCTACGAACACACACACACATACCAACAGATGACTACATAGGATAGCAGGGTGCTGTAGATCCCATGGCCAATCCTCACTCGTGAGCAATCCTGGAGAATCTATGTTCTTTTTCCAGGACAATAAAAAGGAAGCCTCTGGCTTGAGTTCCTCTCTCAACAAAGACCTCCAACCAGTTTCTGGTTACCTGGAACTCCTCACATGATTTTTTAACCTGCCACGTATCTGAGACATGGGAGAAGTGGGTTGGAATGTAGTGGCAATGGTAGATTCAACTGCCAAGTAAAAGAATAAACACTGACATAGTAACTTAAAACTGAGCTCATGGCAGCTCAATCCTGTAATTCCAGAACCTGGGACACAGAAGCAGGTGGATTTCTGCAAGACCAAGGTCAGCCTAGGCTACAGAGTGAAACCCTGTTGCCAAATCAAGACAAGACAAAACCACAGCAAACATAAGTAGGCTGAGCAGTTCCTTCTCCGTCTCTGGTAGTAATTAGATTTAAATATGGTGTGCAGGTGTGCCTTTGCCTTCAGCTCATATCTTTGGAGGACAGTACTTCCAAAAGCACTCTAAGTGACGAGGAACACATCCCACATCTGAGATGTCATCAGCAGCCATCAGACTGTTAAACCCTTCCAATGAGGTGGCTATGCCATGCCAAATTGTTAAATTATAATTCAACTAAATGAATGTAATTGTAGTGACTGTAGCGTTAGCCACTAATATCCCTTAGTGGCTATTAACCACTATACTGGACAGTGCAGTTCTATAATAAATAATAATAATAATAATAATAATAATAACAATAAAACCAAAGACATCTAAGTTTAGAAATATACAAGTTTAATATGTATTCAACTCACATGGCTAAGATCGTAATCTTAATATAATATATGATATAATCCAGTTATCAAAATTCCTTGATCCCACTGTTTTGTTTCAGATGTGTTTAATGGATAAACCATGTCTTCAAGGATTTATTCAAAATGTTGTTGATAAGTGGCTCTGAAATAGAGCTACAATTTTGTTTTTATGTTGATTTCCTGTCTTTTCTACTTTCTCTAAAATAAATGATTTTCTAGGAAAGCTTTCAAGTGATCATTTCTTCATTCAGCTGCAAGTGCCATACCTCCTCCAAGTGCACACATCATTTGCAAAAGCGTCCCACTCTATTCATTTCTAATTGCAACATTACTGTGTGATTGCGCTTTTCCTGTGGCTAGAAGTATACACAATCACCCAACGGTTGGATGATAGAGAGACACAAATGAATTGGAATATGTCACATGCGGACTGGAAGGGTAGCATCAAGAGAGCCCATACCCTTTCATGCCCTGGGGGCTTATCACAGACAACCAACCACAGTCACGATTTCAAAGACTCTATCTGGGAGGTGAGTCACCTCAGCCCTGGTGGAGTGGTCCTAATCTTGGGAAGCAGCCAGTGGGAAGACCAGATGAAGGGAGCCCACCCTCTAATAACAGAGACAGACCCAAGTGCAGGCCAAAACAAATGCATTACCTCATGTCAGGGCTATTATCCTCAATCAAAGCCTCTCTCCCTTGGGAATACAAATTGGGTGGAGGTGGAGAGAGGGGGAGGAGACAGGAAGCAGGCTGTAAATACAAACATGGCCAGCCTCTGACAGATTAATCTCCTGAGATCATAAAGTTATTCAATATCCATGCAGAAAAATCTTGAGAGAGGGGTCATTGCATCCATTCTCCTGCCTCAACTGCTGGAACCTACATCATCTCTAGTCATGACAAATCTGTTACATCAAAGGCTACAAAGACAGTGATAAGGACCGGAAATAATAGATTTAACCTAATTTCCCCAGGGTATTGTCTGATAACTACCTATGGTTTTGCTAGAAGCTGGCTGTGTGTATGCACCACAGCGCTATGCGACCTCACTCACCTCTCCACACAGAAACACCTCCCCCCTTCATATCTGCATCACTGAGGTGCTATTTAGAAATCATTTTCTTCATTTTTAAGGAGATAAAGCAAAATAAGGGAGAAAAGAAAAATAATATGTTACATATATGATACTGTAAGTGATCATCCAATTATCTATCAATGGTGGAGTTAACGGATGGAATGTAACTCTCTAGTCCTAGATTTGTGACAGAACTGTGATCAGACCAATGTCCATATAGCAAGGAAGGCCACAGTGACCATTCCTCTGTCTCAACATTCCCCTTCCCCCCTCATGGCACAAGACTGGGATGTTTTCCCTATTCTTGGAGTCATGACTCCTGTGTTTTCACTCCCCTCATATATCTGTCCTCTTCCCCGCAATCAAGAAATCTTCAGGGCTAGAAAAACACAAAAATTTCCATCTCCTGGTTGAGATCCGGTGGATTTTTCCATACTAGGCTTCCTGAAGTTGAAGCCTTGGAATCTCACTAGTGAAGATATGATGACAGAAAGGGGGCTGCGGTACAGCTGCACAGTGGAAGGAGGGACCATCACACTCAGAGTCATGAGTTCAATCACCAGTACCACTAAAATTAAAAATGAGGGCCTACAGGTTGGCTCGGAGACAAAGGTTTTCCGCTCGACCAAGTAACCTGAGTTTGATTCCCAGAACACACATGGTAGAAGTCAAGAACTGCTTTCTACAAGTTGTCCTCCAACTTCCACATGTGTGTCAAGGGGTGGGTGTCTTCCTCACATACACATGTATAAATAAATGTAATAAAAATGTAAAGACTAGACACAAAGATAAAATAGAACCAGAATAAACTGATCCAATAATACAATATCTGTACTTACCATTCCTCTCAGAACCTTACTTATTGTATTGATAAATATTGATATTGTTTTGGTCAGACCAATGTCTTGCCCTGTGCTCTAATGGCTTCTTGCAAGCAAAAGAGCCCTGAGGTTCTGTAGCTAGGGCTGTACACATTAAGTGGAGAAGAGTAAGAGAAATAAGCATCTCAGGGAGAGATGTTGGAAGGAGGGGTAGAAGAAGGAGCTTGAGGTGGCTCAGCCATGCTGAAGTTGAATGGTGGGTTATGGTATTAGGAAAGGGATAGCCTGGGGTGCTATTCTAAGCAATCTCGAGTCAGTAGCAATCAGGAATCATCTTGATGTTCTTGATGAGAGGAATAATTCACTGAAAAATTGTACTTGCAGACTATTAATGGATCTGGAAGAAGCAGGCTTTAATTGTGCACATAAGAGGATGTCAGTAACACTAGAATTCTTCTGGCCAGAGGTGGGGAGAACTGGGAGAGAAGCTGGCAGCAGGGATGGTAATAATAATAATAATAATAATAATAATAATAATAATAATAATAATGGTGTATAAGCTGTGCTAACTTCTGGCCTAGAAGTTTTATTTGTATCAACATACATCTTTGGGGAGAAAAACAGGATATCTTCACAACTTGTGTGGGGCACGGTGATACTGGTTTCCATGATGAACAGAAAAATTTTGTAGGAAGAGTATGTCTTGGCAGTGGAACAATGGCATGTGCCTCTTCTTACTGGAACACTCAGGAGGCTAAGGCAGGAAAAGGATCCTATGTCTGAGTCTAGCCTGGGCTTCATAGCAAGACTTAAAACCTTAAGGAAACAAACAAAAATTTTGTTGGGGCAGATTGGATTAATGAGTCTTTGCCACCTATAAATTACCACTTCCTTTCAAATTTCAGAGTGCTTCTATTTCAAGTTCTCAGAATATATTCTCTATGCCATTTTATTCTGTACTGTGGGAGATACTTCAGGGACCAGTCAACAGTGAGCCAGATAGAAGATGGCAATCTGGAAAGATGGTCTCTGTCCTTTGCTCCGAGGACCTGGAGTCCCAAGGCTGGCATAGCACTGGTGCAAGGATCTGTTTCTTCCTGTTTCTTTGTCACAACCAAGTTTCAACCATCATGACCTACTGGGTGGTTGGAACTATCTGCATCTCTGTGTGCCATTCTTAGAATTCTGATCCCCTAGGGCCTGGGAGACAGGGACAGGGTGACAGGATGAGAGCTGTAAAACTGTCTCTTTGAAGGATGGGACTTCCAAGGGGGTCTGTGAGCAGGAGTCTGTCAAAGGCCAGGAGGGGGAGGAGCAAGTGGCTCTGACGTCAAAGAGCCTCTGAGGTCTTGACACAGAATGAGATAATGTCTTTCTGTCCGGAGGAAGTGAAGCTCCTTTTTCCCCAGGGTCTTGTGTAACTCAGAAACCTCAGGAGGTCAGAGGCAGACAGAAGTTCTGGGCTAACACTGGGGATCTGCTCTCTGTGAGGTTTTCCATGAAATATGATGCGCATGTCACACATGTATGTTCTTGCTTCAGCTCACATGTGACTAGCTATCACTCCCTTTTCTTCTGTCCTACTAAGCAACTGCCCTATGTCTTCTCATTCTGTTCCCTTCTTCTCCATCTCCTCACACCAGCATGATAGAAAAACCAGAGACTGCATATCTTCTCTGAGCTGAAGGGTGCAGGTTGGAGTTCTGTTCACCTATAGATGCTCAGATTGAAGTCACACCAGCTCCGTAATCCAGTCTAAGAGCTATCATGGAGGCAGGAGATTTTTCCCAATGTTTCAGTGAAGGAGACTGCAGATCACTGAAGGAAATAACAAACCAACCAGTCTTGAAGTATGGCACCCTCACCAGACCTTACAGAGGCTCTGCTAGCATCCCCTCACCCCAGTTCCAGGTCTGCTGGTAGGACCTCCTTTACAGAAAGAGTAAAATCTACAGTTTTCTAGACTAGTCTTTTTCAGAGGAGCCAACATTCCATCCTTTCCTTTCAGCTATGAAGCATACCTCCCCCTGACTTCAGGAGCGCGGAGTGTCTTCCCATGTACCATCGCTTTGCTCTCAGGGACAAACCACAGCATTTTGCATTAGAATAGGAGTACAACATCTGTTTTTGTTATTGTTATTGTTGTCTTCTTTCTTTCTTTCTTTCTTTCTTTCTTTCTTTCTTTCTTTCTTTCTTTCTTTCTTTCTTTCTTTCTTTCTTTCTTTCTTTCTTTTTAATACAGGGTTTCTCTGTGTAGCCCTGGCTGTCCTGGAACTCAGTCTATAGACCAGGCTGGCCTCAAACTCAAAATCCACCTGCCTCTGCGTCCCAAGTGCTGGGGAGTACAACATCTGATGTCTGCTCATTTCAAACTAACATGAACATTTTGTATAAAGTACGACCAGAAACCAACCAACCAGTCAACAAGTTAACATTCTTCCCAATCAAAATGGAGTCTCCAGTTCTTTCCTGCCACTCAAAAGCACCCAAATATATGGCCATCATCTTAGTAATTTCTGCTCACCTAATTATTCCCTGGTATCACTATACTACCTGTGAGCCTTTGTGTTATTTATCTTTGTCACTTTGTCTAGAATCTTGATTGGATAACTTTTAGGGGGGGGGAGACCTGTTTTTACTCATAGTTTCCAAGAGTTCAGCCCACAATTTCTTGGCCCCATATTTGAGGGGAACATCACTGTGGCAGAACATCTGGTAAATGAACCTCTTTACCTCCTGACAGAAAAGAAGAGAGATAGGAAAACCAAAAAAAGTGGCCAGGGTGAGATACAGCTTCAAAAACCCATCCCCAGGAGCCTGCTCCCTCCGGATAGATGGCGCAACCTCAGGTTTCTAAGCCTCTCCAGGTACTGCCAGCTGCCAGGTCCCAAGACCCCAACACATGAGCCTTGGGAAGGGAGTTAGAAAGCAAAACATAACAAAATATTTCAGAATGGTTGGTGTGTTATGTCCAGGAGTGGACTGCAGCCTCATTTAGCCCCATGAGTGGATTCATATAAGGGCCATTTTTACCCTTGTCCCCTGTTCACTCTTCAACAGAAGGAGTTTGGCCCTGTGACATTCTGGGACTTTGTGACTCCTTTTTATTGCTGTGGTGATGGAAAACATCACTTGCCTTGGAGCATAGGCAACACGGTCCCAGAGAATGGAGAAGCCATGTGTCCGTGTGTGAGCTAAGACACGGTAGCAAGAACTCCTAAAACGACAGCAGCAGCCCTGTCTAAATTATCCATGTCTGTGGAGGATGCTCACACCCTTATGGTTCCCCTGTCCACCCACCCTCCAATGCAGGTCCTCCCTGCTTCCTTACTCAGGCCTTCACGTCACAGTGGGATATTCACAAGAACTTCCAAAATATTTTCCTGGCACACACCTATTGTATCTTTCTTTCTTGTAGTTTCCAGCTTAGCTTGCGGGCCTTTTGAAACTTTCCACCAACCCCCTTCCTCCGCATCCATTAAAACTAAAAAACAAAAAACAAAACAAAACAATAATCAACTCAGACAATGAGGAGGCAAGTAGACCACATGCCTACGCTGATCCTGGCTATAGTCAGCCTCCTGACTTTGCTGACCACTCGGCCTCTGTTCCCCCTGCTCTGACAATGGCTTGTTTGAGGTTCTAGCTCCAAGCCATTGCTTTTTCTCTGATGGGAGCAGAAGTATCCACGTGAGTCCACCATAATCTGTACCTCTTTTTCCCTACACTGCCTCCAATCGTGTGCCCTCTCAAACGGGCGAGAGCAGCCATCTTTGTTTGATTTAGATATAAAGCATCAGTGTTGGTGAGGCTGCTTCTATTTACTCCCCTGGATCAGTCCGAGCGAACAAGGTCAGAGCAAGCAGGCCAGCCTTGCTCTGAACCTCAAGCTGCAGCCTGCAAGAGAGCGGGATGTGTGAGTCTTTGTCCCTAAGCTATGATGGAGACATCTCTCTGCTGTGCTTTGTAGTGAAATCCTCAGCCATGACTAGGTCTGGGTGAGAGTGGAGGGAGAGAGAGGCGGAGCTACCAAGCTGGAATGCCACTTACACAGTGCCACTGAGTAGCACAAACAGCTCCCTGGTGCCTTGCTCCCTGAGAAATTCAATTATCACCTCTGAGACACATAGCCCAAGGGACTCACAGGTGCCAGAAATAAGAGAAAGAGAAAGGAAATAAAAGAAAAACTCCTGATTCTGCAAACCTGCCTGATAGATGCAAACCTGAAACTTAGCAATTCTCTCTGAACAGAATAGAGCATGAAAGCATACTTACACACACATGCACATACATACACACACACACACACACACACACACACACACACACACATACATGTACAGGCACCCCCCCCACACACACACACAGGCATTCGCACATGCACACGCACATACACACACACCAAAATACAGACAATCAACAGCAGCAATGATTGAAAATGCATATACTGCATATATTTTCATTTGTAGGTTTATGTGGAAGAGTAACAAACACGAAAAGTAGATTAAGTTATCATTGGGGGTTCACTAAGCAGATACCAGAAAACTTCTCTGGGACTTTATTTCAACATCTATGTGCAAGCTTCAGAAACTCAGAAATCCAGGCAGTTCAGTCTGAGAGTGGTTTTAAATGTAAGAAAATCTTCCAGGGCTGGGGGAGATGGCTCCGTTAACAAAGCACTTGCTGTGTAAGTATGAAGACCTGAGTTCGAGCCACAGAATCAAAGTTTTAAAAGCTACAGTTCACAGTGCGCACACACAATCCTAGCATCCTAGGAGGCAGAGACAAGCAGAGATCCAAGTCAGTGAGAGATTGTGTCCCCAAAGCAAGGTGGTGCTGTGGGTGAGGCTTCTCTGGCATTTCTCAGAGCCACAATCTCACAGCAAACTCCCTCCTCTTTCTCTGGCTTCTACAATCTCTCTGCAGTGACTCCTGAGCCTTAGATGCAAAAACTGTTATCAGCTGGGTTATCAGCTGGGACTGGATACCATTGTCCTCTCTGAGATCATACACATGCAGGTGACATTATACAGACAAAGCAGGTTGTATTTATATAGTTGGGAATGTAGATATACAAGTGTATATGTTTATCTGAAAAGCAATGAAAGAAAAAGAGGCCATGAATTTGAGAGAGAGCAGGAGAATGCATGGGGAGAGTTTAGAGAGAAGAAAGGGAAGGGAAAATTATGTAATTGTATTATAATCTGAGCGATGTTCTTAAAAATCTAAATATCAACAGCATCTCTTAAAAAAGAAATAAAACTAAATATAATGGATGGGTCCTGAGAAATGACAGGCTAAATTGACCTCAGGCCTTCACAGTCTTGAGTCGTCTTGTACAAATGATTTTACACACACACACACACACACACACACACACACCTGAATACACACACCTGAATACACACAAATACAGGCACACATGAGAAATAAATACCATTGCAAAACTCAATGTAACTTGGACTGAGTACTGCTCATTACTCCTGCTGCTCTGCAGACACTGAAGGTAATGGGAACGTTCTGTTTTCAGAAATATACCCAAGTTCTGTTCTTGGCAGCTTCCTTATCCTAGCTGCTGGGGCTCTGATCTCCTGAGGGGCCAGGGGATGAAAATCTCTCTCTTTTACTTCCCACTCAGACAGCTTTCTGTCTTTTTCTTATTTCTTCCTCACCCTCCTGAGTGCTGTAATATGCAAATCAGCTTGACTCTTCCAGTTAAGAATATCATCCCTCTTGTGAAACACAGGAAATAAAAATTAGACTAGTACTTACAGGATATTTGTGTGTGTGTGTGTGTGTGTGTGTGTGTAGAAGAAACACATACCCTAAATTGTTGGCTTTCTTTTCTCTCCTTGCTTACCACACCCAGCTTGTCGTCATATGTAGATAAAATAAAATATTGCAATTCCTTTGGAAGTCATAAATTACTATAATTACATATGGTTGGTTATATGAATCTGTAGAGAAAGGATGCACAGAATTTTTATTTCCAGGGTACCAAAGCACAAAACCAGGGAGAAGAGGAGAAAAGTTGATGATGTGCAGTACGATGTAACCACGGAGCACTCCTCTGTAGCTGAGTGTAGCTCTTTCCTTCCATCCACCCATCTTTCCTAGCAGCGGCACGACTAACAACCCAGGTTCTGCTTCTCTCTCCTTCTCTCCCCCTCCCCCTCCTCCTGCCCCTCCACCTCCCCCTCTCCCTCTCGCCCCCCTCTCTTTCTCTCTCTAATACTGTGTCCTTGCTAATAGACTATACCAGTCTATTCATACAACTAATAATTGTCAATGAATAAGAAAACCCCCCTCCCATAAAATCATTTCTCCTGGATCTGGTTCTGAGTGTTACACCATTGCCCTTTCACTCAAGCAACTCACAATCTAGGTAAAATGTGAAGGTCAGCAGGTAGTTCAGGTCATTTATCTTTGATGGGCCCAAAATCAAGGAAGAAGAAGGTGAGGAAGAGCCAGGATCACTGATGAAGTAGTGGTCTTTATGGACCCCTAGTCCAGATCCTAGACCCACTGTGGGTAACTCAGGCAGAGCCATCATGGTGGCCCCGGCTACTGTTTCTCCATGCTGCAGCTCTTCACACCCTTGCCCCATATCCTTTCTCAAGTCTGAAACAGGGGGTCATGGGCTCCCACCCCACCCTGCATTTGAGCTGTCCCTGGAGCCCCATTCTGACCAGTGGGGATTTATTTTCCTCTCTGATAAGAGAAAGGAGAAACAGAAGGAGGATTCTTGGCTCTGAATCTTTTTCTTTTGTTTCTGATCTTTGTGGCTACGGCATGCAGTTAGTTGTACAATGCCCATCTTGCAAATGCCGCACATCCATCTATGGGAAAATAAGAAAGAATTTGAAAAAGAGCAAGTGGGTGTATGGGAGGGTTTGGGGGCAAAGATAAGAGGCACTGGCACAGTTCTATTATAATCTCAATAAAAATAAAAGTGACAAGCTGGAAATGTAAATAAAAGGAGGCCGAGTTCTTGGTGACAGAAAAACATCTGCTCCATCTTCATCCTCAAAGTTAAAGGCAAAGTCACTCTTTAGGTTATTGGAGCTGAATAGTGACAACTCACTGAGAGCTCAGACTGTCAGAACTGGAAGAAACTATCTGCTCTTGCTTTCTGTTCACCACTTCTTGAGAGGATGGGCAGCTTCATGGTCCCCTGCCTTCTTTCACTGAGGTTTTCCAACAATGTAGAAGGCTGCACAAGTCTGTGAGAAAGAATGAGTTTAAGACACAGAATCCCACTGAAATGATTTGCTTTGTGCCTAAGAGCAAGATGTTTTAAAACAATCCAAAGAAAAGTGCAGGAGTCCATGTTGCACAAACTAGAGTACGCCCTTCAGAGGATTTAGTGAGAACAGAGTTCTCAACTGGGCGTGGATGATTTCTGTGAAGATGATGCCAGCCTGGGCTACATGGTAAGTACCAGGCCAGCCTGGGCTATGTAGGGAGAGTTCATCTCAAAAAAAAAAAAAAAAAAAAAAAAAACCAAAGCAAAATGAGCCTCACAACAACAACAGCAACAACAACAAAACAACCATGTTCTCCCCAGTTTCATGAATGGGTGACAATATTACATTAGAAATGTTGGACTGTTTGGACCAGATGAAAGACACCTGCAGGAAGATAGGACCACAGAGGGCTATCAGGGGACAGAAAAGAAGTGACTTTTCAAGGTTCTGAGAGAAGGATTTGAAAAACCACGGATGGGTTCCTTTCACGATGCATATGAGTTTAAATTCCAGGAACATTTACTCTGAAGATTGTCCTGGAATCCTAGTTTAACATCCTCTGTCAAGGGCTTTACTCAGGACTCTAAAGGAAAAAGCAAAAGATTTTGGTAGACCCATTATAACAGAGGAAGAGATGTCTACAAAAGACAGGAGAGACCAGAAAAGCTGTTGCTGAAGTGTTAGATAAGCAGGCATGGCTAGGATCCTGGGGGTGATGGAGGGGAGTCCTTCAAAGTGAAGACAGGCTAACTGAGGAAAGGCATTTGTGTTGTGGAGCATTCTCCTTCGCAGTAGCAAGAAAGTGTCTCAGGACAATCTGCCCACTCAAACAGTGTCACATCCAAGAGTGAACAGGCATAAAATTATGGTGTCGTGGGCACTCTGTCAATCTGGAAATAGACTGTAAAATCACCTGTGCATACAGCATCTGGACTTGCATTTTGAAACTTCTGCGTGGATTCATGAAGTGCTTGAGGAGAACATCAAGCACCTGAACTGTTAGTTTGAGGAGCAGTAACGGAGAGAAAAGTACCAAGAACATTGATCTAAGAGAGCTTGGGACTGGTGCAGCTACGGATGAGCCACATGGCCTCTAAGCCATCCCTTAACCTGTTTCCTCATCTACACCGGAAGAGACAATAACTTATGAACCTCAAGACTTGCCCTGACCAAGAGACTGGATACTCTGAAGCCCTGCATGGATCTGACCTTATCAGTGGAATGTACCCAAGTGTGGCCTAACATCTGAGGATGCACACCAGCTGGTCCCTGCAGTCCTCGGTGCTATATTTCTCATAATGGTCCAAGCACATTCATGAACTCAGCTAAGTAGATCCCAGTCTGAATTTTCTTGAGGACCTAGAGATGAATGGTATAGTTCTCGTGCCAAGATCATGACAAATGGCAGCTGTCACACTTGTTTTGTGTGTCTGGGGAGAAGTTTGTTAAGGGAAATATTACTCTGAACATCTGGAATGGGCATCTGGCCAAACCTTAAGCATGATAGACAACTACTTGGAAAATTACTGGTGGAAAGAGCCACTTCTTCCTATTAGCTAGTGAAGTGTAGGTACCGAGGAGGTGGGACAGATGGAGCTGATCTACCCTTCGCTGAGATGCCGAGGACAGCAATGCATGTAGCTACATCTTCTGGTGGCCCAAGCATGGTATTGCATGAGGGGGAAAGGCAAGAATGACTGGAGAGGAGGGAACAGGGACAATAAGAGGCTTGGGCAGAGGAAAAGGAAGGGGGTGTTATATTTTAACAAATTTGTTTTTTAAAAGAAACTGCTTCCCTTATTTTATCCTCATGGAGTTAACTGTTTAGCCTGGTACCTGTTATAAGTCTGTTCTTGATAAATGCATATGAATGAGTAAACGAAAAATTCCTCTACATTTTCATCCACACCACCACACTGCTTGTTAAACATGCTATGTTTTTGTTTGTTTGTTCTGAAACAGAATCTCACACAACCTGTCGTACTGCATGCGTGTCTGCCTGCCTTTCCCCTGGGGGTGCCCAGGCTCCTCCGGCATGCTGCCAGGAAGACGTAGAGCAAAGTCTGGAACCAGGAGTCCACAGTGGTTCCTGGTCTCCTCTCTAAGTACTCTGGCACCCGCAGGTATACCACTGGGAGGGGAAGTCAGAAACAAGGCCCTGGGTCTGTGTTTCTCCTCAGGGTTTCTATGTGCTAGGCAGGAATAGAGAGGTAGAGCCTGAGATGAACAGGATCCTGCCCAGTAGAAGCCAGTACCAAGAGTTCCCGAGGTGCTGGAGGAGAGAAAGCCTTCCCCTGGAGTTTTAGACATGACTCTTTAAGGCAAAGGCTTTTCCCATGGTCATTAATGGAGCAGTTCTCTGAGACAATACTTGCTTGTTCATATTGCTTTATTTGGTGGAAGACGTGAATGCATACTCTCTTTATTCAGGGTGATCCAGGGATTACATACCTCTTGGGGGAAGGAACCTCAGAAAGGGAAGGTCATTGGCTGAAGGCTCAAGGCTATCTAAGTACCTCATTAGCACAGAGAAGACCTCCAAGTGTTATACTATGTAATTGAGTGCCCATGGTCCTCTCTACGGGGTGTCATGGTTGCATGTTCCAGAGCAGGTATGGAGACAGGTAAGAAGCAGCTGGAGCCCTGCCATCCTCAAATCGCTGAGATTCCCTGGGTCTGAGCTCACTCGACCTTCCTAGTTCTTATGCCTGTCTGGTAGTGTGGCCCCACACACCCTACAACAACCCAAACTGGCCTTGAACTCCCTGCGCCTCTGAGGCAGTCCTGGAACTTCTGCTCCCCCACCTTTTCTTCCCACGTGCTGGCATTACAGGTGTGCACATCCCATCAACCAGCTCAAACATACTGACTTGAAGAGGTAAGATGGAATCCAAAGAGACTGGTTTTGTCCTTTATTCAGTATTTGAATCACCCTTGATAGCTATGACTCAGACTTACATATAGCATTGCCCCCTGCTACTGTTGTGTGTATACGCTCATCAAAGCACAAGTGTTGGAAAGTCTACCTCCAAAGCAACGCTGTTGAGGCATGACTCTGAATTGACTAATGTTAATATTGTAGAAGTGAGGTCATTTCCATGAGAGTGAGTTTGTTAGGAAAATAAAGCAAGCCCTCTCTAGTTCCCCTCATGCAATATGATGCCTTCTGCCATGTCAAAATTCAGCAAGATGACCTTTACCCACTATAGTGCCTTAAACATGGATGCTCTGTTTTTCATAGTAAATTTCTTTTTATTTTTTTAAAGTAAATTTCTATTCATTCTAAATTACCCAGTCTTGAGGATTCTAATATATTTGCAGGAAACAGACTGTGATACTTTCATCTAACGTCAAGGCCTGTTCTCTCTTTCTGAAGACATTTCCTCAGCTGAGTCCCTGTTCAACTAGAGTGATCAACTCAAAATTTATTGTTTACCTTAATAAGTGCAAAGTGCCGATATCTTCCCTTCTGTAGTCAAATTTCCATTAATTTGATACACATGATGATTGCCCAATATTTATTGCTCCTTCAGCAGTTTGGTTATTGGCAGCTGGCCTGCCCAGAAAGCCCAAGCTCCATTCTCTTTGCTATTCTTGGCTGTTTCTGTCCTTACGCTAATACAAATTAGAGAGACTGGAAGACGGGTCTGTACTGGTTGCATACAATTTGGCTCGATTGCAGATATATCTTTCCCTTCAAATTGTGGATCCTGTTGAGATGAGGAAGCCCAATATCTTTCTCTGTATCTCTTTGTCTTCTCACCCAGATACCCATCCTGAACAACTGCCATATTGCCAAAACTCCTAAGTTCAGCCTCCTTCCCTCTGATCCTCTTCTCCCAGGCTATGGTGGTTCTAGGGTTGAAAACGCCCATAGTAAATGGATAGGAAGGCCTCACTCACTGTACCAGTTCATGTGGTGGGGGATCCCTGGCCATAAAACAATGGAGTTCTGATGAACAATGTCCCTCTGCCAGTAAATTCTCTTCACAGGTAAGCAAATGACTCCTGAGACACTGATAGTACCACCTCATCGACATTCAGACCACCCTGTCAAGATGTACGTTATTTATCTCAGTGCTTATGTAAGTATGTGTTAAAGGGTTCTCACAGTGGAAGCATACCCCTTCTCAAGCTTCCTGAATTCTCCAATTACCTACATTAGAAAGCTCCCAAATTGCCATATCCTATCTATTTGAGCCTCAAATGGAGCATTGCCTGGGTCATCATTGCACACTGACTATCACCAGTCAACCTTGTCTCCCATTCTCAACAAGAATTACAGAGAAAGGGAAGGGAGAACAGTTGGGCGGTTCCCACAACTAGGCAGGCTAGTGAATAAGAAACACTCCTTCTGGAGATCCATAAACAGGACAATTAAGTCAAAGAATGATGTAATCCCATCAGCTCAAGTCTTCATGGCCATCCTACCTAGCCTCTGTTATGAGAGGTCATGCTCGGAATCCTCTTCCAGCATGCCAAAAGGAGCAAGGTTTCTTCTGAAGGGATTAGTGAAGGATAAGCCTTAGAAATGGCTCTTATCAGGGCAAGAATTGAGAAGGGCCACAGTGTACCATCCCTCATAATTTCTCTTTATGCTTTTGAGGGGTTCACCTTATCCCATAAAAACATAGAATCCTTTGATCCACGAGGAGACAAGTCATCCTGCCTCCCTTTCTGTAGTGCTCCACCTGCAGAAATTTCTCAGACTGTGCTGGTGGCTTCTAGGCACGGTACCTTAGCATTTCTCTTTCTACCCGGGTCAGTTCTATTAGAATGATCTACATGCTAGTTAGGTTGACATGCCTGTGCTGTGAAAACCTCCTGGAGATTTTGGAAGACCCTCGAAAATAGGAATGTAGAGGAAATTTAATTTAGTGCTTTTGTTTTCCAGGGATCACCTTTCAGGGAGCTTGTAGTTGATACCCAGTCATGCCAGGGCTGTGGGTAGGATTCAAATCCAAGCTCCTGACTCAGTCTAAGTGTCCAGATCACCACACTTGTACTTCCCTTTTCTCCTGGGACCGAATAATATCACAAATGCTATAGTCCATTGAAAATTAAATTTCTAAGGTAACAAATACATAATTTTAAATTATTTCCAAACTATGCCTTTAAATCTTAGGGTTTGTTTGTTTCTTATACAGGATCTCACTCTGTGGCCCAGGCTGGTCTAGAACTTGGAAATTCTCACCCCTCAGACTCCCAAGCACCAAGAGTATAGGCATGTGCCACCCTGTCAAACTCTAAGTGTCAGATTTTTTAAGGCCTCAATAAAAGAGCCAAACTGAGAACTAGGAGATGGAGAAGACAAACAGGATACCCCCACCCCATTCTCCTGCCCCAACTCCCTCAGGGGAATAGTACTACCCCAGAGGTTCTGTGGTCTGCTAGCTCTGTACATAAGAATGAGACAGGGAGTGAAAGAACCTCATCAAAATCCAAATAACATCCTCACTGCTAAAGCTTCCTTTAATCAAGAAGTTCTCAACCTTCTTAATGCTGTGATCCTTTAATACAGTTCCTTGAGCTGTGGTGACTTCCAACCATAAAATTAATTAATTGCTGCTTCATAATTGTAAATTCACTAATGTTATGAATTGTAATGTAAATATATGATTTTTAGGATATCTGATATGTGGCCCCAAAAGAGTTCATGACCCACAGGTTGATAACCATTGCCTTCATTAGTTAGGGAGGGAGGTGTTGTTTCAACCATATTTACGTTTGATCTTTATATGGCAGAGTAGGCTAAGCTCATCCTCATTCCATGGATAAGCAAATGAAGGCTGGAAGGAGTTAAATATGATTTGCCAGGATCTGACCAGCCTTAACAGTTCTAGGTGTGTTTTCCAACAACGTGTTGCTCTGACATATTAGCTCAGGAATAATGAAGAAAGGAGCTTGTATTAGTTACTTTTTGTGTTGCTGAAACAAAATTCCCAACAGAAGCAACTTAGTAGAAGAAGGGTTAGTGCTGGGCCATAGTTCAAGGGTCCCAACCATCACAGTGGGAAGTCATGGTCACAGAAGATGAGCTCACACTGCATCCACAGTTAGGAAGCAGAGAGCAGCAGAGGCTGGTGCTCAGCTTACTTTCTTTTGTTCACGCAGCTCAAGACCCCAGGTTGTAGAATGATGTCACCCACATTTAGCCTGGATGGCACCATCTCAGCAGAGCCTAGAAACTCCCTCATATGTCTCCAGAGGTTTCTTTCCATTGTGACTCTGCATTGTATCAAGTTGACAATCAATGTTAAGCATCACATAGTGATTCCTAGACTGTAAGGTAGTGCTGCTAGTTACTGAGCACCAGCTATACAGCTCACATGCTTCTGGGTAACTGTGTGCTTCAATACAATTCAGCTATCACCACAGCCCTGGGATAGGGATGCCACTTTAATTTCCATTCGCAGTTTACAAATCTTAGGCCCAGGGATACTGAAGATGTCCAGTTAGGGAAACAAGTCAGATTTCAAATTCAGGAAACCTGAATCACTGCAATGTACTGCTCTCTATGCCGAATCAACGGGCAGGGACTTTACAAAGAGTCCCCTAAATCTCACAGGGTAGGGACAGATTCAGAGTATGCGATCTAAAAGTAGCCTTTGTTTTTAACTCCTGATAAAATAAGTTTTTTATCTAGATGAGAATGGCAATGAGCCAGAGTCAAAGCTTTGGTCTCAGCTGTGTCTACAGCTGAAACATCATGAACTTGAAAAGTTAAAAAAAAAATTCCCTCTCCTCTCTCTCTTTTCCTTCTTCATTTCCTAGTCTACCCTTTCTGAACTTCAGAGTGGAGCAAGTCAAGCTGCCAAGCCAAACCTAGCAATGGACAATGACCTAGAAATGTCCTTTTTTTTTTTTTTTTTTTTTTTTTGTCAGCTCTTTCCTGTAGCCCTTTGGGTTTAACCAGATCCACAATCAAATGTTCACATTTAAGCTGATCACCATGGAACATTCCAGACAGAATTCCAGGTGTCTCAGTAGTGCCTGTATAACTTGTCAATTGTAGACCAAAACCATCTTCATACTGGGGCATCATGTCAAAGCAACCTTCATGGGATACGCAGGTAAGCTGATCATTAATGAGACACCAAGGAGGGACGGGAAGTCTGAGGGTTAACATCATCTCTCAGTGGCTCTTCAAGTTATGCTCCATATTTCTGCAGAGGTCAATAGCATTTGGGCCAATGCTTTCCTTTAAGAGGTCCAGCCTTGAGAATTCACCTCTTGTTCATGATTCAGTTGATGAGATGGAGAGGAGGTCAAAGGTCAAAAGCTTTGCCCAGTGCAGCTAGATTTGCCCTTCCGTTTGCTTTGTACCTGCCTTGAATATGCTCGCTGCTGCTTCCTCCTTGGCTGTCTATTTTGTTTTATTGATGACTCTGAGTTGGCTATAACATTGATCAGAGGTTTAACTGCCTAAGGAAAAAAGAAGGGGATTTAGCTGTGGAGCACTGGAGAAGAAGAAATACCTTGGGATGCTTCAAGTTGTAGGTTCTGAGTCTGTGTCTTGGTTTTAAGAACACGCCCCAGGTAATTCCACCATTTGGTTGCTCCCACCAAGATTCTAAATTAATTAATCTAGATCACAGCTTAGTCACTGGGACATTTAAAAGCTCTTTGCATAACTCTAACATTCCCCAGTTTGAGAACATCACCCTAAGTAAAGGAGAATTGACATGATGTTCATAAAATTGAGATGTCTGCTATAGACTTCAGAGAGATAGTTCAGAGGAGGCAATCCATGAAGTGATTCCCCCAACCCTGCAACACTCCCAGTGATGAATATTTTCATAGGACAGCATGATGTTAATATTGATTGGCCACTTGATCGCATCTACAATCAAATAGGGGATAAACCTCTTGACGTGTGTGAGAGTAAATTCTAGATTAGATTAGCTGGGATCAGAAAAACCATCCAAGATCAGGTAGTACCATTTCCTGGGATGATGTCATGAGTGAATTAAAGATGAGAAATCAAGTTGAACACTACTATTTCTCCCTCTCTGCTTTGTGACTGCAGATACAATGTAAGAAGCTGTCTCACACTCCTACCACTGTGTCTTCCCACCATGATGGACTTCATCTGCAAGCCAAACAACCCCTTTCTTTTTTGAGCCTCTTTTGTTGGTTATTTTGTCACAGTAGGACAAGAGCTAATATAGACACCATTGCTTCACATCAGCTCCCTTGAGTCTATTCCAAAAGCCACTTTTGAAAGACAACTTCTGTAACATGACTAACTTGCAGAAACTCTGTCCCTCTCCATCCACTGTGCCTGGCTTGAGTGGAAAAGCTATAGGTTCTGCTGTGACATGAAGACTGATAACATTGTCCAAATGCGGGCTCAAATCTTTGCAAACTGTGTCCTCCTGCCTCACCCTGAAAGCGTGTTTATTTGTATCCTCGCTGTTATCTCATCTGAGTGAGAAAGTAGTGCTATCAATCAGGGTGGGAAACTTTACCTCCTGTACACACTGTCCCCAGTGAACTGTGAGTGGCATAAGGACCGCAAGCTGACTAATGAGAGCTGCTGATCAGGGCCTCTCCCACACACACCCGATCCAGTCCCTCAACAGAACGACAGCCAGCTCAGCTCCAGGTGTCAGTCAATTATTACTGGTCAGAAGCGTTCCAGACTGGAAAGTGGGGTCAGGCCAGGGTAGCACGATCCCAAAAAGGAGGGTTCAGTCAGTTAGTGAGGTCACATTAGAGTTGGAAGTCATCTGTTGGATAGGCACAGCTTAAAGACTAAGAATCAAACTATACAGTGTCAACAAGACAGAAAATGAACCCAGAGAGTCAGGCGAACTCTGTGTATTTCACCTAACTTCGAATGTCTCAAATTAAAATTTTTGATAGATTCCCAAGCAATTGAATATTTGGAGAAAATATTTGGAGAAAATAAACAGAAACAACATTAGTTCATTGATCTAGAACAAACTCCTGAGAGTTGCTTCTCTTTATACCTTCCACGCATGCTCTGCAGAATTTAACACACCTTTCTTGCAGTGTGTGAAATATACTTACCATTTGCTCTCCATACACACCACTCCTTGTCTACACTGCTTTATGTATCCCCAGCTACACAGATTGCATCAGGCATCTCATGGTTACTAATGTCTGCTTGAATTTAACCACTGGGGTGCACAAAAAGATGAGAGGCAAACATGCTGTTGTAGGTGCCTGGGTTTCTTCAATAAAAGAGAGGACTGTATTAAGAGTTCTTTACATCCGAGGGTTTTTTTTTTCCTCTTTCAGGAATTACTTCAGTCCCTTATGCCTTCAAGATTCACAGGTGTATGTAACCTAAAGGATATTGTATCATCCTCATTAAGTTTTCCTAAATTGTCATCATATTTCTGTAAATAGCCCCATTGCTACTGATTTCATTTATTATACTCTACTACATAGACTACAAGAAGAGTCTCTCTGTCTCTGTCTCTGTCTCTGACTCTGACTCTGTCTCTGTCTCTGTCCCTCTCTGTCTCTGTCTCGTCTCTGTTTCTGTCTCTGTCTCTCTCTCTGTGTGTGTGTGTGTGTGTGTGTGTATGACTTTGATAACAGGCTTGCTTCTTTTGCAGTATAAATGAGTTCCCTGAGAAAACTTTCTGGTTGGGAGAAGCAACCAGTCCTGTCTTTAGCTTCCCATGTCCCTTTCCTCTAAAGCCTCCATCATGATTGCCACTGTCATTGTCATGCTAATCCTCAACCCCCCACCCCCCAAACACACACCTTTTTAGAGTTTTCTCCAAATGAGAACTCAAAAGCTTCCTTCCCTATCTCTATTGTTAAGATAGATTAATCTTCCATTGCTAAACACCAACTTACAAACAGAAACAATCTTACAGTAGCCTGCATTTTTGTTCTGGATTCTCCCCCTACCCCCTAAGGATTAGCTGTCAAGATGAGATTAAACTTCTGAGAATTTTATAATGAGAATAACCTTCCTTATATAGAAAGGAAGCAGAAAGAACATAGAGAAGCTTGGGTGGAGCCTTAGACCCAAAGCAAATGCAGGGCAAACACTGGAGCCAAGCACCTACTCTGCCCTGCAGCCTAAGAAAGGCTTGGTAAAGTCATTGAGCCAAAATGAGCTGGCAGAGCAGTCACATGACCTTCAGCAGGCATTGGCTGAATCACTACTGAATCTCTAGTGATGTCAGTCATGAGGAGAAGCAGAGGGCGAGAAGCATGATGGTCTTAAAGAAAACACAAAGATACTTCTATAGAGTGCACCATCCAAGGTTCTCATTCATTTGTGTCCCCTAAAGCAGGAGAGTGGCAAGGGCCAATCTCAGATTCATGGCAGCTGCATTAAAGTATGCTGAAGAGAGCTCTCACAGTTTACTATAGAGGTCTGCTACTCTATGATGCCAAAACTCCCCCATATAACTCTCTAAAACTTCAGCACACACTATTGATGTCATATTTCCCAGAGTTCTGATTTCCTCTGGGATATCCTAGTGACAAAACTAGTTTAAGGTAACCCTAGTCCTTGTGTTAGCTATAGATATTAGACAGTATCACCTTTGGTAAGAAAACTAAAGTCTCGAGAGAGGAAACATTCATTCACCTCTGTTTGTTTCCTTTATTAAAAAGCATGAAGGGTCTACAGTATCTCAACACTGTGCCAGCTACTGTAGCTATCACAATAAATAAAAGCTTGTTTCTTTCGCTGTGTGCCATTTTGTCTAGAAGAAAAAATAAAGACACGAAAAAGACTAACTTATATGTATGTCATAGAAGATTAGAAGACTAATATCTCTAGATGACTGAACATCATGCATGAACTATATGCTAGACTACATCAGCTTGCCTCATGGCAGAGGAAGAGGAGAAAAAAACTTGCATAACATACATCTCACAAGATCATGCCCACAGTGATCTGCTTTCTCCAGTCAGACCCTACCTCTAAAACTTTACACTTCCTCCCAATAATAATGTCAGATTATGAGCCCATCAAGGGATAAATCCACACTTGATTATATAGGAAACTTCTAAGCTCAGTTCACTCCCAGCACAGTGACTTAGCCTGTTTGGGGAATTATACCACTTAGGACAATTGGAATATGACAAATGACAGATGCGTAGAGAGTAGAGAATACAATGGAGGCTGAGGAAAGGGGAATTTAGAGACAAGACAGGGCTTCTGAAAAGAACACTCAAAGGCAAAGTCAGAAATACACCCATCAGGAGCCAGATGTAGTGACGCATAGCTGTAATCCTAGCATTCAAGAAGAAGAAGCTGGAGGAGCACAAGTTTCAGGCTGACTTGGACTACATCATGAGTTTCTCACCAGCTAGGGCTAGATAGTTAGGCCTGGTCTCAAGAAATGAAAGAGACTGGAAGAAAGGGAAAGAGAGGGAGAGGGAGGGGGAGGGGGAGGGGGAAAGGGGAGGGAGAGGAAGGAAGGGGAGAGGGAGAGGGAGGGGGAGGGGGAGGGGGAAGGGGAGGGAGAGGAAGGAAGGGGAGGGGGAGAGGGAGGGGGAGGGGGGGAAGGGGAGGGAGAGGGAGGGAGGGAGGAAGGAAGGAAGGAAGGAAGGAAGGAAGGAAGGAAGGAAGGAAAGAAGGAAGGGAGGGAGGGAGAAAAAGGAAGGAAGAGAGAGGAAAAGAAGACATGAGAAGAGAAAAGAAAAAAGAAAAGAGAAATGGAAGGAAAAAGTTGACTGTGGGGAGGAAATGGTGGTCTGTGGGGAGGAAGTGGTGGGCTATGGGAAGGAAGTGGTGGAATGTAGGTAGGAAATGGTAGGCTATGGAGAGGAAGTGGTGGGCTGTGGGACGGTAGTGGTGGGCTGTGGAGTCTTTGTGAAAGGAAGAAAGAAGAAACTGCTTCTGAGTTAGGCAGAATTCAAACATCCTTACTTTTGATGAACACCTGGTATGATGATCCCTCCAGAAATCATGGAATGTCACTCTTGTGATTAGGATCTGATATATGTCAAGAAAGAATGATTTTCATCGATGTAATTAAGACTTTTACATAGCTGACGGCGAGTAAGTGCACAGGGCATTGCCATGGTCGAGCAAATCAGATGAACTATTTAGAGAGGACCTGGATCCAGAGATACTTTCCTCTGTTGACCTTGAAGAAGCAAGCCTTGTGCAACTTGGAAGGAGAGCCTCAGATGAGCCCTGAGTCTTGATCTCATTTAATTGTAGCCTTGTCAAATTCTGTGCTGAGGATGAGGCCAGACAAGTGCCTGGGCTACTGACCCATGAAAACTTCGATGTAATAAATCATGGGTATTCATTGGCAAATATTCATGTACATTCAAATTCTCTTTCTGGATTTATGGTAACGTATTTGTTCTAAACTGTGTAGGAAGCAAATACATTAACAATCATAATAAAAAAATTTCCCCATAGGATGTCTTCTACATCTTTTAGGCGTATATTTATGAGCAGAAAACACAATCAGTGGTCACAGAAAATTAATTTTAAATCAACATTTTCTTAATTCAAGTTTCATATGCAAACATGTAGTTCTTTTATCATCTCTGTTTTCTATTCTGAATCCTGAATCTTGTGGGTTTATATGAAGTTTATGTATAAAAGAGATATGTCATCCCAATTTGGGATGGGGAGACTAATCCTTGAATGATTGATTAACCCTGCATGGCATTCAATGACATCGATAAGGGCAGCTGGGATATCTAAAGAGACTCTCATGGTTCCTACTATTCGAGGAAACCCATTTTCTAGTGTCTTGCAAAAGGGGATTTTCATATTGCACATATTCTAGCTTGGAATCAAGACTTTACCTAATTCTGCCATATACATACTGAGAGATCCTGAGGCCCCAGCCCTGACCTCATCTCCATGGCAGAGAAGGGAATTTATATCAGGGAGCTGATGCCCATCCTCTGTGCTCCTACTCCTTCTTGGTAAGGAGCTGCCTTCCAATAGGTGCCAATCACCAGTCCTAAAGCACCAGAGTTAAAAAGAACAAGGTACAGAGAGGCAGTCTGGAATGTGTACAGCACAGTTTGATTGGTCCTTGAGGCTAGGGGAGAACTAGACTACCCCTGGGCTGGGATCACTGTTTGAAGACTTGATAATACTGACGTTCTCCTGGTTAAATTAACAGCCAAGCCCTGAACCTCACTCTGAGGAATGGTTCCCTTCCCTGTCCCAACACCCTTTCTTTTCTTTTCTTTTCTTTTCCTTTCTTTTCTTTTCTTTTTTTTTTCCATTTGATCTTTTCCAAGTTAGCACAGGCAGAATCCCCTTATGTTCTGACCACCCCTCCTCCTCTCCCACAAGCAAGGGCTTTAGGTTTCAGGAGCCAGTGAGTTTGAGGCAACCACAGAGATGAGACTCCTCCTCGGAAAGTGATGTCTGCTCATGAGGCATGTGTGTTCTCAGTCGTGCCATCTCCTCTTTGTCTCTGTCACCCTCTCCCCCCTCCTCCTTTGTCTCCATACTATCTAGTTGATTTCAGTCTCTAATCTCTGGTTTCTTCTTCCTTCCATTTCCTTGATTCTTTTTCTACTCGTCTGTACTGACAGATTCAGTGATTAGGAATATATTTATTTGCGTGTTTTATATTTTAAGTGGAAAGTGGAATGATGACATGAATATATCTTAGGACCAACAAATAGAGTCCTGAGCCATGCCAGGCACTGGCAAGCATCCAAAAGCCTCTACCTTTACCATTTGGTATTCTGAGCACTCTTGAGTGATCGGCTGGTTGATTGATCAATTGATACAGTATTGCTCCCATTTTTCACATGAGAAATTTTACAAAAGGTAAGTTGCTTGCAGTTAACAAGTGTGATCTGATCTCACGGCCCATGACAACTACTCCGGGGGCCACATTCAACCACTCTGCTGAGGTGACAAAAGGTCAATTACTGTTTTACATGTGTCCATAGCCAAGCAACCTATCCTAGCCCAAAACAGAGTGAGGTTGTCTGAAATGAGGTCAGATGAAGTGCAAGGACGGCGTACTGAAAGGTGGGTAAGATGGGATTTGAAGTCTTTATACTGAGGTGGGAAACACACGATCAGTGCAGTTGCAGCCTCTGGTCCAGAGAAGCATTTGTTACTAATCTACAGTCCCCAAGTAATCATGTCTCTAAGTACTCCCAGCTTACCAACCCTGAGCATTGTCATATGTCATTTGCATTTGTTCAGAGACACCACCAGGAGTGACAGCTATTGCCAGGGACATCAGAAGAAGAATTATTGTAGGCTCATTGAAGGATTTCCTTCTAAACCAAGATGCCCTAGCTAAGTATCAGCACTAAGGCTCCAGATATATGAGTGTAGCCACTTTTTAATCTTCCAGCCATCACATGTAACAGAGGAGTCATCCCAACTGAGCCCTGCTCAGATTTCTTACCTACACAGTGAAGAGGAATAAAGATATTTTAGAGTACCTACCTTGGGGTGGGGTGAAATGCAGCCATAGATAGGTAGTCAGTGATCCTTCAAAGACTCACTGAGTATAGTATTCTTCTCCACCTCTCCAAGGGCATCCATGACCTGGCTCCTCACCCCCTCTATAAGGTCCCAATTCTTGACCAAAAAAGAAAGAAAGAAAAAAGAAACAAAACAAAACAGAGGAAACATGAAGTGAGAGACAGAATGAAGTGAAGCTTCACTGGTGACTCATTGCATCCAAACAATGGCTTCCACCATCTATGGTAAGAGTATTCATTATAAACCAGAGACCATTTTAAAAAAAAAAAAGACTCCTTTGAATTTCTTTTTTTTTCCATTTTTATTAGGTATTTAGCTCATTTACATTTCCAATGCTATACCAAAAGTCCCTCATACCCACCCACCCCCACTCCCCTACCCACCCACTCCCCCTTTTTGGCCCTGGCGTTCATGCCCCTCAACAGAGGAATGGATACAGAAAATGTGGTACATCTACACAATGGAGTACTACTCAGCTATTAAAAAGAATGAATTTATGAAATTCCTAGCCAAATGGATGGACCTGGAGGGCATCATCCTGAGTGAGGTAACACATTCACAAAGGAACTCACACAATATGTACTCACTGATAAGTGGATATTAGCCCCAAACCTAGGATACCCAAGATAAAAGATACAATTTGCTAAACACATGAAACTCAAGAAGAATGAAGACTGAAGTGTGGACAATATGCCCCTCCTTAGAATTGGGAACAAAACATCCTTTGAATTTCTACATTCCTTATACCACCAAATATACTGTAAATTGCCTCTGGTGCCACTGAGTGCTGACAGAATCTTCAATTTCTGATAGGGAAAGGAAGGGTGGGGAGAGAGTCTACGGACAGGAAAAGGATGTTTGGAGAGGTCCTCCACCCCCAGACATTTGGAACTTGATGGGAAAGGAGACTGTTTCTGGACAATAGGGAAGGGTTCTCTAAAAATGCTATGACTGAACCTGATCAATAGTCAGGAAAGAGTTAATCCTTCATTCTCACCTTTAGTATCCAGCACCCATTAGAGGTGGCAAACCATCACAATGACCTTACAAGGTGAGTTCACTTTTCATCTCTGTTCCCTAACCCAGGCAATGGGGGAAGTGAGCACAGAGGTCCTTAGGGCTTCTTCAGAAAGCAAATCCCACCACCTACCACCGTGAAAGGAGACGCCTACTCTTTGTTTTATTGACTCTTCTAGCAAATGCCTGCTCTCCCTTCAAGTACAATAAATGATTACAGTGCAAAGGAGGCTATGGGTGGGGCCTCCCTTTCTTGATGATGTCTCTGGTATCATGACCTAGAGAGGAAGAGGCAGGTCCTTCAGAGTGTGGCCTGCAGGGACCTGGAAGCAGCAAGATAATCTGTGGGTTCCCATCAGTGTGGGAGAGGAAAGGAGGCAGGTGGAGCCCGGGGCTGCAACAGGAAGTGACACAAACAGGACAAGCAGCTGAGATAACAAGAAACCATGGAGGAAACCAGGTCAGAGGAAAGGGCCATGCAGCCCTAAGTGAGAAAGTTGTAGACGGTGATAAGATTAAGTTGGTAGGCAAAACCCTTCTCAGTGGTGAAGCAGAGTAAGGAATAAGAAGCCTTAGAGCCCCGCAAATCCTTGCAAGCCTACAAAAAGGGATACACTGAGAAATAAAGTTTCACACAGTGGCGACAGATCACAAAACGGAGCAGTGGTAGATGGGAACCCGAGGAGAGCAGTGCAGGTAGTCAGATGGAGGTTAATGAGAATCGGGGTAACAGAGCTCTGTCTCAGGTTTCCTCTACAGACTAGGCCTGCGAGATGAAGTCATGACATTCTAGACGTATCAATTTAAAATCATAATTGTGATTTATGGTCTGCCCGGTGCTTTATACTTTATAGCACATTTCATTTTATCTTTATCGTCGCTTTGGGAAATCAGAAGGGCGGGTGTCATCGACCTCATTTACTGATGAGGGAATGAGGTTCTAAAGTGATTAAGGGACTCACCAAGGACATATAGCAGCCAGGGTCACTAGAAAATAGAAAGGCTAGCCACAAACCAAGACACTCCCACCCCTAGTATCTGCACTGGGATCTATACACCCACCAATCCATTGTTCTGAAAAAATTATCACCCTTTCCATACATTGAAGTAAATGTATTCGGACAACCTGCCTTTATTGTTACCATTCCTTACGTCATCAAAACGTGTGCAGTGTTTACAAGAGCGACTATTAAATTCTCTAAACCACCATGGAAGAAAACACAGTAAAAACAGACCTGTAAGAAGAGTCTGAAAATGTCTTGTGCAAGCGAAAAATAACACTTAACACACAAAAAAATTAGTTCTTTGCTCCCTGGCCTGTTTCCTTGAAGAGGGTTAATGTATAATTGTGTGTTGTGGAAATTATTTTAATTCTAGTCCTACCTTAAAAGGCTTCCTTTATAAGACAGGTTAAGAACTGTGCCATCCCAAAATCACAGAAATTTTGAGTTTGATCTTAATTGATGTAGGGATCTTATTGGTCCCTCTATCTGGCTTCGTGGATGCGTTTCCATTAGGAACTGAGTAGTGTTTGGTGCTGGAGTCTGGGCCTCAGCACACACACACACACACACAGCTGTGGCAGCATGAAATACAAAGAAGACAGCAGAGCAAGGGCCTGCCACCGCTCTGGCTGTGCAAGAGTGGAGGAGGCTGCACAGGCAGGTTGCTGAGCCCTTTTAGAGCTCAGGAGAAAGCTGTCAACAGGAGAAGGTAAAGGTCAGTATTTATGTCCAAAATGAGGCTCTGCCTTTGGGAGCTCTTGACAGCAGGGGTGACATTTACCATGAGAAGATGACTCAAGGTCAAATACGGTAATTTCTCAAGAACAGACAATAAAGAACTAGAGGATGCCGATGAGCTGTGCATCAGAGACACCTGGGAAATGGCCACAGAGCAAGGTTGGCTTGGATCTGTTCCCTGAATATGGTACAGAAACGAGTAGGAAGGAAATCCAGGGTAAAGCCGGGGAGGCAGAATGCTGGGTGTGTGGAGGGAAGCCTGAGAAGGGCAGCCCTGCTGACAGCAGCCAGTCCTGCACTGGAGAGGCAAGTGCTTAGAAAGAGCATGCAATGTATGATTCCAGAAACCCAGGGAGGCACCGTCCCTCTCAGGGCCAGCACTTAGTAGGGACAACTAACCATTAAGTATCCAGGTTTGCCACCCATGCTCATAAATGAACCATAAGCTCCCCCCCCCCTTCTCCTCTTCTTTCCTCTCCTCTCTTTCCTTTCTGCCCACCACCCTCCCAGATGTTGAGGACATCAACATCATATCTAACATGGTTTCTGATAGCTATTTTCTAATTGGCTCTACAAAATGATGTGCTTAATTACTGCAGTTTCTCGTACATTCTTTCTGTTGATCTTTCTACCTCACTCCCCTCTCCTGTCCCCTGGTCTCCTTTTAATGGCTTCCTTTCTCCCTTTCTCCTTCTGCTTTCATGTCACATGAATTCGATTAGCATCAGTCCCACACCCAAGACCGCCTTTTCTCCTTTAAGCTACCATATGACCTAGCTACATGACCCTGAGTTATATACTCAAAGTATTCTAAGTCCTTCCCCTAAGATACATGCACAGCTATGTTTATTTGCTGCACTCTTTGCTGTGGCAAAGGAATGGAGTCAAGTTACATTGTCAGTGACCTTCCTGGCATCTGTAGGGTTTCCAGGTCTGGAAGGCAGTGCATGGAAGAGCAGCATTGGTGATGGGGGTCATGCTGATAGTAGACGGGGGCCAGCATTTGGAAGCTGATTGTGGGGTGGATCCCTGGATATGGCAGTCTCTAGATGGTCCATCCTTTTGTCACAACTCCAAACTTTGTCTTTGTAACTCCTTCCATGGATGTTTTGTTCCCAATTCTAAGAAGGGGCACAGTGTCCACACTTTGGTCTTCATTCTTCTTGAGTTCCATGAGTTTAGCAAATTGTATCTTACATCTTGGGTATCCTAAGTTTTGGGCTAATATCCACTTATCAGTGAGTACACATTGTGTGAGTTCCTTTGTGATTGTGTTACCTCACTCAGGATGATGCCCTCCAGGTACATCCATTTGCCTAGGAATTTCATAAATTCATTCTTTTTAATAGCTGAGTAGTACACCATTGTGTAAATGTACCACATTTTCTGTATCCATTCCTCTATTGAGAGGCATTGCATCAAGGGTAGATTTGCCTGAGAGTAGGAAGTAGGGACAGTCAGTGACTATCACTGCTTTAGCCCCTGTAGAATTTCCATTGTCGTAATAATTTGTTTAGCACATGCCCAGCTACTGTCCTTGTCATGACTGCATGTTCCAACCACGATGATCTGAGAAATAATCAAAAGCTATTATTAATATGAATGAAAGCGACAGCAATAAAAATAATGATTGAAGAGCCCTTCAAGTAAAAGAGGGGGTCACAGAACACAGAGTTATAAAGAACTATGATCCAAAGGTTGTCTTTTGATCATCTATCCAAGCCCCATTATATTTCAGAAGAAACTGACCTAAAAGATGCCAAGTTCCTTGCCTGGAGTCACTCAGCTCAAATTCCCACAGCTGGGACATGGACCCATACTTCCTGAGTCAGTTCAGGATCAAGGCATGTTCTGTGAATGTATGAAAATACATGGACCCAGGCATACATGGACCCAGGCAGAGGCAGGTGGATTTCTGAGTTCGAGGCCAGCCTGGTCTACAAAGTGAGTTCCAGCACAGCCAGGGCTATACAGAGAAACCTTGTCTTGAAAAACCAAACCAAACCAAACCAAAACAAAACAAAAAAACAAACAAACAAAAAAAAAACATGAACCCATACTCAGGATCCAAGCATGTTCTGTGAATGTATGAAAATATCCTAATGGGACCTTTTTGCACTATCAATACACACTAATTCTTTTTAATCCTGCTGTAAATCATACACGTGTGTTCTTTCTCAGTTCTCTAGGATAACCCTGGATTCCAGGGCAGCATCCATGATTTCTACACAGACAGCGTAGCTCAACTAGAGGTAAGGAGAAGTCTGGAGCCACCAGCTTCAGGAACCTAGAAGGATCCCACATTTCGTACCTTTGTTGGATATGTCCTTCAGCGTGCTTTCCATAGATGATTATAAGTTACCCATCTCTAGCTTTGACTACTGGCTCTTGCTCAGAGTTTATAACTGGGCTCCAGTTCTGTCTTTCATCTCCTGAGAGACAACTCCCCACCCCCCCCCAGAGTCTTGAGGACTTTAGGTTCTCAACCTTAAGAAACCCCAAACTTCAGAAGGAGCTTTCAGGACATGTATCAAGTCAGAAAATCCATTACCTGGTTCATTATGTCAAACCCAAAAGAACCCTTCTCTGCACACATGACCACTGTGATTTCTCCTGACTCCACTAGTAGCTAAAGCCACTTAGCTGTCTGGTCTCTGCTTTTTAGCAGTAAATGCCAGACCTTGCCTGCTCTGCCCATATAGTCATTATCCCTTTCTTGCTGAATACCGTTCATCTGCTATTGTCATCCCAGGAGAATACCACATATAAAAGGCTAGAAGTCCCCTAGAAAGCATATACCATTCATTCAAAGTGCAGTCATGTATTCCTTTCTAGCCTCCCTCCGTGTCTGAATTTTTTGCAGCCCAGTTTTGCCATTGGCATCCTGGAGAAGGGCTCACTATTCTGGTTAGTTTGTCCATGTTACTCTGACTATATTCATTTAAATTAAAAGGGTAGTGCTAAGGTATAGACCAAAGGAAGTGTTTCCAGAAATCCAAGCCACGGATAAACATCTCAGTGAGCCCAGAGCATAGAGGTGTTTGCCCAGGACAAATGTATTCCATTTACAGCCCACCCAACCCATGGAGGGTGTTCTGGTACTCCATCTTTTTTCCTGTATTTCCTTCCATGGATAATCACTTCCACATATTCATGGGCACACATCTGTGACTTCAACAAACTGAAGATCAAAATAAACTTTCATTTGCATGTATACTGAATATTCCCAAATATTTTTGTGTGTCATTTCCTGGTATGTATAATATTCATTTGAGCATTGTAAATGACCTACCAGTGGCTTAAAGAATAAGGGTGGATGTGCATAGATTACATGCAAATGCCACACCGTTTTATATGAAGGATTTAAACACCATTGACTTTGATATCCCAGAGGTACTTAAACCAGATTGCCAGGGATACTGAAGGACAGCTGCACATTCCAAACCTGGTCTTATCCCAAAAGCAAAAGGGTCCCATCCCATTTCCTGGAAACCACCCCAGGATGCCCCCAGTGTAAATGTATGTTGGGAAACTCAAACTGCCCTGGAACCCTCAAACTTCCTCATCCACTCAGTGCTCCCCGTTTCTCCAGTTCTTCCCCCTTATATCCAGATGCTGCCCATCTCTCCATCATCCTGCTTCTTTTTTTTTTTTTCTTACATGAACATTTTTTTTAATGCAGCCATTATTTTTATACCAAAGCAATTTGAAGTGTGAAAATGGCAGGTTTTTTTTTTTAAAGTAAATGTCTGCTCTGAGAAGTAGAATAAATGTCCATATTCTATTTGTGACTATAATTAATAAAACCCTTGCCATAGGGTTTAGGTTTTGAAGATTTTGGCTCTAAACTGGTACTATTAGCCTCAAATATTTGATATACATTCCAGTCCTCGTGTTCCCTCGTGTCTAAGTAGGAGCTCTTTCTCAGTGATGATGGGGAGCAAGGGAGGCTGATTACTGTGTAATTAACAATTAGGTTTGGAAATAGTTTTTTAAAGTAGCATTTTCAAATAGTTTGCATTAGAAATAAAACACATGTAAAGTATCCATGTATTTTATTTTTGAAAAGGATAACATAACTGCATTTAGTTTGAAGGAACATCACCTAATGGTTTATATTAAGTTTTTCATAAGTTATATCTGTAGAGCCATGGTCCTTGGGAAATTATAGAAACCTTAGAAAGAGGTGAGCATGCACCCTTGCACCATGTGTGGTCTCTCTCTCTCTTGTGTCTGCAGCATTCCAGGAAACATCATCCTGTTTCTAATGGCTTAACTGTTGGGTCACATTACAATCCATATTGTGCCCCTGGATTGATCAAATTGAAATTTCCAGGAATACAGAGCCCAGTGGCATTGAAACCACGTACTTCAAAAGACCATCCTGAAGCCAGTCCTATTCCTGATCACCTTTACTCTGTAGTCCTTTCTTCCTCTCTCACCATGATACTGACTGAATTTTCATTGTGTTAAAAAAAAAATCCCTTCAATTCTTTTTCTTCACAGTGGAGAAGGTATAGAGTGCCTAGCTTGTTTAGCACAACCATTTGGAAGAACCACACTAAGAGCTTATCTACAGGGGCTGATATTTCTCATGGAACAACCCAGTGGCTGGAAGAAAATGGGAGAAACAGCTCTTGCCCAGGGCAAGTCTTCTCTGTCAGACAACTAGGTCCTTCTTCCTGAAGATTGTTTAGAGAAGGAGCCCTCAGTAATTTTCCTTTGTCCTCCGTCGTCACAGGCTTTCTCAATAGTGGTGGCAGGAAGTGATGTCTTAACAACCAGTCTTAATTCCTCTGAATCAACAACCTGGCCTGTGACCTGCCTCCGATTTCCACATTGCCCATCGCTCTCTCACTCTGGATAAATGTCCCCACTCACCTCATCCAGCAGGCCTGTGGGCCTCAGGTTCCCACAGGGCGCAGGATTATTCCAAAGAAGAGAAAAAACAGCCAGGTCATAGTTGGGAGGGTGGGGACTGAGGCAGACCAAGAGGTTCCATTTTCTCTAGACAGAAAAGCCATATGTCAGGTTGTGAGTAGGAACACCGGTTCCAGTGGGGCTTGATAGTTAGAGAGAGAGAGAGAGAGAGAGAGAGAGAGAGAGAGAGAGAGAGAGAGAGAGCTTGTACAAAGCCTTCACCCTTGCTCTGGCCTAGACAGGCTTTCAACCTCTTATTTCCACCTTTTCTCCAGACCGTAACTTGTGGCCAGCATGTCACTCAATGCTTAATTCTTTCCCTAAGCATTAAATACATCAGATAGCAACTGAGTCTCCTGTTCTTAACAGCCAGAGGGTAGCTCCTTGGACACCTTTGCTAGTTCAGCTGACTTTTTTCCAAGGGTCTCCACTAAGTCTCCACTAAGCTCTTGAATTTGAAGTTCATAAAGGTCATAATAAAGTTCCTTAAGTGTATTATCATTTGTCTATTAAACATGTTTTGTTTTTTACTTTCCCCAGTACATCTACTAAGTACATAAATTCCCTTAACTTGACACAAGCTGGAGTTATCACAGAGAAAGGAGCCTCAGTTGAGGAAATGCCTCCGTGAGATCCAGCTGTAAGGCATTTTCTCAATTAGTGATCAAGGAAGGAGGGCCCAGCCCATTGTGGGTTGTGCCATCCCTGGGCTGTGGTCCTGGGTTCTATAAGAAAGCAAGCTGAGCAAAGGAGGGGAAGCAAGCCAGTAATCAGCACCCCTCCATGGCCTCTGCATCCACTCCTGTCTCCAGGTTCCTGTCCTGTGTGAGTTCCTGTCCTGACTTCCTTTGGTGATGAACAGTGGTGTGGATGTGAAAGCTGAATAAACCCTTTCCTCCCCAACTTGCTTCTTGGTCATGATGTTTTGTGCAGGAGTACAAGTCCTGACTAAGACACACACACACACACACACACACACACACACACACACACACACACACACGATCATTTTTAAATGATAAACTTTCACATGAGCCCGGATGACAACAGGATTCAAACTTGCAAAGTTCCCATCACTTGCACTCAGAGCTCTATGTTCATTGTGTGTGGGAAAAGTATACACAAAGAAGGAATAACTGTAGAGTGGTTGGGCAAACATGAAGCCCACAAATCATGGAGCCCCAGGAAAGGAAAATGATACAGTGGAACCCAAGCAGGGAAAGCCTAGACCATCTGAGACCGGCCAGCATCCTGGAGAGATCCTTCACTCTCATAAGAGTTGTAATTGCTTTCAAGTGTTACCCTGCTGCCAAGGTCCTGGATTGAGATCTCCCTTTGACTGGCATCCAGGGAGAGGGCCTGTGTGAGGTTACACAGCCAGGGTGCATTAATTGTTCTTGAGAAAATAGCACCCCTTCTAGCCCTCCTCTTGAAGAGACTCAACCTTCTCATCCTTCCCAGGGAAGTACAACAAATGAAGTGGTCTATGGAGGGACTGCCCAGAGCTGTGAGCCATCAGGCACGAGGAGGTGAGTTAACAGACAGGGCTGCCCGGGCAAAGTATATTTTGTTTCCACTGGAAGTAGAACATTCAGAAGCTGTGGAAGAGGCTTAAGGGGGACCTGGCTGGGTAAGGAATCAATGGACTGAGTGATATAGAGGTTGCCACAGACTCTAAAGTATGCTCGCCCTGGTCTCTACCTTACCATGGCTGCCCATGGGTCAGTGCTCATGCCCCTGGGCTGATGGATCACACTTCACAAACTCAGGCTGAAAGGGGATGGATGTGTGATTTGTTATATTTCCAAATAGAGATCATAGGGATGAATTATCAAGAAGAAACAGTGTATCACAGAAAGAGACTCAACCAGAGAACTGGATTCTGATTGGAAAGTTCCCTCTAATTAGCTCCAGGCCTGTGGGGTATTCCCACATCTTCAATAAGATAGGCCTGTCTGGATTAATTGCTCAACTCCCACTTTTGAAATCTTCCCTAAAGGTTTTTTTTTCTGCAGTGCCTATTCATTATTAACATCCTACACACACACACACACACACACACACACACACACACACACACACACACCATACCATGTACCACATACACTCACACCATACCACATACCACACATATACACACATGCTTCACAGGCCATACATAGATCATGAGCCATACATATACAGTGTTCAACATATCACATACCACATATGATGTACACACTTTCCACATATTACCTAGATGCACGTAGAATACTCACTACATACCAGTTCTCAATGAACAAATAAAAATGAGGAAATAATGGAAGTATTAGGTAAATACAAAGGATAGATAACTAATAGTGAGGTAGGGTAGGAACATGGTGAGGCAGGGCATAAGTAACTGTGCTACAAATCACTGGTACTAAAAATCCACACAGGTCAACCAGGACTGCTTAAACAATAAGAACACCCATCCTTCCATGAAGCTGAATTGGCCTCAGCGGTCTTCTACCACACTGCACAGGTCTGACCTCCCACTAGCTGGTTCTTCATTGAGTTCCAGGAAAGAACTACAACACCTACCCATCCCACCATACTTAGTCTTCCTGAGTATCTTCAGTGTAGCAGAGAGCCTAATGCCCAGGTGGCCAGCCTCTGTCTGCCCATGTCTCACAATTATGAATGGTCAGAACTCAATCTTGTCTCACTTGCTGGTTACATGGTTCAAGCTGGTGGTGCAGAAGCTGTTCCTGCCATCTTAGCCCTTGGGCTACAGCCATGTTCAAGGAGTTTACAGTCCAGATCAATTGCACTTACGGGGCTGCCAACAGAAGCACATGATTACAGAAACCGGTGTAAAAGAATTTTAAGGAGGAGGACTGGATTCTAAATTACACAGGAGGCGTTGGGTCTGGACTGTTTTCATCAGGAGCCGTGTCCTGGAGGTAACAGGCCATAAATAGTCATTTAAAGAGAAGTAGGAATGTGTTAGGGTGGGCCCAGGAATGAGTCAGGGCAAAACAGGCTCGTGAGGGAATGGGCCAGCCAGCAAGCAGGAGCTGAAGCTTTGGCTATGGGAAGGAGACAGGTAGGCAACAAGTGCATGAAGCCCAGGCACAGCACAATGGCTTTAGTGGAGCATCACTGTGCAGAGTGTTCAGGGTTGATGATGTGGAAGGACCACTTGGACAAGTTGTTACAAAATGTCTACATAAGTGTTGGTACCTTTTGTTTGTTTTGGTGGTGGTGGTGGTGGTGGTGGTGGTAATAGTATGTGTGTTGGTCAGTGTTGAGGGGTGTGTGTGTGTCTGTGTGTGTGATAGAGAGGAGGAGGGAGAAGGAAGGAGTGGTTTTCTTGTTATTTACTCCCTTAGTGGTTTAATATGCAGCTAGACTTGCCCTATGTTGTTGTAGAGCATACAATGCTGAATGCATAATGAAAGCTGAGTGAACTAAATATGTGTGATTCTTACCCCCACAGAGCCTTAGAGCCATGGAGCAGAGAAAAACACACACAAACACATAATTATACACTGTGAATCGGGCTACAAAGGAAAAGTAGAGAGTGGAACTTGTGTGTGTCACACCCAATGGCTCATCTTTCCAGTTTCTGAGAGGTCAGTGGTGATGGGTGCCACAGTTCCATAACAGGAAATCATTTAGGTGAACTGGGAGGGATACACGCTCCCATGTGTTATATGCCAACCCAAACTTTGTAAAGGGTAATCAAGATTTTATTTTTAATATAAAAATAGAAAAACTTAATGCTATCTGTGCCTAACATACAGAACTGGAGAAAGTCTTTCCCCCTAAACCAAAGACAACATTTTGACCCTGGACATCAGAGAAGATCAAGGGACTACGGCAGAAGCCTTTCAGTGAACAAGAGTATTAGGATTGGTCAGTGAGAGTCCCTATGATAGGTGAGGCAATGGCTCCTGCAGCCTGGAGAGAGAGCGAAAGGGAGGCAGAAAGAGAGGTGGGGAGTTCAAGCCATTCCTGCATTTCTTCTCATTATGTCAACAACTTCAACAACTGTGCAGCAGCCAGATAGCTTCTAATAACTGGGAATCATGACTTAGACTGCATAATTTTCTGCATTTGGAAAAGGTGGGTGAGGGGAGAAATCTGGGGAACAGAAGAGGGGCTAATGTACAGGAAACTCCACAATCTACCTTAGAAAGTGTTTCTCCCACTTAGTCTCCTGAGGGAGGGCAATAGCATCTGTGCATTGTGTGTAGAATTATACAGATGTTATCTGTTTGAATATTCCCAACCAGCTTAATATCTTGAGGTAGGAAGGAATTTCTTTAGAACTCTGAAACTCAGGGACTCCCAACACCAAAAATTGAGGACATGGTGGAGCTCAAATTTAAATCAAAATTAAGACTCCTGGGTTCCATGAAATAATACTGGGATACTTAGAGACATATATAACACACAATGTTGCCCTCTACAAAGTTCATGCTCATGAATCATGCAGTTGAGTTAATATATATATCATATATATGTATACATGTACATATATATGATGTATATATACACATTTAATCTCATATATTTTAAAAATGTTTGTAAGGGTGTGCATTCATACTATCTTTGGCTACATGCAGGTGCATGCAACCCATGGGCCACAGGCTTCACATTCCCGACTGGAAGTGGGAGATGAAGATGAGAGGAAGAAAAAGATGGAGAGAAAGAAGCAGAACAGAAGACTAGAATGAGAGGGGTTCAGGAAAGAGAGACGTGATGATCAAGCAAAGGACAGGGGAAAAGGAAGTTAGAAGAGAAAAAGGATGAGCAGAGAGGAGGAAGGTGGTGGAGGAAAGGAGAGAAACCTGACTAGGTCATGAGCAAAGTCTGCTATTTCTTCAGCCTGCAGCTGCAGTGAAATGTCCCACTCTGTCTCCAGTTTCTACCGCTTCCACAGTGCAGGGTGTTCTCAGTTTCCTGACCCTCTGTCCTGGATTCCCATGGACACCTCTTCCTTTCCCAGCCTCTCCCTAGTCCCAGAGTTTGAACAAAGCTCCCATCCGGATGCCTCTGCTTTCTCACACAATGGCTTCCTTGCCATTGAAGACAATCTGTGCTACTGACCTTTAACATCTGCTGGCTCAGTTACACCATGAGGAGACAGGAAAGACTTCCTCTTGGCATGGTGATGTTTTTCTCATAGTGGTGAGTCCAAAGGGATCCTAGATGGAATGGGGCTCAGCTACCAACAGAGAGGACAGGGGCAGTTCTGTGAATTGCCTTCCTTCAGAGGCCACCAGAATCTATAGCGTCTAGTCTAGACAATTCTTCCACACATACTAATCTAGAACAAACCCTCCCTTTTACAATATAAAAGGGCAAGATATACCTACAGGAGCTTCCCTTCCAAAACTGTTAAGTAGCTAGGCATGGTTTAGCCTTGGACATCAAGGATGCACCCCCGCCTAAGGATGCACCCCTGCCCCATGATAGGCTTTGGAGGCCATCTCCCATTTCTTGGATAACATTTAAAAAGGTAAATACATTTAAAATGGTAAATACTCAGCCCTCCTGTCAAAATAATGGAATAATCCTGGACTTAAGAGGAAACATGACATTCTGATCTGCTCGAAAGGTTAGGCCATATCAAACTATTGCCTTAAGAGTTGATAGAGTAGGGCCAGCCAATCACCTGGCCAAGCGTCTGCCCCACAGGACATACATTCATCTGAAGAAATGCTATGGAGGTGGGAGGAATGATTATCCCCTTAATGAGATAATGTTCATATCCTTTCCAGGAAACTCCCTCCACACAGCTGCCTTCAGAGTCATGCAGCATGCCCGTTTTTGTCTGGTCATTTTCTTATTTCTTTATTCATTTTAATTAATAGGCGTGCTTTCCTGGACATTCTGGGATTTCTTACCAGCTCTCTGAAGCTTTGCTGTTTGCCAATCTTCATTGTCGAACATGTCTGCTTTCTTGGACTTTGAAAGCTCCAGCATTCTCCCTTCTTCCTCTCTGCACCTCTTCTCTAGTCAGCTGCTGAGATGCACAGCTCACCTGCCCTGTTCTTTTCCTTCCAATTTCTAACAAAATCTTTGTCCTCGGGCTTCCTTCTGAGACCATTTTTAAATTCTTTAACCAATGAGTCAGAAAAGGGAGCCCTGACTTCCCTGGTAACTACAGGTTTTATACAGGCCCTCATGCTAGCTGCTACTCCCTAGACCTGCCATTGACAGCAGGTCACCCTTTTCTGCTCTCCTGTAGGGTGTGTAATGGGACCTGTCAGCCCCACTGGGAAGCATGCATGAGCATCAGCCTCATATAATTCATGGTTGGTTTTTCACCCTTCACAAACAATCTTCCCATTGTCTCCATCCACCCCATCTCCAACCTTGCTGAGTTGCTGTCCAAATCAATCATCTTAGCAATAGAAGCAGACAACATTGCCATTCCATTACCAAGATTTGCAGCAGCACATGCTGGTAGTTTTGACGAATCAAGTCTTGACTGAAATGTCCAACTCCCCCTAAAAAATGTTATTTCCAATGGCCTCCCTAAGATGACTTCTATCCATTCCCCCCACAAGGTTCTGTGTGGGATGTCAATATTCTTATTTTCATTACAGCACTTGCCCTGGCATTTGTGTGACCCAAGCTGTAGAGCTGAAGTCCTCACATCAGGCTCTCAGGACTTACTATGTGACCTGCACCAACCCGGCTCATGTATGTTCAATAAATGTGAATATAAGAAATAGGTGTAGTTTAGAGGCAAAAGCACTTGCCCACCATGCATGAGACCACAAGTTTGATCATCATCATTGTAAAGTCTTTTTCAAAACAACAAAATGAACAAAATAACAATGGGTGGAGGAGCCTGGATCACCCAAGCCCCGTTCTCCCCCCATAGCATGCTCTCTGCCTTTCACCTGGCATCAAGTGGCTTTTCCTTTTGCCTTCTCATTTTTTGAGTAGAAAAGACCAGATCTTGTCAGTCATTACCCATGTATAATTATAATTTCTTTGCTGTTACTTCTGGCTATATGCTTTTCCTAAGTTATACAGCTGTAAATTAAAGGATGACAACAGAACTATCTTGAAAATTAAACAAAACAGCTATGGTGATGTGATCTGCTATACATTAAACATTCAACTAGAATCAACTGCTTTGTATTCCCCCCCCCCTTTTTGTCCCTGTAACTTACTTCCCTGCCTTGTCCCAGTTCTTTCTTCCTATCCATAAACTAGAGGAAAAGAAGATGGGCAGAGTTACCTGAGAAGTATCAACAACAATGATACCCAAGAAGAGTCTAAGAGAGCAGCAGCAGGCATTGGGGACAGCAATAGGGATGTTTAGGATGTAGAATGGTCATCTCGAAGATTCTACCCTCCTATTCTGAACTTCACCCTTTTGTTAGTCCAGCTGTGCAGGTAAATTAGGGAGCATTTATTGAACCAGGTGTGGGTTGGAAGAAAGAACCCTTACACTGGAAATAGAAGATTTGTTCCCTTGAACTCAACCAGATTCGGGTTTTGAGGAAAATCAGCTCACCCTCATAGTATCAGCTCATCTCCAGTGCTCTTAGCTCACCCCTGGACAGACAGACACAGGAGGTCTCATGGCTAAACCAGAGCAAGCTGTTTGTGGCAGCGATCTTCAAACAAGGGCTATGTGAACAGATGCTCCAAGAAGTATTATTTGCAGCTTTTGGTTTTCTTTGTAGGACTCCAACCCTTCCCCACACAGACACCTTAGTCTTCATCTTATGTTTTGATAGACCTGAGTTGAAAGACTTATTCTCACCAGGCTAGCCATCTGGATTTCTTCCCTCATCTCTCCTGGAGCCTCACCTTCTCTAGGGAGGATTTCCTTCTCAAGCTGACAAGAGTAGAAGCTTTTCAAAAGTTTGTGGAGATGAACTGGCCTCTTTTCTGCTATGCCTGCCTGAAGCCAAGGTCACATTCTGGACCCAAACCACTTGCTAACTAATCTCCAAGGGTAAATGGAGAGTTGATGCCACTGCCAACTCCAGGCAGTTCCCAAAGCCATAGTTCTCATGCAATATCCAGAATGTCCTGCCTGAAGACTGAGTACCATGTCCCTCTGTGCAAACGTCTCACACTTCTCATTAGAATATGGAACTGTCTTAGCTGTCAGCACCCATACCATGCAACTATTGTTATGCCCTTCATCCCCACAGGAACACAGTTACAATAATGGTGTATCTGGGTTATTGTTGTTGTTTTCTTTTTCCTCGTTTTAGGAAAAAAATGGTGGGTCCATGCTGGAAAAACTAAAGAAAGGCTGGGCCATCTTGTACTTCAGTCCTGCCTGGGTAATGCTGAGGGATGAAAGAGGACATGCTAGACAGGATCATGGGAGCTCATATGGAGAGACTGAAGGCCATTTGGCGCTGTGGCTATCTTTATAAAGTGTATGTTTGTTTGGACTTTTACCCTAAGACTTGGAAGAAAAGATGAAAGATTGGAAACTTTCAGAACCTAGGCCCCTTCCTCCATCTATCCTTCCTGAGAATTATTTTACAGCCTCTTAAGTGGCAGTCTGGTTAACATATGTCCCTGCCTGTGGTGGACCAGCACATCCTACCTTGAACTCTGAGACCCTTCCTCATTTTGTTCCAGTCTAGGCTGCCATCAAGTGCCTCCAGAGCTTCCTAGTAAGGTACCCAGTGGGAAACTGAGATAGAGATTGGAGAATGGGTCCATGTATTGGTTTGCCTAGGGCAAGACTTGATGTTTTGACCTCCGGAAGGTTGGGTGATTGGTCTGACATGGTTATTGTTCAACTTGTCCTCCTGAATAAAGACCAGACCAGGGCACACTCCCAGTCCAGTCTTCTGTAGCAGAACAATCACCCTTCTTAATGCCCTTTTAATCCCATACAATTATAGTTACCAGTGGTCTACTTATGTTCAAAGACTAGCCGAAATAGCACTCTTTTCAGGAACCAGCTTGCTACCTATGATCTCTTTTATTGTCTATTTTCCACGACATTTTTTTCAAATTAATGAACATCTGGCTGTAGTTGACATTTAGTCTTTTCATCTACTATGAAGAATGGCCAGCTTCTCTCTGTGTGTGCAAAAATACCATGGCCTGTGTGCCTCTATATCCCCCATGGTGTCTAGAGAAGAGCTGGCTGCAGCTTAAATTATTATTGAAGACTTCTTCGTTATTCCAAGGTACAAATAATGCCTTGCTTTGTCATTATTCTTCTTCATCAAAACAAAACTGACGTTCTTCTCCAAATTAGCCGAATTCAGCTTAAGCCAGAGGAAAAACAGCTGTTGGGTGGGTAACCCAAGACTAAGAAAAATCCCAGGCCCCAACTGGGCGGACAGAACCTTGGATCAAGTGTTGCAGGATTAACAAGCATGACAGAGAGACACATAGTTGTGGAGAATATGTGTCACAACACACGAAGTACAGTGTAGCGGAACTCCCTACCTGACTATGAATATGCCAGGCAAGTGTCAGGCAAGTTCTCCATATTCACACACTGAGAAGTTATTTTCCTCTCTCTGAACCCCAGAATCATGTTGGTCAAATGAGAACAAGTCTTGAACATCAAGAGTCTCAAATAGTATATAGGTAGCTTTGCCAGAGACACGATTCAGGGTGGAGTAGAAATGGAGACACTGTTGAGTGTGCACTGTCTCTCACACAGCTCTATTCTCTGCTTAGTCAGGCAAATCTTCAAGCTCATTTCCTGGCAGCCTTTTCCCCTATAGTGAAGCTTACAACAGAACAATCAGAGACTAGGCGAGCTCTTTTGGGGTGGTGCCATGCATGCAGGCCCCTGTGATTTGTAACCACCCTTTTTCCCCTCAAAGCTTCTGGAGATGGGAACCCAGCAGGAAGGGATCCCTTAGAAAAGGAGAAATTGCACATGGCACTGCAGATGTCCTAGGAATGATAAGAGGGCGGCGAGGGCGCCAGGCAGAGAGAGCAGAGGCACAGGGAACGGGTGGCTATATTAGCTCTCCTTGTAGGCTGAGTTTTCAAGTGAGCTTTCCATATGTGTCTCAGTGCCTTGGTGTAGAGCACCACAGACCATTAACAAACACTGTCAAAGAAACCGTGGTGATTGAGAGACAAGTTGATCTCTCTAACCTATGTGAGCATAACCTAGCTTAGAAACTAGAGCACGCTGTGGGTTCCAGCTTAAGCAGCCATCTGTGGAGCAGCACAAATGATTGTGTCATAGAACAGAGGCAGGATCGACCCACATCCATAGCAAAACAAAGGTCCAATCTCCATCTTAGTAGCATTATATGACTTAGACAGTAGACTCAAATGACCCAGGGAACATTTTCCCACGTAAAGTGGCTGCTCCTGCTTTTACAAGTTGAAAGTGTTGTGCTCTTGTGGGGCTCCCACAGTGGAACAAGACAGCTCTCTCTGCCCTTACCACCCACAGGACAGAATGGTTAATGAGAGATGTTTTGTTGAGTCCTGTGACCCCATCAAGGCTTCCTTCAGCAACAGGAGAAAGGCAGCAAAGCCCATTCCAAGTTGAGACAATTGAGGGGGATTTTAACCTACAACCTTAAGACAGTGATAATGACTGGTGAAAAGCAACTCAAATCAGAGGAAAGAAAAGGAAGGTGGAGGTCGTTTTACAGGGGTAAAAAGGACCCTTGTTAGAGGCCTGTCACCAGAGCCTTGAAGTGAAAAGAGGGAAGTGCCCTTTCTAAGCTCAGGTTTTCCCCTCAAAGCCGTGGGTCCAAGCTTTCTCAGGACTCCTCCATCCCCGGATCTTACACTGGGTGATGACCACAGTGGAGGTGATGTGTAAAAAGATAAGATCCCTACATTTTCTTCACAGTAAATCTAAAAGCAGGGACAGCTGGCTTTAGGCTGGGATATCCTGACGTCTTTCACTGGGGATTATAGACTCTGCTGCTCTACCCATTGACCTTTCTCAGGAGGAAAGGAGGAAAGGGTGGGGGTCTTTTTGAGTGATTCTGAAATAAATTTCAAACTGTATTGGATTTTTGTTGGGAGTTCTCTTGTACAGAGATTACATTCTCCCCTGAATTGTCCAAGCTCTGGCTCACCTCTCTTCACTGAAAGAGGCCAACACCATAATAATGCAACCGCACTCCCACTATGTGCGAATGGGATTGTTTCCAAGGACAGCCTGCAAATCTAAAAGCTGGAAATAGGCTTGAAGATCCATCAGTGTCCCTGAGATTCTGAAGGTTCTGTGTGAGACACTTGCCAGACTTAGGTCTTCCAATTCCCATTTCAGAGTAGTACACCTAGTCAAATATGCTTTGAGGAATGTTCCCTTTTGTGTCTCTGCTGTCTTTTGGAGAATCTCTATCTCAGATCATATTTTCTAAGTGTGTATGCTTTTTGACCCCATTCCCAAATATGACCAAGTGAACCAGATTGTACTCCATGAACCAGAGGCAGTCCAACCATGAGTTGAGAGGGGCTTGTGACCTGAAAATAGTAGGTGGGCCAATCCTAAACTTGGCATCATAAATTGGTGTTCAGGACTACAGAGAGAAGGTAGCACAAAACCCCAGACCCAAACTGAACAGTCTTATAAGAAAGAGGCTTATATAAAATGAATTAGCCAAGAACCCTGTCAGAAAATTCAGGCTCTGAGGAAACAGCCAGAGGAGAGAGTGGCTTTTTTGTCTAGTCTACTTGATGCATTTCTGAGTCTATACCTATACCTTGAAAGTCTCTAATTGTCTGAGTTCCTCTCTGGGGCTGGTGTAGGTCCCCATCTAATGAGTTCTCACTTGCTTTCTCAGCATGCCTAGCTTCCAAGGTGTTAGCCTTTTTGTTGTTATATTAATAGGAAATCATTGCCTAAGAAACAATACTCTCACCAAACTCAGAAAGAATGCAATGAAAAAAAAAATGGTATGTGTCCACTTCTGTGACATTGACAGGGCACTTCTCATGGACTGTTCCTGGGTCTTCAGATTGCTCCTGAAACTCTTTCTGCAGCCACTGCTCTGCCAATAAATAGTAAAGTAACTTTTAGCAATTGAGCTCTGTCTCAGCTTAGCCCAGCATTTGGTGCCTCTCATATCCTGTCATGGTGATGTGGGGTAAGATGACAAAGAAGCCTTCCTCACCCTTGGGCAAGTACCTCCTGGAAGTAAGAGAGAGATAATGAATGTAGGGTCCCTTCTGACCAAAAAATAAAATAAAATAAATAAAATAAAATAAAATAAATTGATTCATCCTCATTGTACCCAGATATATATTTGTAAGACACACGTTGCCTAAGATTCTTAAGGGTTCCACAAGTATTTAACACTGGTTCCCAGTAATGGTGGACAGCTCAAAGTATTTGTGAATTCCTTTCCAGTCATCCTCTAATTCTTTTCCCCTCTTCTCTGGGACCACACTCCAGAAGAAAGCACTTGTCTCAGGCACACACAATGAGGAAAGTTACGTTTTAACCCTTGTGGCCATCACATTCTTGAATGAGAATGTATAACAGTCTCCTAGAGTCAACATAGGTCGGTATGATCTATAAATTTTTACATCTTCATTCAGCCTGAAGTTCAAACGTTCTTCTCTAGAGTTAATTAGAGTCAAGTCCTAAGAGACTTCATGAACTAAGATGCTATGACCTCAGAGCCCAGTGTGGACAATCCCATAGCATGATGTGCATTATATTTCCTGAGTCTAGTGCATACCTAAAATATGGAACACATCAAGAGAAAATGGGTAGAAAGAAACTGTTCTGGTTCTGATTTTGCCTCACCCATTCCTCCTGTACAGACTTTCATGGGAATCAGTCATTGGTTGCTATATTGGCTTCCTGAGTTTGCTGAAGTAAGTCCCCAGAAAAGAGGTGGTTTGAAAGAATAGAAGTGTATTTTATTGCAATTTTAGAATGAAAAATTTAAAAATTCAATTGTTGGCAAGACCATGCTCCCCGAGAAGACTGCAAAGGAAGATTTCGCCCACTTCCTCCTAGATGCTGGTGAGCTCTAGTGATTCTCAGCACTCTAGCTTGTGGGATCATAACTGTAGCTCCTGCCTCCATCTTCCCATGGCATTCTTCTCTGTGTACCTCTAACTCCAAGTTATTTTTCAAAGGACAGCAGCCTACTTCCAGCTCAATATGACTTCATTTTAACTTGTTTATATCTGAAAGGCATCATTTTCAAAGAAAGTTCTGAGTGGAAATAAATTTGGAAAGAAATATTTATTCTAATATGATTGGTATATAGACTGAAAAACTATATGTTATTTGGTTTTAGTGGGAAGAATAAAGGTTCGGGATGTACAAATGGAATCAGAGATCATTTAGCAACGATGGTGCTCATGATTCCGGATGAGAAGGCTTCAGAGGCCGACCATAGCCCAGGCTTGCTCAATGGAAAGTGGTCAGCAGAGACACTGATTTAAAGGAGCCATGTCCACCCAGAGATCCTTTGATCCTGTCCAACATGTCCTGGTCCTCCCCTGTAGAATGTCTATTACATCAACCACTTAAGAAGTAAGATTAACCATGCCTTTTTACAGATAGCCAAGAAGGAAATACTCCCAAATAAATGAAAAGATGGGTGGACAGGAAAAGAGACAGCTCTTAAGAACAGATCCAATATATATAAAGAACTCAAGAAGATGGAGTCCAGAAAACCAAATAACCCCATTGAAAATGGGGCACAGAGCTAAACAAAGAATTCTCAACTGAGGAATACTGAATGGCTGAGAAGCGCCTGAAAAAATGTTCAACATCCTTAATCATCAGGGAAATGCAAATCAAAACAACCCTGAGATTCCACCTCACACCAATCAGAATGGCTAGGATCAAAAATTCATGTGACAGCAGATGCTGGCGAGGATGTGGAGAAAGAGGAACACTCCACCATTGTTGGTGGGATTGCAAGCTGGTACAACCACTCTGGAAATCAGTCTGGTGGTTTCTCAGAAAATTAGACATAGTACTACCGAAGGATCCAGCAATACCTCTCCTGGGCATATATCCAGAAGATGTTCCAACTGGTAATAAGAGCACATGCTCCACTATGTTCATAGCAGCCTTATTTATAATAGCCAGAAGCTGGAAAGAACCCAGATGTCCCTCAACAGAGGAATGGACACAGAAAATGTGGTACATTTACACAATGGAGTACTACTCAGCTATTAAAAACAATGAATTTGTGAAATTCCTAGGCAAATGGATGGATCGGGAAGGTATCATCCTGAGTGACATAACCCAATCACAAAAGAACTCACATGATATGCACTCACTGATAAGTGAATATTAGCCCAGAAACTTAGAATACCCAAGATACAATTTGCAAAACACATGAAACTCAAGAAGAACGAAGAGCAAAGTGTGAACACTTCGCCCCTTCTTAGAATTGGGAACAAAACACCCACGGAAGGAGTTACAGAGACAAAGTTTGGAGCTGAGATGAAAGGATGGATCATCCAGAGACTGCTCCACCCGGGGGTCCATCCCATAATCAGCCACCAAACACAGACACTATTCCATATGCCAGCAAGATTTTGCTGAAAGGACCCTGATATAGCTGTCTCTTGTGAGACTATGCCAGTACCTGGCAAACACAGAAGTGGATGCTCACAGTCAGCTATTGGATGGAACACAGGGCCCCCAATAAAGGAGCTAGAGAAAGTAGCCAAGGAGCTGAAGGGGTCTGCAACCCTATAGGTGGAACAACAACATGAACTAACCAGTACCCCCAGAGCTCGTGTCTCTAGCTGGATATGTAGCAGAAGATGGCCTAGTCGGCCATCATTGGGAATAGAGGCCCCTTGGTCTTGCAAGCTTTATATGTCTCAGTACAGGGGAAACACCAGGGCCAAGAAGTGGGAGTGGGTGGGTAGGGGAGTGGTTGGGGGGGGGGGATAGGGAACTTTCGGGATAGCATTTGAAATGTAAATGAAGTAAATACCTAATAAAAAATTGGAGGGGGAAAAAAAAAAACAAACGTGTCTTGACTAAGTCCCAGTGAAGCCCCTAGCCAGTGTTGGAAAACCTTTCACTGAAAAGGAGATGCTGGCTGGGAGCCAACAATGACATCAAGGAACAACTCTTGGTAATATTAGGGTGGTGTTGTTCCCTCTTACCCCCAGGGTTATGAGCAAGTTCCTCTAACTCTTTAAATGAGAATTTATCCTAGCTATTTAAAAGCATGTTGTCCAGAGTTCCATGACTTGAAACTGCATATTCTTAAAGGTAGAGACGAGACCTCTCTGGGTTGTCTGGGGTTGGGGGTGTCTCCTGGTACTAGAATGGCATGTGATCCTTAGGAACCATTTAGCAATATTTACTGAATGAATGTGGAACATGGCCTGCTTATGATAGTCAGTCTTAAACCCCAAGTTGAAACCTGTGTATTCCAAAGTAAGGGAAAGGATGTAAATGATTGACTGTTTATACTCACTGATATGACCTCAGCATCTACTGTGCAGGACATGATGTGGAGAACATATTGAGGTAGAATAACATGTGCCTTATGGCCTAAGATTTAGGTTAACCTACAGTGAGGTAAGTACATCAAATAATAACAGTATGATTACTATGCATAAGAATATAATATATAATATGTATGTAATATTTATATGTAAAAAAAAATCAACTCTATGCTATAGATTGGATTCTGAATAATCCCCAAAGACCAATGTATTAAATGGTTGCAATAAGCCTGAAGGTACTGGGAGGTGATGAAACCTTTAAGAGTTGATCTTCATTTTTAATCCCATCCAACTCCACCACCATGGTGGCCTGTGCCACCATATACCAGAGCACTGAAACAAGTTACTAAGGATTAAAATTCTGAAACCACAAGCCAGAAATAAACCTTTTTTTCTCCCATGGTTAGCTCAGGTACCTGCTTCCAATGATGTGACGCTCATTCCCACATGCTATGGCTCTCCAAGGATATGTATATTCTTGTGGCATATATAAGAGATAAAAAGTTACTGTGGAGGCCAGTATGATGGCTCAATAGATAAAGGCACTTGCCACCAAGAATGATGACCTTATATGCCAAAGTTTAATTTTTGGAACCCACATAGTAGAAAGAGAGTATTGACTCCCAAAAGTTGTTTTCTGAACTCCACCTGAGCACACACAGAGACACGAACAACAGGTGGATTATAGATAGACAGACAGACAGACAGATAATGGATAATACAATATTTTTAAAGCTACTATTGATTACTGATTAGGGTGATTAGAAAAGGCTTTGGTGAGATGAATTCATTTTGGAGAACTAATAACCTTTTATACCCTAGGACAGCTTAGAATTCATTATCTTAGAGAAACACTCAGACTTAGACATGACCTTTGGAACATGGCCATTCCTTTGAGTTTTAGGACCTCCTAGACTGCTCTCATTTAGAGTCCAAGGTTAAATGCTCTAGGGACTGTTCACTCCAATAGGTTTTAAAAGTTACATAAAGTTAAAATATGTATCACACCATCCCCTCCAAAAAAAAAAAAAAAACTGACAAGGCCACCCATTTATCCTAACCCAGGACTCATTGGTCACAGTGTAAACCTAGTCTCTAAGTAATCAAAAATGTTTTGGTGTGAATTGCTTCCATCCAATATCTTCAGTAGCATTCAGGAAAAAAAATATGGTGGCCTTCTCTAATTCAATTGCCTGTTTGGCTGTACATTCTGAAACCAATTCTCAAAGGGAATTCCCACAGAGAACTTCCAGGGACCACCCACCCTCCCTAAAACCCACAGGAGATCATGTAATATCTGGAACTCTCCCTCAAATGTTACAATTAAATCAGGGTTTAGACGGATCTGGATTCCACTTCCTAGATGGTTGCCAAAATAAAGTCAGTGGAACCAGTAATATTGTGGTCCAGATATTAACCACTGGACCTTCTGTTCTTGAGCACTTGCCCTTATGTGTATCCTATCTGTGGAGCCTTAAGCATCTTCTCAGTCCTAATAAGAGAAAAAGCGCCAGCCGGGAGGAGGGATACACTACCTCTGTGACCTGCTCTGAATGTGAACACAGGTTCCTCTTTTAATTATAATGCGTAGATCAACCCAAACTTACTTAAATGAATAACGAGGTTCTCCAGGTGACAAAGATTCAGTTAGAGATAGACTTAGGTCCACAAATGGTATCATCAAGAATCACTTGCCTCTTCATCATTAAACCCCAAACTATCCGAATAATTTTCTTATCCTTATTGCTAAGTCAGTTAGAATAGCGACAAGCATGGAATTGGCTGCTTGGCCAGATCTGGATCGTGTGATGTCATCTGGCACTTCTATGTTCCAAGACCAAGAAAAGAACAGTTTCATTAAGGAAAATGCGGATGCTTATCCAGAAAAGAAATAAGGAAATGCTTGCAGGATGCAAGGAACACAGATGTCCATTATGGTAAGTCCTGGAGCCCTGAGCAAAGCCACTCTCCCAGCTCCTTGAGGACTCCATCATGGCTGTATTGAAGCTCCCACAGCTTCATCTTGTTCAGCGCCATTGTGACCAAACTGCATATCACACCTCAGCTCTGAGTTTACGTTAAGAAATGTCAGTTTCACTAATAAGTTTCCTGAAATGATGACCCACATCTAGGAAGCAAAGTAAGCAATGTTCTAGAAGGGGCTTCCACCACCACAAAAACCTTGAGTCCAGCATGAAGATGCCAGTTAAACCAGGCCTTTGATATGCCATATTATAAGTCTTTGTTGGAACTGACCTCACAACTTTCCTTGTCCAGTGAACAAAGCTAAACCATCCTAATACCCTACTGCCTCCTTGCAGGAGATGCTAAAATGGTATCTGCTCTCAGGCCCTTATTCCAACTTGTCCAACATAAGCAGGTTCTGTGTAGTACCTCTTGGTACAGTCGCAGGTTTCCATCCAAAGAGTGAAGTGGTTTCTTGTTGTTGCTCTTGTTTTTTCCCAGGCAGTTACTTCAGCTGCGATTTGATGTCATCAAGTATGAAGGATGAGAAAGACATATATTATTAGAAACGCAAGTGATGGTTACAAAGGCCTCATTACCAAGCTTTTCTGGATGATTGTTCAAGTCAGAAAAACAGTCATGTTCTGAAGATGGAAATGATCCCACGCATTGGAAAACAGAGACAAGGAACTGAAATCATAGAGCAGGGCAAAGCCAACTCAAACAGCAGGATGCAGTGTCTTGCTCACATGAGGCTGACAGACACTCTAGTGGGACAAGAGCCAGGCATGGCAACGATGGGAATCCTCGCCTATCTGTAACCTTTACTTCTCCAAGACAATATTTAACAAACAAAGCTGGGCCGTGGGCTACATGAGACCCATGCATTCAGCAACAGCAAGAATTTCTTGGGTTTGCCTCTCCTACCCCTATCTTCTGACCCACACATCTTAGGAAAGATTTTGAAGATGCATCTTAGAACTCTGTGAGCATCCTGAGCCTGCATGGAAAATTTCCTCAATTTGGCATTCTTCTAGTTTTTCATAGAAAAAATGTTAATTTGTAAAAGGTGAATTTCAAAAGGTTTCATACTTCAGTGTTTCAGATAGCTAGAGTCATACTGTCCCTAGATCTGTCCTCCCACAGGGAGGAACAGAGCAAACTGCATAATGTAAGCAAATCTGCCCACTGACTAGTGACCAAGCAGGATCAGACCTCAGAGTGACCTCAGAGATGCTCTTCTTAAAGGTCACTGTGTTCCAAAAGGTTGTCTCTACATGACCCCAACATAGTAGTTTAAATACTGGAAATTCAGCCAAACCTCCTGATTGTTTTATCACAAAAAGCAGAGCTCTAAAGATAGGCTCCAGACACTCAGTTCAGGAAAATTCCATTTGATTCAACAAGGACTTTTCTTTGTGTGAGGAGTGTGCCATGCTAGGCTGATTTCTGTGAGAAGCTTTTGTGTTCTAATCCCTACCTACAAATGGCACCTCATATAGTCATTTAGATCAACAAAAGATGTAGGAGATGAAGGTAGTAGCCAGTGAGACAGAACTACAGAACCATGTGTACCCCGACAAATATAGCATGAATCAAATAGATAAAGGGAGGAATCTGGACATGAGGGTGGCTTCTCTTTTAACCACAAAGTACATTAAATTGTTACTGAAGAAGGAACTGTGGGTTGAGACTAGGTTTAGGTCCTGACTTACTTAGGAAGGAGAAAGCATATTCTACCAAGCATGAATACTTCCCTCCCATGGTAGCATAGGGTAGGGAAATGCAGGCAGTTTGGAAAGATCCTGGAAGAAAACAGCATCCATTCTAAGAACTAATGTAAGTCCAAGCAGGAGGTAGGCTGTAGAGGGAAGGAGCTATGTGGGTGATATGGAAGAGATAAGGGGAAATTAAAAAGAGAAGGTTTGGGAAGATTCATGGAAAAGCCCAAAGGAAAGTTAAATTTTTGAGTCCCATAGGGAATGCAGTTTGATAGAACAGGAAACAGGCAAGATTATTCCTGGACAGGAGAATAGTTAATAAAGAAGTAGAATAGGAGGCATGGATCTTCATATGTCCCCATCACCACATCTCTGGTGGTTTGAATGAGAATGGCCCTTATAGGCTCAAACATTTGAATACCTAGTTGCCAGGTAGTGGCATTGTTTGAGAAGGATTAGAAGGGTTAGGAGGTGTGGCCTTGCTGGATTAGGTATGGCCTTGTTGGAGGAAGTATGCCACTGAGGTAGGCTTTGAGGTTTCAAAAGGTCAAGCCAGGCTCAGGCTCTCTGTCTCTCTTCTTACAGATCAAGATGTAGCTCTCAGCTTCATCATGCCTGCCTTTCACCATGGTCCCTGTCATGATGATAAAACACAAGGCTCTGAAACTGTAAGCAAGCCCCCAATTAAATGCGTTCTTTTGTGAGAGTTGCCTTGGTCATGGTGTTTCTCCAAAGCAAAAGAACGAAGATTAAAAACAACAGCCCTTCTTCCCAAGGTTGTTCTGACTTTATGTCCTTTTCCTTACCCTACCCTGTACAAGGAAAGGGGCAGCAGAGTCTTGGAAGCCAGGACCCAAATCCATGCTGAAGTCCAGATGAAGGGAGGAAATCATGAAACCTAATTGCCTCTCTGAACAGCGTTTGTAGGATTTTCCCATGAGGTATCAGAGAAAATTGAATGCAATTGGTCACAGGGTCTTTGAGTTCTATGTCCAGCCTGGCTCTGAGTTCCCACATGACTCTACTCCTGGCACGTAAAGCTGTCTGACCTCAACCAGTAGTCTCAGCCCCGTGCCAAACCCAGGCACCAGTCTTGGTTTCTGGCATTGGAAAGCTTTAGGTCAGTTTTTGCTCTCTCACTACTGGGTGAAGATCTCCTGGTCCCCAATAATCAGTCTCTTTCCTGTTTCTTCATTAAGCCAGTCTGAAGGCCAGGTTTCTTCTAAGTTTCCCCAAGAAACCTTCTTTAGAGGAGCAGCAGGAGGAGGTAGTATGCCCTGGCCTTGACCTCTGACCCAGTAACCATCATATCATCTGGATGTCAGATTTCTGCCATTTTGACTTACTGATTTTTTCCCCTAGTTTTGGAGGTGTCATTCTTGCATGAAGTGATTCTCTGGATCTTGGTGTCACTGTCATTTTCTGCCAGTGGTGATCCTGCCATTTGGTCTTTATAATTAACCCATGTCTTTGAAGTCATATCTCAGGCATTTCTTCCCTTACTCCCTATTCAGAACTGTTGATATGTACACACACACACACACACACACACACACACACACACACACACACCCCTGGGGTTCAACAGATCACTTAGTTTTGATCTTTACACTGGCAGATCCCATTGTAATAACACCAAGCTTGGTCATCATCAGGCTTGACCACCATAGATCCAAATGCCCTGACCTGGGTAGCAGACAGAAATGCTGCATACTCAATTGACCCAAAATCTATTGTTACTACTTAGGAATATAATCTTTCTTGTTTATCCTCCAAAAACCTTCCAGAACTTTCACTCAAAAAGTCATCAATTCTAGTTCTTTTTTTGTTTCATATTGAAATGAGGTGAATTTGCTTTTGTTTTATGTCTTGGTTTTGATTTGGTTTGGTTTGGTTTTTCAAGACATGGTTTCTCTGTTTAACAGCCCTGGCTGACCTGGAACCTGATTTGTACACCAGGCTGACTTTGAACTCACAAAGATTCACCTACCTCTGTCTCCTGAGTGTTGCGATTAAAGGCAAGCATTATACCTGGCCATAATTTTTTTAAATCCCTGTAATTTATGTTATATCTTAGACAGAGATAAGACAAGGACTCTTAGGCCTTCATAGCTCTTCATCATCAGAAAGGAAGTCTGAGAAATATATAGTGAAGCAGGCTCAAGCCATCACCCAATGGCTCTCTCATCATAAGCCTCATAGGTAGCTTATATAACTCCATCTCCTTGGCTGTGAAATGAACCCAGTTTCTTGAGATCACTAGGATATGAAAACAGTGGTGAGACATGACTTCTGAAAAAGGCTGTGGCTATATTGCATGTTGTTGATTTCCCCATTATTCTCTTGTGCTCATAAAAGCCAGATTCTACCATGGGAGATACCCTATCAACATGTCTACATACCAAAGAACTGAAGGTGGCCTGTGACCACCAGTCAGTGAAAGATGGTAACCCTGGACTAACACTTCATGAAGAACTGTGTACTGCTAACAACTTGGAGAAGCAGTTTAGAGTGGATCCTTGGGTGAGTCTTCAGCTCTGCCCAACATCTAATTTGTATCTTATGGGAGATTTTACAAAGAGGCACCAAGTGATTTAAACCCACAGTTTCCTGTCCCACAGATGAATAAGACAATAAAAATGTATGCTGTTGTAAGCACATTGCTTTTAGAATGATAGATTAAATATCAATATATATCAAATACAAGTCTCAGAAAATTAGAGACAAAGAACTTATCTGTAATTTAGATCATTTTTGACTCAGTTCTAAAAGTTACAGTCCTCTACTTAGATTTAAAGGGAAGACACATTGATTTTATCAACATACACCTAGTGTGGGTCCTTCTCTGTGCCCAGTATAACAGTTGCCATGGGGAGAACCCAGAAACATTGAGGAACTTTGGAGAATTAATGAATAACCATAAGCATAAGTAAGAAAATATCTCAGCATCACCCTTGTACTACTACTTTCCTTGCTCCCCTAACTCATGAAAATCTCTCTTATATGCTATAGCAAATAATTTAAATTAAATAATTTGTATAGTCAGTGAATTATTACGGGCAAACCAAATTCCATCAGGACAAAGGGCAAAAAACAAACAAAGAAACGATCAAGAAGGATTCAGTCTGGAAGTGCATTCTATTTTGTCAACTTCACTAACTCCTTAATTATTCCTCAACATACAAAATCAAGAAAGTTAACATAAATATCAACTTTATGGTTTGCCCATAAATATAGGAAGATATGGCATTCTGAGCCCATATTCCAAAATGTTCGCATCCTGACGGTTGTTTGGTATTCAGAAAGCTCTTCCTACCTTTCTTGCTCAGATATGAGTGGCTCAGGCTGCTTGGTTCCCAGCCTTTCACAATTTTTACCCCAGAGCATAGAATCTCATTCTTGAGTCCAGACTCTGACCTTCTGCAAAATTGGCTTTTCTTGTTTATTTTCTTCAGAGTTGATTCTGTCCCCTCTTATCTTGGGTACTGGGCTCATTTAGGCATAAAACAGTGAGCAGGAGAAACTAAGCCAGCTTCCCCTACCCCCACGCCAATGTTCAGAGTAACCTGATAAGCTCATAAAAACCACTTGAGAAAAATGTAGAAAACTTGTCAGTGTGATATTTTAGTCCTTTCTAGACACAGGAGTGTATAATATACACCAAGAAACCCCTCATCTTTTTCTTTATGCTCCTTTCTTGTCCTTACTCTTGGTTGCAGAAGTCACACATAAGAAATGATAGATGATGCTGGGTCCACCAGAGGTATGGCAGTGGTCTACTGTCTCAGGGATGGTTTGTCTCCTCTGCTTCTCTAATGAGATCCCCTGCAAGTTTTCCCAGAGGAATCCAACACCCAAGCTCCCAGGAGTCATGGGAAGTGGGGGAGAGAGGGTGGGGGGATCAGCTTCTCCAAGCTGAGCTCTCGGAGGAGATAATACATGCTGTCCTCATGCATGTATGACTTGCTCATGGTCTGGCTTTGGCCACTGAAAGATGGCTCTCGACCAATGGACTCTAGAGGAACCAGAGTTTGCAGCCTGGGAGGGTCTTGGCTAGGGCCTCAGCCGTGACCTCAGGCCCTTTAGCTGCACCTGAGTACACATTTCCAAGGGAAAATGTGTTCTCCATGGAAGAATGGTTGTTCTGCCCCTCCCCTGGGGGTAGGGGGGTGGGCTCTTATGAGATCACCCCAGCTGTTCTAAATTAGACAGGCAAGCACACACACACACACACACACACACACACACACACACACACACACACATTTTACAAACCAACATAGGATTTTTTTCTCCATTGAGTCTATCCTTTTGACCTTCTGCCTAATGGACTTTGCCTAGACAATTTTTCCCGTCTGCTTACCTAAAATGTTGCCACACTGAATTTGCTGAGCACCTGACACATTCATGAAAATACACAAGCAAGCTAAGCTCACCCCTGCTAAGCCAACTTCACATCGGAACATAAAGGGAGTACCCATAGAAGGCTCCGAACCAACAGCTTGCCAGTGAAAGGAAAAAGAGTCCCTGTCACCAAGGGAGGACCTGTCACGCCCCTCCCCTCTGCCTCCCTCTTCACCCTCTTTGTCCTTCTCTCTCTCTCTGACTATGGAACTTCAGTGAAGTCAGATCTCAGAATCCAATATGAGGTAGAAAGGGGATCTCTAGGCTCTCTTAGCAGGACAATTCTACTTCAGCAGAGCTCAGTGTTCTTGTGCCAGGCTTACCTACACAGGGCCTGCTGGATGCTAAGATCAAAGTCTCCCTCCCCTCCCCCTCTCCTCCTCCCATCTCTTCTACCCACTCCTCCCTCTCCTTGTCTCTCTCCCCTTCTCCTGTGCACTTTGTCCCTTTAATCCATCACTGGAAACAAAAACGAAGCAGTTTGACTCCACCTCTGGTTGTACAGTAAAACTCACTGATTTCAAGGAAAAGGGGGAAAACGGAGATACCCAATCATCTTTGCTTATTTTTATATTTTTGCTCTTAAATTTTGTTTTCATTTTTAAAAGCCCTTTACTTATAAAGAATTTTTTTTTGACATTTTGCTTAATGAAACCCCACTGTGGAAAAAAATAAAATAAAGCCCTCAAGGTCCACATGTATGTAACCATGTGACCTTCTGCTGAGGCCCGCCTGCTTATCTTGCCGTGTCACTTCATGATTAATGAAAAACAAAAACTTGGCCAGAGAAAAATGCTCATCCAGCTTTAGATCTGAACACAAATCTCTCTGTGCCAGTCGATGTCTGTCTGAATAGGATGAAAGCTGTACTTGAGAGTCTAAAGCAGGATTTCAGGGCAGGGAATTAGTTTCCCAGGCAATGGCGTTGCTAAGAAGCGGAACAGTAGACAATGAAGCAAATCAGAGGCGACCAACAGCAGGACACAGCTGCAGGGACAAAGGGAAGATGAAGATATCAGGACCCAGTGGGTGGGTGGGGTCATCAGACAGGAGCTGAAGCAGACACCTGTCTAGAAGGATCTCGAAGCTATGAAGCAGCAGCTGCTACTGGAGACCCAAGTAAGGCTAGGAAAGCAAAGGAGAAAGAGTGCGGCCCTGGCTGAACTTTGCTGGATGCCCCTGATCCAAGAGCCTGGGAAATGTTTGAAAGTGGTCAGGCCAGAAGACCACAGCAAAGAAGACAGAATCCAGCTAAGTCAGGCTCCTCTTGCCTCTGTCTCCACTGGGTTCTGCCTGCCAGTGTGCTCATCCAGCCATGGAAACAACAGGATGTGAACGCTAGAGGGATGGGCGGTTGGAGCTACAAAGAAAGGTGCCATAGGTTCACAGATCAAAGACTCATCCAAATTCATTTCTATAACTAGGGCTGCCGCTAGTTCTAGACCAATCTGAAGAGTCAGAAAATGCACTGTGACCCAGACAGAGCATCGGGCAGAGCAACCCAAGTCAAGAAGTGCATAAACTAAGCCCCCACTGGAAGCCAGCCCGATGTGGTGGCACAAGGTGCTGAGTCCCCTCTAGTACCATGGAAGAGGATGTGGATAAAGATATGTTGTGTGATTTTCCTGTATCAACCTGAAGGCTCCTTTCAAAATATCCTTCCCTGTGTCCACTTTTCATTCCTCAGAGCTGTCACTTATTCCTATAGAGACAGAAGCTACTGGGGATTGCTCCATTTGAGGAGGCCCAGGAAAGGGTCACACATTTGTTCTGTTAAGAATCCAGTCATGATGAAATCCAACACATCCCAGTTAAATCCTTCCATTTGGTAACATGTTTCCATTGCCATTACAACTGTATTACTGCTGGTGTTACCAAACACATCTTTCACCGCCCTTAAAGATCAGAAAGGTGGAGCGCATGAGGAAGAGGCAAAAGTATAATACAAACAGAAGAATGGAAAATTACCTCCGTGAAGCCTAATGGTTAAACAATGACTAAGGAGGCTGTGATATGCATCAACACAGCTCTGCAAGTGTAAACAGTTTGGTGGGAAGAGGAGTGATTGGGATGACCTTGACAAAGAGGGTGGATTAAGCAAAAGCTGTTTCCCCTCCCAGGGACAGGAGGAAGGCAGAAATCTGTATCTTTCAATGTTGCTCTGGGAAGCCTTAGCTGGAGCAGGCAAGATAAAGGACATGTCCATATGGCCAGAGAATCCTGAGACAAAAAGCCAGGCAGGACTTAAGGTTTCTCACCTAAAACCCTTGATTTGCTGTCTTAGGCTCGGTTTCTTCACTTGTAAAAGGACATACCACAGCAAATATTTGTGGAATATGTGCTGTGGGCCAGACATTGTTCTGGGCGCTGGGGATATTGTAGGGAAGAGCCAACCTTGCTCTGAAAGAGTCTGTATCCTAGTGAAATAGAACACAAGACACAGATTAACAAGTAAATACAGCAATGTAGTGACCAGGAGGACCGAGATTAAAAAGGAAGCTGGTAAGAGAGTGTTAGGGTTTCAGTGGGCAATGCATTACCCTCTCCCCACTCCATAGGCTTGTGTCTTGGAGTACTTGTTCCACATCTGGTGATACTGTTTTGGAAGATTGTAGAACATTTAGGTCAGTGATTCTCAACCTTTCTAATGCTGCAACCCTTTAAGACAGTTATGTTGTGGTCCACCAACTATATGTGTGTGTGTGTAACTTTGTTACTGTTGTGAAATAATTTAAATATTTTTGGAGATAGAGATTTGCCAAAGGGGTTGTGTCCCACGGGTTGAGAACAGTCACTGCTTCAGGTGGTAGAGCCTTGTTGGGCTCCCTCCCCCCCCCCCCAGCACAGGTTACTGGGGGCTGGCTGCTGGGGTTTGATAGTCAGATTAACTTTCTATCTAATCTCCATTTGCAACCAACCAAGGTATCAGAGCCAGCTGCCTCACACTCTTGCCACTGTGTCTTCCTTTCAGTGATGGACTGTATCCCCTTAAACCGAGAGCCAAAATAACTCTTTCTTCAACTAAGTCTCATTGTGTCGGAGATGAAGTCACAGCAGTGAGAAAAGCGACCAATACCAACAATGATGACAAAGGAGGATAAACTGCTGCACACAGAAGAAGGAAAGAACTTCTAAAATGTATGTCTAGGAGGGATTCCAGGAGAGGATCTGACAAGGACAAATGTCCTGAGGCTTCCCAACTTGTTTTGTAGGCATAAATAAAGCATGGGCACAGCTTCTGGGATGCAGTAAGCAGTTCGCTGGTGCCTGCTCTCATTTTTTAAAAATATAAAGAAAGTATTTGTGCAGTACTTTTGCTAAGAGTTGACCAGCAACAGAGGCAATCTGTAACTCCAGACCTGTGTTGTTCACCTCCTTGAGATCACCTTTTGTTTGTGGAGCTAGTGTTTTTAGCTCTCACTTAGACATGAAATACAAGAGGACACAAAATAACCCAAACTAATAGTTCACCCAAAATGCCTGCCCATATTTTAATCAGAGGATAATTTGCACAAATGTTTATGTGTTTATACCTGCTGCTCTTACTCCATTATCGACAGGATGACAGTGTGGTATGGAAGTTGGCATTAGACAGCATGTCTTTCACCCTGGATTTGTGGGGTTGCTGGGAGGATCCCGTGAAAATCTGACTCTGGGCACCTTCTGCAAACCATCACAGCACACTGAATCACTGATGACCGAGGAACATGGAGTGAGTCTGCACTCAAGATCATGGCTCTGGTAGGACGAGGCCCACCCATGTTTGGGATAACTAGGAAATACAAGCTGGAGACCAATGCTTGCCCAAAGAAGACACAAAGCCAGTCAGAGTCCCAGAAGGACTCTTCTGTTTTCAATATTCTTTGAGATGCAAGTTGGTGGTATTTGTTTAGATTGGCCTTGAAAAGGAATCATTATGCTGTTAGAAAAAGTTACTTAGAAAAAGTTGATGATGTCTACAAGAGGATGATTAAACTAGGCACACATCACAGGAGGGAGAAGAAGAGAGATTTCTCTGTCTTCCAAAGATGTACAATTAAAGCTATAGGCACAGTGTAGCTTCAAAGGACAGACATTTCCGTGTCAAGATTAGTGGGGCTTTGGGGTCTTTCAACTCAGATTCTCAAGGGCTAGATTCAATTACTGAATTTTAGACCAGAAAGAAATAAAGAATTCTCTGTAAGTGATTAAAAAGACATAAAGTTACAGAAAGGACCATTGTGACAATGCCCATGTAGCCCAGCCACACTCCAGGCTGTCACCGACCACAAAGGCAGAAAGGCACTGACCCTAAAATGCAATTTCTTATTACTATCATTACTGATTAGTGGCAGAAAGAAGACAGGGGGGACTGAGAGGACTCATTTAAAATTCCTAGGTCAGGTTGAGTCAGCTTGGACACCCACATGCTTGTCTTTGTCAGTTCAAAGACTGGTTCCATTGGTACTGAGAGTGTAACAAGGGAACACCCCTCCCAGGTATAATTGTTTGCCTGTAGGTCCCAGAAGGGCCATTGAAGCTGTGAAGGTATTTTCACATCCTCCAAGAGTAAGCCTTGAAGTTTCTGTACTGCCTCTAGAGATAAATGTTCTCAGATTAAATGCCATGGCACCTTTAAATAAGTTATAGCAAGAGGTTTCTGATAGCACAATCCTAAATTTTATCCTAAATTGAAGTAAACATTGGTCACTGTTCATAAAATAAGAAAGCTATGAAGCCCATGAATATGCTAGCATGCTCTCTGAAGATCAAATACAATCAAGATGAGGTGCACTGGACAGAAGATGTGGTCATAGTGTGCTTACCATGATTATATACCTTTGAAGGAAGTCACTTCAGCTAGTGCCTTCGTATGTCCCACTTTTCTGTCATCCAAAGAACATGCCTGTCACCCAACTGATGGGCAAGTGGCAGTTTTAGTAAATGTGAGATCTCTAAATTATCTTCTAATTAATGAGAAAGAATCATGATAAGAAAGAGGAGTGAAGAGAAAGGGGAGGGAGGTCATGAAGAGAGAAAGGTGAGGACAAAAGAGGTGGGAAAGATGCTGCATGGTTTGTATAGAATAGGAGCCCAGAAATCTGAACAAGCTGGAATTCTTATCTTAATTTTCTTAGACGTTTTCTTTTCTTTTTCTCCAGGTATGAATAGGAGAGAATAGAAAGGGAAGAGACAAGGGGAAGTGAGAAGGAGAGAAGAGAGGAGAAGGGATCTTCATACTCAAATAAACAATTACAGATGATTAACTTCGTAAATCCTCAGCACCCTTCTGGGGAACACCACTTTCTTTGCCTCTGTTGTCTACTGCTCTTGTTGCAGTTATGTTCTCAAGCCCAAGAGGAACCTGTCATCCACCTCTTGAAATTTCAGCTCTAGGACCCTTTGAAACTCAAGACTGGCAGCTTTTAACTGTTGAGTAGACGAACTCCAAGCTTCATGGATGTATGTCCTCCATTGGCAACTAGCATTTAAGATGCACTGAGCAAGCAGGCAGGAAAGCATTATCGATAGCTTGTACTTTAACACAACCCTTGGCTTTGCTGGAGTTACTTTTTGGAGAAGCATGGCTTCCTGAGATGTCTAATCTCAATTGTCAACTTAGTTGGATTTAATCTTTATGGCATTAGTGAAGCAAAAGGTTGCTATGTCTGTGAGAGCCTTTCCATAGAAGCATAACTGAAGAACCACCCTGAGTGTTGGTGGCACCACCCCATGAACAATATAGAAAAAGGACAAAGTGAGCTGAGCTGGGCTGAGCACCAACATTCACTTCTCTGCTTCTTGGTTGCAAGCAAAATGTGATCATCTACTTCATGTTTATGCCATGATTTCTCCACCATGATGAAGACATCCTTAAACTATGAGTCCAAATAAACCCTTCCTCCTTTACATTGTGTTTGTTGTGTATTTTTTTTTTTTGTTACAGCAAAGAGAAACTAATATATGTATTCAAGGTGCCCTTCTTCTTGAGTCCTGTCTTGAGACCATAAGGACTTCCTTCTTTGGATAGGTTCACATATCAGCATTACACAAGGGCACTCATCCAATGACTTCTGGCCCAATCCAGAGGCATCATTCCTAGAAGCACACATAAGAAGACTGGGTCCTTAGTTACCTACCATAGATAATAAGGCATTTTTGAAAGGGTGGGTCACAAGAAGAAAGCTATTCACTGAACGAATATTGTCAACTAATATCCTAGCTCAAATGTATGAAGCAACCAGTGTCTGTTACTTAAGAGTAAATCAAATGGTGCTCACTGCATAGCCAAAATTATTTCATTTTTAAAGGAATTATTTACCTTGGAAACTAAAGAATCAGTATGGTCAAAATATCCTGTAATTTGAGATTCAACTCTAGACTATGGTTTTGCAGAAAGGGAAGACCACAGTGAGTTGATGGGTAATTGTCATACAAATAGACTTTGGGGTCCATGGATATTGTGGATCCTTTCCTATAATACTTGAGTAAAGCCTCATGAAATTAATTTTACGTGGGTGACTGAATGAGGACGTAACTTCAAGGCATACCTGCATAGTATTGATAACCACTTGACTTCCATTGGAAACTGGGTGAAGTGCTTAGTCCTGCCATGCCATGTGGGAATGACAGTACTTACTTCACAGACGTGCTGTGCGTTATTTAAATAAAGAACCCATACAATTTGTTGGAACGAATGTCTGCATATGGAGCACACTGAATCAACCTTAGACATCTATTTGATATTAATGGCCAGGCTGTGGATAAGAGGATGGAGCTGGAGATTTACAATATGGTCTATTTTCATCTACATTTCTTGGAGATGGTACATTATGAGTCAAATCGATTTTATGAGTCAAAGAGATTACCTGTGTCTTGGGGCAAGTTAAGGAAACAATAGTACAATGAGAAACCATGGTATTGATCATGCTGGGGACTTATGGTCTGGTCACCTGGCAGTGCAATCTGATTACTTGACATGGTATTAAGATTCTTTCATTTTTTTTTTATAAGAGGATCGTGGCATCCAATTTCCCAGTTACTGGAGAATGATGAGAGAACCAGGTGAAGGTTTTGGCTCACAGCTGGCACACATTTCTGGAATTGGTTTTATTAGGAAGACTCTGGTAACTGGCATCAGTGGAATTCCAGGAAGGAAGTAGCCAGGAAGAAATGCCAGTGAATGGAAAGAACACCAGCTCTCTCCACTGTGTGCACAGGAGGTGAGCTGGCAAGGAGAAGGAATTGAGCACTGGGTGTATATCTTGTACTTACTGGGTAAGCTCTATTGACTACCTATGCCTTTTCAGAGCAATCCCTACTATACACAGCTATCTATCGATTAAAAATACACAAAACATCGTTATCCTCCATCCTACAGGGAGATTGCCTTGTGTGATGAAGGAAATTCAATTCTGCCATGGAAATTCTTGATCTCTCCCGCTGGCTTCCACTTCTCCTATTTAATTTTCTGGTTCGGCGACCATCCATGTATCCATTGCAATATGACAGTGAATGTCATATGCTCCTCACTTCTTAGACAGGGGAACAAAATCTCCTAGAGACTGAGAAATGAGCCCCAAATGTCAAAACTGCTGAGCATGAGCGTTTTGATGGGAGGTGATTGATACCTTCGATGCAGCACTCTGGCTTCTTCCACTAACCTTAGCAGCCTTGGGTTCTTCCTCTTCAGTAACCAACAGTGAGATTGTGTTCCAGAAATGTATAGGACTATTAGTTCTTCCCCAAAGTCATTCCAAAAACAGTTGAAATAGGAAAATGGAGGGCTGCCTGGCCATGTCTGAATTTTAAAAGCTAAACTTCACTTGAAGTGTACGAGTTCTCAAAAGAAAACTCTAGAAGTCTGCTCTGAAGGGACTTAGCCCCTTTGTTGGTATTTTTCTGGGAAGCTGGTAATGAACCCATAAATGCTAATGAGGAATGTGCTGTAGCTCCCCCAGCAGGGCTGAGTCAAACCAGCCTCCTTAGAGGACAGAATTCCAGGGCTTGGAATGACAGCACTCACTCGGCCACACTGGGCTGGGCACAGCATCAGGAAGGGTACTGTCTGCTTTGTCAGCACAGCTTGCACCCTTTCCTCCTCAGCCTCTCTGACCTAGATTATTTTCCCAGGAGGATAGTTTCAAAGGCTTCTTTTTAAAGTCAGGCTGGAGCCTTTAGCTTTCCATAGGCTTATTCAGTTGCTATGTGCTGAGTACCAAGACAATATTGTGCCAAGACTGCCAAGAGCTGTGAGAAGTGACTCCCCATAGACTCCTTCTTGGTCCATCACCTAGTAGCCTTCATCCTATGGATCTGAAGCATCCACATGAGCCACAGTTTGTGAATAATGAGTCCATAAGTTGGGACACTGTCCAAGAATACTTAAGGGGCTCTTGACAATTTGAGACAGAAATAAAGAATGTCAAAGACTCCAGTTCTCTGGAAACCCATAAGAAGCCATTGTCAGTCTTAGCTCAGAGAGGCAAAAGAAGAGAGGGCAGCAAGCACCTTGAATGTAAGAGTAGTTCTTACAGCTGTAGCCCCAACAAGGAGGGAACTTATGGAAGATATCCCCTGTAGTCATTCTCCTTAATGGAAGCTCATCAGTAGAGTTCAGAGGCACCATCTGGGATACAGTCAGAAGAGCTGAGTGGCTTAGGAGTTGTACAACTTATTTCAAGGTATGAGAACCTTAGGGGTTAGTTAGGCCAGTACAATACATTATTTTCTCAGAAAGCTGTTTACCTCAACCTTCTGCCTCCTCAGACATACCCAACTACACTGATAATAATAGTATGCTGCCCTTCTGCACTTACTGATGGTCACCGTACCTGCTACTGGACAAAAGTGACTATTTATATATACCTTCTGTGTTGTTGTAACTCAGAGCCTTCCTCCATGCTCCATGGCCAATGGGCCGATGTTGATTGACATCTTTATTTGCTGAAGGGCTATGGGTATCTTACTGGTACAGCACTTCTCTGTGCATGACCTGGGTATCAAACAACAACAACAACAGGGCCATGGCCTGAACTTCCTGTGCTTTGCATGGGACAGTTCTCTTTGCAATGTATCTGACAAAGGTGGGTCAGGTAATCTACTGACCTTGAGGCCTCTAGAAAGTCTGTCTATGTAGTTGACAGACAGGAATGCAGATGATTCAAACCAGCACAAAGATGGACTCATGATGCATTTATGGCAGAACTTAATATCTCGCACTGTTTGCTTGGTGGATGGAGAAACGGGGGAATATGAAGGATTGGAATATAGGAGTGGGTCCAAGTCCCTAGGGATCTAGAGTCAGGTGCTTTGTTGATTGGCCAGTGTGAATGTTTCATATAGTGTTCTTAGCTGAGCATTCATCATAGAACACGATTCAGAAGCCATTGACAGAATTGATCTACTACATTCCTCTCCCTGTAGCCACTCCAACAGCTGTTCAGCCAGGAAATGGGAGGGGAGATAGATGCAGGTAGTTAAAGCATCTTATACACCGCTGGTCCTCCTATACAAAACCCCACATCATTTAGATGTAATGCTCAGAAGCCTATGATAAAGAGTTGACAACTTAGAGGTGAAGAAACTGAGATGCAAGAAAGTGGGAAAGAGTGGAAAGGGAAGGGGAAGTGAATGGAACAAAAACACATTTTAGACATATTTGAAAATTATGATATAAAAGGAATATATGGTAGTAAAAACTTTAAAAGTAAGAAAGAACGTCTCAAGATCACCCCTGAGCAACTAAGCTCGTGGGTGCATGACCCCTTGTGAGGGCTTCCTTCAGTCTTCTGGAAAGGTTTCTGTTCTCTAAATCTGCAGTAAGGCTCTCCAGCACTTCCCTGAGAGTTACCACACAATGGTCCTCTGCATTTCTGCAGATCGGAGCTTTTTCAACAGCAGGAGTGGTTCTGATGACCAGTCAGGACTAGATGATGAGGCGCATGTAGAGGCAGCCTTGGAGTCCAGCATATGTGCTGTCACCAGCATCTTAGTCTAGTCACCCTTGAGGTGCCCTGAGTGTATGGGCAGCAGGACTCCCAGAAACATACAGTAGTTACATCAGGAACAGTGCACAGGGCTTTGGGAGCTGTGCCTTCAGGGAGGGATGGAAAGTAGCCAGAGCTGCTTCTAAGAGACTCCCACACTGTAATCTTGTTCCCTCAGGCACCTTCACTTCTAGCAAAATCACTCTCCTCTGGGGAAGTCTGGCAGACAAACCAGGTTAGCAAAGAAGAGTCATTTTAACTGTAGGCAAATGAAGTGGTCCACATAGATCTAACACACTAGTTGGCGGGTCTAGGTAGAGCATACGTAAAAGGTTTCCCCCACTGGGATCTGAGTCCTTCATCTCATTCAACCCCTGGGAACTTGACTTGGGAATGGCTTACCACATAGGGACAAGCTAGTTTGCCAGTACAAAGGTCAAAGCCAAAAACTTTAAAAGAATGACGGAATTAAAAGTGATATAACTAACCCATCTTGTAGAGATGAGTTAGTAATATTTAAAAATAAATAAATAAAGCTAAGCCTACAGAAGCCAGTTGAAGCACTTCTGGAAGAGAGAGATGGGTGTGAGCTAGTGTCTGGAGTGTGTGTTTCTCATTGGCGTGTGTGTGTGTGTGTGTGTGTGTGTGTCTACATATGTGCTCTATACATATATGTATGTGTGCATCCTAGCAAGAGGTTGCTGAGGGAGGTTGCATTTGCCCAGTAAGAAGTTCTGACAAATGGAAGCACAGGACCATTGACGTCAAGGAAGGGGTGTCCTCTAAAGGCCCCCTGGCCTCCTTCCACAGAACTTTCTCCTAAGTTGTCTTCATTTCAGGCTTAGGTTTCCATAAACACTGCAGTTATTTATTTTATTTGCGTTTGAAATGTTAAACAAGTCCCGAAAGCAAAAGCTATGAGGGCGCTGTGTAGGCTCTCCGGAGAGGAGCTGCAGCACAAGAATCTTCTGCATGGGCTGGGCAGGGCTGCCTCTCCCCAACACATGTGGCTTCTGGGTCTCTGTGGGAGACCCCCCAGCATCCACGCCCTGCCTTCAGAACCCTGACAGCCCCAGGCTCCCTAATCTCCTTCACTGTTGTCCAGAGTCTCCTCTGGTCCACTCAGAGGAGAGCTTTCCCTTCTGATCTTCTCTCTCCAGGAAGAGAACACACACACACACACACACACACACACACACACACACACACACACACACAAAACCAGCAGCATTACCAAGAGAGATCGGTGGCATCCACTCAGTGCTCACTGGGATGCAGAGCTGGTGCACCCAGAGATGTGGCATTAACGTGCAGCAGTCTTAGCCCTTGTGTGATAGATGCTTCCAGTTTGCGCATCTTACAAGTAAAAAAGCCAGAGTCATGGAAAAATTAAAATACATGATTATAAGAGACAAAGCAGACTCTGGGGGAAAAGGATCATTAAAGAGCTTATTGGAAAAAACTATGTAATCAGGAGGGAGACTATTTCAATGTGGCATTTATTTTAAAAGAAAAAAAAAAACAATAGGGAGAGGGCATAAGAGTTTTTGCTGCTCTGGCAGAGAACCTGGGTTCAGTACTACATAGCTATATCATGAGGGTTACAACCACCCATAACTCCAGTTCTATAGGTTTGAACCCCCTCTTCTGGCAATCACAAGTACTTACACACACACACACACACATGCATGTACATTAAAATAAATAAATCTTTAAATCTTTAAAAATTATTAAAATGTAAAACAGTAAAATAATAAACTTCATTAAAAAAAAACGTTGCTGAGATTTTAAATGAAGGCAACTCAGTGGATTTAGCTCTAATCCCTGTGGCTTCTCAGCTCAGGCCACACCACCTCCCTGAGCACTCACTGGTGCCTATGGTGTGCAACGTAGGGCTGCTGCCCTCTGTTTGCGTGATCTCTGTCATCTTTGGAGCCTGACGTGGTGGGTGTTGTAACACTCATTGACATGGGAAAACTAACCCAGGCAAATTTCTTCTGCTCAGCCATTGTTTATGTCTACTTCTGTCTCCAATGGACAACCCAAATTGAATCCCAAGCAGGACCTGAGCCCAAGTTCCATGAGTCCTGTGCTCTCTCCAGAAACTCAAAGCTGTCCCAGTCAGCTTACGTCCAGGCTCTCTCTCCAGCTGTAGTTTAACCAAGAGGAAAGCAGCAAGGACTCTGCCCCAGTGTGGTACAGAGGCCGTAGGGATGCTGTATATGCAGCCAAATCTGTTCTGGACAAGAATTCTTCACAGCCTCAGCCAAACCTAACCCTGAGACCCTTATGGCTCATCTCTCTCCAAATCTCAACTCTGCTCGTCCTCAGAGTCTACGTAGATACATAACAGACCCTCGACTTCTAAAGCCGTCACCAGACTGCCCAGAGCCACTTTATTCTCTAAGCCTCTCCATCCTACTCATTCCTAACACAACAACACTGGTCACAGAGGTATCTACACCAGCAATTCAGAAGAAAAAGGTGGCATTGGAAATGGGAGGCAATGAGGAGTAGGGTGGAGACTTTAGAGTCAGAACCCAGATCATGAGGTAGGGCAAGGGAGCTGCTGATGCTGGCATGCCGAAATTCCCATTTGCTTGTGTAACTTTCAGCGGTAGCTGGGGGGAGGCTAGTTCAGGCAGCTATGCGAATGTGCCCTCCTGACTTACAACGAGCAGCATCTGAGCACATTGGGAGGGGATTCTAAGTAGGGATGTGGGGCTCGCCAGACTTAGTCTCTCTATCCACCCTGATTCTAAGAGTCTCAGCCACACAGGTCTAGACAATATGGCTTCTTTGCCACTCCTCAGACTCCGCTGTCATGGACAGACCCATTTCTAACTGTTCCCTCTCAAGAACGTGGGTTTGGGGGGGTCAGACAACGGTGGCTTCAAATACATTTACTCACTGTTAATTTATTGTCATTTATTCTAGAACATGTTGTCTTCTCTCATTGAAATAGATTGTTTTTCAATAAATATATTCCGATTAATGGCTTTCCCCTCACCCACCTTCTCTGAGACCCTCTCCACCTCTTTTCTTATCTATATCCTTCCACCCAAACTCACATTCTTTATTTTTCCTCTCTCATTAGTAATCAGACATTTAGAAAGTAATAATAATATAAAATAAAAGTAATCTTGGTTTCAAATGTGACCATGGAGAGTACACGAAAGGTCTGGTACTGTCCTCATGAAATTGGTGTCTTTTGTCCTCCTCCCTGGCTTGTGTCCTTCACTCTAACCTCATCAGGAACCCGGAGGAAAACCTGGTGTTACTAGTTAGACTTCAGAAATAATTTCTGAGATTTCCTGGGTGTGAGCCTAATAATGTTCCTGATCCTGGGTTCTAGAGAGAGTCTGACGGCCCAGGTGACTGTGAGATGCCTCAAAATAATGTGATCAGGCGAAGAACTGGGAAGAAGGAAAGTATAGTCTAGTTGGGATGAGGTATCCTAGTTTCAAAGGCAGCAATGGAAAGGAAGATTGCTCATTTGTATCTACACCTCAACATGCTCTGCAGGTTTTGGTACTGTCCTCACCTACTGGGGAAGCAGTGAATGGAATGAAGTTGGAAAACATTTCGGATGAGACAGTGAATGTAAACACCCTTTGTAGACACTTTTCCTCATGCCAGGGTGTCCTGGCCTACACAGCACACAGAGCTGATTTTATCTGTGTCCAGTTCTAGCACCTCCCTGCTTCTGCCCATCCCATAGAGGACGCTCCTGCTTCCCAACTGGTTCGTCCATTAGTCAGTTTCTCTCCAGCTTTATGTTTTCCTTAGCTCTTCTCCGATCTTGCCCTGCCTCAAGAGTTAAGACCCTGCCACACACTGGTGCTTTTCCATCAGGCCACATCTTCAGGTGTTGTCAGTAGAGGGCTTCCACCTCTCCTCCCAAGGCAGTCCCTCCAGCCTATCCACATAGTATGACTTTCATCCATTTCTCAGCTCATTCCCAGTCTTCAGCTGAGCCTTGCCTCACTCTCCTGGAGACATGCGAGCATTCTCTTAGCCTGCGTGCAACATCTCTTCCTCCTGTAGCAGAAAGTGTGGCAACAGGATTGTGGAAAGCTGCAGCAAGTACCTCCTGCTACCTTCAGGAGTCAGTGGTATGTGGTCCCTTTGAAGATCCTGGATCCTATGGAGGACAGAAATTTAACATCTGGTGCTGTAGCATAGCTGAAGGTTGAAGGCTCTAATTCATTTTTTCATTCTAGCTATTGCCTGGAAGACATATTTGCAGGTGCCTTTGACTCGTCTTAGAGTCGTTACTAATACCCCCATCCTTTTCAGTTGTAAAATCGAATTTTTTTTTCATCAAGAACTAGGCTCAGATCATCAATGCGCTGATGCTCATCACGTAGCTAGGAGAGCTAGAAGCAACCTGATCGTTGCATCTGTTCTAGGGGTGACGGGACAGCAAATACAAAACCTTATTTGCATTCAAGGACTCCACATTTTGGCTACTTTGTGATCACCATGCTTGCTTAAGTGCAATCAAGTTCTTTCTCAGCATCATCAGAGAACTCAAACAGGGAAAAAAAAAATCAAAACCTTGGGATTTAACAATAAGCAATGCTCTAGAAAACTGCTACAGTTTGGTTCTTGAACGTGTTCCAAAGGCAAATGCACTGAAGGCTGGGTCCTCAACCACTTGCGTTACTGGGAGATGAACAAGATTCCTGTACTACACACTCTACATTCCCGCCACAGTGAACTGGGACGTCACAGATCCAAAGCAACAGAGCCCAGTGAGTAGGAACTGAGAACTGTTAACTAAAGCAACCTCTCCTCCTTACAAGTTGATTCTCTTGAGTATTTTGTCGCCATAATGGAAACTTAATTAACACAATGACTTTTAGTGGGAACATCTTTTGCTAAACACCTTCCTGATAGATAGCAAACGTAGAGATGCAGCTACACTGCTCACTGATGCACCACTGGACATATAAGGAGCCTCAGCATCATTTAACTTCTCCTCCCTTGGGCTCCATGTTCAAGGAGACAGAGTGGCTACAGTGCTTCCCTCCTTTCTAGTCATACCACCACCACCTAGCTCAGAGCTCCTCCCATTGTGCCTCCCGCTGCCCCTCCCATTGCCTTTCCTCTCCCCTGGATTACTGGGATTCCTCTATTATTCATCTCCCCACTCCATCCGTCTCAGCCTATTCAACAACCTGAAGCCAGGTTTATCTGCTCGGCTCTAGTTCATAAATAATTTGGTTATGTTTAGTTCATAAATAGTTTTTATTTTTATTTATCCTCTCAATGAATAAACTATAGTTAGGCTATAGAGCTACCACTTTTCCTTGAAGTGCAATGTATCTCTGCTCTTTTCTATAAACATGGAGACAGTCAGATCTGTGATCGACACAGTATTGGTCAAATTCCATCTCCCTGTAATCTATCTCTCTTTGCAGAGACTTCCTTACTCTTCATCCTGAATTCTCTCTATCTACTCACAAATAACCATCCTAAGAAGTCTAGCTTACAATAAATGTCATTAGAATTGACTGAACCAGCATCTCTTTCTGATGGGACCTCAGTGTTCCCACACTCTATTCACATGGTAGGAACCTGCTGCAGCAAGACCAATAAGAACATTTCTTCTCCAAAGAGAGAGGATTGCCCTATATCAGGTGGTGTACCAATGCCAGAGCAAGCAGTGTCTCCTAGGAGATCTTCTATGGAGAGCAGGAGAAAGAGGCCATGGGCTAGGATCCTGACTTCCAGATTCCCTTTGTCTTCTAGCTCCATTCCAGGCAACATATCTCTCTCTCTCTCTCTCTCTCTCTCTCTCTCTCTCTCTCTCTCTCTCTCTCTCTCTCTCTCTGTGTGTGTGTGTGTGTGTGTGTGTGTGTGAGTGTATCCAAAGCCACTAAATTTACTAGTTGTGTGAAGTAATAATTCCCTAATTACTTTTAATAAATAATTCCTTTTACTTTAATAAATATCTCCTATTTTGCTTATGTTAGAATTGTGCTTTTGCAACTGATAAGGTAAAAGAGACTTTATGTGGACACACACCACACTGTGAAAGGTGGACAAAGACACGCATGTGCTCCACCCTGCCTGTTTTATGAGTATGTAAATATTGCTCTTATGTACCTCCCTGTAAATAGCTTGAGGGCAGTTTATCTGACATACATTTGTATCTTTCATGCTGTCTCACATATAATATGTCTGAAATATCGCTTCCTTGGTAGAGTGAATGAAAGGTAAATATTGGAAAGGATAAGCTGTTCGCTGGGATTATGAATCTTACTGGCCACCTCCATCCATATACTCTGGAAATAGAGGCAAACATTCATTATCCATCCATGGTCATTTTCAGTCAGTAAAAGTAATCTTCTGAATTCCATGGGTATTCATTTGAAATGTTAGAAGCCTTCTGTATGAATCCAGACTCTCCAAACTCACAGGGACCAAGCTGAGTCTGCTGGAGGATGGCTGAGACTCAGACTCCATTGGATTCCATAGTATAAAAAACTGCTAAAGAGGCTTTAGCGACGAGGAGGCAGAGGATGGACCTCTTAAGGCTCCACTGCAGTTAACTCCACTGAGCATGAAGCTTCAGCCAAATGACCCACAGTGAACAGTCCAGTACTGAGAGTCTTCTTGCCATGTTTGTCAGAAACTGGGGCAATATTGGAATAGTGTTCGTTCTTGTGTGGAGAAGACAATGTTTATCTAAGGGGTAATTATGTATGGAATGCTTGGGTCACAGTTGTGCTTTTTAATTTCCTGTTTCTTCTCCCCTTATTTAGTACGAGTGTCAAGGCTTCCAGACAAGGCTTCTTTGGTACTTAGAATTATTGGGCCACGAGGCCTGAATTTGTGTCTGATTTTCTTGCCCAACCAACCAGTTCCTAGCCCCACCTACCCCAAACCACTGTTCTTCATTGTTCTTCGGAAAGAACTCAGCGGCCCGTGAACAGCTGTTTCCAGGGGGCTGGCCAAGTGGAAACTGGGACAGAGCCCAGGCTGCTCTCTTGTATGCACTCAAATGGTGGGCCTCTGGCAAATCCAACTGTTACTCGCCAGTGCACCCTCAGCTGAAGCACCCTCAGCTGGAGCACCTCAAGTGTCACCCTATAGCACCATCTTCCACACCCATCCATGTTATTCTGTTAGGCAATCAAGAAGCCTGTGCTACACCTAACCAGATCTAGCCTCTCATTTCATGGCAGGGAGAGGCATCTCTTGCTCTAGGAACATACTATTGACACACACACCTTTCTTCTCTTCCTACAAGAATGTTCTTCCTATCTCTCAGCAAAGTTTGTAATCCATGAAGTGATTTGAAGATGAACCTCCCCCACAAATGTAGAGTAAGAACTTGAATATATGAGCAGGACGCATGCACACACGGGCTCTTATTTGCACACTGACTGTGCAAAAACGCAGATGGAAAAACAAAGCAGAAATGAACATATATTTTCTTAAATATTTTCTCCCTTTTACTTTGCCTTCAGTCGCTATTTTCGACTTCTTCACTCTGAATATAAATATTCTTAAGTATTATTTTCCCAAGAAGGTAGAAAAAGAAATGAGAGAAGAAAAAAAAGATCAAAGAAAGAAAAAAGGAAGAAGTGGAGAGAGCGAGGGAGGAGGAGGAAGGGAGGAGGGAGGAGGAGGGAGGAGGGAGGAGGGAAGGAGAAGAGAGGGAGGAGCAGCTCCAGGCAGACTCCACTTCTGTGCACATAGTCATTGCCTGAACATCACCACCAAATGACATAAGATCGAATTTATGCCAAACTCCAAGCTCATTGTGCTCACCACTGCCACTTCCAGTGCATCCTCTGTTTTTATGGCTACCCACCAGAGGTTTTCCACCTGTGTGTCACAACCTCTTAGGGGGGGGGGGGATCGCATACCAAATATTTACATTACGATTCATAATAGTAGCAAAATTACAGTTATAAAGAAGCAACAAAATAATTTAATGGCTGGGGGTGGATCACAGTATTAGGAAGGTTGAGAACCACTGCTACACACAGTAGATTCATGTACCCCAAAGGAAAACTTACGCTACCTTAAACTTCCCTCTTAAGGCCCCAATTTAACTAGTAACTAAATCTCTTCTCACCTGCCTCTTAAATGGCTCACCTAATTTTCTTAAGGGCAGGAGGTGAGGTGACAGAAGATTAAGCCTTGCTCATACTTGGTAACCACTCCACCACTGATGTATATCTTCAGCTCTTTTTCCATTATTATCTTGAGACAGGGTCCCATTAGGTCTCCCATTTAACCTTGAACTGTCAAGCCTCCTGCTCCAGCTGCAGGACAGCTGGGATGTCAGATCTACACCTCTGCATTTGAACTACCCTTTTTATGACTCTGCAGAAACTCGTGTCTTTTTATGTGAATAAAGCCTCTAAATTCTGCCCCCCTGCCCCCGCCGGTGAATGCTTTGAAAGCATAAATCTAGTACTACCTATAGGCTGCTTAAGTGCATGACTATTCTTCAGATCCTCTGGACTAAACTTTAACAACAACCTAACAGTTGGACCACTATGGGAATGGGCCCCATATGCACCCCAGGCTCTCACTAGAACCTCATTTTTCTTCCAGACACTTCCAAATACTTCAACCTGCTGTCCTCTTTTGTTCCTGACACCTTAGGGCTTCACACATGAAGTTTGTCTCCCATGAGTGTCGCATCTCCACTGTCTCTAACACATCTTAGCTACAAGCATGACTTCATCTGTAAAGATAGCCAAACCTCCGTGGGCCAGACTTGGGGGATGCTATTTTGTGATACTTAACCCTTCACACCTTCTTCATGAGCACAAAATTTTGTTATATTATAAAATGGTGTGTGTGCATGTGTGTGTGAGTGTGTGTGTGAGTGTGTGTGTGTGTGTGTGTGTGTGTGTGTGTGTGGCCTCCAAATTCAATACCATCTTTTATCTTTCCCTCTGTGTCTATTCATGGCTAGTCCAAAGTTTTCTACCCAGTAGGTTTGAAACTGGAAATAAATATTTGTTAAGAAAAGAGACAACCAGAGGGGCAGAAACTGAAAAGGGCCACAAAACAGAGAGTTTGTGATATGATAAATTAATCAGAAAACATAAAAATCACCAGGTTGTACAGCTTCAGGAATTAGCATAGAATTCCTCTGCAACTCTGTGAAGAAAGGGTAGAGAACTAGAGGAGATATTTAGTGCAGACCCACGATTGTGATGGAATACTGGCAGCCTACAGTACAGCTGAAATGGGGGATTGCTAACCGCTTAGTTAACTGCATTCAATTGAACTCAGTCATTGATTTTTCAAGTAGGAATAGACTTCATCTTTGTGGCTTGGTGAAAGTGGAATTAATTCTAAGCGGAAACTAAAAGGATATAAAGCTAAATATACCGTGAAGATCTTTCTAACAATAAATCTACTTGGATATGGACTGTGTCAAGACATAGGAGTCTGTTCTACAGATTCCTAGTTCTGTGACCTTGAAGAAGTTTTACTTAACCTCTCTGAGCTTCAGTTCCCTTGTTGAAAAATGGCTGTGATAGTGACACATGTCTGAATATAAATAGCATGATGAAATGTGCTCAGTGTACAATGGGTAGGAGATCCATATTGGCTTTTTATTAGTGATTGTTAGTGCTTTCTTATTGAACCATTGGGAGCAGAGGTGGACTACTGTGCACATAGCTCCTTTACCATTTTACTTGCCTCTCTACTATGATAGATATTTGTGAATCTAATTGCCACATGGACTGTCCCTTTTTGAAGGAAGGGTCCAAATCTGTTCTGCCTGATTATTTCTAGTTATTTATTTTTATTCTGTGTGTATGTGTGCCTATATGTATGTATGTGTATCACATGTGTGCCTGGTGACTGTGAAGGCCAGAAAGGGCATTGAGTCATCTGGAACCTGGATTGTAAATAGCTCTGAGCCACCATGTAGTTTCTGGGAACCAAATCTAGGTCCAGTGCAAGACCTACCATAGTGCCACCTCTCTAGCTCCATGTTTTACTTTAATAAACTCCTGAGACCTTGTAACTTGGGAGGTTTTTTTGTTTTGTTTTTGTTTTTGTTTTTGTTTTTTTTTTTTTTTTTTTTTGGTCTACATTGGATTGGGAGATGTGGTCTCTTTAAGCATTAGAGGCTTCATTAGATAGCACATCTGAGAACTTGTGGTCCAGTGATTCCATGGCCCTGGTGCACGTAGATGATGCAGTCTGATTCACCCTTCCTTTCTTCCAGCTACTTAATCAACTGGGATGACTGAGGTATGGATTATTTATCTCCTTGCCGTGATAGAATACCTACTAACAGAGCATAAGGGAAGGAGGTTTTATTATTCTCCCAGTGTGAGGGTCCTGTCCAACATTGGATGCAAAGTCTTGGTGACAGATGGCTCCATGGTGGCAGATTTGTTCAGCTGAGATACCCCATCTCCTCACGTTGGGCACAGCACCAAGCAGAGAGCAGACAGGAAGTCAGTTTGGGCTATAAAACCCTAAGCCCATCCTCAGTGACCCAGTTCTTCTAACCAAGCTCTGCCTCCTAAAGATTCCACGATGTTCCAGTGAGGAACAAAGTGTTCAAATACGTAAGCCTGTGGAGGAGACAGTTCACAATCAAACCACAACAGGCAGCGACTGTGTGCCACGCAACAGCTCATTGTTGGACAATAAAGGCCCATTTGGTCTTTGACCACATGGAACTTGTGGTCCAGTGATTCTATGACCCCGGTGCATTAAGGAGTTGTGTGCAACCCAAGCTACCTTGAAAGACTTCAGATGTCGGTCTTCGTGTTGCTCCTGTTTGCTAACCTTTAGCTTATCCTGTCTAGGAAAGAATGAATGTGTCAGTTAAAAAGGACAAGTGATCATCTTTATGTTTGATGCTTTACGTTCCACAGCTTGGGGAGCTTCTCACACTTGTTCTGAGTCTTTTTTCCTTCTTCTTCTTTTCTTTTTTATTTAACTTTTTATGGATCCTGTCTTAGTCAGGGTTTGTATTCCTACACAAACATCATGACCAAGAAGCAGTTCCGGAGGAAAGGGTTTATTCAGCTTACATTTCCACATTGCTGTTCATCACTGAAAGAAGTCAGGACTGGAACTCAAGCAGGTCAGGAAGCAGGAGCTGATGCAGAGGCCATGGAAGGATGTTCTTTACTGGCTTGCTTGCCCTGGCTTGCTCAGCCTGCTCTCTTATAGAACCAAGATTACCAGCCCAGAGATGGCACCACCCACAAGGGGCCTTTCCCCCTTGATCACTAATTGAGAAAATGCCTTACAGTTGGATCTCATGGAGGCATTTCCTCAACTGAAGCTCCTTTCTCTGTGATAACTCCAGCTGTGTCAAGTTGACATAAAACTAGCCAGTACAGATCCCTTGTGAGTTTCACAAGGAATTTAGGTTTTTATCTGTTACTTTTCTGACCACCCATTTCTTTAAATTAGCATAATAAGATAGTGCAGGCTCATCTCGTATGGTGTCTCTTCCACTGCCACCAGCAAGGTTCCTCCTCTGAGTAATGATAATTAGAGTCCAAGGTCATAGACTTGATGAGTTCATACTTACTCGAGTGTTACTGTCTTCAGTCTCTTCTGTGAACCCAACTCTACATTAAGAGAGACATACATATACCTAGGTGTACATATATTTCAGTGCAAGTTAGTAATTGTTTCGTGCTATTTCTTTTTCTTCTACTCTCTTTGGAAAAGCAGATATTTTTATTGAAAACTCAAACAAGAGGTCTATAGTGATGGATCTGTAGATAAAGTACTGGTGTGCGTGAGTTTGGGACCCCAGTACCCACTCGGAAAAGCTTGGTGTGGTGGCATGCTCCCTGTACTGGCAGGTGGAGACAAGGGGATCCCAGAGGCTCACTGGCACCCCATTTGAGTTCCAGCTTCAGTGAGAGACCCTGTCATCAAAAATAAGGTGGAAAATTACAGAGGAAGATAACCAACATTAACCTCTGATCTCCACAGGCACACATACAGGCAAGCATACCAACATGTTCATGCACACACACACACACACACATACACACATGTGCGTGTCCTTTCTACACATATAAGGTCAAACCAGGAGGTAACCTAGATGGAAGGACTCTCGACCCTGGGTTTCATATCTGAGAATATTAAGAAAAGCATTGGACAACATCAACATTATCTTTCAAATCTCCTTAACAACCAGTTTTAATAAATTGAGAAAGACCCAACCAAATGGTGCAGATATTTCTCTTTCTCACTTACTTTGTGACTAGGACTCAGATAATTGGTAGATTCCTTGTGAAAGATAATCATTGTCCTGAATGTTCCTTACACATCAGTTACTATCTCTCTTCCCCTCTTTCGCTCCATCTTCTCTTTTCTTTTCTTCTACTATTATTTTTACTCTCCTTTTCTTCTTCTTCTTCCTCTTCCTCCTCTCCTTCCTCCTTTCCCTCTTCTTCCTCCTCTTCTTGCTCTTCTTCTTTCTCTCCCTCTTCTTTTTCTCCTCCCCCTCTTCTTCTTCCTTTGAACAGGATGTAGTGATTTGAAAATGTCTAACCCAGAATTTCTATATTGGCATATTTTACTTGATTCATTGAGATCATTTACAAATAAAACTTCCAGGGGAAAATTTTACTGCTTAGAGCCTATTATGGCTGTGTTCACCTATCTGTGGTGATCTGGTACCATAAGGAACATAATTGTCCCTGAAGAGAGAGGGTGTGTGTGTGTGTGTGTGTGTGTGTGTGTGTGTGTGTGTGTGTTTTGGGGGATGTTTGGAGGACAAGACAAGAACATCACAGTCCTGTGTTGGATGTGTTTCTCTTCCTACACTTCAGTAACTCATAGGAATATACAGGAATCCTGGGAAAGGGGGGAGGGGAATAGAAAAACATGAATAGTTTTCTCCTGTTTTGAGAGCAATGGCCTTGGGGGTTTGGTTTTGTTTTGTTTTGTTTTGTTTTGTTTTGTGTTACAATGCAAGAACTATGAGTAACAGAACAGGCCAAATGGGACCTCCCTTTTTCATCCCCTTTATTCCTGAAACCATTCTGAAGCAAAGAAGTGTTGTTGTTAGGTTGCAGAACCAGTCAGTAAGTTTCCTTGATCTTTCTGAAGACATTGAGCAAAGACATCTGATAAATCTCTAAAGAACCCTGTCTTCACAGTAGACAAGATACACAATTTGGAAAATTGTGTTAACAATTCAAATGGTGTTATACCTCTCTCAGTTCATGCTCTGATACAAACAGGAAACTCCAGTGGCACAAAAAGCACTTAACCCCCACCAGTGACTTCAGGCATGCAACTCACCTGGCTAATGGAAAGATGATGTGCCAACTCCAAGATTAGATGTCAAAAGCCACATGTGTTAGGATGGCTTCCTTAGGATTCCCCCATTGCTCTGAGATCCTACTTAGTCCAATCCTAGGAAGAGGCTGAGAAACATGTGGAGGTACAGTGCTTCAGCCAAGCCTAACATGTTCAGCTAACCCCAGAACCCTTTACATGTGTAAGCAAGGGCAGCTTGGAATAGCTCAGTTCTACAGATGTGTGGGAAATAAATGCTTATTGTTATATGACACAGAGTGTGTGTGGTTGGTTGCTTGCTCCACATCAAAAGTTAAATGATCACAGAGTTAAAACTTAAAGCTCCTTAGAAGCTCCTAAGAATAACAATGCCTTTTATTTATAGAGCATGCTGGGGCTTTCTGTATACTTTGCAGTGTGCATTGTTGAGCTTTCTTGATAGACCTATGAAATATTTGGGGGAAATATTATTTCTCTTTTATAAATGTCAGCACTGAAGGTACAAAAGAGGGGAACCAGTTTGCCCATAGCAACAAAGCTAAAGGGGAATGGGAGATGCATTGCCCTCAATGCTGACTCAATACCATCATCAAACTAGAGGTTGCAGGTGTGGGGACAGTGAACAGATGGACATAAATCATATAATCATAAGTTTGATAAATCTTTGGGTGGCTGAAAACTATTGGTTATTCATTGAATGGACTAGATTTCTCTAGAAAAGAAGAAGTCTGGGGCAAGGGGACCATAAGTCACATTTGAAAAAAGGGGACTGCTATGGAGATAAGGCTCTGAGCTGTGTGTTGTTCCAAGGACAATACACGTGTAACTTACTTGTGTTTGCAATATTCATGGAAATCTGTTAGCAATCTCATAGGCATTATCTCACTACCTTCATAATAACACCATGAATAACATCATAACACAATATAATGTAGCACGGCATAACAGCGCTGCATGTGATGTGAAATAATTCAAGCCCTGGAAATTAAGCAATAACCTGCCAAACTTCACATAGAAAGAACATGACGCTACACAGAGGTCCAAATCTATTTGATTCTTACATTGGCACCTCTGTCTTGGGTTGCAACTAAAACCAGGAAGATGGAAGTCATTCCAAATAAGCTGAGAGACAGAAGCAAGTAACGGCACCAGAGGAAAGAGCAGCTAGAAACTGCCCAGTGTTCTGAAAACAATGAACTTCAGAGCAAACTAATTTTCTCCCCAGATATTGATGTTCAGTGATACTATCAGGAAGTCTGTAGCTCACAGACTGACCCTGTGTTATGAGTCCCCAAAGAAAAACAAAAAGGCAAGCATTCACCTACTACTTCCTTCTCTCTAGTCTTTGTATAACTCTCAACATATACAGCATCACCCAGTAGTGCTCCCCCCACTCCCCCCCACCCCCCCCCCCGCAACAAAGCCATAGTTTGAACCGTGCCATGTGATAGAAAGAGCCCATGCCTCAAAGTTAACATCCCGGGCAGCAAAATCCAGCTTGGATTAAGAGATGCCCTTCTTGCCCTTCTTGAAACTCAGAGGGCAGTGCCATGTACCTTAGAGGATCCTAAAGGAACTAAAAGATATCTGAGGTGCAAAGCTTGGTAAGTGTCTGGGCCATTGAAGTTTTCAATATATGTGCTTCACTTCCTAAGCTACTTGCATGGGAAGCCGTGTAGTTTGAACATGAAGTGCCCTCCATAGGCACATAGGTTTAAACAGTAGCAGTATCCTTGATTGGAGCAGTTGTGGAATGTTTACTAGGAAGAGCTTCACTAGAGGAAGTGGGTCATTGGGGTTGGGTTTTGAGACTTTATAACCTAGCCCCACTTCCTGTTCTCAGCTTCCTGTGGTGGATACAGTGTAACCAGGCAACCTCTTGCTCCTGTCACTACTCATTCTCTATGACTACAGTGGCTTGCCTGCAGGCATGGACTGTTTCCCTCTAGAACTGTAAGCCAAGATCTTTTCTCTCTTACTTGCCTTGTCAGGGTGATAAGAAAGTAACTAGGATACAATTACCAGAAAACAGAGAAAGACAGAGGTGTCTGGGTTATAGAAGACAGACTGTCGTAAGTCAATCTACTCTAGGTCCTCACTGCCACTCTGTCCTGACTACTGCGTATTCTACTGCAGCAATAACAGAGGTGAAAACACCCTCTCACACACAACAGTGATATAATTTTATCTTCCTGTACCCATGGTGTCTTCTCCATGTAGTTGTAGGCCCTGTCTCTGTACAAATGAGTTCCCTTGCTTCCCTACTCCTTCTTCCAAATGCAACTGGACTTCGTGTTTGTTTCCCTTATGCGAAGAGGGCTAGGGTCTGCAGGTATGTGTTTACTGCAGGAATCAAAGGCCTAGTTGCTGAGGTATGACTTGCAGTCCCTCAGAGTCCCTGCAGCTTCTCTGGTCACCAGACAACATCTGCAAAACTATCAGACTGTGTCAATGGCTAATGAGAAAGCCATCTATTTTCTTTGACCATTCATGTCTAAAAGGACCCCTTTCAGTTGCCTCTTCCTACCATGTGGATAATATAAATGAGATGTCTTTTATTTCCCATCATATACCCCAAAGAACCTGACAACCCCTCCTGGACTTAATGGTCTTCACATTTCTGCCACCTATGGAGGAAGAGGGAGGAGAGAGGGGCAGGCATCATAGGAAAGTGTGGCAACCGGCAAGAACTCTCTTTCCTGCCTAAGTAAGGATTTTCTGTCCTTTGAGACTGTGGGAAGAAAATAAAGACATGGAGACACCAGGAAGGAGAAGTTGTAGGAGACCCCTGGAGGCAGATGAAGGACCTGGAACCATCAGAGCCTGCATGGAGCTGTCACTCAAGTCCACATGTGACTCTTGTTCTCTGCAGGATCGCCACATGCCCTGTGCTAGAAAGAGCCAAAAGGACTTCTCTCATTCTTGTGTATGGGGAAGGCTGTGGCATTTCTTGAAGTAGTATGGCAAATAGCTTTGCTTTTTCTTCCAGGGAAGAGTGTGCTTCAACACACATGAGCTAAAGAAGACTTCAAAACAGTTCTAAAGCTGAGGATGTAGCTCAGTAGAGTGCTTGCCTAGGAAGCATGAAGCCCTGGGTTCAATCCCCAGCACTGGCTATAGGGGCACATGCCTTAATCCCATTCTCAGGAAGGGGATTCTAGTCTTGCTCATCCAAGTCTACATAGACTCCAGGCTAGTGAGAGATACCATGAGATCCTGTATACTCCTTAAAAGATGTGTTAAATAAAGACAATAATGGTGCCATAATGGTTGCTATAACTTGAGTATGTCCCCTGCGTGATCCATATTATGCAGTTCTTTTGCATCCATTATTTAATATCATCTCTTCCTCAACTCTTTGGTATGGTTCTACATAGTCTGACCTCAACTTAGCTTCCCAGGGTCATCTCCTACCATCCAGCAATCTCATTTATGAATATGCTATAGGCCTTGGTCCATGCTGTTCACGACACTACGTAGTCTTCCAAACTAGCCACTCTCCTTTCCTTAAGACCTAGTGTGTAGCATGCAAATATACAAACATTCTCTCAGACAGAGAGGGTCAGTTAGTACTTTAAGGGGCCATCTTAAAGGCACATCCGTAATTTCTATGGGGCATTAATTAATTAACCATCGCATTCTCTCTTTCTGGATTGTAACTCTTTGGCTGCATGGGATTCTTATGCATCAAGAGTACCAGGCCCATGATGAATGAAAATTTACAAAAAAAAAAAAAATTTTTTTTTAAATGGAATTGTACTGGCTACGCTCCTTTGGGTACCTTGACCACACCATTTTAGAGAAATGGAAGCACAGCAAGCGCCCTGTGGAGTAGCTAAGGGAAGATGCAATGGAGGGGATGAGACTCAAATACACAGAAAGAATTCCGGACCGTAACAACAACAACGTAGGAAAAATAAGAGTCCCTCACTAGAAAGTTCATCTTTTGTTTCCCATTTCCAGACTGTAGAGTGAATCACAGTATGCAGTTCATCCTTGCAAGATAGGGAAGGGTGACCACATACGTTATTCGGACTTCGTAGGCATGGTGTCTGCTTTCTCATTCATTTATTCAAGCTTTGAATTACATCAACAGGAAGTCCTGGGTCGATTGATATCTTATACTTCAGTAATACTACTACTGCACATGTTTTATCACTCACGGTGTCTCAACTCTGGCCATGTGGAGCTCTCTCGGTTGTTTCTGGCATTCTTTCAATACATTTCTAACACTTTATTAATTGAGCATTGGCTTATTTCCTGGCAGTGAGATGCTCCCAGCTCCTAGTGTATATTACCCAAGCGAGTCTGAGAATTGGCCTTTTCTATTTTAAAATGTCCTAAACGGGGAGATCCAGGGAACAGATGTGCTCACTGATATTTGGGTGATGTGGCCTGTAGACCCATTAAGCACACTGAGTTAGAGAAGGTATGCACATAAGGTGTGATAAGCTGGTTTATCTGCCTTGCTATCTGGCCAAACATGAATCCATGCTGATGGTGCCAGCTTTGAGCAGAACCCCATGGTTCATTCTAATCTTCCCTCTTGCCCTGTGTACTATTCCTCTCTAGCAGTGTGGTCCTCAGAACTCATATCCATTACTGATTTGTTTCAGCTTGTTATACCAGTACAGTGGTTTGAACATTTTACCACCCAGACTGCGGTACTCACGTACTGCTCCTTGCCTAGTCTTACATCTACGTCTACTTCCAAAGTTGCCTATGTCAGCTCCATCTTCCTACCCTGTTCATTGGGGTTATGTCACACATTTGTAATGCACTTAGATTCCTTTCATTACTGTCTGCATTACATCCTGGAACCTTTTGGTCTCCTAATTGAATTTCTTTAATTTGCATGCATTAAGATTTCACTCTCTGGGCTATAAAATTCCATGTGGTTTGGTAAATACGTAGTGTCCTGAATCCACAAGTGACGTAGCTCAGAGAATGGTTTTACTGCCCTAAAATGTAATCCTCTGCACCTCATCTAGTCAACCTCTACCCCTACCCTTGGCAACCACTGATCTAGTTTTTATCTCTACGGTTTTAGCTTTCTGGAATGTCATATAAATGGAATCGCATGAGGCAACCATGCAGCAGTGGCATGTTTCTCTCCCTTAGCAATATGCAATTTTAGATTCACAGGCTAACTATGAATGATAACTCACTCTTTCTGCAAATAGATAGTCTTCCATTATACAGAGGGTCTTAGCTGGTTTGCCCAGTAGTCTATTAAAAGACATCTCTGGTGGCATTATAGATAAGACTGCTGAAAGAAATGCTAATATTGGTTTCTGTGAGCATGTTTTTGAGTCAGTTGGATGGACACCTACCAGGACAAATACTGGGGTGTGTGTGTGTGTGTGTGTGTGTGTGTGTGTTTTATTTTTGCATAGAGTCTTACTATATAACCATGGCTAGCTTAGAACTTGCTTTGCAGAACAAGCTGGCCTCTAACTTACAGAATCCTGACTGCCTCTGCCTCTAAATTTCTGGGATTTAAGGCATGTATCACACCACACTTATATTGCATATGAACTTACAAACTCCATTCTGAAGTTATCTTAGCACCCTGTCTTCCTACAGGCAGTGAATAAGTATTAGCATTGTACACTGTCTCCACTGACGATGGCAACCTTTAGTCATTTTAAGTGCTGGTATCTTATTATTTACACTTGACACTGCCTTGATGGCAGATGATGGTGTCTTTTCATATGCATGTTTACTCTCTACAGTTTGCCCCACAAACTGTTTGCTCAAGTCTTGTGATCTTGTTAAAAGTCAATTGTTTTCTTATTACTGACCTAAGAATTTATTCTAAACTCAGGGTAAGATGCCTCAGCATTCCAGTCTGTGGCTTATTTCTATTTTTCTCATTATTTTTCAAAAGAGCGTTTGATCTTAAATTAATTAATTAATTGTTTGCTGTCTTTAAATTTTGTCTTTTTTTTTTTTCATCCTAAGATTAAATTTTTTGTCCTGTCTTTCCTTATAGAAGCACTGTAGTTTTAAACTTACTTATCCCTGTGTCTAGATTCAGACGTGGCTGGGATCCCAACAGTGTCCAGAGCATTACAGCCTTACAGATGTACTCACTGCCACTCTATTTTGTGATGCTTATGACGCAGTGACAAGGACCAATCACCAGATGCCTGGGCCAGAGATACCCTGAGAGAAAGGCCCTCTGACTCCCATTTGTGGCTTACCCACCGCCTTGTTTTGTTTGTCCCTTTTCCTGTGCCAGCCCGCATGCCCCTCCCCTCATACACTCATCTCCCCTCTTCACACTGGTTTATGCTTCCTTTCCCCCTTCAGTTACTTATGCTACTTCCCGCTCTACTTTCCAAAGATGTCTGCTCTCTCTCATCCCACCCCACCCCCCCTTCCTAGCCTGTGGAACGTCACCCTTGCTTCTCTTTCCACAGCTGGTTGCTTTCTGTTTTACTGCCCCACCCAGGGCAGTACCAATACTTACTGTCAGGACCAACTCTGTTGTTCTCTCTCAATCCTCTTGGCAGCCTTTCAGCTGCTGGGCAGTTAGGAGAAAATGTTCTTCCCACTTCCTGTCAAATCCCCCACCCCCACCCTGTGAGCTTAAGTCTCATTAACATGAGCCAATCTCCAATGCTCCTGTCCAGTCTTCTTTAAGCCCCACTGCTCTAATCACCTAAGGAAATAAGTGATTCTCGAATTTTAAGGACCATGAGGGATCCATTATGTCTTAGATGAGCCCAGGAATCTACTTACTTAAGGGTTATCCTCTAACGCTGGTGATCTCTTGGAGGAACACAGACATGGGAGCCACTGGAGGGAGGGGTGATGGAACTGTTCTTTCCAACTGACACAAGGTAAGCCCCAGAGCCTAGTCTCAAGTCCATTCAACTAAGCACAAGAGCCAGATTACATAATGATACCTCTGATCCTCATATGGGAAATGAGACTTATAATATTTACATTGTACATTTCATGCAGTTACTAAGAAGTTATTCTGAAAGGGAGGGGAGGGGAGGGGAGGGGAGGGGAGGGGAGGGGAGGAGAGGAGAGGGGAGGGGAGGGGAGGGGAGGGGAGGGGAGGAGAGGAGAGGAGAGGAGAGGAGAGGAGAGGAGAGGGAGAGAAAAGAAACATGGAAGAGCAGTGAATGTTGCCTAGCAACTACATGAATCCTTTGCAAACCTTTACACATTGGATTCACAGGGGAATCTTGCAAAAGATGGATTCAGCTCAGTAAATATACAGGTTGCAGCTGAGACTACATCCCCAGCATATTCCCAGGGGATGCTGATGTTGTAACGAATGCACCACACTTTGAGTGGAGAGTGGAGAAGAAGCTGATGGGCTTAAGGAGAGAAGTCAACCAAGATGGAATAAGCTGATAGCAAGACATTAAGATTGTGGCTCAACTCATTTCTTGAGAGATGGGATAGGGGCATGGAAAAAGGCTCTCTAGAGTCCCACTCCAAAAGGGATCATAGGACAGTTGTCATAAGGCAGGACTTCCAAGAAACCCAGAGCAAGACATAGGTAAAGCGCTTTGCTTTTCCACAATTGTGGGATGAAGCAACATGGACAGACAAGGTTGGGTTTAGAACCTATGGAGCTGTATTTCAATTTTATGAACTTTGTCTCTCTTGTTTGTGAAAAAACTGATCTTTATGTGACTTATCTTGAATGGCTACTACAAAAAGATTATTTTAATCCATGCACAATACTTGGTGAATGAGGAGCATCTAGAAAACATGCAGTAGACATCAGCTAACATTTGTGTTACATCTGTGTGATCAAGATCATCACCATTTCCAGGAGATGTTAATGATAGGAAGGATGAAGGCAGATCAGCTTCTTACAAATCCCTCCTAGGTAGCACAACCCCATTTATTCATTCTATCAAAATTGGAAACAGCTTCGCTCTGCTCAGCCTCTGGCCGTGACTACAGAAAGGACAGAAATGGTTCTTACATTTCTTAGAAGAAAAACTATGAAGTCAGTATCAGAAGCAGTAATGGATAGATATGAAAGGTACGAGTTGGGAAAACATTTTACATAGGTAGTAAGTGCTTACTTTTCTTTCCAGAGCATAACCATGTATTTTCTCTTATTTACATCTTCCATGTTCACTCCCTGGCTTTGTGAATTGGACCCAGACCTTGGACTTTTCCAGTTACATTCTCCACCCCTGTGTCAAAGCAAGTAAGTGCAAGGAAATTTGTTTCATAGACTGACTAGGGTGAGAATTCTTCCAATACGCTGAGCCAGATGACCGGCTTAGGCCTGAGCTCATCCTTCTGGCTGTACATTTGCACATCTGTATATCTGGGAAACACAGGAATGAGCTAAAGTGGAACAAGATACCAGGAGACTCCAGGAAGATTGGGTCTTCTAGAAAGCTTTCCCTGCAGCCTAATGGAAAGAGTTCCTTTGGACAGGAGACAAGAAAGCTCGGAGGATTCTCCCTGAAGAACGTTCTCTGACACAGTTCCAGTATTTAATGAGAAGAATTAACTTGGTACAATACTTCACACTTGATGGAACTGCCAAGAGAATTAATAAGTACAATCCAGTTGGAAAATGCATTACAAAGCACGCATTTGGGACGTCATCACACATGCCAGCTGAAGACTGAGCCTTTGTGACATGAAATAAAGTGACAAATGCAAGTGGTAGATCCACGATCTCAATGTTTCTGCTTCACCTCATTTTAAATCTTATGGTATTCCCTCTGCCTCATGGGCCAAAAGTTCCCAGCATAGTGGCCCCTGTACATGGTGGGAGACACAGTATTTTTGAGTGCATCCCCTAGGTTCCCACGAAGCACACAGCCTAAAGGTCCCACTTATTTTATCCTGTATTTCTTTTTTAAAATCTCTTCATCAAGCTAAGAAGCCCCAAGACAAAAAATATTTTGCCCATATCCCTTTCCTTCCCTGGCAGAGTCAAATGCTTATCTGTGGTTGATTGAAACTTTGATCCACTCATTCAGGCATACAAGAGTCAACACATTTCTTTCTGTGACTTCTGGGAAGGACATTGCAACAAGTCAGAATGATTTGGAAGCTGTGGACCTTCAATCTTGGTCAATGTGGACAGTGACAGAAGTCAGATCAGGAGCAAAGTTCTCTGCACCCTATCATTAGATTCTTTTTCTCTCTTTTCCTTTCTTTTCTTTTCTTTTCTTTTCTTTTCTTTTCTTTCCTTTCCTTTCCTTTCCTTTTCTTCTTTCTTTTTCTTTCTCCCTCTCTTTCTTTCTCTCTCTCTTTCTTTCTTTCTTTCTTTCTTTTTTCCTTCTTTTTTCTTTCTTTCTTTTCTTTTTAGTTTATGTGTCATTGGAATAGAAATCATAAACATTTAATTTCTTTGCCATTAAATATACCCCTCTGGGTCTCCCATATTACCATTAGAAGGGAAGAGAAGCAAGGCAGCATAGGGCAGCAGACCTCCAAGCAGAAATTGGCTGCTGTGCTGGATGTCTGCAGACTGGGTGGTCTAAGTGCAGAGATGTTCTCGCTGAGGTTGGGTTGTGAGAGTCACAAGGCACCACCCACCTGAGAACTCAGGACCCAGGGACCTCAGACAGAAGCAGAGACCTGGTTTGGACGAGGCTCCTGAGCTGAGGATCGACAGAGTTAACTGAAGAGAGGAGATACGAGACCCAAGAGAATGGTTTTTGACACATAGCTAAGGATTGCTGAATTGCTGTAGAAAATTAGGAAAAGGCCCAAAGAATGAAAAATTAGAGCACCAATTTCTCCAATTTTTAACTTGGTTCCAGAAATCAAAATGTGTGAGCTTAACAGTAATAACTCAAGCTTAGATTTCTTTTCTAGACACTAAATATGTAATTAATTGGTTTTAGTGGTAATTGTCAAAGCGTACGCATTGAGAAAAATTAAGTCATACTAATGTTTGGGTTTTTAATTAATTTATTCTATTTCACATGTATTTCATGCAGATGTACCCTGCATGTATATCTGTATCAGGGTGCCAGACCCCCCAGAATTGGAGTGACAGACAGCTGTGAGCTGACATGTTGGTGCTGGGAATCAAACCCAGGTCCTCTGGAAGAGCAGCCAAGTGCTCTTAATCACTGAGCCATCTCTCCAGGTCTCCAATGTCTGTATTTTAATAGCTTACATGTTGATTGCAAGGATTTCATCAACATAAGGAATATTGAATAAGGTAATGTTATCACAATTTAATATAGGATTTTTGCTTTGCATTCCAATGTATGCACATATATTACAGAGATGTCCATTCATTCATTCTCTCTCATGATAACGAATGACCAAGATACTTGACATATAAAACCAAAGTGCTTAATCTGGTTCACAGTTTCAGAGGTTTCAAGTCATGTCACTTGGAACCCATAGCAGGATGGGATACCATAGCAGAAATGAGTGGCCAGCTATTCATCCCACAATCAGTACACTAAATAGAACCTTAAAATCTCCGATAAAGGCAAACTCCCAATGACACAGGCCCTACTTCTTAAAGCATCTCCAACAATACTGCCTTGGGGACAAGGCATTTAACATGTGAGCTCCCAAGGAATAATCATAGTCCAGACAGAAATATTACTTTGTATATTTCATATATATGTGTATATACACATATGTTTCTATATCTGAGTATATATGTGTGCATCTACTTATTTTATCATAATGTACAGAATGGAGAAAGTGAGGTAAAAAATAAATATCTCGATATATATGTAATGAACTTTAAGCATTTGGGGTGTGTGTGTGTAGTTCAAAAACAGGTTGTGCAATTATTTACACATGCATGTGGAAACCACAGCACTATGTCAAGTGTCTTCCTCAATTGCTCTCTTCCTTATTTTCTTAGACAGCATCTCTCACTGAACCTGGAGATCTGATCAATTTGGTTCTACTGGCTGACCAGGGAGCAGCAGCAATACCCATGTCTCCACCTCCCAGCACTGGGATTATGCTGCTAAACCCAGATTAGTATGTGAATGCTAAACATTCAAACTCAGGTTCTCATGCTTGAATAGAGAGCAGTTTGCTCATCAGCCCCAGGACAATTTTTAATGGGATGATAGGAATTCATTTTGTCCATTATCATAATTAGTCACAAGGATATAGTATTTGGTATGACCCTATTGAATAAGGAGCATTATGACACTGGTTAGAAGAAGAAGAAGAAGAAGAAGAAGAAGAAGAAGAAGAAGAAGAAGAAGAAGAAGAAGAAGAAGAAGAAGAAGAAGAAGAAGAAAAGAAACCAGATTCATCTATAGAAAGTATTTCCAGCTTCTGGCTATTATAAACAAGGCTGCTATGAACATAGTGAACCCAGATGCCCCTCAACAGAGGAATGGATACCGAAAATGTGGTACATTTACACAATGGAATACTACTCAGCTATTAAAAAAATGAATTTATGAAATTCCTAGGCAAATGGATGGACCTGGAGGGTATCATCCTGAGTGAAGTAACCCAATCACAAAGGAACTCGCACAATATGTACTCACTGATAAGTGGATATTAGCCCAGAAACTTAGGATACCCAAGATATAAGATACAATTTGCCAAACGCATGAAATTCAAGAAGAACAAAGACTAAAGTGTGGACACTTTACCCTTTCTTAGAAATGGGAATAAAACACCCATGGAAGGAGTTACAGAGACAAAATTTGGAGCTGTGACGAAAGGATGGACCATCTAGTGATTGCCATATGCAGGGATCCATCCCATAATCAGCTTCCAAATGCTGACACCATTGCATACACTAACAGATTTTGCTGAAAGGACCCAGATATAGCTCTCTCTTGTGAGACTATGCCGGGGCCTAGCAAACACAGAAGTGGATGCTCACAGTCAGCTATTGGATGGATCACAGGGCCCCCAATGGAGGAGCTAGAGAAAGTACTCAAGGAGCTAAAGGGATCTGCAACCCTATAGGTGGAAAAACATTATGAACTAACCAGTACCCCGGAGCTCTTAACTCTAGCTGCATATGTATCAAAAGATGGCCTAGTTGGCCATCACTGCAAAGAGAGGCCCATTGGACTTGCAAACTTTATATGCCCCAGTACAGGGGAACGCCAGGGCCAAAAAGGGGGAGTGGGTGGGTAGGGGACTGGGGGTGGGTGGGTATGGGGGACCTTTGGGATAGCATTGAAAATGTAAACGAGGAAAATACCTAATTAAAAAAAAAGTCATCATTGGAAAGAGAGGCCCATTGGACACGCAAACTGTATATGCCCCAGTACAGGGGAACGCCAGGGCCAAAAAAAAAAAAAAAATGGGGATGAGTGGGTAGAGAAGTGGGGGGAGGGTATGGGGGACCTTTGGGATAGCATTGGAAATGTAATTGAGGAAAATATGTAATAAAAATAAATAAATAAATAAATAAATAAATAAATAAATAAATAAATAAATAAGAAAAAAAAGAAAGTATTTCCAAATAAAGCTCATTGGCACACTTTGGGGACTGACAGGAAGGTTACAGATTGTTCAATGATAGTTTTAAGTTCCCACAAAAGCAATAAGATACCATGAAATCTTATGGATAGACCTAAGCTAAGTTTTGAAAACTATTGAGTTGAAATAATTGCCTCCCCAGTGCCACCAGATGAAAGTGTGGCTGATGCTGGCTAATGAGTCCTAAATCCTTGAAGCCAACACAGACTGACAGATCCCAGCTTCACCACCAGGCTCAGCTCAATGCTCAGGGTCTCTCTGCTCTTGCTCGATTTCTTTCTAAAATACAAATAACTAAAATGTGGTCTATGTAACTGGTATCAGATGCCTAGAGTGGGGATTTTTCACATTCTCTGCTTGAAGGTGACATTGATCGGATAGTATGGAGGACTCGAGGGTCCTAACTTGAGTTCTAAAAGTAGTTCTCAATGATTTCTGGGAAAACAACTCAGAACTTTTTAAGCTACTTGCTAAATAAAAGCCCCAAGCCTGACCTGCTTCTAAGAAGAAGTTGGAGCCCTAAGCAGCAATAAGGGAGTAAAATTACAAATTTGAAGAAAGTGACATATTTTGTGCCACTGAAATCTCTGAAGTGTTGTTGGGGGAGCATTTCAATAGGTGTTAACAAACCTGACCATATTCCCATAGAATTTTTGGAATAATAATGAATGAAAATAGAAAGAATCCAAGGGACCAGAGGTCCTTAAGAAAAGGCATGATTACAGCGGATGATGGTTAGTGGAGAATTTCTAATTGGCCAAAGTGTTGAGACTAGTGAATACTTTGAATGCCAAGACCCAAAAATGGTGTCAATCACATTACCCTCTTCAAGGCTCCGGGAACATCTCAGAAGGTGCAGGGGAAAAAAAAATGTAAGGGCCAAAGAATGGGGAGAAATGGTTTGAGAATATCTTATATTTTTCTAGACACAGCTGGTCCATTGCAACCATGAGCTCAGAGCAATTGTGGTTGACTTCACAAGACCTTCACAAAACAGGGCTTGTCAACATCCAGTAGTGAATGAGGGAAGGGACTCATGAAGCCCCATCTCTCCCTGAGGAGCTATGGGTACCTAATGGTTGCTAGGTAAAAGGAATCATTTTCTTTAGTGGTATAGACACTGAATGGCAAACCTTCCTGAGAATGGAGCCAACACAGAGTTGCTGAAACCTAATCATCTGAGTGCAATACCAATTGTACTCCTGGAGTCACACCAAATTCAAGGGCCATTAGATATCCCTGTGGCAGCTTGACTAGGAATGGCCCCAATAGACACAAGTGCTTAAATGTGTGGCTCATAAGGAGTAGCATTATTAGGAGGTGTGGCCTTGTCAGAGGAAGTATGTCACTGTGGAGGTGGGGTTTTGATATCTTATATATGCTCAAGCTACATCCAGTATGGACATAGTCTCCTTCTTCTGACTTTGGATCAAGATGTAGAAATCTCAGCTCTTTCTTCAGTACCAAGTCTGCCTGCCTGTACTCTACACTGTTTCCCACCATGATGATAATGGACTAAAGCTCTGAAACTGTAAGCCAATGTAAACCAACACAAATTAAATGTTTTCTTTTATAAGAGTTGCTGTGCTCATAGTGTCTCTTCTCAGCAATGGAAACCCTGCATAAGGCAGTCCTATTTTTGCTTAAATTAATTTTGACTCCTATGAATCTTCATAGTTCCATCTTTCTATTATTAAATCCTGATGGATGGGAGTCAATCAGAGCTGAAAGCCTCCTCAGAATAGCCTTAGATTCCTTCAGTACTCCCTTTCCATTGCTCTAGACCATCCATCATCCCATCATTGTCAGGACACGTCAATGTCCTCTGAATCATTCTCCTGCCTCTCCATGCATTGCTAACTAAACTATCTCAAAAAGATGAGGCTGTTCACTGCTTTCTATGTGCTTTGAAGAGAGGAATAGTTAAGATCAACCGTGCTCTGATGTGTGTTAGTGTTAACTCTGCAGTCAAGGAGCTTGTACAGAGAAAAGTCATATCAATTTAAGATATTATGCAAAATAAGTACAAGTGCTTTACATTTTCAAAGGGCCAAAAAATACAAAATAAAAAATTTCTAACATGGAAGATTCTTTTGAGGTTAATTAATTGGTCAGAGTTCCAAATGGGAAGAACACTGTGACCAATGAGGATTAGAGCAAGTTGGGAGATACACACAGAAAGCATGCTAAACAAAGCATGTCACATTTTCACAACCAAAGGCTCTGTAACCAAGGGATTTTTCTGTTATCAAACCAGTCTTATTAATTGAAAGTTTCCTATGTCTCTTGGCATAGAAGAAATGCTGTGCAAACTGAAGTCCATATGAACACCACTACACTTAAGGATGCTGAGCACACGATTCGCTGCCTCCAAGAAGGAGCTAGTGTGCTCCAGGAAAAAGAGTTGGGGAGGTCAACTGACACCAACCACATCATCCCAGAAGTCTCTGCACACTGCTCTGAGAGCATTGGGGGTAGCTTGGAACCTCCTGGAACATGTGCTGGGTGAGTAGGGTGTGTTGTGTTTTATTTCCTCAATTAAAGCAAATTCTAACCTTGAAAGAACACAGGGTACAGCCTCTGTGATGCAGACATAAGGAACTTGGAGGATTGGAGAGTTTTTCTGTAGGCCAGATGTTCTATGAGCCTTACTTCCCTGGCCTGAATGAATCTGTAGGACCCATTATTTCTTCGTAGTTTATAAGGACTTTGGCTTTGATCAGAAAAGCAGCTGGCATTCTTTCCTGTGAAGAGGGTAACTGACCCAAGAGACCAGCAGAGTGACTGTCCCTCTTTTGTGACTTTGTGTTCCCACTAAAACTACTTGGGCATAAAACTATAGGAATGAATATAACCTTGTACAACCTTTAGTAAATAATAATAATAATAATGGTTTTAAATTACATGTACCTGTGGGTGTGGCTCAATGGTAGAGTATTATCTTTTATGTTCAGTTCCCTAGGTCAATCCTAGTCAAGCCGGCTCCCATCTGCATCAGGAAGAAATAATCCAAACCACATTCAGACTCATCGGGCCATTTATCTACACAATGATAAAGTTATCTGGCCAACCTTGAAACTCTCCTTGATTCCAGAGAGAATTTCTTATTTGCTTACTACATGTACCAGCCAACCTCAATCAAGCATCAAATTAAATTTATGAAATATCATAGGCCATAAAAAGGAAAAAACACACAGCTATTAATGCATGAAATTATTTGATGGGGAGTGGAGAAAGAGCTTAAACAATAAATATACTGACAAAAATATAATTTAAAATGTTAATATATAGTGTAGAATATGTTCAAAGTATACTGTAAGTCCATGAAAATGTGCATGACCTTATGTGACCACATAAAACAAAATAAAATGAAGTAAAATAAAATAAATGCTATGCATCTGGGGATATGATTCCTTGCCTAGCATGCAAGTCCAACTCTTAGAAAAAAAAAACCCACATGAATCAATTGTTGTAAAATAAAATGCTAAATTATGCACAAAAATATGAAGCGAGTCATATACTGGGGGAAACTTGCTTTAAAAATTATAAGATACTGGAAAAATAGCCAAGTTATTAAAGTACTGGCCTTGTAAGAACAAGGACCCAAGTTCAACGTCCAGAATGCATGCAAAGTAATAGTGTAGTAGCAAAATCCCAAGGCTGAGGAAGCTGCAGACAGGCAGATCCCTGGGGTGTTGCTGGCCAAGCTACCGAGTCTGCTCAGTAAGGGCTAGGCTAGCGAGAGACCCTGTCTCAAATAAAAAAAGCTGACTGATTCGAGGTTGACTTCTGGCCTCCACATAAGCATGGGCATGAGTGCACACACACGCACACACACACACCCCAAAACAAACAAGTAAATGGTAACAAAAACTGTAGAATAATACTCAGGTGAAATATATACACTTTCATCTCATAAGAGATGAACTTAGAGTTATGAATAAACGCGTGGTTAAGTTCAGTATGAGTGGGATGCTGTATATGTAGAAATAGGCCTTGTCATACATGCTTGTAAGTGGATATTAGTATACACTTATAGGATGCTCATTTGAAAAAAAAATGTTTCAATAAAATATAAGTTCACTTGACTCAGCCAAGCTATGTGTGATGGAACACAGCACAAGTAAGGAGGAGGTCCCTGGCCAGGAGTGGGATTATGCAGAGTCACAACGCCTGCTGGCTATCCAAGTGCTTCACCTCACACCCTGCAAGACATGATTGCTAGTCTGTAATGTTACCATTTGCAAACCCAGGGGGCTGGCCTGGTATTTTTACAGCTGGAGATCAGGATTCAACTGATTGAAATTTGGCTTGTGGGAGCAGGGAAAAACCCTAGAGACCTCCTGCTCTGACCTTCTCCTCTGATAGATGATCAGAGGGGTGGGGTGAGAGAGATGAAATATCCAATGACTTAAGCCAATCAGAGCAGAGTTAGGGTTTCAAGTCTTACCTCCTACCCCAGGCTCCTGCCATCTTTCAGCCTTGTGTGTTCCATTCCGGCTAATCAACCTTCTGGATGACGTGTTTTGCGGTCTATCATCTGGCTTTCATTAATAACTTGCTAGTCTGGTGCTTTGTAATGGTCTGTCATAAAGTCCATGGCTGCCTGTGGTCCCAGTCACTTTGAGTGCAATGTAAGAGGAAGAGCAGTGACCAGCTCTTGTCTGGAGGTACCACTGCAAAGCAGTACATACTTGTACAAATCTAAAGATCACGTGTTTATCTGTGGAAAATAAGAAGTTTATATGTCCCATGAACCCTTTGGGTGTATTTTCTGAAAGTCCTGCCATTTCCCTGTGTTGAAGTATTAACATATCAGACACAGTAGTACATGCTCGAACACTCACCTACTCTGGAGGCTGAGGCAGGAAGGTTGTTTGAGCCTTTCATGAACCAAGATGGACTATTTCAAAAACACAGAACCATAGAAATCATATATATGAATTCAAGGACCTGGAAAACATTCAAGAAAATGTCTAGATAGCAAGACATATGTAGATTTGGAGACAAAGTTTATGAATGATACTGTTAATTTCTATCATAACCCATAACCAGCTGTAGAGATAGGTGATATATTTGACTACAGCCCAGAGCAGTCATGAAACAGGGACATGACATAGCTCAGACCAACCTTGCTCAATAGAACATAATGGGAACCACATTTGCATTTCCGTGCTCCAGTAGCCACATAAAGAAGTAAGAAAAACAATTGAAATTAATTTTAATAATACATTTTATTTCATCCAGTGGAAATGAGATATTATTTTAGTGTGTAACCAATATTTTAAAATTAATAAAATGTTTTATATCCTTCCTTTCTTACTACCCCTGTAAGCCTGGTGTGTATTTTATTAAATAAGCACAATTCAGTTTAAATGCTGAAATCTTTAGCAAGGCTTGATTTTCCAAGCTCATAAAACTTACGCTTGGAGCACTATCGAGTTATTTCATACCTACTCCATCCAGAAAGTGAAGTGCATGTGTGTCAGTTCTTAAACTGAATTAACAATTCAGTTCTCAGTTGCATAGCTCATATTTCAAGTGCCTAGTAATCCCATGTGGCTACCATATTGGACAGCACTGGTCAGAATGTTTGGCCACCCACTTCTACCCTTAAGAGCATGTTTGGCTCATCAGACAAAACAAGAGAGCATTATACTCTTTAGAGAAAGGCCATCAGAACACGAGAAATAATAATCAAATAAGATTTATTTTTCGAAAGCATTTTCATGCAGATGGCATGGCAGCTACCAGAAAGGAATAAGAATCACATGGCTTTGGAAAGACTAAAGAGAAACAAAAATTGGCCATCTCCCTGTTCCAAGCAAATACTGCTGTCATATCTTCAGAATAAATGTGGACATAAAAATAGTTGATAAGTAAAACATTTCTGAAGCCTCACGTTGGAGAAGGGTTCCTGCCTCGCAGCATCCTTCTGCTTCAAATTTTGCTACATCAGTGACTGTTCCAAGGCCATATCCCCTGATAAAATCACCCCTACACCCAAAAGGAAAAGATTATGAAAATGTTAACTATGCCCATTTTTCACCTATCTCAAAAAATAAATAAATGAAATTCAAGGATGGTTGCCAGAGTTATGATATTCTATAAAGTTTATCCATTTTGCTTAAATTATACTTTCTGAAACAATATTAATTTGCATATCCACATGTTTTCCCACATTCTTGTCTTCCCAGCTCTGTTGGACTCTAAGAAAGGACAGCCATGAGAGATCTCTACCACCTGACATTCTTTAGCTGACCACTTCCTGCTTACCCCAACATTGGACAAACACTTGCCAGAAGAGACACTTTTCTACCACCGCTCCCTTTTGCCCACATCAGGGAGCTCACAACTGCCTATAACTCTAGATCCAGGGGGCTTGAGACCTTCTTTTAGCCTCTTCAGGCACCCACACACATGTGGTACATGCATGCACACACAGAGACACACACACATACACATGCACACACACACACACACACACACACACACATAAAAAAATCTTTAAAAACAACAACAAATGCTAAAATTGTAGTTGGATAGTGAAGAAAGGTGCACATCTAAATCCTTAAAGGGATGGGACAAATTAGAGGGATAAGAATTAAAATATAAATGCAAGGAAACAATGGTCTTTCAAAACACATGCCCTTGTGGTGGTTTGAATATGCTTATCCCATGGGAAGTGGCACTATTAGGGGGTGTGGCCTTGTTAAAATAGGTGTGGCCCTGTTGGAGGAAGTGTGTTACCATGTAGGTAGGCTTTGAGGTCTCCTAGGTGCTCAAGCTACACCCAGTGTGGATGATATTCTCCTCCTGGCTGCCTTTGGATTAATATGCAGAACTCTTGGCTCCTCCAGCGTCATGTCTGCCTGCATGCTGCCACACTTCCCACCATGATGCTAATGAATTGAACCACTGAAACTGTAAGCTAGTTCCAATGAAATGTTTGCCTTTATAAGAGTTCCCTTGGTCATGGTGTCCCTTCACAGCAATGGAAACCCTAACAAAGACAACCCCACCAAGGAAAGCAGAGTGTTTGGCATCTATTCTCTTAAGACCCCAAGGCCAGAGGAAAATGACCCTTGTGTCCCTTGAGGTCCCCAGAGGCAGAGGAAGGACTCTCACATGTCTATGTTTAGCCCTCAGAACAGCAGAGCTAGGCTACTCGTCTGACAAATAGAGTCAAACAATACTCAGTAGATCAAAATCACTAGTCATCAACCTCTCGGTCTGAACTATTCCATCCTACAATGGCTGGGTTATTAGGGTGTTATTTACAGCAGGGAGTCCATTTGCATCTCAGGAAGCCTCATGATAGATTTGCAACAACTCCTGTTTAACCTCCATTCTTGGCAGCTGACCATAGCTCTGTCACATGCTCCACAGCTGAACTACCTCTGGCTGCCTGCAGTCTTCACCTCTGAAATATCATCATATCTGATGCTCCAGGAACTCTGCCTGAGCCAGGAAAAGGGTTTGTTGGTCAACATCTGCCAGAAGAGAGCACCACAATTTCATCTTCCTTCCTTCCTTCCTTCCTTCCTTCCTTCCTTCCTTCCTTCCTTCCTTCCTTCCTTCCTTCCTTCCTTCCTTCCTTCCTTCTTCTTTCCTTCCTGTGAACAAGTACATTCCAGAACATGTAAATGATGGTCAGAGGACAACTTGCAAGAGTCAGCAGAGGCCTTCCACCATGTAAGTCCTAGGGATTGAACTTGGGTCATCAAATTTATCAACAAGAGCTGTCACCCATTGAACCATCTCAATGACCCCCTTGAAACATTTTAAATTTGCAATTGGAATGTATATTTATGTAAACACAGTAACATAAATAAACAGTAAAATAAATAAATTACTGTCAAATTAAGATAAATTATCAAATTAAGACAATTGCCAATATTATCATCTCAAACATTTGTCATTCATTTGTATTGAAAGCATCCAAAATTCCACTCATTTGAAATACATCATTTACTTACCATGTGTAGTTACACTCTGTGATAGAAGATTAGGGCTATTCCTCCATTCAGTTGCATGGTTCACTCCATCCCTCGCTCCCACCCCCAACACACACAGTCTTTCCAGCCTTTGGTAATCACTATTCTGGCATTTACTTTTACAGATAGGTGAGAACATGCAGTGTGTCTCTTTCTATGCCTGACTGATTCCAGCTCACATAACATCCTCCTGCTCATCCAAGTATTCATGTTGTTTTCAACGACAGGATGCCTTTCTATTTTAAGGTGGCATGATACTCCATGGTATATTCATATGGCACTTCCCTCACCTATTCATCTGCTTTTGAATACCTAGTAGATTCCAAATCTCCATTCTTGTGAATTCTGCTGTTAAAAAAAAATGGGAGGGAAATATTTTCTTTGACATGCTAAGACAGCAAACATTTTTTTAAATTACATTTCAAAGACACAAAGGGGGAAAAACAGAGATTCTTAATGATTATATTTCTAAAAAACATTTCTGAAAGAAAGATTCCTTTACCCAGGCAGGACTGGCTGTTGCCAGGAAGCAGGAGTCCGGGTTAAATGTCCTCCCTAAGCCCCTTGCTGCCCTGGGATTGTCAGCTCTCTGATTAATATTCCAGAAGAGATGTAACAGGGAGGGAACGACTGAGTAGTGTTCATGAAGAAGGGTGGTAGGAAGGGGAAAGGAAAAGAGGCCAGGAAACATTCCCTGATCCCACACGAAGTATGTGTGCTGGGTGTGGCGGGGAAGGAGAGAACCTGTCACTGGGGTGTTGAGCAAAGATTCAAGGTCATTCGTGCATTCTTTCAAACAACCTCTCCTCTTTGGCACATGGTGGATGTGGTCCTTTGGGTTTTGGCAAAGGCGAAAAATGGGGAATTCAGTGTAAAAGCGTTCCAGCTTCTGAGGGAGAGAGAAGATGAAGGAGGCTGAATTTCACAGGGAGCCTGCCAAGGGTGAGGCTGATGAGGAAAGGGGAGAGGAGGGGATCCAGGAGGAGCTGCCTGTGAGACACAGGAGTTCACTGGAGCCGAGGAAGTACCCCCTGAAACTGCCCAGAATGGCAGCTGAGCCTTTATGGGATGAATGAACAATCGAAAGCATCGTGCATCTACCTGGGCTGAGATTCCGCACCTTTGATAAACACAGGGACCAATAGCTTTCAGAGTCGGGCTGGAGGCTCTGCAACCTCAAGGACATTGGAAGTCCTATGGAAAAGCAAACGTCCTGGTGCAAACCCTAGGCAGTTCTGAACAGGCTTAAAGCTGTCGGGTGTTCAGCAGAGTGATGTCATTCATGAACCTGGTACAACAGCGAGGGGTGGGGGTGCCTTTTCATTGTTTTGCTTTGTTTCTGACTTTGTTTCTTTGGGTGTGGGGGTTTTCTTTTTCTCCCTCCCCCCCCCCCCGCCCCCAGAGATCTAGTCTACAAAACACGAGAGGGGTGTTGGGAGCAGGCAGAACACTGAGAGGCAGGCCGTTGTCCTTCTTCCCCAACCACATGTACAGTCTCAAACTGCAACAGAATCCAAGGGTACTTCTGGAATAGCACACACTGAAACCACCGAGGTCAGGAGAATTCTAAGAGGCGTGATAAACAAGGCTGGGCTTCAATTGCATCCTTCACACTAACTCCTATGTTCAATGCCCAACCTATTCACGCTTCAGTTTCCCCATTTGCAGAGCAGGGTAGAGAAGGCCAACTCATGGATTTCTATTAGAAATCAAATATTTCCCTGCCACACGTCTGCTGCGAGGTATGGGTGTAGGGGTGATGCTCCCTCCCCGCCTTGCCCCTAGCCATCTGCAGAGAGCAGCCCCCAAGGCCATGAGAGTGAGAGAGCCAGCCCTGTTCCATCACTGGTTATAGTACTCACAAGCGACCCTGTGCCTCACCTGGGCAAACCAGAGTAGCGAACCCTGATAGCAAAGGCACGGTGAGGCAGCATGGAGGTTGTGAGATTGGGAAAGCTGGTCCAGCCTTCCCAAGCTGAAGCACTTGAGAGAGTGGGCTTTGACTGGGCAGCACAGTCGATCTGGCTCTGGAGACATGGGTGCCATCGAGCCTGTCTGAGGACATGAGAGCAGGAAGTTGACCCTGCCTCCTATTGATGGTGGCCTTGAGTGGCCTAGTCAGAGCAGTGCTGAAGTGTTTGCCCTGGTGGTCTGGATAATGGAAAGCCAGCAGGCCCACTAACTCTCCTACCACCCAGACCCAGATCCAGGGCCCTGAAATGGCCCACCCCAAAATCATGTTAGGACACGTGAAAAGGCCAACCTTGCTGTTCCAAAGGGACTCCATGACACAGGTTAAGTGGGAGGAGCCCCTAAGAGGATCCAATATTGATAGTATCACAAAAACCAGAGACCCTGAATCAGAACAGAGATGAACATTTGCAAGTGAAGATGCATGGACAGAGGGATACACTGTGGGACACACTGTGACATACTACAGCTTCCATGATGAGATGTTTTTTATGCTTTTTTTTGTTATTACTGATGTGTGTGTGTGTGTGTGTGTTTATTTTGTGGGGGGTAAAATCACAAAGGTAAAAGGGTGGATATGAAGGGATAGGGAGATGAACAGGACTGGGGAGCACGATATGAAACTCACCAAGAATCAATAAAACATTTAAAAATTAAATATTTTACAAATGTAGCATCTATGTTCTGAGTATAGATCATATTCAGTGAGTTAACAGTAACTGACATTTTCCTTGGTGAAAAGAAAAAAAAAAATCTGGTTAACAATCGGATCCTGAGATTCCTCGTCCAGGTGCTTAATGTTAAATGCATATTCATTGCTTTTGAATTGGCATTAAACAAAATTCATTCTGAGAATCTCTCTCTCTCCCTTGCTCCTGCTGAGATTTCTGAAGCTCATTTCCAAAACACTTTAATACACTGTGCACAAAGCAGCCCTAAATCCAAAGAAATAAAGAAGCTACTGACCAATCTGCACATTAAATCCAATCCTGGGTGAACCCAAACTCAGTAGAGCTGAGGGGTTGATGCTAAGTTTCATATGCAAGCATGAGGACTACAGCATAGCCAAACCCCCTTCAAACAGCTCAAGTCCCAATATCCAGATCCAGACCAGGAGACCCAGCACCCTCTTCTGTCCTCCTTGGACAACTATACTCACGTGTGTGCACGCATGCACGCAAGCATGTACGCACAACACACACAGAGGGGCTTTGGCACAACATTTAAAACTTAAAAAAGAAATTTTTGTAAAACAAAGAAACCATCTGTGGCGTTGTTCTGAAAGGGATAGTGTTCCACCTAAATACAAGAAGCCCAAATGTCCTAATTGGTGTCGCATAGCTTAGGTTTATAATGTGCTTCGGGTTTGTTTCACTTTCTTTGTATTAGACAGACAGCCGTCATTAGGAGTGAGAAGATGTGATGACATCCTTCAAGGCATGAGCCCCAAAATGAAATATCCTCCCAGAGACTTGTGCTTGACCTCATGTGCGTTCCCACCGTGCTCCAGATGTGTGTTTGAACTGATCTTCTGGTCAAGGACTTGGAGCTGAGCTGATTCATCCACACCTTCCTCTCCATCCCACAGAGACTGTAACAGCATGCCATATGCATTACAGGATGTCTGGCTGAGACTTAAAGCAGGGCTGTGGTCACGGAACATAGCGAAGCTACATGACCACACACAGGGTCTGAGGCTCCAAAAGTGTCCCCTCTGCTGTGCCAAAAGAAAGCTTCCTTTCTGCCTGTGCAGGTCAAACGTGCTCCAGAGAAAGGCTCTCTCTCCAGCCACTCCCCAGACACTGCAGCGGAAACATTCCTCGTTCCTTGCGCAGGCCTTCGCTTCGAGAGGGCAGCCAAACAAAGCATGGTCTGAGGTGTCCTGATGGTGACACCATGCTTTGGAGAGTCAGAAAACTCATCAAAAAACAGGGCCGAGTAGAAGCCAAGTGACCCAGGAGAGAAAATGGTTTGAACTGTCCAGCTAGGTCATCCAGCTGGTATTTGGTGCCACCTCTCTACCTGAATCCTGCATCTCCTGAAGTTTTGTTTAAAGGAGTGACCAATAATGCCTGGGCGTTTTCTGACTTCACTGGTCACCGTTCTTTGTCGCGTACCTAACTGGACATTCTCTGTCTAGGGGTTTTAGTTTCTTTTCCTGTTGCTACATAATACCCCGACAAAATCAACTCAAAGGAAAGGGGCTTTATTTAGGTCACAAGTTATGGTCCATCTTTGTGGGGAAGTCAGGGGACCAGGAGCTTGGAGCACATCACATCTACAGTCAGGAAAAGAGAGCCATGAATAAAAGCTTGATGCTTTGCGCCCTTTTCTGTCCATACAGTCCAAGATCCCAGTTAGGGAACAGTGTAACTCACAACAGTTACAGTGTCCGGCACCTCTTAACACCTCAAAATAACCCGCTCCCTTCCCTTCAAGGCTTGCCCAAAGACCCATCTCTCTGGTGATCTTAGATTCTGTCAAGTTGACAATTGATTCTAACCATCTTACTAGGCAGAAGGAGACATTTACCTCTTAGAAGCTCCTTTATCCTGGTGGAGATGGCCTGAGACAGTCTTAGGCTCAGATCCAGCCTTGCTGCTTTCTGAACAACCCTAGGCCACTTAGTTAATGTCTTTTAGCCTTAGTTTCTTTCTCTGTGATAGCACCTGTCCCCAAGGCAATTATGAAGGATAAGTGTGTCATGTATGTTAAACCTCATGCATCAGTATCTCTCTTACTATCATTTCACTGTGATGATAAAAGACAAAAAATAGCTTTAGAATGTAGTTGTCAGTACAGGGGAGACCTCAGAGAGAGACCCCTATGCTCCTTCCTGCTAAGGAACCAGACTGGCTTGAATCCAAAACAAAATGGAAGCACTGAAGAACTTTGAAGCTCATTAAAGCCAGGGGGTCTACCTAGAAACACTGTTGCATGCTGCACTTTCAGGAAGAAGCCCCTGTGAAGATCGGTACCAATATCCAGCATGCTTCGGTGCAGATGTTTACTGCTGGGCAATGAGGGGCAATGATATAAAAGAACACAGAAAGGGAAAGAGAGGATGAGGCAGAGAGAAGCCCCCAGAACTGACATAGGTGAGAAATAGGAAGAGCTGAGGCTCTGCGTTTTCAGACAGGTTGGTGCAGAAGGTGAGGGCAGAGGAGAGCAGCAGCAGAAGGACAATATGTAGCTATGGACAGCCAGCACACCATGACTCAGGACCGCAGAAAGCAGAAAGTGTTTGGAGATGCAAGATTTCTAGGATTGAAACCCAGCAGGGCACATCAGGTGATTCCCAAGGAGGGAACCAGTTCTGCCAAAGCCAAAAGAAGCTCTGAGGCAAATGGGGGCACCAGAGCTCTACCATATATATACCATGTATACCAGGTGACAGTGGAAAACATTGGAGGATTACTGCTGTAGGAATAACAAAGAAGCAAAATCTTAGGGAAGTTGGACAGATGGTCTAACAGTACATTATGTTCTGGTGTTTTACTTAAAGCTCAGGGGGGCTCACTTTGACCAGAGGATCAATTGAACATTAAACTTGGGTGGGGGGATGGTTCACAATTGCACATGTTCACAATTGCATATCTCCCAAGTTTCCTACACCTGAAGGAATAACAGATTTGCCAGGGAGAATGAGAGAGAGGGGGAGGGGGAGGGAGAGGGGGAGGGGGAGGGGAGGGGAGGGGGAGGGGGAGAGAAGACTGGAAGACTGGAGATATGAATGCCACCAGAGAGGCAGGAAATAATTAGGAAGGAGCCTTCCCCCTGCTTGCCCCGACACTTCTGTCTGAGAAGAGCTTTCATGGATGTATTATGAGATGAAGAAGGTTACCCACTGAGCTGGGAGAGTCAAGGCCTCTGTTGGGTTGTAAACTAGATTATTTGTCCTGATGACTTTCCAGAAAGGTAATCATTTGTTGAAAAACAAATTAGCATCTCCTTTAGATGTCTCAGCAGTGTGTGGCCTAGCCTCACATCTACCCAGAACTTTCTGAGAAAAAGAGAATGGGCAAATGACTTTATGAGGACATTCTTAGCCCCACCCCCCTCCTTTATTCCCATGTTTCCATCGGCCTTAGAAGCTCAACTCTCAGAAAAATAAAAACTTTATTGGTACTACAACTTAAAAAAAATGGTAAGTAAGGTAAATTTGTGGATTGTGCAGAAGGAAATTTCAGTCTAAATCCAAAGAAACGGTTTCTGAATTACCCAGGCACCGTGATCTCCCTTCCATACTAACCCTCACTAGTGTTGATACACAAGACTGCAAAGTGGGGGTGGTTATGCTAGGTGTCTTAGAGACTCAGACACCCTTCATTTTGCTGCATGTTTGGGCACAGGACACCCTCTCGTCACCTCCCACGTTCTCTCTGACATGTACGAGGGGGCATTGTGTCCAACTTCACTCTCTTCTCTTCAGTTATTTCCTGTATCATCAAGTGGTCACACAAGTCTGGCTTGGCAGCTGAGATTTGGCTAAGAGTGCAGAATTATTTGCTGCTATTCTGTGGCTAGTTCAGCTCTCCCTCTAATATACACAAGGCCCCTAGAAGGGACGTTCATTTTATCTGCTTTTGTGACTGTATCATCACATTGCGTACTAACTCCATCCATTCTCATACGAGCACCACACACAAAACTAGTGAAGTACTCAAAGAATTGGACCTAGAGTCAGAACAGTCCCTGGGAATCAATCGAGAGATATCTGTGTAGCAAACCTGCAGCCTTCTTCAGGCCTAACTCCATGGAGTGTCTTTCATTCAAACAGACTCAATTTAAGTATCTCTTATGGATCATTTGGACTAAAGTGTATGGATACTAACTAACGGAGGAGGAGGTAGAACCTGGACAAAGGGGGCTGAAGGTACAGTTTGGTAAAGAAGACAATTCTAAAGCTCAAATATGTAGGAAAGAGAGAAAGAGAAGAAAGAAGGAAGGAATTGGGGAGTCAAAGAAGGGAAATGAGAGAAGAAACAGGAAATGGGATGAAGAGAAAATAAATGAGGATAGTGTAACTTAATCATGAAAAACAACCAAACTCACCCTCCCCACCCCCACCCCCACTCTCTAGTCTTCATTCAACAAGTATGCTGGGTACAGCTATGGACAAAGTTCTCTATTAGAGTTTTGATACTAAATTTCATTTAACTCTCATCATAATCCTATGAATCTTATTCCTTATTGAAATCTGGTTCAACTAAGACTTTCAGACTTTAAGAATCAAGGCTGGACTGTGCAGCTCAAGGCAATAAAAGAAGCATTTGAGATTCAGTACTACCTGAATCCACTCTCCTCTTCTTCTTCCTCCTTCTCCTCTTCCTTCTCCTCCTGTCTCACAGAACTTCTATGAGAGAAATTATAAGACAGTTAGCAGGAACCTCTTTCTGCATATGAAGAAGCTGAGAGATTGGATGCCATTTCCTAAGGACGTGTGACTAGTAACTGGTTGCACCTGAGTCAGGACCCCAGGTCTGATTTTAACTTGCTTCTTCAACTCTAAGCCAATTGGTTTCCCTCAAAGCAAGAATGAAGGTAATAATCGAGTGTGAAGACAATCTAGGCTCAAAAAAGGTTAATTCTGACAGAAGAGGGCTTAATCATCCCCAGCAACTCCTGGCCCACTGAAGTAAGCTCATCTGCAGTCGGCCCCTGCTTCCTCCATTTGTCTTTGATAGCAAAGACACCACCCAGCCTTTCTGGAGACCTAGGGCCAATTTCCATCAAAGGCTAAGAAGGAAAATCTGTGTGAAAAGAACAACTGGGATGACCTTTTAAAGAGTGGAAACTAGCAAGGGTGCAAGGAAGAACGCAAGAAGGAAAGGAAGAAAAGGGCGTGTGTGTTTTCCTTACGACTGGGAAGAGACCCAAGGAGCCTGGAGATGTAATGGGATATGGTTACAGATTACAAAAGTTTTGTTACAGCTATAATAGCCTTTCACAAAGGCACAGCCCTCCAGAGAGCTGTATTTCATCTCTGCTTTCCCCACCACATAAGACAGAGGGCAAGGAGCTGAAAGGCAAGGAACTCATGAGGGAGCTGAGCAAGCTCTGACATCCCCGTGACACTCCCATCAAGCGGGACTGAACTGCACCCAAATGCTCTTGTCATAACAAGCTCTGGACCACATTCTCATCATGTGTTTATTTATTTATTTTCACACTCCCCTTGTTGGAGATGCGTTGCCTAGCAACCGGCTGTCATACTCTAAATAGACACACACACACACACACACACACACACACACACACACACACACACACACAAACACACAGAGTGGTCCACTTGAAGACACTGAGACAATATTTGAGTCTTTGATGAACTTGCTAGGACTAGCACATCATTACTTGGAAGAGGTAGTTCCTAGAATTCATATTAGTCAGAGTCACATCACAGGCAGTACCTGTGACTGTCCCTTGTGAGGCAGAGAAAAGCTTAGTGACAGGCAGGTAAGGGACTCAAGAAGGCAGGAGGTGGCCTTGCTTTGGTGGAAAATACTATATATTTAACTCCCTTAAGCAGGTAAGGCTTTTGGATTCAGTTACAATTACGATTCCTCCCCTCCCCCCACCCTTGGTATGGTGGAGGGGGGGCCAGGTCTGAAGGTATGATTCACTTCATAAAGAGCACAGCAATGTCTACTGAGGTAATTTTCCTGTTTGAAGGAATAAAAAGCAGGCCATGTTCCTCCTAGCTCCTTCATGTCACTTGCTGTGCATGAGAGCTAGGATTGTGTCTCTGAAAAGGACTGTAGTTTAAATATGAAGTCTCTCCCAGGGGTTCTTAGGTCACAGCAAAGTTCCTTCTTGGTGGTACTGTTTTTGGGAAGTCCTAGAAACGTTAAGAGGTAGAACTTAGCTGTAGGTAGTAGCTGACTGGGGTGATCCTTGGGATCTTTTGCTCCTGGCTCCATCCTGACTGTCCCTCAGCTTCCTCTCTGTCCAATAATTCTGCCACCATGAAGTTCTGCCCGAGTCCATGGAACCAGGATGTCATAAACTGAACCTGCAGAAACCATAGATCTAGAGCCACTCATCCCTAAACATCCTTCTATCAAACAGTTTGATCACAGCTTTCAGACCCAGCCATAGTACATCATCAGGAAAATAAGTGGCCCACGGAGGAGCTACATCCTAAAAGATCCAGCCGTTCCACCTCTGGAAAATTGACACTTGAACATTTTTGTCATAAAAATAAAATAAGTAAAGTAACTTAAGCCCAGTTTGAGGGGAAACACAGCATAAGCACACGACTTAATAGGTTGTCTTGGAGCATGATCAGTGCCAGGATGAAGATTCAGACCCTTCTATCTCTGTCTCCAGTCTTTGCAAGCCTGCTTCTTTGCACCTTTCTGCAGTTTTAGCAAGAACTGGGCATTTCTGGGTGCCACACTCTTGAAAAACCTCAGTGTGTCTTTTCAGTCATTTTTGTTTGCTTTCAAGTTATCAGCTGGAGAATCTGGGGCATTTGAGCTGAAGCTTTGACTGGGAGAAATTGGAAAAAAGAAAGGACAAAGAGAAAACGTGCCCAGACTGGTTTTCATCTTCTGACTTCCTTGGTTTGTTTTTCAAGAGTTACTCGGGGCTTCTACGAATGGGGTTGACTATTACCAAGGCAAGGGGCACTTTGTATGTATGTGACAATGCTGTCCGGGCTACTGGGCTCTCCTCCTCCCTGCACCTCTGCTGTTAGGACAGTGCTAACAGGTAGGCTGAGCAGGGAGGAGCCAGCCAAGTCCTCTTTCCCCAGAAGACAGAGAACTGGGTTTTCACTCCACAATGAATAGGAGACCCTGCTGGAAGAGCCTTTATCCCTATGAAGAACGAGACTGACAAGATAAAGGGAGCCTGGTAGTCCGAGGCCAGTGGCGAGGACCAGCACCTGTCTGTCCTTCCGGCATCCATTATTGGTTTGTTCAGCCTGAAAGCCTTCCTTTGCTTCTCAGGACCCCAGTTTCTCCCCCCAAGTCAGCCTGCAGATGTGAGCATCCATCTTACAACAGGCAGCATGTGGTCACACGTGTTTGCAGAGCTCTGAGTCCCCCAGGGAGAGAAAGCACCTGTGTAAACAGAGCAAGAGGCAAGATGTGCTTGTCAGATACACTCTAGGGAAGGCAGTGTCCCAGGCCGAAGCTCTGGTGGGGAGGAACAATGGCTACTCTGTTTGCCCAGCTGCCTCTCACCTTCCCTTCTATGGTACCCAGTGTTGGCCCCACCCAGTTTTCTCTGTTGAGGAGGGGGCACTGTCTACTAACCAGGGACTGTAAGAGAACACCAGTGCCTCATTTGGGAAACTCAAGATTTCATGAAATGAAGTGAAAATGTCTGACTATCTCTCTATGTCTGCCTTACTGTCCGTCTGCTTGGGGCAGAGGTGGGCTCATCTGATTCTCAGCCCTCCCTGGTTTTGCAGAGGATGCTTAGGAGATGATCCTACTCCCTCCTTCCTGCTACATACTTGATAAGATACTTGATAGACAGATGAGAGCCTAGCACTGTGTCTAACTTGCATGCATATTACTGTGCCCTGCCTGCAATGTAACTGTGTGCTATAGACTGAGAGTAAAGTGAGCTTCTGCATTTCTTTCAGTCTGGCTCGGACCCACGAGCCTTAACATCAGATTTGGTGATCCCAAACTCAGACTGACGGAGCATACTTCAATAAGCCCAGAGGACCAGCTTGTCTCTAAAATTGGAGCCAAATGCTATTTCTTTAGTCAAAACACTTAAAGTAACCGGTCTGCAGAATGTTCGTCTTTTTAGGAATCTTCAAGAATAATCCTGATGACACATTGTCAAGCCTTGACTGGCTTGGCCTACATAGCTCTCTGTCACCACCTGTCCCTTGGCTAGCTAGATTCCCAAATCACTACAGATCCACTTATTTGGTGAAAACATAAATTATCTAGGCAATCCAAAGTGAGTTCTCCTTATGTGTCAACCACCTAGAGATACAGACAATGGAAGCCAAGGCCCAGAAGGGTGGCTATCAGCTACCAAATGGTTTCTACTTAGTGTGGCTAGAGGAAAGGAAGAGGAGAACCTCAAGTTTTATTGGAATGAAGGAGATTAGAGTATGGGACTATGGATCTGAAGAGAATGGAGTCCTGCCAAGAGAGTATTGCAGCCAGTGAACTTGGCCTTCAAAGTTTTGCTCTTATCATTACTGATTCAAGACCAGCTATGAACGATGAGATCTCGCCAACACCAGTATAGACAGCATATGGAAAACTGCCTTTCTCTGAGGGTTATACACATACAAAGGCAAGAAAAAGATCTTTGACCTGTTTCCCTTAGACAAATTCAAAAGATAAAATGAATTCTTATTCCCTAGCCCAGGGACATGGAGCTAAGAGGCAAGAGATTTGTAGATCAGGCTGTGGGAATGTTCAGGTACTTTCGCCGGGGCACACATTCAGGTATTGAACACTATAAGGGGTCAGAAAAGTTTACAGTGTCAATTTCAAGTCACAGAACTTACTTCCATATTGTGACAGACCAGCCATCTCCACTCTCCATCCAGTTTTCTCCCTCCATGCCCCCTTAGCCTGGTCCCTGTGTTTCATGGATTTCTTTGCTCCCAATATCTCCAAATTGTTCTGGATTATATTGGCTGCACATTGGTTTGACGCAGCTTCAAGCTGCCCACTGCGTTTTCCATGGTCCTTCCAGGTTTCATCTCTGGTTTTCAGCTGTTGGTCTTGGCTGGGGTGAGGCACTTCCTGACTTTTTTCCCCTTGCACTCCCTCTACAGTTTTCAAATCTCCTCTTTCTCATCTTCATCTCTGTCCGTATGAACAGTGCAGTCTTCAACGATTCACCTAGGGTAAGGATGTGAGTCAGCACCCATGAGGGAAGCTGAATTCCTCCCTACTGGCAACTGAGCAGATTGGCCAGGAGGCATAAGAGAAAGAATGGATGTATCTTTCTAATTGTTAGAGACTAAGCCTTAGGACAAGTGACAGTCAGGAAAGAGAAACTTAACAGGGCAAAAGGGAGGGCAGATACAGACAAAAGATGAAGTAGGATTTATGACTGTGTAGATAGAGGAAGCAAAGTATGACCAAATCACACTTGAAATTTGAACCTTCTCTTGCCCACTTTAGATCTGAATTGTGGATCCCACCTTGAAGCCCTTTGGAAAGTCTTGAGAGCTCTCTACACCTGAGTTATACAGAGAAAGGGCTTAAAGCTTACAGGAGGTCAGCCCATGGGAAGAGCTAAAGAGAGACTTCAAGGCCATCCACCTTCCCATTTGGCACAGCGCCTCCTTGGAAGCTTCCCCATGGCAGTGGTACTGTGAACTTAAGGAAGCAAAAACTTAGGTCTGGCAAAAATGCACACACTCATGCAATAATAAGAATAAATACCTTATTATTCTCATTCAAAGTTAAAAAGAAAGACATATTGTTTCTCTTTGCCTCCTAGTCTTCCCTGAGGAAAAGTATATTTTAAAACTACCTTGGGTTAAATATGCTCTCTGTTCCCAAATTTATATCCACTTAGAACTTATGAAAGTGACGTTATTGACAAATAGGGTCTTTGTAGAAGGTGCAACTAAGTCAAGATTATGTTATAATGGATTAGGTTGGGTCCTAAAGTCAACATAACTGATATCGTTATCTTTAAAAAACAAAAGTAACCTGAAGGGGCTGAGAATATCTCTCAGCAAGTAGAGCCCCATGCCAGAAGCCTTGTTTTCAATCCCCAGCAACACGGAAATCGGGAGTTACTGAGAGAATGGCCTGTAATTCCAGTGCTTGGCAGGTCGAGAAAGGAAGATCAGAAGTTTAAGGCCATCCTTGTCTATATAGTAAGTTTAGAGGCAGCCTGGGCTACATGAAAGTGTTTTACACACACACACACACACACACACACACACACACACACACACATACATAGTAAAGAATGGAGAGATGGGGGAGGAGAAATGAAAGGGGAGTTTAAGCAAAATAAACAGATACACAAGAGGAAAGGTCAAGGGGAAAGGTCATGGAAGACCGAAATGATGTAGCTCTGAGCCAGGGAACACCAAGGATGCCAGCAACCATAACGAGCCTGGAGAAATGAGGAGGAGGAGCTCCTGACCTTTTGCCTTCGGAGGGAGCACCATGGCCCTGCTGACACCTTGACTTCAGACTGGGAGACTCCAGAACCATGAGAAAGCTGTAGAGTGGGCCACGTGATCTGGGAGGCTTTGTCGTGGCAACCCTAGAGAACTCAGCGGGTGACAAGAATCCTCTCAGTGGGCCACACTGGCACAGGGCTGATGAGGCTTCTCCAGACCTTGTCAGAAGATTGCTTTCTGACTGGGCCAGGATCAGGGTCCCTGAAGCCATGAAGCCACCATTTTGTTCTGCCGACTTCCTGATGGCCTGTCCCCTGCCTCTTGCCTTTTGTTAGGCATGTTCTTGGGGACTGCCTGACTGTGCGTCTGTTGCCTTTTAGCGCTGGATTTTATTTCGGTTTCTCATAAATATAGAAGTGCATTGGAGAGGAGCCTGCCTTGGCAGGCAGGCCTTTGGCAGTCCTGACAGCTTTGCATATCTCTCAAGTGAGTTATGAGTGGGGACTGGGGTTTCAGCCACCACTCCCTTGAGTCCTGTGGTCCCCCCCCCCTCCCGCCACCCAAAGAAAGCGACCTTTCTTCAACACAAGGCCTGAGGAGAAAGAGGAGGCTACAATATAACCCCTAAGTTCCCCCACTCCTCATAAAACTCTTCTTAAATGACAAAGAGAGTTCGAATGTTTGTTTATAAGAATTTTTTTTCTGGAAAAGAAAATCCTCAGCATAGCCTGATCCAGGGCTACTGGTTCATGGCTAAAAGAAAATGATCCTTACAAGGAAGCTGGAGAGATTGTACAAGTGTCAGAGCCTGTGAGCTCCAGATGGGTCCTCGAGCCAGCAGAATGTGCCCAGCCCACTGAGAAGTACAACTGGCCTTGATCTGACAGTGCAGTACTTTTCTTCCCCTGAGGTGACCTTGATATTCTCACTTTCCTAAATGAAATACGTGCTGATTCTATGAGCAGTGATCACCATTTCTCTGTTCTAGGCCCAGACACCTAGAACAACATGGCTGGAAAGAACCTGGGGACCCCTGGGGCCTGTGTTCTCCAAACCAGGGTGTGTATACCGCAGGCGTTGAGTAAGACTATCTACTGGGGTGTGGGAAGAAAATATTGAACCTTCTAGTTGTGTTTATTTTGTTTGAAAAAATTATGAAGAATTTTACCAACAGTCAAGACCCACAGGCAGCAGTAAATCTATACCACTTGTCAACATGGATATATTTGGATGTGAGTCTCTTAAAATTATTTGTGGTTGTAAAGCTTAATTAGGGAAAAAAATGCAGCCTATCATTCTCGAGGTTTTTAAAGTATGTGTTGGAGGGTGTGGAAGAGAAGGGCTTGAGTAAGTGGGGAGTCTATTCATCTCCCTCTGAGCCTTATCAAGCAACTCAATCCTGTTTTTGTATCTCTGATCCCTGAATGTAGGTGTTTTTGTGATAAAGCATATGTCACACACACACACACACACACACTGAACAAAATGACTAACCTATTTCAGTTGGGAGAGCTAAGAACCAGAAGAAAAGTGATTGCCCAGAGCCATGCAAGTCATTAGGGCCAGCGCCAAGGCTGCGACTCCCTCTCCAGTCCAAGTGCACTGTGTTTAAGATGGGACCATGTGTGCTCCAGAGCACGTTCTCTGTCTGGGTGACCTTACATAACCAGGCAGAACCAGAAGAGGGCTGGGCAAGATGGAATCTCCTCCTCCAGTAGCGATCAGCAACAGCAGAACGGGGCCAGACTGAACCTTGCTCCCTGCCCAGGATGCTTGTGTGAGTGGAGCCAGGGCTGGAACCCTCTGCCCCTGGCTGGATGCTCACATCACATGCTAACTTGCCTGTCCTTTCAGTGTGTCCCAAGGACTTCATCCACAGTGCACTCCTGAGAGGCCCTTCACCCTGATTTGAAATGGGGTTTGCTCCCATCTGGGTCTCCAGAGGTCACAGGGAGCAGTCTGCTTCATGAGCAGAACATACTGTCCTTGGAACTGCCCATTCATTCTCTGCCCACCACACTTGTTGCTACCAGCGCACAGGGTCCAGGGGCTTCCTTCTCTGTTTGATTTTAACTAGTGTGAGGAATATTGCTCTATGTAAGCCTGAAAGAATGGGGTTAAGGGATTGGCTACCATCCTTGATGAAAGTGTTTTGCATATTTATGAAACAACATGAAGAGGACATGAGGGTAGCTAGGTAGTACCTCTGCTGCTCACCAAGGGGGTCCTGTGAGAATCGAGAGTCAACAGAGATGTCTTCATACCCGAACTCCTTCTGGGTCCAGAATGGGTCTTAAATCTGCATGCCCAGTGCTTGGGAAATACTGAGGTATTTTAAAAATGTGAAGAGCAAAACTGAATGCTAATTCAGCTAATAAATGAATGAATAAGCTCAGGAATTAGGAGCTCATTTAAGATAGGCCAGGGAACTTCATTGTGCAAGTAGGCTTTGGCAGGTGGCTAAGCATCAGAAGAAGAGAGAATGTATTTTAGGTTGTGACAAGGTTCTTAGGCAGAGGGATGATGGGAACTAGAGAACCACTCTGCTGGGGAAGCAGCATTTCAGGAAGGTGAGCTGAGGGGGAGGGCTGAGGACACAGTTCAGTGGAGAGTGCTTGTCTAGCTTTGTGAGACCCTATGTTGAATTCTCAGAGCTGCAAAACACACTGTGAGTTGAGAATCAGCTGTGGCTCCCTCTCTCTCCATTAGTGTTTTTTGCTCAGAAATCTCCAGCCTGACTCTAACATTGGTTCTCTACCTCCCTAATGCTGTGACCCTTTAATAAAGGTTCCTCATGCTGTAGTAATCCCAAAAATTATTTCCTTGCTATGTCATGACTGTAATCTTTCTTCTGTTGTGAATAGTAGTTCTTACACGCATTCTCGCGACCGGCCAGGAAGAACGCAACAAACCGGAATCTTCTGCGGCAAAGCTTTATTGCTTACATCTTCAGGAGCAAGAAGCAAGAGCCAGAGCAAGAGAGAGAATGGCGAAACCCCGTCCCTTTTTAAGGAGAATTATTCTCCGCCTAGGACGTATTACTCCCTGATTGGCTGCAGCCCATCGGCCGAGTTGTCGTCACGGGGAAGGCAGAGCACATGTAGTGGAAAACTACCCTTGGCACATGCGCAGATTATTTGTTTACCACTTAGAACACAGGATGTCAGCGCCATCTTGCAACGGCGAATGTGAGGGCGGCTCCCCACAAGTAGTGTAAGTATCTGACATGCAGGATACCTGATAATGTGACCTGAGAGAGGGCCCTTGCCTCCTGCAGGGGTCGCAACTCACAGGTTGGGAACCATCACTCTAGCCTGACTCATCTGATTCCCATGGCAAGCAGCACCAAAGACACTCTTCTGCGAACTGTCCAGGGGCCATTGTCCTTTCTGTAAGCGTTCTGTGGATCCATTGGGTTACCATGGCTAAATCTTCACACTGAATCCAGTTCAAGGATTTCATCTTTCCTTTCTGTCTTTTGTTTTGTTTCATTTCATTTGAGATGAGGTCTTAGTAGCCCGGGCTGACCTTGCACTCTCTCTGAAGCTGAGGATGACCTTGAGTTAGTTCTTGATCCCCGTGCCTGCACCTCCTATGTTCTGGGAGCACAGGCATTCATCATGTACCTATGCAGTACTAAGGTTGGAGCCCAGAGCTTCGCACATACTAGGCAAGTACTCTACCAAGAGAGCCTTAGCCGATCCTCAACTCACAGTGTTCTTTGCAATTTGGGGAATTGAACTTAGGGTCTCATGTGTGCTAGACAAGCATTCTACCACTGAGATGTATTCTCAGCCCTCGATTTTTTTAATTAATTAATTAACTTACATCCCAACCGAAGTTTCCCTCCTTCCTTACCTCCCAGTCCTTCTTCCCCTCCCCGCCCCCATCTACTCCTCCTCTGTTTCTCTTCAGTGGAGGGGAGGCCCCCCATGTATATCAGCCAGCTCTGGCTATCAAGAGGCAGAAAGATTAGGCACATCCTCCGCTGAGGCTTGATGAGGTAGCCCAGTAGGATCCCAAAAGCAGACAATAAAGGCAGAGCCAACCCTAGCTCCTGCTGTTAGGAGTCCCACATGACGACCAAGCTACACAACTGTAACAGATGTGCAGAGAGCCTAGGTCAGTCCCATGCAGGCCCCCTGCTTGGCAGTTCAGTCTCTGTGAGCCCTATGGGCTCAGGTTAGTTGATTCTGTAGGTTTGCTTCTGGTGTCCTTGGCCTCTCTCCTACAATTCTTCCTCCCCCTCTTCCACAGAATTCCCCAAGCTTTGCCTAATGCTTGTTCATTAAAAAAAAAAAAAAAAAAAAAAAAAAAGACAAATTAGCCAAAAATCCTAGGCTTTTTTGTAAAACTTGCTTTTAATTAAATCAGCTCTTATAATTGATTCTGCTAATCTAAGCTTAGCTAAGTCCTTGCCTCTTCTCTATGTCTACTGCCTCTTACATTACCCAGCCGTGTTTTTATCTTCCACTGCTGTTGTGGTCTATCTCCCTGTTTCTTCTCAGAGATGTGTCTTCTCTTTAGAGTAGGCCTATAATAGTCTCATTGAGCAATAGCCAGGCAACTTTCTTTAACTCAGCAACCTCATTTCCCACTGGGACTCCTTTGGACATGTTCAAAAGTCCTGGTCCAGAAACATGAATTATAGATACTGTTTTCTCAAGGCCTCTAAGCAATTTCAGCTGAACTCAGGGGTCTTGAACATACACCATTGCTTCCAAATAATGTGAAACGAAGGTACACATGCCCACAAGAAAGATTCCCTCCAAAGAAACTTATTTAACTTGGCCACTGGGTCCCATAACTTTCATCTATTTTTATTATTAATGATAAATATTTCTTTCCTCTTTTGCCTGATACCATGCAGAACCAGGATAACTATGCCAACAATATCATATCTTTGTAGTGTTATTTTTATGTAGTCTTTGGTATAAATTACAATACTTTGTACTGAGTATAATATCTTTTAAATATGAGTATCTAACATTAATGATGCCTCTATAAATGTCTATTCAGTAAATAAGTAAATAGATAAATAATGGATTAGTCTAAAGTGCAGTTCATTTGACTTAACTGTTTTAACTATTCTAAGGTTTTTAACTTTATAGTTTAAGTGCCAGTGTGGCTGGAAACATTTTTCACATCTGACTCCTCCATACCACTTTAATTCACTCTATTACATGGTATTTTGAGAAAAGTGCAATTGAGATCTCTGTTCTTTCTCCTTGAATCTGAGTAGTACAGCCTTGACACAAAGAGAGCAAGTATGGGCCTAATCCTCTGATAGCTTGTTACTTGGCCTCTTGGAATCCTGCACAGGCATCCTGAGTCCTGTAATAGAGAGAAGTGTTGGTAATACAAAGAAATACATAGGATCCTAGGGGAACTCAAACTTCTAACTGTCCCCAGGAAGGTGCTAGACATAGCAGACAATAGCCATAGTGCTTCATGGAGAAAACTATTGAAGACAGTCAAGCTGAGCTCCAGGCAACAATCTGCACTGAGAGCAGCCATGGGCCTGCAGTAGTCTGATGATTAGCTAGCTCCTTTGGACCTTCAGAAGACTGTAGCACTAGCCAGTGTCTGACTGCAGCATCATGAGGGGGTTCAAGAGAGATGCCCACCACTGAACTCAGTCAACACAGAGAGCTAGGAGCTTCAGTGTTACATAATGGTTCAAGCCACTGTTGGGCAAATCACATACAGCAACATATAACCAGAACACACTGAAGAGCAATAAAAGTTGGATTGAAGAGCAAGAATTGTTCATTGGTCTCTTCAGTTTCTAAAATACTTCCTATAAGGCTATGCCCACTGATGAGGGAGGAGGCATGGCTTCTCACTTCAGACAAGAGCGTCAAAAAGAAAGTCTCTTCTTTGGAGAAAATTTTCATGCAAGTGTGAGTGTCAGGTATCAACTTTATGAGTCCTCATCCTGGGAGACCCTGCACAATTACTTTACCTGTGCCCCTGTCGCACAATATAACTACCACTTCACCTCAATCCAAATAGAGAAATCTATGTTGTATCATCTGTACCACTTCCTCCTCCTCCTCCTCTCCCTCCTCCTCTTCTCCTTCTCCTCCTTTTCCTTCTCCAGCACCTCCTCCTCCACTTCCTCCTCTGCCTCTTCCTCCTGTCCTTCTTCTCCTCCTCTTCCTTCTCCAGCACCTCCTCCTCCACTTCCTCCTCCTCCTCTTCCTCCTCCTCTTCCTCCTCCTCTTCTCCTTCTCTTCCTCTTCCTTCTCCAGCACCTCCTCCTCCACTTCCTCCTCTGCCTCTTCCTCCTGTCCTTCTTCTCCTCCTCTTCCTTCTCCAGCACCTCCTCCTCCTCCTCCAGCATCTCCTCCTTCTAAGTCCTAGAAGAGAGAATTTTGCAGCTACCTTTAGCAATGCATTCTTCCAGCTCATAAGTCTTAATTTCAGCCCAATTTCTCCAGATGTAGTTTCAGCTCTTGTACCTTTATCATGTTCTATCTATCTATCTATCTATCTATCTATTTATTTATTTGTTTGCTCTTATTTACCTTCTATATCAAATCTACCTGCACTGCTTATTTGGATGGGTTTTGAAAATAACAGACTTAAAATGAATGAAGGAAAGAACATGATATAAACTCTTAATACATAATACAAGTGCAGTGCATAGTATCCCAGGTAGAGCCTTAGCTACTAGGGCATTTTTATCCTCTAGGATGTGCAGGTGTGTGGAAGAATGGAGAATTGTCTTAGTCAATATTCTATTGCTGTGAAGAGATGCCATTACCATGGCAACTCAAAGAAAAGCATTTAATTGGGGCTTGTTTATAGGTCAGAGGTTTAGTCCATTGTCATCATGGTGGGATAAATGGCAGCGTGCAGGCAGACATGATATGGGAGAGTAGCTGAGAGTTCTACATCTGAGTCCAAAGGCAGCAATGAGAGGTGGGGAGAGAGAGAGTGCCTGGCTTGAGCATTTGAAATCCCAAAGCCCACCCCCAGTAAAACACTCTCTCTTCTTTATTTCCTCCTTCATTTCCTGGAAGTGCTGGAGGACAATGGGAGGGGTTTAGAACACCACTTATACTTGACCCAGTTTGCCTTGGGACTTTCTCTGCATCCTTCCTGGGCACTGCCTTGGGACTTTCTCTGCATCCTTCCTGGGCACTGCCTTGGGGCTTTCTCTGCATCCTTCCTGGGCACCGCCACCATGTATGATAGCTGAAAAGGAACAGGACCAGGAGTGGGGATAACTCCATGAATGCAGAAAGTTCTGGTCACTAGCCAACCCTTGCCAAAGATCTGCCTCTACCCTATCTGTCTGTCACTTCCCAAGGTCATGACATAGATGGAGCGTTTCTTTGGGGGGGGGGGGCGTGCAGAGGCCCTTGCTACCATGTGTCTTTAAGTCTATCTTACCCTTTCCCAGAGCACAGTCTGGTCTTGAATCTGTTCTCTGAAGACAGCAAACATAAGAAAGAAACTCACTCTTGAGACAAGCATGAAGGAGAGGCAACGCTATCTATCACTCATGCTGCCCCATGACACCAAGCATCCTGACACTCACCCTCCCCAGCACCCTCTGTTATCCCTGATAGCCACTCTCAGCTCCAGACTCTCATCCAGCCAGTACAAAATCAAAAGAATGGATCTTGGACAGCTGGAATAGTCATCATCTCTCACTCTGTGTCTCCAATTCCTGCGGGGCCTGCCCTATGCCCTCTTCCCCCACCCTCCCATGGCCTCTCACTCAATTCATTTTTCTCCTGGCATCATAAGCTATTTTCCACCACCCTGCTGGCCTAAGTTCAACCCACTTCCCCAAGGGGTTTGTGCTCCCCACTTCATCTGTCTCCCTCATGTTCCTCCTGCTGGAACTGGATCCTCTGGTTCTATTTTTGGATTCTTTCCATTGGCCTCTCTTGGACTAGGCAGCTTACTTCTTCAACCTGCTTTGCATTTCTCTGGCCTCTAATGAGCATCTCTGAAATCTTCCTATGGCAGGTGGAGGCTACAGTCAGCAGCTGTGTGCTCTGATGGGTCTTCCCCTTCCCATCTTCCTCACCTTGGCAGAAACAGGGAACTTCCAATGACATGAAGACTTCATTATCCTTCATATCCTTAAAGGACATTCTTGAGTTTTTTTTTTTTTTCTGCAATAGTCCAAACTTGGGGTTAGAGGATAGCACCTCTGTCTTCCAGATGAACCTCACTTTCATGTCCCCTTTCACCTCCACTCTTTTCCTGATTTTTTTTTTTTTTTTTTGGTCACCACTTTCTTCCACTGTCCAGACATAGATAGCATACTCTCAACCTCTTCAATCCAATGAAAATCTGTCAATATTATGTGGCACTAAACTTCCCATAGATATAGCAACTATTCTGTTGTGACTTGTTTCTGTCTTTGGTGCCTTTTTATCCTGGGACAGGTTCCCCCTCCTTTCTAGAAATGCCAGTTCTTTCATTCCATTCATTTGTTCATTCACTCATTTAGCAGGGCAGGGGTTAGAACCTAGGACCTAGATGTTCTACCACTGAGCTAAATCTTCCAGAATAATTTATATATATATTTTTCTTTTTGAGAACCTTATTTCATCAAACATGATATTCAGTTGTTTTAATACAAATGATATAATTCAATTCTTATTTATAGCTGAATAAAAGCCATTTTGTATATACACTCCACATTTCTTTACCATCCCTCTACTGACAGGATTCTAAGCTGCCCTGGATCGTGGCCTCATGAATGGTTCAGCAGCAGATCTGGATACAGGTCTGTACAGCATTCTCTCCCTCTCCCTCTCCCTCTCCCTCTCTCCCTCTCCCTCTCTCCCTCTCTCCCTCTCCCTCTCCCTCTCTCCCTCTCCCTCTCCCTCTCTCCCTCTCCCTCTCCCTCTCCCTCTCCCTCTCCCTCCTCTCCCTCTCCCTCTCCCTCTCATCTCCCTTCCTTCCTTCCTTTCTTTCTTTTTTCTTTCTTTCTTTTAAACTCCAGATTTTATTCCCCTCCCAGTCATCCCATACCTCCTCCCCACACCCCTGTCTCCACAAGGATGTCCCCACCCCCCACCCCACCAGACCTCTAAACTCCCTGGGGACTCCAGGTGAATCTTTCTCTGACTAAACCCAGACCTGGCAGTCCTCTGCTATACATGCATTGGGAGCCTCATATCAACTGGTGTATGCTGCCTGGTTGGTGTTCCAGTATCTGAGAGATCTCCAGGGTCCAGTCTGAAAATCAATCTGGAGGTTCCTCAGAAAAATTGGAATTAGATCTACCTGATGACCCAGCAATACCACTCTTGGGAATATATCCAAAATATGTCCCACCATGCCACAGGGGCACGTGTTCCACTATGTTCATAGCGGCCTTGTTTGTGATAGCCAGAAGCTGGAAACAACCTAGATGTCCCACGACAGAAGAATGGATACAGAAACTGTGGTTCTTTACACAGTGGAGTACTACTCAGCTATTAAGAATGAGGACATCCTGAGTTTTGCAGGCAAATGGATGGAACTAGAAAAATAATTTATATTTTTTATTGTGAAATAAAATTTTACTATGTTTCCCAAACTGGCCTCAAACGTACACTGTAAGCCAATCAGACCTTGAACTTGTGATCTTTCTGTTTCGGGTCCCTATATAGCTGGCACTGTAGGACTGTGCCTTTAAGTCCAGCTCAGGTCTTATATCATGGGCATTCTGTTCACTTGGGTTCTCCTCCCCTACCGCATTTGTTTTGACAGGGCTGTGTTCCATCCTGCCCACACCTGGAGCTTTAAGAATATTGAAAGTCATCTTTCCTCCTGACTTCCTGTTTCAAAAACGAAAAGAGTTTCTACTCAAAAATATGACTTCTGTTGGTTTTCTCTTTGCTTTAAAAATACTTAAAAGTTCACATTTACAACTGCAAATGGATATACCTAAATATCTATGTACATATGTGTATCTATATGTATGCACACATATATACACACAGCCTACATTTATAACTGCAAATACATGTACATAAATATCTATGGACATATGTGTATCTATATGTATGTATACATATATACTCACATGCATAATATATATACATATACATATATATATATATATACACACACACATATTCTTCTTAATTTTCTCCCCTCCTTTCTCGCCTATACCTTATACTACAGTAGTCAGTCCTAAAACTGGGGTAAAGAAATTTATTTCTTACAAAAGAGTCCTTCTAAGAACATGAAAAGTCACCTCTATTCTTCTCATACCTCACCTCAAATACCCCAAGTCACAAATCTAGTTTTGATAATAACATACCCTTGCACTTATTTAAAGCCACCCTGTGCATGACTAATCACTGGCGGGCTATGGGGTGCAGACAGTCACACACTTGTCTTTCGTGATTAGAAGAAAACCCTCTGATTTCAGAGGCAGAAAGTCCAGGTTCTCCTCTCAGCACCATAAAACCTTGGTAACATAGGACTGGACGAGAAGCATCGGCTTCCTGATCTTTACTTATTTTCTGCCCTCAGAAGTTCACGTGACTGGAGTCCATATTCTTAAAATTTTGATTTTCTATTATTGCTATAGAAAATCTTGTTCATTATATTCTTAGAGATGATATAGCAGTATGACTCTGACAAAAGACTTGTGATGAAGCTTTTTCTTTCAATAATATATTTCTTTAAGCTTTCCTGGGTTTAAATTTTGGATCTCACAGACCTTAGTGATGTGGTCCTAGACAAGTACTTAAACCTCCCAAACCTGCATGTCACACATGTAAAATAAATGTAGTAGTAACACCTATGTGATCAGATTATAACGAGTGAGAAAAACGTGTAATGACTGACACATATTGAGGCTCAACTGATGCCCATTTTTACCAAGCACTTCGAGCTCATCTTTGTTTCTTAAATGATTTCTAGTAGGTCAAACTAGAAATATTTTCCCTAATAACAAGGTTGGTTGTGACTCTAAGAGATAGTGTCACTGGCATCTGACGTCTGCTCTCATCTGCCTGTGGGTAAAAGGATCTACTTACAGAACATCTATTCCCAAAGCAGGGCTAGAGGTAATAGCATCAGGTTCGGTTGCACTCACAGGTAAGTCTGGGCCTCTGCTGCACTCCCAACCTCTCGGTCAAACTTTCATTTCCCTCATCTATTCTGGACAAGTGTGAGCTGATGGTGTTTAATGAAAAATATTCATGCATTTGTAGAGTACTTTGTACACTTTGGGGATTGGGCTTTATTCTGCTTTCTGTCACTATAACAAAGCAACTGAGATAAATTACAAAGAAAAAAAAGGAGTTCCTTTAACTGGAAAGTTTTGGAGATCCTAACCCATCATTAGTAGTTCCCGTTGCTTCGGGCCCATGGGTGGGTCAACACATAATGACAGGAATGTATGACAGAGCAAAGTCACTTGGATTCGAAGTAGGAAAGTGCGAAAGGAATATACTGTGGTAGGTCTCACAGTTCCTTCTGACAGCATGTCCCCAATGAGCTAAGAAGCTCCTATTTAGGACTCGCTTCTCATTGCTCCGCCACCTCCCAATAGTGTCATCATAGTAACCAAGCCTTTAATATGTGAGCCTTTGAGAGACAATCAAATAGCCTAGTGACAAAAGGAATATAAAAGGAACTTTTTAAAACCAAGAAGGAGAGGACAGAAGATCCTGTTCAAAACTGGGTAAACTGGGCTATAAAGATGATGGCTTAGCCTTTAATAGTACTTGATGCTGTCACAGAGGTCATGGGTTCAGATGCCAGCAGCCCACACTGGTTCACAACTTCCTGTAACTCCAGTTCTAGGGGTCTGATCCTCTTTTCTGGCCCTCGAGGGCTCCTTCATGAACTCATACAACACACACACACCGAAATAGTTAATAAGTGAATAAGTAAATCTCTTTTTATTGGCAAGTGATATGAACAGGCAATTACAAAAGAGGGTCAAAAGCATAAAGAGGGCAGGAGGAGACCAATTTGTTTTATAACTGTTTATAGACCTACACATGAAATAACAACATATCAACATATATCCACAGAATCAGAAGACATCCTGAGAAAACAGGAAAACACAAGGTTCTTGTGAAGATGTGCTTGCAAAAAAAAAAAAAACAGCTGGATGAGGACCTAATGTGGTCATTGTATAAGAGATCCTGAGAGTTCTCAATCAAATCAAAATTATGTTTAAATATACTCTATGACCAGCAGTCAGACTCCTGGGTAATATCACAGAGGAATTACCTACAGGTACCCACACCCCTCCCACCCCGCCATGAAAATCCTGTAGGAGGACTATGGGTTAGATCTGAAATGTGCCCCCTAAGGTTTTGTGCTGCTGTGTTTGGGGAGGTTGTCCAACCTTTAAGAGGTAAGTCTTATGGGGAAGAAATGGAGTCACTGAGAAAATGGCCTTGGCTGGAATATCGGGACCAACCCTTGCTTTGTTTACTGCCCAGCAACAAGCACATTCACTGATGATCACCTCCTTGGAATGATGGTCTCTGTTTTGCCTTAGGCCCAGTGCCATGTGACCATAAACTGAAAGTTCTGAAACCATGAGCCAAAACAATTCTCTCTTCCTTTTAAGTTGTTTCCCTCAAGTATTTTGTCACAGCAGCTGAAAGCTAACACGGGAGGAAGATTTCCCTAATGTATGACCTCTCACACAAGGGAACGGGAAACAGTTTAGCTGAGATATACCAATGGCAGAACACACTTCTCAATCTCCATCCCCTCATGCAAAGGAGTGTGAAAATAATTCAGCTATTTGCTGACTAGAACCATAATCCCCACATTATCTTCAGTAGAGTATCTCCTTTAACCCTACCATCTGGATGCAAGCGACGTTTTGAGATAACCAGCTCCAGGAATTCTTTCTTCGCTATAATAAAAAAATATAACGCATACTTAATATAAAGCATACTTAATTCAAATCATATGGCTTTTATATTCTGCAATCTGCTTCTGTCATATAAAAATATATTGGGAAAAGACTTTCCTCCTACTCTATCCACCAAGGACCAAACAGGAAACAGATGGTACACTCAAAATAGGATGGGTCCACAAGGGTTTATTCACAAAGGACTGTTTACTAAAGTATGTGTGGGACATAAAGATCTACTGCCTCCACTCCATAGCCAGTGTGTTCTTTCCAATAGTCTCCATTTTAAATAAAGATTTATGTGAATTGCTGCATTTCAATCAAGTAGCATTGGTTTGGAAAACTATGCTTCTAGCATTTGCCATGGTGCCATTTCAGAGTATATGTGATGTTTGTGTCTTGAGCCTGTGGTAAAGTCTGGAGGAATACTAGCAGTGATAATGGTTTCTTACCCCCTATCATTTCTAAATCCAATGGTTTGAGCATCTTCCATCCTGGAAAAGAAATATGCCACATAAGAAAGCACCTCCTAGCTGTGAGTCCTAGTGGTGGAAACCCAGGTGTTTGGTTAGTATAAAGTTACCATTTTAGTTGTCATGATTAAAGCAAACTAAGGCAGTAAGGGTTTACTGAGGTTCACAGTTTGAAGGCACAGTTCATCCTGGCAGGGGAGCCATGACAATAAGAGCATGAGACAACCGGTAGTCTTGTGCCCACAGTCAGGAAGCCAAGATAAATGAGCCCTGCACTTTGCTTACTGTCTTAGCGTTACTATTGCTGTGATGAAACACAATAACCAAAAGCAACTTGGAGAGGAAAGGGTTAATTTACTTCACAACTTTCATAAAACAGCTTTCCATCATAAGCAACTGGGGCAGAAACTCAAGCACTTCAGGAACCTGGAGGTAGGAGCTGATGAGAGGCCATGGAGGGATGCTGCTTACTGATTTGCTTCTGTGACTTGCTCCACCTCCTTTCTCATAGAAGCCAAGCAGGGGTGGCCCAGCTACACTGGGTTGTGCCTTCCCACACTAACCACTAATTAAGCAAATGTCCTACAGGCTTGCCTACAGCCAAATACAATGGAGACACTTCCTCAATTGAGCATCTCTCCTCTCTGATGACTCCTGCTGTGTCAAGCTGGACATAAAACTACCCAGCACATCACATTTCCCTTTTACTGAACCCGGGACCCCTGTCCAAAGAATTGTACACCATATTTAGGGTGGGTCATCTCACCTCAGGTTATCCAGTCTAGAATTCCCTCACAGATATGCCCAGAGATTGCCTCCCAGGTAACTTCAGATACCATCAACTTAAAGATCAGCATTAACCATCACATTCAGTGGCATTGGGGTTCTGCTTTATTAGACCCCTTGTAAATTGAAAATACTGCAAGTTAAAATTTCATTTAACACACTCTGCCCACCAAATAGCACAGCCAGTGACTTGGCACTCCAGAGCTTCTCCATTGTTTGCCTTCACAGCTGTGTGAACCCCCTAAGGAACTGTGTGCAGCTATTTCTACTGCTAAGTATACAATACTGCAGTGGGTATCACTAGCCTAGGGAAATATCAAAATTCAAAACCTGAAATGCCATTTCTACTAAGTGCCCATGAGTTTCACAATGTTACAAGGGGGGACAAAAGCAGAAATGAAATCACCATTACATTTGGGGCCATCTCTAATTTGGTTCCATTGTTGCTATAACCACTTGTGTCTGTGGCCAATTGGCAATGGGATATGTTAAAGCTACAAGTACCCACTGCTTCCATGATTTAAGTCAGTGCTGTGGAGGATGGGAAATAATGGGTTAGACATGCTTAAAATGTAAACAGGAGGTACACGCTGCAGCCGCATAACAAAGCATGCCCTAGTAGCAGTTTGTTCCTTGCTCTTCTGTTTTGTATAGTAAGCTGAGACTCATTCTTGTTGCTGTATTATATGACTCTATTTTCAAATAAATTCTTCCAGCATCAAGTTCTAAAGAAAAGCATAAGTGTATGCTTAGTAAATTTTACTAAATTTTCTCTAGAAATTCCATGGTGAACATGTAATTGGTACAAATTTTTGCCAGCATTTACTACCCAGCAAAAAGGAATTTAACAGGAAAAAATAGGCACGCTGTGGAGAAAGTGCCAGCATTCATTTCATTAGTAGTAGTTATAAAAGACTATGACCCCACACTGTAAATTTACACACAGCTACAGAGCGTCCACGTCTATGAACTCTGGCCTTTCATTTAGATCAAATGAGTTTTCTAAGTGAAATAAATAAATAAATAAATAAAAATGCAAAAGATACTGGCTAACCTATCGGTTTCAACAGCTAGGAAAGAGACCCGACAAACCATTAATGCTGGCTTTATGTAAAGGATGTCTTTAGATGACAAAAATACAAAATTGAATGTGCTTCTGAATTCCAAAACCAAGACTCAATTTTAAATTCAGTATGTGGAAACAGATGAAAGTTTTTGAAAGCTTAATGTAGCATAAATTGCAAAAATCTTTAAACTCAGTTAAAAATTTTAACACTGAAGGTAAAATTATTTGTTCAGGCAGTAGTGACACGAACATAAACTTTGGTAAAGAATAAAAATATGGCTCTAAATATCCTCCTGAGTGAGGTGACTCAGTCACAAGAGAACACACGGTATGCACTCACTGATAAGTGGATATCAGCCCAGAAGTTCAGAACACCCAAGATTCAGTTCACAGACCATATGACGTCTAAGAAGAAGGAAGACCAAAATGTGGATGCTTCAGTGCATTTTAGAAAGGTGAACAAAATACTCACAGGAGGAAATATGGAGACAAAGTGTGGAGCAGAGACTGAAGGGAAGGTCATCCAGAGGCTGCCCCACCTGGGGATCCATCCCATATACAGCCACCAAACCCAGACAAATACAGAGGCTGATGCTGGAAGCCAATCATTGGACTGAGCTGGGGGGGGGGGGGGGGGGGGGGGGAGGGGCTGCTGTGGTCACCAATGGAGGAGTTAGAGAAGGTAGAGAAGGGACTGAAGGAGCTGAGGGTGTTTGCAGCCCCATGGAGGGAGCAACAGTGTCAACAGGCCAGGCCACGCCTCCTCCAGGAGCTCCCAAGGACTGGATCACCAACCAAAGAATACACATGGAGGGACCCATGACGCTGGCCACATATGTGGCAGAGGATGGCCTTGTTGGACATCAGTGGGAGGAGAGGCCCTTGGGTCTGAGAGTGTTCGATGCCCCAGTGTAGGGGAGTGCCAGGGTGGGAAGATGGAAGTGGGTGGGTGGGAGAGCACCTTCATAGAGGCTGGGGGGAGGGGGGGATGGGATAGGGAGTTTCCTAAGGGGAGACCTGGAAAGGGGAAAACATTTGAAATGTAAATAAATTAAAATATCCAATAAAAATTGAAGATTCGCTCCCCCAAAGGGGAAAAAAAAACATGGTTCTAAAAAAAAGCAGTATTCTTATTAAATGAAGCAATCAATGAAACAAAATATGCTTATAACTGGGGGCAGGGGTATAAACCCTTAAGAACTTATTCATCCAATAATTCAACATTTCAAATAGAGATGGTAACTGTCAAAACATACAAACATTTCTGTTTATACATATCAATCTACAAAACTTTGTGTCAGAACTGATGCTACATTTTAAAACTAAATTAAGATACGTTCATATAGCAGTAAGCATGCTCTCTTTTATTTTATACTTTGAATTATAAAAGTGCTTGAAACTATGCAAGCTCACTCAATGACCTGAGTTGCATCTAACTGGGTACCCATATGGTGGAAGAAAGGACCAACTTCTACAAGTTGTTCTGTAACTTACACATGTGTTCTGTGGTGTGCCTACACATGTTCACACATACATATACAGACACAACTAAAGAAATGTAAAATGAAAAAATGAAAAAACTCTACATATGAAAAATGAAATGAGAAAAAATCCTATAGGTGTCCTAAAACTGTAGAAAATGCTTAATGAATAAGCTTTCCAAATTTTAATCATATTCCCTTTAAAAAAAATAGCTGCTATCTTTAATAAGATATTCAGCAAATAGTATTCCTCCAAATCTTCAATTTTCAAGTCTTTTAATAAATTTTAATGATGTAAATCAAAGCTTAAAAACAAAAAAAAACTATTAATCTTATGAAAATATGGGGAAATAACAAATTAATGACTGCTAAAGAAATATTAATTTTTAATTCTGAAAAAAATCTATATTTGAGGTTTTGTTTGTTTGTTTTATTTTTTTAGTTGGTGTAACAGTTTTATTTATTTATTTTTTTTACTATTTTTTAATTAGGTATTTTCTTCATTTTCATTTCCAATGCTATCCCAAAACTCCCCCATACTACCCCCCCACTCCCCTACCCACCAACTCCCACTTCTTGGCCCTGGCATTCCCCTGTACTGAGGCATATAAAGTTTGTAAGACCAAGGGGCCTCTCTTCCCACTGATGGCCGACTAGGCCATCTTCTGATACATATGCAGCTAGAGACAAGAGCTCCAGGGGGTACTGGTTAGTTCATATTGTTGTTCCACCTATAGGGTTGCAGATCCCTTTAGCTCCTTGGGAACTTTCTCTAGCTCCTCCATTGGGGGCCCTGTAATCCATCCAATAGCTGACTGTGAGCATCCACTTCTGTGTTTGCTAGGCCCCGGCATAGTCTCACAAGAAACAGCTATATCAGGGTCCTTTCAGCAAAATCTTGCTAGTGTATACAATGGTGTCAGCGTTTGGAGGCTGATTATGGGTTGGATCCCCCTTTGAGTTTTAAATCTCTATCTTATTTTATTTTATCTCATCTTATATGTCTAGGTATTTTACTTGATGGATGCTGTGTGTTCTGCATGCCTTCCTGGTGCCTGTGAAGGCCAGAAGAGAGAATCAGGTTTCCTGGAACTGGAGTCACAGGCAGTTGTAAGCCTCCATGAAGGTACTAGAAATTGAACCCTGATCCTCTAGAACGACAGTCATCTCTTCAGCCTGAGTTTGGAATTTCTTAACTCATTGAAAGAATCCATACATGCAGTTTCCATTTCACACTGAATAAATGTATAATCTGCATGGAGATGGAACAGCACTGGGAAATTTAATCTCTTGGGATTTTGACATATTTTCCCTATAAAATCATTTCTTGCTACACCTACCTGTAGGCACAAGGATAAGATTTAGAATGTAGTTAGGAAGTTTGCTGATCTAGCAAAGTGATGGTAGTAGATTATTTTCTAAGGTCTATCTGGTCACTGGTCTCAGGAAGCTGGCTAGGTTTCCAGTACCAGGCTTGGTTTTCCTCCTATTTGGTGGGCCTTCAGAACAATCAGACAACTGTTGGTTGCAGACATCATGTGAGTGCCACTATTGCACTGTTGCAGATACCTTGCCATGCTGGTCACTGTCATTATTGCAGCTGTATAGGATTGTTTAGTTGCTCACATCCCTTCACAGTTTGCATAGTATTTTTTGGAACCATGAGAGTAAAGATGGCAGGAAAGAGGCGTTCAGGTTAGAACCAGCTTGAACCACATGAGGCTTGTATCCTAAGTGTGCCGTGTCTTCAGTGATAGGGACTCACCTTCACTTAATCCCTGAGAGACAGTCAAGGGCTAAACTGATCATTTACATTGCTGTAGGAGTAACTTGTACTATCCTGAGACTTTATCAGACAACCTTGATGTTATCTGTCTCACCTCCTGCCTGCTCCTGTCTTCTACTGTACTGACCTTAGTCTCTCCTACCCAGTTGGAGCCTCTCCATTTCTCATTAGCCCACCTGTATCCTGCCTCAACCCAACCTATTTTTCTTTTATGTTTTCCACGTTTCTGTGGCTAATCCATGTTATGTATTCATATATCTGATGATTTGGAACTAAGAACCACAGATGAGAGAGTATATATGGTGTTTGACTTTCTGGGTTATTTCGTTTAAGATAACTTATTCTAGGTCCATCCATTAACCTACAAATTTCATGATTTAATTTGTCTTTACAACTGAGTCATATTCCACTGTCTATATGTACCCCGTTTTCATTATTCATCTGTCAGTTGAAGGTATTTAGGTTCTTTCCATTCCCTGGTTATTATGAATAAGGAAGCAATAAATATGGCTGTAGAGTAGATTGTCCTTTGAGCATATGCCAAGGAGTGGCATGGCTGAGTCAGATGGTACAGTGATTTTTAGTTCATTAAGAATTTTCCATTCTGTTTTTCAGAGTGCTTGCACCAATTTGGCTTCCCACCAACAGTGAAGAAGGGTTCCTCTTTCACCACAATCTAGCCATTATTACTTTTCAGTTATTTTGTTGAGCTTAGACATTCTGATCGGAGTAAGATGACATCTCAATGTTGTTTTAATTTTAACTTCCCTAATTGCTAGAGATGATGAACACTTATTGAAGTATTTATTAGCCATTTTTATTTTTTCTATTGAGTACTCTTGATTTAAATATCTAGTTCATTTTTTAAATTGTGTTGTTTCCTTGACTCTGTTTTTTTTTAATTCCTTAGTTAGCAAGTTTTTTTCATATTATGTGGGTTTCTATGTCCACTTGATTGTCTCCTTAGCTTTGCAGAAGCTTTTTAGTTTACTGGGGTCCCAGTTGTCAATCATTGGCCTTAATTCCTTGGCAAATGGAGTTCTGTTCAGAAAGGCCTTCCTATACCTGTAGGATATTGTTTGTTTTCTTGCATAGTCAAGGATTAAAGGGAACTAGTGACTTCTGGAAGAAGGATTAGCCTTTCCCAGAGATGAACTCCTTATCTGATGTCCAATGATGAGTGGTCAGCCCTGAAACCACAAACACACAAATAAGCAAAAAGACTCAGCAATTGTGTGTGTGTGTGTATGTGTGTGTGTGTGTGTGTGTGTGTGTGTGTGTGTGTGTGTACGTGTGTAATAACACATATATGCACACATATAGAAAAGGTATGTAACAATAATTTTAAAAAAGAATATCAACGTGAGAGTGGGAGGGATCCAAGATGTATATGAGGGAGGATACTTGAGGGAGAAAAGGTAGGAAGAAAAGTGGTATTACTGAGTTTCAATTAAATAAACAAATTTTTGGAAAACACTTCTTGAGAACAGAGCATGTAATTGGAATTTAAAAACAATAACCAACATAAAATTTGGGGTTGAAATTTTATATACTATAAGACAACTACAATTTGAAATATCTTCCATAACATAATTTCCACAGGTACTCCAAGAGAGAATTTTCATAACTAATAAAAGCATGATGCACATAAATGAATCAGTTGATGATGTCAGCACTAAATATATTAAACATAAAACATAACCTTGAAGAAAATTAAAGAAAAAAATTTAAATTAAAGTGCTCTTCACAAAACTAGTGACATGGTGATAAATAAATGCACATGATTATATATCAAAAATAATTATTGTTGTGAATATGCATCTTTTTATTAGTATTTATTAGCATTAATTATACATAGTAGTAGGCTTCATTATTGCATTTTCATGCATATATAATATATTTGAATCATGTCTATTCTTCATTATTCTCTCCTTTTACTTTCATGGTTACTTTTTGTTGTTTTGTTACTCAGTCATTGATTTTAATTAGAATTGTTTACAGGAACACGGGTAAGATGATATTTACAGGACATGGGTAACTTAACAGCAGTTATATCATATCACTGAGGAAAATCTCTCTGTTCTGCCCCCCCCCCCCCAGCAACCTTGTTTAACTGTCTATCAATCCTTACGGAGGGGTGGGGCCTCATGAGCTCCTCCCCATCCTTGAAGGAATATTGACGGGTCTAAGCTGTACAGGTAAAAAACAGAGAATCACATCATGAGTACAATCGCCATGTGTAGCTTCTAACCTTTCCTGGCTCACATTCTTCTGCCATGTTCACTAAACATTAGACTGGGGGATATAGATGTTTCGTTGATCAGGATTCAGCCCTCAGTCATTCTCAGTACTTTTCCCAGTTGAGTCCCTGAGTAACTGCTACCCACAAAACAGAAAGAAACGTCTCCAACCAAAATCAATAGCATTAGTCTGTGGACCTAACCATAAATATTTAGAAAGCAGTTTGACAGGCAATGATTAATTTTTTAATATTAATAATTTTTGTTTTTTAAAGTAAGCTCTTCCTGGATAGTCCCAGCTGGCCTAGAATTCACTATATACCAGCCTGGACTACAACTTGAAGCAATTCTCCAGCATCAGTTATGGGCAAAGAACACCATGCCAGAGTAAGCAACCCATTTTGTGATTTCAACTCAAAGAATATGCATATTCTACTTTAGTTTTTGGAGGAAGAACTTTACAACCGAAGCTAGTCTTGATTGGAACTATATTATAAGCCCCCAACAGGATAAAACCTATTTTCTTTATAAATGAGTTAAAATAATTATTTTGCAATAATCTTTTACCTCTGAAAGAACAACCAATGTTCTAGTTACTTCAGACCAGTGGTTTGCAACCTTCCTGATACTGTGACCCTTTAATATAATTCCTCATGCTGTGGTGACCCCAATCATAAATTTATTTCATTGCTACTTCATAACTGTAATTTTGCTACTGCTATGAATCATAATGAAAATATCTGATATGCAGGATAGTTGATATAGACCCCCCAGTGCAGGTCACATGTTGAGAACCACTGCTTTAGGCAAAAGAAACACAATAAAAGTATAAGAAGGGGGTGCTGCTTCCTCTAGGCCATGGAAGTGAAGGGAAAAGAGCCCTGAAATTCACTTTGAGGGTGAAGGGCCCTAGTGTGTAGTTGTCTCGCGACCGAGGAACCAGAAGACACAGTTCCCTTCTCTTTTTTTCTACATCTTGGATGCTCTGCTGAGGCTGACTAAACCCAATTGGAAGCAGATGACAGAAACACACTGATGTTACTGTTCAAAAGCTACCCAGGACTGAAAGCAGATTAGGGAAAGTAGGAGAAGAATCTTGGGGCATAAGCAGGAGGCATCTGGTAATCCAAGGGTGATTTTATATTGGTTTCATGTGTTTAACTATGAATTTCTATTCAAGTTCAAAATTACATAGAGACCAATTATTTAAGGCAAAGGCATTCACTAGCATGGGAGACTTAGGACCCAAATTCATACTTCATTGAAATGCCTACAGGCCACTCTCTTCTATCTATATAATATTCCAGTGATCCATGCACTTTGGTTCTCAAAAAAGCAAAATTGAACTGATAAACATAAATAACAAGGTTTTTCTTATCATAAGTAGTGTCCCCCCCCAAAAAAAACATCCAAGTCATATCATGGCATAGAATATTACTTTCTACAAATGGCTTCTAGGACTAGCAGAACTGTTCAAAGGGGTGGAAGGGGTGTTCATCTTTGTTTCTTCACTTCTTTCATCATCCTCCCAAGACACTGTCCACCCAAGTGCTACAACCTGCAGATCTTGAGAAGGTCCACTCTTTCCACATTCTTCCCAACACTTGCCATTAGCATTTTAGCAGATATTTTTATTGTATTTTAGATCTAAAACTAATGCCTGGGATAGAGAGATGACTTGGTTGGTAAAGCCATATGAGCATGAAGATCTGAGTTCAGTCTCCAGAGAACAAAATAGATGATGATAGATAATAGATAGATAGATAGATAGATAGATAGATAGATAGATGATAGATAGATAGAGAGATAGATAGATGATAGATAGATAGATAGATAGATAGATAGATAGATAGATAGATAATAGATAGATGATAGATAGATAGATAATAGATAGATGATAGATAGATGATAGATAGATAGATAGATAGATAGATAATAGATAGATGATAGATAGATAGATAGATAGATAGATAGATAGATAGATAGACAGACAGACAAATAGCTGTACATGATAACACACATCTGTAATCATAGTACTTAGGAAGTGAAAAAAAAAAACATTCCTGAGGCGCACTGACCAGCTAGCCCAATTTAATAATGGAACTCTAGGCCTGTGAGAGAATCTGTCTCAAAAAAAAAAAAAAATCAAGGCATGTGCTCATGATGAACAACACTGAAGTCACCCTCTGGCCTCTACACATATGTATACATACTTATACATGTGTCTACATACCTGTATGCACACACACACACACACACACACACATACACACACACATATATACAGTTTTTTTTAATATTCCTGTAAATTCAACCTATATTTCATTGATTACCAATCAGACCTTTTTCTATGTATATTTATTCGTCATTGAATGTCTACCTTCTTCATTGTGAATTGCAAAGGCTCTTTATATGAACGATATGGGTAATAAATATCTCATGTGTCTTCAGTATGGTATTTTAAGATCTATAACGTTCAATGTCTGTGGAAACACACTTATCAATATTTGTTTTTGCAGATTTCTTATTCCTTCTCTTGATGCCATGCGTAAAAAGTCCTTCACATCAAAATGGTCTCTTTGTAGTTGAGCATCCCTGGCCTCTTTGTTCCAGAGATCCAGAACGACATCATGCAATATCGGTGAGCTCAGAAACCAACAAGAGAAACACAGAAAATGCAAATTGCTAGCTGCAAGCAAACTATGGAGAATGTTACTCTCAGCATCAAAGGTGAAGAATAACTGTGACCTTGAGAAATAAAATATCATCTTTCCCTATTGTTAAGTCTGATTGGTCTCAAGCAGGCCTCCAGCATGGGCAGAGAAGGCTCCCAAGAGATGAAGTTTGTCAAAGCCTCAGAGTTCTGGACCTGGACCTGAAAGCTTCCCCACCCCCAGGAGGGGCCACAGTCTCTCTCAGATGCAGGTGCGTACAAGTCCCAGCAGTGTTAATAACATGGTTAGGTAAGCTCTTGTTTCTGAGTGATTGAAAAGCAACTGTTTGACCAAAAAGGCTATGTTTCAAAAGTGTAAAGCAGGAGGCATGAGAAGTGAAGAAGGAAAAGCTACCCACTCCCAGCCACATGCACCTGGCAAAGCCCCCCTCCCAAGGGACCACTCCTCCCTGGACAGCTGGTGGTTCCCACCCCCGCCCCAGGCCTGGCCCCCAGCCATAGACATGCTCCGAATGATGTCTATCCTACACGGATCTTTGCAGATGCTATTTTGATAAAACTCTAATCCTTTCCCTGCTCCTCTGCCATTAACCCTCAACCCCCTGCCTTTGTGTCTGTGAGCCTGTGTGTTTGGTGAAAGGAGGGGGCAGGAGACAGGGTAGCTTCAGAATCAGCAAACACAGTCTCCAGTTTCATGGGGCTGGAGCAATGCAGGGAAATGGATGTCTGGTCTCAGCTATTGGAGACAGACAGAGGCTGGAGAGAGAGAGCAAGAGGCCACCCTATCTGGCCTTCCACTGTCTGGAAATGCAAAACAAGACAGGTAGCAGAGAATACTAGGAATGTACAGATCTGTCTCTTCTAGGTATAAACACAGATTTCACTTTCCATCTCCTCCTCTCCTCTGCCCCCCATGGAGTTGCCAGATGAAGGATTTCATACGTTGTACTTTGGTAAATAACAGAAATAATGTATGAGGCATGGTAAGTAGGTAGGTAGGCAGATGGTTGATAAATAGATACATTTGTTGTTTATCTAAATTTAAACTCGAACTATATGGGATGGGGGCAAACTTGATAGCATTTTAACTAAATCTGGCTTGTAACCTTATAGACCTTCCACTAGATACATCCTGTCCCCTGGCACCTTCCATGAAAGAAGACACACTCTTCACTCTTCCTACTCCCTGGTCTTCTAAAGGCTTAGGTAAGCTCAATGGGACAGCACTTGCTTAGCATGCACAAAACCCTGAGTTTAACCTCCTCTCAGCATTGAAAATAAAAACTCTTGGCAACAGTACTAGTCACAGAAGCTCACATTATAGTTCACTATGCACTTACCTGGGCACTATACTCTTAGACAGATGTTTGTGTTTCTTCCTGCATATGAATATGAACTGGAGCTGGGGGGTGGGGGTGTCGCTCAGTGGCTGAGAACTTACCTAGCATGCATAAGGCCCTCTGTTTGGTCCCAGATCCTAAAACCACAACAAATGTGTATGAATGTTATTAATGCACTATGCACACAGCCCAGTAAAATATGAATTCTTTTCCTCATTTTATGTATTGCAACAAGAACGATGATAACAACCTCAGCTCCCTGAACTTCAGTGAGCCACCTCCTGCCTTCAGGCCACTGAATCCTGCTGGTTGCTCCATTTCCTCACCACCACCGATCAGGGTGAGTGCCTAAGATTCCCTTCTGCCAAGAAGGGACATTGTCAAAGCTGGCAGCAGCTGCTGACACAAGCAACTCTTGCAGCCTCCCCTACACTGCCCCCCTTGCAAATTCCACCCATTATTTCCCTCTTGGAGCTCTTAAAAGCCCAGGTGTAGGAGCTTTGTCAGAGGGGAATTTAAAAGATAAATAAAACAAAATCCCCTTGGCCTGGAGCTGAGTTCTAGCTTGGGGGAGGGGGAGAGCTTCGAGGATTTGGCTGCCCATGTAAGGAGACAATGGCTACTTCTTAGTCCTGACTCCAAAACTAGGGGAAAGTTGGAGTGTATAGCGGGGATGCTCCCACTTTTACATCAATAGAACTACTAAGCTCTACTAGAAATACCCAGTGAAGTTAAACTCATAAAGGTGAACAGGCATAGATATAAAGCAGCCAGTTAGGTGAAATTCATCCTCACTTTCCAAGGCCAGTGGGGCTGTATGACTCAGTGACAGTAGCAAGAGTTCTGGGAGCATCACTATTTCTACCTACAAACTAGTGCTAATCACTACAACCCCACATCAGTGTCCATGAATGGGTAATGACAGCAGTATTAAATGTCACTGTAGTGCCTGGCATGCAGGAGGCCGAACTCTGACAACTGGAAACATTTACTATCAAGAATTTTGACATCTTTCAGGACAGCCAAGGCTCCACAGAGAAACCCTGTCTCAAAATATCCAAACCAAACCAAACCAGAATGCCAAAGAACTCTGGGGTCTCCTATTTCCTTCTCCCTTTACCTTTAGTCCAAAATATCTGAATCTCTTCTTTGACATTCAGGGCTGTAGATTCCTCAAGGCTATATCCCTTCTTCAATCTCCCTTTCCCCTACCCTTCCAGTTCCAAACAATTTTAGAACTTCATGCCTGCAGGCTGGGAGGATGACTTACTCAGTAAAGTGTCTGGGATGCAAGTCAAAGGACCTAAGGACACCCCCAATGCTTATGCTAAAAGTGGGGGAAACTGGATACAATGAGACACATTTGCAAACTAGTAGATCCTTAGAGCTCACTGGTCAACCATCTAGCTGAATCCATGAGAAACTCTGTAAAACAAACAAGCAAACAAACAAACAAGTTGGAAGACAATGGAAAAAGACATCTGACATGTCTTTAATCTCTGGCCTCCACATATGTGCACATACATGTGCATGCATATATGAGTGCATATATACACCAAGAAGAAGAAAGGAAGAGGAGGAGGAGGAGAAGGAGAACAACAACAACTATCACTATTATTATTATTATTATTATTATTATTATCATCCAGGCTTGGCCTGGGTTTCTTAGGTACATCATGGTAACCCTGGTCACAACTATGACAGAGTGGATCCCTCCACTTTGCCATCACTGGTCTGTCATCTAGATAGCATGTTCTATCAGCCTTTCTAATCGTTACCTTAGCTTCCTAGGAGCCCTTTTCTAGAATCATTCTGAAGTTTGATCCAGTAACCCAGACTAAAGCCATGCTTAGTGCCAGCTGTAGCCAAGAACGTTTCATAGCCATTTAGTATCCTTGGGCTTGGGGATGGAGCCATGAAAACTCACAGGAAGCTAGAACAGTTTTCCAAACTCACCGTCTCAGTAATATGTTAGTTTTGGATGTCTGGATTGAGGAGTCAAGCTGCCTTTTGAACCAGCAACTGTCAGAATTTGCCTCTGGGCAATTAGGATATGCAAGCTAGTACAAGAAGGTGCCATTTTGCATGGCTTGTGCCCATCTAAATAGTCCACTAACATTCATTAATGTTCTGTTTATTCAACAAGCATCTAACGTCAGGTCCTAGAGCATGCCAGTCGCCTGAGACAACTCATGACGTCAGTTCTAGCTGAAGAAATATCATGTACAAATTCAAAGACACAACTGTTGCTGCCCCTTCTGTGCTGGATGAGAACTCATACACGTCCTTCCCAGATTCCCATGCTGTCTGTCCATTCATCTCCACCATTCACTACTGTTCTTGGTTTCACAATGCTAGCCTTATATTGTAGGAAGTTATGTTGTATGCATCTGACCCTCCAACCTCATGCTCCTTGAGGTCAGAGACCATAATTGACTAAATATGGTGACCCACTAAACAGTCAAATACCTTATATATAGGAGTTCCATCAGTATTTTCTGAACCTGTTTTTTTCTCTCAGTACAGTGTACTTATATGTTATGTCTATATATAAATATTATGCATATACATACAGATTATTAATTATATGAATTTAGACTCCTCTGGGATTCAGATTCTAAGAGAAAACAATGGTCCCTTCCCACACAACTGCTGGAAAAAATTAAAAATATATATCAAGTTCATAGAACAACTCCTAATGCCTCTAATTACTCTAGAAATATATTAAACTTAATAATAATGCCAGCATGTTGTATTCTTTTAATTGTAAGTTCCTTATTAAAATCTGAGAGTAATATATCTGGATCTGCAGGCAGCAGAAAGAGACTGCAAGTCACTGGGCTTGGCTTGAGCTTCTGAACCCTCAAATCCCGTAGCCTAGTGACTCACTTCTTCCAACAAGGCCACACCTCCTAATAGTGACACTCCCTGTGGGTCTGGGGAGGGGACATTTTTATTCAAATCACTACAGATGACAAGGTTCTTGTCCAAAAGGAATATGACATCTTTATCTATGTTTCCTGTCACACAACTTAGTTTGCAGTTCTTTCATTGAGTCATAGGACTGCAAGATGAAAGACCTACAGCATGACGGCAGAGGAAGGATTATGGGATACTTCTGACCACCAGAGAGCTAGAGATGAGGCTACATCAATCAGTTCTGTGGCCATAGGACCTCCCTAAGACTTGCTACTGATAATATTTTTCATTTTAGAGAGAGAAAAAAAAACAGTTCTTACTTGTAGCTTCCCATGATAACTGTTCTTTCCTTGCTCTCTCTCCAAACCAAAATTCCAGTAACTTGGACTCTAAGATCCCAAGAGTAACCACATCGTCCACATGCTTGAACAAGTGATTGTAAGAGCCAGGCCTGCAAAGCACCAGTCTAAATGCTGCTAGGACCGTCCATGGGATTCTGAACTGGCAGCAGAGGAGCAAGCCCCCTGGACTCCCATCCCAGTATAATACCCATCTACCATTAACAGTATCTGACCCCTTGGACACATCAAACCAGTTCCTCAGGGGCCTGGCCTTCCTATGACCTGGCAAGCAGTGCCTGTAATAAGGCTCAGGGTATCTTTCCAGATAGCAGCTGGGAAAGGTAATGCTGCTAGGGTCAGAGAGGACAAAAAAGGGAGAGTGTTCTGGAAGAGGAGGAGAAGGGAGAAGAGACATTGATGGACTACAACAGTGAATGTTTTTTAAAACACATCACCACCACCCCACGCCCCCCACCCCACCCCCATCCCCCAGCCTTTGTTCCCTGGAGATCTTCCATTTAGTCCAAAACTGCTCTGGCTCCAGGGACGAATAGGAAACTTGTGGCTTTCAATGTGAAAAAGAAAAGGAAATAGCATCCCTACCTCTCTCTCCTCTCCCCTTCCCCACTGCTACCAAATAAAATCTCCTTCCAAGTGCTTCCCAGCATGAGCCACCAGGAACTAAGGGCCACCAGGAACTCCTGCTGTTCCCAGATGCAGCAAACACTGGCTGTCCTTGAAGCCATTCACAGAGACAGCTCTCTTGTGTCCAATGACACAGGCTTGTGATTGAGTCACTGTGGTCCTCGGGTCATACTATGGGTTGAACTTTATACTCAATGGAGAACAAATCTAAGGACTTTATAACAGGAGGGCTTGAGGTTAGACAAATGATGCAGCTAAGAACAGAAGATGAAAAGGCCCTAAGCCTTCTTCCTGGGAGAAGAAACTAAAAGCCTTGGAGTAAATCTCACCTGCCCTAAAACCTTGGCCCTGGGCAACTGGCACCAACCTTTAATACTCTCAGTTATGTTAACTGTAACACTGAGGCCCAGCCTTACCACATGTATATCAAGCTTGGCTTAAGGTTTATCTGTACATGGTAAATTGTAATCGAACTTGATATGTAAATAGACTGTACTCTACTCTCCTCTGTCTCCACCAACTCCAAGTAGCCAATCATTCAAGCCATGTTTAAATAAGAGAGATGCTAGCTGTAAACAACCAGACTGTCTCTGCACTTCACTTCTGTTTTCTGTATGCCACTCTTCTCTGGCTTTAAATATAACCCAGCATGTTGAGGTAGGAGGTATTCTGAACTACTTTTGGTCTGGGTTACTACCCGAGTCCAGGATCATAAACCAATTAAGATTGCAAAGCATCTATTTGTTGTAATTTTTCTCTTTCAATGCATCCTGTTTTTGAAGGGTCATGAGAAATGAAAGATTTGAATAAATTTGGTAAATTAGCTCTGCCTTCCCTCCACTAATGGGAAAAAAAAAGACAAAGAGTAGATGAAGCAACTGCAGAAGACAGAACAGCATCAAGAGGATACTCATATGAGAAATCATATCAAGAGGAATCTATGAGATAGAGAAGCATCTATCTCAGTTTAAGAGAGAGAGAGCGAGTGAGGGGGATAAATCCACTTGACCACTAGGCCATTCACTTGGCGCTGAGGTGTGAACACACAGTCCTATAAAAGGCAAGGGTAAGTTGTCACCTGAACACAGTGATTGCTGACAAGTCCCTAGAAGCCTCACAGCAAGGAGTCTGCCTGCCCCCTCCTCCAAAAAATCCAAAGCAGAAGCACCCACAGGGACTATGTGGAATTCTTCAGGAACTTCCTCCAGACCCTCCCTCATGAGTCCCCTGGCCACCCACTCCCTGGGCTCTGTGCTATGGAGAGCCAGTTATTTACCTGGCAGACAAGAGGCTGGAGAATTCTCTGGAAAACCTTAAGGATCCACAGAAGAGGTCTATAGATTCTAGTATTTAAGGGTCTTCCCATGAGAACTACCACTTGCAGCTTAATCAACCCAAATGATAGAACTTGATTAAGTAAAACCCAACAGCCCCCAAAGCCCTGCTAGCAAGCACACACTCCAATCCATTTCCCTTAAATTATAAAGTGCAGCTGACATGCAAAGAGTGTGGATCTGCACAGCTCAAGTAATTATATTAAAAACACCTGTGGCTCCCACTTGACTTAAACAAAATCTCGCCAATCATTCTGAATGTTTGCAAGTTCCTGCCTCATTGGATTCTCCCCCGTTTCAAAGAAACCGCTATGACCAATTTCATTTTCATCTTTTTTTTTTTTTTTTTGGTTTTGATTTTTTTGTTTTCCTTTGTAATTTTGCCACACATGCATGTGTCTTCAAACAATCCATTGTTTCATTTTGCTTCTTTTGAAGTTTACATAAACGGAGTCCTGGTGTATTTAGTCTATGATCTTCTGCATTTGCCCAACATCACACATTTGAGGTTGAGCCACACTGAAATGTGTATGGATACGTACTCTTCCGTGATGGACAGAGCAATGTTTATGCCATGTATTTATTCATTCTTTTGGGCATAGATTTGGGTTGTTTCTTTGACTCACGTTGTTACAAAAAACAACATGTTGGTAGACTTCATGTGTGTTCCCACTCTCTCTGCATCATATATTCTTTATTCTGTATGCATAGAAGCTGGGGTTTAAATTTTGCCCAGGCTCAACTGTGAGAAACAATGTGAAAGAATTCCAGTGGTGAGGTGAGCCTTCTTTCTTTCTACTCCACCATCTATGTGAGAACTCCTCAAGCTCCACATACTTGCCAACCCTTAGTATTGTCAGGTGCATTAATTGCTGTTAGTCCTAGAGAGGAAGTGGTCCATTGTCTCCAAAGTATGAACAGGTGGAGGAAATCCATGCTGGACCAAGTGAGATGGAGATTGGTTGGTGGAGGCTTAAATGTCTCTACATGTGTGTTCCTTAGTCAGATGAGGATGTCTGGCTAAGGTTGCCCACTTGGAGTACCTTTTTCAAATCCAACTATTCCAGCTTTCACCAGAAATAGCCAGGTTAGAATAATCTTATCTTTGGATAAGATTCCAGCTTACCCTGCTCCCTTCCTCCTTCTGTCTCTTTCCCTCTCTTCTTTTACTCTCTCCTTTCCCCTTTTCTCTCCCTTTTTCTTCTCTTGCTTACCTCCCTCCTTCTCTCTCTATGACCCCCTCTCCCTCCTCCCTACCCTTTTTATTTACTGCTTAGCTCTCGTGTACCAGAAGTCAGAAGAGTGTCCAATACCCTGGAACTGGAGTTACACATGGCCAACTACTATATAGGTGCTGGGAACTGAACCTGAGTCCTCTGTAAGAGCAGCAAGTGCTCTCAACCACAGAGTCATCTCTCTAGCTCCAACTTTTCTTAAAACGACAGATTATAGAAGACTGTTATTTGCAAGCCTTGGGAAACAGTTTACATTCCAGTGGTTTATTTTGAGGATGTGGCCCAGAGTAAAGAAGAGGAAAAACTAAGATAAGGATACTGTGGTGGTTAATGGAAACTATCCCCGTAGGCTTATGGTGAGTAGCTCTATTAGGAGGTGTGGCCTTATTGGGATAGGTGTGGCCTTGTTGGGAAAAGTATATTACTGGGGTTTCAAATACTCAAGCCAGCCCCCCACCATCTCTCTCCCGTGTGTGTGTGTGTGTGTGTGTGTGTGTGTGTGTGTGTGTGTGTGTGTAGATGCATGTATGTATAGATATCCATATGGAAGCTTCTCTCTGTATTTTCTACCAGGAGGGAGGGGACATATCATCTCAGTTCACTAGACTTGCCTGGTCCCTAACCACACGACATACCTATGATGATCAGAATTCTTTGCAAAGTGCAATAGTTCTCAGGGAAGTATAGGTGGAACAACTATAGGAGTAGTCTCCGCTGTCTAGTAGTTATGTGTATGCACAAGGTACCAAACAACCAATTAGAAACTCAAAGAGTAGAGTCATCTAACTTCTTTACTCCCACGGAAGAAACATGAATCCGATTATAAACTCATTGAAGAATGACTAATAGCACTTTAGGGATGAAAGATTTGAAATCATGTCTAATCCAGGGTTTCTCAAAATGTAGTTTCTGGGACAGCAGTACCAACATACAGAAACATTCATAACTGCAGAATTTTTTTTTGTCTTCATCTAATTTTACTGATTCAGAAATTCTGGAGGAGAGCCCAGTGATGGGAATTTCAAGGAGTCTCTTTTGTGAATGTTGTGGACATTTAAGTTCAAGACCACCCATCTAAAATTATCCTGTTGGAGTAGGAAGGAGGAACATTGGTGAATCTCAGGGCACAGCATTGTGCAAGAATGTGCATTCTCATACACATTGCCATTGTTCAGACTTCTGTTTTCTTCTTCTGAGAAAGGGGCAAGAAAATTCTTAGCATTGGCTATCCCAAAACTAGAGTTTGAGGTTTGGATTGAACTGTTCCTTTGTGCAAAGCTACCCACTGTGCATCTGGGTCCGTGCCACCTTCTAGGCTCCCAGAGCACACTGGGAGTATTTCAAAAGCTGTACTCTTCATACCCATTGATAGGAAATGTCTATATAACATATGATTATTTGCTTATAGAAGTATTCTCTGTATCTGGTGTAAGTTCTAAAGAATAAGATTTGAGAGCAAGTTTGAAAGTTCTGATTTGGTTCTTTAGCGTTTATCTGGCATATGGGAGCTACATAGCAAGTAGGGTAGGGAGAAGGGAGAGAGGGGTATAGAGATAGAAGGATGGAGTTAAGTGAGAGAAGAAAAAAAGAGAAATGGAAAAGAGAGAGAATAAAGGGAGAGAGGGAAAGAGACAGAGGGAGGAAAGGAGCAAAGAAAGCTGGAATCTTCCAAAGATAAGATCATTCTAACCTGGCTATTTCTGGCGAAAGCCAGAATATTCTTGAATAGTTAAATTTGAAAACCATACTCTAAGTGGGCAACCTTAGCCAGACATCCTCATCTGGCTAAGGAACACACACATAGAGATATTTAAGCCCCCACCAAGCAACCTCCATCTCACCTGTTCCAGCATGGATTTCCCCCAGCTGTTGATACTTTGGAGACAACTGGCCCAGTACTTTTGGGAAAAACTGGAAACTACTCAGCAACTCCTGAGAGAGTCTCAAGGAAGCTGATGTGCATACACACAGGCTATGGCATGGGAACTAGTCCCAAAGGTCTGTGGGCTGAGGGAATTCTCCATTTGACTGAATCTTAACAGCCATGTTGACACGACAGAATTGCGAATGTGTCTCAGAAGAGAGGAATCTCTGGAGAACTTAAGAAGTAGCCACGGTTTCTTGGATTCTGACTTGGAAAAGATGTTAGTTGATACACCATGATGCAATAGGGTTTGATATTTCAGAAGGTCCAGATGGAGGAAATTCACCTCTGTTCCAGGAGAGGAGATGGGAACAAGAGAAAGCAGACCACATGTCTGATAAAATCCGGAAGATAAGGTAGTTTTCAGGTCAACATAATCCAGCCAAGATGGCAGGAGGATGTACCCAAATATCTCTGGGGATTCGGGGGGGGGGGCACAGTGACACTTTCTCCTCTCACTCCACCCACTCCCTTTCCCCAGTGATCAGGAAATGGCATCATGAAAGACAAACTGGTGTCCTCATGTCTGCAGCCTTGGGACTTTCCTAAATGGAGAGAGAATTCTTATTTCTGGAATTTTAAAAAATCTTTGTGTTGGATGTCTTCCCCAGTCCCAGCTTCCAAGTTGGAGTCGAGAATAAATGAAACTCAGAATTTGCTGAAAGTGGGAGAATGGATTTAGTGACCTCTAAAGGACCCCATCAACAGAGGTACTCCAAAAAAAAAAAAATAGGCAGATAGGAAGGAGGCAAACGATGCAGGAGATACTCGAGGGGCCAAAGGCAAGCAGTGGTCTGAAAAGTTCACATGGGGACATTTGAAAGGCACAGGAAGTGATTAGGAGTCCAGGGGTCCACTCAAAAATGGAGCAGATATTTATGCTACCTGTCATAGTCTGTGCCAAGTCCCTGCCCTCTAACCATTACCATGTACTGAGTAATAGATAGGCAGACACCAGAAGTGGCAGTTCTATATCATTTTACCAACAGACCTGTCAGGGAACATATCTGGGCACTATGACATATATAATCTTCCCCCAAAACTCCCTTGTTAGTTCCAAATGAGTGTCTGTGGTACAAGAAGGATAACTGGCACGCCCTGTGTGATTCTGGTATAGACTATAGTGCTAAGATCTGTGTTTCTATCACATGGCACTAAGAGGCAGTGTTAGTGCTGTGATCATGTTCACAAGAAAAGTAAAGAAAAGGTGATAAAATATCAGCGAAGGAGGCTGAGCCTTTCCTCCTACCATAGCTGACTGCTGAAGGATGCAAGGCAAATAACAAGAAAACCATTAAAGCTTGAGCTAACAAAGGGAGGAGAAAAGGAGATATGTGTTTCTTCTTCCTCCCTCCTGCTCTCCCCATCTAATACACACACACACACACACACACACACACACACGTTAATTGTGTTTCTCAAGGAAACCATGACTAATACACCTATCAAGCGCATAGCACAACACATGTATCTTACAATCCCCAGGGGAAGTAGATGCACCATGGCCTTAAGAAATATCCCTCATGCAAATTAAGTGTTTGCACATTCATGTAGAATTGACTTCCAGGAGGATTCCAAGTTCCTCCTCAACTTCACCCTCATCCAGAAGCTTCAGGCTTGGTGACACAGGAAATGACTTGTCATCGTCCTTTTCTGAACCCCCAGGGAAGGAGAGAGAGGAGGCAGAAGGTATGCACCCCATTGTAAACCCCAGGACAGAACTATAGGGGTGGCCATGGCTTTGTGCACTAGGTCTTTGTGTTCAAGAGGGAAGTTATGTGGTTAATTGCACTGATGCAGACATAGCCTACCTCTACACCAAGGCAGGAAGCCAACATCAGCCTGTGCAGGAACATGGATTAATGACATCCAAACATCCAACCATCTCTCGTCTTGCCTTTCTTCAACCACATCCTGAAGAATTTGCCAGTGTATAAGAGACAGAAATGGTTTTCATTCAGAGAGGAGTCTCATTTGACCAACATGCCATTTTTAAAGATTAGAAAACTTCAAGTTCAAATCCAGCTGCCAGCTTCTCTGCCCCACACCCTAAACCATCAAGCACGCTTTGGCACATTTTTGCACAGTAGCAACTAAGCTGAAACTAGGCAAACAGGGCAATACTTAAACTCTACCGATTCTCATGGTCCCCTGGGATTTTATGGTGGCCTGTTTCTATTGTCTACTGTTAAGCCTATGGAAGCTTGCCCTTCACAGTCCTGAACCCCCAAACCTCTGAAGAAAGATCTTGCCTATTTGTCTAGGGTGCTCAGCAAAACTCTGCCTGGCACACTCAATACTTTCATTCTAAGTGGGTGAAGTACAGAATCCAGCTATATGTAGATGATAATGTGACTTCTAGCATGGTAGGCAGAATCAGCATGCAGAGAAAGCAAGAAGGGACCAGAGGCCGCTCTGAGAGAACAACTCAGCCTTGGGCCCAGAGGGAGAGATCAGAGTGGAGGTGTTGGGGCCAAGAAGTGCTTCTTGGAAAAATTCAGATGACAGCTTGGGTGTACCTGGAGAAGGAAGGAGTGGGGTGTGTGTGTTGTGCCTTAGGACTCATTTAAAGTCACACAGTAGAAAATGCCTAATGCTCTCTTGGCCCCCTAAGGGCCAGGTTGGTGGAAGGGGAGGAGCTAGAGCAATGACGGTACTCAGTTCAAAAGGGAGAAAGAATTGGAACAAACACCAGTCATCCTGCTCACCAGCCTCTAGATTACTTTTGTGTTTGCAGCCAGCTCTGTGCTCTTCCTGGAGCTGTTAAGTAGGTTTCTAGAAGAGATTTCAGAAGAATACACCCAATGTCCTTCCTCTATACACCATCTTCCATGCCTTTCCCTCTTATTTTATCTCTCATCCCCTCACCTCTCTTCTAGACACACAGCTTACAATGCCCACAGAGCCACTGTGGGCTTCAGGAAGTACAATAGAAACTTCTAGAACCCAAGAGAACCTGGGATACATTACTCCCACTTCTTCCTTCCAATCGGCAATTAACTGAAGCCAAAGAGTAACTTACCAGGTTGCAGAGCTGACCAGAAGCAAAGACCCAAAATTCAGGTTTTAACATGGGTATTGTGGTACATACCTGTAATCCCAGCATATGTGGGCTTGGGGGCAGAAAGGTCAGGAGTTCAGGGCCAACCTTGGCTACACAGTGAGTCTGAGGTTGCCCTAAGCAACATGTAACCCTGTTTCAAAAATCAATTCATAAATAGCCCAGGTTTTAGATTTCCAGATAAAATCCGGAATGCTCAAGAAAGCACAGCTCTGCTGTCAGCCAAATCCCCTGCCAGTACCAATTAGCCCAGTGGCTTTGAGCAGAGGGCTAGAGTAAATGAGAGGCTCCATCTATGGCGTGTGTCATTGTGCCAGATGCTGAGCGCTCTATTAAGACAGCTGAATGAAGAGATGAGTGTGAGGGTGCTTTGGAAAATGTTTCTGCCTCTTGAGGCATCACCCCACTCCTGGGTTCCCCAAATGTTTCACAACTGTCGAATTGGCTACCTGTAACTATTGAAATTCACATTAGTGGAGCCATATAAAATGAATGATTCAGTTCGTTGGAGGCAATTGATCCAAAGAACTTTCAAGGGCACAATGGCTGCCTGTGGTTACCATGAGAGTCCCGGTCTATACCCTAGCCATCAGAGTAGAGTGGGCAGTGGGCAGTGATTTGGGGGTCTTGAGGAACTGGAGGGGTCAGAGGAATTTGAGTGAAGATGAAGCTGCTTCTCTTTGGGCTACTCTGAACAAACCCCTCTCTTCTTCCCCTCAGAGATGTTCTGGGCCTTTTGATGTGAATTAGAAATGGTAAACACTTGTATAAGAAACCCTGAAATGTTTCCCACTGTAACAGAGATCAAGTATACCTGAGTGCTGCCTGCTGGCCAGACCTCTTGAGAACTAAGGCCCCCTATAGGAAAGATGACCCACCTAGTGAATCCACCATTGCTCCATCCAGGACCCTGACAACAAGAGTGCTCAGCAGGAAAGGGAGACTGAACAAAATGGGCATTGATGCATTCCCAGCCCATGGTAACCACGAGGACTGAAGTGTACAGGGTAGATCCCTAACCTACGAAGTGGCCCCAACTGGATCTTCAACCTAGGCATTTCAGAGCAGATGGTCTACCCAAGCCTTGGCTGGTCTTGGGTCCCAGCTCCCAGCTCCCAGCTCCCAGCTCCCAGCTCCCAGCTCCCAGCTCCCATCTCCCATCTCCCAGCTCCCAGCTCCCAGCTCCCAGCTCCCAGCTCCCAGCTCCCAGCTCCCAGCTCCCAGCTCCCAGCTCCCATGTTCACGGCCTTTTTCTCAGCACACCAAGGCTGATAGTGTTAAACTGGGGTCTACACTATCAACAGGAAGAGTTCCTTCATTTGGCCTGTGGCTCTCCATCCAGAAGTGTGATGCCAAGACACTCAGTGCCTATGCTCCTCCTGTGTTAACTCACTATAGCTGGGCCTCCCCCTGACTTGGACCCCTCTCTTTTCTGAGGGTAGCCAGAAGGTTCCTTCCATTGCCAAGCACAGTGGCTCGGAGAGAATAAAGGAAAGGGAGTAGGAGGCTGTTAAAGAGAAAGAAAAAGGGAGGCAAGGAATCCAAGCAGAAGGGGAAGAGATGAAAGAGCCAAGGAGCTCTTTGAATGATGAAGAATTAGGGAAGAGAGGGAGGGAGAAGCCTCAGCACAAAATGTCCTAAGTTGCAGTGGGTGACATGTCTGCGCGGCTGGTTGCCGGCTCCCCTCCAAACGCAGACTCTAGCCATCTGCTTGGCCAACTCTTCTTGGTGGCAGCTGGTCAATAGGACCCAGCAGAGACCAGGCAAGAAGCTTGGAGAGCTTCAGGCGAGAGAGATGGGAGAAGAGGGGCAGAACAGGTTATCTTTCTTTCCTCCCAAAGCCCTTGAGTGCTCCTTGACATTCCTTCCTGCCAGAGGTAGAGGGTTTGAGAAGTAGTGTCCCTCAGATTGGGGGAGGGGGGCTTCAAGGGCAGGCACTGCACACAGAGCTATTTCCACCTTCTAGAAAACGTGGCTTACCACCTAGCATGGAAAGAAATGGGGTGTTGGTGGGAACAGGAGCAGATGCATAATCTAGGGTTTATTTAAGATGAAAGGACGGGCCCTGAGTCCCACCTATTGGAGCCCTCACATGCCATCCTATCATGCTGATTCCTTTCTGTGTTAATGGTATTTCTACGTGGCCATTTCAGCCTCCTCTGATAACAAGGTCTTTCCAGACCTCAGCAGACAAGTATGTCCAGAAATGGCTGCTCTGAACCTTTCCAGATGTGAGATTCAGAAGATAACCAGAGGAAGGCCATTTGGTTCAGCACTTTCAGGCCAAGGAATTACAAGTCTCCATTCTCAAGCTAGCAGCAGCTGTCCTTATCCATGATCTCTTCTAAAGGAGCGCCACATAAAGTCAACAGAGTGCTGCCCTGCTCCATAATAGAATCCAACAGGGTCTCAGGCTTCTCCCATCTCTTCTTACAGCCTGTGTCTTTTCTGCTAATTGGACAGCACTTTATTTCTTTAAATAACCCCAGACTACTTACTTAAACTGATGTTCGTAGCCCTTTGGGATCTTTATCTCCCAAGGCCATTTTACGACCTAGGCTGCAAGGTAACGTTTTTTTCACTAATGTTACAGGATTTATAGTCCTATGCATACAAAAATCCCAATGTCTACCAATAGTTTCCCCTTACTCATCACCCCCTGGGGAAGGTGTGCTAATGAAAACCATCACACAGGATGATTCAAACTTCCATGAAGTGGCTGAGTTTGTGGGCATGCTCAATGGGACGCCTCCATTTGCACTTTCCAAACAACTTCACAACTCAATTGTGCTGCCTGGATGGTTCCAAATTTCTCCTACTGAGCCTGATTTCCCTCCTACTTTTTTTTTCTTAATTATTAAAAACACAGGCCATCTGCCATCCCAGGAGGAGGAGGAGGAGATGGCCAGAGGGCCATAAATGGATCCTACATGATGCCAGGCTCATGATGTCTGTTTGCCCTGCCAAGGCAGCCTCAACCATCCCATCTAGATGGATGGTCTCTGCTATTCTTCTCTGGGGGATTTCTGTCCCTTCGCCGAAGAAAATCAGTTTAAAAGGATAAATACAAAGTGCTCACAGAATGGGTTAGGAGCAGAGAGGTCACCAAGAGAATCCCACAGAAGTCACCCCACCCTTACTTTCTCCCTTGGAAAGTCTGGCATTTGTATGACTTCCAGTCCCTGCTGACTCTGAAAATTCAGAGATCAGATTTCCATATTAAAGACTTCCACACTTCCTGGCTCTTCAGCATATTCATTTGCCTGAAGATTATAACCCAAGATTATAATCCCATAGTTTGAATGTAGCCAAATTTTACATTGTGCTTCATTCCCCTGTGAGTTCCAGAGCACCGATGGAAATAAAGAGTCTCCTTGACACAGAGATAGTTGATAGTGAGGCTAGCTTAACATGGAAATCTATGAACTTACAAAGGAAGCATTTGGTCTCCTACAAAAAGTTAGCCAATTTAAGAGTCGTAGACACAGGCTTTTGAGCCTTCCTCCACTGACAAAAGATCACAAGGCTTGCAGTGTTACAGAGTTAGAAACTAGACTTTCTAGCCAGCAAGCCCCAGAGTCCTTCCTATTCCAGTTATGGGTTCAGAGGATCCAAACTCAGATCTTCATGAATGTATGGTAAATGTCTTATTATACACACATCTCCCAGATCTTATACCTGGTTCTCACCACACACTTCAACTGGATTTGAACAGAATAGTAGATTCCTCTTTTACAGCACTATGAACCTAGGTGAGTTACTTAACTTTTTTTTAGTTTCTGAGCTAAACTTTAACTTCTCCATGCCTCAGTTTTCTTCTTTATAAAATGGGTATAACTATAATACTTTTATCACAGAATTGCTAGAATTATCTAATGAGTTGGTACATACAAAGCTTTTCAAGTAAGACCCAGTATACATGTAATGTTCTCATAGTTGCTGCTAGCTTAAACAAGATACACTTCCAGGGATGGGTCCCTTCTGGCTTGTACCTCAGTAGGATTCCATTTTTCTGCCCTGTGTCTGGGTGCCGGACAGTCTTCAGAGTCTGGAATCCTGTCTCTAGAGGTACAGATCAAGGAAGGCATATTGGCATGGGAGGCAAAGTGGCCAGAAGCCCAGGCAGGAGCCAGCACAGTGGAGGCTGGTAGTCTTGAACTCTTCACAGAGCAGGAAAGGTCTCCAGATTCACAGCATAAAGAGGCATCAACTAACACTGTGCTTCGGTGGTATAAATGTTACCCAGAATGCATAAGGCCCTGACTTCCATCCCCAGGGTACCTTAATTAATTAGTTAACTAATTAATCAACCAATCAATGCAATTTAAAAGATCCTAACAGATTTTGGAAATAAAGCTTTGGCTGGAAAGGACCTTACCGTCCACAATAGCTGATCGCAGTTGAGGGGTAGATCCAGCTCCCACTCTTTAGAATCTACGCTGACCTTAGAGACTTGGCCCAGGGAATATGGCAAAAGTAAAATCAAGGGCCTTTGGAAGTCAAGTCTTCAAAGCCTCTTTGGGGACTCTGCAATACTTTTTACATGGCAGCCCAAGGGCATAACAGAGTGCATCCAAAACCCAATAGGGGCCTAGATCCAATGTCATTATAAGAGAAAGGGGAGAGAGGTTTGATACAGAGAAGAAAAAAGAAATAAGAAAGGAAACTATGTAATGTCGAAAACAGAGGTGGGATTGCTACATGCCAGAGCTTGTTTCAGATTGTCAGAGACTCTGAGCATTTGGAAAAGGCAAGAAAGGAGTCTCCCCTTTTCTGCTTCCTTGACTTGCTCTCCTGTAAAGTCACAACTGTCTGGTCTTCCCCATCTCTGCCTTATCTACACCTTGCCATACATCCCTTATCTCTTGCCCCCAGATGTTCTACTCTGTCCATCCATTTCACATCTCATGCTCACGCATGGTCTCATGAAGGATGTGGTCTGTGTTTCCCCCTCTCCCTTCCCCATCTTCCCCGACCACCTGTTCCATCAGCACCAAATATTATTTATTACCAATCTAACCAACTTCATTTAGGGGACAAACTCCAGCCCTCACCCTCTTCCTGCCTCTTCAATCTGAGGTGGAGACATCTGGAAACAAGTTTAATAAAGTGGCTGACAGGCAGCTAGGTCCTGGAGCTTCTCAGGCAGGCCCCTGGGAGCCATTCCACAGAGGAAGCCGGAAGAAATGGGGCTAATGGACTGCTGGTCTCAAGGAGAATCCATTTGGCTGTTCCAGGATGGACAAGGGCTGCCTCCCCTCTACAACTCACAGGAGGAAGCTGCACCTGCAGAGAGGAAGGGAGAGTGAGTGGCTCCCGACCAAAGGTCCTCTACTCCCTTCCTGCTGAGCCCTCGACTCTTGAGGGAAATACTAAAACTCTCTAAGTCTCTGTCACTCAAAGATGGATTGGACCACATGGATTCGCAGACTGCTCTCTAATAGTCTAGAATCCTGGGATTGACCAAAGTCACCTGGTCAGAGACAGACAAAAAGAAAAGGCCAGCTAGCACCTGTCGAATCACCCATTGACAGGAACCCTGAGTTTTGAGTATTGTCTTGGGACATCAAGATAAATAAAGGAACTCACAGGTTAGAAGGAAAGCTATAGCATGTGTGCAAATCATTGCAAAGTCTTTCGTTGGAGCACTGAGCTATACGATTTTTTCCAGTAAAAAGCCAGTGAGTTTGTAGCCCAGCGGGACTAAGCTTCCATTTGAGGAAAAACAAGAGCTGAGCAAGGCCAGGTGCAATGATTGCCCCAAGCTCTGGGTGGTAGTCTGCCTACTCTGACTCCCACAGGAACTGAGGTACAGTCCCAACAAAGTAGGGGAAGAGTCAAAGGAAGCTTTCCTGAGGAAGAACTTGAATGGCATCCTGAATGGAAAGAAGAGGGTGTGGATTGTGTGGGCTTGATGAAAAGTAAAAACAAACAAACAAAAACCAGGACTCCTTGTTCAGATGTTTCAAGACACAGAAGATGAAACCAAACCTAAGACCCTTCCCAGCACTGCAGGGGTCCCATGCGTGAAACAACCTCACACTAGGGCACCCCTTGGGTACTTCATGGCATGAGTTCTTTGTCAGTATACTGCCTACACGGGCATCTGCCTATATAAGCTATGTGATTTATATCAGTACATTTCATGCTATCTACTGAAATGATACTTTAGCTCATGAGAAGGTTCGTACATAAAACATTAAATTAGGAAAGGAAGCCAAAGGCCATTTCTAAACCCAGCAAAGTTAGTCCACATCTCCTCCAGCACCATACACTTCCTGGCTCCCTCAGTATCTTTTAGACCCCTCTCAAAAGAAGATATGCAAAAAAAAAAAAAAGATTCTCACTTCCCAGCCATACTGAGAAACTCACATTGCCCTCTCTCTACCCTAATCACCATCCCCTGCCCAGCAAGAGTCCAGTCAAGTGGTTTCGCTGGGAATTCACTCTCTCCCAGTGACTGGGAAACAGCCTCTATCCCCTTTCTCCAGCTAACTAGAGAAGCAAGAAGTTATGGGTCCTGCATTGAATCCTGTCTCCCCCAAATTAGCAACTACTTGGAGCTAAAGGTAGCAATATAAAGAGGGAAAATCTGGTATAAACCTGGGGAGACCTGGCGCTGCAGATAACAAAGAGTCATTAATAGCACCCACTCCCAGCTTTCTGATCAGAAAGTGGGTATTTTAGTTCTTCCATCGAGGTGACTTTCCTATGTGTTTAACATTCCTGCTTTCTCCAATGTTTACCTGTGAGCACAAGGGCCTCCTGCCCTCTACCATAGATGGGTCAGCACATTCACCTGGCTTTTAAGTTGATGTTGGGGATCTTAACTCTTAGTCCTCATACTTGCATAAGAAGGCCTTATCCACTGAACCACCCCACCCCTACCCCCAGTCCAGAGGACAGTGTTGTTCTGAGATGTCCATCAGGACTAAATTAGCCAACATCCGTGACAGTAGTGAATCTGTGTGGCACAGGCATGGAGCACAGTTCAACAGATCAAACCCGTTCTCTTTCCTAAAGGTTTAGAGATTTCAGAATGGCTTTGTCACTGTGGTCACCTCTACCTCACCCACACTGTGCCATGTGATAGTTAAGGTCAGTCCTGGGACAGGGGTGTTTAAAATGATGCTGGGATAATTCATCTCCAGCTCTAGAGATGGAGTGAAAGATCACAGCACAGTCCAGCAAAGGGGGTAACAAAAGTAGAGCCTTCATGGCTCTGGGGAGCACGGATGTGTGAGCTGCTGACCCTGTACAGCAACCTTAACTCAAAGATAACTCCCCTATCCCCAGCATCCCCACAGCTGCAGCCACAGATGTTGCAAGCAAAACGAGAAGTGAATTCTTTCTGACTTGAGGGATTTGCATATGGTTTGTGTAAAACTAATTAGTTAATGGTTTTATTTTTTTAAAAAAAGACTTCCTTTTCTCCTGCAGTAAATTTACTTTATAGGAAAATTTATGTTCCACCAACATCTACCTGCCAGCCCAATCCATCCAGCCACTTGTTTTGGCACTTTTGTTTTGTTTTGTTTTTTTTAGGAAGAGAGAAAGAAAGAAAGAAAAAGAAAGAAAGAAAGAAAGAAAGAAAGAAAGAAAGAAAGAAAGAAAGAAAGGGAAAGAGAGAGAGAAAGAGAGAGAGAAAGGGAGAGAAAGAAAGAGAGAGAGAAAAGAAAGAAAGGAAGGAAGGAAGAAAGAAAGAGGGAGAGAGAGAAAGAAAGAAAGAGAGAAAGAAAGAAAGAAAGAAAGAAAGAAAGAAAGAAAGAAAGAAAGAAAGAAAGAAAGAAAGAAAGAAAGAGAAAGGAAGGGAGAAAGAAAGAAAGAAAGAAAGAAAGAAAGAAAGAAAGAAAGAAAGAGAGAGAAAGAAGGAAAGAAAGAAAAACAGTTTATCATATTGTCCATTGTTGTCTTCAAGTCATGAAGGCTGAGCTAAATAATCACAATCTAAGTCTAAAGACCCACCTGTCCAGCCCAAACTATTTGTTAGTGATCCTTTGCAGAACCCCATAAACGTAGCAAAAGCCAGCTCCACTTACCATAATCAGATGGGGAAAAGGCACAATTAGCATCTGGAAAATAAAGCATTATTCAATTCTAACTGGGTTCTATTACTTCCACTTGAAAGTATGGCGCTTTCTACTCATTCATTTTCTGCCAAGTGCTTGCTTAAGACTCCTGCAGCTCCTTGGATATGGAAGCAAAGACGCAGACGTTTCTCTGATTTCTTTTTTTTTCTTCTTTTTTTTTTTCAGTTCAATTTATTTTTTTAATTAGGTATTTATTTCATTTACAGTTCCAATGCTATCCCAAAAGTCCCCCACACGCTCCCACACCCACTCCCCCACCCACCCACTCCCACTTCTTGGCCCTGGCATTCCCCCGTACTGAGGCATATAAAGTTTGCACGACCACTGGGCCTCTCTTTCCACTGATGGCTGACTAGGCCATCTTCTGATACATATGCAGCCAGAGACACGAGCTCCGGGGGGGTACTGGTTAGTTCATATTGTTGTTTCACCTATAGGGTTGCAGATCCCTTTAGCTCCTTGGGTACTTTTTCTAGCTCCTCCATTGGGGGCCCTGTAATCCATCCAATAGCTGACTGTGAGCATCCACTTCTGTGTTTGCTAGACCCCGGCATAGTCTCACAAGAGACAGCTATATCAGGGTCCTTTCAGCAAATTCTTGCTAGTGTATGCAATGGTGTCAGCATTTAGAAGCTGATTAAAGGATGGATCCCGGATATGGCAGTCTCTAGATGGTCCATCCTTTTGTCTCACCTCCAAACTTTGTCTCTGTAACTCCTTCCGTGGGTGTTTTGTTCCCAATTCTAAGAAGCGGCAAAGTGTCCACACTTTGGTCTTCGTTTTTCTTGAGTTTCATGTGTTTTGCAAATTGTATCTTATATCTTGGGTATTCTAAGTTTCTGGGCTAATATCCACTTATCAGTGAGTACATATTGTGTGAGTTCTTTTGTGATTGGGTTACCTCACTCTGGATGATGCCCTCCAAGTCCATCCATTTACCTAGGAATTTCATAAGTTCATTCTTTTTAATAGCTGAGTAGTACTCCATTGTGTAAATGTACCACATTTTCTGTATCCATTCCTCTGTTGAGGGGCATCTGGGTTCTTTCCAGCTTCTGGCTATTATAAATAAGGCTGCTATGAACATAGTGGAGCATGTGCTCTTGTTACCAGTTGGAACATCTTCTGGATATATGCCCAGGAGAGGTATTGCTGGATCCTTCGGTAGTACTATGTCTAATTTTCTGAGGAACCACCAGAATGATTTCCAGAGTGGTTGTACAAGCTTGCAATCCCACCAACAATGGAGGAGTGTTCCTCTTTCTCCACATTCTCGCCAGCATCTGCTGTCACCTGAATTTTTGATCTTAGCCATTCTGACTGGTGTGAGGTGGAATCTCAGGGTTGTTTGATTTGCATTTCCCTGATGACTAAGGATGTTGAAAATTTTTTCAGGTGCTTCTCAGCCATTCGGTATTCCTCAGGTGAGAATTCTTTGTTTAGCTCTGAGCCCCATTTTTAATGGGGTTATTTGATTTTCTGGAGTCCACCTTCTTGAGTTCTTTATATATATATATTAGATATTAGTCCCCTATCTGATTTAGGATAGGTAAAGATCTTTTCCCAATCTGTTGGTGGCCTTTTTGTCTTATTGACAGTGTCTTTTGCCTTGCAGAAGCTTTGCAATTTTATGAGGTCCCATTTGTCAATTCTCGATCTTACAGCACAAGCCATTGCTGTTCTATTCAGGAATTTTTCCCCTGTGCCCATATCTTTGAGGCTTTCCCCCACTTTCTCCTCTATAAGTTTCAGTGTCTCTGGTTTTATGTGGAGTTCCTTGATCCACTTAGATTTGACCTTAGTACAAGGAGATAGGAATGGATCAATTCACATTCTTCTACATGATAACCACCAGTTGTGCCAGCACCATTTGTTGAAAATGCTGTCTTTCTTCCACTGGATGGTTTTAGCTCCCTTGTCAAAGATCAAGTGACCATAGGTGTGTGGGTTCATTTCTGGGTCTTCAATTCTATTCCATTGGTCTACTTGTCTGTCGCTATACCAGTATGATGCAGTTTTTATCACAATTGCTCTGTAGTACAGCTTTAGATCAGGCATGGTGATTCATCTTGGCATGACTCTAACTAAGGAAGTGGAAGATCTGTATGATAAGAACTTCAAGTTTCTGAAGAAAGAAATTGAAGAAGATCTCAGAAGATGGAAAGATCTCCCATGCTCATGGATTGGCAGGATCAATATAGTAAAAATGGCTATCTTGCCAAAAGCAATCTACAGATTCAATGCAATCCCCATCAAAATTCCAACTCAATTCTTCAACAAATTAGAAAGGGCAATCTGCAAATTCATCTGGAATAACAAAAAACCTAGGTTAGCAAAAACTCTGCTCAAGGTTTCTGATTTCTTGTGAGGAATGATGGGCTCTAGAAACTCGAGTACCCTCAGTTATCTTTGCTTCTCATTGCACTGGGAAAGAACACAGGGCACCATGGAATGACCAGGTATTGTGAAGAAGGCCCTTTTGATCAGCAGTCAAGGATGATTTGTGTGGGCAAAGAGTCTTGCAGTCCTGGCAAGGAAAACAGGAGGTACAAAGGCTTTGAGGGGAGACCAGCCTGATGTGATTTCTGTAGGCTGCTGGGTGCTTGTAGCAGATCTTCTCTGCAATCTTCCCACCTGTCAATACACTAGATGACTTGATTTGGCCAGAACTTGTGGAAGACTGTGTATCTGCTTTACCCCCCCCCCCTTTATTGGACTGAAGTGTGACTGCCTCTACTTTGGGGAGAACCATGAAGAAAAGTAATGTGTCCCCTCTGGACTTCTGAGTTCTCTGTAAGATAAGTTGGAGTTGCCTGAAGGAACCACACTAATCAAGGAGCTAGTAGAAGCAGGGTTGTGCCAATAGGAGGGGGTGGGAGTGGAATAATATGGTGTGCAATGGCAAGGACTTGGCCACATTGGTAATGAGCTCTAAGGTAGAGTTGCTGCTCAGCCAGCCTCCTCCTAGCTCAGACAAAAGTCATCTAGAACTGTGTGGCTCCAGACACTCTGCCACTGGGAGTGGGCTGCCCTGAGAAGAACGAGACCTTGAACCAGGTAGTTTTTGTAGCTGTGGTTAATCCTGAGGATGTGATGGCTAGAAAAGGCCTTCATAGCATTCCCTGAACAGCGCCATAACTCAGAATGCCCACAGGTGAGAAAGGCCTTCCTGAGGGTACTGTCAGTCTGTTGTCCTGATTTCTGATCCATCAGTTCCTCTTACTCATTCTCAGAGAGTTGCAGCCAGCTGCTCAGAAGAGTTAGAGAGCAGCTGGAGGATTAAAAGCCCAGCTAAGGCTTCAGATGCAGTGGTCCCTAACGCAAAGCCTTTCCACTCTAGACTTGAAGACAGGAAGCCATCAAGACTCAATAAATAAATGGGTTAGGAAATGCACTAACCACATGGAGACAAATCTGATGGCTCACATCTGTCATCCCAGCACTTGGCAGGCTGAGGCAAGAGGATTATGAAGACTTGGAACTCAGCTACATACTGAGTTCAAGGCCATCCTGGCCTACAAAGTAAGTGACCAAGTCTCAGAAACAAATGCAAAGCAATGAAAAATCTGAGGGTTCATAGTCATTTCAAGGTGGGTCCATCCTGAAGTCCTTCCAACCAACCACCAAAGGCCACAGATTAACTGGCTGATGACCTCATACGGTGAAGGAGAAGGCCATGTTCCTCACTGAAAACCAATGGCTCAGATCATCTTAGAGGAAACTGGAAATTCCCTCAAAGCCCCTGGAATGCCAGGAAGTACAGATGGAGGCTCTGAGACTCTTCTCGTGTCAGCTGAAGAAATACTCAGGACTCATTGTGTTTTGTGCTCAGAAGAGGACTCAGTGACCATGCTGGGGGTCATGCAGTGGGGCACAGTTCCTGTTCCTTACACTGCCTGTGGTGGTTTGAATAGGAATAGCTTCCATAGTCTCATACATTTGGATGCTTGGTCATTAGGGAGTGGCACTATTTGACAGGGATTAGGAGGTGTGGCCTTGTTGTAATAGCTGTAGCCTTGTGAGAGGAAGTGTGTCACTGGGGGTGGGCTTTGGGATTTCAAATGCTCAAGCCCAGTGACTCATTTTTTTTTCTATCTGAGGAGTAGAACTCTCAGCTCCTTCTCCAGCACCATTTTTGCCTATGTGCTGCCATCTGACTATAGACTAAACCTCTAAAACTCTAAGCCGATCCCAACTAAGTGCTTTCCTTTATAAGAGAGCCATGGTCATGGTGTTCCTTCACAGCAAGAGAACACTGACTAAGGTCCAGCTCCACGTGCATTAACAAGCCCTGCTTCATCCCATAGAGAGCCCAATCTGAAGTCCTGGTTGCTAATAAACTCTCCACCATCATCCTTGGGAAAACACAAAGTGGATTTGTAGACATAACAAGGGAGTAAATGCTCTTGGTAGGATTTAGCAAGAGGAAGACATACACTCCAGGAAAAGAGGTTTCGAACAGGCTTCCCTCCCTGAATCCAAACCCTCTTCACTATGCTTCAATCCTGGAGTCACCAGACCTACGGAGCCTCTAGGGAGGCCTGAGAATCACCACTTTATCCAGTTCTTTTATCATTTCCTCACAGGCAGAATGTAAGAACTCCTGGCCATCGTAGGATAGGGAGCCTCTTGAGAGGCTCGGTTTTCTTTTCTGTAAAGTGGACCACATAATTCCTCTTGCATATGAAGATGGCACAGTTTACAGTATGCTCCCACAAAGGGAGGAAACTGCAAATATCAGAAGCAATGTACACAGGGCCAAAGAGCAGGGAAGGAAAGGGTAGGATGAGGTGAGGGGAGAGGCAAGGATAAGTCTCCTAAAAGGATACACCACTACTGTGACACAGCAACAAAAAGGAAAGCTGCAGAAGTCGTGAGAAAAACCTGTGAAAAGACATGGTAGCCACCCACAGATGATCATCAAGGCCAAAGCCGTGGGAGCTGACAGAGATGGAACAAAAAGACTAGCACAAACAGAGGGGTGATGGAGGTGGGGAATCCAGAGAGCTAACAGGCTGTGGTTGCCTGGAGACTACAGGGCTTAGGACTGAAATCCGTGAGTGCTCCATCAAATGTCATTCCTTCCAGAGACTGGAAGGAAGAGGCTGCCCTGGGATGGGTGTGAAGTCCCAGTTCCTGAAGGAACTATATCTGGCATTCTACACCTGCTTCCAGTGAAGTACATCAGAAAAGACTTCAAGATGGGCTGTGAGCCCAGGATCCAAGAGGAATTAATGAATGTGTGAAGGCTTTGGGGAGGATATTGAGGGATATGAGCAAGGCACGACTCTCTCCTTCCTCTCATCCTGCGTATCTCCTCCCCTCTTCTACGTGTACTCTGGCTATTCTCCACCTTCATCTGATGACAGTGCTCCTAACCTCTGTCTCCTTACCACAACCACTCGACCACCCAGCTCGCTGAAAGTCAAGGTGCTAGGAAAAGATCTTACTCTCCACAAGGCCAAAGAGCATGTTATAGTATTAGGGAATAAGAAGTGGACAAAGTGCAGAGAATTAGAGATTGCAGGATGCTCAGCTTTAAATGTGTACTTCCTCCCAAGGATCAGGGATCATCACAGAAGAAGATGTAGAAAGATTGTAAGAGCCAGAGGTGATAGATGAATACAAGGAAATAAGACACACCAAGGCAGCTACACATTGGTTTTAGTAGCATGTACAAGGCCTACACAATCTCAAGACTGACTAAATCATAGCTTGGAGAGGGGAAGTAGGCATGAAGTCCCATCCCTAGCAGAAGAGCTGTGGATAGCTGCTAGGAAAAGGGCAATTGGTTTTCTTTAAGAATGTAGCCCCTTATAAGCAGACCATCCTCTAGTGGAAGGCTACCCATCTAATACATAGGGAATACAACTTGGTCTTGATTGGTGAAGGGGGAAAAAAGGAAAGACACAAAGTTGGGAGGATGGGGAAGGGGGTGAATCTGGCAGGAGATGGTGGGAGGGAGAGGATGATCAAAATACAGTATGCAAACTTTGCAAAGAGCTAATAGCAACAAAAAAAGAAATGTGTCAGTATGCCTCTGTAGGCAGGACTCAAATACTGCATGGTCGAGAAATGCTAAGTGACAGGGACAAGAAGGAGCCAAGAAGGCCATCAGAGATGGACAGGCTTCTCTTTAAAAATGCAGGCAGTGTGATCTCAAATTTATAGCTCCAGGTCTCCACAGATAAATGCATTTCTGGGCATCTTATTTCGTGTGATACCTTCCTTCCTCTTGTGTGAAGACTTGAGCCAGACGTGGATAAGCATCAGTGGCGAGTGAGAACCAAGTAGGACATAGATAGGGATTCGTGACTGTGCCCTGCCTACATATGTTCACCATTCATCACAGGCACCAGCACCCCAACAGCTTCCCCCCACAGACCTCTCTTCCCTAGGCTTCCACTCTGATCCCAGGAATGTGGTCAACCCACATGGAACAGGTCGTAGGTTAGTAACTGAGAGTCTAGGCTCCAGGAGCACACCAGGATGGGGGTGATAACATCTGCTTTCTCAGAGGACCCTCTCAGTGGATCTCCATCAGCTCTGAGCCCAGGTGGCCATGAAAGAAACTAATACTCCTTGAGCCTCTCCTACCCTCCCTCCCACTCCCACATCATTTCATCCCAAGGCTTAAAGTCACTGTACCAGGTAGAAAAGCAGATTAGTAGGATCTCAGGCCCCTGACCTGTTTCACAGTGGACCATAACAGTCAATGGCCACTGGAAGCAACATCATGGAAAGAATGCAAATGCAATGTATACTTTGCCTTTTGACTTACCGTGCATTGTTGCCAGCTCAAGTCTGAGACTTAAGAGAAGCAACCAGGAGATACTCCTCCCCACAGTGCTCTCCGGAGTCCCTCATGACAAACTGTTCAAAACCAGGCTCACCCATCTTTATTACTGTGATAATATAAGAAACTGAATAATGGTCTGGCAAGAGGGCTCAGCTGGTTGCTTACCAAACCTGATGGCCTGAATTTGATCTCCGGGACCCACTTGATGGAAAGAAAGATCTGACTCTCACAAATTGCCTTGTGGAACTACTACATGGAAAATGAGCTTTCTCGACACTGCCCCCAACACATAAATAAATAAATAAATGTAAATAACAATAGGCACTGTGTCAGGGGGTGGGGGGCTTTATCTAGGTCAAGGTTTTAGAAGCTGGAAGTTTAGAGTCATCGGAAGACTTGGTTTTCTGTTCATCGGTGCCTCATTTAGGAGAATTCAGAATCGTCTCCCCAGACTCTAGCAAAGACTTCATAGGACTCTCCAGCAGATCTTGGCAGCCTAGAAAACAAGCAACCATATACACAAATCTAAAGCCTCGGGGGTTGTCTGGAAAAAGGAAGCATTGCTAACTGCTTTCCATGGAGCAGCAAACCTGCAGTCAACAGGCCTCTACAAACACAGTGACTTCTCAGCCAGTGTACGGTCCATCATCTCTGAGTGCTTGGCTTGTGTCTTCCCAGCCTTCCTTCCTTTTCACATTCATCTTTCTCAGTAGGTGACCTTTCTGCTCTAGGCCCACCCCAGCCACTTGGCCACTAAACCACAGGAGATGAGGACAACTTCCAGGAGAAAACAGAGCAAGCTGGGTGGCCGAAGAGTGAGCAGTCAGTCCTACCAGTAAGCCACAGAAGGGAGATGAGTTTCTGACACCCAGCCCCACAGCCCAAGGGGAATGGGGGTGACTCTCCTTGTTTCAGAAAGCCCTGTGTTCTCAGGGAAATTTTATCCATATGTTTCTGATTCATTAACACTTAACTCATCAAAATGCTATTTGGTAAGAGCCACTGGAAGCCGACATGCCTTGTAACCGACTGTTTAATGAGCCTAAAGAGCTTTGTACGTTTATTTCTTGAGAAAGGGGCAGGATTTATTTTTCTCTCCTCACCAAAGCCAGCAGTCATATCCTGTATAGTGACTCAGGCCATGAAACAAATCTTTGGAAAAGATCATGAGACAGGAAAGACGAAAGTCTGAGTCCTGGGCTTTAAGTCTGTCTGGTCTAGGCCAATGAAATCTTCTCCAGTTAGCTGTGTTCTTGGAGCTTGTTCATTCGTGATACCACTCCTCGGATGGCACAGGATGATTCTGGAAGCCAAAGCACAAAGTCTCTGCATCTCTGACTTAGCTTTTACCTTCTCGCCCACTATAGCTCACCTGGAGGCTATTCTGTTTCCTCTCCTTTTCCCTCTCCTCCCCTCCCCTCCCCTCCCCTATCTCCTCTCTCTCTCTCTCTCTCTCTCTCTCTCTCTCTCTCTCTCTCTCTCTCTCACACACACACACACACACACACACACAACACAACACAACACAACACAACACAGAGAGGGGAGAGAGGGAGAGAGAGGGGAGTGAAAGACATATGACAGAGAAAGAAAGGCAAATGAATGACTTTGGGTATCAGTGCTGGCTTTCCACCTTGTTTGAAACTGTCTTGGTCACCACTGTGTGTACCACTCTACCTGGCCCGAGATTGGCCCGAGCTTGGATTACAGACGTGCACTGCCATATCAGGCTTTACGTGGGTCTTGGAGATCTGAACTCTGGTCCTCACACCAATGCAACAGGTGCTTTCCCCACTAAGCAATCCCCACCTACCCCTGAATTCCTTTCTTAATGATACTTTGCAGATGAAGAGAAACCCCGAAGGGCAAGCCTAATTAATGGTTGTGTCTTTCTTCCTCTGCAGTATGAGTTGGCTCACATAGAAAAGAGAAAATTGGGGGAATATTGGAAGCAAAGAGAAATAGACAGAACTGACCATCAGGGTGAAAGTGCCCTACATTATTAAGAGAGGATCCTGCAGGACCTTCTTGCAATCCTAAATGCAAGAGTCACCTTCTTGGTGCATCTCTAGCCTGCCAAATTGCTAATTAGCTGCCCTTCCCCGAGGCAGAAGAATGGCCAAGATGACCTTCAGAAAACCCTCGTTCACCCCAGGGCTTTTATGATGCTCCTGTTAGCCCAGCTTAGCTCAGCAAAGTCCACTAAGAACAGAGAGCCATTATGCCATTCTTCTCTTAAGACCACAGCCTCCCAGGGATGAAAAGGTCAGATGCCTTGAGTGCCCTCTGGGGCAGAGCACAGATGCTGGTGCTGTGTCACTCAGTGTGAAGACAAAGCCAAAAGAGTCACCATGGGCTCTCCCAGCTGGTGAACCTAGCCCCTGCCCCCTACCCCCAGTTCTTGCTTATTCAGCCAAGCCAGAGACAGCGCTGCTTTGATTGTTCTGGCTCCTGAGCAAGAAACGAAGGACCAAATATGAATGTGGCAGTATGGATGCTAAGTTGATTTCTGGCACTTGAAGTGAGAGTAGGGGAGATAGGGATGTTGGTGTCCAAAGAACCCCGGATATAGAGAGCGTTTGTTTTTTGTTTTGTTTGTTTGTTTGTTTGTTTTTGTTTTTGCTGTTGTTGTTTGTTTGTTTGTTTTTTAGCAAGTATCTAAGTTTGGCTGTCTGCATGTAGAGATGGGAATCTAGTCTTGCATAATCTTCTCTCCCATATCAAAATTCCAGTTAATGAGTAAAATAAGCCCTGTGTTCATTGTCATGTCTATTAAATGCCTGGGTAAGAAAGAGAGAGATGGCAGCTGAGGCAAGGAGACTTAGTGCCTTCTGCTTAGTACTTAAGCTTGAGGTGGCATCTAGCTGCTTCTGCTTTATTCCAGTCTGTGAGAGCAAGTTGGGGAGCTCAGCCCATGCTCAATGTGTGGGAGTCAAAAGATGATGTCACTATCGGGCTAGGTGCCACTGAGTGGCCATTTTGAGGCTACCTTCCACATTTCCCTGACCGGATAGAGAGGTCAGTCAGTCAGCAAAGTGATGCCTTGCAAGGATAAGGACCTGCGTTCAATTGCCAGAAGCCATATAAAAATAAAAAGCTGAGTGTAATGGCTCATGCTTCTAGTTCCGTTGACAGGGAGGCAGAGACAGACAGATTCCTGGGGCTTGTTGGGAAAAAAAAAAGATGGAATCCAAGGACATTCATTCTCTATCTAACCTTCATAAGCACACACATGTGCACCCTCATATACACAAGCACGTGTACATACAAGCATACATATACATACATACATTCTAGCTGCCCAGTTCTGGTCAATAAGGTTGAGAGCAGGTCCTGTCATGTCTATGGGATTTCCATTCTACCTACTGATAACATAAGATGATTTCTCAGTTCCTAAGAGCTCTAAGCAAAACCACTGGAGAGAGAATGATAAATCTAAGTGTCTAGCCTTTAGAGAGCCAAACACCCTTCTCAGCTTTTAGAAAGCTTTCCCTGAAAGTCAATACCCAAAAAGCTGCTGTTGGAATAGTGTTCCTTGGGAGGACTCTGCTCCTAAGCATGTCCATCTGTCCTTTACCCTCTGCTTCCTGGACTTTAACCTTCCATCTGTCTCCCTGTTCCTTGTCCCTTTTTATCTGTGCTTGGCCTCTCTGGCACCAGATAGCAACTTTTTTCAGGCTTATCTCTCTAATAACTTTTATGCAACTTGAACAAGAAACCCTCCTCCCTAGGCACCTGGGTGACAAATAACTTCCCTTTAACAAGCCAGATCATTGATGCTGAATTTAGACATGGAGGTGATGTCTAGCTGCCTTTTTCCTACACAGTTGGTTCTCCTGTTGTCTTATCTAATGTTCTTTTTGACTAGGACCATCAATTCAGAAAGATGCTAAGGAAGAGAAAATTGACATGGAAATGAGAGGGAGGAGAAGAAGGGAGAAGAAGAACAGGAAGAGGAGGAGAGGACATATCTATTATATAGACTAGAACTTGACACTGTTTAACCTAACATGTGACCTCATGCCTTTTCTCAGCAGACCTTCATTAATATCCTCACTCTTATGGTCTAGAGGAGGAGACTCAGTGTCCAGCTAGTATATATGAGAGTTAAGATTGAATTCACATCCTTTATCAGACAGTTAAACTAATATATAATATTATATATTATGATAATATATAATATATAATAGCTATATTAATCTGAGGACAACTCCTATGCCTTGCCTTACAATTTTGAGTAAAACTTATCTGTGACAAGAAAAGAAAACACTGTCAAAATTCTAGGAGGGTTAATTCAACAATGGCCATCCAAGATGACCTACTTTATCCTATCCTGGAGACAGTTGTCTTCCTGGTGCCCTCTATGGAATAAAGTCTCTCTTTAGTCCTTTATTATGACTGAATATCATCAAGGTGTGGCCAGAGGAAGAGCTAGAGACTCAGAACTTCATTGAGAAAGCTGATTAATCCTAATCCTGGTGGTCCTTCCCCATGACCAATGTCCTGCAGAACAATGCAAACAGACAATGTGGTGGGAGATCTTAGAGATGTGAGAGGAAAACCCTCATTTCACCTTTCTACCCTCATCTGGCCTCTCTCTGGCAGCCTCCTGGGTCTGCAAGAAAGTACTTCGGCTCATTCTAACTTCTACACCATTCACAGTATAGCAGAAAGGCCCAACTGTGAGCAAATAACTCATGGTAAGGTTAAGTTTGCTTGAGGCTGAGACATCAAACTTCTCTAGAAGTGATTCTCCCAGCATCCTTTATCAGATGATTCACTGCTGACCACTGAACAGATTCACAGCTCCAGAGTGACGGAAAACTTCTTTGTCTTTCTGGTACACTGACATGATGCCCAAGGTCTTTCTTCTCAAGGGCACAGAATGCACAGAATGAGTTTCTGCTCCATCTATTAAACTCTGCAGAGTGCCAAAAGATTCTAGGTAACTCCAAAGTGGTTTATGGTTACAAGGCCCACTACTACACCATGATACCCTGATTATACTAACAATTATCTCATGTAATTCTTGTAATCCATGTAATAACCCTATGTGGGAGACCTTGAAGCTTACATAAGGTCACACACACAAGGAGCTGAACTGAAACTGGTACTAAAGTAGTCCATCTTTCTTATCTGCTACTCACTGAGGACTCATGAAATTCCACAACTCTCAATAAATTCTACTAGGAATGTTTTCTTCCTTTGGGGTAAGACAAACTGTAGTTTACAAGTGAGACATTTTTAAAAGCAAGCTTTCTCTAAGATGACTATGTTCTCCCAATCTCAGGCATCTGATCTGTCTGACAGTCCTAAGGAGACCTTTACTCTCCCTCCATCTGAGATACAACCATTCAAGATCATTGGCTTTGTACTGAAAGTCAACTGTCTTTCACCAAAGTCCCCACTACCTTTCTGGACCTCCAGATTTTACTTACCAGGTAGGGTAACAAAAAAACACAAACAGTGCAGTCCTCTATCACTAGACATTAGATTCTAGCCTTGTTGTGTCCTTGAGCAGTCATTAAACCCATTGCTGAGACCACAGTGTGGTAGCCAAAACAGCAGAGGAAGGCATCTGCAGTATTGACTATAAGTCAGCATCTCCCCAGTGGAACATCTGGCCTGTCCAGCCACTCAAGTACAGTCCAGATGTGGCCCTAATCACATCACCACAGAAGTTAATGAGGAAGAGGCAACCAGGGCACAGAACAGGCTACCTACTGAAATTAATTTGTGAAAGCAGATGTTCAAGGCATTCCGGGTCCTTGGGAATAGTTCTGCTTTATGGAATGAAGAAAATGAATCCATGTAATTACTTGTAAAGTCCATTATTAGACCACAGGCAGTCTTGGATGGCTTACTTCATGCACCTGTCCATGAGTCTTCCCAACACTTACTTTCAAGGACTCATCAGAACCTTCTGGGAAAGTATGAGCTGGCTGGCTTAGTGGCCAAATAGGAATATTCAAGGATCAACAAGAGGCCTTTGAGAGCCAGAAGATGTAGCCCAGTTGTTGCAATAGCCTGGATTAGAGCCCACCAGCACTCCTCCCTCAAAAGAAAAAAACAAAAAAACAAAAAACCTGAGAAATTCTGGGTAACAAGACCAAGTGGTTTATGTCTGCACTGATGCACTTATGAAATGGCTGGAGATCAGGGCAGGGCATATGGGAAGAAACAGAGAAATGGAAATATATGGTCTTTCTTTTCATCACTGGGTAATCAATCCCAAGTTGGGCAAATGTCGGGCCAATTGCCATGTCTGCAGCTCATGGTCACCTTAATCATGAGTCACCTCGGATCCTTTTTGGTGGAGAAGAGAGTACCATGTGACAAACTTAGAGACAGAAAGCCTGGGCTGGCTCATTCATCCAGTTAGGAGAAACCTCTAGACTTCTGCACACTGTGACCACTGTAGTGCATATGTACATGTGTAGTACCTATTTGGACATATAAACAGATGAACACACACACACACATATGAGCGTGCGCAATTCAGTTAGTCCCTCTTCCACTACCAAGTAGGTGTGTGCACCTTTCCCAGGCCACTGCTTCCTCTGAGCTTCATTTTCCCCTTCAGAAAATGAAGGAGCAGTGGCTACATCCCCACCCCTTGGGCCCCTCCCTTCAAGCTGTAGCGTCTGGGAATCTGTGGGACCACTGGCTGAGAGAGAGCGCCCCAGCACAGCAGCTTCCCACTGTGCCAGCACATTGCACTAACCAGAGGAACACATGGCTTGTCCCCTGCCAGGCCCAAGCCCTTCCCTTACCCAGCCTGTCCAGATCCACCTCACCACATGTGATTGCTGCTTTAGTTTGGTATATGGGAACATAGTGAAGAACCATAGAAGGGATCTGCACAACTCACACACACACACACACACACACACACACACACACACACGAGAGAGAGAGAGAGAGAGAGAGAGAGAGAGAGAGAGACCTACAAACCAGAGCAGACATTAAAAGCCACAACATTCACACAAGTGCAAAGAACACATCAAGAATCTCTTGTCAGGGTCTCTGAAAAGCACCTGGATTGTGTCTAAACCAAGCTAAAATGTGACTTCTGCATGGTGATTCCTGGCACGGAGGGCGGGACACAATTTGGATGCCCTCAGCATGGTCCAGCCTAGTCTGATTCACCTCGTACTTTCTTAGGGACAAGTGCCACTCCTGCCAGGCAACCTCTGACAAGGAGGGAAAATGTTAGCAGTCTAGGTCCGCACCATGCCCTCACTCCGGGTACCCTCTTTAACCTGCACTGTGCCACCGCCTCCCTGGGAGCCAGCAGATGGTAAAACAGAAGGGAGATAGCTGACAGAGCCCATTGGCTTCCCGCAGAGAACCTCAGGCTAATAGAAGTTGTCATGTGTCAGCTTAGGGCACGGGCAGAGCTGCCCAGGCAGCAGCTGCTCCAGAGGCCCACAGCCAACAGGCTGCTGATGTGAAGAAGGCTAGTCCTAAGACTGGACAGAAGAAGAATCCCAGGACCTGAGTGAGGCAGCAGGTAAGAGAAAGAAACAAAACACAAATTGGTCTCTTCCAAGCCAGCACAGTAAGCATTAACTGAGGCATCTAAACATCTGACCTCCCAGAGCCTGCACTAGTATCCCAGTTATAAAATCATGTTGGCCATTTGTGTGGAGAGCGGATGTATGGAACTCACCCATAACACACTCGTTACAGGTCACAAGCAGAGTGATTGTTAAGGCTATCACCGCAACTGTGGCAAAGAGAACTCTTCAAAAGTTCCAGCAAACAAGAGAAAGAAATGGCGCTCAAACAGGTAATCCTAAGGATACTGCATTTTATTTTAGTAAATATGTTTACTCATTATCTAGCCAATGGCATTTTCTGGATGCTCTCATTACCCGCCTCCTCATTTTTTTTTCAATTCAAAATCTTAACTTTGTTGATAATAAATTATTAAGTTCTCTTATTCTATTGTGTGTTTGTTTCTTTGTTCAGAAGGTGCTAAACCTTTATCCTAAGGAAACTACACACATACACATATATACACACTCACATACTCACAAGCACTCAAATACATACACTCATACTCATACATGCTTAAATCCATACACTCACACACACTCATACACTCCCATTCAAACTCACACACACTCACCACACATATTCACATACACATAAATGCGCTCACCACATACACACTCACACACATACACATACATACATACATACACACACACACACACACACACGGACATATACACACTCACACACACATACCTACACACACTCACATACACACATACTCATGCTTCAGAAAGCCAAGGCATATGACTGTTCAATAACAAGGCTGGATGATTAAGGATGAAAGCTTCGTGCAGATGGCTCATGTGTGCCCTTAATCCAAACTAAGACATGGTCTGGGCGACATGGACAATTTTATGAGCTGGTAATAGTTTTAACTAGCTCTCTAGTTTGACAGATGTAAAGTTAGGCACACACACACCCTGCCCCCAGAGACGTAGAACCAAGTGAGCTGGTTAGCTCAGGGAAGAAAAGGATCAGAAAGCCAGAGAGCATGATACAGAGAAAGCAAGGCAGACCGGTGATGTGGGCCTTAAATCAATTCTCATTTATGCCTCTCCATGGCTTTGTAACTTTGGATAAGCTATACTCTGTGAGCTTCCATTTCTCTGCTCATAAAGCTGAGGAAACAGGGCCTTTTCACAGCAGGTGGGGAGGACCAAACTGGAGGATATTCATGGGAGACGATCCCTGTGCTATAAATTGCTTTGCAGTTATTATTCTAATACCTAAGGCTCTAAATCCGTGTCAGCTGTGAATTTGCATAGAAGGTGAACATGAACTGAAGAACCTTGCCTGTGAGCAGGAGAAATTCACATTGGCCATTACGAAGCCCATCTTTTAATGGGCCTGCTGAAAACAAGCTGGAATGTAATACAAGGCCGTCGGGAGTGCTCTCTCTGCATGACTTCCCTCTTCACGGGGAGGGGGGAAGCTGTATCTTCTCTAGCATCCTAGAGACTATAAGGATAACAGCTCTGAGCCCTGAGAGCTTCAGGCATGGAACATGTACACACATCTCCATGTCTCGCAAGCCCTTGCCAATCAAGCAAGGTAAGAATTTTTTTTTCTGTTCTATTTATGAGAAAACTGAAGTCTAGTGACCCTAAATAATTAATCAGTAGTGGCGCATGTATTAACAGAGAGGAAAAAAAAAGCCCAAATATATCTAGCTACAAAGCTAGTTTTCCATTATGCCAAAATATCTGTGTTGGTTTTTCCATCACTAAACGACCAATTGCAGACAAAAATAAAGCTGACTTTTAAATAGTACATATTTGTATCTCACAGATTAGCTGAGGCCTCTGTTCAGGGTCTCAGAAGCTATAAGTAAGATATTTTCTTTCATGTAGTATCAAAAGGCCAGGAGAGGGTAAACCCTCTCTGGGTCTTCTAATTGGTTCTTGGTCCTTCAGAGTTGGATATTTTCTCTGGAAGCATAGCCCTCTTATATGACTGGGGATCGTGTAGATCCATTGTCCTCAAAATCAACTAATTCAGATCACATTGTATCTGACATATTCTATTTCCTAGAAGCAACCCTGGACCCAGTGCATGCTCAGTGGGGAATATCCCACAGGTCCTAAACACTAGGCCAGGATCATGCAACGGCCTTACAGCTCTGCCTTCATGCTGCTTGCCTGAGTTGTGGCTTCAGGCTAAGAGCAGGAGTGGTGGGTCTAGCCTGCCCTGTCTGTTTCCTATGGAATTATAGGTAGTATTGCATCCTAGTCTACCTCTAGTATTGGAAAGAAGGGAGCATTCTAGCATTAAATATGGAAGAAGAGAGGTTTTCAACTCTGGACAGGCACTATAATTCCAAGGAAGATTCTACAACATAAAAATGCTTTCCCCAAGATTCTGGGTTAATTGATATGGGGTGTGATCTGAGCATCTTTGTGTGTGTGCGCGTGCGCGCGAGCGCGAGCACGTGCGTGCGTGCTTGCCCCAGGGGCTTGTGAAAGACAATGTTATGATACAAAAGAAAACCTTCAAACGTTTAGAAGAAGAGAAGAGACAGTATAGGCTTCTGGTTTGCAGTCTGGCGTATAAAATAAACGTTCCCATCCTCACAAGAAGAAAAGAACAAACTAAACATCAACACTTACCACCACACAGCACATCGAGGGAGGAGGAAGACCAACAGAGACCCGCGGACTGCCATGCCACCCACAGACCTTCCCTTGGGCACATGGGCCATGGTCACCCACTTGTTGACTTGTCGTGCAGTACAGATGGAGGATGCCACCCAGGGGCCCACCAGCTACAAGGCCAACCTGCAGCAGGAACCGCCGCAATGTGCTAGTATGTGGGATCAGATGGGAGAGGAGTGGAACAGCTTGTAAATCATGAAGAGACATGGAACTGGAGGAGTAGCCTATTTTGCGTGGCCAGCGCACCACACGGGGCCATGGTGAGGACGTAACCGAAGCTGCCCCTGAGGGTCATGTCTGGGTCCTTAGCTACACAGCAGCAGGGGTCAGTGTCGATAACCATGGCTCATTTTACCACTAGAGGACATGGAGAAGCCCTTTGTGGACAGCTGCCAGAAACACTCGGATATCTAGTGGCTGTACATATCTGGCCCCGCCCCTCCCTAGCTGGGGAGGATGCCCCATCTCTCACCTCTCACCTGGGCCCTGCACCTCAGGCTGCACAGTGGAGCTGGCCCACCGCGGAAGCCTTGAGTGTGGGAGAATTAATTGACTCTGTCTCCTGCCAATGAGGGCATTGGGTGGTCTAGCTGGAGCAGTGCTAGAGAGCTTGCCCTGGTAGTGCAGATAAGGGATTGCCAGCAGGATGGTGAACTGGTTGCCACTGAGGCCCAAATCCAGGGCTCTGACTTGGCGCATCGCAAAATCGATATCCTCTGTGAATGGTTGGGACATGTGAAAGAGCCAGTCCTGTTGATCCAAAGCTGCAGGATCTCCATGACACTGGGCAGCGATGGGACGACCAGTAGGAATCCTGGTAAAGATTCAATACTGATGGTGTCACAAGCCAGAGATCTGGAACCAGACCAATGACTCATTGCAATAAGCATTTGCAAGTGAAGGTGTGTGGACAGAGAGACATACTATGGGGCACACTGTGACACTGTAGCTTCCACAACAGGATGATTTCTATGCTGTGTGTGAGTGTGTATGAGTGTGTGTGTGTGTGTGTGTGTGTGTGTGTGTGTGTGTGTGTGTGTTATTTTGGGGGTGGGATGCTGCAAGGGTGAATGGTGGATATGAGGGGACAGGTTGATGGGGGAGGGGAAACTTAATATGAAATTCATAAGGAGTCAATTAAAAGTTTTTAAAAATGATACCCTTTATTGTAGAGATTATTCGAGTCTTCGTACTCCTTTTGAAGCTAAAATTGTTACCAGGAATCTGTACCAGCTAGACTCAATGCCTTTCATGTGCCTCTACATTAGTCTGCAAGCCACCCTTGCCTTTGGGGCTGAGGAAGATTTCTTGTGCTTGTTGGTATTTTTTTTTATATATTATGAATTAAATTTGTTCTTTCACAATTTCAAAACAGAAGAAGAAAAGAAAAAAAAACTTAACAATAGGTCTTCCGTGTGATCCCGCCATACCAACTCAACACAGCATGGCTGTACAGCAGTGTTTACTGAAGCACGTTCACAGTAGTTACAATGTGAAACTAACATGCGGTGCGTCTTGTCAGATTACGTCCTCAACGTCCCTCTCTAGATTTGGGTACCTGGGCATCAGATCTCCCAGCCTCCATAACTGTGAGCTAATAGTGAGCCAATACATTTTCGCATTTTATAAATTACCCACTCCCTGCCACAGTGGCTCAAAATAGACCAATACAGGAAAACATTATTCTAATTTGGAATGTAAGTTAAACAAACTTATCTAAAAATTGAAACTTACAGAGCTAGAAGAGCAAGATCACACTTCCATTTAAAACTTATGATGGCACCACATGGAATATTTCTCAGCATCGGCCCAGGGAGCCGTCTGCTTACTTTTTTGTTTTGTTTTGTAACTTTTCAGTTTTATGGCTACTGAAAGGAATTTTTTGGAAGGAATCTCTGAAGGAAACTTGGCAGGGAGCCAGATCATCTCCAGCATCTGCCATTCCTGTGCGTGAAGAGAGGCAGGTATTTCAGAAACAAAACCGGATCATGAACCTGAAGCCATCCTAAACAGACAGGAACTCAAGACCAACCAGTAAGGAGAGAAAAGATGCAACTCAGGCCTAAAGGCTCTTCAAGTACCAGAAGCAACGGACCTGCAAAAGTAAGTCCCAGAGAAAAATAAGTTATTACACCAAAAGGAAAAAGAAGTACAGGTTTAGGATGAATCAGAAAGGCTAGGTGAACTGTTTCCAGACTTCTAATCCATTCCTCAATACACTGCCAGATGGCTTCTACTCTCTTTGCACCTCCATTGTCTTTCTAACATCCGCTCTACATTCTCTTGTGACCTCATCACTTCAAAATACAAAGAACATGTCTCAGTGTTTCCAACATACATTTTTTGACAACATTTGACTCTAATCTCATTAAAATGGTAATAAATTCATACAAATAAGTGTGTAGACCTTGAAATGGAAGACTATGGTACATCACAAATTCTGAGGTTCCTGCACTTCCCTGATGGCCCACTAGTCTCTCTTTGTTTCTTATTTTCTCAGTCTATTAAATAGGAGCATGTGTCTCTCTTAAAGTGTGGGTGAAAGGTAATCATATATTCTACCTGAGATATGACCAAAGGAGACACACAGATTAGTTTTGATTGGTTGATTGGTTTTGGTTTTGGTTTATTTTGTTTTGTTTTCTATCAATGTAACACAAACTAAAGTTATCTGGGAAGAGGGATCCTCAATTAAGAAAATGTCTCCATCATATTTGCCTATAGGCATGTCTTTGGGGGCATTTTCCTGATTAATGATTGATTTGGGACATCCCAGCCCACTGTGGGTGGCACTACCCCTAGGTCAGGTAGTCCTGAGTTGTATAAAAACGCAAGCTGAGCAAAGCCATGCAGAGCAAGCCAAAAAGCAGCATCCCGCCCTTAACTATGCTTCAGTTTCTGCCTCCAGGTTCCTAACTTGAGTTTCTGCTTCAGATTCCTTCAATGATAAGCTTGGCTAGCTGCTTTTGGTTACACACTTTTCAGGGCAATATAAATCACACCAGGACGGAAGTCAGTAGAATACTGGTGACAGTCTTATTGACTTTTCCAGTCAACTGAAAACTACAGAAAAGTATGTAAGCATTGTCACTAAAGTTGGCCCAGTTGACTACAGGTAGAGCATTCATTATTGAAGTAGATCTGTTTTCCTCGCCGCAAGGCAAACCCACCTAAGTGTAAGACTTTAATGAAGTAATGCATGGTAGGTATTAGAGAACAAAATACACTTACAATAAAAGTGTGTTACATGGCATTTGAAAAAAATCTTATAATTTTTCGACAACTTCTATTAATAGATTACTATTCCACAATGCTGAAAACTAAACTTCCTAGCTGGGTTTGATGGTGTACACCTATAATTCTAGCACTTGGAAGGTGGACGCAAAAGAATGGGGTGCTCACGGTCTTCCTCTGTTTAGTGTAGCAGTTCTGAACCCAAAGGTCGTGACCACTTTGGAGTCAAACTACCCTTCACATGGGTCGCATAGCAGATACCTTGAATATCAGACATTTGCATCATGATTCATAACAATAGCAAAATTACAGTTATGAAGTACCAACGGAAATAATTTTATGGATGGGGGGTTTACCACACGTAAGGAACTGTATTAAAGGACCACAACATTGGGAAGGTTGAGAACCATTGAGTTAATGAATTCAAGAAGACACTGTCTCCAAAAAAAAGTTCAGAATTCTTCCCTGTCTCTCTCATACTGTCATTCTATAGAATTGTGCATCAAATACCAGTGATGCCAGAGTACAGTGGTGAAGGCTAGGGTAAGCCCTTGACTCCTATTAACACCTCTGAGACAGACTGATACTTGCTTTGAGCAAATCACCCTCTGCTCCGCCTCCTTCCCATCTGTAAAATGGAACTGTTGAATTTCTAACTTTGGCCAGATTCCAAACTCTCAAAGTAACAATGCGTTTGGAAATGCTTGTCTCCGGTCATGCCTTCTGAGACCACCTCCCCTCTTACTGGGGTCTTTATCTCACTGAACCCCAGCTTTGGTATTTGGTCTCTGACCTCAGGTTCTATGGCATGTGTGCATCAACACGCTCAACAATTTGCCAGTTTTCAAGACCAAGAAACTACCTTACCAAACTCTACATAAGGTCTGCCTCCTGGAAGTGCAGGTAAGGCACAAGCATGTGATTGGGAATGAGAGTAGTTCCTGTCACTGACTTCCTGGTGGCTTTCTTTGCATCCTAGTAAATGCCCTTCAGAAGAAGGATGCCTTGGGAGAGGAACTAGTCAGGAAGCCTTTCATTGGCTCCAAAGCACAGAGCCCCCAGCTAACTTTCTGGGGCATCTTTGACTTGGATATGCGTCTCTCCCTTGTTTACACCTCTCTTGTTAAAGCCTTCCTTCCCACTTAAACTCTCTTTTGTCAGGTCTCTTTTATTAAGGCAACGCTGACAGGTCTTAGCATAAGGAATGATATGGAGACAAAGGCAACCTCATGGGCCTCACAGGCCTGCCATACTGAATGCCCTGAAACACAGAGACTGAAGTATGCTGGGAGCTTATCACTCCTTTCTGCATCGATCTCTGTAAAGTCCAACCATTGAGAGGACACTCCATCCCGTTCACACAGCTCTCAGAAGAGAGTCTAACTACTGCCTCAGCCACCATTTCCATAGTTCATATGGGAAGCAAATATGTTCCTCTACTGGATTGGCCATGTAGCCCTTTGCTTCAAATGAGTAGCATCTGCAGAGGTAGGAAAACAGCAAATAGGATGGGCAGGAAAACATCTGTGTTTCAAGCTGAGTAAATGCCAAGAGAAGGCAGAAGCTAGAGGACCTGCGAGTTCCTGAAAAAATGGAGCCATCTTCCTGAGAGCTAGATATGCTACTGAAGAAAGATAGCCTGTTGCAGGAGGCCAGGTGGGAAATGATGACATCGTGAGCTAGGTCTCAAAAGCAGGAAGCAAGAAGGTGAAGGTTCGAGACTTTTGAGGTGAAATCATGAGACTTCAAACACTGGGCAAATTGGGAAATGGGCAGAGAGATAGGGGGAGGAGCCTGGAGGTGTCTGAGCTCTGAGCTTTGGGCACAGGATGGTGCCATGCTCAGAGAATGGTAACTATCTATCAGGTGTGCTCTAGGGACACACTAAATCTAAAATGTCAACGTGAGAGCTAAAAGTACTTAATAAGCATGACCTGTCTTTGGTCCCTAGAACCCACATACAAAGGAAAAATCAGACATGGTGGTATATGCTTGTAATCCCAGAGCTGGGGAGACAGAGACAAGAAGTACTCTGGGGCCTGTGGGCCAGCCAGTCTAACCTAACTGGTGAGTTCCCGTCTAAAAAGTGACCTTATCTCAAAAAAGGTGGTGTTCCTGAGGGTGACACCCTAGATTATCCTCTGGAACACCTGCATACAGATGTGAATCCATGAACACACACACACACACACACACACACACGGGGGGGGGGGGGGGGGAGATGAGATATCCCATTTGGGTTTGGGCCTGGAGCTCTGAGGACAGAGTTGGCATAGTTAACACGTTGACTACTGGATGCCTCTGACTCAGCATCACTCAGTACATGTCATCATGTCATTTCATTTCTCCCCACTCCCCAGCTCCTAAACCAGCTCCACCATCAGTACCTGTTTTGCTATTAAGGCTCCACCCTACAAGATCAGAGTCTATCTCATTCATCCAGCCATAGCAACAGACACTGTAATATATCTAGCCTTTTGTTAGAGGTTAAAAAAAAATCATGAAAGAATAAACAGCTGATTAAACCAAGTAATTAACTGGTTTTTGTCCCTCTTCCTCCTCCTCCTCCTCTTCCTTCTTCTAGAACATTCTGTCTCATTTCCATATCCTTTCTTCCTCTCCCTTCCCCCCCCCTCCCTCTCTCTTTCTCTCTCTCTCTCCCCCCTCCAGGACAAAAAACAGGTCTGCTAGTTTACAATTCCTAAGGTCAAATCTTATGGTGACCCCAGCACCTGGAGCCCCAAACCTTTGACCTAAAAGCTTCAAAAGGCCATTCCAAGAACTCAAGCAGGCACTCCAGAGAGACTGAACAGATCCGAGAGCCCCTGCTTGGTTTTATGACTTGTTTGGGTGTCTAAAATTATACTTGTTTCCTGCAAGAGCTATGCTTCAGGATGCAATGCAGTGAAATTTTGTTTGCTTCAACATAAAGTCACTGCTTTCTCCGTCATGTAAGTAGACACCAGTGCAGCCATTATTTTGCCAATCCCTGTTCTTTGTCCTTCAAGGTTTCCAGGAACTCACTGCTCTTCTGCCACAGGCAACCGGAGTAGGGAGAGGAGAGAGAAGTGCTGATCACAGAAGAATATGCCCCTGGACCACAGCCTCCCCGGGCTTAAGGCTTCATTAATCAATCAGCCAGGAAAGCACGCTTAGCTCTGCTGTCCTGGATACTGTGAAAGGAGAATCACAGATGTGGCACTCGAAAGGCTCCCAGCCCCAGGCCACGCTGTCTCCTATTTTTGTAAAACACTTCAAAGATTGTTGAACACGAAGCTGAACAAAAAAAGCAGAAGGCTTGAAAAGAATTCTAGAGTTCTCTTTGGGTCATACGTTTATTCTGTGGCAGCTAAAGGATGGCTGCTTTTCTTCATTCCTCTGTTACATAAACTTTGCAGAATATCTGGCTTTACCAAGCAAGAGCCATATAGCACTGAAGGGAAGCAGTCAGTTCCAGATCCTAGCTGGGGCTAGTTGGTGGGTAAGAAAAAAAAAAAAAAAAAACAAGAAATTACCAACTTTTGAAAAAAAAAAAAACATTTCAGCTCAATTCAAACCCAAGTGACAGAGAAATGGTATTAATTAATGCAAAAGCCTGGAGAAGTACCACAGAGTAGTTCTGGAGTAGAATATGCATAATTCAGGAACTACTTCCTATTTAATAAAGAAGCCTCCAGAATTGCAGCCTCGGAGCCTTAGCTCTGGTAGGTGCTCACTAAAGACCTGATGTTTGTGCTCTTTACAATACAGGATCAATATCACATATTCTTCACCTGAACCTGCACTGGGATCTTGACAGAACAATGTTCAAAGGATTCAGCCAGTATAGCCAACCTTCTATATCATTAGAGGATACAATTTCCTGTCTAAGGGTAAAAGGTTTTCAAACTTGACTTTCTCTTTCCAACATCTGGGATCCCCTGTTTATCAACCATGGGACTCAAAGCTTTGCTTGTGTCCAGGTGGGATCTGCTTTGATGCCACTGAGTAAGGGTGGGTAAACCCCTTTCCCATCAGAATCACAGGTAAAGACATTAATTGGCTAAAAAGAGCCTGGGTCTTAGCTTGCTCCCTTCCTCCCCTCAGACTTCTTTAAGCTACAACTAGAGATCTCTATCCTGGGACCTTCTATCTGAGGACGGCCCATCCTACCACAGGAGAATCTTGTGACTTCCTGGTGACAATCTCTTTTTCATCTCTGAGAACCTAGTCCTTGCCATTGAAAACCAGAGGCTGACTCATCCATAGACTCAACACAGCTGAGGGAAAACTCAGGGAACCTGAATCAGGGTGGTGGAAGTTAAACCAATGGAAACACAAAGGGTAGGGGGGAATACACAGAGAAAGGCAGGAGACAAAAACCAAATGAAACCCAAGCATAGCAAAGTGCTCAAGAGCTACAGAGCAAGCTGGGACAATCCAAGGAGTCAACCAGTTCCACCGTCTCCCTGGTTACAATGAAATTTGAATCCACCCTGAAGATTGACTCTCAACGTTGATTTCTAGAGCATATTCCTTGGTCGGTGAAACTGATGATCTAATAGAGATAGCTTTAAGAGTAATTAAGATAATGGTCACAGGCTGTGATGTAAGGCCATGAAAATAACACTGCCAGACAAAACACAGGACACTCACTTCCACTTAAATTCAAGATCTATTTGTATAAGCTATGCCTTGGTCTGTATTCAAGATGGCCTTATACTATAAAACAGTTCAATGCTGGTTTTGAAATTCAAATTGAGTTCAGCATTCATATTTTTATTTGGTAAGTTATCCTATGCTAAAACCCACCATACCTAACCACTCAAAAATGAATCCTTTCTGGTTATCCACAATGATTTTTCCTTAAAAAAATTATCATGGTTTGTCTTCTCAGACTTACACTGTGTTAAGCTAAGCATTGGTGTTTGGGTAGTGAAGCACAGGTATCTAAGATACATCAAAATAGTTCTTGTTTTGATATTCCAAAATTTGGTTCCAAAACTGCCTCTTCCTCTTACAAGATGAGACTCAGCTTAAGCCTATAGATCATAGTGTCTGAGCATGTAAGGGGACGAGGACAGTCCCCTTCCAAGCTCTCAGATGATTCCTAGTTCAGTAGAAATATGATTTGAACACTACACAGGGTGCTATGCCCCTCTGGTGGTGTTGCTGTCAAATATGGAAAGAGATGAGAGAGAGTCGCCACGGACAAAGTAATGGTTACAGGAAGAAAAGGCAGCGAGCGACCTCTGCCTCTTCCTTGTCCCTCAGTGGCAGTAGCCACATCTGTCATCACCACGCCTTCTCATTTTCCACCCAACCTCCAGTTTGTATGTTATCAGTCAATAGTGTTTATTTTTGGATTTTGCCGCCCCCTACACACCAGGCGCTACCATGTTCCATTATGTAAGCGCCGCCGAGCTTGGCCCAGTCTATACTCAGAAGGGAAACTGCCAAGGGGGTCATGGGAGGCAGCAGTGATATGAGACCCTGTCCTGTGAGTCAACCCTAATGCCAGCTGGGTGATGTAAGCATCTGTCGGGGGCACCATTCACCTGCTGGCTCCTGGCCTTTCTTTGGCCATGATCCACACCCAGCAGGCTGGTGAGAATGAGCGTAGTAAGTAGGAAAGGTTTGTTTCCTGTGGCTCCTGGCTGAGAGCAGTGGCCTGGATTCCATACATCAGTAAAAGGATGATGGGCACCTCGTGCCCAACTTGGCCCTCTAAGGCTACTCTGGTTACCTCTCTTGTCTCCAGACTCCAGATCTAAGCTCTACCTGTGGTTCTCAAGCCTTGTACAGGGGTTACCTAAGACTATTGGAAAACACAGATTTTGCATTAGAATTCATAACAGTAGCAAAATTAAAGTTATGAAGTAGCAATGAAAATACTTTTAAGGGGTGGGGGGCACCACAACATGAGGAACTGTATTAAAGGGTCACAGAATTAGGAAGGTTGAGCATCACTGCCTATTACCTTGTCTGAGGTGTTCTATGAGCCTTGCCTGCACAGCTGGCCTAGCAGCCATCTGCTATCATCCCATTACCAATACCAGTGGCCGACCCAGGTTAAGAGGAAATGAGGTTTTGGTATTTCCTGAATCCAGAAGTGAGGAGAAAAAGAGCAAGAGTCTTACGTGAGCAACAGCAAGTTACTTTGGGTTATAGGTCTCTAGTTTGTGAGAGGGAATGTGTCTGTAATCATAGTGAAAGGTTTAGACTGTGTATAATGATAGATAGATAGATAGATAGATAGATAGATAGATAGATAGATATGTGTGTGTGTGAGTGTGTGTGTATGTGTGTGTGTGTACATATCAAATATAGAAGCCAGAGGTTAACATTGGGATGTCATCCTCAGTTGATCTTCTACCTCACTATTATTTTATTTTGAAACATGATCTCACACTGACCCCATAGCTGACTATTTCAGCTAGCCTGGCTGGTTGGCCAACACACCACTGGGACTCTCCTGCCCATGCCTCCTAGCACTGTGGATATAAGTACCTGCCATCATGCTCAACTCTTTTGTAAATACTGGGGATGCAAACTCGGGTCCTCACACTTGTGCAGCAAGTGCCCACTGAGCCATCTGCCCAGCTTTAGATATGGAAAACCAGTGGCTTTCTCAAGCCTCCAGCTTATAACAGAAAATCCATATCAGGCCTCTCAGGCTCCTCTGTATGTGACCTAGCAGATCATTCCTACCTCCAGTAGTTGTGTATTGACACTGGTCACTACAGGTCTAGGAACCTATCAAGAACTAGGTGGCTGAATGTTCTTAGATACATTCAGATCCTTGAATCAATGGCTCCAAAGGATAGTTAGAGAAAAGGAGATGGGAGGGGCTTTTGGAGGTGGCATTGATGGTTGCCATGGGGACATGCCTCAGGCTCCAGTCTGCTCTAAGGCCTGTTCTTCTGGCTCTCTCTGAAGTGGCTTCCCTTTGTCCCTCCAAACCAGCTTTGGTTTCACTGGACTTGGAATCACCCTTTTCTGATGAGAAATTATTTATTTGGTTGCATGTATCAGAGCATGACCAAAGGGTGTCTGAAAGGTCAGGAGCCCAGCTAGGCAGCGCCACTGCCCCAGAATGCCCTGGGAGGCAACACTCGCATTATCTATGCAAGCCCCTCTGCCCTTTCCTCCCTATCTCTCTTCAGAAAACCACGGAGGGAAGCCAAGAGTGTCTCTGAAACCCTGAGAATCAAGACAGAGAACTAGGTATGCTGGAGGAGAAAGAACATGGAGGATGCTAGTTTGCTCGTGTGGCTTACGCCAGGGATCCAGATCTAGTTCTCATGTGCTTCTATGGTTGTGACTGTGTCTGTGAGCCTCCCAGTATTATCCTCTAATTTCATTTCTGAAACTTGACTCAACAAACGGAATGAACTTTTTAGTCTGACAGGACCCAGAAGACCAGTCTCCCTTTGAACATACAGCACCTGGTTCTCTTCAAATACAGCACTTGAACTCAAAAATCATCCAGAACAGGATAGGGAACAAGAGAATAGTGGGTAACAATCAGTTCTCCAGAAAGAAAAAATAAAAAGTATACATAAAATAAATTTTCCTGATACAAGCTGTATGGTGTAAAATGTATGACAGTTCATAAAATACAAATGAGGTAAGATAGGTGACAGACTTCATCATAACCTCTATGGAGCCAACTGCTTCCCACAGTTTGGGAATTTTTGCCAGATGTGTATTGGTAGGGAATCTGGGACTGTGGCTCACCATGATTTGACCAACAGCTGTTTAGTCATATCAACTGGTCTGCAAACCCCCAGCCAATTTAGCAGGTCCAAGCTAATGGGAACTTCTGGAACAGAACAGGTGACTTTAGTATTCCAACGAGCTACTTCCCTACTCCCCCAAATGAGTAGAGGGTCCCCAAGGGCAGGGCCTGTTCCTGTCTATCTTCACAGCCTCATTCGCATCACAGCCTGGGCAGTCAGTCATCCCAGCACTCCCTGGATGGAGCCTCCTCTCCTTAATTCACCCTGAGAAGATAGCCAAGCAGGCAGGATCTGATCAAGTAGGAACAGGTGTCCAGACGGAGAGTGTCCAAGGATTGATGGTGACAAGTGATGGGTGGCCAAGAACACCCCACAGCACAGTGAGTTAGAGACTAGAGAGAAGAGGCAGCCAGGGAGTAGGGAGGGTAGAGGTCAGCGAGGGCCTCCCTGGCAGGAACACAAGCAAAGGCAGGGCAGAAGGCTGGCTAGTCTAGCACTGGGATGGAAAGCAGTGTTCTAAGATAAAGAAGGTCCCTAGTCATGTGGACAGTATAATAAATATTACAACAGAAGAGATTTGATAAACAGCAAACAAGTGTCCCTCCTAGTAGAGACTTCTCTTCAATGTAAGGAAGCTCCTAAGGATGTGATTGACAAAGACAGGTGAGGCAGGCTAAACAAGGAACAGCCAGTGTTTCATTCCTGTCACTTCCCTCAGGATCTGGGAGGACTCACCAATAGGGTGGCAATACTTGCCAAACATGTTTGCTAGAAGAAAAGCTGGGTGGGGGTCCCAGGTGAAGACCCAGAGGGCCTCAAGTTCTATGGCATCAGCTGTGTAAACATTCCTCCAAAGTCTCCATTCTGGAGGCCCGAATAGGGACTATTAAAAGAAAGAGAGCCTAACCTAGAAAGTAAGTCCTCTTGTGGACTGAGCTGTTGCTTCTTTGCTCCTTCCAAATCCCCCTGAAGCCTCGGACTTGAGAGAGAGAGAGAGAGAGAGAGAGAGAGAGAGAGAGAGAGAGAGAGAGAGAGAGAGAGAACCAGCCAGCCCTACTGGTTACCTGGTTACCTCAGTCTTTCTAAGAACACAAACCACTCCTGGACTATGAAGCCATGAATGATCAAGCCTACTGAGCACACAAGCCCTCTGCCATTTGTTCTTGGCAGACTCCTGGACTAGAGGCTCTCAAGAGCTCACAGTGTGATACATGCACTGCTTAATAATCATAGAGATAATTAAGAAATTAAGAAATAATCACGTTTCCCCAAATGATTTGATGTCATTTTTCACAGGTGGCCTCTAGGGTCCCGAAAGGAGTCAATGAGAAAGATGATGAGCAGCTTGAAGGGAAGAGACTCTCGTCCTCTTCCTATATCTGCTATGGGACACCTTCTCCTCTACACTGAGGCTCTGCAGAGGGAGAGTCATCTAATACTTTACAAGAAAAGCACATTTAAATCACCATGGGGGAGCTCTGGCCTCTCCAGAGAGATAGCTATCTCCTAACCCCTTCTCGTTAACAAATAATAGACAACTGTCTTTACTGTGACTCTGACAGTTAAAGATGCACTCCCCCCTCAGTTCTAGAGCAGGCAGGCAGATGGACGAAAAAACTACAGGCAGAGAAAAGGAGTCATGGTCAGGAGAGGAGCAGAACAGAGGTGTCTAGACAAGCCTTGTGTCAGCTTCCTCCCTGTCTAGATGAGTTTTCGGATAATTCCCATCATCCCCTGTCCCAGCCCAGACACCCTCTTACCCCAGGGCTGCTACCCCCAAAGCGCATGAGCTAATGACAGTCCTTGTGGCAGTTAGTTGTATTTGTCAATTTGACACAATCTAGAATCAATCTAGAGTCTGGGTGGGAAGGGGGTATCTTGACTATGTCGAGTGAGGTTGGAAGACCTATTCCTTCCACCTTTTCCTGGGCTTGGAGTCCTGGATAAAGAAAAGGTTGAGTAGGCAATAAGATTATGTCATTCTCTTCTCTCTGCTCCTGCCTGTGACCGCAAACTCTCCCCCCTTCTCCCTCCCTTTCTCTCCCTCCCCTCGTGTGTGTGTGTGTGTGTGTGTGTGTGTGTGTGTGTGTGTGAGTGTGTGTGTGTGTGTGTGTGTGTGTGTCCTCCTTAGTTTCCTTCACGGCAGACTTGACTAATTTTGATCCAGCCTTGACCATTTTCCCGAGGCTTACAAATCCCTTTAACTGATCCTTCATGCCACACAGGCTGAGCCTGGGAGGGACATAAGTCGACCTCCCTGGTAGGCAGCATTCCTGGGCATGAGCCCTGGTTCCTGCCACAATACCAGGACAGAGCTTTGGGTCTCAGCTCCTGCCAAGGACTTAAGCAAAGGCCAGGAGAAAAATCAACAAGTGCTCTGAAATATTCTCAGCCTGTTTCTGCTTCTGCAATGAGGAACCCTGCCCTGCCCCTTTACCTACACACACTTTATAATAACAAGCAAGTAGTATCCAAAAGACAGCAAGAATCCTCATCTCTGGCAGGCAACCTGCCATGCTGTGATGGCTCACACACAGCTCACAATGCCACTAACAGATGCAAAGATATATTTTTTCTATTCAAATTTCCTCTAGCAGCCACCCATGATATAGCATGACCCTGACAGATGACTTTGCCACTGTGGTTTTCACAGAAACCCTACACAGTCACCCTTCATCTTTCTTGGGAATTCAGTTGTTCATGGCTGATTAAAGAGAGCGAGCCCAACTATGTACCAGCAGTTTCTGGAGAAGTGTGGTAATGATTGGCCCCACGGGTAGATAAAGGGCCCAGCTCTACATGAGGCTCCATTTCTGGCTGGGGCACCATCAGCAACCCTCCCTGGAGCCAGGCTGTCCAGTCAGACTGATTAGGTCAAGTCACTTTTTATCTGGGTACAACAGATAAGACTGCAGCATCACAGCCAGGGGTTAGGGGTGTGACGGATATGGCCAGTGAAAGGGAGACATAAGATACACTGCTGTTTGTGGGAGCTGGGAAGAATAGAATTCTCTCAAGAGCCTCTTTGTAAGTGTCAAGATGGGACACTGGGCCTCCTGTGTGCTGTACCCACAAACTAAAGTTGTGTTCCACCAGCCCTAGCTGGACCCTGGTTGTGCTGTGCATCCTTTACTGAGTCAGAGAGAGGTGAAAGATCTGCAAGTCTGACCGGTTTCTTTCTCGGTGAAGTACATGCTGCTGGCCCAGGCACAAGAGGACCTGCTGTCACGGTCTCTGTCCACACTGAGCACATCTGTCAATACACAGCCAGTCTCTAAGCTGTTCCTCAGGTCCTTCTCCCCACTGAGGAGACAGACTCTACCCGGGGAGTGGCAGCCATTTCTCTCCCCCACAGTCTAGGGTGGAACAGCTCAGAGACGTGAGACCTCCTGGCAACTACATTTCCCTCAGTTGTACTGTAAGGAAGTTGAGCGGTGTGATTTTGTTGTTGTTCAGCAATTGCCTGCCCACTACAGAGTCCAAATATTTTGTGAGAGCCAAAGACATGCCAGCCTTCTTTGCTAGCAAACACAGCCTACTCCCAAACCTTCGACGTACTCCCATCAGAAGCCCTAAGCACCCAGACAAAGACTTCACTCCTCGTCAACTTCCCTCACTTTTCCCTTCTTTGTGGCCCTCTCTTTGACTGTTTCTTGGATGTACGATCTAAGCAGCATCCTAGTTGTGTGGACTGAGGTGTCTGATCAGTTTTTAATTCTAAGCCTCTCACATGCATAGCAAGCATCCTGTCACTGGGTTATAGCTCTACACACTTTTTTAATCCATGGGATTGTGCATGGGCATGCACGTTTGTGTGTGTGCAGGTATGTGTACATGTGTGTGAAGGTGAGTACCTACATGTATACACATGTATGGGGAGCCCAGAGGACAATGTTGGGTGTCATCCTCAGGAATGCTATGCTACCTACCTCCTGTGAGACAAGGCCTCTTACTGGCTGGGAGCTCAGCAACTAGGCTAGACTGGCTGACATCTTCCTGTCTCTAGCTCCCCAGTGCTGATGTTATGAACACATACTACCATGCCTGGCTTCTTTTGTGGGTGCTGGAGATCAAAACCAGGTCCTCGTGTCTGTGAAGCACATACATTATCGACTGAGTACCTTCTAGGGCCTCTTTTTATTTTTCTTTTTGGTACAGGGTTACCCTGGCTGGCTTCAAACGTGTGATCCTCCTGTCTCAGCCCCCTGAGTAACCATTATGCCTAGACTTCCCTGTTTATAAGCCTTTGCCACCAAACCAAGCTATATTTCTTTACCAGAAAGACTCTAATGTCATCCATTCCCTTCTCTGATCTAATGAGATGTAGTCAACAAATAATAACAATTCCCCACGGAGAAGAGGAAGGCTCTAGACAAAGGAGATACAGGACAGGAAACCACAGCCTACAGCCTGGGTTAGAAATCAAAGACTTCTCTGGGGACAATGAAAATGCACTTTCCAGGACCTGGAATCCCTCAATTTGTGGAGAAGCCTGGGTAGGTGGAGACCCCTGGTCAGGAGGAGACCTCTGGGTATAAGGAGAAGCCTCTGCAAGGGGAAGACCAGGCCTACCAAGCTCCTCCAAGAAAGTCAGGTCAGGGAGAGGGAAGAGTGGCCCTCACTTGTGAGAATCCAAGCCTAGAATTTTGCTGAATACCATCCACAGGGGTCAGCCTGGCTTGGCAGGTCTCTACTCTGTAACCAGACACAACCCTAAGGACACCAGTGGAGAGGGCAGAGAAGCAGAAAGATATACAAAGGGATTCGGAGGATTTGGTTACCAAGTTGCACCAGCCATTTCCGGGAATCCAATGAGGCTGAGTTCTGAGAATCTGAGGGGGTGGGGTGCACAGCAGGGAGGGAGAAGTGAGGTAGACTGTGGAAAAGAGATGAACTTTACTCCTAGGTCAAGTCGGGCTAGTAGGCCAGGCTTCTCAGGGCAGAAGGCCTCAGAGCACTTTTCTCCCCAGCTGGCAGTATTCTTGTACTCAGAGGCAAGCAGATGCCTTTCAGCAAAGCTCCACTTGCCCCCAAAGTCTGTTTCCAGACTCAGTCAGCTCCTAGAAAGCCTGTAAGATAGATGAGCCCCCCACCAGACCACTGCCATCTACTCATGGCCCCAGGATACAGGGAAGATATTTTCTTCCCCTTCCTTTTGAATCAGGTTTTCCTTCTTCAGACTCTCCCATCTCCTCGGACCCTTTCTTGCCCCCTCCCCTTGGACCCTTTCTTGCCCCCTCCCCTTTAGCATGTCTTGCCCCTTGTATTTCTACTCCCTTTGTGGTTCATTTTCCAATAACTAACCCATCAGAGGATAAATGGAGGACCTAGACCTGAACCCATCCACTCAGAGCAGTGTTTAGAGTTGTAACAACAATTCCTTGGTTCTTTAGTTAGACAGGAACATGTTTGTCTCATCTCTCCAAGTCTCCGTGTGCTCCCTGACAGAGGAATATGCCCCACCCACACCCACACATCTTATTTATCTCTTTCCATCAGTTCCTTCATTCACCGACCAGGAAGGTGAGGACCACTTTGTCTATACCTGAATGGGAGCTGCACACATTACTTTGAAAACACCAAGTCACACAACATGACAAGACAGCTCCAGACACTGCACCAACGGGCTCCTTGAAGCAGGACAAATGCTTCTTGATGGTGTGAAGTGGGGCCACCAGGACCACACACTCCAAACCAACAATCTGCAGTTGAGAAGAGCCTGGAAAATCATTTAAAACCTCCAGGTCACACACCGTCATTGAGGGAAGCCCCAGGACAGGAGCTCAAACAGGAACAGAGGCAGAAACCATGGGGAAAAGTTGCTTATTGATTTCTTCACATAGCCTTTCTTATACAGCATAGGCCCACCTGCCTACAGTCTTGTCGCCCGTAGTAGGCTGGGCCCTCCTATATAAATAGCAATCGAGAATGTCCACAGGCCAACCTGATGTAGGCAATTCAACTGAGGTTACTCTTCCAGGCAATTCTTGGTTGCATCGAACTAATATTAAAGATAAGCTGTATGTGGATGAGGAAGATGATTCAGCAGGTAAAGTGCTTGTCTCCCATAAACAGAAGGACCTGAATCCAAATCCTCTGGACCCGGGAAAACAGCCATGTGCGGTAGTGTGCACCTGTGGTCTCAATTCTGTGGAGGCAGAGACAGGAGTCAGCTCCAGGTTCAATGAGAAACCCTGCCACAGAGAGACCCACAGCCGGACACTATAGCTGGGTGATGGAGGTGCACACACCTTTAATTCCAGCAGAGGCAGGTGGGTTTCTGAGTTCGAGGCCAGCTTGAATTACAGAGTGAGTTCCAGGACAGACAGAGCTACCAAAAACAAACAAACTAACTAAAAAAAACCTAAGCAGGGCAACTTTATATATATGTCTGTCTCTTTAGAGCAGTCTTGTGAGTTTGTCAACATCTTTCCTATGACAAGTTTTCTAGTCTAAGATCCCTGTCCATCTGTCTATCTGTACTTTCTAGAAGAAACTTTTGTGGGGTGTATGTGTGTGTGTATGTGTGTGTGTTTGTGTGTGTGTGTGTGTGTGTGTGTGTGTGTGTGTATACAAGTGTGTTTTACCTGGATCAAAACTAGGGCTTTATGCAAAGTAGTCAAGTGTTCTCCCACTGGGCTTCATGCACTGCTCTTCCTGTAAGAAACTTTCTGATTTGTCCTTGATTTTATGGATGTTGCCCTGCCATGAGCCTATAAAACATCTACTGCCTGGATTGGCCATCTGGCTCCTGAAGCCTCTTGGTCTTTATTCATAACAGCCCCACCACAGCTCTATGCAGAAACCCCCATATCCCTTCGGCGGGGGCTCTTCAAATGTTGGGCTTGTGTGCTTTTCTCAATATGGTGAACTCTTAAGAAAGCTGCCTCTAGCAGACTTGAGCCCACTTCTGTGTGAATAAGTGAAGGCCTGTCAGGTCTGGCAGTTTAGGGACCCTTAATTTTCTTATTCTGGAGAGATAGGAATCGCTCCAGCTATTGCAACACAGACTTTCTTGACATTTTTCCACTTGGCCCATTTCATCCAAGGAGTATTTGCATGACCCCACGGCATATAAAATATGTATATAGGGATTAGAGAGATGGCTCAGTGGGTAAAGATGTTTGTTGCCAGACTTTATACCTAAGTTTAGTCTCCAGAACCCACAGTGGAAGGAAAGAACTGACTCCCAAAAGTTGTTCTCCCACCCCACATAGGAATGCAGATGCACCCACACTCACTCAAACATCATACACACACATACACGAAAAATAATTATTATTATTGTAAGTAAAGACATGTATAAATCAAACATTTGCTGATAATAACTCATAAAGAATAAAACAAATCTTTGTTGTGCATACAATTTTGCCACTTATTGAAGAAGAAAGTGAGTTTGCTTTCTAAAAAGTATACTTATTTTTAAGTAATTAAATCTGTGATGAATATTTGATATTATTGGAGTCAGGACATCTTCAACATTTTTCAAAGTTGGTTGATAACTTCATTTTATAATTGTCAATGCCAAGAGTGTCACCTCACATAAATATATATTACAGAATAGCAGAAGTACGTTTAGGACCATTTCAGAATTCATTGAAAATTCTATCTAAATCCCCAGCCAGAATTCACTTCATAATTTTTATGGGGTAGGTCAGCAACTTTTAAAACAAAATATCCTAACACAATCTAACCCAGATATGTACTAATTTGATCCATTATGAAAAATGAAACTGTTAGTGGGAAAATATTTAAAACTCTGTCTTCAATAATTAGGCCATTATATTTCAAAGGCCAAAAAACTATGTGTAAAGTAAAAACATTGCAATTCATAACAGTCAATGTCTCCGGTCAGAGTTGATGTGTGTCAGATAGCAGTAACATGTAACATGATGGCATGTGCAGTACAGAATGCACATGATACACGTTAAGGAGTAAGACAAGGGCTGGAGAGATGGCTCAGTGGTTAAGAGCACTGGCTGCTCTTCGAGTTCAAATCCCAGCAACCACATGATGGCTCACAACCATCTGTAATGGGATCTGATGTTCTCTTCTGGTGTGTATGTCTATGGGAAAGCATATCCATAGACATTAAATAAATAAATTGATAGATAGATAGATAGATAGATAGATAGATAGATAGATAGATAGATATTTAGAAGAAGAGAGAAGGAGGAGGAAGAGGAAGAGGAGGAGGACCAAAGTCAAGCTGGATGGGACACGGTGAACACTGTCAAAGCCACTTTGGATTCTGGATTCAAGGCATATTTGATTCTAAATTAACTTTTGGTCATTTTATTAAGAGCACTTTTGGGAAGCAACAGAGCACAAGTACCATAGATACACTTTTAAATTCCATATTCTGCTAGCCACCATAATTCTTCAAACCCCATCCCAACTCTAAAAATCCTGCTGTCTGTATCGTATGGAAATCTATGACTCTATCCATACTCTCCCATGGAATGTGCTGATGTCTGAACTGGGTAGCCAATAGCCCCTGCTGGGGTTTTTGAGGAATGGCCAATCTTAGACTGTGTGGGGACCAGCCAGGCCAGAAAGCAGAGGCTCACCTGATTCAACCATGAAGATAAGACATTTGAGCATCCTAAGCAGGAGGCCTTGGTGGAAGCATGTATGTCTGGGTTTATCTTAAGGTTTACAGTTCTTAGTTTCTATTCTTGCTTGTGATGATGATTGGTTCCTGAGGCAGGGGGTCAGAATCAACAAGCTTTCTGTCAAAGCAAGAAAGACCGACAAGGCCCTGGAAAATTCAGGTCTGTGTGCATTGAAGCTTACACCCAAGTTCTAAGCAAGAGATGTGGTGTGTGGGCTGGGAAGGTGAGTCACTAAGTAAAGTACTCATCACTCGCAAAAGCATGCAGACCTGCATCCAAGTCCCCGAGACCTGCATGCTCTACAGTTGTGGCACATAGTGAAATAGGGAGCAGACATGGGAGAATGCCAGGATGCTCACAGCCTAGATGACACTGAACAAGAAAGAGATCGTGTCTCAAATAGGATGAGAGTCGAGGAAGGATGCCTGAGTTGGTCCTCTGACCTCAACACATGTGTCTCCTCGGTCACATGCATACATACAGATTAGAAAAAAAGAACAATGTGGTGTATGATCACTACCAAGCCTTAAGTGAAGTTTGGATTCTCCTGGCCTTTATATCTCCCTCCTTTGCGTGATCTATATTTAATCTCTTTCTCAGAACATTTATTTGATCCCTGGGAAAGAAGGAACAAAGGAAAAGTCAGGGCCATTCAAACTCAATTTATCAATAGCTAGCTTAAGCTTTCTCTTTGTCAGAATTTCTCCAAAGCATTTAGTAACATAACTTGAAATTCCAAGGGTCCAGTATTTATTTGGGTTATATTTTCCCACATAATCATGAGCATTTGGAATACGGAATACCTAACACCCCAATTATTACATAAATACACAGAAGATAAAGGGGTAATGATGCGAGGGTAAACTCAGAACCTTTGAAAGCTCAGTTAAATAACTCCCAAATGAGACTCTTTTAAAAACACCTCCTATAATAATCCTCCTTATTTGTGGGAAGTTCATTCCAAGACCCTGAGTGTCTGAAATCACTCATAGCCAAGCCCTCTGTAATGCTGAGAGCTTTCCCCTTTGCATTCATAGATTCTCTTTGGTACAACTAAATTGCTACCATCCCTACCCTTACCCTTCCTGACCATAAGGGTTCAACACAACACTGCAATACCATAGGGCAGTTAAGTTTCTGAAAGGGAAGCTAGTGGTGTGTACAGTGCAGATACAGTTGATAGAGGGATGCCTTGTGTCTCAATTGGAGGGAACAAAAAGATGGGAGTGAGTGTGCAATACTCAGAGAAGTGCGCAATTTAATACTCAAGGACTGTTTACTTCTAAAGGTCCACTTAATGTGTTCATACTGTGTCTTACTTTCTATTCCTGAATAAAACATCATGACAAGAAGCAAGTTGGGGAGGAAAGGGTTTATTCAGCTTACACTTTCATATTGCTGTTCATCACCAAAGGAAGTCAGGACTGGAACTCACACAAGATAGGAACCTGGAGGCAGGAGCTGATGCAGAAGACATGAAGAGATGCTGCATACTGGCTTGCTTCCCCTGGCTTGCTCAGCTTGCTTTCTTATAGAACCCAAGCCCACCAGCCCAGGGATGGCACCACCTGCAATGGGTCCTCCCACCCTTGATCACTAGTTGAGAAAATGCCTTACAGCTGGATCTCATGGAGGCATTTTCTCAAGGGAGGCTCCTTTCTCTGTGATAACTCCAGCTTGTGTCAAGTTGGCATACAAAACCAGCCAGTGTATATCCCATGATTGACTATGAATAAACAAAACCATGAAGAGCAAAAAGGGCCAGTGGAGCATGCTTTGCGTGTATGCACAAATCTATACTGATGGTTATATGCTATTCGTAGAATTCAAAGAAGACAGGAGGTCAAAAATGAATGCCTCGGATCCCCTCCTAGTTAAGGAAGACACTACACTAAGGTGCCTCTACTGTGTTAAAAACCCTCAGAGCAATAAATCTGACAACCTGTCTTAGTCACTCACTCTTAGATCATTGCCAGAGTTCACCTTTAATGGTTTCCCACAATGCTAATGGGACTGCAGGTCAATAAAAACTTTATGTGAAGCAATTTAGTTGGAAGATGCTGGAGGAGAGAGGGTGGATTCCCTCTGACCTAGTCATTCCACTTCAACAGTCAGCTCTAATATGCTAGGTTTGTTTGGGTTCTTTTGGTTTTTTTTTGTTTTGTTTTGTTTTTTAATAACAATAATAGATTAAGGTAGAAGTCTCTGAGTGTATTTTAACCAAAAAAATAAATAAATAAAAAATCATTGGAAATACATTATACATCAAGTGTTGATTAATAGATTATGTAAATCCAAACCATAGGGTGTTTAACAGTATGAAGAGACAGAGACAGAGAGAGAGACAGAGAGATACAGAGAGAGAGAGAGAGACAGAGAGAGACAGAGAGAGAGAGAGAGAGAGAGAGAGAGAGAGAGGAACAGAGAGAGAACAAAGTAACAGCAAAAGTCAAAGAATCTTGCCCTTCAAATGTGCAGGGTAGCAGGAAGGAGGCAACTGACGCTCCCTGGTGAAGCTTTTCAGAACAGGAGGAATCATGGGTAAGTGAGCAGCACATTGTACAGTACTACTCACAGGGAAGCCAGCTGGATTGAGCCCGTTTCGTCCATACCAGTGACCAGCTTGGGAACATATTCTTGTTCTCTCCCTTTTCTGTCCCACACACCCCTCCCTCCCTCCCTCCCTCCCTCCCTCCCTTCCTTCCTACAATGCACTTCTCCTTAAGAAGCCTGAATTCACACCCTTACCTTAAACTCTACTGGAGGTGAGATAAAATTAACTCATTCCCCAAACATAATGTCCCCTTAGACACAGCTATTAGGCATCACAGACTCAGGTAGTCAGGTAGAAAGAGCTTCAATTCCATCCCTGGGTCCAAGCAAGAAAACACAAAAGGAAATTGTGGTTCTCTCCTCAGAGCAAGAGGGAGATACACTGGAATACACACAATCTGATTGAGTGAGTTATTCTGTCAGAATCGAACCATATCACTGTCACTATACTGCCAAACAATAGGGCGCCCAGGGAGTTCAGCCCTGATTCCTGTCCTCCAGGGACCCACAATCCTGGAACGACCCCCACAAGGCCAGAACCCATGTACAGCATCTCCTCTGTCCTACTCAATTCTCTTGCTGTCCCAGCTACTTTGAAATGGATTGGTCTTCGAGACTACAGCATTGCATACAGCAGTGTAAGGGGCAGGAGGGCTACACTCTGTTACCAGTCTCAGGAGCCGAGGCCACACCCATTCTGACAGGGGTCTCTTCTCCTTGGTTAAACTCCTAGAATTTCCTTTATGGCTCCTCAAACTGTGCTCAAAACAAAGTGGTCTCACAAGGTCTGGAAGTCTGAAAACAAGTTCTAAGGGAAGATGGTCGCTCTTGTATGCCCTGCTGGGTTCTCACATTCCTCTATATCACCCAGAACCTCAAAGTCGCCTCTAGCCAGTTATTGGATGTGGACAAGCAAAGACAATGGTACCCACCATCAGGATTTAGAACAGAATTTTACAAAGTCCTTTAGAGTTCAGGAAGGCTGTGTAAGTATTCTGAGCAAGGATGTGTAGAAACAAGGGCTACAGGGAGGGAGGATCCAGTCTTGACAGACATTGCAACTTTTTAAAGCCAATATGAAGTAAAAAAAAAAATGTAAATTTCACATAAAAACCCACCTAACTTTTTTGTGGTGACAACTGGCTTAAATGATTTTTGCTTGCCCTGTATTGGCCCACATAGTAGAACAGGGAAGATACATTTGTCCTCTAAGCCATCAGCTAGGAATGTTACAGCAATAAAACTGTCTGTCACAATTGTCTGTTACAATTGAAAGCCCATTGAAATGCGCAATTCTGAAATATTGAAAAGAAAAAAAAAACAAAGGAAAATTTTAGGGGGTAAATTCTAAATAGACATGAGGGACTCAAATTCATGAGCTCCTAGTGTTTAATTCGGGGCTGGCTGCATCGTTTGGCATGATGTGATACACAGGATCATGTGACTGCAATGTCTTGGCCAGCATTGCATCATACAAGTCTTCACCCTATAAACGGTCTATTGGCTGTGTTCTTCTTTTCATTGCCTGAGAAATATCTCGTTTGCACCAGTGGATCCTATGCCCTAAGCCCGACTTCCCTCCAACCTTCTTCACTCCCACACAAATGACTCTATTAATAATAATAATAAAACTACCATCCCACTTTTTAAAAAAGTAGCAGGACCCCTCTGTATAAAGAAATCCAAAAATAGGATCTTCAAAGAGACAAGAACATGTCACTACAACAGTTCATGGACCTCTTGAGAGAATGAAGCAAAAAAATGACATAAGATTATGGAGAACAACAAACCCAGTGTCTGAGGAGCCAGAGGTTCAAGAATGGGGACACAGCTGAAGAGCATCTTCTGCCTCCTTTCTCGTCAACTGTTGGTCATATCTTTTCCCTCCTCCATCTTCCATCTCCATTATCCCTATCCCACTACTCACCTAAATTCGTATTTGTGCTCCTTCTCAAAAACAAAACAAATAATATCAAAAGAGAGCAATCACACACACACACACACACAGAGAGAGAGAGAGAGAGAGAGAGAGAGAGAGAGAGAGAGAGAGAGAAACCAAGGAGCCCATTGGGGGGGGATGGAGCCAGGCCTGGATGGTGGTTAATATATTCAATGACCTTCCATTGGAGGAAACCAATTTTTCCTTTCCTGGTAGTCATAGATAACTAGTTTCTTGGCTAGGTGTGGATTTTTAAGCCCACCTCTTCTTAGTGCTAAGAGTTTGGTGTGAACCTCTGCCGGTCCTGTCTTGTGCTGTCACAGTGTCTGGGAGTTCATATGTGACAATCATATTGTGTGTAAAGGATGCTGCTGGCTTGGAGATAAGATACATAAAACATGATTAGTTCTAGTTCCAGAGAAAAGCTTGCCTCACTACCAGCCCACAGGCCCAAATCCAGCCTACAGACATTGTTACAGTTCTGTAACAATGAATCACAGGCCTGGTTATTAATTTACTATAGCTGGTCTCACCTGCAAAGACTAAAACTATGCTACCTGGCTCTTTACCTTTCAAATGTCTGTTATTTCCTATAACTCACAGAAAACCTGGGTCATAATTGGTTGCTTCCTCCAGGATTTTTGAGCAATAAATTTTTTTGGATACCTTTACACACTGGATTCAAACTCATGGATCCCAAAGTTGGGATTCACTTGGGCACCTATTGGATCTTCTTTTACTGTTTTGCATTTACTTGTGTGTTTGTTTCGTGGTGCTGAGTAAAAGCCCCACCTTCATGCACAAGCTAGACAAGTACTCTTCTGTGCAGCTATCGCTCCCAGCCCTGTTGCATTCCATTAGAGGTTGTGAACAAATATGACCTGGCCCAGTGCTGTACACAATAGCGTTACTCAGCAGGAAAGAAACCCTGGAAAGTCAACAAAACTGCAAGTATAGTCACAAAATAGCAGGGAAGGCTATTTGCTTCTAGCATTGCGCTCTTCTCTCTCTCTCTCTCTCTCTCTCTCTCTCTCTCTCTCTCTCTCTCTCTCTCTTCTCTCTCAGTCAGTGTGCATAGAGCTACCATTACCTACCATGAAATGTGCCCATCAAATATTGTTGGGCCCTGATAATTAATTTCAAAGTCTACCATTGCCTGGATAGGCTTCTGAGCTCAGTACAAAATGGGGGGGGGGTCCCTTTATCAGCAGGGCTTTTGCCTTCTCTGACCTTGTTTGGGGAGCTTGAAACCCCAAGCCCTCTCTACCTGTGGAATGCCATGTAGCCTTGGTGCTTCCTTTCTAAGAAACCTGTTTCTCAAACACATAAGATTCCTGGGATGCCTCCCCTTGCTAATGAGGCATCTCAATACCTTAGCCTTCAGCCAATGGCCTTTGCCTACCTTGGATATTCCCACCCATTTCCCTAAAGCTATATAACCCTTGATTCGGCCCACATAACGATCTGTCTCCCCGAAGCTGATCCTGGAGTGTTGACATTTCTGTTCATACTCACAGGCTGTCTGAAACCCTGTTTGTTCACTCTGTTCCTTTTGTTTTCATGGGTCAGCGGCCAACAGCCGCAGAAAGCAGGGAGGATCACCAAATATCACTAGTACTATCACAAGACTAACTAGTTTCCTGTAGTGCTATTCCAACACACTGCACTTCAAGACTCTCTGCTATTGGGCCCAGGGACTCTATCATAAAATCTTCAAACAATACAGCACCATTTCCCCTCAACCTCATGCTGAGACCAAATATGATAACCAAAGAACAAAAGCGCTCATCAGAGAAGCCCAGGAAGTCCATCACTACCTAGAAAACGAGCCAAGACTCTGCTATCCACCTAAGTCAGCTGACCCCCGCCCCCAAGGGGCAGCTCCTTTCCAGCCTTTTCCAGCCTCTATACCTTTCATGGTCTGAGCAAGAGTTTTGAAAAGCCAGTTCTGAGACCTCACACTTACAGATTAGCTTTGGCCTTGCTGGTTTGAGAGGAGAGTTACATATATGTATATCTATGGTGAGGCATAGTATGTGAATGTACCGAGGTCCAAGGTTGATGTCAGGTATCTATCTTATCACTGACACCCACAGCTGATACTCAAGGCAGCTTGGTCTGGAAATTCCTTGTCTCTCCCTCTCATGTGTTGGATTACAATTGGGTCACCACAGCCACTCATCCTCTTACCCGAGTCCTAGGGACCTGAACTCTTATCCTCATGCTTACGTACCAAGCACATTACACACTGTACTACCTCCCTGAACCTCCTTGCTGGTTTTTCAACACCACATTGATGGCCTCCAGAAAAAGGTACTGTGTTTGGCAGAACATCTGCAATTTATTAGGAAGGACCTGGGGTAGATCTGGTACCTTTATGTAAATTACACAAGATTCAATTATACAAAGAATACCAAATGTCTATATTTGATCCCCAAATTGTCCCAACATGCATTTGTGCTGGGCACACTAAGACATTTGGGAATGTTGCCCTTTAAAGGTGTTCTGAACAGGCATATACTGTTGTAGGATAGCTGTACCTTTGCGCTTATACTTATACTGCACTGGGGTTGGAATGACATGGCTTCTTAGAAAAATATACTTCTCTGTTGCTGCCAACAGATGACTCTAGAAGTGTAAGCGGATGGAACTCAGTTTCACACCACCTCCACCAGCAGCATACTACCCAGTATCTGGCAGTGTTTAGAGAGGTTATCAAACTAAGTCCTTTTCAGAGCCAGAGAGCATCTCAACTTATTCCAAACCAAAGCCCAACCGTGAATTTCATTAGTAATCTTCCAAACAGGAAAAAAAGTGACATATTTCCTCTGACTCACTTCTCTCTCAACCTACCACACCCCACTATCTTATTACATTAAAAAGGGGGGTCTGGGATACTCCAGGGACCACAGATTACTTCTTAGCTAAATAATTACACTCAGAAACATTTTTTTTCCGAGAAAGAAGAGGTTTTATTTAGAGACCCTGGGGTGGAGAAGCAAGCTCGACGATGATTACGGTGGCCTTAGGCTTGCATCGGGACCCATCGTTCTTTGAGTCAACAATGGGAACAAATGTGACTTGGTACTTCATGGTGTCTAGAAGCTTCTTCAGCCAAAGCATGTGTGCCTCACTGAGGAGACAAAGGAGGAGCTGTCAGGGACACTGGAACGTTCTTCAAAGGGACCTTACTAACTCTGTTACCTGAAAACGCCATCCAAGGCAAGGGCTCAAAGTATCTGAGTGCCCACCTTCAGAGGTAAGGCCAGTGACAGTGTCTCCTACTGAGTGGACAAGAGCAGAGAGAGACTTTACAGCACAACGACAGTGAACACAGACATCTGGTTCTCTGTGTAGTTTGGGGAAGTAGAGAAGCACATAGAAAAATCAGCTAAGGTGGACTTTTGGAAGCCGTGATGATGAGTTATACTTTATGCTCTAAGCTTGTGAGGATGTCTAACCTTTTGACATTCTGATGCATTTGTCAACAAATGTGTTTGGGCACATTCAGAGCTATCATGCAGAGTTTGGACATGCCTACTTTAGATAAAAGTGTCCTATTTTAGAAAATTAGCCAAGGCTAAGATGGTAATTACTCTGTTTTGAGAGTCCCCTTTGTAATCAGAAAGCATCATCGTACCTTTTGTTCCTTCTCTTAGGTGTTTTCTTTGCTTTGTGTCTCTGTGGGAAACCCTTCATGTAACATGTTGGACACCAACACGTACAGGCTTTCGCCATCTTCTCAAGGTTCCAAACTCTGGTCAGCAGTGAGGTTCTGGTTGAAATAATATCCTCTGGCTGTTCTCCCCGTCATCCCTCTCCCTCACCCCAAGTCCATCAGTCCACATCAGTCCAGCCATCCTCCCTTTATAAGAGTCTGTGACACGGACTCTCCTAGAGAGGGCCTGATGACTGAAGACACATTGTCACAAAGGCTGAGAGCCAGCGTGAGAGCTTGCTTGGGTGACTGGGGAAGAAGGGGGATATTTCACTAAAGTCAAGCAAATACTTTTGAGTCCTCTCATCAGTGTTCACATAGGAACTTTATATGAATGATTGCAACCAAGTAAAACCCCCGGTGGGCCTTTCAAGCACAAGTCTGGCATTTTAGATAAGCATGATTCTAGAAAGTTCTTGATCAGGAACTTGAAAAAATATTGAATTCTTAAAATGTCTCTCCTAAGGTATAATCGACATACCAGCTTCAATATTTCCAAGGTACAATTTGAGAACTTTTGACACTGATATAACCAATGGCCACACTGTAATATAGCAAGGTAATAAATGTAGTCCTATGTTCTTCCAGAATGTCTCCCCTCTCTTTCAGTCCCTCTCCAACAACATGGTAGTTAAATCTCCAAGCCAGTACCTTTATTAAAAGTCAACTACCCCTGCTTCTTCTCCCAAGAACATCACAGAGATACAACTTCAACCTCAAGTTTAATATCTAAGAAGTCATATAAACAAATAATCAGTACAGAATCTAGTAAATATGAAATGTGACCAAAACAGGCCTTTTAGGGGCTGGAGAGATGGCTCAGTGGTTAGAACTAACCGCTCTTCCAAAGGTCCTGAGTTCAATTCCCAGCAACCACATAGTGGCTCACAACCATCCATATATAATGGATCCGATGCCCTCTTCTGGTGTGTCTGAAGATAGCGACAGTGTACTCATATGCATAAAATAAATCTTTAAAAAACTTTTTTTTAAAAAAAAAGAAGCCTTATGAGATTTCATGTGGTGATGAAGTTATAAAGCATGGAGTCCTTGGACTTTGGAATATATAATAGCTATTTAATAAGTGTTAAGAATCAGAATTTTCCACGAGCACATTCACTTATTGACTCTTCATGTGTTAAATATCAATTTGACGATAGAAGTGGAGGTTGCTTGAAGGAGAGAATAGATAACCTGGCTAGAGAGGGACGCTGAAGATAGCAGGAAAAGGTAGAAAAGGAAATGAGAATATGAACTACATCGGCTGGGAATGTTTCCTGAACTTCTTCAAGCAACCAGTATACAATTAGCCCATTTACAGGAAGCTTTATGGGCAACATTAAAAGAAAAGAAAAACTTAAGCAGCCTCCATAATAATGTATTTGAAGGTAACACAGATTCTCTAACCGGGCTACCGGTTATGTTCATATAAAGGTGGGCACCACAGCCGCAGACTTAATAACTGCAAGGAAGAAAAGGAGAGAGTCCAAGAAAGGGCCCGAGGTCAAAGCTGAAGATTGATGGTGTCAATCATCAGGGTCAAGTTGACAGTGAGGGCCTAAGAGAGAAATCTCCAACCTTGAGAGCCTTGACTGGGATTCCTTTTCAAAGCAAGACTAAAGCAGAACCTTTGCACTTCTCTTGTCATTCATGGTTTTAACCCCCAGGAAGAGCAACAAAGGAAGAAAAGAAGTTCATGGGGCAGGAGGAAAGAGAAAGAGTGGTGTTTACATTACATACATACCTGTCTACAAAGTGCCTGGGCTGAGCAGGGAGATGGGCAGGTGCCATAAGCCAGGGGTGTACGCATCACAGAAAGTCCAGGATGCAGAGGGGCCCTAGGTTCATGCTGCTGGTGCCACTCAATCATCTTTTAACAAGATGCCAGTAGATTTGTCTTATACCCTGAATAAATACAGTTGATTTTGAGAAGCAGTGACTTCCTGGAGCAGATGGTACAGGGAGTGACAACTAGAAGGCCAAGAGCACCTGCGCGCTCACCTGAAGAGCTCTTTTACAGTCTCCTACTTTAACCAGGAAACTGTTTTAAGCTCAGTTTTCCAGCATGAAGAAAATGTCCCTATCACAGAAGAGTGGTCTCTGGAGGAAACACATTTCTGCTTGTGACAGAATCGCCACCAGAAGCCAGGCCATCCTGTAGCTTTACCCTTCACATTTCCTCTGATGAGAATAAGGCTGCCCTGTATCAAGAGCTTCTTGACAATAAAATCTAGCTAGTGCAGCGTTCAAATACAACTGGGTGTGGTTCCGGTCCTTACCTAAAAACCTAAACTTTTTCTAGGCAAGTTACTTCTGCTTTCCCAACACAGGGACATGAGGGGCAGGGGTAAAATGCAAGCGTTCCACATCTCTGCTTTTGAGATTGTCACATATGAGAATTCTATCAGAACATTGGTGGTGATGGTGTCAGCTCCATCTTTCTTTTTTTTTTTTTTTTTTTTTTGATGACCTGGAGGGCATCATCCTGAGTGAGGTAACACATTCACAAAGGAACTCACACAATATGTACTCACTGATAAGTGGATATTAGCCCAAAACCTAGGATACCCAAGATGTAAGATACAATTTCCTAAACACATGAAACTCAAGAAAAATGAAGACTGAAGTGTGGACACTATGCCCCTCCTTAGAAGTGGGAACAAAACACCCTGGGAAGGAGTTACAGAGACAAAGTTTGGAGCTGAGATGAAAGGATGGTCCATGTAGAGACTGCCATATCCAGGGATCCACCCCATAATCAGCATCCAAACGCTGACACCATTGCATACACTAGCAAGATTTTATCGAAAGGACCCAGATGTAGCTGTCTATTGTGAGACTATGCCGGGGCCTAGCAAACACAGAAGTGGATGCTCACAGTCAGCTAATGGATGGATCACAGGGCCCCCAATGGAGGAGCTAGAGAAAGTACCCAAGGAGATATATATATATCATAATGAACTAACCAGTATCCCGGAGCTCTTGACTCTAGCTGCATATGTATCAAAAGATGGCCTAGTCGGCCATCACTGGAAAGAGAGGCCCATTGGACACGCAAACTTTATATGCCCCAGTACAGGGTAACGCCAGGGCCAAAAAGGGGGAGTGGGTGGGTAGGGGAGTGGGGGTGGGTGGGTATGGGGGACTTTTGGTATAGCATTGGAAATGTAAATCAGCTCCATCTTTCTATAGCCACAAGCAAACTGATACTCTGTCTCCCTTAGAGCAAAACTGAGTTCTGATACTCTCTTGAACCAAGACTGGTCAGAATGGTTATAGCATTCATGATAATAGTAATAATAATAATAATAATAATACAGTAGTAGTGGTAATAAAGACATAATTTTTGGTCCCTTGAGGATACTTCTTAGAAGACATCCTTGCTGTTTGGCTACTACCTCCTCTGCCTGACGCCCCAGCCCCAGCCTGGTGGTCACAATGCTCTGTGTCATCAATTATGAAAGCACTGGTCTGAGCATGGAGGAACCTCTGAATCTTTTCCCTTCTTAGTGGCAAATATTTCAGGGGTATTCTCAAAGTAAATGATGTCCCTTGGATGGTGGAAGGACTTCTAGAAGGCAAGAAACCCAGCACATTGCTCTTGGAACATAAAGAGAATAAAGGAGCTAAAGGAATCCATGGGGAATGAGAAGGTAGATCAAATAAAAGACATTTCAACTGTGCATCATGGCCTATGGCAAGAAGCCTGAACAGGGGATGAGGAATTCTAGGCACAGTGTCTGACTTTGGTTATAATTTGTGACTTTGCCTAAATTACCTACATCCTGGGCTTATTTGCTATGTTCTCTAGAAACGCTCCAACTCAAACGTCCCTGTTCCAGTAGATAAACGGATTAAAGCATTCACTCCTCTGGTCCACATGAGAGTAGGTGATTTAACGCACATATGAAACTTAAAACATACCTTTCCAACACTAATGTGAAGCCTCGAACTAAACTACATGGTCATGGAATTCTGACAACTGACACGTTCTTTAGATGCAGGCTAAGGTTAGTGGGGGCAGAAAAGTGGTCAGTGTTATCTGGGACCTTCTGAAGCATGAAATTTGGCTTTGCTTTGTGTATATAACCCTACCATGCAGGTTATTATTAGTGATGGCTTCTGGGAAAGCAAAATGAAGTCCAAATAAATCAGACTTTTATTCCCCTCAAGGACCTACAGATTTATAGCCTGCCTCTACCAGAGAGACCACCTGCCCCAGCACTCTCCTTTTGTGTTTCTTCCGCTATGATCCTAACACAAGTGTGAAAGAAAAGGCAGAGTGGAAAGTCAAGGCTGGACATTTTTTCCAACCAAATAGAAAAGCTACCGTGGAGCCAGGGGCAGCTCTCAGCCTTGAGATCAGCAAGAGTCGGTCGGCCCTTTCTCTTCCACTGCCTAGGTATATTCCTTTAGACAAAGAAGACCCCAAAATAAACAGGACAAGGACTTGCAAAAGGTCTCCCATAGATACAGAGTCCCTACCTTTTAACTGTTAATGTTTGGGTTAGTAATTGTTTGTGAAAAGACACCGGGAATTCTGTAGAAAAGATGGTAGAGGAGCCAAGCAGGAAAAAAAGAAGGGGAGGGTGGCCCACAGCATGTTTAGAACCAAAGTGTTCCAAAATATTTCCAACATTTCATGATAGAAGTGAGCTGAGTGAAAGCCCTCCTCTTCTCTCAGAAAACCACTCTCTGTCCTGGGTCTCTGGTCTCTCTTGATTCCCTACCAACGATACTGGATATGGTCTGGGCTCAGAAGGCGCTGACCATCTGTTTTCACCTTCCCTAGCCTCTCCCCAATGGCCATGGCCTGTTTGAACAAAAACATCAGCAACAGTACACAAGACAGGGCGTACATGTGAGCAGAATAGAAGGTCCCCCTCTCCCCAGCTGAAGTCAACATCTGGAGAGACTTAGATTTCAGAGAGGAACTCAAACTTAGCCACCACCCATGTGTAAGGACTGCCTGAAACTTTTCCATTCTCCCTCTTAATGAACTCCAAGTCCTAACTTGCTGGATAGACCCATCCCTGTGAAGATGCCTTTTGGAGGCCTCAGGAAAATCCGTGGAGTTTACAGGTCAGAGAGAATCCAACTGGAGATATGACTGTCACAACAGTAAAACTGAACTTGTCCTTTCTAAGAACAGGGCCAGTGAAAGAATGGGCCTTAAAGCCCTGAACTACAGTTCAGAGGGAAATTAATCTCTTTCCCTCGCCCTCCTTCTTTCTTGCCCCACCCCCACCCCTCTCCAATAACTCTCAGAAGCTATCCATTTCCTTCCATCTCCCAGAAATAAAAGGCACAAAAGCTGAGTCCCATGGGGCAAGCTGAGGTGTGGAAGAAATAGATCGACCAGGCTTCTCCTCTGTTGCTTTACTTGAAGCAACTCAGGCAAGAGTCCACTCTGCATTTGTTTCCACATCAAAATTAAGCATCAGAAGCCAGAGTAAAAAGACCATGAGCAAACTAAGCTAACAGATGGTTCTCAGTGGGGTGGGGGTCGTCTTGGAACCTGCTAAAGGGTCAAGGCTGAGTTCACTGGTCTCCTACTAAGCTGCCTCACTGGGGCAAAGAACAACTCCACGGGGATCGATGCTCAACCCTGCTCTGTCCAACCCAGGAGGTATGAGATAAGAGTCAACCCTCAGACCCCCAGCACAACCCTTGCCTAGCCTGTGACTGTGCTTCTCCATAAATGGCTCTCTGCCCCTCAGGTTTCTCAGAGGGATGGTGGAAGTAGAATTGAAACTAGGACCTTCCTCTTTGCTCTTCACCATCTCTGAAATCCATTTGCCTTTCCCCTGCCATCTCAACTCACTTTAAGCAGAACAGGTTCTATGGGGGTGAGAGTTGGAAACAAGAAATAGCATCCTATCTCAGATCATCCAAGAAATAACAGTCTCTTAGACCAAAGGTCCAGTTCTGCTGAAATACAGAGGTGAGCAAGAATCAGAATGTAGATCTGTCCTCACCATATCCTTCTCATTCTGGTGAGTGAACTGTCCATAATACTTTGAAGTATCTAGTCCCAAGTGGGACCATGGCTGTCCTGATAGGAGATATGACATTACATTGTCTCCTCATCTGACCAGTTCAAGAGAGAAGGTCTATCCAACAATTATTCCAAGAAAAGGATCCACATTCCTTTTCAACAAAAGCCATCTCCCCACCCCTTCCGCTACCAACTACTACTAGAAACTACATCCTTTTGTTCATCAGAAACTTAAAAAGAAACAAAACCTGAGTCCCATTGGATAAGCCAAGGTGTAGAGGAAAGATTCCACAGTTGGGAGAGAACACTGTAGGAAAATGTTCATAATTACAAGAGGACCACAACGACTGCCAACTCTTCTTGGAGGCCACCTAATCACCTAACGCAGCCTGCTTACTTGCAAACAAGAGACAGGGTCCTGAGAAATCCAACCAGTCCCAGAACCAAGATGAGATGTCTTCTGTTGAGACCAACTTAACACCATGCCGGCACCACACAGCAATCCAGACACAAAATGGGCTTTCACGTAACTCGTTGGCTCAATCTGAAGGGCAGTGTTACAGGATAGTAGACTTTGAATAAATGTCAAAGGGCAATGAGTGTGTGGAAAGTGGGGGAAATCTTCCTTAGAATTGTAGGACAAAAAAAATGGGAGAAATAGGATGACTTAAGAAAATTAAATTCTATTCTTTTAACAAATGTGGAAACAAAGGCTCATTGAAACCCCATTCTGTGGCAGAATCATTTACCAGCAAGCTCTAAGAGGCAAGCCAAGTCCTGTGTTTCTTGGGGATTTGTGTTCTTGTGGGCCTGTTTGTAAAGGGAAAAAAGTGACTGAAATGAACAGAGGAGTTTGAGATACAACAGGGCAAGGTGGAACACTGCTTTAAGATAGCTTTACCCTCTATGGGAATGAGAGTCACCCAGGAATCAGTGAACCAATTCTTAAGGAGTCCTTTTGGCTGGTATGGAAGGGATGCTTTGTGTGATGCTGGGTGGGAGAAAAGCAGTTGCCAAACCATCTTCAATTATACCAGGAAGTTTTAAGAATGAAAAAGAGGGTGTCATGATGACCTGAAGTTACCAGGGAAAAGCTACTATGCCATGGAGGGAATCTGGCACCCAAAACATCATTACCTATAAGTACGAGAAATATGAGATGGGGAGTTGAGCCACGTCCTCTTTTCTTCTCCACCAGCTTTGGCTAAGAGCCTCCCCCATGTTTGTTCAGTTCTTCAATAAGGATAATGGTGGGGAGAGAGAGAAAGAACTTTCAGTGTCTGTTGAAATTTATTTTAATGAACTCAATATGAGTTATAAAATCCAAAATGTGGAATGACAAGACTTGCTGACTCATATACACCATAATCATTGCTCCGTTTCTCTATCTAGAAGTCACAAAGGCACTTCAAACCCATATTCAAAAGCCCAACCTGATCCTAGCAACTCAAGCATCGTACAGCTGCATTACACAGAAACAGGCCACTCCCTGACACTGTCCGTTCTCATCTCCTACATCCATCTCCAAGATTATGTCCTTGTCTTGCTCTCTACCTGAACCAACACATCCCTTGTGCTTCCACAGCTAAGCCCCTATAAAATACTTGCTCCTGAACCACTGCTTTGGTATAGAGGTGTCTCTTAATCACCCACTCAGCAGCATCAACAGGACTCCCTGTACAGATGCCTGACCACTGGTCTAATGGATTTCATTCACTAGGCTAAAGGGTCCATGCACACACGAAACTTTTTTTTCACTTTATTTTTTTTTTATTAACTACATCCTGCTCACTACCCCTCCACCTGAACACCCCCTCTAAAAGTCCTTGTTCCCTCCCCTTGTCCTCTGACAAGGCAGCTCATATCCCGCAGATAGGCAACAGCTTTTGGAATATCCCCTACTCCACTTGTTTGGGGTCCTCATGAAGACCAAGCTGCACATCTGCTACATCTGCGTGGGGGTGGGGTGAAACTAAGTCTTACATGTTTGCGTTCTGGTTGGTGGTTCAGTCTCTGAGATCCCTAGGGTTAGTTGACTGTTGGTCTTCCTATTTCCTTCAGGGTCCACAATCTTTCCCCCAACCCTTCCATAAGAGTCCCAAAGCTCCACCTACTTTGGCTGCACACACAGGATTTCTGTCTTTAGACTATATCTTTAGACCATTTCCCTAGTGCCCAAACATGATAGACATATCCTATGTAAGCAGTAAATTTTTGTGACCTAAACTTTAAACAGATTTTGCATTCCAGGCTCCCAAAATGACAGGTGGCAACCTTTGGAGATATCTGTCACATCTGCTGGGGTTCTAGCTCTACTGGTTTGTAGCAGCGGAAACCAGGAATATCAATAAAGATCCCCAAAACACATGAGACAAAACCAAAACTTAACCCTGTCTCTGGTATCAGAAGTGTCAAGACTGGGAAGGAAACTTCCTATTTTTGAATCATCTCTCCTAGACTCAAGTGCTTATGGAAATACATTTGCTTCCTGAGGGTACTGTTGAGACTTACACTCGCACACATATGAATATCCACACTCAGTGACTTTCAAGTTCCCTACAGGCAAGAAACATACTTTAATGACCACGGCTAAAGCACTTTCCAGGCCAAGCCACAGGAGTGGAGGAAGTTAGATGTTTAGTACCTGTCTGAAAAGCCTTCTTTAACCTAAAAAGGGGACCAAACCTGCATTGAAGAGGCTGCTTCCTTAATACTTAGGTACCAGCAAGGTGTAGCAAAGGTTAGTGATGTCACAAGAGAGCTGCACCCGGCTGCTAAGCCACACCCCTTTGTGCTCACAATGGCTAAGGCCTTAAATACATGGACTCCCGGCCCTGCCGGCCTTGCAAAGCCCCTCATTTCGGCAGAAAGTACCATGTCGACCAGCCGCAAGCTAAAGACTCATGGCATGAGGAGAGGCAAGAACCGAGCTCCTCACAAGGGCGTCAAGAGAGGTGGAAGCAAGAGAAAATACCGGAAGAGCGTCCTGAAAAGTAGGAAACGGGGCGATGATGGTAAGTGCCGGGTGAGCAAGCAGGGGAACAGTCAAACACTAGGACTTGCTCTTCCAGACACCTTCATGGAGCCAGACCTCAGTAGTAAACAGCATCCCAGCCTGAGATGCCAGAGTTCTAGCGGCTCATTTTTTTGTTTTTTGGTTTTTTTGTTTTGGTTTTGTTTTTTGTTTTGGTTTTTTCGAGTCGAGGTCTCTCTGTACCCCTGAGTGTCCTGGAACTCGCTCTGTAGACCAGGTTGGCCTCGAACTCAGAAATCCGCCTGCCTCTGCCTCCCAAGTGCTGGGATTAAGGGCATGCGCCAACACTGCCTGGCAAGCGTTTGAATTCTTAGGGACAAGGATTCTGACGGCTGGGTACTAATGGGTGTCCTTGTTGTAAATCTGTCCCTCCCCACAGCAAGTCGCAATTACCGATCCCACTTGTGATGCGGCAATGAGCTCTGCCCTGGTGGTCTTCAAACAACACGGGGCAGGAGCATGAGGACATCAGAGGGGGACTGCCAAAGAGATCTGAAGTTAGACCAAAAGCCAAAGATCCTATCAGAGTGGGTAAATGCCAGTCGTGACGAAATTCGGAATGTATATGTTGGCTGTTTCTCCCCAACATCTCAATAACATTTTGAAAACAAATAAAATTGTGAAAAACAAATGTTCTTTGATTTTATTTTGTTTAGAAAATATTTGGGTTTCTGAACTTGGGTTGGAAGTAAGCTTTTATGTGACCCTCTCTCTGGTTCATCTTGCGGTATGTTCCAACTCTGCCTACCATGAATGTGGTCCTCCGAAAGCAGGTGGTCTGAGTCTGCTTGGGAGACTGGTGGAATGCCTTGTGAGCTAAAATGTCTAACTTTTATACCCCAAACCTAACTAAAAGTCTGCAGGCTCGGAACACTCATCCGTTTGCTTAGAGGACATGCCTTTGGTCAGAAGTCACGGGAAGGTAAGTACCCGGAGAAGCCCTGATTCTGAATGCAGTATTGATCAGAAAGAACAGTTCCTTTGCATATTGGTTGGCATGTCCAAGGGAAAGGCCCTCCTTAGGAGACATAGGTTGGATCTCCAGTTCTCCTGGAAATAGACTGAGCCATTGTGTAAAGGGTCTCAGGCTACGTATCAGGATGGCTTTGCTGTTTGAGCCCAGCTCAATACAAGTAGAGGAGAGCCAGACTGTGAATGGAAGCAGCCCATCCTAAAACACAGCTATGAATGGTTTATCCTGGTCCAGTGTTTCCTCACTATGCCCCTTTCCCTTTTCTCTTTTGGAATGTAATGTCTACACTTGGATTCTTTGGCTCCTAAAGTTGTTTGGAAAGAATTAGGTGTGGCCTGTATGTCACTGGAGCTTGGTGTGAGACCAGTCATTCACTTCCAGTCCTGTCCTGATCTACTTCTCCCAACACCACCATGCCTGCCTGTGCTAATGGATAAGAAATTCCATGATTGTAATGCCTAGACAGTGGCCATACAGAGCAGCAGAAGATGCTATTTCTCCCCAGGGAGAGAGACCTGGACCAGCTGATTCAAGTACTAAGCTTCAGCACTAGGCTACTGTTCCCAACCACTTGTGAACAAGTTGCTCAACTTCTCCAAGCTTTGTCACCTGTTCTACCGAGTCAGAACCATGCACAAAGCAACTCACACCTACCCAGAGCATCAAAAGGAACCAGATGAACCCTAAAATCTCCACACAGGTCTATAATGGGATAAAATAGTGTGTAAGTCTAGCTAGAAGCTTGCCTCAGGGACTGAAGGGAAACCACATCATTCACTATCCAGCAAGTTGGGCAATTCAACCACCAAGCGATGGGCACCATGGCCTGCTTGAGTCACAGAAGGCCTTTGTGTCTCGAAAGAGAGGAGGAGGAGGCCTCTGGCTTGGGAAGAGTGGTGGGCTGGTCTGAATTTCGTCTAAAACCTGGCGTGGTGCCCAGCCTATGTTGCAAGGGCAGGTGGGTAGAGGCACCCATAAGAGGGGGACAGGTGTGGGCAAAGACTTGGAAAATCAGAAATGTCTCTATTTTCAGCTTGTAATTAATTGAGTCCCATTTTTAATGAGTGGCTCATAGGCAGATACTCAAAACATCAGAGTCCTCAGAGGAAAACCCAGGGCCCATCCTTTCCTCTACCTCCCTATGTAGCATGGACCACATTCTACCCTACTGAACAAATTGGGAGTAGTAGCAAACTCATTTGACTTCTACAGTTTTCATTGGATGCTAAAGAGACCATTATTTCACCATCACCTATTTAAATGCCCACCACAGTTCAACAACAAAGGTCTATTTCTAACACATTAATTTAAAACTACAGGTTTCTGTCTCATGGTCCTAGAGAGCACAGGTCCTCTCAGGTTGGGAAAATATCCTCCCTGCTTCCCACACCCCTCTCAGATGTTTCAAGTATGAGGTTAGAGTCTGGAATTAACCTCAGAAGAGCTAGTGTGGTGTTTTACTTGAAATACACTGAATAAATGGGGGAATGCTCTTGACAAGGGACACTGTGTTAAACTCCCCTGGGGGAAAAAGAACTTCACAGCCTTTTTACTCCAGTCTTTAGGGCCCAGTGTGTTGTAGGGTGGAGGAGAACATGGACAGAGCACACTGGATCTCTGACAAACTCGGTAGACAGTGGAGGTAGAGAAGCACCCTTTGCCAGACAACCACCCTCCCTTTAGCCCCACTGGATGGGCCAGATCTCCCTTATTCTAGTAGTGTGCTAGAATGCTCTTTCACACAGCTGTAACACTGGAAAGTGGACATTCTCAATGGAAGCTTCATGTTGCTAGGGGTCCATTGTTAGGTATCCTGTCAGTGGGGCAAATGTTCGCCACCATAACTGAATATTTAAGGGTGTCTTTATCCCTTCTCAATTATAAACTAAGTCACCTTGCAACTCTAATGTTGATCAGCTGAAGGGTGTTGGAGCAAAGTGGATGGGTTTCATAGAGTAAAACTGAAGGGCTGGGGTAGAGGTCTGAGGAAAATAGACATTCCACTAATGGAAGCGGAAAAAAAGCAAGCAGCCAGCCAATAGTGTCCAAGAAGCAGTAGGGTGAAAATGTCATTTGTGTTATACCTAATTCACACTCAGAACGCTAATCAGAAAGTAGACAGTGGTAGATGAGCTCATGACGGTGCTTGTTGCCAAGCCTGACAACTGAGTTCAGTCCCTGAGACTTCCATGGTGAAAGGTTGTCTTCCGAGCACACATGATGGCACACACAAGCACACATGCACACATGTAACAAATTTTTTTTTAAGACTTGACACTTGGAACGTGAATGGGACTGAACAAACCAAACTGTCAATCCACAGGTTCTGAAACTTGGATGGATTGAAATCAAACCAAAAGAACTATTAAGAACTTTGGACCCAGAAATTTCACTTGAAGGATCCGTTATGGCTTGGACATGTATTCTCTCAAATTTCCTATTGGAACTTAGTCCCCAGTGTAATGGCATTAAGGCTGATTTGGGCCATAAGAATTTCGCCTTTTTAAAGGGCTGGAGAGAACTAGAAACCTCCTCCTAGGCTCGGGGAATGTACAAGATGCTATCTTGAGAGATCAGGCCAGCAGACTCCTGATCTGCCAGCCCCTTGACATCAAAGCCTCTTGGACATCTTGGTGTTTTGTTATATCACTGAATCCTCTAGACTACATCATATCTTCTAGAAAGGTTCATGGACCTCTACAACCAGAAGTGTTTAAATTCAAAGCACAGAACTACTTGTTATAAAAATGAGTCATCTGTAAGTCCAATTTGGACCTCTCCTTTATAGGACATCTAGGAGATTAGTCCAGTCACTTCTATGCCTCCTATGCCATTATTTTACAGCAGTTATGATTACCTATGTGGGTGGTTATTCATTTGTTTTGAGACAGCCTTTTGCTTTGTATCTCACCACATAGGCCAGCCTGGAACTCACCACATAGGCCAGGCTGACCTCAAATAACCAACCTCTTACCTCAGCCTCCTGAGTGCTGAGATTTCACATATGTGCCATCACACTTTCGACATACATATGTCTGTGAGATTGTCAAGTCATATTATTGGGTGAGGCAAAAGAGATACAAAACAATACATGCAATAAATACACGTATCTTTAATTTTTATTAGCATCTGTCATGTGGAGTGAGCAGTTTCATTAAGACATATGTATGTATGAGAGGTAAGTTGATCAAATATAGACATAATTTTTTGGTTTTCACACTATTGACACCGATCATCTCTCAAGAAAAGGAACATAGAAGACTTTTTATTTTTTGTATATCTTATTACACATCACTTCTATAATTATATTAAATGCTTTGGGACTGTGAGACGTTTCTATCTGGTAGAAGAATGAGAGCATCAATAGCTCCTTAGCAAAGAGTCTCTTTGTTCCAAAGGAAGTACTCAAATGAGGCGTTCAGTGATATAAATGGAAAAGGTCTTTGGAGTACTAATATTCCCTGTTAACATGTCTCTGGGTTGGAGCAAAATAAACCAGACAGGGGGTATTTGAAAATACCTGTCATATATATCATGGCTGAAAAAAGAATGAGAAGCCAGAGAGAAATGGAGAGCCCCTTGTAGCACACCTATTAGCCGGATGCTTAGCAGGTTTGAGGACAGAGCATGGAATAATTTCCTAAGAACTCTCAGTATGAACAGATCCTCAAACAAAGCCCTGTCACAAGATAACCACCCTTACTCTCTGCCTCAGTGGGTGTTGTCTGGGGATAGTGCCTTCCTATGTTTGCAATGGCTCATCACTGCAGTAAAGTGTTCCGATCTTTCTCTTGGGTTTTCAATGATCTCAATGTGTTTTTAGAATACCATCAGCACTAGGCTAAATTGTGTCCACCTAAGAATCCCTCAAGCCTAGTACCTAAAAATGTGGTTGTATTTAGAGATGGGCTCTTGAGAGAAGTTACACTAAAATGAGGCTGTGCTGAAACAAAATCAGAGATGTGTGTACAGAGACAATACGGCAAGAAGTGAGCCTGGCAAGCCAAGGAGGCCCTCAAGGAAGCAAGAGGTGCTGTCCTTTTTTAACCTGAGACCTCTGGTCTAAAGAGTAAGATTAATTTCTGTGCCACAGTGATATTTTATATTGACCATCCTGGCCATCACACAATTAGAAAATAATATGAGGGCTGGCAAGATGGCTCAGCGGGTAAGAGCACTGACTGCTCTACTGAAGGTCCTGAGTTCAAATCCCAGCAACCACATGGTGGCTCACAACCATCCGTAATGAGATCTGACAACCTCTTCTGGTGTGTCTAAAGACAGTTACAGTGTACTTAAATTAAAAAGAAAAAGATAATATGAATCTTGGCTGCTTTTTCCACAGAGTTCTCCCTCTCATTGTCTTCCTGTCCAATCACTTTGGCCACTGCACTCACAAACTTTAAAGCTGAAAGGTCAACCAGGAGAAAAGAGGTCCTCGCTGGTTTTCTAATAGGTTCATGCTCATTGGCCTCCTAGATCAAAGAGGTAGCTTTAAAAGATATGACGTCTCTTTTAATTAATTCCATGAAATTAATACTGTTATCCTGGTGAGAAGATCGAGGGTATGGGAGAGTCAATAACTTGTCTGGGGCTGTCAAATGCCTTTCATGGTCTCTCTTATAATCAAACATATCACTAACAATAAAGAAAGAAAATTTGGCTGGGTGTGGTGATGCATGCCTATAACCCCAGCAACCAGGAGCCTAGTCTGGGCTATAAAGCAAGACTATCAGAAAAGAAAGGGGGGAAGGGAGTTATTTGGAGTGAATAAATATTAACTGTTATCAAGGTGTTCTTTACTCCACTAACTGTGTTCTCCCTTTTTTGAGAGTAACAGTGTCTTCTCCAAAGAGGTGTCTGTCCCTGCCTTTTCTACTACATTGTTTTAGAAGGAACAAATAAGATCAGAAAAAACTTGGGATGGTGGGCATCTTCTTTTATTTTCCTTCTTTTTTTTATTAGGTATTTTCCTTATTTACATTTCCAATGTTATCCCAAAAGTCCCCCAAACCCTCCCCACCCACTCCCACTTTTTGGCCCTGGTGTTCCCCTGTACTGGGGCATATAAAGTTTGCAAGTCCAATGGGCCTCTCTTTCCAGTGATGGCTGACTGGGCCATCTTTTGATACATATGCAGCTAGAGTCAAGAGCTCCGGGGTACTGGTTAGTTCATAATGTTATTCCACCTATAGGGTTGCAGCTCCTCCATTGGGAGGAGCCCTGTAATTCATCCAATAGCTGACTGTGAGCATCCACTTATGTGTTTGCTAGGCCCCGGCGTAGTCTCACAAGAGACAGCTATATCAGGGTGATGGGCATCTTCGAAGAGGACTTTGTGTCTGATATTCAGGAGTAGGAACTGCACAGTGGTCGCCTCATTGAGGGAGATACAGCAAATGTGATGGCGACACTTTTTTGCCTGTCTTGCACACCTCTGCCACTGTTCTCCCTATTCACACTAACAGAAGTCAGTTGGCTGTGTAGGTTTCCATGTGAGAAGCAAACACATGGTGGGGGGTAGAGGGTATCTGGCCTACAGTCAGTGAGAAGTATGAGATCTTGGTCCAGTAGATTGTAATGAACAGAATTCTGACCAAAACAATAGATAAATAAAAGCTTGTTCAGTGAAATCAGAAGTAGGCTTTCCCACTCAAAACTTCAAATGAGCATGTCACATGATCTAACACCTTGATTACAGAGTCTTGAGAGACTTGGCCAGAGCCAGAGGTCCCAACCAAAATACATCTATGTTCCTGACCTCAGAAACTATGAAATAATGTTTGTATTAGTTCTAATTCATTCATTTGAGAGATAATTTCTTACACTGTAATACAGTACTATATGCCATCTGGAGGTTAGAGGACCTGGGAACAACTCTCAACTCTACCAATCCCTTACAAAGTGTTTTTTGCTCTCTGGAAATCTAGTCACGAGACTGGGAATGTGGAAAAGATCTTCCTAAAAACTCACGACACAATTTCCCAAATCTTTCCTATTAGTTTCCTCAGTTTATAGGCCAACTCCCTTCAGGTACCCAGCTCTTCCTGAGGATTCTGCCTCCCCACCTCCATCTCTTCAGTCCTGCAGTGAAAGAGAAGGGCTCTTCATGGGATGAAGTGGTTCAGTCCTACCACCTACCTCAAGCCTTATCTCAAAGCCAAAGGGCTGATCCAATGCTTTTTCATACTGTGTATTGCCCCAGCTTTTCAGACACATGTTTTTGATGGCCACACTCAGCTTTCCGACTCACATGAAACATGCTTAGGTATCCCTCCGCAGGGAACTCTGAGAGGCTCTCAGTGGCTATCACTCAGTGGCCCAGAGTCAACTCAGCACAATGAGTCCAGAAATGGCACCTCAGGAGATCAGGCCTGGCCACCTGGAAGGCAACACAGTGTTTTCTCCAGAATAACTGCTGTGGCTCCAGGAATCTGGGAGCTGGGATTGGAGCTAAGGCTTTAGAATACAAACTCCTGCAATGCTTCTGGACTACTGCAGTGAAGCAGAATGCGTTCTTGACCCTAAGCTTCAAGCTTCAGTCTGTCTTCCTACAGAGCAGTAGAAATCCCGAGATATATCTACCTCACCTAACTCATCTCTAGCATCTTCCCAAAGCCTTCCTCCCCATCCTTAAAGTGCCAAACTCTCTTCACAGCCTTCACTTCAATACCCCAACTCATCCTTAGAGGGATACTCATCTCCTAGAGAGAACAAGGAGGGACAGCCAAAAGTAAAAGGTAAACACAGCAAAATGTGGGAAGCCACATGTGCCGTTGCAGAGTGGCACTGACTACTGCTGGCCACCATGCATAAGTTTGGACAAACAACCAATGTGTACATATGCAGTAAAGTTTTTTGCAAAGACACTGCCTGGCCCGGGCATGATAATGAGGTTCTGTAAGGTACTGAGAGTATAACCAATCAGATGTGAGACATGCAAATGAGGTATGATAATGAGGTTCTGTAAGGTACTGAGAGAGAGTAGCCAATCAGATGAGGAACATGCAAATGAGGCTTAGTGCATAACCAATCCGGGTGTGAGACACGCCTCTCCTAGGCCTATAAAAGCAGCACCAGTTCTGGGCTCGGGGTCTTTTCGCCTCTACAATCAAGCTCTCCCAATAAACGTGTGCAGAAGGATCCTGTTGCAGCGTCGTTCTTCCTGGCCAGTCGAACGCGCGCAAGAGCAAAAGAAAATGGCTAGTGAGATTTGAATATTTGTTGCCTGTCATTAATTTTGTCAACTTGACAGAGTTTAGAATCACCTAGAAGACACACCTCTGGGCTTGTCTTACAAGCTGTGTCCAAAAAGATGTAACAGGAGAGAAGACCTGCCCTGAATGTGGACTGCACTATCCTATGAGCTGAGACCCCAGGCTAAAAATGAGACAATAAGTTAGGCGTCAACATTCAAGTCTTTGCGCTTCCTAACTGTGAACACAATGTGAACCAGTGGCAGTAAACTCCTATTCTCATGGCTTCCTGACCATGGTGCACATTACCTTCAAGCTATTTGCCAAAATAAACCCTCCATACCTTGAGTTGCTTGTATCTGTATAAGCATCTGTTTCGCTCTGGCTCTGTAGGGTTAGGGTTGGCAAAGATTATCCACATAACACAGTATAATAATCAAGGAAATGATGACCATGTGCAGCCAAAGCAGAGGCTGGAGTGGGAGCAAAGGGCCACCAGCAGCTAGAAGAGACCCCCAGAAGAGATAAGCTGCTGCTGTCACCTGGATTTGGGAACACTGGGAAATGGCCTCCAAAGCCCAGTTATTGACTACAGAATAAAACTAGGATATCTATGAGTATTCATATAGGAGGGACCCTAGGAATGAAAGAGCATCTGCATCTTTACTCAGCTCTGCCAGGTACCATGCAGCCCGGAGCACAAATCTACATTGCCATTCTATCCAGCCTGAACAGGGCTGAGACCTGCTTCCCTGTAAGGATATCTGATTCCAGTGAACTTTCACATGAAATCCTATTTCTGTAGAGGTGAGACCGCTAAAGTATACCTCACACAGTCTTCCAGACAGAGGAGGGAAAATCCTCCCAAAGAGCCCAGAAACCACAGCTCCGGTCATCAGGCTTGGTGGCAACCACCTTCACCTGCTGAGCCATCGTGCTGACCTTCCTTGCTTTGTTTTCTTTTTTTAAAACAGAACCAGATGTGGCTCAGGCTTGCTTTAGAGTGGATATGTAACTGGGAGTGAGCTTTCTGATCCTCTTTGCCTCTACCTCTGAAAGGGCTAAGATCACAGGCATGTGCTCCCATGTCCAGTGTTGGCTACTGATTTCAGTGGCCGTGGACACAGGAACACTGAGGGTGGCTTCAAAGCACAGAGGAGATCTGATCCATTTAGTTAAGCTTTTGCTCCGCACGCCCTCCTGCTGCCCATAAGGTGTCCCTGCACACACAAGAAGTAGCATCGGAACTTGATGAATGAATGGAGAGAAGAAAGTGAATTGGCTCCTTAGTGAATTCCCAGGCCAGAGATTGGAGCCAAGGGAAAGAGGTTGCTCTTGGAAACCCCAGTAAATCCCTTTGTTAATCTGCCTTTCCAAATAGGCACACAAAGCTAGGCTGAGAAACGAAAATCTGTGGGAAAGTCAGAATTTGAACCAAATTGAATTACCTGTCCCGAGAACTGGTTCGGACTCGTCCAGTCATTTGTCCACGGCTCTCAGACACTCTGTCCTTTCCAGTGCTCTCAGACATATAAGAAGGGCTAGGTGGTTCTGTTAGTATTTCAACATCTCCACTGGATGAGGGACAAAGGAAATGCCAATTGATCAGCAGACACAGAAGCCAGGTCTCCAAGACCCAAAGCCCAGCATGTTGCCAACACTGGAGTGACCAGGGAAGCCTCCTAACCTGCTCTGCCTCAGTTTCCTCATTTCTAAACTGGAGATAATAGCATCATTCCTTCAAAGGGTGATTGTGAGGAACATACGAGCTGCTGTTTACAAGCTGCTTAAAAACCCTAGCTGGTAGAGGCAGGGGACTAGGGGACCATTGATTCTCTAGTCTTTGCTTGGCCTGTAGGTATAGCCTGACTACAGAGCTCCTCAATTCTCAGAGTTTAACAGTGGCCACTGGATACTTTAGTGTCAGATGAATGACCCTGTACTATGAATACGGCTGGAGCCAAGCAGCAAAGCAGCCACACCCCTTTCCTGACTTAGTAGCAAGAGTTTCAGAATATCGGTTGCCCATGGAGCCCATTAATAAAGTCTGAGGAGCTGGGGCACAGGCAGAGATATGGGGAGAGGGTTGCTGGGCAGGAAGACTGGCATCAACTCCCCAGGGTAGGTTGACTACTGTAGGAAGCCCTAGTGGCCTCATGAAATACCTACTTTGCATAGGAGAGCCTTTATTTTCCTTTCTTTTCTCCTTTTCTGGGTCAAAATCACTGTAATTTTCATTAGAAGAATAAGAGATGGATATATAGCTATAAATGGTCCATGTGATGACTGATGGCTTTCTTGTGCCAAGGAAAACAAGTATGGGGCAGCTGGAAAGAGGAGCCAGGGGAGTCCATGGAGTCAGAAGTTCTCCATCTCCTTGGGACCCAGCTCCAGCCTGCACAGGCCTGGCCATCTGGGAACAGCAGTCTCATGGTCCTGAGGGAATGGCCTGCCAGGAACCTCAGGGCCCTGGACCAGGAGTTGCTGGGAGCTGAATGCTGCAATTTGCCATGGGAAAGGAAAGAGACAATCAGAGGCTGGTGGCCCAGAGAAACCACTGTTTAATTCAATAGGCCATCGACTGAATGATTGCTGTGTGCAGGGCATGGAGCCGTGGGGCAGAAGCAGCAAGGTCTTCTTGTGGCTTTTGTCCCTGAAGGCCTTGAAGCAATGGTAAGGGGAATAATGGTGACACAAATAGAGAGACGCTGATCCTCAAAGCACTGGGTCTCCAGGAGAAGAGGAGCATTTGTGTGGATGTGACCAAATGTCTTTACTTATTGCTCCCACATGTTTTGAGAAGGGATCTCTCACTGAGCCCTGAGCTCATCAATTCAACTCTACTAACCGGCCAATGAGCTTCGAGGATCTTCCTGTCTCCATTACCAACCACATGTGTAACAGTCATATACCTGGCTTCTACATGGATTCTGAGAATCCAAACTCAGATCCAAGCTTGTGTTTGTAGAGCACTTACTCACTGAGCCATCTTTCTGGTTCCCGGAGATATGTTTTAAAGGATTTTGACAGATGGAGTTCAGAGACATTCTAGGCAGAAGGATCCATATGGTAAGCCATTGAGGTAGGGAGACAGAAGGCTCCTAGGAGAACAGGGATCCAAATATGACCACTTAATAAAAAAGAAAAAAAAAAGACATGAGCACACAACTCAGTAAAAGAGCCCTTAGACAGGACCATCAGGCCAAGTGCAAGGGGAAAGAAGAGTCAAAGAAGGTTTGGGAGCCCAAAGATCATAGATGAACCCTGAACATTAAGACAGCTAACTGGGATGGAATGAGAGGAGGCAGAAGACAGGTATCTAATGGTTATAAACCTTTAGAAAGACTAACACATTGTGTGTGTGTGTGTGTGTGTGTGCGCGCGCGCGCGCGCGTGTCCTAAAAAGTCTCCAACTCATGTTCACAAGCCCCATGTCTCCCTGAGGATCTTGAGGTAGTAAGTGGTTTCTGAGAAATGGAGAAACGTCTTCAATGGTGTGGCCACTGTTAAGTTGCTCAACCTTACTAAATACATCCTTACTCATGCTCTTAGAGGCAACTCTAATTAAACTCATTTGGTCACCAGAGCCAACACACAACCCAAAGTGTAAAAGCAGAAAGGGGGCTAGTTGAGAAGAGGAAGGGATGGGGGGAGTTGGAGGAGAACAGGAGAGTGTAATGGAGGTGACTATGATCAAAAGTACATTATAGACATATTTGAAAATGTCATAAGGAACCCCACCATTATATATAATTAATGTATGATAATTAAAACACTTGAAAAAATAAATTTTAACATCCATATCACAGGATATATCATGAGGGTATAACATATCTCCCACTTTTGTGTCTCCCATGCCACCTGAACATGACCAGAGAGGTGTCTTCCTCGTCCTCTGACTACCAAGTGCTGTCTGTCTTCCTGGTCCTTTTCTATCTCAGCCTTGGCTTCTCTCCATGGTGGTCACCATTCATCCTGCCCCTTCTTGCAAGCACCAGCCTTCCCTTCTTAAAGGATGAGTCTAAACCTCTGTGGCCTAGAATCTGGGCTGCCATGGGATTGTTTGATCAGCAGGTTAATACAGAAAATACTCTAGAACAGTCTAGATTTAGTCTTGAAAAGGATAAGCCATGTCTTCCTCACTTCCTCTAAAGAAATCCAGACTCCTAACAAGATCAACTCTCCTGAGCCCTCTACATTGTAGGGAAACCCGAGTTAGCCATTTGGAACAGCCACAGGGGGGAGAGGAAACTGATAGCCATTGCAAGGCCCAGGCATGCGGGATAAGGAACTGTCTTGAATGTTAAGCCAAGTTGAGCCTTCAGATGACTGCATCCCCAAGATCTATAGAAACACAATGGAACAAGTGAGTCCCAGTGAGGAACAGCACCCAGAAGAGCCTAAGGATTATAGTTTGGATAAGAAACATCCCCCAGAGGCTCATATGTTGAAACAATCCCCAATTGTTGTGTTACTGTTATATCATAGGGACATTTGCCTCATCAGTAAATTAATCCACTGATGAACTCGTAGCTGAATGGGCTGTATTAGGGGTTTCAGCCCAGGTGATCAAAATAAATCACTAGGGGCATGCTTTCCAAGAATAGATCTTGTCTTCAAGCACTTTCTGTCTGTCTATGCATCTGTCGGTCTTCCTAATTGCCTGCCTGTCTGCCCTCTGTTTATCTAGAGTGAGCCACCTGGCTCCACCATGTCTCCTCATCGATGCTGCTTTATCTCAGTATGCATGGGCGGGCCCACAGTGAAGGAACCCCATGGACTATCTACCACCTCTAAAATCTGAAATGAAAGTAAAACTGCCCTCCTTTTACGTGGTTTTCTTAGGTATTTATTGAAGTCAAAAGTGAATAACATTACCCCTCAAGGTACCAGAGTGTGAAAAAAAATGATTTCTGTTAAAAGCCAGTAAGTTTGGGAATAGTTTCATTTTTCCTCTGAAATATCCTTTCTCCTTCACCCTTGTACATCAGATGAAAGTCATGACTTCCTTGCTTGTCTGCCTTCTCCTCTCCAGGCTCATTTCTTCAGCCCTACCCTATAGCATGCAACAAAAAATGCCCCTTTGGATCATGGGAGTAACTTCCCACCCCCTGCATGGGTTCCAGTGTGCTTCCACAAAGCTGTATCTGTTGCTTCCATACCTCCGGGGGATAGGAGCGTGGGGGGTGGGGGGGACTTCTCCCATCTCCGAGGAAGAACTCTCAGGGACTGCCATTCACCTGCTAGGGAGTGGGTGGTATCTGGAAGGGGTTGCTGCCAGAGGCCACAGGAGCACTGACCTCTGGCCTTGGGAGCAACAGTAGCTGCTGTTGAAATGGGCCTTTGCCATGACCCGGTCCTGAGGGAGCATCTGCAGATGTGTGGTTGTCCCGGAATAGGCCATGGGAAAGTCCAAGAGCAGCCACGGCTGTTGACAAGCATCCCAGAATCCCACTGGAATGTGGTACCAGAATACACTGAGCACTAAGGTCTTGGGTTCTCTGCTATTTTCTTTTTTAATTTTTGGCTGGTCTCTCAGCTGGGAATTCATAACACTAAAATGACCTCAGAACAATCACTCCAAGCATGCCACTCCATTCCTACCTCTACCCCCCACCACTCCAACCCCCTACATAACTGACAACCAAAGTCACCTGGGATAAGACAGCACAAATCAACAAGGCCAGGAAACCAAACCTCCAAGACTAAGAGACCCTTGCTCAGGAAAGCAGACTGGGATCTAAATCCTAACTCTGTCATCAAATTCTTCAGGCAAGGCCAGAGCAACGCAAGTTACTCTGCAGTGGGTACTCTTGCTCGCTTGTCAACCCCAGCACAATCGGGTGTGACTGAAGGGATGGACTGTGGGACTACGCAAGGAACTCCAAGCAGAACAATGTTCCCAGACACGGAGCAAGTCATCTTCCATTTTGAGGAAAGAGATGATGGGAAAACAAGAGTTAATATGTGAAAAAAAAAAAGAAAAAAAAAAAAAAAAAAACCTCAATCCTGAGTTTTTCCCTTATAATCCATGAGCTAAGACTCTTTTCCATAATTTTCAATGGTTTGGAAAATAATGATTAGGCAAAGAAAAATAATATTTCATCATAAATAAACACGAAATTCAATTTTGCACTCATGAACAAAGGCTAGGGGGGGGCACATAGCCATTCACATACTAGAAACATTTGCAGCCACTCTTAAAATGTAGTGCAAGACTAAGCTCCTGCCACTAAGACTGCATGGGAGTTGTCACTCCAGGTGAGAGCCCTTGCCCAGCATGCCTTGGGATCTGGGTTCAAACTCAAGCACTACAAAGAAAGAACACAGATTATATGACTCATAAAGCAAAAATGGTTGCTTTGTGCTTGTGTGTGTGTGTGTGTGTGTTTGCTGGTTTCTGGCCTAACCCAACAACTAAAAAAATCTCCACCTTCCTTTCCTTTCCAATAGAAGCCTTTTAGAGTGTTATAAATCAACTTCATTGGTATAAATTGTTTATCTGATCTCATTTTTCGCCCTATAAGAAAGGAATTAGTTCAAAATGAGAAAGACTACAAAAAACATTTTTTAAGTATCAAAAAGGGAACTCCAAAGAAACTCTTAGTCTTCATTTTGATACTGTTAAGGCTTAGAACCATCAGAAAATGAGAAAGAAACATTTCTGAGTTCACCAGAGAGTCTATCACCAGACCCTGAATATTTATGCCTCCTTTGGAGCCTTGTCTTCCACATCTTATCCCCACTGGGACATGCACTCTAGAACAACATGGTGTCTCCGGTAGCCTTCTCGAAGCATCCACATACAGCTTACTCCAGCAGCAGACAGCACAGTACAATTTAGAACCAGACATAGCAATTGACATCCATCCCTCCCCACAAGCAGATGGCACTCAAGGATAAATCCATTCCACAAAATACATGTCAGTCACCATTGCATACACTAGCAAGATTTTGCTGAAAGGACCCAGATATAGCTGTCTCTTGTGAGACTATGCCGGGGCCTAGCAAACACAGAAGTGAATGATCACAGTCAGCTATTGGATGGGTCACACGGCCCCCAATGGAGGAGCTAGAGAAATTACCCAAGGAGCTAAAGGGATCTGCAACCCTATAGGAGGAACAACATTATGAACTAACCAGTACCCGGGAGCTCTTGTCTTTAGCTGCATATGTATCAAAAGATGGCCTAGTCGGCCATCACTGCAAAGAGAGGCCCATTGGACTTGCAAACTTTATATGCCCCAGTACAGGGGAACGCCAGGGCCAAAAAGGGGGAGTGGGTGGGTAGGGGATTGGGGGTGGGGGGTGGGTATGGGGGACCTTTGGGATAGCATTGAAAATGTAAACGAGGAAAATACCTAATTAAAAAAAATACATGTCAGCTACTTGCCATCTGTCTCTCAGTCGGTGTTTGCCTCTAACAGCAGATCTATTGAAAATATCAGTCTTAATGATTTTACTTCCCTGAACCTAAAGTGATACCTATTATGCCTAAGTCAGGATAAGCATTCAACTAGAGCCATTATCCTTTTCCCCTTCTCTTGGCGCCATGTACCTAGGAGGTGTAGAGTAGAATCCATGAACTAAGTATAGAGGTTCCCCAGAAAACTAAAAACAGAGCACATGGTCTAGCCATACCACTCCTATACCTAAAGGACTCTGAGGTAGCACACAACAGAGAAAACACTTATACACCTGTGCTGACTGTTGCCCTACAACAGCCAACACATGGACACTACCATGACTGATAGCATCTCTGAGCTCAATGCAAAATGGAGGACTCCCTTTACCTAGCCAGGACTCCCCCACCTCTGACCTTGTCTGGCAAGGCTGAACCTCCATATCCTCTACTTGAAGAAGGTCAACTAGTCCTCTGGCAGTCCTATGTTACGAATTCAACCTCCTCTTTTCCCCTTCCTCTTCTCCCCTGATAAGAACTCACCCAGCAAGTATTTGAGATTCCTGGAATGCCTCTTCATACACAGAACTTTAAACTCCAGCCAATGATCTTCATTCACCCTGAAAACTCCTTCTCACTCTTCAAGGTCCATATACATCCCAGTTTCACATGAAATAAACAGTATATGTATAAGCCCACTGTGAATAAAGGTATGCACACAAACTAAGATTGTCTCCAAAAGCTGTTTCATTAAAGACCGTTGGGGAAGGCTTTCATCTTCAAGAGCTGTAACACTGAAATCTTCAGTGGCTTTCTCCCTGCCCCTGGCACTCACTCCTAGCTGGACCAGGATCCTGCAGGACTCCATCCATTCCAGACTCTGCTTCATCCTTCTAGTGCCATGTCTGGACACCCTGAGAGGGAGGAAGCAGAGGACTCAGGACCACAGATGTCCATCCACAAATACATATGGAAGGAAAATATGGTGCGTGTATACATAGTAGAATTTTATTTGGCTGAAAATGGATGGGAATTTGACATTTACAGGAAAATGGATGGAACTGGAGATCATTATGTTAGGCAAAATAAGCCAGACTTGGTGAAATAGACAGACAAGACACATCTGTGTCTTTCCACAATGTCTGTATTATTGAATGACTGTAAATTCGCAAGGTTTTGTTGGCAGTAGTTTGTTAAATTGTCCTCATTTCCCCAACAGCTGGCTGAGATAAGCAACCTCTTTCATTCCAATTTTAATCCATGTTTTCTCTCTTATGGGAAAGATAGATTCAAATGTGTGGGTGTAAGGGGTATGACATGAAAGAAGAAAGGGGACAAAGGGATCTTGGAAGGGGCAGGAGAGATCAAAAGCAAAGAGGAGAGGGGAATGAGAGGGGAGAATGGAATATTTATTCTGTGAAAGCATAAGAGTAAATTTAGGAGATGGAGAAAGGGGCCAGCAAAGAGGGGGGGGGGAGGGAAAGGTGGTATGGGAGAGAGAAAAAGAACAAAATGTAATGAATATTTATGAGAATGTCACTGTGCTAATCAAAAATAATTGATTTAAAAAATAAATATAAAATGAAATTCAAAAAAATCAAGATGAATTGAATTTAACATTCTTCTTAGTGACGTTCTACCAACTGCCTCTTTCCCCAAAATCTTGGACAGAAAAGTAAATCTGCACACTTGTGCATTGAGCTTCCACAGGATGTCTCCCTGTGAGCATCAGGGCTGCCTCACCTTCTATCTCAGTCAGGGTTTCTATTCCTGCACAAAACATCAAGAAGCAAGTTGGGGGGAGGGGTGGTATTCAGCTTACACTTCCACATTGCTGTTCATCACCAAAGGAAGTCAGGACTGAAACTCACACATGATAGGAACTTGGAGGCAGGAGCTGATGCAGAGGCCATCGAGGGTGCTGCTTTCTGGCTTGCTTCCTCTGGCTTGCTCAGCTTGCTTTCTTATAGAACCCAGGACTACCAGCCCAAGGATGGCACTACCCACAAAGGGCTGCCCCCTCCCCTGATCACTAACCGAAAAAATACCTTACAGCTGGGTCTCATAGAGGCATTTCCTCAAAGGAGGCTACTTTCTCTGTTATAACTCCAGCTTGTATCAAGTTGACACACAAAACCAGCCAGTACACCTTCCATCTAGTTCATCTGACTGAAAGAGTTGTCTTTCTTTGCTTTTCTTTTTAGCCTTTCAAACAACTAGGGAGATCCTCAACTCACATCTGACCACCCCCAGCCCCCTAACTTCATCTAGGGTACAGGAAATGAAAGGAAATCACCCCTGCAGGGACACCAATCCATTATTGCTTTTGTAGAAGAGACTCATTTTTACATCTTCCTAAGAGAAGAATCCTTCCCCTCTCAGCTGGTGTGTCTAGTTTCTGGCAAAGAGAATTATGAGAAATCATCTCCTGGAAGCTGCTGGTTACCCCAGCCATCTGGAACTTCCATAGGCTGCCTTCATGACAAAGGCCTCAGAGATAGACTTTTCAACATCTGTATTCTTCAGAACTGACTCCTTCAGGAATATTCATCTCTCTTACAGAGCAGAACCCTCCTAAACTTTAATTTAATGGAAAAATTTTGATGAGACAGCAAAAGCCCCATTCAACACCTTTAGTCATGTCAATTCAGAATGCTATGGAGAACTTCTCATTTTAACTTTTCAACTTATTACACAATTGTGTAATCAGAATGATGAGTGGGGAATGGAATCAAGTGTACTAGGAATTGGACATAGCCATTGTCACACTTGTGGTATATCAGAAACATAGATACACGCAGTTGTGTCTTTCCAAAATGTCAGAATCACTGAGTAACAATGCAGCCATGAGGTGAATTAGTCTTGTTGGCAGTGACTTGCCAAGTAGCCCTGATTAACTCTTATGCCACATAACAAAGCAAAGACAGACAGACAGATAGCCAGACATAAAGATAGATTATGTATGTATGTATGTATGTATGTATGTGTGTGTGTATATATATATATATATATATATATATATATATATATATATATATATATATATATGACAGATGGACAAAAAGGCAGATAAATAGAATAAAGATGCATAGATGTGCATATATGTTGGTAACAAAGTATTTTTAATGGATTAAAAGGGCTACAACAGAGTGCAAAGCCTGAGAGTCAGACATTGATATGGATACATAGTGTCTGTGGGAATAAAATTATGAAATCTGCTAGAGATGCTGCTGTAGGGTCAGGGCTCTTTGGGAGTCAGAGTCAAGTTAACCTGCAAACATGAAATGAGGGGCCATGGAGGCTGTAGAGAAGAAGTCAGAACAGAGTTCTAAAAAGTAAACAAGCAAGCAGATGGAGAGCAGGTCCAGATGGAATGATGACTTCTTAGGGTTTTATTGCTGTGAAGAGACTCCATGACCATGGCAACTTTTATAAAGGAAAGATACCTGCCAGCCTCTGCCTCTGAGTGCTGGGATTAAAGGTGTACACCACACTTGGCCCTACTTATGCTTCCTTTTCGATTTTCCCTAATTGCTTCACATGAGCTGGAAGTTTAGCTGGGTGGGGTTTTTCTCTGAGGCCACCACTCCCTTTATTCCACTTAGCATCAGGCTTTTCTCTAATCTGTTTATGCTTCTTGGTGTCTCTTTTCTCCTCACATTGTACATTTTGTATTTTTCCTTACTTAGCTTGCTGCTTTTCATTATAGATCTGCATAGGTGTGACCACTAATAACTAAGCAACACAGTCAATACCAGGCTTCCTGAAAATCTCCTTTGCCAAAGCTGTTAATCCGTAGCTCTTCAGTTTAGCCTCAGGAGGATTTTTTTTAACAAGGGTAGAAAGCAGTCATATTCTTTACCAAAATATCACAAAAATGATCTCTAGGCCACATATTAATGACCTCCTCTAAAACATCTTGAGCAAGTCACGCTCAGTTTAAATCACCACAGCTCAAAGCACCACTGTCTTCATGTTCTAGTAGTTTGACCCATTAAGACCCACTTAAAGTAGTCAGCTACTTTCCTAATCCAAAATCCACATTCCTCCAAACAAAGGCATAGTCAGTCTTATCAGAGCAATACCCTAGTCTCTGATATCAACTTCAGTCTTAATTAGGGTCTTATTGCTATGAAGAGACACCATGACCATAGCAACTCTTATAAAAGAACACATTTAATTGGGACTGGCTTGTTGTTCAGAGATTTAGTCCATTGTCATCATAGCATGAAGCATGCCAACATACAGGCAAACATGGTCCTTGAGAAGGAGCCAAGAATTCAATATCTATATAGGCAGACAGTAGGAAGAGAGAGATACGCTAAGCCTGACTGGTGCATCTGAGACCTTAAAGCTCATCCCCTATGTCACATTTGTCCAGTAAGGCCACACCTACTCCAACAAGGCCACACCTCCTAATAGTGCCATTCTCTATGACCCTATGGGGGCTGTTTTCATTCAAACCACCACAGATGGGTAGACAGAAGGATATCAATTCAAGAAGAAGATGCTAATTAAAGTGGGACCAAGTAGAGCTGAATCTCTGCTTCAGTCTTGAGTTCCCTGCCTGTCAGTCCCCTGATGCACACCGTTGGTAGGTGACAGGCCAGTGGAGCTGCTGTCACCACTGTTAGGTGTCCTCCTCCTTGTGGGGTTCAGGTAAGGAGATTTTATCCTTTACTTGGTCTGGTATGTGTCATCGGTTCTCAGAGTATTGTTATTGAGGACAAGAACCGGAGGCTAGACAAGCTATGGGCCCTAGGGAAGCACCTAATATTATGACTCTGATATATAGGCATAGTATTAAACCAGCTCCTAGTGACTTTTTATTATACTCATAGATCAATGCATCTCGCAGCCCTCATTAAAGAAGCTTCTTTATGCAGTAGATGGCAATTAACATAGAGATTCATTATATTAGTTGCTTTCTTATTGCTGTAATAAAATGCCATGACCAAAGGAACTTATAGAAAGAAGTGCTTAATTGGGGCTTACAGTTGCAGAGGGACAGGAGGTCTATCATCATTATCCTAGGGAGTGTGACAGTAGGCAAGCAGGCATGGTTCTGGAGCAGGGGCAGAGAGATTAGATCCTGGTACATAAACAGGGAACGAAGAGTGTCCTGGGAATGACAAGAGTCTTTGGAAACCTTAAGCCTACCCCACCCCACCCCCAGTGATATACCTCCTTCAACAAGGCCACACCCCTTAATCCTTCCCAAACAGCTGCCAAATGGAAACCATGTAAGTATTCGAGTGCTCAAGACTTCTGATGGGAGGAGCATCTCATTCAACCCCACACACTACTGGTCAAAGTGAGAACAAAAGATGTCAGAGTGCTCAAGCCTATTGGACCATCTGTATCACACCTGCACTTCCCAAGGAGCAGAGATCATTGTTGAAGGTGGGCTATGTCTTAGTCACTGCTCTATTGCCATGAAGAAACACGTGACCACTATAGCTCTTATAAGAGAAGGTATTTAACTGGGGGGAGGGGTTGTTTACAGTTTCAGAGGCTTAGTCCTTTATAATCATGGTGGAAAGCATAGCAGCACACAGGCAGACACTGAAATAGTAGCTGAGAACAACAACTTGATCCATAGGCAGGGAGAGAGACTCTGGGATTGTTATGAGCTTTTGAAACTTCAAAGACCACACCAAGTGACTTTCTCCAACAAGGCCATACTTCTTATTACTTCTAATCCCTTCAAAGAGTTCCACTCCCTGATGACTAAGCATTCAAATATATGAGCCTATGGAAGCCATTCATATTCAAGCCACTACAGGGTGGAAAGATTTTAAGAACCAGACTACAAGGAAACAATTTTCTCTAAAAACAACAGGATAGTTGCATATATGAGCCCACAATAGTTATGACTATGCATGAAAGCCATGTAAGATGAAGCCAGACCAAACCCGAGGATGGAGAGGGAGGTAGTCATGAAGTCCCACCCATAGCTGGGATGGGGAGAGTCGGAGTTCTCTAAGAGTGTAGGCCCTGGTAGGTGGAACACATTCCACTGGAAGTCCACACATCCAAGAATATATGGATAATACAAATTGTACTTGATAGGTTTGAAAAAGAGAATCCACAAATTTGAGAGGGTAGATGGTGGGTCTTGGATGAGTTTGGGGGGAGATTAATACAATCAAAATATATTATATGAAGGTCTCAGAGAATTAAAAATAAAGTTCTAAAACTCGGTAAATTTTCAGCATATTTATGATATGATTTTAATACATTTGCATGTTCCTACTGTCCCAATTAATGGGAATAAGTTATTTATCAGTCTATGGCTTCTGCATAGTTCTGACAGTATTGCTAATGTGCTCAGCAAAGTACAGAGCCACCCTCCTGCATATACACTCAAAATGGAGTGAGAGACTACTTGTAAAATGGAATCTCTCAGGGCAAAACACTGCATGTGGTGTAATGTGATCTGAGAGTTAAAGTAGTAATTAAGATTAGAATAAAAGAATCTATTATTTCCAACTGCCAGTTACCAAGGAAAATTGTGACCAATTATACTATATATATATACTGTAGCTTGTGTATTTATTATTCAATAAATACTGGCATTGTGGAAAGACACAACTATGATCATTTATGTCCCTAGCATAGCACACTAAATGCTTACAACAAAGTTTCTCTGGGATCTTAGCTCCCTCAGTATCTGCCAGCCCAAAATTCTAGAACCAGGGTGACTGTGGTTCATTCTCACTAAAAGACAAGGATGAAACAACAGCCTGCAAGTGTGTGTTCTCCATGGCCCTTGGCTGGTGGGAGGCTGTGCTGTTTCTTTTGGGCTAGCTGCCTGGTTTCCACTGGGGTTGTTGCTTGGTTTATTTTAGATGCTGGGTCTGCAGGCTAACAGGCTGACCTGCCTTGGCTGTTCCCCAAGGAGGAGGCAAGCACCTCCTGCTGTTGCTGGAGCTGCAAGCTGCAATTTCCATGGCACGCAGGTAGCAGGAGCAGATTGGCAGCAATGTCTGGGTTCTTACCAAACCAGGGGGCAGAGCCTGCTAAGAAGGAAATGTCCCCAGTGTGAGCCTTTACAGGTGGCCCTCTCGCTGCTGCTAGAATTCTGTGTGGTTTTCCCTTCATTGGCCTTGGCTCCTTCAGCTATGAAATAGTAATTGATCTGGGTGGAGACAGCACAGAATGGGAGAAAGAATATGGTCCAGAGACTAGAAAAATTAGGTTAAATTTTTGGCTTCATCACTGACTTGCTTTGTAATGGTAGGCAAGTAACTGATCCACATTGTCTACCAGTTTCCTCAGCCATAAAGTCTCTCCCCTTCCCACCCTGCCACTAACCAGTAATCAGATCAAGTATGTGCCAAATTTTGGTGGAGATGTTAGACTAGAGTTTAAGAGGGAGGGATCTCTCTGCCAAGGGCAGGTAAGGATGAAGGAGAATCCACTGAAAGAAACAAGATTTGAGTTGGGAATTGGTATTTTCTTAGAAAGAGAATGGTCAACTAGAAGAAAACCCGAGAATAGAACAGCAACAGGGGAATCTTAATTAGGAAAGTTAGATTTAAAACCCAGCCCACTCACCTTTCCTGCTTTATAAAAATCTATAGAAGAGTGCTGTGTTGCAAATGAATAAGATGAAAAACTAGCATATGCAGTGCCTGGAATACAAGCCACTTTGGATGGATGGATGGATTCAAGATGCAGAAAGTGGTATGTGCTAAAGAATGTATAGGGCAAGGCAGGGGATTTCATTGTATGGCAGTGATTTGCTGACTCTGCAATTTCCAGACCATTTGTGGAACGTTAGACAAGCCCCCCCCCCCCCCCGCAAAAAAAAAATATTCAGGGAAGCAAGAAACATGTCTCTTAGTCAATTAAATAGGAATGGTGGCATGGTGTATCTCATTCTTGAATTTGTAAGAAATGTCAGCATTTTGTCAAAGTTTCTTCTAACTATATGTTTAACCCAGTAGCTTCCAATTCAACTAACTTCTGTTGCCTGGCAACATTCTCTAAGATAGATCCTTCTACCTCGTGCAGAAGTTTATTAAAACATGGTGTGTTCTAAAGAGACATGAAACATCCCAGCCTGCCCTGAAGCTCCCTAAACGCAAGGCTTCAGGAAGTCCCTGAAACTGACCAGATACTCTCTGCCCCTCTCTTCTGGGGCATACATAAACAGTAAGGACTGTTACAGGGCTGCTTTAGACAAGACAAGCTGCCTAGAAGTTTAGACCAGCCAAGCTACATGCAGGAGGCTTAGACCACACAATTGCCTGAAAGCTACACACTCCAATTTGAGCTGCCTACAGACTGTGCATTCAGCTTTTGTGAGCTGTCACCCATGCTGGAGTGGGCTTGGAGTGTCTTTGAGTCATTTCTGTTCCTTTAAGTAACCCCAATAAAACTCATTGGTTCACCAAGCTGGATTTGACAGTGTCCTGAGTTTGGTCCTTCTTTGGGTCCCCCAACTGGGTTGAGATGACCTTTTGGCATGCCTCCACAGGAGTAGTGTTCAAACAATACCTCTAAACCGGATGTCCATATTAAACCTGTTACCTTACAGTCAGTTTAGCAGAGGTTTTTCTCGAATGAACTAAGGTAGAGATAGGACAAATATTTGGAAAAATTATTTGTTTATTTTCCCCTGTGCCTGACTATATTCACAAGAGCCTTTATGAGGCAAGCACATATATTTGGAAACCTGTGTCAATTTCTTCATTTGTAAAATCGGTACTTATCTCAAGATCATTGTGAGAATCAGATTGCGGAATTGTTGCTACTGGGTAAGAAAAAAAATGATGCTTTCATTTTAATGCCACTCTCTGAACTATCTCTGCCAGTCAGTCATCCTACAAAACCTAATATGCCCTGGCCAATAAGGAAAAAGGATAGGAATCTTAAGGCACATTCGTCTCCATTTCCTTGCAGATCCAACCCAAAGCTCATGTCCAGAGGAAGCAGGAAGGCATCTCATAGAAAACAGTGGAGGTAGCATCTGTTGTGCTTCTTCTGTGTGCAGAGTAGAGGAAGAGGCCCCTTTGAAAGGAGAATGAGTCCTCCTGAGTGTATCAGGGCTAGCAGCATTGATGTGTACAGGCTGGCATCTGGTCACCAGGAGATGGGGAATCTGCTTATTCATTCCCCAACTGCAAGAGCAAGTATCTTTGGGAAGAAGCCAGATCCACACCCTGGGTATTTAAGCACCCTCTATAAAGATGAAATGGGGAACACAGACACACACACACACACACACCATGCTAGAAACTGACTGGGGTTGTAAGGCAAGGACAGCTAACATCTGATGTCAGAGGTCTATGTCCTACTCTGGTGCTACAACACTAAATAAGATAGTCTAGGATCACCGCAGCCATCGGACCCAAATCCCCAGAAAGGGAGCTTTTCTCCCTTTGCTGAGATTATTAACCATGGGAGATGAGTCTCCAAAGAGGTCCTATGCTCAATTTCACCACCTTGATTCACTGAGTTAATATTTATTGATTAAGAACATAGCCCCCAACAAATACAGTGAAATGGGAAAAGTCCATGTACTTATAAGTTCAGATCTTAGCAGAGAATGATAAAAGTCCCCAAGTAAAGGCATAAAGTTATGTCAGACAATAAGAAGTGTTTTAAGTCAAGTTGGAGTGAGAGTGGATGATCAATGCAGACAAAGAAGGAACCAGAAGAAAACAGGGAAGGTGATGCCCCCAAGCAGAAGGGCAAGAGCAATAGCCTTAAGAGAAGCTCACCTTGTGAGCACATAGCACAAATAGCTGCAGTGCTAATAACCACAGTCCTGTGGCAAAGAGCGGACAGGACCAGCAGGAGATGAACTGAGTGGCTACAAATCAGAATCCCCATAGGTTAATGTAAGGAAGGAAATGTGATAAGGAAGGTAAAAGGAAGGAAAGAAAGAAGTTCACTCTGAACACTTAGTGAATAACAAATACTGTGCTGGCCAGATTAATGCCAACCTGACCCAAGCTAGGGTCATCGGAGAGGAAGGAGCCTCAATTGAGAAAATGACTCCATAATATTGGGCTGTATGCAAGCCTATAAGACATTTTTTTTCTTAGTGATTGATGTGGGGGGGCTCAGTTCATGGTGGGTGGGGCCACCCCTGGGCTGGTGGTCCTGGGTTCTATAAGAAAGCAGGCTCAAGCTGTGAAGAGCAAGCCAGTAAGTAGCACCCCTCTATGGTCTCTGCATCAGCTCCTGACTCCAAGTTCCTGTCCCGACCTCCTTCAATGATGGACAGTGATTTGGAAGCATAAGCCAAATAAACCCTTTCTCTACGAAGTTCCTTTGTTCATGGTGTTTCATCACAGGAATGATAACCTTAAGACAGATGGCAAGAAGCAAGAGTGGGCCCAGAGAGCCCTTAGGAGTCCTGGCCCTGGGTAAATGAGAGGAGTGATAACTTGCTAAGGTGTGGCTAAGGGCAGGAGAGATGAGGAGTATTTTGAAAGGGCCAGTGGGATGCTAACTAGAAGTAGAAAAGAAAGAAGACTTACAGAGCTGAAGCAATTCCTTGGTTAGAAAAACACTTGTCTTGAGAGTGTGCAAATCTGTGTTTGGCCCTAGAGTGTCTCTCTCTCTCTCTCTCTCTCTCTCTCTCTCTCTCTCTCTCTCTCTCTCACACACACACACACACACACACACACACACACACACACACACACATGTGCACATACAACCACACGCACACTGACCCACATATGCATGCACCAACATGAACACACCCAACAGGAGAAGAAAAGATGCCTAGAGCAGCTGCCTTCATTCCTGAGATGTGGAAGACTGCAGTAGAAAGCTTGTAGTCAAAGAAAACTATAACACTTGTCTGAGATGCCTACTGGACATTGATGCTTGTGGGGAGGTGACTACAGGATATCCATGAAAAAATGTTAGGTTTCATGAGATACTCAGCTCATAGTGGCTGAGAATCAGAAGAGGAGACAAGAAGGACCATAGTGAGATCTAGCTAAGGACATGCCTCCAGGGAACTACGTCAGCTAGGACTCGCCCTGCAAAGTGTCTAGCACCTCCCGAAATAGCACCAGCAGCTGGGCAAGCCTTTAACACATGAGCCCATGGGGACATTTCATATTCAAGCATGGTATTCTGACTCTGACTCCCAAAGGCTCATGGGTATCTTATAGTGCAAATTGCATTTAGCCCATCTCTAGAAGTTCCCAGAGTCTTAGCTGTTCCAACATTATTCAAAAGTCAAAATCTAAAATCTGATAGTGTGGTGTGTGTGTGTGTGTGTGTGTGTGTGTGTGTGTGTGTGTGTGTGTGTCTGTGTGTGTGTGTGTAGAACAGAGATGACTCAATAACTTGCCTAGCATGTGAGGACCTGGATTTGACCCACAGGAAGGAAGAGAGGGAGAGAGAAAGGGAGGTAGGAAAAATGGCATCTACTTCCAACATATGATGGATGGCACAGAACAAACATTTGTGTTCCCAGAGAGTGGGGAGACTCAGAGATGAGATACCAGACCAAGGTGTGACCAGGGCCCAACAAGGCAAACCATAGATCTTTCTGCTCTTTGTCCAACATCAATCTTGCAGTAGTGGGGTGTGCATTCTGAAAGACATGACAGCCCAGCCCCTGTGGCTTCATTTGTCACAATTCACAAGGCTGTCTTTGGGGCTGGTTTTCTTAGCTGATGTTATATGTTCCTGGGATCCCAAACTTCCTTAGGTCTCCATTGCATCTTAAGCCTTACCCCTCACAGCTTCACGCATGGCCTTGTCAAGGAATCCCAGCAGTTACTGTGACCCTTCGGAATCTGGGTGGAAGCTTCCAGAGTCCCATAGCTCTTACATTTTTCATGACTGCAAAGCCATGCCCAAGTACCAAGGTCTTCCACTGGCTCAAGCAGTAGACAGACCCTTCACATCATGGCCTCAGCCTCTGAAGGCCTGGGTGTCTGACCAGAGAAATACTCCTATTGGCAGCCCTATGTGGCCTTGCTTCTAGAGAGTGAGTGTTTTGCAGTTCATATTTTTATTGCCCTTGGACCTGTGATGAGTTGGAGTCTTGCTGATTTTCGAGACATGTTTTCTATCCCCTGATATAAGGTATTTCTTGACTTCTGTTTTAAAGGCTCTAATCCTTTTAACAACCAGACTCTCGTTGTATGCAGCTTTACATGTGCATATTTGTATTGAAATTCTAATAGTCACTCCATCAAACAGCAGTTTAAGTACCTAGGTATTTATGTGATTGGTTATTTGTTTGCTGCAATACTGAGGATAGAACCCAAGGCTTGCGCATGCTAGGCAAGTGCTCCATCACTGAACTACACCCTCAGCACTCAAACAACAATTTACATACAGAAGTAGAACCAAAATTTGTGTCTCAGGCACAGGGTCCTTGTGCCTGAGGCTTCTTTTTGCTATTCTCAAAATCCTTTCTTGATGATTTCTTAGCTGTTTATACATTCTACAAAAAAACAATTTTTTTCTCTTGTTGTACTGTGGTGAAATTTTTCCCTTCCTCACTTTTCTTTAAAACCTAACCTAATTTTCTTTAACTGCAGTTTGAGCTCATTCCTCATTTTAATCTTTTTCTTTTCTCAAAAATGTTCATGATGTAGTTATACCTGGCTCTTAAAACAACCGTGTCAGCTATACAAGGTTAGCATTGGGTTGGCATTTATAAATAGGGAGTTGAGCATAAAGGTCAAGGAAACTATATTCAAAAACATAACTAGGTCTAGACACAATCCAGACCAGAACCTAGCATTTGAGTCTCAGTCCAGAGCTCTACCCTGTGGCCCAGGAAAGCTCTTTAGGCCCAGATCCTACTATTTTCCAGCAGCTGAAGATTTCCTGAGCTCTACTTTGTTAACATTTGATTATTCTGTGAGAGTGTTAGGGGTGGGGGTGAGGAAGATGGGTATGGGTAGGTGCATGCATAAAAGCCACAGCATACACGTTGGAGACCAGAGGATAACCTGACTGCAGGAATCAGTTCTATCCTTCCATTATAGATGTCCTAGAGATCAAACTCGAGCCGTCACAGTTGACAGCAAGCATCCTTCCTTACTGGGCCACCTTGTCCTTCTAAAGTACTTAAGAAAGAGGACAACCCCACTGGAGTGTTACTCTTTCTCAACACACATAATCCTGTCTCTTCTCACTCCTCTAAGGGGCAAAGACTGCCTCTTACTGACAAAAGCCATTTCCTCTTTCTCCCGGTCACACAGCTAAACTGTGCTTATCTCCCCAGCCTCCTTTGTAGTTAGGTATCTGTGTGGGACTAATTGTGATTAGCAGAATTTGAAACAAACTATTGCACAGTTTTCTCAATCGGCCCAGGCTCAATCGCCCCTGTTTCTCCTCCTTCCGCTCTCTAATCAGTGAGCATGCCCATCTTGTATCAGAATGTATCACAGTATCAAAAATGAAAGAACTTCAAGGTTGAACTATCCCAGTAGTCGTCAGCTTTTTCTAATTATACCCATCAGTAAAAATATATCTATCACATACATACCCAATGTACATAAGTAATATCTCTCTATCACATACATACCCAATGAACATAAGTAATATCTCTCTATCACATGCATACCCCAATGAACATAAGTAATATCTCTCTATCACATACATACCCCAATGAACATAAGTAATATCTCTCTATCACATACATACCCCAATGAACATAAGTAATATCTCTCTATCACATACATACCCAATGAACATAAGTAATATCTCTTTAAGTATCTATAATGCAATGAGAAAGCTCTATGAATGTCATGTGTATAATATAGTATGCACAAAAAGAAAAAAGAAGATCTCTTCTGGTGAGGTTTTTTTAAGCAAATATGCATTGATGTGCTAACTCTTTCTCCCTGGTCCACTTGCACCATCGAAGCCTTTGGACAGAAGTCACAAAGCGGCAGCCTGTATGCCAAATGTAACCCACAGATGTGTTTTGTTTGGTCTGAACAATGTTTCCAAATTTTATATTAGTTCTCAACACTTAAGAGTTGGATAAGTTCACATCAAATATAGAGATATTTCAACATCTTATTCACTGTTTCATTCCCTGTGTCTGTTACACACTAGGCACTTAATAAATAGCTGTCTAATTATATTTTCAACTTCTATCCCAAAAAAAGGTTAGTTTAGCATTTCAGCAAGCAGCAAAGATTCCCACAACCAAGGCATTGGCTCACCAGTCCTATGCCACAGTCTCCTCTACTCCCTATTGTCCTATACCTCGCCAGCCTCATTTGTACCTGTCCACCTACCTGGCCTCACCCGCACCTGAACAACTGCTTCTGCCTTATTGTTTTCTTGTTATTTGAGGGCCTCCCTCTAGTCCTGTGAAGTCAAAGACAGGATTTAAACCTGATTCTGTCAATTGTCCTTGACAATTCCTTGGGGGAGCTTGTACACTGAGCCAGCTCTCCTAATCTTGAAAACAGAAACGTTAATTCCTCCTTTGTGGGCTGTTTGACAACAAAAATAAGTTGGTTAATATCTTCAGGCTGCTTTGTATACGGTAAATAATTATAGAAATGTGAAAACGTATTACCACAGCCACACTTCTTTTTCCAAAGGACTGTGTGAAGGGATGCGGTGGCAACTTCTAACCTCACACTCCCCTACATGAGCTATGATTCTCACCCACCCCCACATCAGCCCTAATGGACTGGCCATCACTTTGTAATTCAGAGTTTAATGGGAGAAGGCACACGAAGGAACAAGCTGAAGAGTAAGAAAGAATCCCACAACTCCAAAATCTGGGGTCCACTTTGCTTTCTAACAGTTTGTAATCCTTATTTCATGTTTGCTTGTTTGTTTCTAAGTCATTAAACGAAGACGGGGATGTAGCTCATTGACAGAGCAGGTACATGGCCTTGGGCACTACAGGTACTAAGTCATTACCTCCTAGGACCTGATGTGATAGCAGATGCAGACCCCATCACCTTAGGTCCAAAGATCAGTTCTGTGCCTCATGTTTTTCCACTCTGGTTCCCAGGAGCTAGTCCCTAAACCTCCAACATTTTGTTCCATGGGTACAACTCTTTCATGGAACTATAACCTCATTACTCACCACTTGGAAATATGTCCATGGGAGAAGTGCTAGCCAGCTCTCCACTGCTGTGACAATACTTGAGAGAAACGAATCAAAGAAAGGGAAGGTTGGTTGGTTCCTGTTTTCAGAGTGTTGGTCCACGGTTACTTGCTTCACTATTTTGGCCTCTGACGTGTCCGAGTACATGGAAGCATTAAGATGCCATAGAGGAGCATGCTCATCCAGCAGAAAGGAAGCAGAGGAGGGGGAGCATCTGCAAACAAGATATGGAAACAAGGCGTGGTTCGATGGGCCATCAGTGACCTAGGAAAGAGCAACTTCCTGTGCATCAGCTTCGCTCTTTCAATCCCCAGCCAAGCTGCCGGTTTTTCTGCAATCTCCCGACCTCCCTGTTTTACGTCAAAGGCAGTTGTTTGTGGTATTTTTTATGGTGATAGTACATTGGCCATGAGAAAAACACCTCATCCTTTGAATATGCTAAGGAGGTGGCTGTCCCTTTCTCACACCCTGATTTGGAGTCATGGTTGGCAGACAAGTCCTTGAACTAGAAACCCTACCGAAAGGATCCATTTTCAATGAAATGATCATGTTTCTTCAATATCTCCCCTTTTCTTCCTTGCAAAAAGCAAGGAAGAAAAGACTACAAGAAGCCTTTTTAAGTAAGAAGGGGATCTTCCTAGGGTCCCCCTGCTCCCACTATCTCCAAGTCCCCAGGCCTCTCTGCCATGTTCTGCCTTTGGATTTTGTTATCGTGGTTCCAAATCCCTCACTTCTCACTTTCTTTAGTCCTGTCCATCATTTCAAGTAAGGAGCTGGCAACCAATCTGTCATCTACAGCCTCTTTCAATCCCATCTGCTATTAAGACTAGAGACGTCAAGGAGAAATTCTGGAAATCTGGGAGAACTTTGCCCTCTTCTCACCTCCATCCACCGATTTTGAGAGTTCTATATTTGTATGTCTTAGTCTGTTTAGCTGCATAACAAAAATGTCCTAAAAACAATAGAGTTGTGTAGCAGAATTTTCCCCCAATTAATTTCAATATTAATACAAGAAGCCTGTGATTGGACAGGGAAAAGGGAGGCAGAGCTAAGAGTTTCAGAGACAGAGACAGGGACGGGAAGGAGAGAGAAGGAAGGAAGGTGGAGGAAGAGGAAGACAATCCATCCAAACTCTGTGTGGTTTGAAATCACCACAGGTAGCTATGAATATCATAAAAGGATAGAATAATTGGGGTAACTTGTCTAATCTAGGTGGGCAGCTTGTATCATTATCTAAAATTATTGGGTGGGCATCTTGTGAATTTAGAATGTATTGATATATAAATCTGACTGATTAATTATAAGCTTCTAGAGTTTTGATTTACTGGGTTAAGAGGATTTGTGACAACTAGCTAAAAGGGGTAGATGGCTGAGAAGGTACAGGTGAGTCTGAGGCAGGCAAACCAGAGCTGGGAAGACTGCACCACTGGGGCTAGCCTAGAGGCAGAGGTGGCAAGACCGCAGGGGCAGAGAATAGCTGGATATAGCATGGTTTGGTGCCAATTTTTTTAATATCCCCACAACACAGTTGTGTTTCTTTTAATTCGTGAGGTGGAGAAGTTCCAGATGGAGGTACCAGAAGGCATGGTGTCTAGTGAGGGTGGCTTGTACATGGCTCACAGTCTTGGGTATCTTCACATGGTGGCAGAAGCAGGCTAGCTATCTGTCTGTCTGTCTGTTTTTCATGAAGATACTAATCTCATTCCTAGGGTTTCCATGCTAGCCAGTAATCACCTCCTGAGGTTCCATTATGCGTAGCATAGCTTTGAACATTAGGATTTTGATAATGAATGGAGTGAGAGTAGAGGTTCAGACCATCATACAGCAGAAACCTTGCAATATTAAACAATGCTGTCTCTTTTGGTGGTACCCTATTAGAAGATAAACTCCTTAAATATTAAGGATTTTTGAAATAATACCTTGGGAGACTAGTGTCTGGCAGTACCTTCTTGGGTTTTCATTAAAAGATTAATTTTGTTCAACTGAGTTTGGAGACTTCTGTGGTCCATAATTCCTAAATGGGGTTTCAAACCTCATTGTATAGTAAAAGGCTCAGAGGCCTTGTAGGAAGCAATTCTAACTTTGTTCAATATAATACTTCCTAAATGAATATAGGAAATGAACCCCCCTTTTCTTATATTAAAAAATGGTTTTTTGGTTGTTATTAGTTTGGGTTTTTTTTGGTTTGTTTGGTTGGTTGGTTGGTTGGTTGGTTGGTTGGTTGGTTTGGTTTTAACTTCTTGGGCTTGGAAACCTCACAAGGCAATTTCACATATCTTATCCTTAAGGGAGAAGGACAATTTTAATAATTTTTGGGTTGTTAAAGGCCAAGACTTCTGAAGCCATTTCACCAATGACCACCACTACTGACACTCCTGCCCTGGAGTGGTGATTTGAATATGCTTGGCCCATAGTGATTGGTACTGTTAAGAGGCGTGGCCTTATTGGAGGAAGTATGTCATTGTGGGGATGGGTTTGAAGCTACACACGGGGTGCAAGAGTCAGTTTTCTCCTGGCTGCAATCAGATCAAGATGCAGAACTCTCAGCTCCTCCTGCACTATGCCTGCCTGGAAGCTGCCATGTTCCTTCCTTGATGATAATGGACTAGCCCTCTGAAACTGTAAGCCAGCCCCAATTAAATGTTGTCCTTTATAAGAGTGGTCTTAGTCATGGTGTCTCTTCACAGCAATAGAAACCCTAATTAAGACAAGAATCAAGAAGACTCAAGAGTCTTTTGTTCAAAGGGAAGGAAGTTAAGAGGCCAAGTAAGTCTTCTCCCAGTCTTGCTGCCCAATTTTGGACAGAAACTCCTATTCTGTCATCCAGTTTGGGGCCTCTGGAGCACCCTACAGTAACCATTCCTTTGATGCAGTAGCCCTTGCCTTAAATTTCTTGTAATACATTCTAGATCCCATATTTTACTATTCCAATGCTTTCTACATCTTATTTTTCTATATCATCTACAGAATATATATGTATATATATATATATATATATATATATATATAATCTACAGAATATATATGTATATATGTATGTATGTGTATATATATATATATATAATCTACAGAATATATATGTATATATGTATGTATGTGTGTATATATATATATATATATATATATATATATATATATATATATCTCCACACTTAGAATAAAACTAAGATGTTAGAGGATATTCTTAACCTTCCTCTGTTTTCTTTGCAGCTCTGGTTCTCTGAAGCAGGCACAAAGGAAGTACTTAATAAACACTACTACCTTGTACCTAATGAATTCTGCTCTGCTCTCAATCACCCCAGGAAGTGAGGCAAGGGAAAACAGGCAAGCTTTTTTAGTCTTCCTCCTCTACTTCACTCACAGAGTAAACCACAATGTTCCATTTTCCCCAAGAAACTAATCAGAGAAGCCAGAGGTTAATCTTTGCTCCTGACACTGGGCCTCACATACCCTATGCATAGTTGTCCTGAGTTGCTGGCGCATCAACAATTCTTTGAGTTGCAAATTTTCTCAATATATTATTAGTTGGATATATTACTAATGTTACATGGCTTGTGTTAAGTCACTGGGAACTTCCAGTTCTAGACTCTCTGACCTATGTGCTACTCCGTGCTCTAGGAGGCTGCTTGACAACTGTCAAGTTCCCTTGTCCTCTGACTATGGTTGGATTCAGCCATGGATGGATTCAGATATGAAAGGTATTAGTAAGAGATGGAAAGTGAGAGGTCAGAACATTGATGAGTTAGTTGTTGAGACTCATTACTTGCTGGTTGTGACTGACATCCCTGTTTGAAATTCTAGCATGCATCAGGCAGCTGGCCTTCATACCTGCCAATGTTTGGACTATTGCTATAACAAAACACCGTGACCAATGCAACTTGTAAAAAAAAATTAAATTTGGTGGTCATGGTTGCAGAATATTAGAGTTCAAGTCTACCATGGAAGGGAGCATGACAGCAAGCAGAAAGGCATGGCTCCGGTGCAGGCACTTACATCCTCATCCACAAGTAGGTGACAGAGCTAATTAGAAATGGCATGGTCTCTTTGAAACCTCAAAGCCAGCCCCTAGAGACACATCCCCTCCAACAAATTCATACCTCTTAGTTCTTCTCAGACAGTTAAACTAACTGGGGACCAAGAATTCAAATATGTGACTCTATGGGGGCCATTCTCATTCAAACAACCATCACTGCCAGCTTCCAGTTGCTACATTCACCAATACCCCTTCCTAGTTTCCCGAACATCCATGCTTCATAATTGCTTCACTAAAGTCTTTACAACAGGCATTTGGTTGGTCTCAGTTACTTTCTTGTTGGACATCATCAGGAGCCACAGACTCTACAGCTGCCTTGCCTTCATCAGACCATGTCCAGTGAAACTGCTTCTTCATCAATGTCACTGGAGAATGTGTACATGACGAGTGCATACTCAATAAGTTCTACATATGGTCCTCTCTGTCTGCCAGTATAGAGAAATCACCACAGTTCATCCTACCAACCAGGGCCAATTACGCCCATCAGTGAGGTAATTCCTTTCTCATTGGAAAGTCCTCTGGCATGAGGAGTATCAAGTGACTGAGTAGTGACAGTGATGATGGTGGCTCCAAACTATGTCATACACCTAAGAGAAGAGTTTTATTGTTTTATGAGGTTGAGGTTTCATTAGCATAATGAATACCTCAAGACACTAACTTAAGAAAAGGAATGGCAGAATTTGGCTCATCATTTTGGAGTTTCCAGGCCATGTTCTGGGCCAACCATGATGAAACAGTGAATTGGTAGGAGCAGGTAATGAAGGAAGTTAATCCCTTCATGATGGTCAGAAGTAAGAAAGAGAATAGAGGAGACCGGAGTTTCAAAATCCTCTTCATTGCCACGATTATGGTGACATAACTTCTTCCCACTGGGCTTCACATGCCCTGGAACATACACTAGACCACTCCGGCCATTTTTCCCATTAACTTATTTATTTATTTATTCACTTTGCATCATAATCATAGCCTCCTCCCTCTCCTCTCAGTCCCTCCTCACATATTTCTTCTCCTCTGAGAAGGGGAGGACCCCCTGAGTACCAATCCACACTGGCACATCAAGTTACTGCAGGACTAGACAAGGCAGCCCAGCTAGGGGAACAGGATCCACAGGCAGGCAACAGAGTCACAGAGTCAGAGACAGCCCCTATTCCAGTTGTTGGGGGACAAAATGAAGACCAAGGTTCATTTCTGCTACATAGGTGCAGGGGGCCTGGGTCTAGTGGTTCCACACTGGACATTTTAAACTCTTCAAAATTTGCCAAGTTTGTAGCGCAAAAATGGTTGTGGAACCAAACTAAGTCCTTTGAGTTGGGCTGACCCAATGAGGTACTATACAATTCCCAGGAAGCAATGATGACTTTGTCTATACTCCCTGGTTCTGGTAATAATAATAATAGTAATAGATTTTATTGGACCCCTCTTGGCTAAAGGCTGCCTTTCTTGTACATCTTTAACTCCCTAGAGCAACAATTCTCACCCTGTGGAGAATGGCACATTCTGGAGGGTGGCATATCAGATATCCTGAATAGTATAGATATTTATATTACAGTTTACAACAGTAGCAAGATTACTATGAAGTTATGAGGTATCAATAGGAATAATTTTATGGTTGGGGGTCACCACAACATGAGGAACTGTATTAAAGAGTCCCAGCATTGGGAAGGTTAGGATCCACTGCTCTAATGTTTCCTGTGTTCCTATTTGCAAATCACAGCCCAGAAGATTGGCAGCAGGTGGAAGGAGAGCCACCACTCTGCAGCCAGCAATTTGTCACAGACATATGGAAATGTTTTGTGCAACACCACAGCTGCCCTTCATCCACTCCTCTGCCAGTGTGATTTTATCTTTACATTTACCAAGCACCTGCTGCGCGTTAAGTGCCCTGTTTTTATAGAGATTAGCTTGCTTCGTGAAGAGCACGCATTCCAGATTTTCTCTAGAGGGAGAGTGTGGGGTAGGTGTCTGGCCCAGGTTCAGATCTGTTAAATGTGTCGATGCGCCATGCGGGCTCTAAGTACTCTTCCAGATCAAATTCATAGAATTCGGTGTAGCCGTGAGATCCTCTTTCTTCTTCCAGGCTTCTCCTGACCTGATCTTGCCCCCAGAAAGTCAAGCCTGTACCAAGGACTGGAATGCAAGTGGCTTAGTTTTGGAAGTGACCCCAGGAGGCAGCAGGAGAATCAGATGAAGGGAGAGAAGCTTACACAAGGCTACTTCATGAATGGCTACCACTACCCTAGGAAATGGAAACTCAGTATTGCTGATGTTCTTTGAAACACCATATAGAAAGCGCCTCCTACCAGTGTTCTGGGGGGTGGGAGGGTGGATAGAAAGAGGACTATTTATCCCCAGACCCCTGCATGGGTATGTTCTCTAACATCATTTATTTATTTGCACTGCTGAGGACTGGATGTCGGGCCTTGCATATACTAGGCAGCACCCCGGCCAGTCCCTTTTGCAATATTTTGACTTAAAATAAAGTTTCACCTCTTTGATCTGGTTGGTCTCATGCCTCCTTTTCTATCTCCGGCAGACCTTGGACTTGTGACTCTCCTGCCTCAGCCTCCCAAATACTTGAGAAGATTGGCTTGTGTTACTAAGCCACGCTCAGGTTAACTTCATAGGAAAAAACAAGTTTGTTTGGTTCAAAGCTCTGTAGGCTGGTGGCATGGCTCTGGTGTCGGCTCCCCTCTGTGAAGTCATCATACTGCAAAGGCACCGCAATTGGTAGGATATCACATTGAAAAGCAGAGTTCCAACACTGAACCTCAAGAGAAAAAAACTTCGCTCTTATGAGAACTAGCTCAATCCTCTCCGTGGGCAACATTCTCAGTAACCTAAGGACTTCCCACCTTCTTAAAGGGCCCACCATCTTACAACACAACCATGCAGACCGTACATGTAAGCCGGGGGGAACAGACCACATCCAAATGACAGCAGCCCTCACCGTACATCGGTCATAGGCTGTCCTGTGGAGTTAATTCCTTCTTCCTTCCCAGTTGGCACGCACACCAGTGCCTAGCATCTCCGTGCAGTATCGCTCCACCCTGTGCTTCTGTGACTCTGACTTTTCCTAAATTCCATATATGAGTGAGTCTTGTTTCACTTGGCGTGATGTCTTCTGGGTTACCCATTTGTTACAGATGGCAGGCATTCTTCTTTCTTTAAGGCTAACTAGTACTTCCTGTGTGTACATATTCCCCCTCTATGTTTATATTCTGGGGATGGATCCAGAGCATGGGCATGAGGAAGCCACTGGCTGCCATCCACTTCCGCTCCACTCAGGTTTGGGGGGTGGATCACACCTCTGGCTGGTTTTCCTTCTCCTCACAGTGGACTTTAGCTCTGATACAGGCTCAGGTCTTCAATCCTACAAGATCCTACAATCACCCACAGCCTCCCTGCTTTCTTCTTGAATAGTGAAGAATTGGAAAGATCCCAGAGCTGAAACAGGAACTCTGGACTTCGTGTTTGGAGGAAAGGTTGGCTGAAGCAGGCAGACACTGAACCCTTCTCTACAGGGGGAGAGAGGGGGCTTCTAGGAGGAAGGCAGCAAGGGCCCTCTCCAAACACACACTGACCATTCTTCTTCAGTGGAATATTCTGTCTGACCTTTCTGGCATCCAGAACTGGCAGCTCTTCCAGGCTCCCACACGAGCATTCTCCTCAGGGCACTGCCCCACGTGCCTGCCCCAGGGTACTCCACAGTTCAGCAGAGCCTCCAGTGACTGGGTACCCCCATTCCTGTTCCCTGTGCTTCCTCCAAAGGAGCATAGGCTGCCATTCCTCGTGGCAATCACCCCCATACATCCTCTTCTCATGTTCCCTCACAAGCCCACTGTCCTTCTAACATCTTTGCTACAAGTGTACCTGTCAAACTTGGTACCTCTTGCTTCTCTCTTATGAGCACTTCCTACAGTCAGAACACCTGCTCGCTGCACTCTGGAAGGAAGGGACGTGCATCCCACCTGCGAGCATGTCTCCTGACAACTGGTTCTCCCTGCAGCTCCCCTTCCATTTCTTCCATGCAAACCACATCAGAGCATCTTTCCTCAGGGCTGTCACCTTTCCACCCATCCTGTCAGAACAACTTCCTCAGATACAACTCTGTTCTTTTCTCTGCCCCAGAAAACTTATAAAAAGGCAACCTCCACTAAGTGAATCTAAAGAGAAGAAAGGGGAGCTGGGGGGGGGGGGGCGGGGGGAGGGGGCGGGGTTAGCAGTTAACAGTACTTTCTGTTCTTGCAGCGGACCTGGGTTCTGTTCCCAGAACATGCATGGAAGCTCACCGCCACTTATAACTCTAGTTCCAGAGCATCTGGCACATTATTGTGGCATTGTTCTTGCCATGTTCCAAGCAGGATTCACCAAACTGGCCTCCTCCCTTCGACCACATCCAGCCTTAGTGGTCTTCAGCTTTGGAATGAGCTTGGTTTCATTTATTGGCTCTCAAATGCCACCATATCAAGTCTGATTTCACCTGGCACTTCCCCAAGAGACACAAAGAGTGAACAAGCATGGTCGATCATCGAATTCTCGCCACCCATCTCTCCTCAGTCCCTGCCACCCTCCGCTACCCACAACAAAGCTCTCTTTTCTTTGTGGTGTAGGTATAGGTAAGAGAGTGTGTGTGAGGCCCAAGGATATGAGTGTCTCTCTGAGGGTGTATGAGAGTATGTGGTTGTGTTTACATGAGCACCAGTATGTGAGAGAGTGTGTATGTGTAGATAGAAGATCTTCAGAAATGGGTCTGTGAGAAAATGGTGGGTGGGTGTCTGTGAGAGTGTATGTGATATGGATTGATGGTATTATATATATTAAAAGTATGGAAATGCCTAAGCGTGCATAAGTTTAGTTTGTATACATACGTGTATAAGACTGTAAATGTGTGTGTTATGAATATTGAGGGTATGAAAATGCCTAAGTGTGTGTAAGTGTAAATTTGTATAAATAAGTGTATAGACTATAAATATGTGTGTGCATGAGTATGTAAAAATGAGTATGTATATTTCTATGGAATTCCTGATTTTTTCTGACTTCTTTTGGACTCTTTTCTTTCTGTTGGTTTGTCTTGTCCAACTTTGATGTGATAGTCTTTGCTTTATTTTATTATATTTTATTTTGTTATATTTTTGAATGAATGAATGAACGAATGAATGAATACCTAGTCACTAGAGTAAAGGTGAACAGCTGGACTGTCACTTATACCTATTGGTATATGTTTTCTCCAATAGAGCGACATTGGGTATAACAACCACTCCAGGGCAGGCTTCTTATGCTCAGGACTTAGTTGACCAATATAATAATGGACTCCACAGTTTTTTGTAAGCTTTTACTTGGCTATAGTTTTATGGGTTCTCTTTTGTTGTGTTTTATTTTCTTGTTCAGTTTTATTTTGTTTTCTTGTTTGGGTAGTTCGTTGTTGTCTTGGGGTTTTGTTTGTTTTTGAGAAAGAACTAAAAGTTGGGTGGGTAGAGAAGGGGAAAGTATCTAGAATGACTTGGGAGAGAGGGAAAAAATATGATCACATTACATTTAAATTTAAATTTTGTTTTAAATAAAAACAAAAAAGAAAATGAACATATATGTTTGGATGTGCATTTAGTATGTATGCATATGTAGTTATGAGTGGACCAGAAGGTACAAATATGTGTGTTTAAGAACACACATAAGATATGTTCAGATGTGCAGATCTGCAGATGTGCATAGCAGATGTGCATAGCAGTGTATGAAAATGAAATGACGAGCTCCTGTGGTGTGGTGCTCCTGAGCATAGAAGCAGGTGTAAGTGCATAGGTCTGTGTTGGACAAGGCTTTCCTGTACAAATACGTAAATACTCCTGTCCTGTTGGGTCCACTTGAATCAAAGATGTGTGTGTGTGTGTGTGTGTGTGTGTGTGTGTGTGTGTGTGTTCCAAACACACCCATGCAGAACAGCAAGCCATTTGTTCAGCTTGATTCTACTCCCCTCTCCCCTTTGCCGCCTTGCAGAGAGCACACAGAGATATTGAGAACTCAAGCAAGATTACAAGGACCCACAAGTGATGGGCCCCTCTGTCTTGCAGGGAAGCACAAGCAACATTTCATCTCTAAGTCACTTGTCAGCTGTGCTGAGAGGGTGCCATTTTTCCAGTACACTAGGATTATTGGAGTACTCTAAGTGCAGGGCATATTCCTTAGGAATAATAAGAATAGTTTTCCCAAAGCTTCACAGCTGGTTAGCAATGGATCCTAGGTTCATCCCAGGAAGTGTTAGAACACTGGTTGTATATAAAGTGCAACAATATAACTTATGGTTGTCACTACTAGATATAGTGTCAGAAATGGTTGTTTCAGGGTTCTGTCCAACCCCCTGGGTCTAAGATCTGAGAGACAGATCTGAGAGACAGAAAAGCGTATAAGAGGCAGGGCAGGCAGAGGCAGAAGCAACAAAAGGAAAACCAACCATTTGCCTGGGGTCCATTGAGAACAGAGCCCATGAGAGACCCTGTGAGTCTCAACTGCTCACTCAGCATGTGGTCTGAATGATACCCCACTGGGGCTGTAGCCTGGTGTAACTGACCTGGTCTGGAGGGTCAGCCCAATACCAGGAGAGTGCCAGCTGGACCATACACAGCAGCAGTTTGTTCCTAGTTGATGCCAAGCAACTTGAAGTTGTTGGGTCAGCAGTTGTCATGGCTGGCCTAGGATTATGGAGCCCACACTCCAATCCACCCCTGGCTGGAGTCACTCACTTCACCTTGCCCAGCAGTTCTAGTGGTTGTTCCCCAAAAAGGCTCTGAATCCTCCAGTGTGCTTGTTAAAGTGGAGATTCTCTTTCCCATGCTAGGTGAACCTCCTGTGACCCTGAAATTTGTATGTGTAACCCGTACTTCTAAGATTGTGGACCTGAGATTCCTATTGCCCCAGCAGCTATGAAGCCAGAGAGAAGCCAAGCAAAACTGTGAGCTCAGGTGGGGACAAGAACAGCAGAGAGTGGCTTCCTGGGATAATTCTTTTAAGAGTCAAGACCTTCCATCACACTTATGACCACCAAATCTCTGCTCTACATAGGTGCTTTTACAGGAAAAGTTGATGACTTCTTATGAATGAAGAATGATAGACACCAGTTCTTTTCGTAAAACTAGAGACAGTCCCAATATGTAGACTAGCTGAGAGTTATCAAGGGGACACAAAGTATGAACCTGAGAATGCAGAAGCCTGCTAAGAAGGCTGTTGGATAAGACTCCTAAGCAGTCCCGAGTCTTACCAGTGGGCAAGAGCATTTCTTGTTGCCTGGTATGGATGATAAGAGTGACAGGCTCCTGACTTTGTGTAGTTTCTGCCTGGAATGAGTCTTCTCTGGGAGACCAGAGTACATGCTAGGACAGAAAGAGGACATTACTTAAGCTAACTGTGAAAGTGTGTGTGCAAGTGTGTGTGTGTGTGTGTGTGTGTGTGTGTGTGTGTGTGTGTGTGTATGTCTGTGTGTCTGTGTCTGTGTGTCTATGTAACTATGAAGGATGGTTCATCAATATCTGATCTGAGTTTGATCAGAGATCTGCTTTCCTGTTTTGACATGAATTAGGAACAGCAGCCAGGTTTACCCAACCTAAGCATCACTGGCTCCATCATCAGTGATGAACACCTAGAACCCAGGCAGAAGAGTTGTGGTTATTTGTGGTAATGGGACCAGCCTGTGGTAATGGGAACGCTAATAGAATGAATAAGAGATATTCTCAAGTGTTCACAGTTATGGTTGGGGTTCTCTGCCTGAATTGTTAAAGGACAGTTTCTGGGCCCCTCCCCAACCTACTGAATCAGAATCTATATGGATGGGGAGAACTGTCAATTGATTTTTTTTTTAATCTTGGTCATTTTCTGCACACTCACATTTGGGAGTCACTGCTAAGGAGATCTCTTGTCACGTTCCCAGACTCAGGGTTAAAGCCATCAGTTGATGTATGTGGTAAACCTCCAAAGAATATTATCCACTGACCATTTCGTGGCTCAGTCAACATCTGCTAAGAGACAGCCATCTGGTAGACCAGGGTTCCCAGAGATTGATGATTATGGCCATAAGCATGCTATGGAGAATTCAAGCAGAAAGGTGTTCCTCCCCTTGGCTGCCTGGTACCTGATCCTGCCACCTTGCAGCCTGCTCACCCTCACCACAGTCATCATCCAACCAATAGCAGGAGGATGCATCTGATAGAAACCAGGGGTGAACAACAAATCCATGAAGGAAGGAGGACAAGAATGAATGTGTGATGGCCAAACAAGATGGTGGTGGCCCCTCAGATGGCAAATGCCTCGTCATGGAAACAACCCTTAGAAAAAAGCTCTCCTCTGACCTGGGGAGGCATCTGAAGAAACTACAACTTGCAGCAGAAATAGTTGGAATGTCTGCAACTTTACTAAGGATGGTTGGTTCAATACCAGGAATATGATTAGAAAGAAAATACAACAAACATAGGAGAAAGAAGTGGTGGCTTGTACTGTGAAGTATGTACTACACTGGTGAAAACTCTAAATAAGCAGCTATGTTTAATTACCAGCAGCCCTTTAGATAGTATCTAAATGCATGGGGGTGGGGTATTGTATTTCAAGTCTGGCTAGAGTAATAGCTCACTTGGTAAAGTACTTGAGTTCAAACCCCAAACCCATATTTTTAAAAAGCCAGTAATGGTGGCATGCACTTGTAATCCCAGCAGAGATTATAGTCATATCCCTAGGACTTGCTAGTCACTCGGCTACCCTCTTGGTAAGCCCAAGGCTAGTGAGAAATCCTTTCTCACAACCATTTTTTAAGGTAGACAGTGCCTGAGAAAGGACATCCAAGGCTATCTTCTGACCTTCACACACATAGACTCCTAAACATACACAAATGCATGCACACATACATGTGCACACCCAAAAGTCAAATGGAAGGCAAACACCCAACAGAGCTCCAAGTTGTGGCCCCAACAGGTTACCCATCAGGTATGCACTAGCAGGACTGTGTGCAGATTAGAGATCTGTATAGCTTCTCTCATATTTAATAAAGCATAGATCTGAACAGGTAGGGCAGAGGATGGCAGGCTTGACTTTGGTGGCAGTAAGAAAATGTGAGCTTGGGAGAGTAGAGATGCTTTTCCTAAAGCCAGACTTGACTTGAGGGAGAAGCAGGGTGAGAAATGGAATGAAAAGTGATTACTCGCAGGAACAGAGAAGGGACCTATTGTAAGGAATAAAATGACAGTCCTGCTGTCCCTGTATACAGTAAGAGATAAATACTTCCCTTACCACATTCCTTACAAAGGAGGATAGGACCCCAGAAGAGTGCAGTGACCTGTTCAGGGTGCTCTGGGAAAGTGACAATCCTAGAAGTGACTTTTAATGGACAGTGTTATAGGTACAGGAGAGACCTGACAAAGGCCTCCCATGTGATAGGTACCAAGGAAGATTGGAAAACTGGGGCTGGGGCAGGGAGTCAGCTGAGACTAGAGCACAGCAGGAGACTGTGGGAAGACTCACCTGAAGCACAAGCCACCATCTCTGAAAATGGATCTGGGATCTGTGTTAGGCACTAGAATAGGCGCTCCCTGAGACTCTGACCAAGGGGGGAAAAAGAAAGAGAATCCTCATCATCAGGGAACCAGCAAAATGGATATGCAGATGTGGAACCAGAACCCAAACTCCAGAGCCCCTCTGTCTCATTAAGTTCCATTTTCAGAACTTGCAAAAGTGGAAGTCTGGAACGTTTCCCTTTCTCCTTTCCTCTCTTTGCTAACAGCCACCATGAATCATCTACAAGACAATGTGCCATACATCTTCCTCCCTGTTATGATGCTCATATCCACCTCAAGACACATGTATGACTCTCGGATCATTCCTATTTTAAGTGATGAGGAGGCAGTCTGGGGTCTCACATCTACTGAGTATCCACTCATGGTCTTGAACTCAGATCTCTAGCTGTCATTGCCTCCGGTTTTGCTGTTCACATGCTTTGAGGTCTGTCTGGGGCAGCTGCTAGGCAAACTCAGCCAAGTTCCATGATCTGTCTCCGTTCCTGTCAAGGCTGCCATGCTATTAGAAAGGGGACAGACAGGGACAGTCTTAGTTGTTTGGCATGTAGCCTAAGTATACAAGGATGGGCACCAACATGAGCTAAGTCTCCCCTCATCTTTGCCAAGGAGGCAGGGGACAGGAGACTAAGAAGGAGTCGTCTAACTTCGTGCAAATCTCATGCGAGGTGTGAACACTGCAAACCAGGACACGATGTATCTCCACATCCAAGACCAGGGGCCAGGGCACAGGCAGAAGCAGCCACCAGATGCAAAATACTAGGAGAGAAGAAACAAAGCAGTCGGGCCTGGTGGTACAAACCTGTTCTCCACTCAGTGGCTAATGCAGGAGGATATCGAGTTCAAGGCCACTTGGACAGTAAAGGGAGTTGGAAGCCAGCCCGGAAACTTCCCGCTCCCACTTGGTAGCTTGGCATGATCGTGAGAATATCTCATCTCCATTTATTCTTTTCTAAAGAAAAGATGTCTGAAAATTCATCTCAGTGGTACTCAGTTAAGTGCTTGCTTAACATCTTTGGGGCCCTGGGGTTCAATCCCCAGTAGCAGAAGGAAGGAAAGGGGAGGAAGAGGAGGAAGAAGAGAGAGAGGAAGAGGGGGAAGAGGAGAAGGAGGAAGAAGAGAAAGAGGAGGAGGAGAGAAACTTGAAAGAAGGGCCAGAATATGAGATTCAGAGTCAAGTCCCACTACCACCACACACAGTGTGTTTTAGCTTGTGGGAGAACCAACCCGAGGGTTGAGCCTGTCTGGAAGAACCATCAGCCAGGCAGTGAGAATTATGTCCTGGCCTCTTGGGATGTACAGGGGGTGATATAAATAAATAAATAAATAAATAAATAAATAAATAAATAAATAAATATCCTGGCCCAGTCTCCTAGGGATGAGAAAACTCAGGTGGGAAAAGAGACAAGGCTACCCTTGGCAAGAGTAAGGGGAGATGCCCTGGAAGTCTAGAGGTGGGTTGACCACAGGATCTAGACCCCTGCTTAACCTAGGGCCTCAACGTGTGTTTTGCTCTTTTTGTTGTTGTTGTTGTTGTTTTGTTTTGTTTTGTTTTGTTTTTCTGGTTTTGTGCTGACAGAGGTAAATGGTAAGGAGAAATAGTCTAAGAAAACACACAGACCTCTCTTCCTCTGTAAAGGATCCACTCAGAATGGGAGATCAGTGGGAACACACGAAGGTTTAACAGAGAGCTCCCCAATTCTGCCGCCATGAGCAGTGGCTGCCACCTGGCCTCAGTTTTTTCCCACTCCCATCCACTGGCTTGAGAAATTTATGGGCTCAGTTGCCCCACCCCCACCCCAGATGGGCACCAACGTAGGTCATCCAATCTTTAGAGGCTAAAGCTCTGCCCCTTATCTCCACAGCTGTCAGGAAGCTTCTGCAAGCACCAGCTCTGGTTACAGGGCATAAGCATTGCAGAGGCAGCTGTCTCAGCCTGTCCCATGCTGTTCCGACTCAGGGAAGTTGCGGGGTGGGGGTGGGGGGGAGCAGGGGGCGGTCAGAAGAGAGATGGAAATATTTCTCTCTCTCTCTCTCTCTCTCTCTCCCCTGTGCCCAGCTAATTTAAACTTTCTTTATGCCAGACTTTCCTTTCCCAGGCTTGTCATGTGCACCGTGACCTCAGCCTGGGCTGGGATACACGTAAGCAGGCCATCTTACAAGTCTGTCAGGTCACAATTATGTCTCGTTGGCCAGAGGCCATCAGTCTTCCATGTGCATGCACACAGTTCTTTTTGTTTGAGCAACAGAATACTCGTGTGTACTTGTTTTCTTTCCAGCTCTAACCAGAGGGATGGAAGCTTTGTGTCTTTGGAGCTGTGGGAGACCCTGTGGCACTCACAGGGTCTTGTATCTTTAGTGTTCAGCAATAACTCTGTGTGTGTGTGTGTGTGTGTGTGTGTGTGTGTGTGTGTGTGTGTGTGTGTGTTTGATGGGATAAGCGTGCACAGAGTGGAGTGCCCGAGGTTAACCTTGCAGCCCGACCCCAAGATTAGACTTCTACTAAACCACAGTCCCACATCTTTGGAAGCAAGAGAGGGGCTGGTAGATCTGGGGTTCTTCTGCCCCATAGCTGCAAACTTCCAGAGCAGACAGCGTTAAGCCAAGCCAGCTACATCTATGTATTCCAATGCAATATGCAGATTTCAAAAGAGAAGAAACTACTAGAAGCTGAGCCAAATAGTACTGCCCTAAGTGAAGTGGTCAGCAACGGAGTCACAGAAAGATCAGCTTGTCCCCAGACTCAGCACCACCCCCCAGGACTCTGGTCCTGACTGACACCCTTGTGGGGTTTTGTCTGCACCTTTTAGGTAGCGGTTATATCAGCTAGAGATGAGGAGTGGCAGAGTGACTACTTCATACCTCTGCAAACTTGCAAATCTTTTCATCTCTACTGGTCAGTTTCCTCCCAAAATATGCATTGAACTGCCCTACAGATACCACAGATCCACACCTGTAAAGACATTACAGTCTGTCTTATTTTGATCACTCAAAAAAAATGATGTGGTTGGTTAAGAGTGTTTCAGAACATAAGATGAAAGATACCTCAGTGACCTGGGATAATAAATATCAGAAGGAAGCAGGAGAGAATTAGAAACTTCCCAAGCCTGGATGAGGGCATAGAAGTTCTTAGAATCCATCAAAGCCAGGCCAGGGCAGGCAGGGATGCCATGACTTGAGGTAGACAGTGACCAAGACATTCTGCTTCCTGTCATTTATAAAGTTATCTCTATGTGTTTGGAGTACAAGGAAGTGCATGTGTGCATGTTATGTGTATATGTGTGTCTGTATGTGTGTAGGAGTGTATATTAATATCAGCATATGACAACATGTACCCAGAATTTAGGTGACATCATCAAAAAGTGTTATTGCAGTTAAAGGCTTTTGAGGCATTTGTGGGAACACATATATGCACACATGCACACACACACACACACACACAAACACAAACACATGCTTAATAGATGTATGATCAGTGACTGCACTTCCTTACCAATTTAAGGAATTTTTATAATCATTGCATTCCTCTTATATTTAGAGTCCTGTACTAAAATCAGGTCAGTTGCACAAATCACAGGCTAGAGCAAAGAAAGCTTGATTCAGGGCTGTTGAGCCATTTAATCAAAGAGCTACACTATTTTTAAAACAACCCTGGATGATGGATTTTTCTTTCCTTATGCTTGGACAGCCAGGTGCATGGGGCTTGGCATCAAAACTGAGCTCCAAGCTGGGGTAAGGCATGTGGCTTAAAGACATTCCAGCAAAGCCAGCACTCTGCACACTCCTGGAAGTCTTAAAAAAGAAAAGAAGCAAATGAAAAAAAAAAGCCCATGTGGCTTTTCCATGTACCCTCTGAACTCTGAACTCATCTATCTCTTCAGCCAGTGTTGGCCTGAGAGCCTGGTAAAGACATGGAGAAAGCAAGCAGGCATGGGTGAAGAAGATGGAGCTGAGAGAATCCAATACCTAACTTATGGCTCGCTCACTGCCTCCCACGATACCTTTACCACCAGGTTTAAGCCTATTGCTATCTGATCCTCTATTCAGCCATTTGAGGCACTAGACATGGGTGCTTTTTTTAAATTATTTATTCTATGCGGATGGTTGCTTTGTCTGCTGTATGTCTGTGAGTCACATACATGCCCAGTACCCACGGAGGCTAGAAGAGTGTCGGATCCCCTAGAACTGTAGTTATGCACTGTTGTAATCTGCTAAGAATCAAACCTGGGTTCTTTGGAAGAACAGCTAGTACTTTTAACCTCTCCAGACCCCACGTAATCATTTCTTAAGCCAAAGTGAAAATTATTTTCATGTCTACTGTTCCTATTGGCCCAAGCATCTAAGGGGGGGGGGGCATGCTTTCAGCAGGACTTTATCCTGAGATTTCCATTCCCAAGATTGAGGGCTGTGGCTGCAGGACACTGGAGATTAGAGGGAATGGGATCTGAGCCACTCCATTCTGAGGCTAGGAGAATCCTTTGGGATCCCAGATGCATATGACAGGCATCTGAGGGACAACCAATTAGGAATGTCTGTGTCCCTGTCTCTTGGTACAGGACCTGTTCATCCATGTCTCAGCTAGGGAACAGAGGCCAAAAAACTTAGCAAAACCTCACATGGTAACTGGATGGTGGGATCATTGGGCTCCTTGAGACCAGCTTCAGCTCTGCCCTATTTTAGCCAAGCCTGAAGTTACTGGATCAGGCTGGGCCTACTGGGCTAGAGAGCTGAGTCACCCATGGGAAGGGACAGCAGGAACTGTAAATCACCATGCATTTAAGGATGGCTTTCTAAAACCCTGGCTTGAGGCTCAGTGTCTTTATTTATATCTCTCACAGGAATATTTTTCAAACTCATGACAGCGCAGTCAGTATGGCTTTGGGCACACTCCAAGCACCTGGTCCCTTCTATAATGAGCCTTGCAGGTGACAGGCCTTCAGATGCCTGAGCCCAGATTCTGAGCCTACTGTGACTCAAGTCCACACGTACGCCCACTCGCTGCCAAGGCCAGGATCCCATCTCCTGCATGGAGGAAGTACAGCCAAGTTGATGGCACACTGTTGCCTGTAGATGCACAGTAAGTGTGCACACACATACATCCGTAAAATCTTCATGTACAAGCTACTGCAAAGCCTGGATTCTCTACACATTTCAGAGACTGTCCCTGCTCACAAGGACATCTGACTCAGGGAACAGAGGGAGAGCCCCTTCAGCCATCGGTTGAGCACCTCTCTGCTCCAGAAGAACTTGGCCAATGACTAAAATGAAATTAGGTTATGTATCTTGGCATCCTAGGTTCAGCAGCTGGCACCATTGATGTCCTTATGAGGCAGATACAGATGAATCAGACAGGTCAGGTACGGTGATACATGCCCTTAAACCAAGCATTCAGCAGGCTTGAGGCCAGCCTGGTCTACACAGCAAGTCCCAGGACAGCCAGGACTCCAAAGAGAAACCCTGCCTCAAAAAAAGCAAACAAACAAACAAATCAAAAGAACCAGGCATCAGAGGCTGTTGAAACATTTGTAGGTGCAAGAGCCACTGGCCATCGATCTTCCCTCTCAGATTTCCTGGAACACACACACACACACACACACACACACACACACACACACACACAATTTATTGAGCAGAGGGAAGGGAGAGATAAGCTTGTCTTGCCCTATTAATAAAAGTTCATGCCATGGCTGGTGAGGTATCTCAGTGGTTAAGAACACTGACTAGTCTTCCAGAGGTCCTGAGTTCAATTCCCAGAAAATACGTGGTGGTTCACAACCATCTGTAATGGGATCTGATGCCCTCTTCTGGTGTGTCTGAAGACAGTCACAGTGTGCCCATATACATAAAATAAATAAATAAATCTTTAAAAAAAATAAAAATAAAAGTTCATCCCTGTGACCTCTGTACTTGCCTGGTTTCTGTATCTTCCACCGCCCTAACCTTCTCATTTCCCCCCTGCTCTGTGATTAGATCAATTAGTGCAATTTGATAGACTGGTTGTTTATTTGTTGCCCTTGGCTTATTTGTCATTATTTGCTCTTTTCCTAAGTCTTCCTCATTCTACCAAATTCACTGTGAGTTGATGAGAAAGTAAAACACAGCACCCAGGAAGGAACATGAAGGACAGTGGCTTCAGTGGGTTTGAATCCAAGCTGCCCTTAAAACTCTGCTCAGTAACTTAATTTTGAGATACAGAGTCAGAAGAGAGTGGTCCTTCTAAGACATCCATCATAGTGCAGGGTCTATCCTCTGTGCTTTTTGTCGCTTCACCAAGATGAAACAGAACAGAACACCTTCCAATCTACAGGGGTTTTTTTTTTTTCTGATTTTTAGGTACAATGCTTGCAGCAATGTATTGACCACCCACCCTGCACCCAGTATTGAGCAAGTTCTACTATGCAAGGATTACATAGGTGAAGGATGACGTAGTCTGTGGGGCCCACCACAAACTAAGAGGAACAGATTGATTTATTTTCTCATTAGCAATGGAATAATGGGAAACGCTACCTATACTCTTTTCTTGACTATCATAGATCCATATCTCTCAGAAAGCACAGTGGGAAAGAGAAATGAACCCAAAAGAAAAATAGAGTCAGAGGGGAAAGCTATGACTTGGCAAAAAGGTGCATCAGGCCAGCTGGAAGAAATTTTTGTTGTTGTTGTTGTTGTCTTTGTTTTGTTTTGCGGGGGGGGGGGGGGCTCCTGATGAAGACAACGGCACTGATAGCAAACAGTTGTCGAGCAACTGAGATGGCTCATCCAACAAAGTGCTTCCCCATTACCATGAGTATGATCCCTAGGACCCACATCAAAGGTCAAGATCAGGAAGGTGCAGTGGAGGATGAAGCAGGAGAGTCCCTGGGGCTTCCTGACCAGCCTTGCTACGTGAATCATTGAACTTCGGGTAGTTTGAGACCTTGTCTCAAAAAAGAAAGTCAATTTCTAGCTTCCACAGGTGTATACACACACACACACACACACACACACACACACACACGAGAGAGAGAGAGAGAGAAAGAGAGAGAGAGAGAGAGAGAGAGAGCATCTTCTCCCTTCTCCTGAATCCAGGTTGCTTTGTAGTTTTCTTGAGCAATAGAGTGTGCTCCAAAGCAACAATGCCTTTCCCCTTCTAGAACCCCTTTCCCTGCCACATGGACACACCCAAGTTCTCCTGTGGTAGGAGGAGTGAGCATATGTGAGGTTGAATAAGTAAATGGAGCCAGGTTTTCATCATCTAGCCAAGCGATCCATCAGTCTGTCCATAAACACATAAGCCTACCCAGCTGAGATCAGAGATGTCCTCTTCAACCCCGCCATCCTTGATATTGTTCTTTAGACTACTGGGCAATGACAAATTAATACTGTCACCCATCTCCAACCATGGAGATGGTTCCTCATGTAGAACCTAATCTATGCAATAAACACTCAAATGCCAAGAGAGCTGCTAATGTTGGGCCACTCCATGTCACTCAAGATATACTTCATGACATAGTCTCAATCATCGCTAACAGAGTAGAACTGCATAGAGCGGCATGCAATGGACCTCAGACATTGACAAAAGGTGAAGCAAATAAGAAGTACACCATGCGTGTACTAATGTCACTCCCTGGCTCTCCTCCACCTCCCCAAGACATGTGCTTGGGAAAAGGGTTACCTGATCACCACTGCCTTTGTCCACCAGTTCCCTCAGGGATGGATTAATCCCTGCTCAGTTTCTTCCCCGCCTCTCCCCACCCCCATCCTGTCCCCAGTCTGGCTGCGCAGATGATGTAAGCAGTAGCCAATCTTGCAGCCAGCACAGTCAGCGGCTGGCTCACTTCCGTGTCCATTAAGGGAAGGCAGACACTTTAGAGAAAGAGCTGGAAAATATTACCACCCACTCCACTCAACCCTCCCTCCCCCAGCCCTTGCCCGCTCTATACTCCCAGGCTTCAAACACACAAACCCCACGAGACCAAGGCTGGGAAGTCCTGAAGGCTAAGAAAAAAGAAACTGGAATCAGAGCCCCATGGCCCCATGGGCCGAGCCATGAGACTGCTCTAGGCATGAGAACAGGTCTTGTGAGAGAAACCCAGAGCATCTGCAGAGCCCTCCTGTACCTTTTCCTTTTCCCCACGCTCTGCTGCAGCAGCAGCTGGCCAGCTGGTACCGATGAAGGGGACATCAGCATTCAATGTTGGGGAAGGGGGGCTGCACAGTGCATCCCCATCACTGAGAGGGCAGGAGGTGAATGCCTGTAACCCAGTACACTCAAGAGGTGAGAGCAGGAAGATTACAAATTCAAGGTCAGCCTGGAGTATGCAGAGAAACCTTGCTTTAAAAAAAATCATTTAAAAAATAACTTTCTCTTTAGAAAAGAAATGGGATTTGTTGTGACATGTTTAGACATATACATCACTACATTTTCTTACCCATTTCTCCTTTTCTCTCTCATCGCCTGCTTTGCTGCTACCCCCCCCCCCCCACACACACACACACACTTCTGTTTCATGACACATAAAATCTATTACCCTCCCATGTTCCTCTTCTCTTCCCTGTAGACCCCTTTCCTCTTGGATTTCCCTTCCGGCTTTTATTTCATTCATATATATGCATATTTATTTATTTGTGTGTGTGTTTTGTTTTGTTTTTGTTTCTGTTTGTTTCTTCATCCGTTATTTGAAATTGTCAGATCCCCTTGTAAGACACAGAACAGACTCAAGCTTTACAGGGACAAGTGTGGGCAGATGGAACCTGGTTCTTTTGCTGAGTTCAAGATTTTCAAAACCTTCTTTTAAGTCTCTATAATGTCTCCCAACTTTTAACCCAGACATAGTGAGCCTGTGGGGCTTCAGGGAGGTGGAACAATCTTTAGGAGATGAGCTTTGGGGAAAGGAGTAGAGGCACTGAACGCCCTTTAAGGCGATCTTGGTATGCCAGCCCCTCCCTCTCTGCCTCTCTTTGAGTTTTGAACCCCTTGGGGTGCTAATGGCTCTGAGCACAAAACTAATGGTGCCAAATAGCTCACAAACTAAACTCTCTGAAACTGTGTGCCAAAATAAACCTTTCTTCCTTTTAAGATGATTGTTCTTGTGTATTTTGTCACAGTCGTGGAAAACATTCCAACTCAGTGTTCAAAGGTTGAGCCTTGTATACTCATGCATACAACTTTCTAGAAAAGAAAAAGAAAAAAACTAATATACGGGTGACCTTAAAAATGAAGGTTCTTGTATCAAAAGATGGCCTAGTCGGCCATCACTGGAAAGAGAGGCCCATTGGACACGCAAACTTTATATGCCCCAGTACAGGGGAACACCAGGGCCAAAAAATGGGAATGGGTGGGTAGGGAAGTGGGGGTGGGGGTAGGGTATGGGGAACTGTTGGGATAGCATTGGAAATGTAACTGAGGAAAATACGTAATAAAAAATATTTTAAAAAAAACAAAAAAAATCAACAATAATTAAAAAAAAAGAAGAAGAAGGTTCTTGATCTACAGGGAATGTAGGAGGGAGGGCACTCTGGGAAAGGCTGTTTTTAGGCAGTCCCAGCCTGAAGACAATTTTTGAACAAGGAATGGAAGATAGTAGCCTGGAAGGAAAACAGATTACCCTATCCCTGTGTGTCTCAGCTCACAGTCAAGATGAGAGGAAGGCTGTTCAAAAAGGGAACACTTAGATGGGAGTCTCTTATTCTGCCTGCCTGGGATACCTCCACCCCCTTCTAGAAATGCACGCTCCATTTTTCCAGAGACAACTTCCTCCCACCCAATGCCAGTTGTATTCTCCTAAAAGCTACCAGCTCTTACATTTTGTTTCCCAGACTACAAGGTAAGCACAAGAGCCAAGGCAGGCCAATGCTTCCTTGAGACTTCCTGAGTTCAACCCCAAGAGAAAAGGGCAGGTCTTCCCCAAGATAAAGATGGATAGACAGGAACAGTGTAAAGATCAGTGATTCCTGGCCTTGGTCTCTTCTGTGTCCCCAGTTGTCCCAGAAGGGGCACTACTCTGCTCACTCTTAGCATGGTTAATGGAATTAATAATTGCCCTTGAGCCTCAGCAGTTTTATGCCAATTCTGCTACGATAACCTGGGTCCTTTTTCTCAAAAGCAACACAATTCAGGGGTGGGGGGGAAAGATACTGCAAATAAAGCAACTAGAAAGCTATGCAGGACCACACACGGCATGGCAGGACATTTGCCTAGCATGAGCGAAGTCCTGGGTTCAATTCCCTCACTAAAAATAAATTATTTAATTAATAAATTAATAATAATAAAGCAACTCCTTCATGCATTTATTTTCTTCCTCTTTAGAACTTCCTTCTTCCTCTCTTCCTATTTCATTCCTTCTATGTTTTTTTTTTAATTTCTGGAGTTTCGTGGGTTTGTTTTTGAGACAAGACCTCAGATAGCCAAGGCTGGTTTTGAACCCCTGATCCTCATGCCCCTACCAACCAAGAGTTGGGATTGCAGGTGTGGACTACCATGCCTGGCTAGTCCTCCTTCTTTTCTTCTTATTTTTAATTTTCTGGTCACTAAACTGGCTTAACCCATACTGATATTCACATAAAGAATTTGAAAACAAGAAAAATCAATCTTCTCTCAATTTTTTCCCTTGGTTTATTTTAGGAAAAATTAATTTTCTAGAACACTCAGTTGAGCCATGGAACACTTTCCAGACACTGCAAGATCATTGTGACTGACAGCTGTCACTCCAAGGGCTGCAGGGACTCTGCTCCTGCCCCTCTGGCAAAGTAAAGCTGACTCCTCTTCTAAAGGTCTCCCCTAAAGAGCATTCCACAGCCTCCTCCTTCTTCTTCTTGCCCCATTCCGGTGCTAAGCACATCCTTCCCCGCCCACCCTCACTCCCTTCCGGAGCACCTGTTGCTACAACAAAGAGAAGCTTGGGGTTGAAGTTTCTGGGCTTGTCCAGGTGATAAACGGGGTCCATTCAGAGGAGATAATGCCATTTGTTGGATTAGCTCTTTTCAATCATCAGGGAAAGCTCTGGGTGGGGAGAGGCATTCAGAGAGCTCTGAGGATATAAAAAAGGTGATTATATTTAAATGGGAGACCTGTCAGCAGGCAAAGTCCTCTGCCAGCTGACACACAGGCAACTTCAATAGCTCCAGTGCGGCAGGCAGGGTGGGATTTGTGGCTCTGCACTCAGACAGCTGCAGCTATCCTAAGGGTGTGGGCCTTTCTCTTTGCCTTGGGCACAAGGGCTCTCTCAAGGGTTTTGTCAGCACTGCCTAAACAAGAACAGATCCAGCCAATGTCCTGCAAGAACTATCACAGGCTCAGAGATTTGAGAGCAATGGACACAGCCTATGTGATGCCACAGGGCTGGGGTTCATTGGAAGCTCTGATCGCCTGGTTTTGTTATGCTGGTGCAGTGGACAGGAACCACATATGGTAAAGGACCAGGACAGAAGTCACCACAGGCATCAACCAGTGTACATGACTGCATTCTAATAACACTCTACACTTATGGACATGAAGATTTGCATTTCATATTATTTCCATGTGCCATTAAATACTATTCTTCTTGTTGATGGTTTAAATGTAAATGTTGGGGCTGATTCAGTGATTAAGAGTATCTACTGCTCTTACAGAGGACTTGCAGTTTGGATCCCAGTACCCATGTCAGCAGCTCACAACCTGTGTCTCCAGTTAACTTCTGACTCCTACACTAAGTCTCTCTCTCTCTCTCTCTCTCTCTCTCTCTGTCTCTTTTTCTCTCTCTCTCTCTCTCTCTCTCTCGGCTCACATATTTGATGTCTTTGGTCTATGGTCACCTGTTTCCATTATGCTCAGCTGGAGGCAAGACTTGAGACACTAGAACAGGGCAGAGCAGAGGAAAGTTGTCCTCTTGGTGTCCACCACCATGCCTGGCTCTTCCTTCTTGTCCTTTAAGTGGTGACACAAAGATAGGGTGCCAGGGACAAGGTACGTCCTTCAAGGGCACACCGAGTGTCTGAATTACTTTTCTCACGTCAGTGCCAGAATGCCCAACAGAAGCAACTTTAAGGAAGGAAGTCTGTTTTGGCTCACAGTTGAGGGGACATGCCCATCATGGCAGGGGAAGCACAGGTCTAGTTGTGCTGACTGAACTGTGTGGCAGCTAGTAATGGATCCTAAGTCAGGAAGCAAAAGAAACAAAGGCTGGTGATCTGCTGGCTTCTTCCCCTTTCCATTCCTATTGAGCCTGAGTCTCCAACCCATAGAAAATACCACCCACATTCAATGTGATTTTTTTTCTGTCCATGATAAACCTCTCTGGAGGCTCTCAGAAGCAAACTCGCCCAGGGGTGTGTCTCCTAGGTGATTCTCAGCCCCGTCAAGTTGACAGACAAGACCAACTATCACATCCAGTGATATTTTGTCCTCCAACTAGTCCCTGCCTCCTAGTTCCTACCAGTTTGCAATAATGCCATTCAATTATGAATTCATTGATGGATTAATAGTTCATTAAGTCAGTGTCCTCGTGATCCAGTCACTTCCCAGAATCCCCACTTCTGAACATTGCATTGGAGAACAAGCCTTCAATACATAAGGACCGGGGGAACATTTCACATCTAGAGCCTGAGGCAGGGAGACCACATTCCACCTCATCCACTTTCCTTGAAAATTAAAAAGCTATCTTAAGACCTTTCTCAAATGCCTGGTTCTTGGTCATTTTCATGGTAGAGTAGGGTCCCATCATTTTACAATGGTATTGGGCACAACTAAAGCATGCCTGATCCTCCAAGCATTCTTCCACCTGTGAGTAACTTCAGTGCTACTCTATGGCTTTAGGTGAATCACTAGACATGGGGTACTGCTCTGGATTCTTGTCCCTACCACAAAGCCGTATTGCAGTCTCGCTCTGTGACAGTTGCTTCCTAACTCATATCATGCTTTCTCTGTAAGATGGGAGCAGTCACGACAGTGTAGAGTTGTTCGTATAGTATCTAACAAATAAGGGATTCACATAACATCTAATGTGCTGTTTGCAAACTAGTAGGGATCCCAAGAGTGTATAGTCTTTCTCCTGGGTCTGGAATCTTCCCCATGTCTTCCTGTCTTTGCTGCTCTGCCCAGCAAGGATGGTTTGCATCCCACTGTCATCTCTCAGGGTCACATCACCCTAGCCCCGTGTCAGTAATACATATTGAATTGTATCCTTACCACAAAGTACTAAAGATTAAAGTCCCAGTACTCTATAATCAAAAGCTACACTTATGTGGAAATGAGATCATCAGACTTAATCAAACCAATAGTCTGATTAGGGTTGCTTTCTAGTTTTCCATCTGGGCATCATTCCTCTGGCTACAGACTCCTCACAGTACATTAGAGCCCTCCATGTTCTCCTGGGTACTTTGGACTCTGGTCTGTTGAGTAGGAAGGGCATCCTACCCCCCCCCCCCCACTAGCTGAGCAATCTCAGTCTTTCCAGCTCTCAGCCAATGGCAATTCCAGAAAGCTCCTCTTTCCACTGTCTCTTTCTCTCTCTTCAAAAAATGACCATCAGTTCTGCCTTCAAATGGTCTGGTTTCATCCTAAGCAAAAAAAAAAAAAAAAACAAAAACAAAAAACAAAAAACAAAAAAAAACTTTGTCTATGTGTGAAATAAATAAATAATGGCTATTCTGGCTTGAAAGCTATCCCTGTGAAATATGCTGAAGGATTACCAACCTGATGTGGTGCAGGATCCATGTGTGGTTCTGCTAAGGGATCCGTGCATGCCTTGCGCTCTGAGATGAGAGTGGTGTTCCTGGCACCAGTATGGAATGGGTGCAAATGAACACACTGAGTGTGAAGCTGGGGAATCAGGGGCAGTCATGACGGAACCCAGCTCCATCCAGCACCAACAACAGGAAGCATTCAAGTTTTGTGAAGAGTTTAAAGAGTATCCGTGTCTTGTACAGCTTGAGGTTGGCTGAGAAAACAGGAGCTGCCATGGTCACTTTGCCCTTTGGATGTTGGAGCATATTGCCAGGTTTTGATGGAAGTCCCCTCTGAAGCCCAGTGTCATGGAACACTGAGTATTTGGGAAGAAGAGAACCACATTAAAGACATTCTGTGCCCAAATATGGTAGAGATGATCAAACGAGAGTGGCCACAGCACTGGCCTGGCATGCTGATGGAGTTGGACACTCTCTCCAAGCAAGAGAAAACACAGACAGAATTGTTATGCTCTTCCTTCTACCCCTGACAGAAGTTGAGGAGACCTTTCAGACACTCCTTTCTCAAAGAGAAGGGGATATGCAGCAAACATTATTTTGGAACATGGAAGGAATCTTCAGTTCTCTACCAAGGACACTTTGGGGAAAGATAATCAAGTACCAGCAAGTGAAAACCAATGCTTCTCAGGAGTGAGAGACTCAAGCAAACTGTTCCGTAAGCATCACAATGCTGGCTACCTCGCTGAGTCACATTGCTATTGAAAACTGTAAAGTCCTGAATACTGTGGCTGTCTTTGAATGAACAAGAACTGCAGTTGGGAGCAGTTGAGTCCCTGTCATTGCTGTCAACACAAAAGGCAAGTTGCAGCACCAGAAACTCTTGGCGATCTTTGTGGAGATGTTTGCTAAGCACTACACTCTCTCTTTGCTACACAAACCACTGGTAGAGGAGGCATCTGCAGAGACCTAGTCAGTGCCGTGTGCACTGGGCAATCAGCTGTGCTCGTTGCTGGGCTCTGGAAAGTACCTGGAATCTTTTCTCACTTTTGCAACCCACCCAAGTCAGTTTCTATCTCCTGATCCATTGCTATTAGCAATAATATCAAAATATCTTCATGCTTCTATGACCAACTTGATCGAGATGAACTTTCCTTCTAAGACCTCCCTAGTTATAAATATTGATTTCCATAGTGATGAGGGTGTCGATGCTTTCTTCAGTTCTTCCCAAGTTCAGCAAAGAGAAGAAATGAGGTAGATATGTTACTTGGATCCCAAGACTAACTTCCAGATTGCTATAGAGTGACTCTCATATCAGCTGCTAACTTCTATTGACCTGTGAACCAGAAAGGGAAGCTTCTGTTCCATCTCCTCACCTCCATTTGTTTGGTGCAAAACAATGGCTTTTTGCAGGGAAGTATGGTCAACCAGAGGCTACAAACACTGGAGAAAGAAGGAATCTGTTTAACAATGGAATAGAGTCACTGAGCTCTGTAGTCTTGCTCCTCTCCACCCAGGATGGCAGTCACTCAGTATGATGCCATCCTGTCTTGGGACCTGGTGTGAAGAGCCCAGTTTCTTCCCCTGATACCTGCTTACTCAGCTTCTATATCCCTTTTTTCCTCAGCTCAGATAACGTCAGGGAAACCTTTCCTTCACTCTCTGGCTATTCTCCGGCTATAAACACAAGAGCCTAAGAACTCACAGCCCCAGGTTCCTCTCAAGGACCTACCACAGCAGTCTACACTGCTAGACTATAGCAGGTCAGTGTCTGCTCCTCCAGCTGTTATCTCTAGAAAGTTCGAATTATGTCTAGTTTTGCTTATCTCTGTATCCCTTGTTTTGGAGTCTACCACACAGCAAATTCTGACAAATATTTGCTCATTTGCAGCACCTGGATTTCCCCACACCCTTCTTTGTGACAGACCACATTTTGCAAAAAAAAAAAGCCCCCCAGTGTCTCTGGTACTGCTGTTCCTCCATTGAGGAGTGACCTCTACGTTCTCTGCCCTTGCACTCAGACAAGACCTTGTGGTTGCTCTGAGAGGATCTGCAGATAAGCTGCTGCCAGACTTCAAGAATTATCTGAGGAAATGCTTTATAGTCTTCTGGCCCCCTTGACATGGCTTACCCAGAGAGCGCTCTACCATGATTTGAGGAACTAGAATGCCTGGAGAACCTCTGATGCTGTGTTCTGACAGAGAGACCCAGCCAAAGACTCAGCTAGCTGCCTGCCAGCAGTGCATGTAAACACAGAAGCAGCCCCAGGGGAGCCCAGAAGCAGCCACTGATGTACCACAAAACCTTGGGGAGCAGAGACAAGCCTCTGCAGCCACACCCTAACAAGTCTAAGTTCCTGACACACGGAACATGACAAATGGTGGTTTTGTACCCCTAGATTTGCAGGCCATTGTGACAATGCTAGAAGCCTCAGGCATTCCTTAGTCCACTGGCTCTCAACCTTCCTAATGCTGCAACCTCTTTTAATACAGTTCCCCAACCATAAAAATTACTTTCATTGCTACTTCATAACTGAATTTTGCTACTGTTATGGATCATAATATGAATATCTGTGTTTCCCAACTGTCTTAAGCAACCCCTGTGAAAGGGTCACTCAACCTTCAAAGGGGTCATGACCCACAGGTTGAGAATCACTGCTTTTGACCCATCTTCACACCTCCCACTGTTCATTGAAGTAACTCTGAAGTGCCCATTGCAGCCTCCAAGGTCCTAAATAACTCAGTAGCAGCCTCTTGGTCACTGTTCATCACCCTCTAGAGAACAAATCCCAGCCCTGACTGCACTAACAGCCTCACCTACATCCTCCTTCTCACCTCTGAGCTGCCACAGCTCATTCAACACTCAGTGATGCCAAGTTTCAGAGGGAGTGACCTCACAGGGCAGCCTTAGCAATTCTCCAGACACTCAAACCTCAGCTTCTAGGAGTCTCCTCGGTGAAGTTTCCTACCTACCTCAGATGCAGAGTTCTTCTCAGTGACCCTGGCACTTTCTAAAAGAGGATTGGAACACTTGCCTTTAAAACTGCCTTATATGCCGGGCATGGTGGCACACGCCTTTAATCCCAGCACTTGGGAGGCAGAGGCAGGCGGATTTCTGAGTTCGAGGCCAGCCTGGTCTACTAAGTGAGTTCCAGGACAGCCATCGCTATACAGAGAAACCCTGTCTCAAAATTAAAAAAAAAAAACAACAACAACAACAAAAACAACTGCCTTATATGATCCGCAGAATCGGCATCTCTTGCAGTGTTTTGTGGAGACGTCACAGTAAGTCTGTTTAGTGACATTCTTATGCAACAGTCTTCATGGCAAAGTATAAGTTTCACGTGTCTCAGAGAATAGCAGTTGTTCCCATCCCATTTCACAGCTGGGGAAACTGAGGTTTAGAAAGATGAAGTCAATTGCCAAGAGTTGTGCCCTGGCTGTTTGGTGGGACTATAACGTGAAGTTGAATCCTCCAAGCCAGCTCTCGATCACTGCTTCACCATAGAGTTAACTAAGCATGCACTGGCTCATAGCATATCTTCAAAGCTCACATTTTCACCTTATAAATCAGCCTTGGTTACAAAGTGGTATATATCTATAACAATTTAAAATTACAAATAGCAACAAAAATATACTATAAAAAGTCAATATATAAAGGATCAATGAGATGAACCAAGGGTTCATCTATCTCACTATCAAGTCTGAAAACCTGGGCCAGAACCAACATGGTAGAAGGAGACAACAAATTCCCAGAAGTTGTCCTTTGACCTTCATATGCATGTCTGTCACAATAACAGAGAGAGAGGGAGAGTAATGTAAATGTTTAAAACATGTAAGTGTAGATCTCTCTCTAAACCCAGCCTCCACTTGCTTTCTCTAGAAACAACCATTATTCAGAGATCTTTCAGATGTCTCCAGAAATGCTGTGTACATGGGTTTAAAAACCTTTTTAGAAGTCCAAGTAGTTTATTTTGCTTACTTTTTATCGTGTCTCTTGGAAGGCAACTCTTAAGATCTCTGGGTTCTTTCTTTTTTCTTGGCTGCATAGTATTTTATGGCAAGACTGAACTGTGGTTTATTTATCCAAGGTCCCTGTTGCTTGGGGTAGCCAAGAGTTAGAGAACAGGGCAGGGGGATGAAGGCTTTGGTGGGAAAGAACAGTAAAATGAGCAGGTACGAAGTTAGGCAAGCAGTGGGGAAGCAGGAAGTGCCTGGATTCCCAGGAGAAGTTCAAGAAACAAAGAACAGACAGACAGGCAGACAGACACCAGCTAGGGACACGTGAGAATGGAGGGGTTCTGAATACATTGTACGACATGGAGAAGAAAGAGTTGCTGAGGTGGCTCAGGGAGGCAAACCTTTGCCTCTAACCTCTCATCCCATGACTTCACAATTCCCTCCCCCCTCTCCTCTTTTTGCCAATCCACCTCTTTAAAACTGAACCCCACCTGAAAGAAAACAAACATGTTACTATTTATTCATGCAGGAAGGCCGGCTGGACACAATAAACACCAGCCTCGGCCTAATTAAGTGAAAGGACGGGGAGGTAATTCAAACCATCTCGGGAAAATATAATCTACCACTGAAGCAAATTCCCACCGTTCGGCAGTCAGGGAAAGGAGAGCAGCCTCCTTGCAGGTTCCCAAGCAGAGAGGGCTGAGAAGGGGGCAGCCAGACAAGAGGAGGTCAGTTTCTAGCCTGCAGGCTCCTCCCCACGCCCCACCCCTGTGCGGCTCACCTGAGCCCAGCACTTGCTCCTCTGAGCTCATTCACAGACTTGTCAGAGGAGCTCCCTTGCCAGCCTGGACTGTTCTGCTAATTCACCAGTGGAAAAATGGACCGGCTCAGATTCCAGGCTGGGGCAACCAGATACCCAGTGAAAATCTGGGCTTGGGGTATACATCTTTCTGCTCTAAGTCAAGGAGAGACTACAAATCAGGGATGCTCCAAATCAGACCCTCTTAAGGCTGTGCCATGGGCAGGATCAACACCTCCACTGGCTTTCCCTCAACCAAGAGACTGCAAGAGTCAGTGGCCAGTGTGAGTGCCCTAATTTGGTTTCTATTGCTGTGATAAAACAAGGACCAAAAGCAACTTGGGGAGGGAGGAGTTTATTTGGCTATTTGACATACAGGTTACAGCCCATCGTAAAGGGAAGCCAAGGCAGGAATTCAAGGCAGAAATCTGGAGACAAGCTAAAAAAGAAACCATAGAGGGGTGCTGTTCACTGGCTATTCCTCAAGGCTTGCTAAGTCTGCTCTCTTATAGCACCAGAGAATACCTGCCCAGGGGTGGCATAGCCCCCTCTCACATCAATCATTCATCAAGAAGACTCCCTACTGACTTACCTACAGGCAATCCGACAGAGATATTTTCCCAAGTTAACTCTAACTTATATCAAGTTGACAAAAATTGCCCAGGACAGCGATCTGAGGATGGTCTCTGGCTTTCACTGAGGACAGTTGACAGACAAAACCAACTAACTGTAATTTTGCACATTTCCCTCCCAACTATGGGGAGTTAGACCCCATAGACACTCAGGTTCAAGTCCCAAAAACCTCTACACTAAAAAACATGCCAAGGTAGGTCAATCTCTTTTTGCCTGGTTTTTTCCTAGTTATTAATCCCTAAAACCAGGGGAATATTCTACCCATGCAAAGCTGCTGAGTCCATGAATAGAATTAAGTAGTCCTTTCCTCTATAGAAGGCCTTTGCTACCCACCCAGCCTGCCTCGTCCCTTCTTTCATGACCCGGTATAACAGTGGGTGATTGATGGAACCTAAGCAGGCCTCCACCTGCTATGAACTGTCCCCAGAGCCAGCTGTCTCATGAGTCATTCTTCCGGGTTCTGAGGGCTTTGTGATCTGCTCGCAGCAGTGGCTGTCAATCTTCCTCCCTCAAACCCACATAGGGCCAAGGTCCCAACCGACCATCTGAAGCCTAGCTGTCCATTCTGGGAGGTTGGCACGCGGGAAGTCATGGTCTGGTCCCAAGAGCACAGCCAAAGTGCAGCCTTCACTCTTTATCCTCTCCAGGGTGAGAGAACAGCCACAGAAGGTGCTTTCATGCCATTACCATTGCTGGCTTTTCCCTCACCCTGCTCCCCATGGGGCACTGCGCCCCCTCACCCCTGCTCCCCATGGGGCACTGCGCCCCCTCACCCCTGCTCCCCATGGGGCACTTCATCCCTTCGATTGACCTGGCCTCCAGCTCTATCTTTCAGCCATTGCATCACCTCTAGGTCCAGTCTCTGGACCCTTTCCCAGGTCACCACACAGCATCTTCGCTCCTGTTCCATGAGGATGACTGTACTCAGCTGCTCTGTCCAACACAGACAGGAAAAACGGGAGATGGCCTCAGGAGCCCTCTCTGGGAACTATTTTTAGACTCCCCTATCCTAACTGAGCATCTTTGCGGTGCCATCTAAAACTCTCCATGACTCTAAAGGTGTTATCACCGGCAGTGTTTTCCAGAAGCACATTGGGCAAGAACTAAAGCCACCGTCCAGACACAGTACTGGGGCACCCTCTGAGAGCTTAAGGCTAGGCAGGGAGTGCCCATGGCTGTCTGTAGGCTCATCCTCACTTGGCATATCTTTTTCTTGGCACTGAGGATAAAGTTAAATTGTCCTTATTTCTCTAGATAGTCTTGGAATTTTTTCCCCAAGTCTTCTAAAGAAATTAACAGATACTTCACAGATTATCCAGAAGCATCCAAGGACCCTGAGATAGAGGTGATTCTGATGCCACAGACCTTATAACCACGGCCCTTCATGCTCCACCCCATTATCTTTGTGCCCTGAGGACTGGGGATGTGACTCAGTGGCAACATGGCTGTGCACCATGCACTAGGCCTGGGGTTCCATCCATAGAACTGCAGAAATAAAAAAAGAAAGTGCTTGCTTAGAGATACTCTAGACTGAGGAAGCCAGACCCATGCCATAGGTGAACACTTTCCTTTGCTGGGTTCAGTGGCACACGCTTGCAGTCTCAGTGCTTAAGGGACCATCTGTGTTTATGCAGCGAAAGTCTGTCTCAACAGCAACAAGAACAATAGCAATAATAAGCCTGGTTCGGGGGGAAATTCCTGTACAAACAGTAGTGCCAGTCACTGAGCAAAAACCTTCATCATCTGGGATAAGGAGGGTAGGGAGAGACCACAGGTCCAAGATGGAAGGAAATAGGAAAAGCCTACTGATGGCATGTAGCTACTGGTGGGAGACCTGTAAGCCCAAGGCTAGACCTTGGCCTCCTTTATCCTGACGGATGAATGCAGCTGGTGTCTAAAGCAGGCTGGTGATGAGGATAGTTCAGTTGAACTCTTTGCAGCCAGACAAGCAGGCAGGACTCTTGAGATGAAGCCTTGGCACCAAGCAGAACTCATCATTTAGGGATGGACGTGTGTGCATCAGTCTGTGACATTCTCCTTACTCACCCAACTTGTGCTCCTGTCCACATCTACTGAGGGTCTCCATACCAAAGGCTCCCATGGTGAGGAGTCCTAATCCCCAGACCCACAGCTCTCTGAAAAAAACTCTAAACACCCTCTTAAAGGATTTTTCTCAGAGCCCTCTAACCTGCAGAGCAGTCAGGCCTTCCTATGGAAGTCCCTGCTGGGAGCCAGGGAGAACATAGTTGCCCCTTAAACATTTGTAAAGTCTGAGGCACTGTGGCAGGGAGCCAAGACAGGCACTGGAAGATGGTGTTGGCCTCAGGGGAGTAACCTTTGTGCGTCCATGAGGCATTCTTCAAGAGTTCAAAACATCTGTAGAGAAAATAGAGGCAGGACTAGCAGAGTCTACAAAGATAACTTTAGTGGGAGGAGAGAAAAGGAGATATTCTGAGGCCCTACTTTCCCCGGTCAAGCATATTCTAGACAGGATGACGGCACGGGTGTGCTTGAAGCTCCTCAGAGATCATGGGCAACTTCACAACTTCTACTTAGGCCCTCCTCGGGTCCTGTACAAAGGTATATGGCCACATCTGAACTGCCAAAGGGGATGGATAATGGATGGGTAGGTAAATTAATAAGTGGGGAGTAGATAGAGAGACAATGGATAGAAGGAAGGAAGGAAGGAAGGGAGGAAGGGAGGAAGGAAGGAAGGAAGGAAGGAAGGAAGGAAGGAAGGAAGGAAGGAAGGATAAATGTGTGAGTGGATGGATGATGGATGGATAGATAGATGAATGATGGTTGGATAAATGAATGTTTGAATGGTAGCTTGATAGATGATGGATGAGTAGATAATAATAATGAGGTGGGTGGATAAATGGATGGATGACAGATGGATAAATGGTGAGTAAATGAACACACTCATGCTTACATAAAGGATAGGTGGATATATTGGTGAGTGAATAGATAGATCAATGGCTTGGTAGGTGTTGCAAGTGGATAAGTAGTTAGCTGGGTGGGTGGATGAATGGAGTACTTTCATATGTAAATGGAAGGGTGGGGAGGTAAACAGACAGGTGGGTAGGTGCTGTGAATGAGTGGATAAATAGATGACAGTGGGTGGGTGGGTGGATGGATGGATAATGGATGGATCGATCGATCGATCGATGGATGGAGAACAATCTAAGGCAGTTTCTTAAATCTACTCTTGTTACTTGCTTTGGTATGCCAGGCACTGTATACTGAAAAAATAAATCTTGCTTTCATTGTCAGGAGGGATCAAATACATCTTTTCCTCTGAGTAAATGAGAATACTCGGAACCACCAAATTTACCTTTAGGTCTCTTATTAAAACCACTTGGTCAGTTATGCCCACCACCTCCCATCCATCAGTCCATCTGTAAAGAGGAAGGGCAGGGCAGTCAAAGATACGGGGAACAACAGCAGTGGGCGGGACATGGACTAAGCAGCCTACGTGAAGAGAGATGTCTCGGACACTGTTTCTCAACTAGGAGAAACAGCGCTCAGACATAGTGCCTCCCATCACTAAGACAACAACTGAGGGTACAAAACATGGTTGCAGCAAAGCACCTCCATGGGGCGTGAGTTCCAGAGCCAGTGTCTCATGAGAACAAGGTAACCTGTTGATTCCTTCCACTGGTGAATGCATCTGCCTCCTGCTAGCTCAATGACCTGTTTCAACTCCCAGGGAAGCCGTGAATGACAGCACCAGTACCAGGCTCAGGTTCCCGTCACCCCGTGCAAAAATCTAACTTACTCATTCTATCCCTGTTCTAAAGCCCTGTTCTTTAATGTCCACTGTAACTCCATTGCCACATGCACACTCTGGCTACCGACTGTAATAAAGCAACTGATGGTGAGAAGTTACCTCTTATATCCACCACTCAGAGACAAAGGCAGAGGAGCACTGGGGAAGAACTATAAAGGACATTTGTGACAGCTGCATTTTTACTTCTGGAGCTGATCTGCAGGTAGAAGATGACAATGCGCTGTGCTGGGCAGGAACCACTGAGGAGAAAGTCCTTCCTCTCGCTAACTGCCCTGAAGGAAAAAAGTAATCAGTGACCATTGGCGCTGCAAGAACCTGGGGAAACAGCCCAGTCTCCTCGGAGCCATTTCTCTTCCTCTGGAAGCCTGCAGGACAACTGGAGAGAGTAAACAGAACCAAGACACAAAAGAAGCCCCATTTCTGCATGCCCACATTACATGAAGTTCTTGAGGGGGGTTTGAGTGAATAAAGTTGAAGACGCCCTCCTTTAAAACATAATTTTTTTATTTAATTAGATGAAATTGTATCTGTTATCATTCGTACCTCCTATCTCTGTCTTTGCTTATTTTATCTTGCTGTTCCATCAGCCTAATTGTGGAGGTTCAACCTTAGATGTCAAAAGGCAGAGGAGAGAAAGACAAACCAAGAGAAAGGCCAACAAACTAAAAGAAATAGTAGACTTTTGTGTCTAGGAAGCATCATTGAGAGACAAAGGATAGGGGTCTTGGGTGAACTAGATCTGAGCTCAAATCCCAACTCTATGATTTTCTACCAGTCATGTGGATTGGAGCAAGTTACTTAACTTTCCTGACCCTAGCATAATTAATTATAAAATAAACCAATTGGTGCAATGTTTGAGATGGTAATGTATATTGGAAAAAGACAATAACAAATTCAGAAGGCTAATGGAAACAAGCCAGTCTTGATCGTAACAATTCTGAAGAAAAAAAAAAAATGGGGGTGGGGGTGAGGGAGACAGGCATAGTGGAAAGTTTTTTTTAAAGGGGGGGGGGGGTCATGGGGATGCTGATTTGACAGGAGAGGAGACAGTGATGTTTGATTTGTTTTTATTTGTTCTGTTTTTGAGACAGGGTCTCACTGTGTGTGTTCCAGGCTGTACTAAAACTTATGCAGATCAGGTTAGCCTTGAATCACATAGGTCCACTTGTCTCTGCCTTCTAAGTGCTGGGATGAAAGGCATGTGCCACTGTGTCCAGCCCATGGTGGTGGTTTTTTTTAAAAACTGTCAAATCCCTTTCCCATCTTGGACTCAGTTAAGTAACAGACTCCCTGAAACTTTCTAACTCTCAGAGTCTGAGATAAGCAGGCGCCAGCAGACAGCTAGGCTCCTGCAGTCACTCTGATGAACTCTAATCACACCTCGTATTGAAAATGGCTCATAACTATCTCTGTCTTACAACGTACTACATGCAGGTTTGGATGAGGGTGAAGACTTATGTAAACTCTATATGGTAAGCACTGCTTATCTTGTACACTGATGGAGGGTGGGTGCCTGTGTTCAAGAGCATGTGTTTGTACATGTTCCTGGGGATTGAACGCAGGGCTTCCCGAATGTTGGACAGGTGTGCTACCCCTCCAGACCAAAGCTTCTGATTTGAAAGCTTTGGAATATAAAATACTATCCTTAAAGAGTCTCATCACAAATATTCCACAGCCTAGAGCTCATATAATGATGTAATAAGTGGATCATCAGTAGCTCAGAAGTGAGGAAAAAACAAAAACAAAACAAAACAAAACAAAAAAAAACCAGAGGAACCTGTCATTTCACCCAGCCTGTCCGATTTTTTAACAACAGAAGAGAAAAGCTAAGTCACCAGAGGGCCGATTAAGTGTCCTGTGTCCTTTGTTGCTAAGGTAGAGTGATTAGAATAGGCGCTAGTTCCAATGCATCCTCAGGAGGGAACATTTCTTTCTCTGCATGGATTACAGATCTAGTCAAAAATAGAAAACCATAGGCGTTTTATCTTTTGACTCTGGTCTGACTCTCAGCAAAACAACCAGGTGAAATATTGTCAGTCGACTTCAGCCCTCCCTTCCCTCATCATGCATCCAAGCCAGCAGATGGTTATTAATAAGCATCTTCACCTGCCTCTGCCCTGGGTTCTGTGCACAGGGAATGACCTCTGACCCCTGACCCCTGACCCCTGACCCCAGACAAGCTCAGGCGCAGGCTGGCTAAGCTACCTCTAGGCAGCAGGGGGAATGCAGAAGCAGCAGTTAGGGAGAGAGGAAGAGGCAGAGGAAAAAGCCACCACAGGGCTGAGTGGTGGAGACCAACCATATTTTAAAGAGACAGGCTAGCCGGGAGCAAACTAACAAATTCATGCGGGACAGTCCTCCTTACACCACTCACTGCCTTAAGCACAGCTTTGCCTTGGAGACCCAAACTGTTCTAAACTTGAGTTCAGATGGAGCCTGACTCCCTCAGGAGAAACCAATCAAATCCTACAACTGCTTCATTGATTCCTAGAGACTGATAGTGGCCCGGTAAGGCTAATGATTTTGAAATCATTGAAATCAGTTTTCATTTAGAATTACTTAAACAAACAAACAAACTCTGCACCCCTCCGCAGAAGGGCCCTACCCTGCCTTGTACACCGCTGACCACACCCACCATGGCTCTACCTAGTGGGATTTTTTGGAGAATCCCTAACACCAAATACAAGGTAGGGGAGGGGCATACGGGGGCTTTCTTGTGGATGTGGTTTGCCAGGAGACAGCTGCAACCCCAGGCTCTGCTCTGTTTGTGAGTGTAACAGGGAACTCCGAACTCCAGTCTGGAAAGATCAAATTGTGTTGTAATAGCCACCCCAGGAGGCATGGACGCGTTTTTTTAGGGCACTATTTCACGGTAGAGGGACCATATACATGTCATGGACGCTTCTGCGTCCCACTGTTTCCCTCCAACCGCTAGGATCCTATGTTTCCTAGACAGAAGCCCAGCGACTAAGAAAGCAGAACCTACTCAAAGTCCATGGAGGTCCCTAACCCAGTCCCCAGGAAAAGAGGTGTCTGGAGTCCATTGGATGCCTGCTCTCTCCTCCCCGCCCAGCCTCACACCCACTCCCCTGGGGAACTAAAACAAACAATACTTTAGAAAAGTCCTTGAAAGAAAAGGGCGGAGTCGGGACCTTCTTGCTAAAGTAGTCCCCACCTGTCCTTCGGCTCTGCCCTCCCCCCAGCGCGCCCACCCTGTGTGCCCCCTCCCCCCCTCCTCCTTTTTTTCTTTTTCTTTTCCCCTTTGTTGCTCAGTTTTTAAAGGGCAGAGTTGACAACTCTGGCTTCAGCAAAGCCAACCGTGAAGCCAGACAGAATCAGCTTGGAGCTGCTGACCTAAGTGTTCCGCCCCTCCTCCACCCCTGACCCAGCCTCCCACCCCAGGCTGCACGTGGCTGCGGGAGTGGGGAGGGGAGAGAAAGGGGGAAAGAAGGGCAGCCGCACCCTTCTTCGGTCACCGTTCTCTGGCTTCCTGGGAGATTATGACACCTTAGGAAGAAAGGTAGGATGCCAGACAGCACAAAAGAGAACTCCCAAAGTCTCACTGAGAGATGCTCTCTATTGAGGACTGCCTCTGTGGAGAGCCATCAACCCGATACCACTATGCTAAAAATAACTTCGCCAGAGCTTGGGATGTAACTGGGTTCGTAGAGTGTGTGCCTCACACTCGTGAGTCCCTGGGTTTAGCCCCTAGTATCTCATTAAAACCCTGTGTAGCAGCGCATGCCTATAATCCCAGCACTCAAGAGAGAGGGGCAGCGGGATCAGAAGTCCCAAGTCACCCTTAACTATCTGAACTAGAAACCCTTCCTCAAGCAAAACAAGACAAGAACAAGGAAAGACTTCAGGGCCTTAGAGGAAGTAAATTCCTTGCTCACATTCAAAACTGGAGAAAGGGCCTGGTTTTTCTGGTTTTTCTTACACTAACTGGAACCTGTATGGTACCATTGCTCTAAGACCTGAGATGGCTCTGTAAAGTCTAACATTTTCCCCTCTTAACTACAGTTTGTATTTTGAGCAAATTGCAGATTTACATGCAGTAGTGAAAAAATTATAAGCCAGACCCTGGTGGTTTTGTCCAGTTTCCTCCCAGTAAGAAGGTCTTTGGAAACTGGGTAGCACGGTGTCACAGCTGGGATATTGTTGCCTATTGTGAGAGGACTATTTCCAGCATCAGATCCCTCCCTCCCCTCCCACAGCTACATCCACGTCCCTCCCACACACCCACTCCTCCATCCCCATGAGTTGCTGTTTCGTTATTATAAATAGAATCACATGTGACCTTTTTGAGGTTGCTCATTTGCTGGGTTGGGACTATCTCTCAGTGGTACAGGGCTTGTCTGGCAGGCAGGAGGCCCTAGGTTTGATCTTTAGTCCTATCTTAAAGGAGGCTGCCATTCTTTCAGCATAGTTCACTAGAGATTAGCCCAAGTAGTTGTCAGTAGCTTATTCTTTTGGATGGCTTAGCAATATTCACTCTATCATGTGAATGGATGGCAGTCGGGTTAGCCATTCACCTGCTGGAGGACTTCTGGGCTGCCTTCAGGTTTAGGGGGGAGGGGTCCTATCCACATTTGTGTCCTTATCTAATTGAGTCTTCTTTCTCTGTGGTAATTGTCCATGAGCAAGTACCTGGATCTTATAAGAATTGCATGTTTAATGAGGCACCTTTTAAAACTCTTTCCCAAAACTGCTTTTGATGTGCCCCTCCCCCAGGTGGCACCTTCATCATTAAGGAGTCTCAGTATAACCAGCCCCATCCATTCAGGAGTCTGAGTCCACAGATTTAATGTATGAGTATCCACCAGGGCTGGAATTCAGAGAGATGAGTGTGGGATGTCTCTCTTGCCCCTGGAGCTCTCTCTGCAAATTCGGGCAAGTGGTGGTTCCTTAGCCTACCAGTGAGGGGGCGTTTTTGTCTCTCTGATAATGAGCTAGAGAAAGGTGGGCCCTGGTGAGGATGGAAGCAATCCAGAGATGTGATCAAGAGGGCAGGCCCCTTCCTGAAGAAGCAAAAGAGAAGTGACAATTCTTTCAAAGGAATGAATCCGAATCCCCCAGGGAATGTTTTCAGTGCTCACAACATACGCATTCCACGCCGTCCAGACTGTCCTAACTCAGTGAAGACCACAGCCTAGAGAGCCTATATATTAGAGCATCAATGTCTTAGTTAGGGTTTTTTTTTGCTGTGGAGAGACACCATGGCCACAGCAACTCTTACAAAGGAAAACATTTAATTCGGGCTGCCTTACAGTTCAGAGGGTTATTAGTCCATTGTCACCATGGCAGGAAGCATGGTGGCAGGCAGGCAGATGTGACACTAGAGAGGGAGCTGAGAGTTCTATATCAGGATCAGTAGGCTGCATGAAGAGAGAGGGATCCTCTAGGCCTGGCTTGAGCCTCTGAGACCTTGAAGCCCACCCCCAGCAGCACATTTCCTTCAATGATGCCACACCTACTCCAACAAGGCCACACCTCCTAACAGTGCCATTCCTATGAGCCTATATAAGCCATTTTCACTCAAACTACCACAATTAGCATCAACACATTGCCTCACTAACGTGCAAATATAAGCATATGAAACACTCCTCTTGTGTATATGTGGTTATATGAGCACACACACTTTTTTTATTATTATATTTTCCATCCATTATCTTACCTCAAGTTAGAATTTGGCATGGGACTGTAACTACAACGTTTTCTAACTTACAGGATTCTTCTAATGGTCTCCACCAACTAAGTCTCCCTTACCTTGAAGCAGGATAGAAAGACAAGACTATAGGGGGGAACTGGAGGTGGGGAGGCTTCTAGGAGATGTTGAGACAGGTTCAAGCTGTGTAGTCCAAGCTGCCCTTGAAGCAATCCTCCTGCTGTGTAGCTCCCCTGTTTCTGGAATCAACGCAGACAAAGAAAATTAAGGAAGCATAGGCAGAGATAGGAACTCTTTGTCCTTGCTGGCTGAGATTCAAAAAAGACGATCATAAAAAAATGTTAAGTGTAAGTTTCTGCTTGAGTCATGTGATACACACTCACGTGGTGAGGCCGACTCACGCCGTGTTTTGCTGAAGCAGGACCCACGGGAGAACACATGATGCTTGGAGAGAGTATAAATAGGACTCAGCAGACAGTGATGGCATGCTTGCATAGCTAGCTTTGCAATGCTTCGTCAGTCTCATGTCTTTGTGCTGATCTTCTCTTTGTTGAGAGACACTCAGCAAGGAACTTATCCTAGTGTCCCTGCTAGTACTGGTCACTCCCACTGACCAGTGCCAATTTGGCCGAGGCCTGGCAGATTCTGCTAGATCATGGCACCACTGCTGACTTGTGTTTGCTATCCTACTGAACTGGACTGTTGGTATCCTGACAGAGATTGGAATCGCCCCCAGAAACTACTTCTAAACAGGTCCACATCCCCTGTCCTAGTTACTATCTTTTCTCCCCTTCCTTTGGTCGATGTGACTAAAAGGGGGGTTGAAGTGTTTGAGAACCTTTTTAAAGTAGGTTTTGAAAATCTAAGCCTACTAAAACCCAACACAGTGGAAGTTTTCTGGGTTTAGAAGATTTAGGAGTTCAAGATTATTTTCATATACATTGTGAATTCAAGACTACTTGACAAGTCCCTCCCCAAAAAAGGAGACTCTCAAAACAGGAACCATATTTACAGTCAAACATAGCTTGAATTCCTTGAGACCTACATATGACAAGTATTCCTTTGTCCTTTTTGATCTGTAGTTTTATCTCATTGGCCCATCATGTACCTCAGAAACCACCTGACTGTTTCTTTTACTGGAGTAAAGTTCTTTAGTAAAGATGATTATACTCACCGGGAACTTATGACTGCAACTTTTGGCTGCAGTACAAGCTCTTGAAAGTCTGAGACAGGAAGATTGCCTTATGTTCAAGGCCATCCTGGACTACAGAGTGAGCTCCAGACCAGCCAGGACTACAGAATAAAGACCCTGTTTCAAGAAAACAAGAACAAGGTCCAGTCATAGTAGTGCACATTTATAATGCCAAGCGCTCAAGAAGTAGAAGCTAAAAGATCAAGTTCCAGGCTAGCCTTGGTTTCATATGGAATCTGAAGCCAGTCTGAGCTACTTAAGACCTGTTTCAAAAAAAATCAAATTATAAAATAAATAAGTATACCAAAAAGCTTACACAAATTATAAAAATACAAAAAATTCTTTTTACATAATATTTTAATTGGAAAGATATTGTCATTCAACATATTTTGATCATGCTTTTCCCCTCTCTCAGATCTGTCCAGATCCCCCCCACACACACACACACCTCTATCTCCTCTATCTCTAAAAATCAAACAAAACAAAAGATTTTTTAAAAATAATAAAGAAATACACAGGGCCTGGAGAGATGGCTCAATGGTTAAGAGCACTGACTGTTCTTCCAGAGGTCCTGAGTTCAATTCCCAGCAACCACGTGGTGACTTACAACCATTTGTAACAGGATCCAGTGCCCTCTTCTGGTGTGTCTAAAGACAGTTACAGTGTACTTGTCATATATATAAAATAAATAAATAAAATCTTTAAAAGAAGAAGAAGGAGAAGGAGGAGAAGGAGAAGGAGGGGGAGAGGAGGAAGAGGAAGAGGAAGAAGAAGAAGAAGAGGAAGAAGGAGGAGAAGGAGGGGGAGAGGAGGAAAAGGAAGAAGAAGAGGAAGAAGAAGAGGAAGAAGGAGGAGAAGGAGGGGGAGAGGAGGAGAGGAGGAAGAGGAAGAAGAAGAAGAAACACACATAGAGAATACCCACAAAAGCAAAATATGCAAGCAAAACACCAATAAGCTTTAAAAAAAAAAAAGCCCAAGCAAAGCAATATGAGACAAAAAGTCTAAAAAAATACCACTGAGTTCATTTTGTTGCCCAATGACTCTGAAGTGTGGTTAATATACCCAGTAAGATTCCAATGGAGAAAACTAATTTTGCTAGGTATCTCAAAAAAAACCTTCTCAGGCAGCAGCTGTGGGATCACAGGGATGACCCAAAGCATCCCTCACCCAGCCACTTTCTCGTTTTATAATGGAAGTTGAGTAGAACTGTCAATCACCCAAAGATCTGCAGAAATAGAAGCAAAGAAAATATCTACTCACCATGAGACCACCATGAATACCTCAATCATTTAATGAACGTTTGTTCTGCAGAAACAAAAAGTGTCACCTCAGCAGACAGCCCCGTGCCACAAGTTTCATGAGCAGACACTGGCAAGGACCACCAACCTCACTATCAGCACAGACTGGAGACTTATGTCCACCCGACACCCTACCCCCAACCCCAAGCATCCTGAGACAGTCTTCAATCTAAAGGTGTGCTCTCAAATTCTGTTCCAACTAAAGGGAACGGTGGCAGTCACATGACTCCTTGAATGGTTACATTATGCAACTCAGCTTAGAATAGATTCCTTCTGACATAGGTAAGAGGACAGAGATGAGTTCCAAAGAGGACATGTTCAGTAGACCATAGGAGCCTGACCTGGAGGTCAGAGTAATTAGCAGTTCTATTAATAAAAGTCAGAACACTGAAAGGTCCCCCCCAGGGAGTCATGGGATAAGTGAATGCTTTCTTACCTACCAGACCAGTGGTTCTCAACCTTCCTGATGCTTTGCCCCTTTAATACAGTTCCTCATGTTGTGGTGAACCCTAACCATGAAATTATTCTGTTATTACTTCAATTTTCTACTGTGATGAATCATAATGTAAATATCTGTGTTTTCTGATTATCTTAGGGAACCCCTGCAAAAGGGTCTTTCAACCCCCTCCAAAGGGTCCTGACCCACAGGTTGAAAATCCATATACTAGACCATAAGATGCAGTGCTTTATAAAGACCCTGAGGATCCTGAGCCACTAAGCACTGTCTTAAATGTTTGAGTCATATCAGGATTCAGCAAGACTTCAGCAGGATGCTACCAATACAAAAAGGTTGGAAACTGCCAACTTAGGAGTGTAGCCCAACCCTACTAACTTCACTTGAGATTTTTTTGCTACCCGTCCATACCGTCTCTTGAAGGTTGTATTAATAGCTCTATAAGGATTATTTCCTTCCAAATTCTTTCCTAAAAGGCTAAAATAATGGTTCATTGTATGCGTCTTGGGATGCCCCTGCTCATGGGGACAGTTGAGAGTCATAGCTAACTTTACCCTGTTTCTACCCTCAATGGTCACATAAATATGTATTATATAACACCCCCCACACCACCCTGTGCTCAGGATGAGGAATTCTCTCTACAAGCAAATGGCAGTTGCTATATAAGCTGGATCACAGAGTGAGATGCCCAATTATTTCTATTTGAGACCAGGCAACTGGACTGTGTTCGTGCCATGGTTATTATGAGGAATGGCACAGTTGTTTCATGTTTCAACATCCCCTTTGCCAAAGCTTACCACCACCACTCCCTTTATACACACACACACACACACACACACACACACATGCACACACGCACACACACATACACACACACGGGGCAAGAGCTAATGACCCTTCTTCAAGTAGTGGTCTATAATGACTATTAATTTTTGCTTTAAGGGATGCAGTTTTTCAACAAAACTTAAATAAGTGTAACCCTAAAAAACCGGAGTAAAGAATTTTCCGCCTCTCAAATACATGAAGTTAGCGTATTTTTTATTATAAAAGAAAAATGAATGCAAGGCCCTCCTGGTTTGTACATGTCTGTCTATAAATATTTTAACATAATCAGGAGCACATTGTATCTACCAACATCTGTCCTGCTTTGGCGTTGTAGAAACAACACATGAAGGTTTTGACGAGGACACCCTCCTTCATCGCCCTTTAGTCAAGATACTGTAAATCCAGAAACCTTGACCTTGGCCTCACTCCTTGCTGGGTCTATATGGCCCATCTCCACCAAGAATCTGTCTAAGTCAGCTCAGAAAGAAGCCCGGAGTCTTCATCGTTAATCAAAGTACTAGAGCATTTTTGATATTCAACTGCCATGGCCAACTTCAGCAGGAACCCAGTCAAGTGTATGAGGAGGGTGAAGTATATGTGTCTGTGTCTCTGATGGAGGATGACGCACATATGCTTCGGCCTCGGATGTCAGTCCTCATCTCCCACCTGGTTTGAGACAGGATATCTTTGTTGTTCTTCTGCACAGGCCAACCTGGCTGTCCTCAAAGCATCCAGGGAGTCTCTGTCTCGTCAGAGGAGCACTCTATTCACAGACTCCTGTGACTGCAATCATTTGGTCAAAGGACTTAAGCTCAGGTTCTGATGCACTTTGCCCACTGAATTATCTCCCCAGTCCCCAGGCAAGTGTTATTAGACAGAATCCTGCCCATTTCCCTCTGCTGCTTCCCACTCTGGTTCCTAGGTTACAAACCACACTTCTCTCTACTGTAGTCAGGACTAAGTCCAGTTTGGCTTCTAGTTCTCTGTCCCCTGTAACAATAGGCCTGATAAAATGGGTTTGGATGGCTATAGCTCCAGGGTCCTTTTCTCTGTCATCTCCTGGAATTTATGTATACCCTCTCCAGCATGGCCTTCCGTAGCTGTTGACGGCATCCTGTTGTAAGGGTATATTGTGATTTATTTAGATTTCCCGTGATTATTGACTGTTCATTAGTTTCTTTACTTTTTTTGAGATAGTATTTCAAATATCTCAGGCTAGCCTTGAACTCACTTTGTAGCTGAAGATGGCCTTGAACTCCTGATGTTCCTGCTCTGACTTTAGGGGCTTTCACTGCCCCAACAGGCTTAGCTCCCCATGCCCCTCATTTTCAATTTAGCCTATTTTTAAAGTTTTCAGTGTTTCAGGCTATCTTCTTGAACACTATTCCATAATGACTAGGTGTGGTCACTCATGACCATAATCTCTGCACTCGGGAGAATAAGGGGGAAGATAGGGCATCTGACACCAGTCTGCACCACTGGACTACAAAGTCTGGTTTCAAAGAAAAAACAAAGTAGCATTGGATACTGAAACATTACAATTCATTGTAGAATACACTCTTTAATTAAAGACTCACTTAAAAAAAAAAAGAAGAAGAAGCAATAAAGAAATAGAGAAAAAGAAAGAGGAGGCAAGAATATAGGTGAGTTGGTAAAGCACTTGACTAACGTGCATGAAGCTCTGGTTCAAATCCCCAGCACCACATGAAACCAGACATGGCAGCACTTGCCTGTAATCCCAACAAAGGCGGAGCCAGGAGGCTTAGAAGCTGAAGGTCATTTTTAACTATGTAGTGAGTTGGAGGCTCCAGCAATCATATGATGCCATCCTTTGGAAACAGCCTTCATGTTGCTCCACAGACCTGAACCTACAGAAGAAGGTGTTGCTGAAGAGATGAGCGGCCAAGCACAGGGCTGTCTCACCCCAGAGCCCGGCCTATATTTAGAACACTGAGACCAAATATCCCATGACTCTGATGAAAATCCAGCTGGCCTCCCTGGGGAAAGTGAACCCGTATTGGCAACACAGTCACATTATTGGCTTACCTCTTATCTTAAAATGGTGAGACTCTGGGCTGAGCGCAAACCTGAATTGTCTTCATCTCTTTAGCTCCCAGAGTTCACCAGCTTGCCCAGCCTGCTGTGTGCTTTGAAAAAAAAAAACAAGCAAACAAACAAACAAACAATGGTTTTCTCCTCCTCAAACACCCGAGTCCATCTAGAAACAAAACCCAAGCTTACCTTCTTGGAAAGACATTCACTGCACCCCTAATTTGGAGTTGGAGCCACCAGCCCCAAAGAAATAGGCTGTCCAGTCCCTCTTTGGCCCCTGTACAAAGCCTGTGTAAGCCTGACCAGCTCAGACCAGAACAGACTGGCAGAGACAGAGCTGAAAGAGGTTCCTGGCTTGGTGTTATGCCTCTGGGAGCCAAAGCCTCCCTAATTGTCAAGCAAGGTCTTCTGGGTCTGGTAACAAAACTTTAACCTGTAAGTCTCACTCCAAACTTTTTGATGGGGTTGGGGAGTAGGGAGGAATAGAAGAGAAAATTTAATGAGAAAGGCAGAGTCCAAGGAGATTCTGCATCTATTTTGCTAAGGAGGCAGATGTAAGAGAATTGTCACAAGTTTTATGTAGCAAGTTCCAGGTGAGCCAAGCTACACAGTGAGACCCAGTCTCAAAATCCAAAGTAAAAGAAACAAATTATAAAACGTTAACTTCACCCTGTGCTATGCAAATCTGCACCTGGCTGCTTTGTATCAATAGATCTGTCAGCTTTCGGAAGCAGGCTGGGCAGATGTGGCTCAGCACCATCCGGGTCCTCCCGGCTGTGGATGGCTTTGACATCTCCAGCTGTCAACGTTTGTTTTGAAACCTGCTCTAAAAATAAATAAATAAACAAATCAACCTTCCTTCCTATAATAACATACCATGCAAACAGCAGGGCTCTGTTTATGAAGCCAGACAGCTTTCTCTGAAGGAGCTTTGAGGTCTCAGACCCCCCAGTGTCTTCCGCTGACCCTTAGGAGAACGTTGCAAATTCTCTTAGCAGGAAAGTTGCTACTCTTAGACTTGGTTAGAAATGAGATAGTTCTTCATGTCCAAGGACCCGTATCAATCTAGGAGCTTTATACATTCGTACAGCTTCGAGTCCACTTGCCTGCAGATACGGGAAGTCTCAGTAGTATACCCCAGTTTAAGAATTTCTCGAGAGCCAGCAAGATGGCTCACCAAGGTCCCTGCCAGGTTTGAGAATCTGAATTCCATCCTTGGAACCTACCTGGCGGAAGAAGAAAATTACCTCCTGCAGGTTGTCCTCTGATTTCCATGCATGTGCCTTAGTATGGCCATGTCCCACCCGCAACACACACACACACACACACACACACACAAATAAGTAAATGTAAAAGACTTCCATATCTGCCTGAGTATTCCTGGAGGACTGAAGTCACAACCTAACCACCTTCAAATTTGCAGCACTGAGCTCCAAGCCTACAGTCCTCCATGTGTGTTGGTTTTGATGAATGAATGCAAAAGATGGATTCAAAATGGATGTAATTATGCAGCAGCCTAGGATGCGGAGATGGTTGCATTCATCACCTTCCTATGCTTCTTCCTCCACTGTGGTCCAGCCACATGGATGGCTGTTTCCATTCTCTCCAAACCCTACAAAATTACACAAATTTACATGTTCCTTGATCCACATAGATAAGTCCATTCCCATGGTGACCTCCCACAAGTAAAGTGTCCTGGTACAATCTTGACTGCACAGACTTTGCAGGAAATGAACAATGCCCAGAACAGGCAGGGCCTGTTGCTACCCTCCAAGGACAACCTGTAAGCTGCCTCTGCCTCCTCAGGTCTTTGTATAACAACGTCCAGTGCTGTCTGAGTCACACATTAGCGAGCCTAATGAGCAGCAAGTCTATTTTTACCTGATCATCATCTTTCTCCTTATAGAGCATCACATGGCGCCTGTCCAGGGCCTGGGTGAACTGGTTAATGGTAGGAAGTACTTTGAGCCACTTATAGAAGATGGCTTTTTGCCGCTGCAGCCTGATGTAGCAGGACCATTTAATGAAGTGTGTGAGATCTCTTTTGAGATAGGTGGCTTGCCCAGTGCCAAAGTTCTTGGGCCTTTTCTCAAACAGAGGATTGACTACCTTTTTGGCCTCCTTTTTCTTGATGATGGTGGGGGCTGGGGCCACCTTCTTCTTCTTCTTAACCTTCTTTCCTTTGGCCATCTTGCTCAGCTTGTGGAGAGAGAAAGAAAAAAAAAACAAAACGAGAACCAGCTTCTATAACTTGTCCTTTGTTTGTTCTCTGTCTTCTATATGTGTGTCACAGCACATTTGCTCACACCCCTTCTCCAAAATAAACAATAAATCAAGTAAATAAATAAGTGGGAGACAGACAGACAGAGAGACAGACCAGGTATACCCACAAAGAGACAGAGAGATAGAGATGGAAAGATAGAGAGATGGAGAGATAGAAAACTAGAGATAGAGGCAGAAATAGTGGAGGGAGAGACAGAGAGACAGACCAGACAGACACGGAGAGACACAAGAGAGATAGAGACAGAGCTATAGAGAGACAGAGAGACAAAGCCAGAGAGAGAAAGAGACAGACAGAAACGGGGGTGGGGGTCAGAAATACCTGAAGCAAGATTAGGAAAACAGAACAAAACAAACCTTGCTTTTGGCCATGGTGGAAGGGTGCACAGGAACAGCAATGATGCATTCAAGTGCTGTGCACAGGACAAAAGTACAGGCCAGAGACAAAGCAAGAGAAGAAGCAAAGGCTACTGACCCATGCTGAGAAGAAAGCTGCTGGCAAAGGGGACACCCCAACTAAGAGACCACCTTTCCTCCAAGCAGAAGTCAATACAGTCACACCTTGGTGGAGAACAAGAAGGCTCAGCTGGTTGTGATTGCCCATGGGTAGACCCCATTGAGCTGGTAGTTTTCCTGCCTACCAGCTGTGGGTGCCCTACTACATCATCAAGGGAAAGGCCAGGCTGGGGCACCTGGTCCACAGGAAGACATGCACCACTGTTGCCTTCACACAGGTTAATTTGGAAGACAAGGGTGCTCTGGCTAAGCTGGTAGAAGCCATTAGGACCAATTCTTTTTTTTTTTTTTAATTTATTTACATTTCTTTTATTATTATTATTATTATTTCTCAATTACATTTCCAATGCTATCCCCCCCCCACTCCCCTACCCACCCATTCCCATTTTTTTGGCCCTGGCGTTCCCCTGTACTGGGGCATATAAAGTTTGCCTGTCCAATGGGCCTCTCTTTCCAGTGATGGCCAACTAGGCCATCTTTTGATACATATGCAGCTAGAGACAAGAGCTCCGGGGTACTGGTTAGTTCATAATGTTGCACCTACAGGGTTGCAGATCTCTTTAGCTCCTGGGATACTTTCTCTAGCTCCTCCATTGGGGGCCCTGTGATCCATTCTAATGACAGATATGATGAGATCTGCCGCCACTGGGGAGGCAACGCCCTGGGTCCTAAGTCTGTGGCTCGCATTGCCAAGCTGGAAAAGCAAAGGCTAAAGAACTCGTCACTACACTAAGTTTTCTGTGCATAAATATAATTACAAAATTAACTTCAGAAAAAAAAAAAAGAAGTGGACCCTCTCCTTTCGCTATGTGAATCTGGGAATCAAACTCAGATGTGCAGGCTCAATGACAGACACATTTTCTTACTGAACCATTTCCAATGGCCCCAGCTAATGTCTCCTTGTCCTCTGCTGTGTCTCCCATTGTTCTGAGGCTAGGGGAGCAGACCCTCTTCCTACTGCCATAGTGCTTACTGTCAGCCCCCCTGCTCAGCCCTGACCACAGCCTCTTCCCACTTCTCTAGCCTCTCAGTCCTCTCCTCATAGAACATTACATCTCTGAGACCATCAATCCCCATACTCACTAACACACTAAGACAAAGCATTCATTCCCCTCTGGACATGATCTTTATGATGGAAAGCCTCCATGCTATCTTCACTAAAACCATTAAGACCCCTTAATGGTAGGCATTACTCAGTTTCATCTCTTGATCTCAGCTTCCATGGCAGGATTGAGCAAGACCAAACAACCCTGGGACCATTTGCGGTAATGACCGTGGCATTCTCTGTGGAGGGTTTATTTAAACAATCACCCTATCCAGTACCGCTGGCATCAAGGTGCACATGGAGGGCCAGAAGCCCAGAAAGCAAGTAGCCAATTAACAATCACACAGTACGCTGGCCTGGGTGTGAGCATCTGCTTCATCGATTAACTGTGTATCGTTAACCTTGGTAGTCAACAACTTCTCTAAAGGATGCTTTACGGAAGTCGGTCCTAGTAGCCAATTAACAATCACACAGTACGCTGGCCTGGGTGTGAGCATCTGCTTCATCGATTAACTGTGTATCGTTAGCCTTGGTAGTCAACAACTTCTCTAAAGGATGCTTTACGGAAGTCGGTCCTCTCTTTGGAGCACACCACTGAGTGGTAGGGATGACCTTTCCACTCTAGGCTTCCTGACACTGAAAACAATGGTCCAAAGTTGAAAGTATCAGTGCCCAAGACCAACTATTTCAATGGTTCTCAACCTTTCTAATGCTTTGACCCTTCAATACAGTTCCTCATATTGTGGCGAGCCCCCCCCCCACCATAAAATTGGTGTTGCTACTTCATAACTGTAATTTTGATACTGCTGTGAATCATAATGTAAACATCTATGTCTTAGACAACCCCTGTGAAAGGGTCATTTGACCTCCAAAGGAGTCTCAACCCACATACTGAAGACTGCTGATCTAGCTCCCTAATGCTAACTCCCAAGGCCTTATATTTCCAGTCTCCACTCAGGTGTGGCTGGGTATGTCCAGCATCAGCTGAGGGATTGTGGGTAGGGTAGCTGAGTATCATTACAGACTGTGCAGGCCATCTACCCAGAGATTCCTTGCTCTTCTCACCACACTGCCGTTTGAGTACAGCTCCAGTAGAAGACTCCCAATTATAGCTGAATTGATTTGATTTGATTTGATTTGATTTGATTTGATTTGATTTTACAATTTCAACTATTTTTGTATGTGGCAGAGCTGGGGATGGAACCCAGATCCTTGAGCATGCCAGGCAAGCACTCTATCATTGTACTACAACCCCTGCCCACAAGGACTATCAATGAAAAGACCCACTAGAGAACTTGTGACAATGAAGTGGAAGTCCTTGGCCCCAATCCCCACCCTTTATCATTCTACCCCTCCTCCTCCAGAGACACAGACAAGAATCAACAGTTATACGACATCATTGAGATTAAGGTGTTGATAAAATGATTGGCCCTCACTGGAGCAGGCTCACTGGATAACTGTGTTGAAAGCCATATTTGGGGCAGCAACAAGACTACAGGAGTTGTCTTGGGTCATTGGGCCAAGAGAAGGTCACCAAATGTGCCCACAGGACTGTATGTCATTGGTCTACTGGGCACAACACACCTTGAGGCTGCTGACAAAGACATGAGGGATGAGCTGGACACAGGACATTGAGAAGCCAAGAGAATGCCTCCAAGATGCTGGGTACCAGTGAGGCAGGAATAGAGCAAGAGGCTCAGAGTGTGCCTACACAGCTCCCCCAGGATGGTAGCAGCTGGAAAGGGAAGGGACAACTTTCTGATGGGCACCCCGGGCAGCCAAGACTTCATCTGAGGTCTAGCCAAGTCCATTCTCAAGCATCCCCCTGAAACATGAGCCAGCACTGTTTCTTAGCAGCTGGTTCCCACTGTGGCCCACTTTCTCTTCTCTTTTCTTGGAACTCTCCTCTCCTGTCCCACTCTCCCTCCCCCTCCACCCTTTATTTTGGAGACAGGGTCTCCCATAGCCTAGGCTGAACTCAAATTCAGTATGTAACTAAGGATAACCTTAAACCTCTGAGATTCTCCTGCCTCAAACCTCTTGAATGCTGCGATCACTGGTGTGCTCCACCATACCAGGCTCTCCTTGCCTTAAGCCATTGCCTTAGAGAGAGAGATTGAGGATCTAATGGGGAATGCCTAACCTTGGAGGCAATGTCCCTGCCCTCCTACACACGCTGTACCCTGGGTATTTGCATGTCAATACCCAGAATGCCCTGCTTGTCCAGGCTAGAGCCCTGGACATCACTTCCCATCATCTGGAGTTGGCAAGCTGGGTGTGCCTCCAGGACAATGTGTTTGCTCTCATGCCAGCTGAAATTGGAAAGGAGTCGCTTTGCTTACAGCCATGATCCCTTTGATGGAGTCCAGCTAGTTTGGGGTGAAAGCTGGCACAGGCAAAAAGAAAGCCAGATGTACTAAGCATCCACGTTGACAGTCATTTGACCAGCTCTCAAGGTTCCATTGTGCTCACAAGTCTACCTACCAACATTGTACATTCTTCTTTGGCCCAACCTATAAGGCTAAGAATATGAATGCTTCTTATCATTCATAACAGCAGGAGAACCTTCTCAAAACCCAGGCTAGGGTTTTCCTTTTTTTTCTTCTTCTTCTTCTTTCATAATTTGTGTGTACAGAAACATTCTAGCCTTTGTCCTGAAATCTTGGAGTTCCTCCATGATTGTTTGACAGTCCCAAAGAATGAGTTGAGGAAGCCAGCTACTCCAAGGCGTGGAGGAAGAAAGAATCTACTGTGAGTTAGAACTAAGCATCAGAGAGAAACACCCTTGGGCAGAACAATAGGAATAGTGATGTGTGTGTTTGGAAAAGGAGGATGATAAAAATATATAAGGAAGAAAGGGTAGGCAGAACCCCTGCTCCATGCTGAGCATCCTCCACAGACAGCTTCTTTTGTATAGAGTACATTAGACCTCCTATCCCTTTGTGAATGCTAGGAACTCTGTGTAACAAGTGCTTACCAACCCAATAAGACAGCCAATCAACCAAGCCTCCTGTGCTTGGAGCTGGGCTTCACACTGATAACTGGGAACACACAGATGAGCCATGTGTCTGCTTCAAGATGGTGGCCTGGTACACCCGCAGGGCCTCCAAACCCCTTTCCTGATACTGGGGTCAGGTTCCCTTGAGTTTTCCCCACTCTCTCAGAACAATAGTAGCTTTGGGCTCCAGGGTTGAGTGGCCTCTGGAGTCCTATTGGCTTACATTCAGAAGCAGTCTCTGCTCGCTCTTGGCTTAGGAGACCTTGGGCAAGAGCCTTTCAGCCTCTTCATCTGCAAAATAGCTAATATATAACTGCCCCTGTGGAACAGAGCTGAAGGCTGAGTTAGCACAGGGATTGTTCAGACAGCGCCTGATGCCTATCAAGTGCTCCGTAAACATTAGCTATCGTTGCCATTGCAACTGGCCACACATAGTTACCAAAGTTACTGCCAAGCCCAGGAACAGCAGCCAAGGGCTACAGACCTGAGCAAGAATAGATGGTTTTTGCAAATGGATCAAAAATCTGGCCTCCTTGCTCAGATCACTAAGCACATAAGTACAGGAAACCAGGCATTTAGAATATCTGTAGGCCAGGGAAGAGCCTGGCCATTGGAATGATTAGCCTGTAACAAGAACTCAGGTACGAGAAGGTATCTCCTACCCCTGAGTCCCAGCCACTACACTGTTGTGGCACTGAGGACAGGTGACAGAGCAGGAGTCACAGACAAATTTGGAGATAGTCCTCTGGCCCAGATCCAGAAAAGGCAGGGGTTCGTTCTATTATGAAGTAACTCTTAAGTCCTGAGAAGGAGGGTAGTAGCCATGTTGGCTGAGTTTCAACAACCTTGACACCACCTTCTTTAGGAGTCTGCCCACCTGCCCTCCCCTAACAGAATCCTCGGAGTGGAGTCAAAGGCAGGAGGACTTTAGCACTCTCTTCTTTGTTCCCTCAGATTAGATTAGAAGAAGAAGAGAGCAATTCACCAGTGTCTTCTGCAGTTATCCCATGTCCAACTCTGCAGCCACTGGGTTCCTGGTTTCTCAGGTGACTAGAAGGTTGATATCACCTGACTGTCCTTTACACAGTACCTTTGGATAGGTCCCCCACCCATAGGCACCACTCAGTCTCGTCACAGCTTAAATTAGAAGAGAGTAAGTGTGTAAATGTATATGTACCTATTCATATTTATGTACATGGGAAAGTCAGAGGTGCCCTGGAGATGTAGCTCAGTTGGTAGAGTGTTTGCCTAGTATATTATAGAAAGCCCTGGGTTTGATATCTAACTCTATATAACCAGACAAGATGATGCATACCTGTAATCCCAGCACTGGGGAGGTAGAGACGTGTGGATCAGAAGTTCCAAGTTACCCTAGGCTACATGACAAGTTTAAGGCTAACCTAAGATACAGAAGATGATGTATTGTTTTTCCAAAAAGAAAAAAAATCAGAGGCAAAGGAAATAAGTATGGAGCCAGAAGATCCACCAGGGATGCTCCATGCAAAAAGAAATGTATAATTCAAGTCTGGTAACCAGGAAAGACACCACCTGCCCTACTTCCAACGACCACACTAAGGCAAAGAATTTGGAATCTCTTATGAAACTGAGGGTAGGATGAGGGTGATTGCATCTTGGGATGTAGGTGATTGCATCTCAAGTGGAATTTTCTTGTGTTGCCTCCTGTTCTCATTACCCTACGATCCACACTTTCTCCAGGACAGTGCCACCTCTCCCTCATCTCACCCCACACACATTTCTCCATGTTATACACATTCTTTCTTTGGAGGCTTCTTCTAAGATGAAGCCAAATTCATGGACAGAATGTTGAAAACCTTCAATATGATTCATGGCCAGGAAGAGAAGACTGAAGTCACCTGGTTTGAGCTCCTTCAAGACCATGTCCAAATACAACACAGAAGGCAGTCTTTATGATCCAAATAAAATAAGAGCAATGAAAACTGAAGCTGTACAGACTCGTAAGTTAAATTATAAACGATGAAAGTTCCTGGATCTTTCTGTCTCGGGTAAATTATGGTCAGTTCTTCCTAGATGCCAAGAGATACAAATGTGACTCCTAACAAAAGCACTTAGTGTTTGACGATACTTAATGGATCTGTCCTTCAAGTCCCAATTTCCTCTGTAAAATAAACTCATAGATGATCCCATGTCCCAGAACCATACCATACTGTGTCTTGAACATCCACAGTCTCTCTACCTTGCTTCCTCTGGTCTGGGCATGTTCCAAGTAGGTTGCACTGAAGGAGTCGTAAAAAAATTTTTCTTTTCAGTCTTACCCTTCTTTAAGGCTTGGGAACTTATAAATTTAACTATTAGCTAGAGTTGGTTAGTGTATTGTTTCTGCCAAAACTCACCTTCTAGCTTTCTATTCTCTATAGTATGATGCCAAAATAGACCTTGGCTGTAACATGTGCAGAAGAGCATGTTGCCTAAATAAGGGAAAGGTGTTCTTGGGTGAGGCAGGTATTGCTTTGTTGAGAGAATGACTGCTGGAGAGGTGATCGTCAAAACTGTGAAGAAGGTCTCTGAGGAGAGAACTCTTCCAGCCTTAGACTGGAGGGCTCACACATCCTGCCATTCAGTACCTCTTCTACAGTCCATGAGACTGGGATGAACTTATAAGGACCAAGATGGAGAGAAGTCCACCCTTTCTCACTCTCCAGGCTCCATAAAGATATCAGCTACCAACGGCTGAATGGGAAAAAAGAAAGCATCCAGCCCTGTAGGACTTAGTGGGACAAGCCACTGCTTGCTTTGACACAATCTTGCTGTGGCCTTTAGAACCCAAAGACAAAGACGTGTTATGGAACCACAAATGTCAATGGGAGGGGGGGCAGGTAAGACATCTCTCTTGGGAGACAGATACCTATAGTGCTGAGAGAAGCATGGAGAATTCTTTTTCACAGTTTTAAAATAGTAATTAGAAGGATGGACCGGCGCCATCAGTAGTTGGTGCTCATCCTCTAAGTTTTGTGGAGAGCCCTTCCTGAGTCAGCTTCCAGTAACTGAGTTACCAGGGTCTTCCTTTACCCAGCTTCCCACGGGGAATTGTCCTCCTGACTATGGATAAGCAGATGGGCCCAGGGTTGTGGATGGGAAGACAAAGCAATAGAGAAGCATTATAGTAAGGACCCCCACTGAACAATGGGTACCACAATTTGGAAAGGTGTGGTGTTTTCCAAGCCCTGAGAGGTTGGCAAATGAGACATACCTGCTATAGGGGCAAGGACTTGACTCTTTAAACTAATTTCATAAAAGGTGTGGCATATTGCTATGTTTAGATGTGCTTTGGCTTCTAAAAGCTCACATGCTGGAAGCATGTGTCTGCTCTTTGCTGACACTTCACTATGAGGAGAGAAGCCTGGACCCACTGGTTCTCTCCAGGGCTGAGCGGGATGGTGAGTGTCGGCAACCGGAGAAGAACCACAACAGGCTGGGTGCTTTGTTGAAACAGGAACTTGCTTTAATGTGGCAGCAATTTGCTTATATAGGCAGGGCAAGGAGGTGGGGATAGGGGTGAGATGACGTATGAGTGGTGTGAGATGACAGGGGATATGGGGGTGACTTCATGGGGCCTATGAAACTTTTAGACATCATCACTGGCTGGACAGAGACGATTTCATCTAGGCTGTGTTGAGTCATTCTCAATTGAAGGCGAATGACTGTTCTCGAAGATCGAGCCAGGCTTGGGTTTGTCTTCAGGGCCCAAACCAAGGCCAAGTAGGGCCCAACAAGTGTGGTCTCCAATGGTGTGGTGTTGAACTGCTGCTATTTTTAAGGATGGAGTCTTCTGGAAGGTAAGTAGGTCACTGGGGATGCCACACTAAGAAGGGGTTAATCTAGTTCTTTCAGAGCTCAGGTTAGTCCCCTAAGTAGTTACGTATAGAGCAATGCTGGTCCCTCCCTAATCCTTGACTTCCTATGTCCTCCTGTCCCCCACCATCTGCCACCACATTTTGATGTAGGAGGAACATCTTCAAAAGAACCATGTAGATGAGCATGTCACACTCTTCAGTCTCTAGAACTACAAGATAAAGGAGCATTTTTGTTGTTGTTGTTGTTGTTATTGTTGTTTGTAAAGTACCAAGTCTCAGCTGTTTTATGATAGCAGCAGAAAACTGACCACTACACATATTAATAGAAGAAGAAGAAGAAGAAGAAGAAGAAGAAGAAGAAGAAGAAGAAGAAGAAGAAGAAGAAGAAGAAGAAGAAGAAGAAGAAGAAAAACCTTGATGGTTTTCATAGAAATTGCTCCTTTTTCTGATGAAGGCACCCAGATTGTCAGCTGACTAAAATAATCAGACAAGTCAAACCAGAGTTGAGGCTGCAACAACTTCTGGTTGTTTGGTTACTTGGTTGTTTGGTTGCTTTGTTTTAATGTATGTGAGTGGTCTATCTACATGTTCACCCAGATGCCAGAAGAGAGGCTCAGATCCCATTATAGATGGTCATGAGCCACCATGTGGATGCTGGAAATTGAACTCAGGACCTCTCAAATTGCAGCTAGTGCTCTTAATGCTGAGCCATCTCTCCAACCCCATGACCTCTGGTTCTCAATGTCACTCCCCCTCACAGTTCCATTACATGTCAAGCTCCAGGAGCCTCGCCAAGCCATTGCCTTCCCTCACACCCTTCCACTTGGCATGAGGATTATTTCCTGGTTGCTCTGGTTGCAAAGGTAGAGCTGATGCCACATGATCAGTAGAGGCTCACACACGGGGAGGACTGTGGCAAAAGAGGCCTCTTAAGAGGGCAGCAAATTGTGGGGAAGAAAGGAGAATCAACAGTGTTGACACCCTGACAATGTGAGATGTTTGAGCTTTTCTAGATGAGTGATGCTGTGGACAGCCCACAAAGTGTCTGCTGCTGGAAGAACCATAAACGTAAACACTTTCTTGCACGATCCTAATCTCCTCCACACACAGCACCATGGCTGCCTGAAGAACTCCTCAGACAGGCCCAGTGACATGGCTCAGCAGGGAAAACCACAAACACATGACATGCAAGTCTGGCCATTCGAATGTAACCTCTGGAAGACACTGGGGAAAAAAGGGCCCATTCCTGAAGGTTTTCATGTGACTTCCAATGTGGTTCATGGCACACACTACCACTACCACTACCACAGCAGCAACAACAATAATAATAGTGAATAGTTATGATAATGATTTTTTTTAAGAATGTCTCAAATAAATTCTACAGGATATCAGAACCAGAAAGGACCTAAACACTATTGATGAGTCAACCTGAGGGGGGAAAACTTATTTTTATTTAAAATTATACATCTGGACAAGTCCATTCTGGTCAGCGCCAACACCCAGACACTGTGGGTGAGGAGTCAGTGGACACGCCCAAGGTCCCCAGAGGACTCTCCACTCGATCTTAGGACCTCTGGTGAGTGGAACACAACTTCTGCCAGAAGGAAGGTCCGAACGCCAGATATCTGGGCACCTTCCCTGCAAGAGGAGAGCTTGCCTGCAGAGAATGCTCTGACCACTGAAACTCGGGAGAGAGCTAGTCTCCCAGGTGTCTGCTGATAGAGGCTAACATAATCACCTGAGGAACAAGCTCTAACCAGAGACAACTATAACAACTAACTCCAGAGAATACCAGATGGTGAAAGGCAAACGTAAAGATCTTACTAACAGAAACCAAGACCACTCACCATCATCAGAACGCAGCACTCCCACCCCACCTAGTCCTGGGCACCCGAACACAACCGAAAAGCTAGACCCAGATTTAAAAGAATATCTCATGATGATGGTAGAGGACATCAAGAAGGACTTTAATAACTCACTTAAAGAAATACAGGAGAACACTGCTAAAGAGTTACAAGTCCTTAAAGGAAAACAGGAAAACACATCCAAACAGGTGATGGAAATGAACAAAACCATACTAGACCTAAAAAGGGAAGTAGATACAATAAAGAAAACCCAAAGTAAGGCAACGCTGGAGATAGAAACCCTAGGAAAGAAATCTGGAACCATAGATGCTAACATCAGAAATAGAATAAAAGAGATGGAAGAGAATCTCAGGTGCAGAAGATGCCATGGAGAACATCAGCACAACAATCAAAGAAAATGCAAAATGCAAAAAGATCCTAACTCAAAACATCCAGGAAATCCAGGACACAATGAGAAGACCAAACCTATCTACGGATAATAGGAGTAGATGAGAATGAAGATTTTCAACTTAAAGGGCCAGCAAATATCTTCAACAAAATAATAGAAGAAAAATTTTCAAACCTAAAGAAAGAGATGCCCATGAACATACAAGAAGCCTACAGAACTCCAAATAGACTGGACCAGAAAAGAAATTCCTCCTGACACATAATAATCAGAACAACAAATGCACTAAATAAAGATAGAATATTAAAAGCAGTAAGGAAAAAAGGGCAAGTAACATATAAAGGCAGGCCTGTTAGAATTTCACCAGACTTCTCACCAGAGACTATGAAAGCCAGAAGATGCTGGATAGATGTCATACAGACACTAAGAGAACACAAATGCCAGACCAGGCTACTATACCCAGCCAAACTCTCAATTACCATAGATGGAGAAACCAAAGTATTCCACGACAAAACCAAATTCACACATTATCTTTCCACAAATCCAGCCCTTCAAAGGATAATAACAGAAAAAAACCAATACAAAGACAGAAACCACGCCCTAGAAAAAGCAAGAAAGTAATCCTTCAACAAACCAAAAAGAAGACAGCCACAAGAACAGAATACCAACTCTAACAACAAAAATAATACAAAGCAACAATTATGTTTCCTTAATATCTCTTAATATCAATGGACTCAATTTCCAATAAAAAGACATAGAATAAAAGACTGACTACACAAACAGAACCCAACATTTTGCTGAGTACAGGAAACCCATCTCAGGGAAAAAGACAGACACTACCTCAGAATGAAAGGCTGAAAAACAATTTTCCAAGCAAATGGTATGAAGAAACAAGCTGGAATAGCATTCTAATATCTAATAAAATCGACTTCCAACTCAAAGTTATCAAAAAAAGACAAGGAGGGACACTTCATACTCATCAAAGGTAAAATCTTCCAAGAGGAACTCTCAATTCTGAATATGCTCCAAATGCAAGGGCAGCCACATTCATTAAAGAAACTTTAGTAAAGCTCAAAGCACACATTGCACCTCACACAATAATAGTGGGAGACTCCAACACACCACTTTCACCAATGGACAGATCGTGGAAACAGAAACTAAACAGGGACACAGTGAAACTAACAGAAGTTATGAAACAAATGGATGTAACAGATATCTACAGAACATTTTATCCTAAAACAAAAGGATATACCTTCTTCTCAGCACCTCATGGTACCTTCTCCAAAATTGACCATATAATTGGTCACAAAACAGGCCTCAACAGATACAAAAATATTGAAATTGTTCCATGCATCCTATCAGATCACTATGTACTAAGGCTGATCTTCAATAACAACATAAATAATAGAAAGCCAACATTCACGTGGAAACTGAGCAACACTCTTCTCAATGATACCTTGGTCAAGGAAGGAATAAAGAAAGAAATTAAAGACTTTTTAGAGTTTAATGAAAATGAACATACCCAAACTTATGGGACACAATGAAAGCATTTCTAAGAGGGAAACTCATAGTACTGAGTGCCTCCAAAAGAAACTAGAGAGAGCACACACTAGCAGCTTGACAACACACCTAAAAGCTCTAGAAAAAAAGGAAGCAAATTCACCTAAGATGAGTAGAAGGCAGGAAATAATCAAACTCAGGGGCGAAATCAACCAAGTGGAAACAAGAAGAACTATTCAAAGGATCAACCAGAGGAGGAGCTTATTCTTTGAGAAAATCAACAAGATTGATAAACCCTTAGCCAGACTCACTAGAGGGCACAGGGACAACATCCTAATTAACAAAATCAGAAATGAAAAGGGAGACACAACAACAGATCCTAGAGAAATCCAAAACAACATCAGATCCTTCTACAAAAGGCTATACTCAACAAAACTGGAAAACCTGGATGAAATGGACAAAATTCTAGACAGATACCAGGTAACAAAGTTAAATCAGGATCAGGTTAATTATCTAAATAGTCCTATATCCTCTAAAGAAATAGAAGCAGTCATTAATAGTCTCCCAGCTAAAAAAAGCCCAGGACCAGATGGGTTTAGTGCAGAGTTCTATCAGACCTTGAAAGAAGATCTAATTCCACTTCTTCACCAACTATTCCACAAAATTGAAGCAGAAGGTACTCTACCCAACTCATTCTATGAAGCCACAATTACTCTGATACCTAAACCACAGAAAGACCCAACAAAGATAGAGAACTTCAGAACAATTTCCCTTATGAATATCAATGCAAAAACACTCAATAAAATTCTGGCTAACCGAATCCAAGAACACATCAAAACAGTCATCCATCCTGACCAAGTCGGTTTTATTCCAGGGATGCAGGGGTGGTTTAATATACGGAAATCCATCAACGTAATCCGTTATATAAACAAACTCAAAGACAAAAACCACATGATCATCTCGTTAGATGTGGAGAAAGCATTTGACAAAATCCAACACCCATTCATGATAAAAGTCTTGGAAAGATCAGGAATTCAAGGTCCATACCTAAACATGATAAAAGCAATCTACAGCAAACCAGTAGCCAACATCAAAGTAAATGGTGAGAAGCTAGAAGGAATCCCACTAAAATCAGGGATTAGACAAGGCTGCCCACTTTTTCCATACCTATTCAACATAGTACTTGAAGTCCTAGCCAGAGCAATTTGACAACAAAAAGAGGTCAAGGGGATACAAATTGGAAAGGAAGAAGTCAAAATACCACTTTTTGCAGATGATATGATAGTATATATAAGTGACCCTAAAATTCAACCAGAGAACTCCTAAACTTCATAAACAGCTTCAGTGAAGTAGCTGGATATAAAATTAACTCAAAGCTAGTGTCCAAAATTTACAGAGAACTCAAGGAGTTAGATTCCAACAACTGAAATAACCTAATTCAAATAATTAGGGCACAGAGCTAAACAGAGAATTCTCAACAGAGGAATCTCAAATAACAAAGAAGCAATAAAAGAAATGTTTCAGCTCCTTAGTCATTATGGAAATGTAAATGAAAACAACTCTGAGATTCCATCAAACAATGATCTGTTACCTAAAGTGAATAAGTTAAATAAAAGTCATTTTTGTTTGTTTGTTTGTTTTTTGAGACAGGGTGTCTCTGTGTAGCTGTGGCTGCCCTGGAACTCACTCTGTAGACGAGGCTGGCCTTGAACTCAGAAATCGGCCTGCCTCTGCCTCCCAAGTGCTGGGATTAAAGGTGTGTGCCCCCACAGCCTGGAAAACAAAACAAAAAAATAAATAAATAAATAAATAAATAAATAAAATAAACTCAAACAAGTCAATGGCCTTTCTCTACACAAAGAATAAACAGGCTGAGAAAGAAATTAGGGAAACAACACCCTTCTCAATAGTGACAAATAATATAAAATACCTTGGCATGACTCTAACTAAGGAAGTGAAAGATCTGTATGATAAGAACTTCAAGTCTCTGAAGAAAGAAATTAAAGAAGATCTCAGAAGATGGAAAGATCTCCCATGCTCATGGATTGGCAGGATCAATATAGTGAAAATGGCTATCTTGCCAAAAGCAATCTACAGATTTAATGCAATCCCCATCAAAATTCCAATTCAATTCTTCAACGAAATAGAAAGAGCAATCTGCAAATTCATCTGGAATAACAAAAAACCTAGGATAGCAAACACTCTTCTCAAGGATAGAAGAACCAATGGTGGAATCACCATGCCTGACCTAAAGCTGTATTACAGAGCAATTGTGATAAAATCTGCAAGGTACTGGTATGGCAACAGACAAGTAGACCAGTGGAATAGAACTGAAGACCCAGAAATGAACCCATACACCTATGGTCACTTGATCTTTGACAAGGGAGCTAAAACCATCCAGTGGAAAATAGACAGCATTTTCAACAAATGGTGCTGACACAACTGGTGGTTATCATGTAGAAGAATGTGAATTGATCCATTCCTATCTCCTTGTACTAAGGTCAAATCTAAGTGGATCAAGGAACTCCACATAAAACCAGAGACACTGAAACTTATAGAGGAGAAAGTGGGGAAAAGCCTCAAAGATATGGGCACAGGAGAAAAATTCCTGAATAGAACAGCAATGGCTTGTGCTGTAAGATCGAGAATTGACAAATGGAACCTCATAAAACTGCAGAGCTTCTGTAAGGCAAAAGACACCATCAATAAGACAAAAAGGCCACCAACAGATTGAGAGAGGATCTTTACATATCTTAAATCAGATAGGGGACTAATATCCAATATATATAAAGAACTCAAGAAGGTGGACTTCAGAAAAATCAAATAACCCCATTAAAAATGGGGCTCAGAGCTAAACAAAGAATTCTCACCTGAGGAATACTGAATGGCTGAGAAGCACCTGAAAAAATGTTCAGCATCCTTAATCATCAGGGAAATGCAAATCAAAACAACACTGAGATTCCATCTCACACCAGTCAGAATGGCTAAGATCAAAAATTCAGATGACAGCAGATGCTGGCGAGAATGTGGAGAAAGAGGAACACTCCTCCATTGTTGGTGGGATTGCAAGCTTGTACAACCACTCTGGAAATCAGTCTGGCCGTTCCTCAGAAAATTGGACATAGTACTACGGGAGTATCCCCCAATACCTCTCCTGGGCATATGTCCAGAAGATGTTCCAACCGTTAAAAAGGACACATGCTCCACTATGTTCATAGCAGCCTTATTTATAATAGCCAGAAGCTGGAAAGAACCCAGATGCCCCTCTACAGAGGAATGGATACAGAAAATGTGGTACATTTACACAATGGAGTACTACTCAGCTATTAAAAAGAATGAATTTATGAAATTAATGCCGGGGCCTAGCAAACACAGAAGTGGATGCTCACAGTCAGCTATTGGATGGATCACAGGGCCCCCAATAGAGGAGCTAGAGAAAGTACCCAATGAGCTAAAGGGATCTGCAATCCTATAGGTGGAACAACAATATGAACTAACCAGTACCCCGGAGCTCTTGTCTCTAGGTGCATATGTATCAAAAGATGGCCTAGTTGGCCATCACTGGAAAGAGAGCCCCATTGGTCATGCAAACTTTATATGCCCCAGTACAGGGGAACGCCAGGGCCAAAAAGTGGGAGTGTGTGGGTAGGGGAGTGGGGGGGGGGAGAGAATGGGGGACTTTTGGGATAGCATCGGAAATGTAAATGAGGAAAGTACCTAATAAAAATATTAAAAAAGGAAAAAAAGGAAATGTAAATGAGGAAAATACCTAATAAAAAATTAAAAAAAAAAAAAGATACATCTGAGCCAGGCATGTGGCACACGCCTTTAATCCCAGCACTTGGGAGGCAGAGGCAGGCAGATTTCAGAGTTCAAGGCCAGCCTGGTCTACAAAAATGACATGAGTTCCAGGACAGCCAGGGCTATATACAGAGAAACCCTGTCTCGAAAAAAACAACAACAACAAAAAAAAAAAAACAAAACAAAATAAAATAAAATAAAATGATACATCTGGAAGCTAAATAACAACCAATGACAGAAATCTAAGCACTTTTTTGCCTTGCAACCTACAAGCTTCAGCTAAAAGGACTGTCACCCAAGAGTCCTCCCCAGATTCCGTATCCCCTCTCAGGCCTAGGTAGGAATGTTCAGGACTTAATCAAATGTTGTTTTTAGCCCTGAGTGGAGTTATATACCCATAATCCCAATACAGAAGGAGGATTACTATAAATCCCAGGCCATCCTGAGCGACCAAGTAAGATGTCTCAACAAAACCAAACGAAATAATGACATGAATTCTTCTTTATATGAGTCTTTACAATACACTCTGCTGCAGGCTTTACCAGGGTCCACCCTCTGGTCACCCCAAGTCAGTCTCTCTCTCTCTCTCTCTCTCTCTCTCTCTCTCTCTCTCTCTCTCTCTCTCCTACTCCTTAGCTACCACTAACCTAACACACCAAGCTGTGGTGACATACAAATCATTATTGAAGAAGTAGGAAAAACCAAACAAGAATGGCTTGTTTGACTACTTTGTAATGAACTGGGAAGATGGCCGTCCTACTCTTTCACAAGGACCATCTGTGCAGAATCACATACTGCATCCCTGGGGGGAACCTTCCCACAGTAGACTGTGCATGGGTTCTCCTTCATCATGTGTGCAGCATGGCCCACAACTTTAGTTACTGCTCCAGTCTCTGTGTTCAAATACCGGATGAGAAACAACTTCAGGGAGGAAGGATGAGCCATGGCTCATGGTTGGAGAAGGTACCATTCATTGTGACAGGAAAGGCATGGCAGTGAGTAGCTCTCTGGTAGTGAGAGTATATGGCAGCTGCCTACTCATATCTCAATAAACTGGAAGCAGAAAAAAAGGGGGAATGTCTGACATTAGCAGGAATTCTTTTTTTTCCTCTTTTGTAAAGTCTGGGACACCCAGTCCACAGGCTGCCACCATCCATACTCTGGGAAGGTCTTTCCCCATCAGCTAAGTCCTTCTAGAGACAACCTCACAGAGACACTGAAAGGTGGGGTTCAATGGGTGTTTCTTAATCCAATCAAGTTAACAATGAAGCAGCCTTGCCCCCCCCCACCACCAAGTCACTTGAGGTCTCACATGGCCGCAGACACCTATCCCTGCATCATTAATGCCTCTCTCCATGGGTTACCCTCCTCTCCCTCCCACTCAAACTGGCCTCACTTTCCTGAGTCCATCCTGTCTTCCTGTCCCAGGTAGAGCAGCCCATGCAGCCAACCTCACAGGCTCAGACACAAAGAGAAGAAAAGGCTCTAGCCCATGGTTCTCTTGATAGTGAGAGCTATTCTAAAATGAACCTTCAGCAGGGATAATGAAATAACCTGTCCTTGTGGCCAGTGGATCCCCATTATTAGACCAGCATTCAATTTCTTTGGCCTTTCTTCTCTGCCAAGCAGAGCTATACTAGGGCTTATTGCCACTCTGTCTAACCAAAATCACCTGCAGGTTCCCCAGTGAGCATGGCCTCCCACTACTCAATTCCCAATGGGGCAAGGCTGCTGTGAACCAGGAACTTGGTTTCTCTTTCCAGCGCCCTGATAAATGCTCTGATGAAAAGCAGCTCAACTAACTAGTGCTTGCCTCACTTTGCCCATTTTTTACAGTTCGGGATGCAGTCAGGGAATGCTACCACCCACAGTGGAAAGAGCGTCTACCTCAATTAAGATAATCCCCCACAGGCAGGCCCAGAGGCCTGTCTAACTGACGATTCTAGATTCTTTCAAGTTGACAGTTGACACTAACCACACAGAGGATAAAATAAATTCATTCATTCATTCATTCATTCATGTTTAAAAATCTGAGGAATTACAATGGCTTTGGGTCTCTGGAGTGTCACGACTCAGAAATGGAATACTAGAGGAAGAGGAGACGGTATCTACAAAGACTCTTCATGGGAGTAGCAATGAAAAACAGTTGACAAACACCACTCTAAGGTGTGGCTCAAGGATAGGAAAGCTGTCAGTTCTTGCTTCTACCATAGTTATCAGCCACAGTCACAGCATCCTTCAACACTTTATACCTCTACCCTAGGTTATTCCTCCTGGCAATCATAAGGGACAGAGACTACTATGTTCATTCAAGATGATAAAACCAACCTTCAGAGGTACTGCCCAAGGCCACAAGTGAGCCGTGGGTGAAGGCGTGAGTCCATCTTCATTTGTATGACTCCATTTCCATTCATCTGCCAAGCCCATGGCCTTGATCCTCCTGAATCCTCAGCCCCATGAAGAGGTCAACCACATGGCAGCCTGTCTCTAATCCCAGCCAGCCAAGTAGCAGCTACCCATGGGTCACAGGGTGGGTTCATCTGTTCTTCTATGAAAGTTTAGGGACCAGCAAATGTTGTAGAACTAATTTAAATGTATCCCTGACTAGCTTACAAATAAATGAGACTCAGACTATGGTTATTTTATGTGGCTTTGACAATTACTGGAGGGTAACCCCTAATCTGCTTTTCTAACTGCTGGCATGGATACCTCCCCAGCAGTGTACCCCAAATACTTGCTGTTTCTCTTGGCCATGTGCTCATGGTCCATCTCCTCTCAAGATGGCCTCCTCTACTCCTCTAGTTCTTCCTCCTTCCTCTTACTTCTCCACCCCCAACCCAGTAACTCAAAACCTACCTACCCCTAATCCCTCCAGTAATTGGTTGTAGACAATTTTATTTGACCAATAGTTTTTAATTAAGGAACCAAGTTTGCACAACTAAAGCTTGTAAACCTGAGAAGACACTCATAGGCCTAGACTTTCAGGTACAGAATTGAGCATTACAATACATGGCAACAGACCAAACTTCAACAAGTGAGGGTCTAAGAAAGGGGACAGCAAGGGTTGAGATATGAGCTAGGTTGAAGAGAGAATGGGAAGGCAATGAACCTTCCATCACTCAGTGTTCTGGCTAGTTTTCATACTTGGCACAAGCTAGGGTCATCTGAGGGAAAGGAATCTTAATTGGGAAAATGCCTCCTTAGGATTGGCCCATAGAGCATTTTCTTGATTGATGATTGATGAGAGAGGGCCCCGCCCATTGTGGGTGGTGTCACCTCTGGACAGGAGGTCCTGGGTGCTATAAGAAAGCAGGCTGAGTGAGCCATTAGGAGAAAGTGGGTGAGCATCACTCTTTATGGCCCCTGCTTCAGTTACTACCTTGAGTCCCTGCCCTGACTTTCCCCAGTGTTGAATGGGTGACCTGAGCCTTGTAAGCTGAAATAAACTCTTCCCTTCCCAAGTTGCTTTTGGTCATGGAGTTTCATCATTAAGATGCCCAGTCTGCTGCTGCTACTGCTCCTCTTCCTCCTCCTCCTCCTCCTCTCCTTCCTCCTCTTCTTCCTCCTCCTCCTCCTCCTCCTCCTCCTCTTCTTCCTCCTCCTTTTCCTCCTCCTCCTTCCCCTCTCCTTCTCCTTTTCCTCCTCCTCTTTTTTCTTTTTTCTCTTCTTCGTTTTCCTCTTCCTCGTGTTCTTTTTCTTTGTCCTCCTCCTCTTCCTCGTCCTCCTCCTCTTCCTTCTCTCTAGAAGTGCTGGAACGCCTAGAAAAGAAGCAGAGAGAACAATGAAGAGAGAACAAGGAAGGGAGCCTTGGCAGGCACTCAGCTTCTGCTACTGAAACCCCAGTGTGGGGCTGCAGCCAAGCCCAGGAGATGGGGTGACCTCTATGCAAACAGAACGTCCCCGGGTGGTGCTTCTGAAAATATAAACACAGTCACCATGTGATGGGTTCAACCAGTTCATGTAAACACCAGAGGGAGGGAAGGAAACCAGTCAAAGAAAAGGCTATGCTCTGAAGAGATGAGCAGGGGATGGAGCTTTGAGACTCATAAAGAGAAAAGCTCAGCACTGCAGGGTCTGCTCTAACCTCGTGGTGCTCTTGCTACGTGCAGAAAGTCTCAACCCGCTAATCTCATGGGAACTTTCTGTCATTCGCAGCAAATCTACATGAAGTTGAATTTTTCCCCTATGTAAGAGAAGAGACTAGACTTCCAAAGTCTTCAAGCAGAAGAACAGCACAGTTAGGTATCAGAAGGCCTTTCTAGTCTAATCTTGGGAAGAGCTGCAGTGCTTAGAGTCAGGGGGATGGATGGGAAGCACTCTGAAGGAAGAGTATAACCCCCTCCTGTCCCTACATCACCCATCCTGTTGCTTTAGTAGGCAGACATCACCCCCCACCCCTCCCCACCTCACCTCGACTCCCATGATCTGTGAAAGTGTCAGCAGCCTCTGGTGTTTTGCTTTGTTTTGTTTTGTTGTTGTGTTGTGTTTTGAAAATTATCCTGGCTGTACCTATAAGAAGCCAGCCCTCCAGAGCCTTTGCAAATACCTTGTTTCCTGGGGCCCAGAGTTTTCTCAGAGCTGTCTCTCCATCTGCCTTTACAAGGGATCCATTGCCCTCAAATACACCAGCCAAGAAAAGAGTGCCCATTGGACCCTATAGAGCATCAGGAGGCAATATACTCTGGGCTGCTGTGGTCTCTCCAAAAGTTTCTTGGGGAAGGCTGTAGCAGTCAAGGCTGGTATAGTCCCAAGAACTGATCTAAACCAGACAGAGAGGTGATGCCCTCAGCCACATCCCTACTGTAGAATTCATCTGGGCTGCTGAGACTCATGGGACACCTGAGAGGCCAGCATAGCCCATCTGTGCTGGAAAAGGAACAAGGTAGAAAATACCTGGCCAAGTATTATCTAGAGGAAACTAGAAGGATCCCCAGAGTAGGAGACAGAGGGACCCTAAGGGGAAGCCCTACACATCTTGCACTCACTACAGACCAGTATTCAAGATGCTCCCAGGACACCAAATTGGTAACCTGTAATTCTCTGGGTAGCTCGAGAGAGTAAGGGAAGTCCATCCCCCATACACCCCTAGCTCTACCCCTTCGTGGCTATGTGACCTTGGCAAGTAACACGATTTCTCTGAGCCTGTGTTTTTAATGGGATTAATAATAGCGCATATCTCATCAAGCAATTATGAGAGTTGAATGAGTTAATATTTGTGAAGCTCTTAGAACATAGCAGGCGTTATTAGCATTTGTTAAACAAACAGGGGCTTAAATGAATGTGCCTGATATTCCATGCCAGAGGCTCCTCTCTCAGTTCTACTTTCATGCATTTACTTGTTTACTTAATAAATATTTACCATGTGCCTACTATATGTCAAAATCCATGTCTAGTATAGCAGCTATAAAAATGAGGAGAAAAAAAAAAAAAAAAGAATGAGCAAAGCCAACCATGGCTGCCCTTCCCTTAGAGCTTAGAATCAGAACGCAATCTCTCTTGGTCAACTTTTCCTCCAAACCTAGGACAGATGAAACCAGCCCGATCCTGATCAAATATTGCCTAAGGACACACACCCTGACTGCAGAAGCTGTAAAGGAAAATTGACTGTGGATTTTCAACTGTCCTTCATGTACAGTACAGGAGAGTGGCTGGAAAGAGGCCCAAGGCTGAGTGGAGATGGCGTAATCAGGGCTTGGTTGGGATGACAGGCTGCTACACTGCCTTTCTCAGCACCTGCTCCAGTTTCGTAGGCTCCCCCTCCTGAAAACCACATTGCAGCAAAGACTTGGAGTGGGGCTTGAGAGCTAACAATTAGAATCAGCGTTTGAGACTCTCTGATTTGGACTGGAATTATGAAGAGAGAGAAGACAATATGGAATGCCCATTGAGCCTAAAGAGATGGAGCAGAAGCAGGTAGACCCCAAGCCCTCTAGGACTGCAGCTCCATATTAAGTGCAGCAGAGGGGCCAGCTCTCCTGGGGCTCTGGGCTGCAGAGTAGTTTTTTAATCTTAATCTCCATCTCTTCCAGTTGACCTGTGACATTATATATCTCCTATTCCTATCGGCCTGCCCGTAGATGCAGGTTCCCATTGGATGCAGCAGGAAGAGCTGAGTGACTCAGCAAGATCAGTGTGATGGGGCCAAGCCTTAAGCCTGCTCTAAAGTCATATTTCCTATGGGGCTGGGAAGGAGAAGCCAGTAGTCTCTCGTTTCATCACAGCTGGCAGCTTAGGAGGTCTAAGAACTCAACCAATTCTTTGACAGTTTTGTTGATAGTGAGCTTCTCCTGGCCATCAGGCTGAGAAAGGATGTGGAAGATGGTGGTTGCACAGGCCACAGTGAAGAGGGAATGAGGAAGAGGGGGATGAAAGAGCACTGCCTTCCTCCCCAGCCTTGACATACAAGGACTTCTCTCAGACACACTCAGTATAAACAAGGATGACATCAAATTCTCGATGTCTTGATTCTACTTCCCAAGTGCTGGGATTACAGGTGTGTGCCACTAAGTCTGGTTTATGCAATGCTGGGGAATAAACCCAGAACTTCACACATGCTAAGCAAGCTCCCAACCAACTGAGCCACACCCCTAGCCTGGGAGGTGATTTCTGCCTCCTTTCTGTATTCCATCCTTTTCTGCATCACTTGTTGATTAAGGTATTGATGGATTTCCTTGTGTGTTTAGTATCTTTTTTTGCCCTTCTGAAATATCAGCTTTTATAGGCCAGGAACTCTGCTTTGCTTGCACTAGATCCTGCCAGTGTAGACATGCTAGGCAAATAGAAGGATATTTGTCCTTTTTTTTTTTCTTTCTTTCTGCATTTATGAGACATGGATTTTCTGTGTAGCTGTGGCTGACCTCAGACTTATGAGCCTCCTGTCATGGCTTCCCAGTGTTGAAATAAAATTGTGTACTCATATCCAGCTTTTCCTATAATTCTTTATTGGTTTTTATTTGTTTTTTTTTATTTTTGAGACAGGCATATACATTGAAACACACACACGTACATACATACATACATACATACATGCATGCATGCATGCATGCATGCATACATACATATATACATACATACATACATACATACATACATACATAGATGGATAAATTCAGACAGGCCAGACTGATCTTAAACTGACAGTTCTCCTGCTCAGCTTCCCAAGTGCTGAACCCTAGATGTGTACAACCATGAGTAGCTATAAGAGAGGCTTCAAACAAATGTATTGACTAACTTGTTCACTGACTGCCATCCTTCAAAGTTCCTTCCCAAAGACAGAGACTTTAACCCCACAGACAGGGAGAGACGAATACATGTCTTGAGAACTTGAGGGGTTCGTAGGTTAAAACACAGAGGCCAGTGGCAGGAAAATCCCTTTCCCCTGAGAAATTAATAAGTTAAATCAGATAGAAATAAATTCAATCTTCTCCCTCTCTCCTTATTATCCTAATTGGTTTAATTTTGTGGCAACTTCTCAGCATTCTTACAATGAAAAGCAACTTACGGTGCCCCGGAGGCAGAGAGAGTAATTATCCATGGTTTTCTTCTAATTCACTAACACTCTTTGGCTTCCAGGACCCCTGGGAGCAAAAGAGTAAATAGTGAAGATTAGAAAATGTTTTTTACTATTCCCTGTGACATCTTTAAACTAGGATAGAAATAATTTCTCATGACATTGTTTAAATATGAAAAACACATACAGCAACATGAAAATAAATGCTAACACCTAAATATGGTCATCACATTTCCTGCTTTAACTGGCTTCACATACTGCTGAGTATAGCCTTGGTTTTTGTTCCAGAACTTGCATGATGAAATTCTTCTTGATGACCCTAACTTCAGTGTAAATTCTCTCCAGGCCTCGTGTGGCTTCTTTTCAGCCTTGCTCCTCTTCTAGCAAGAGATGCTTTTGTGTCTTTCTTGCAATTTGCTAAAGAAAAGTCCAGAACCTTTAAGGTTCCTGGATTCACTTTCCGCTTCCTCTTAGGACTTACTGCCTATCAAGACAAAAAATGAAAACCAAGCTGTCTCTTGGTTTTTCGGCCTCTTGTGATTTCCAAGCTAAGAGGTGCCTATAAGTGTGCATGCTCACAGCTCATCCATGGCACAGGGTGCTTGTCAGAGGCCTTGGTGGCAATGCCTTGACACCAAATTCACTTCCAGAAGAGAAGGAAGCTGATTGAATAGGTCATAAGACTAGTTTTAACAGGCACCAAGCTGATTTGATACTGTTTACATCTACCTCGCCCCAGCTCAATTTACCTACAAGATCCTTTGATAGTTCTCAAAAAAAAAAAAAAAGCAGCAAGGCAGAAGGCAACACAATTGTCATCAGAAAGCAAAGGTATCCGGAACATTTTCTGAGGGACAGTAAAGGACTCTGCTCCATGACGCTGCCTCCTTTTGCTTCTCACGTTGGCAGCCTGAACCTCCAGTGTGACAGCTTCTCAGTCTCAGAGCTGTGAAATCAAGTCCCCCCGCTTGCCAAGCAGGGAGCAACCCTTCCATAAGTTCAGCCATCCCATGATATATGGACCTTTGCTATACAAAGGAGATAGCTTTACAGCCACGGGGTAAGGCGGGGGGTGGGAGATGCTGGAGGATGTGGATAGGGAGGGGCTGGCACTGGTGGATCCCAACTGCCAGAACACCAACAAGGCCTAGAGCGCATCAGCACCCACATTTTCTAGTCTGTCTCCCATGCTGTCTGCATGATCCACCTCATATCTGAATGTAATGAGGCCTCCACGGTGCGCACTTGCTACCTCCTCTTTGTCTCCGCCCCTTTCTTCCTGCCCTGTGATTCTTTGGCCTTTCAGAGGCCTCTGGGGATCATCTAATATAGTGGCTTATAGATTATACACAACAGTAAGTATATCCTTCAATATATGGGACCAACAAGGCCATGCCAACCCTCACTTCCTAAATGTCACATCAGCTAGGGAGAGCCTAAGGGAAGTCGTGGAGAATCTAGCTTTAGATCATAGAACATGGGCAGATGAGTGATACCTCAATACCCCATAATCATTTTTCTTTCTGTTAGCATTAATTACTAGTCTCATCACTGTAACAGAAGACCTGACAGAAACAGCCTAAGGAAGGATTGATTTGGGCTTACTGTTTGAGAGGGTCCAATCTATTATAATGGAAAAGGTGTAGTAGAATTCATGGTTCTGGAAGGCAATAGCTGGGCTTCTTTCATGTCAACAGAAACAAAACAATTCTGGCCAGAACTGGGGCCAATTTATTACTGTCCAGGTTTTCCCACTGGCCTACATATGACAGCTGGGCCCCCATCATCAAGAGTCAAAACAGTGTCACCAGCTGGAAACTAAGTGTTTAAAAGCATAAGCCTACAGGGGACATTCCACATTCAAACCATTTAACACCACCCCTTTATCCACTGTGCCCGTGTTAACACTCATGGCTGCAACAGGCAACCATTGGCAGTGCTAACTAAAGCTTTCATGTACACTAGGAGAAAACAGAGAAAGCTCTGCTGTGACAGGGAATGGAAATTCTTTCTTAATCTAATCTGACTGGCCTAATTTGAGTCACTTGCATGGCCAGCAGCTGTCACCAGACTAGATTGTGGTTGTTAAACTTTTTCTTTTAAAATTCTAAAAAGCAGCCATGGTTGGTAGTACAGGCCTGCGATCCCAGCTACTTTGAAAGCTGAGACAGGAAAATTACAAACTCAAGGCTATCCTGGGCTATACAGACCAGCCAAGTCAATTGATTGAGACCCTGTCTCCAAAAAGTAAAAATACAGTTAAGAATATAGCACAGAGGTAACGCCCTTGTCTAAAACGCATGAGCCTCTAATTCAGTCTCCGGTACCACACACATGTTCATGGACATACACATCTAAAACTTACTGGAGAGTTCAAAGAACTTTTATTTAGGTGCATTAGGACAGTCGATATGTATTACCTTGGAAATTAATACTGAGAAGGCTTTTACTATTTATCAGTTCATTTCAGAGAAATTCTCATGTTATAAATTAACATATAAGGTTGACTTGACTTGTTACAAAAACTACTTTTTAAAGAATTTAGTAAGAAGTGTGGCATTGTTCCACTTTTTTTTTTTTTTTTTGCAAATTTCTTTTATTTCAGTTTGATGGAAGACAGCTGGGTTTCCATTCCTGCTACCCCTGTGTTCAATCTGTTGCAAGACCACACGACAGACAGGGAGACTTGGAAAACTCCAGGGTTGCATCAGAGAAGAATGAGAGTGAACAAGGCAGATGAAGGATTAGGATAGGAGGCATGTTGACTTTTGAGAGTCCCTGTGTGTGTTCAAGACTGACTCTGGTGACTGTCGGCTTGGCCTTGTCACCTGCACTTCTCTTGAAGTTGGTGGAACTCTGACAAGCATAGTTCCCAGGGCAACTATCTGGGAAGACAGGAACTGTGAGCAGTGGAGACCCCCCCCCCAAGTACAACAAGACTGTCTAGGAACCAATACTGCAATGGGATCCTGTGTTAGTAGAGGAAAGGTGGGACCATGTGATCTGCCTGTAGCAGTGTGTATATCATCCACAGCTTTAAAAATGGAGTCCCTGCCTGTCCATCTCAGTGCTGCTTAAGAACAGTTCCCTGAGTGTGATCAATAAATGTATAATTGATTCCTGAGTATCCTAGCCATGTCTGCTGATGATTTATAATGAAGGGAAGAGTTAACACTGCCCCAAGGAGGAAGGGCAACCTAAGTCTAAGGAAACTAAACCACAGGGCTCCAGAAGGACTGTGTTTGCCTCCCTGGAGATAGTTTCCAGCACGATCGACTTCTGCCGTGCTGGAAAGTCCAGTGACCATCAATGACTCTAGTGATCTGGGCAGAGGCAGTCCACCCCCATCAAGAAACAAATGTGAAGAAACATCTCTGGGACCAGGATTGAGTCCCAGCTTACAGTGGTTTTAAGAATTTGAGGGCATAATGGAGTTTAGGGGACCACTCTCCCTATCCCCAGTCACCTACAAATCATACTGCAATGTCACCATGTGGCATCCTAACCACCAGCCTCCTTAGGAGCATGCTCAGGACTGGGAAGGCTTACTAGTTCTCCAAACACTCCTCAACACTGCATAAATGTGTGTGTGTGTGTGTGTGTGTGTTGCATTATGGATTCATGGCTTTGCAAATACTAAGCAAATATTTCACCATTTAGCTACATCTTCTGTCCCTGAAAATTCCATCCTCCTAGTATCCTTAGTAAACTACTAATCAAGTGAAAATATCATTATGAGAAATGGATACACTGAATTATCCAAGAGCCTATTTGATAACCAAGGTTTTTAGGACTCTATTCATCCCTCTCTCACAACCTTAGGGGCTGCAGCCTCACAACCTAGTAACCCAAACCTCCTTCTGTGGGGCGCTTTTGGAACACTTGATTAGCTTCTGCAAGGAGTCATATCCCCAAATGATACAGGGCACTGTCAGTGCCATGAGCTTCGTTAAACATATAACCTTTCTTTGGCTCCATTTCCTCATTTGGAAAGTGAGAAAGTTAAACGATTTCACACTAAAAGTGAACCTAAGACCAACACCACAATCCCATGATCCTCTGCAAAAAGAGAAGACTTTCTATGTTAGAAATCACCCTGGCAATGATCAAAACTGGAACTATGAACAACGCATGTCTTTTCACATCAGAGATAGACCTCTGCTCAAAACCTCTACCTACACAGAGCAAGGCCTGAATTCACTTGGGAGCATGCTCATCTGTGGGGGTAGGGAGGAATCTGCCCAACAGCTGTCAGGGCTGTAGACGAGGTGCCCAGAGAACTCGCATAAGGCGGGGCTGCAGAAAGCACCCCTACCTCCACATGGTTCTGGGTCTGTAAAGAGCTTGGCACAGCAGGTGGACATTTGAAGAAAACTTGGCAGCGTATTTTCCCAGTGTGATTGGGAAATATTTTTCCCAGGGTTTGAGAAACACTGCACAAACCATAACTGAAAGCAGTAGGATGACAGCTCTGTGTAGGATGGGAATGCCTACGATTCTGTATGCCTGAGAGAGTAATCCCAACACTCAGGAGGTGGAAACTGAAGGGTCTAGAATTTGAGGCCAACTTGATCTATAGAGAGAAGTCTGGATGAGCCTTGGCTGCACAGTAAAATCCTTCCTGACAAAGAGAGAGGGGGGGAGAGAAAGAAGAAGAAGGAGGAGGAGGAGAGGAAAAAGAGGAAAGAAGAAAAATTAGATCGGTCTGGATGAGCCTTGGCTGCACAGTAAAATCCTTCCCGACAAAGAGAGAGGTGGGGAGAAAGAAGAAGAAGAAGGAGGAGGAGGAGAGGAAAAAGAGGAAAGAAGAAAAATTAGATCGGTCTGGATGAGCCTTGGCTGCACAGTAAAATCCTTTCTCACAAAGAAAGAGAACGAGAGAGAGAGAGAGAGAGAGAGAGAGAGAGAGAGAGAGAGAGAGAAGAAGAAGAAGAAGAAGAAGAAGAAGAAGAAGAAGAAGAAGAAGAAGAAGAAGAAGAAGAAGAAGAAGAAAGAAGGAGGGGGAGGAGGAGGGGGAAGAAGAAGAAAGAGGAAAAGGAGGGGGAGGGGAGGAGGAGGAGGAAGAAAGAAGAAGAAGAAGAAGAAGAAGAAGAAGAAGAAGAAGAAGAAGAAGAAGAAGAAGAAGAAGAAGAAGAAAGAAGAAGGAGGGGGAGGAGGAGGGGGAAGAAGAAGAAGAAGAAAGATGAAAAGGGGGAGGGGAGGAGGAGGAAGGAAGAAGAAGAAGAAGAAGAAGAAGAAGAAGAAGAAGAAGAAGAAGAAGAAGAAGAAGAAGAAGAAGAAGAAGAAAAGAAGAAGAAGAAGAAGGAGGAGGAGGAGGAGGAGAAGGAGAAGGAGAAGAAGAAGAAGAGAGACAAAGAAGAAAAAGAGGAAAGAAGAAAAATTATTTACATATGAAAGTTCACCATCCCAAAAAAAAGGTAACTCACTGGATCGATAGGATGAGTATGGCCTCAAGATGTTCATAGCAAGGCCCTTAGCCCTGTGCTAATTCAGTACACTCAAAATAAGCAAGCTGGAGCTGTGGAGATGTCCTTGCTGAGGGTGCCTGGCTTCAAGTCCTTACCCACCCTGATTCACAGCAGTGTAACTAAGAATCTGAACAGTAACCGTCCTAAGCCCATTTTTCCTCATCTGTATAATGGGCTTAATAATAGTGTCTACCTCCTAAGGTTCTTTGGAGCTCAAGAGAGACTGTTTTGAGAATGTACTCTGTGAGGCTTCAGTGTGCCTCATAGATGTACAATAATGTGAGTAGTGAGGGCAAGAATGGCAGTCACTGTTGCCTTACACCTTCCTTTGCCTCGTCCAGCCATCTGAAACAACCAGTATTCACTGATGAGATCATGGAGTTTGGAAAGGGTGATGGAAAGGGCAGGAAGCAGAACAGAAAAATTATCCCTCCATAGAAAAATCATCCCCAATAGAATCAAACAATGTTTTTTGTCTTCTCTGCCCCCTCAAAACTAGCTACATTTCTTGACAAGGAGCCTAAAGCAAGACAGCCAGTAACCCCACAGTCATGTGGACTTTAACCAGAGCTGTAAGAACTCGAGGAGACTGACCTTGCCCATGACAGTCCAGGCAACCGTGGCAAAGATACTCAAGGAGATGATACTCTCAGCAGACAGGTGGTCAAGGGATGCTTTGTGGTTAATTTGAAAAGGGAAACCATAGTTAGTGGGATGTCAAAAATAAGGTCAGCTAAAATGCAGTGTACCAAATTAACATGGTTCTTCAGAAGACCTTAAGCATACACAGTGTGCTGGTCTATCAATGAAGACATCTGTGAGAGGGAAGGCAAGCTACTGCTTCCTGACACTGTCACATGATAACCAGAAGTGAGGGTATTTCAGATAATCGACCAGTGTAGTGAGATGCAGAGAGGCAGAAAGATCACAACAATAGTATTTACTGGGTTAACTCTATTGCTCTTGTAATTATGCCTTGACATCATCTCCTAGAAAAACCTTCCTGGACCTTTTGACCAGGTCCTAGACTTCCCCCAACACTAGGAGCTCGTGAGACTGGGATGTCTGGGTTTTTTGTGTCTTATACTAGGCACTAGAGTCCAGACCTCTGGTTGAAGTAGAGATGGGGAGAGGGGATCTAGTCAGGCGACATGTATGTCTATTGTCATCCTGATAAAGAAACCCATTCCTGTTGGACTTACTGGTTTGCCATTGGAGAAATGACCATGGAGCTTAAAATCAAACTTTTTAAAAGAAACAAGATTTTAAAAATTGATTGGTTGAGGCTCTGGGTGGGAGTTATTCTTGCCTGGGTACAATTTAAGGACCATAAGTTTATATGAGTTCCTTTGATTGGGAGTTTTTAAAAAATGACATTGGAGACTTGAGAAAATAGACAACCCAACACAAACATAAGCAAAATCTATTTGGGGAATGGAAATGGCTTTCTGGGCTGATGTAGATGTTTTTCAAGACTAGAAGAAAAACTCTAAGGGTTGAAAAAGCTGGATCCAGAGCAGGGCTGGGTATCTGGGAGCAAAAGAAAGACCACTAAGCTCAGGAGCTCACTCATCCATCTGATTACCCTCCACTAAGTTCTGGCAAAGAACACTCGGCTGGTATAGCTTGGAGCTCAGACCCTCTGCTTGCTTAGACAAGGACAAGTAATGTTTGGTTAGACCATAACCATACTCCTGGGTAATTCTGTATGTCATTATCAAACAAAATACCTTTCTGATTATGTTTTACCAAATTGCCATGCCTCAAGTGGTAGACCAGATGGCCCAAAGAGAGTACCAAGTCTGCTTCCTTCTGATGATTTATTTATAAATCCACTCTTGGAGTTGTTTTAATGAACACTAACTGGAACTAGAAGAACAAAGTAAGATATTTGGTCCCTCTTTCTAGACATTTAAGATCCAACATCTCAGCAGAACCAAGTCATTGACATTGTCCTAGTGTGTCTTTCTGTGAGATGATGGAAAACCATGCTTTCATTTTTCACTGTGGTAGTAAGCAAAGCAAAGAGGCTGAGGCATGATGGGATATGCATAACCAGCTTTGGGTATAATAGTCATGTCAAATTTATGTACAGATGTGTTCAGAGCTGCAGGTGCACGTGTCAAGATAAGCATCTAGATGTGTGAATGTGCTGTAGGCAAACTGCCCTCCTGTTGGAGCACCTGGGATTTCCAGACTTGGAAAAGACCTCCCCATGCAAACAACTGTCAGCAATGATGGATGCTTGGGTCTTGGGTAGGAGGAAAGTCTGAGTTCTGGGCACCTGTTGAAACGTAGCTCTGTTCTCTCCATTTTCGACTCTTAGTACTTGGTAACTCTTTCCAGGACATAGGAGCCAGGGCACCACAGAAATAATAAAGAAGACCCTAGAAGAGTGGAGGGATGATGGGAAGAAGAGGAGGGTGTGATATGGGCAGGGACACAATGAGGGAGACCCACTGGGTTTGCAAGTTAGAAAAGGCCTGTGATGATTTTCCTTTGAAACTGTTGTTTGGACCAGTAAGTCTGTTCTCTGTATGTAATACCCATCACACAGCTCTTACTTTTCAAAACTTGAGAGTCTTTTCATGACCTTCCCAAATCCCCCTCTCTTGTTTATCTCTTCTTTCACTTCCCATTCTTTGGTTGCTCACTTAAAATCTCAAGGAGATTTGCAAATAAACACTCAAAAATTTAAAGCCCACAAACGCTAAGGTCCCCAAAAGTAAAAATAACTACCAGCAATCCTTTTATATCATAACCACACTGACAAGAATTTTCAAACATGCAATCCAAGATGGCTGTCATCAGCTCTGTGTAATGGGAACTACAGGCATGTTTTTCTTTAAGGAAAAGAAATTGGTCCCAGAGAAATCAAGATGTGTGTTCAAAATGGTATAGCTAGTGGGAACAGAGGGAGAGGTTGACTCCAACCTTTTTCATGTAAATCCAGGTTCTTTCCATAATATCACAATGGCTGGTCTATGCCCTGTTCTGCTCAGCAGAAGAAAGCATAGTTAAGCCTGGATCAGAGGGGAAAGATGGAAACTGAAGTGATGGACGTCTATATGTGTGCTTCTCTGGCAGTATATTACTTACTTTTTGTTACTGTGATAAAAATACCATGAAAGAAGCAACTTTGGGTAGAAAGTGTTTCTTTTGGCTGGTGGTTCCAGAAGAGTGTCAGTGGTGGCCATTCTTGGCTGTCAGCCTGACTACATCTGAATTAACTATAAACTCAAATCACTGGGCACACCTGTGAACAATGACTTTTAGTAAATTGGATTCTTTGAGGTGGGAAAGCCCACCCTAAATCTGGGCCACACCTTCTGGCTGGCAGCCTACATGAAGGATTAGGAAGAAAGAAGCCTGCTTGCCCTCAATCAATTTGCTGGTATCACAGCCAACTTCTGGGTTTTGAGGTACTGAAGACCAGCTAAGACATCCAGCTTCATGTACTGAAAAATCACTGGACTCTTGGACTTTCCAATAGGAGACAGCTATTGTTGGGGCTGGTTGGGTCACAACCTATAAACCACTTTAATAAATTGCCTTTTATATAGAGAGATTCATTCTATCAGTTCTGCTTCTTTCTAGAACCCTGATTAATACGGTCTCCATAATGGCACGAAATACATGGCAATGGGCCGTCAGGGCAGGAAACTTAATACAGGAGACTGAGATGGTGAGCAGGAAGTGGAAGAGGCTATAAACTCTTGAGGCCCATCCCCAGTAGCATACTTTCTCCAGCAAGGTTCCACATCCTAAAGGTTCGACACTTTCCCAAATAGCACCACCAACTGGGAGACATGTGTTCAAATCCCTGAGCCTCTGGCAAACATTTTTTCCATTCAAGTCACCACAGGCAAGGAGATATTCTCCAATCCATCTACCCCCAAAACATGCACAGAACCACTGATACACAGCAAGGATGAGCAGCTTGCCTCGCTGTCTTTACCATAGAGCACTTATAGACTGGGTAGAAGAAGGTGGCCTCCCTACAACTCCAAGAGGTGGCTCCAGATAGTCAAACCAACCAGACATTACCATCAGTTTACCATAAGAGTTGTTCCAAGAACCAACAACAACCCTAATTTAACCCAGTCAACCCAAGGCATTCCCCTGGAAAATGCAATAATGGGGCCAGGTCACACCAACAAGAATAAAGTATATGGCGAGGGTCAACTTCACAGACTGTGACTATTGTAGTCACACATAACCCCAGAAGTTACTAGATCCATATAATTTAATATTGGGGTTTTAACTTCATGAATCTCTCCATAATTTTTTTTTAAATAAAGGGCCCCTCAAGTTAAATAGCCCATCTTATAGAGAATAGTAGTTTGTCTTGAGGGTGGACAAGAACAAACATGCACATAACCATGGCTGTTTATATTAAACCATCTGGAATCTATAAGAAAAAGCCCAACTGTGTGCCAAATCCAATGCACAGAGGAGAGGAGAGCTCAGAGAACCAGTGTACTGGAGTCCATGTGAAGACTTTTCCTAAAGACGGTCATCCCCACGGATTCTGTGGGGTTTTGTTATTCGGTTGTTTGTTTGTTTGATACACAGTCTCACTCTGTTATCAGACTGCCTTCAGACTCTTAGCAATCCTGTTGCAGCCTCCCACATCCTAATATTGCAGGAATGAGCCACTATCCCTGGCTCAGCTGGATATTTTGACTCTATAAACAAGTTTCAGGGAAATGTTTTATGAGTTGAAACTGAACACATCCCGACTGATTCTATGACACAATGGCTAAGGACAGTCCTCAACCCAACCCGGTGACTTAGAAAGTTGATTCCTCATGGATAAGGCTCATGAGTGTGACCTCAGCACCTTCTCCACATACACTATACTCCACCTCCTCTTGGCCAGCACCTACAGGCGTCCCTCCTCATCTTCCATCCTAAATGACAGTGTCTCAGCCTGTAGACCAGGCTGTCCTAGCACTCACTCTGCAGACCAGGCTGGCCTCAGGTCCTAGTATCACAAGCATGTGGTTGCAGCACATCTGGCCTCAACATCCTTCTAGAAGAGAAAAACTTTTGGTCATGCTTCATTCTGGGTTGGGCTGAGTCATTTAGTGCCCTGTGGAGTCGTTTTACACAAGAGGCATACAAACTACTGTGTTTGGAGATGAACGGGACCTAAAGATTAAGTCCCATATGCCTTCATTTTCAGATGGAGACAAAGTCTATTGGGAAGCGACTTATCTAGGTGCCTCCAGCAATGTGAAGACTGATCTTCCAACTTGCAGCTCTCTCCACCACGTTCAGACTCAGGAAATTCTCAGATATTTTTAAACATAATCTAAAGAATCCTCTTTAGTCCCTACTTGAGTTGAAGAAGGTACAGTAGCCCTGCTTTATAGCTGCAACAAGTTTGGTATGTAAATGGCCTTCTACTTTCTTTAAGATTCCATTGGCTATCTTACAAATGTTGGAATCTGACTCATGTAATGATAAAGATTGCTCTTAGCTCCCTTTAGGACTTAGTCATAGGTCTAGAGAGATGGGTCTGTAGTAAGAGCACTTGATGCTCTTGCAGAAGACCTAAGTTTAGTTCCCAGCACCACGTGATGATTTGTAACTATCTACAACAACAGTTCTGGGGACTCCAATGCCTTCTTCTGACTTCTTAAGGTAGTATATGCCCATGGTATCACACATACATGCAGACAAGGCACTACTCACACATATAAAAAGCAAAACAAATTTATTTAAAATTTTAAATAAATTAAATTCTGAAAAACAGTCATTTATATTCTGATATTAAATGATCTGGATTCACGTTCTAAATTCTTCTGCCTTCTTCCTGTGTGGAGTGAGGCAAGTTTTCAATGTCTCTAGGACTTTTTTTCCTCCTTGGCGGGACAAAACTGCAGCTTCTCTCTTAAGGAGAAAGCACATTGGTGAAAACCCTGAGAAAAGGTCTCCTGAACACAGTCAACACTTCACAAAAGTCATCTACCATCACTATTAATATCATGGTTATATTAGTATCATGATTATACTCTCCTAGCAATACTATAGATTATCAAGGATTTGTTCATGGTTGTTAAGTAGAAATTTTGCTTTGAGGTTGTCTGTTTTGCCATCTTCCAAAAGCCCCTTCATGACAGGGACCCAGCCATAACTGATCTGAGCCTCTTCTAATAGCTGTTTTTGCAGGAATTGCTTCTCCATCAGCTTTGGAAAAGCCTACCTTTCTGATTTACAAGATGAAACAATTAAGTTCTAAAAATTGTTCGGGAGAAGGGAGGCAAAAAGCCTGGAGTCAATTCTAAATGGGATATCTTTATCAAACCCTTCTCCTTGGGCTTGGGGATCTACATGGAAGAAGATGCAGGAAGATTGTAGGAGACAGAGGAAGCAGCATCTTCCAGACCTGCCAGGCCTGATGCATATATGAGCTGGGAGAGACTGATACCATGCAAAAGACCTACATGACACAGACCTACAAGGCAGACAAAATCCCAGCCTGGAGAAGGTAACATGAGAACCAAGCCCCAGCCCTAACCAGGAAGCACTCTGTTACTGATAGCTGCTGGGAAAGGGGAAAAACAGATCTTTCCATGGAGTGACCCTGGGTAAATCAACTATATTCCGGGGCAGGCCTCATGTTCAGGAGTAATGCAAAACTGACTCCATGTTTCATTTTGTTTTAATGTGTGTGTACTTTCTTTTCTTATGGTTTGATGTCTTTTGTCTTTTTTGCTTTGTTGTTCATTTGAGGGAGAGTTATTTAGAAGGGGAAGAAAGAGCATGAAGTTGGGTGGGCAGGAAGACAGGAACAACTTGAGAGGAATTGGGGAAGGGGAAAGAATATGACTTCAACAAATACTCTATAAGGTATTCAAAGGGTATGGCTCAGTGGCAAAGTATTGTTTATCATGAACAAGGCCCTGAGTTAAATCCCTAAAAACATACATAATACACAAATAGACCTATATGCACCCACACAAAACCTGACCAGTTAAGAGAAAATTTCAGGCACTCCTTAAAGTAAGAGGCATGAGAGCAAGTTATCTGTTTTTCATGCCAACTTAAAACAGAACCGAAAAGAGTCAGGCTCAAGTACAGCTGAAGGGACTTGTGTTAGATATCAAGAGCTCCCTATGTGTCTAGATTGGAGCTTCAGTAAAGTTTCAAAAAGAGTTTCATGTTTTCTTTGCTGGAGATTTCTGAGAACCATAGAGCCTGCTTGAGTGCTAATATGGATGGCATCAAGTGAGCAGACAGCCATCCTTCCAATGCAGGCTTGACACGCTTGACACTAAAAGCTGGGGCTAGAGACATGAGTGTGAGCTCCTAACAGCCTAGCTCCTATTCCTGCAGCACCATCCACATCCCAGGAGCTGTGACCAGGGCTGCCTCTTCCTCCTTTGGCAGAAGGGATGGTCTGGGAACAAAGCAGAGCAAAAATGTAAGAACCTGATCTTGTCCTTTCCCTGTTGCAATCTAAACCCTTGAGGGAAAGGGTTAATGAAAATACAAGCTTTATCAGGGTGGTTCAGACTCTTTTTAAATCACATTCCTGGCCTCAATACTCTGAACACAGCCATTTCTAGGAAAAGAGAACCAGGAGCCCCTTGAGAGACGGGTGGCTTGGGGTTGGATCTGAGTAGTGTAGATTTAGGGTCTTGTCTAGCAGGCCTCCCAGACTTTCTGTCCTCCCCAGGATCAACTGTCTCCAAGTAGCCAGACACCATTCTGTCTAAACAGGAAATTCCCTAATTCTGACCCCAACATTTCCCTCCTTTTCCTGCCTGACTTGCCCTTTGACCAGAAAGTAACATAAATATTTAACCTCCTTTATTACCTGAAAATTATCTGTGCTTACTCAATTTAGTAGCAATTAGTATTTCAAAAAAAAAAAAAGCAAGACCAAACCAATGTCCCTGATTTTTTTTTCCACTTGAAGTAATCTGGCCTGGTATTTAACTCACATGACTGACTATTGACCCTCTCACATCCCTCTGGTTTCTTATCCTTCCTCCTGTTCATCTCTCTCCTGTTCAACTCTCAAAGCCTGCTTCTTCTCTAATTCCCATCATACCTCTCTCTCTCTCTCCGTTTTGTTTTGTTTTGTTTTGTTTTGTTTTGTTTTGTTTTGTTTTGTTTTGTTTTGTTTTTGAGACAGGGTTTCTTTGTGTAGTCATGGCTGTCCTGGGTCTTGCTCTGTAGTTGTGGCCTCAGACTCAGAGTTCTGCCTGCCTCTGCCTCTGCCTCTGCCTCTGCCTCTGCCTCTGCCTCTGCCTCTGCCTCTGCCTCTGCCTCTGCCTCTGCCTCTGCCTCTGCCTCTGCCTCTGCCTCTGCCTCTGCCTCTGCCTCTGCCTCTGCCTCTGCCTCTGCCTCTGCCTCTGCCTCTGCCTCCTGAGCGCTGGGAACAAAGGCATATGCCACCACTCCCTGGAGGCCCCTCACTCCATTTCAGCTTGCACAGCCACCACCTCCTCTGTGTTGGGAGATGGCTATGGGGAAAATTGTCTTTATCACAGCAGGAATTTCCTGGAACCTTCTGGGACCACCAGTGGAGGTGTCCAAGCAGGGCTCTGAAACCCATCAAACCAGCAGTTGTCTAGTTTGACTCACTATGAATCTAAATGAAGAGTTGTGCTGAGAAACCAGGTCACAATGGTCATGGGTGAAAGGCCATGACTTCGTTCACAGATCAAATCTAGTAGATCTATCTTAAGTGGGGCTAGAAGGTAGAAAGAGTCCTCAACAACACAGGGCAGTGGGGTCTGAAATGCCGGTGACTTCAAGACAAGAAAATGTTAGGATCCTGCAGAGAGGGGACAATCCTGTAGGGAGATGGGTTGTCCATTTACATAATTACATAATTCCCTCATTTGACACTTGCAGGTTACATGCCTTCCTGTGCTAGGCTAAGGACAAGGACTTGAAGAACATCAACGTGAATCACTTGCCCTCAAAGAACCTCTCCGCAGAGTAGGCTTGCCATTGGATATAACACTGAACGTTGAGGGTTCACACAAAGAGCTGAAACTGAGGAGAACCACAGACGAGTCACACAAGCTTTACACACTCTGTGTTCTGTTTCAGTGGCCTGGGTAACAATCATGCCCTGAGCACTGAATCGCTCAAGGCTGTCTGGGTCCTCCATGTCCCAACGTATCTATCAGCCTGCCCAAAGAATAAACACTCCCTTTGTCGTAAACAAGTGTGGGACACGCTTGGAGATTGGCCATTATAGTCAGCGATTAATAGACGCTTTCCCCCATCAGTCCTCTTCTCGTGTCTGACCTTGTTACACATTTTTAAGGTCTTTTTTTTCCCTCAGTACAGGAGATTGTCTATGGAGTCTTAGATGTTCTGCTTTGGTTCTTTTGAAAGTTTAGAAAAGTGAGAAGGATTTGGGAAGAGACAAGGGAAGGGAAACTGTGATCATAATATACTGCATAAAAATCTTTGTTTTCAATATAAAAAGGAATCTCTTTAATCACCATGGATAATTTCCTGGATATCTGAGCCCCCTTTTGTACCCTTTATGAATGAATTTATTTAAAAATTGGGCTGGTGAGGTGACTCAGTGGTAGACCTCTTCCTTATCATGCTCCAAGACCTTCATGCGCAGTACTGCCAATAAATAAGTACTCATTCTGTACTTCATGCTTGGTAACCATCTCACAAAAATGTATACTTGCTTTAGGGAGATGTCTACAAAAAAGACAAAAGGGTAAGTTGGGAATCCCAACTCTGACCACTGACACTCTTTCTCATCTCAGGTTTCCCATCTTAAAATGAAACGAGCAATCCATGTTCCCTCTGTCTCATTGGGTGGTTGTGAGGCTCAGTAAAAGTTATAAATGAGCAGGAGCATTCTGAACTGTAAAATTCCATAGAAATATGAGTCAGATGCAATATGGTGTGGTGGAAAAACACTGAACTCAAAGTCACAGAATGAGAGGGGGCCCAAGGGCAAAGTCTACCACTTGTTCCCCTTGCCCTTTGAACAAGTTAAGTAACCTTAGTTTCCTTATCTATTCAAAGAAAAAAGGTCTTGCTGTGAGAACCAAGGAACCACACATAAAAGCGTCAATCATTGGTTCCTGGTACCAAGCAGAGCCTCACTCTGCATCAGTTCACTAATTTGCCTCAAATGAGAGGAGAGCAAGGAAGACAGCAAACCAAAAGGAGTCACTTGGTCTGAGCAGGCTTGAAGGCTCTGCCAGACATCATGAGAAATTAAAGGGGGCAGGGTGGGAGGGGTCACTATGAGTGGGACAAGAAGAGGGGAAGAGCCAAATGAGGAGTTTGGGCTCCAGGGAGTCATTTATGACCACTAATGATTTCAGAGACAGAAACACAGATGCACAGAGAGAAAGACAGAGACAGAGAGACAGAGAGAGAGAGAGGAAAGGTCCCATGTGGAAAGCAGCTCAGGAGTGTGGAAAGCTATAGAATAGTTGGGTTTTCTGTTCCAGGGCAAGAGGCTAACTGGATGGAAAGGAATATGTGTCCAAGACGGTCAAATCTTGATTATCACCCCCTTAGGCAAAGCTAGAGTTCAGAACAAGCTCTGTTTAGACTTCTTTGCCTTCATATCGGTCAATTATAAGTATAAAACAAATCGATTCAATACTTGACAATGAAAAACCAAAATAAACATTTATTATCTCAAGAATAGAAATTGGGAGGTAGTTAGTTCAGAGTCTCGGTAGAGACCAAACTACAATGTTGAGTAAAGTTACTGGGTGGTGCTCCAGTACCTGAGGGTCTGCCTTGGCCTGAGGGGTGTGTTTTCTTTCACAAAGGATGCACATGGCTCTGAGGAGAAGATGATGCGGATCTCGGGTGGGGGACCTCAGGTCCTCATGTGAACCCCTCCATGGCTGCTTGAGCTCTTGACGTGGCACTTTGTCCTCAGAATATTCAACAGATAACAAGAGAAAAACTGCAATGTCCCAGTCTCAAAAGACAGGCCTGCCACTTTCACATGGTTTCTCACTCATATTAAATACAGCTATCACCTCTGAAGGAAAATATTCCTTCCTGTAGGGAGAACAGAGGCACACAAGATTCATGGAGCCTACAAGACTCACAAGCCTACATCCACCCCTGCCTGATTAAGAAAAAGAGTGAGTACTTGCTAGAGGGAAAGAAACTCTGCTATAAGGTTTCTTGCAAGTTTCACTAGGGTCAACTCGGAGTCTGGATTACTATGACAGAGAGAATGTGATGTTGAAGCTGCCGCTGGTTAAAAGCCAACCTGGGCTACAGTGTGAGAGCTAATGTTCCTCCCTGAACCTCCACAATAAACAATCCCTGTTGAAATCTTAATTGTAGACTCCTTTCACTTCTGACTTCTAGAAGAATAGGGAGGTAAGTTTGTAGTTATTTATAACAGCTGCGGAAGGAAAGAAATACACTCTCTCTCAAGAATTCCTAAGGGACACCTGGAGCTTAGAGAAAGATGGAGATGGAGATGGGGAAATCAAGGTAAGAGAGGAGGTGAAGGAGAAGTGAACTGCCTCAGAGACAACCCGCCTCCTGGCAAAACAGAGTGAGAGCCCCAATCCTCTGGGTTCACAACCCGAATGCAGATCACAAGAGGAATCAAAGGGGACTGGAGGAGTTGATGGCAGGCCTGCAAACTCAACAAAAAGTAAAACCATGGAACTAGTCCCATGTGACCTCCAAGGGTCTGCTCCAAGATGACCATTCTGAAAATTCTACCCTTAAGGAGAAAGGGAGACAGAGACAGAAACAAGTAAAAAGAAACTTCTGGAAATCTGGAGAAGCTGCTGAGAAGAGGGGGTGGGGAAAAAGGTCTTGTGGACCAAAAGCTTATGAAGAAGATGCTCAGAGTCTACAGGTAGAAAATGTTCTTGTACTCTGCCACTTGCTGACTATGCCTGAGTTGCTATAGCATCTGCCCTCCCATTCTTCTGGGGGGGGCAGAGAGAAAAGTGTGAAAGAGTAATCTGGAAGCATAAGAATAAGGGGTGGGGCTGGAGAGATGGTTCAGTGGTTAAGAGCACTGACTGCTCTTCCAAAGGTCCTGACTGAGTTCAATTCCCAGAAACCACATGGTAGCTCACAACCATGGAGGAGGAGGAGGAGGAGGAGGAGGAGGAGGAGGAGGAGGAGGAGGAGGAGGAGGAGAAGAAGAAGAAGAAGAAGAAGAAGAAGAAGAAGAAGAAGAAGAAGAAGAAGAAGAAGAAGAAGAAGAAGAGAGGAGGAAGAGGAGGAGGAGGAAGAGGAGGAGGAGGAGGAGGAGGATCGGGCAGTGGTAGTGGCATACACCTTTAATCCCAGCACTTGGGAGGTAGAGGCAGGCGGGTTTCTGAGTTTGAGACCAGCCTGGTCTACAGAGAGAGTTCCAGGACAGCCAGGGCTATAGAGAGAAACCATGTCTTGAAAAATCGAAAAACCAAAAAAAGAGAGAGAGAGCTCTTCACTAGTTGTGTGCTCTTCTAGACAGAAGAGCTAGTGCTAATAAATGGCCCCTGCCTTCAAGGAATTTATCTTCTGTTAAGAGAAGATGTGCTAGGGGGGGGGGAACCATTAGAAAGAAGGAAGGAAAGAAGGAAGAAAGGAAAAGAAGTGTGGAGGGGTAGCCATATACTTCTCTAAGAATCTCAGCTCACTCATTCTTCCAAATGACTCAGGGTCAGCTCTCCAGGCCTCAGCTTCTCCATCAAGCAAGACTGTTATGAGGACCCTATAGGTGAATTCATATGGTATATTCTATACCGCAGGCATACAACAAGCAAATGATAAATGTGACGTGGTTTTGTTTCATTCAGAAGGCATCTGCTGAATGATTACTTTATATAAAGTAGTGTAGGTGTTAGATAAAGAGGACAGCCTCATTTTAATGATTTTATGGGCCGATGGAAGACACAGAATCTATGGAACATCTATGTCAGGCAGGAGAACCCTAAAATGATAGGGTTTTCTGATAGCAAACTAAAAGTTACTACTGAAGAAAGATGAATGCCACCTATGTGGCCACTTTGTGAGTGTTACCTAATCTAAGGAGGATTATCAGGGGGAGTCTGGTCTTTCCTTTTCTACACCATGATGCCCTCAGTCATAAGGGAACAAATTTTCTTGACCAATATTAAGATTTCTGCAAAATAGGACCTAAGACATGGCTCAGCAGAAAAGGGCACTTGCCACAAGCCTGATAACTTGGGTTTGTCCCCAAGATATACATGGTAAGGGAGAACCAACCCCAGAAAGCTAGCTTCTAACCTCAACATGTATTCCACAGTACATGCACACCTATGCATATATATGTATATACAAATAAATAAATGTAGTAAATTGTTAAGATTTCTGCAAAATAATCCTCAAAGGAATGGCTCTGTGGGTGTCCCTTTGTTCTTATTATGAAGAACCCAACCTGTGGGATTCCAAAGTTCTTTATTCCAGCCCTCTTGCATGCACGTACAAGCTGTCTCCTCTTGGCTCTGATACACTATCACAAAAGCAACATGATATTTCTCACTTGTGGGATTGCTGGGAAGGGATGTCTACAACTATTACAGAGTGAGCTGGGGCCTGGTAAACACTCAGGAAAAGAGACATGGGGTGTGTTCTCCTTCAGAAAGAAGCCCTCACACCAGATGGAAGCCAAGTAAACTTGGAGACCCTCTCTGTTCCTCCCCAACGTCAACAGCTCACCTCGATGACACTGGTGTGGTGATAATGGTGACAGGTGTGGCTGACTGAATAAGTAAAAGAGCGGTTTCTGGTCCAGGAGAAGTGCCACCCAAACCACCCATAGTGTCATCTGCTCTGGATATGGCCACCTTCAGGCAGTTTTTCAAGGACCGCACTCTTTCACTACAAAGTCAGTGCCCCTATTTCTAATACTCACTAACCTGGAATCAAAGTCTGTCTGCAGCTCAGCTTTGAGTGGGTCCAGAAGGCACCTATGACCTGTCCATCAATACAGTCACATGGTTTCCCAGAAGAACAAGAATAACACAAGTGACTGTATGCTCAGCCTGTGCTGGAGCAGTGATGAGAGGCTCTCTTAAGTAGATGGTATCGCTATTCTGCCTGCTTGCTGGGAAAATAAGCAGAGCTAGAGCAATGAAGTAAATATAGAGTTTAGGAGAATCGGAATCTGAATACAATCACCTCACTGGATGCCCAACTCCCCTCCAGGCCATGTAGGCACACTGCCTCGGAAGACTAAGAGACTCCATGTCTTGGCACATCCATCCAGACTGCAATTGGCCTTGCAGGACCCTGGTCCCTTCTTCATTTTTCAGTAGAGAAGGGTCTCTACTGCTCCCTCAAGGCCTCTGAGGAGCTGGCCCTGAACCATTGCTAGGGAGAAGCATGCTTCAAGCAAGTCCTTGCCACACCATCCCTGGGGAAGGGCTTCTGGAAAGAGAACAATGAAGCCTTTAAGTCTCTCACAATTCTCCCTCCTAGGTAAGGAATCTAAACAAGACAAGAGGAAAAGGGGCCACAGAGAACCATGCTTTCCTCCTATGCCTTGCCAGTTTAGAATCCAGAGGACTGGAACCTAACAAGTTCCAACTTAGCAGGAGCCCTCCCTCCAGCTATACCAACCAGTTAATTATGAGAGCAAGGCAGGGAAGAGCTCAATTTTGTTTTGTTTTTTGTTTTTGGTTTTTGGGTTTTTTGTGTGTGTGTGTGTGATGGTGCAATTTTCTTCTGCTCTCTCCCTCCATTCCCTCTCTTCCCATCTCTTCTTCTTCTTTTCTTTCTCCTCTAGTTTTGGGCAACATACTCCCACAGGACGTGATGAGTTAGCAGAGTACACGATCTATAGGCTGTCTGGACCTTCCCAGAGCAAAAGAGTGGAACTTGCCTCTTCACACATAATTCTTGCTCATGTATCTTGTACCCTCAGAGAAATGAGAACAAGTGACTTGGGCCTTTCTCTCCTCAATGACAATCTTTAAGTCCCCCTTTCTCTCTTTCAGCATAGAATGCATATTAATGTACACAGGAACATAGAATAGCTATTGTCATGGCTGGAGAGTGGAGTTCAGTGGTTAGGAAATTTCCTATTCTTACAGATGACCAGAAATGAGTCTCCAGCACCTCTGTTGGGTGGCTCCCATCTATGACTCCAAGAACAAGAGAACTGACACCCTCTTCTGGACTCTATGGGAAAGCACACAGGTGTTTTACACACACACACACACACATACACAGGCACGCACACACACACAAATATATCCTATAAATAGAAGGTTATCCATTATCTGAACAACTTGGATCACACATTATGGGTAATTCAGTGAGCATTAGGCTCCTGTCGTTTCCAAAGGCTATACCTCAAGGTCTTTGTGAATACCCAAATTTAAGGAAACAGAAAAGTCAAAGACAATCCCAAGAGGACTGGCAATGAGTTTTTGTTTTTGTTTTTTGTTTGTTTGTTGTGTTGGTACTGATTTTATAATGTAACCCAAGATGGTCAGAAACTCACTATGTAGCCCCAACAGGCCTCAAACTCACAGTGTACCTTAGCCTCCTTCCCAAGCACTGGAGCTACAGGTGTGAGCAATGCTCAGGCTTATACAGAGATTCTTAACTCTAAGTCTACTCTCCATCAGGATAGGCTTCAGGGAGGGATGTCGAAGTGAGACTAAGGGATGGGTGAGGTGTGATCCACATTAGAGAAGACGACAGTGAGACAAAGGGACTCTCTGGCTTTGTCAATGTCCTTATCTACAGAGGAGTTAAAGATGTGACAAAGAAGAGAATGTTTTGAAGGGTCCACAGAGGACTGGTTGATGCTCAGGTTGGCCAGAAGATGGAGGCACAGCGAAAGCAAAAGAAAGCCCACCTTTCTAAGTAAGCCCTCAAGCTTGACCATACCCATGGACTAGGACAGCTTCTCTTTGGTCCACATGACCTATTCCTGGAATATTGTACTATTGGAATTAGAGCTGGGACCTACAAGTCCCCAGACAAGTTAGTGAAGAAAGGGAGGGGAGGTCACTTGCCTGGGCAATGCAGGAACATTTGGTTCCAAAGTAGGAGTCCTACTTTACAAACAGGAAGAGCTCACTATAATTGGAAAACTGTAGCCAGCCTGCCTCACTCTTGTCCGTTGCTTGACACTACTTAATTCTGGTCAAGTCCTCTGACCACTAGCATCAAAAATACCAGGGGATGTGTCTTAAACTGAAAGATCCAGGTGCCACCATTCCAAGCCAATCAAAGAGCTCTGGCCAACTGTTCGGACTTCATTGCAACTTATAATGCTGACCCCTTTCCTCTGTCCTCCAGGACTCAGCCAGCAGCTAAAGGCTTCTTCCAACACCCCTTTTCACAACCCAGAGCCAGCTATGCTCCATTCTGTTAAGTCTTCCATCCCTCCTCCTACCGAGGACTGACCCTGCCAAACTTCAATAAGTCCCAGCCCAAAACCTTTGCTTGCCACACTCATGAAGCCATTGCTGGGTTGGCCTCTTGCACTGAAGTTAGAGCCTCTGAGGTGTGATTTACTTTTCCCCAATTATGCCTAAGTTCTTGCAGCTCTTTCCTCATATTCTCTCTCCAAAGAAGAGAAGGAGTGTGATGAGAGCAGCCTGGAATCAAAAGAAGAAGTGGGGGTGGGGTGAGCACGTCTCTAAGACTCTCGCCTTGTACATTTTTCCAAATGACCTAGTGGGGAATTTAATTAAGAGCAATCAGTCAAATTTTGGATGGATGTTGGAATTCTCCAACAACCCTCTGGGAAAGGTTTGGAAATACAAAGTTGGTAATTGTACAATCATTCAAAATAGAAAAACTAGAAACACTAAAATGACCTCTAACCCAGCCTTGGCTTCCCTTCATGACACAGATGAACAACTGACACACCCTGCCCATCTGCCTCGGTATCTTTCTTCTCATGTGCAAGTGTATGCACATATCATCTCTATGGAAACCAGAAGATTCCAAGACTCCAGGAAGGGGTGCCAGAGTCAACAAACAACAACAAATAAATTTTCTATAAGTATGTCACAAACATTGAATGAGACAGGTGTATACTAAAATCTGGTTTTTGTCTAAATCTGAAGTTTCACTAAGCATTCTAAATTATCTGGCTTTCCTATCCCTAAGGCAGCTAGCTCTAGTCACCTCGTAGAGGAATTCTCACCTAGATGCACAGCGATGGACACTTTCCTCTAAACATAACCTTGAGCTGTTGAATCTTCCCCGTTTCCACAGTCCTCTGAAATTTACCCCAGCTATCTAAGGAACAAAAGACTCTTCTCAGATCTCCAACCATCTGCCTGGCTGCAAATCTCACTCAGGAATGTGGTCCATGACTCAAAGGATAGGAAAGATGAGCTGCTCGAACCCACAAAATGTCAATGGCCTTTAATCCCAAATGGTTATTATTATCTTAACCATTCTAAAGTCTTCCTTTGCTTCACTCCTGGGAGAGGAAGTTTGGGTTAAGAAGAGCTGACACTAGTGGCTCATCTAAAACGTTTAATTCCCAGGTGCTAGGAAAAAAAAAAATCAAAGAAATATTTCCAATCTTTTTTCTAGTTTCTAGAGTAACATCACAGAGATTTCCTGTACAGTGCTGTTCTGTTCATTCCCAGAGGAGTGCTCTGCACCTATTACAAATGCCCCGCAACCCAGTGCTCAGTACAAACTGATGACAGCCATGGAAAGACAGTCTCAGAATATCTTGAATGTCTATCCCCCAAAGACAACTTGGAGGACTGTGCTTCCTTTAAGCTGGTGATCTCTCTTGCCTAGAAGAAAGAAAGATCTCCCAGCTCCCCAAGAGGACTCCTAGAAGCATCTCCCTCCAGGCTCCTCCCCTGCTGGACCTGTGTGAACAAGTCTCTCTCGTGTCTGACTCATTGTGAAATGAACTCTCCCCAGAACTCAGGTGTCTGTGACAGTTTGGCAGTGAGCCTGGAAATGTCAATGAAGGATGCATTTCCTCCAAGTCTCCAAAGTTAACTTGTCTTAGGGATTCACCATGGCAGCCAGCCTTTTTGGCTTCAGTTTCAAGGTGGACAAAATGAATTCACTTAACCATCCAAGTATTGTTGGGCATACAATGTCTCATGACTTCTCAAGAGGATAGGATAAAGACCCAAAACAACAGTGTCTTACATGAACAAGATATGGCTTAAAACTTGCAAGTCAGGTTATGAGCACAGCGAGCATAGTTCATTGGTATAGCATTTTTCTGGCATGACCAAGGCCATGGGTTCCATCCTGAGCACCACAGGAATACAAATGAGGAGCCAGGTATATGGCTCAGTGATAAAGTGCGTGTTGGCTTAGGGTTAGGGCTCTCGCCTACTATGTATGAGACCCTTGGTTCAACATCCAGTATTGGGGGGGGGGGAGGAATGAAATGAAATCAAGTTTGAAGGTCCCCAGGCCTCTCCAATGGAAAGTTCAAAGTCAGGGGGAAAAATGATCTCAGCATTCCTAGAACCCAAGTGATTTAAAGAAAATACACAGAGCCACAAGACTCCCTGGGAAAAAAGAAAAATAAGAAGTGTTCAGAGTACAAATGAGTAACAATGTTCAACACCCTGGGACATTCCTATAAGTGAGTATGTCTAACATGAAAACTGACATGGAAACAAATGCTTTGTGTGTGGTAAGAACGACCACTTGATGAAGACAAAAATTCCAACAGCCATCAATGGGGGAAAGAAGACTCTGTGATATGCAGACACCACTCCAACTCAGGAAATCTAGGAAGATGTTTGAATAAAATCTCTTTGGATGACAAATAACAGAAACACAACTAGTTCAGAGAATACACCGAGAGGAAAAGCAAGGTTACCACCCATGAAGAACTAGAACTTTCGGTCAGAACCCCCAATCCACTTACTGTGCTGTATGCTAAGAATCTGACATGCACTGTCCTGCTTTGTAGGCCCTCCAAGTCTGCACTGTAAGCTAAATTATTCCTGTCTTACAGGTTAAGACAAAAAAAAAAAAAAGCCTGAAGTCCCAAATAGCATGAAGGTCGCTCAGTTTGTAGAGGTACTCTGGCCCAGCATCAAAGTCAGCTGCTGAACAAGGCTTTTCCTCTGCAGACAGAGTCTAGTGAAATATGGCCTTAAAGGGCAGTCTACTTTGCAAACCACTCTAATGCAGGAGAGATGGAAAGGGAAAAGAATGTCAGAAAATGGAAAAGTGCAAGAGAAGAAATCTCATGAACCTGAGAACAGTAGGTGGAGATACAGAGTGGTACAGAAAATCCAATGCCATAGTAAAGCGCTCACTTTAAAGGACTGGATTTTGTCCCCTTTGTTCCAATACCAGAAGCACCTGTTAGAGAGAGAGAGAGAGAGAGAGAGAGAGAGAGAGAGAGAGAGAGAGAGAGAATGAGAGAGAAGGGAGGGAGGGAGGGAGGGAGGGAGGGAGGGAAGGAAGGAAGGAAGGAAGGAAGAAAGAAAGAAAGAAAGAAAGAAAGAAAGAAAGAAAGAAAGAAAGAAAGAAAGAAAGAAAGAAAGAAAGAAAGAAAGAGCAAGTCTGCAGTTGTTCAAGCAACATGAAGAACAAGAACCCTTATTAGTTCAGAGACTTTCCAGAGCCAGGTTGAAGAGTGTCTCCTAGTCTCTCATCACTGCAACATTTCCATTTCAAAGGAAGAGGGGCAAAGGCTGGTCCAGACACTTTACACAGAAGACATGGAAACCCAAGTTTCACTTGAACTTTAGGAAAGTTAAAGACAAGCACGACAAAGCTGACAGCAGGGCCACTGTGGGCTCAGGACAGTCATTTTCAAAGACAGAGAGACAGCAAGAGATCAAACTCGGGCCCTGAAGAGAAGTCACAAAGAGAGAAAAATACAAAAAACAAAAAACAAAACAGAATATGCACACACACTCTCACAGAGGCCTAGATACACACACATGGAGAAAAGAGACCAGAGAAAGAACCGAGAGCCACGCTGTTTGTTCTCATGAAGGACATCTGGACGGTGAGAGCCTGACTTGGGTCTCTTCCCCATTTTCCAGCTGGATCCAATCGTGCAGTGCCTGGCCAGAGGTGCCGTGAGTCAGCTGCAGATTGGAGCTCAGTCCCTCTGCCCCTGTGCTCTGCTTTCTGCCAGACCACACAGCCTCCCTCCCCGCCCTGCCAAGCTGGCTTAGCTCCTCATCCAGGTAACACACTTCAAAGGCATCAGGGTAAACTGGACCGGTCTGGGCCAGCCTCAGGACAAGAACTGATTCCAAAAGGCTCTGGCCCAAACACTCCTCATCAATTTTCCTGAATGTCTTTCCCCACTTGCCTCACTTCCCTCACACTGTGAATAACCCCTGGAAGTCAGAAGTGGAAAACCTAATTTTTCATGAAACCCGTCAAGCCTCTCTTCTGCACCGCTGCTCTGAGTGGCTTTATTATTACTGTGAGGTTGACCAGATGTCAGCCAATGTAAACGCACAGCCTATGGAGACGATCTGTACCTTCTTCCCTGAAGTTAGCCGTATTCTCTAGGACAGTCAGAAGATCAGGTGAGGGGCCTAAGTGACCAGAGAAGTAGAACACCATTCAAAGTGTCATGAGAAGCTCACAAATGGTTCTGATGGCCAATAGGCAAGGTATTTGCATCTCTCTTGGTAGATGCTGCTTTGTGTCCATTCTTTCATCGACAACTGTTGTGTCCTGCTGTCAGGTACCACCCTCATTTATGTGTCCCCGGCAACACAAAGTAAAGCAAAGTGCCTGGGGCCAATGCGAACTCAGGAAGAATCTGCATCCTTTAGTTTGTCTGCTGGTGGCCTCCTGGGGCTTTTATGGAACTACAGAACTAGAGAATCATGAAGAACAACTCAATGTCGCTTTCTTACCCACGTTCTTTCCTCATCTCTGTCTCTACTTCTGCTTTGCCGTTGTCCATTTTGCAATTGAGACCATTTCTCTTCCAGGTCAGCCCTATTATTTTACTGATGGCCAACCTGAGAATGAGAATAGAGTTGCCCTATTGAGAGCACTGTGAAAGAAAGAACTCTCTAAGATAACCCCTGATGACTCAAGCCCATGAATAATCCCTTCCCTGTGAGTGCTGGTGGGACCCATAGGCTGCTTCTATCCGAGACCCTGGTAAGAGACATAGGACACAGCTTCTGAACTCATGCTACCTCATATGGCAAAGGCAGTAGGAATCACAAACAAAATGTGAGACCCTAAGGAGTAGACTTTTGAGTTACTCAAAAGGGTTGATGTGTCCTCAGGAAGTTTTTTTTATGACAAACAAAAATCAGCTCAAAGATGAAGAGACCTAATCAAAAGGAAGAAAAAAAAAACCAGGTATGACTCAAAAGCAAAGAGACAAGTAACCCATTTTTAAAAAGATAATGGATCTAAGCAGACTTCTTTCCAAAGAATGGCCAATAAATACATTAAAAAGATTCTTAGCCCACAAGTACAAATCAGAACCACAGTAAGATACTGTGCCACACCCAATAGGAGGATGATTATAAAAAGTAAGATAATGTGTTGGCAAACATGGAAAATTGGAGTCTTGGTTATATATTGCTTCAGGATATACCCAGAGGTGCTGCTGCTGGCAACAAACCAGTCAGTACTCAGAAAGTTAAACATAGAATTAGTTACCATATGAACCAGCAATAGGAATGTTACTCAAGAGAAATAAAAATGCACATCCACACAGGACTTTGTATATAAATGTTTGTAGCAGCATGAGTTTCTCCTGGGTTTTTTTTTTCATTTGTTTGTTTATCTTTCTGTGTATGAGTGTTTTTCCAGCGTGTATGTATATGTACCATGTGCAGTCCTGTTACCAGTGGACGTCAGAGGAGAGCACCAGTCTCCTGGAACTGGAGATGATTGTAAGTCACCATGTGAGTGCTGAATTGAACCCAGGTCTTCTGCAAGAAAAGAAAGTGCTCTGAACTGCTGAGCCATTTCTTCTACCCCATAGCAGCACAGTAATTGAAAGCCAAAAAGAAAAAAGAAAAATAATCTCCATTTCCTCCAGCTGCTTAGTGACTAAACAAAATGTGGTATTTCCAATACAATGGGAAATCATTCCACCATCGGATGAGATGAGATCTCATTAAATTGCCCAGGCTGAACTTGAATTCACTCTGGTGAACCCAAGCATGTCTTGAAGTTGAAGAGTGTGTGTGTTCATAATATTCCTATATGAGAGGATGCACTTGTGTCTACAGTTATACACATGTGTGCATATGCATATGGAAGTTGGAAAATAATTTTATATATTATTCTTCAGGGTCTTCCATCTTTTAAGCTAGGGTCTCTCATTAGTTTGGAACTTCACCAAGTAGACTAGACTAAATAATCATGAATGAACTTCCAGGGATCTGCCTGCACACACTCTCCATTTTGCCATCACTGGGATTACAGACATGTGCCACAAGACCCAACTTTTTAGATCCCTATACTTACAAAACAAGTGCTTTACCAAGTTAGCCATCTCCCTGGCCCTTATATTTTTAATATAAGTAAGTAGAGTTCACTCTAACAACAGAAATTATGTATTTTAAATTCATAATCAATAATGTATTTTTGTCACCAGTTTCAACTTTCTTAAAGTTGAGATGTTTTAACCAAAAATAGAGGACAGTGATATTCAAAGTTTAAGACTCAGGGAAAAGCCCTCCTTCCCGTCTCCTCTCAGCCTTTCTATCCTTGGATGGATGGATGGACGGATGGACTCTATAGTTAGTTGGATGATGTATGTTTGGTGGTCAATTGTTTTATTTAACTGTTCCAAGTCTACAGGAGTATAAGTTTCTAGTGAATTATGTTTATATTGTGGAGAATACATATTCACCAACAAACTGGTAGACCACTTTTTGGGCCCCATGATGTCTCATCTGTATGTGATACACACACAAATAGACAGATAATAGATGGATGGATAGATAGATAGATAGATAGATAGATAGATAGATAGATAGATAGATAGCAGAGACATACAACTCAGGCTAATCATGTTAGACACCTGTGTTCAGTTTATGGTTTTATCCACAATGTCTCTCACAATTAGATGAAGAGTCCGCGTCTCATCTTGGCAGTGAATAGCCTAAAAGGAGCTCCCAGAGAAACAGGTCCAAGATGGCTCAAAGGCTATTCTCTGCCTAATTAAGTTGAATATGTTCACAGTCCCATCAGTAGGCCAGGACTTGGAGCCAAAGATCTGTAGATAGGCTTCCCAAAGCTCTGGGAAGTCAGGGATCTGAGAAACTGTGAGCCTAACTTTGGGTCTTTCCTTCACTGTGTTGTTAAAGACAGAGATATTGATGGCTGTGAAACAAAAAAGAAATCACTGGATATGTACATGCTGCTCATCTTGAATAATCAGATTAGTCACCAAGCAAGTAGACCATTGTTTCTCAAACTAACATGACCTATAGCAGTTTCTTTCCCACCCCCCCCACCCAACTTCTCCCAGATCCTCCCCACCTCTCTGCCCACCCAAATCCATACTTTTCTTTCTCTCAATTGAAAACAGTCATCATCATCATCATCATCATCATCATCATCATCATAATAAGCAATAAAAACAAACGAGAATAAGACAAACTTTTTTAATGGGGGGGGGGGGAAACAACCAAAGAAAAGGCACAAGAAACACATATAGATGCAGATACATACATATTTGCACACACAGAAATCCCACAGAAAATACAAATTTGGAAACAATTATATATATGCAAAAGACCTGTAAGGTTAAAGAAAAATAGCCTAGACAAAGCTGTATGAGACAATAAACTCCAAAATTACCACTGAGTTTATTTTCTGTTGGCCATCTACTGCTGAGCATGGGGCCTGTCCTTAAGCAAGGTGTGTATACTCAATGCAATCCCACTAGAGAAAACTAATTTTTCCTTATGAGTGATTATCAACTGGAGATAACTTCTGGGTTAAGAATATGGGCTTGTGTCCACTTCCCATCTCAATGCACAGAAGAGTTTTTTAAACTTTTTGTACTTGTGGCCTCTTTTCACCTGAGTATATAGGTATATAAAATAAGTCTACAAATAAAAAATCTGATAACAAACCATGAGAAAATTATTTTAAAACAATTATTTGATATCTATATGATTTATTATTTATTATTTATGAAAGACAAAGCGGTCTGATGGAATTGCTCAGCAGGTCAAGGTGTTTGCTGCCAAGACTGGTGGCCTAATTCCATCCCTTGTACCCACATAGCAAAGACGACCAATTCCCACAAGTGGTCTTCTGACTCCCACATGTATTCTGTGAATAAAACACACACAATAAAATATAGTAAAAGACAAAAGAAGGAGCTGGAGAGATGGCTCAGTGGTTAAGAGTACTGGCTGCTCTTCCAGAGGTCCCAGGTTCAATTCTCAGCACCCACACGGCAGCTCACAACTGTCTGTATATAACTCCTGTCCCAGGGCATCTGACACCCTCTCACAGACATGCATGCAGCCAAGTCACCAATGTACATAAAATAAAATATTTTTTTAAAAAGACAAAAGAAACTCTACATAGAAATGAGAGAGATGTTTGCTTTTTTTACATAATGAATTAAATCTTACCACTTGACACTGAAGGACACTGAGCAACTGCAATATTTTTTAGAATTGATCAATATTTTTACTTTACAATTGTAAATGCTGAGAACACCACGCCATAGAAATTCATGATAAAAAGTATGTTTACAGCCATTTCAGAAACTGTTGGAAATTCTGTCCTAATCCCAACCCAAAGTCACTTAACAGTTTTTTAAAGGCAATGCAAGCCAAAAAACTCAGTCATCTTTAAAATAAAACATTCTAACACAACACAACCCAGATATACACTTCATTTGATGAGGAGGAAACATGATAGGAAAATATTAAAAGTCTTTGTTCTCCACAATTAAACCATTATGCTTCTGTAAGAGAAGAAAACTGTGTGTACAGTAAAGTCAACTTAATGCGTAATGCACAAAAGTCTCAGATCTGAGCCGATGTGTTTCATGCAGTGTGCACTGGTGTGTGTGCCAATACGGTATGTTCAGTATGAAGTTGGCGTGCTGTAGATTCAGAAGAGCTGTGGTAAAGTCCCGTGATGCAATGCGTGATGAGTACCACCAGACGCACGTTGGATTTGTTACACGTTTGACTGTGAGTTACTTTTTAATCGTTGCACTTTTGAAAACCTTTTACTATCGCCACGTTTCCCACAGGCCTCACATTCAGTTCCACGACACCATGTGTGCAGGGACACGACTCACGTTGAAGAAAGAGTTCCTGGATGCATTCTTTGGAAGTTACACAAGGATGTGCATTTCTGTTTCATTTTTTTAAGTGGTTTTGAAGACTGAACGCACCTTAGATCACTTTGGACGATCACCTTCTAATCTCACTATAGAAGAACATTTTCCCCTAACAAAACATCAAAGCCAGGTCCACTCCCCACTGAGATAGCAGGGAAAGAGCCCACGTGACCGCGGCGGGAGTCAGGTTGTAAAAATGCTGGTTCTATTTCTCTCATGACTGAAGGAATTTCCCTGTAGGAATTTTGACTATACCCAAATTTCACTTTGCAAACTGGCTTTAAAACTAATCACGGTGAAACCAGGTCGTGGGAGTGTACACCTTTGATTGCAGCACTTAGGAGCCGGAGGCAGGTAGATCTCTGAATTCAAGGGCACCCTGGTCTATGGAGAGAGTTTCGGGACAGCCAGGGCTATACAGAGAAACCCTGTCTGGAAAAACAAAACAATGCCGGACGTGGTGGTGCACGCCTTTAATCCCAGCACTCGGGAGGCAGAGACAGGCGGATTTCTGAGCCTGGTCTACAGAGTGAGTTCCAGGACAGCCAGGGCTACACAAAGAAACCCTGTCTCGAAAAACAAAACAACAACAACAACAAAAACCTAACCACTGTGTAAGGCAGGACTCCAGTACTGGTTAGGGAGTAACCGAAGGATTAAATAATGGATCAGTACATCAACATGTGTACTCAAAAACTTTACACTGTAACAGTTAAATTGCAATCACAAATATTGATACATATTTTCCAGCAAGACCTCAGCCTAATACCAACCAACATATTAATTAGTATTGTCACTTGTTTTGTAGGGATGGGAGCGTTGGTTGACTTTATTTGCATTTTTGATGGATTTGACAGTGCTTTGACTGTAAGACTATGGTGCACTCCGAGTTAAGCGCACTGACTTTACTGTACCCATGCAGTCTTCTCTTACAGAACTGAAATGATTTCATTATGAAAAAAACCCAAAACAATATTTTCCTACAGTCTTTCCTCAGCATCAAATGAGGAAATAACACAATCTTCAGATTGTATTGTGCTAGAATGTTTGATTTTTTTTTTTTAATGGCTGAGTTGTTGACTTGAGTTTCCTTTAAAAGTTGTTAAGTGAATTTTGGTTGGGGATTAAGACGTTGCATATTTGTGCATATTTAGAGTGTATACGATTTTAAGGCTAACAATAAGAGTCAGAATTGATTTTATTTAAAGACTTATTTCTATTTTCATTACAGTGGATGGGGGTGCATATGTTTGTGATGTCTGAAGAGGCCAGAAGAGGGCGCTTGACCCCCTGGAGCTGGAGTTGTCAGACATGAGTGCTAGAAATCCAACCTAGACCCCTGTAAGAGCAGCTCGTGCTGCTAACTGCTGAGACATCTCCCCAAGCCCCAGATTTTATGTTTAAGACTCCAAAATCTGTTATCTTGTAACCATTTTCTAATAACTAAAAGGAAGGCAGCCTGAGGAAGGTCTTCTCCTGCTTCACATAAATTCGCCCACACTCCCTCTCCCCGCTGAACTATGATGAAACCTGTCCTCCACAAGGCTCTGTGGTTTTTATTTGGCCTTTCCATAGTTCACGCTCATTAAACCCGTTTCAAGCAGTTAACCCTCTGTCTCTCTCCTCTTACTCCATTTCCCTACCCACTTCTCTCTCTCCTCCAGAGCCGGACCTCCCCATCCTGTCTTCGAAGTCACAACGGATCACTTTTCCTTGTTAATCTCATTTTCCAAAGTGAACGGGGCTTCTGAGCTGCCCGTTGTAGAAACAAGCCAGGTCCCGTGGTCTGAGAGACAGGGGGGCTGCAGGCCCAAACTGTCTCTGTGGAGTTCTGCTTAGCCCCCTCTCTGCCTGGATTGGCTCCAGCAACTCCTAAGCATTAATCCGTAAAACCATGGATGCATATACTGCTCACATAGGGACACAAATCACTCTGAGTCACGGCTGGCTTCTGCTCTTTTATAAAACAGTCCGCCTCGGGGGTCAATTTCAACTCCGGTTAAGTTGCCCGCTGCAGCGAGCCTCACTTATAAAACTTGAACTTTAAAGCAGCACGTGGTTTGACGCTAGAAGTCATCCTCCTTTCTATAAGAAATGTCATATAAAACCTACGAATCCACTGTGCAAAGGAACCCAGAGCTATCTGAGGAGAGAGCCTGCCTCTGCCAGAAGACTACCGGAGAGGGTGGAGCCCGTGAGCCCCTGCAACACCGTGTTATTCTTGAGAAAGTCCCGAGCCACGATGGCAAGAGGTTCTGAGCAGACAGCTATGTGTTTGGACTGCGTGAAATAGATGAATTAACATCTTAGAACTCGTAGTAAAGGGAGACGATAGTGTGCTTTTTAATGAAGACCACCACCGAGAAGTTTTAGGGCTTGTACTGATGAACGAAACGTCACCATATTCCAAGCTGGAGGAACCTGTCTTCAGGGTAAATCTTGAGGGGCTGCTAGAAGGACATTTAGTAACTCAGGCATGTGTGTTGCTAACACCAGAAAGAGTGGGCAGGCTTGACAGCATGAAAGTGAGCCCAAAGGGTGCAGGCACACAAGGATGCCCCTCTGCAAGGCTATGTCTCTCCCATGCACCTAACCCCATTGTTAAAGCTCTTCGTTCGTTCGTTCATTTGCCTCTCCTCTGCTTCTTCTTCCTCTTCCTGCATGAAAGGAGGTAGAGGCATGATTTCAGTGATGTATCTGTTCTGCCACCTAGCCTTCAGTGATGACACTACACCACAGCAGTCCTGAGCTGCTCCCTACCCTGCCTGGCTCTATCCTGCTCAACTTCTTTTACTGTAGAAGGACTTGAAGACTGGGTGCCTGTTTTTAAAAGTACCAGAGTGTAGGATCCAGATAAGACAGTGGCATTAGTCTTCCTGATGGGTCTTGGTCTCTCTGTATGCATGTATCTGGTGGGGAAAAAGTCAATGACCAGATCTTGAAAGTGGAACCAATGATGAATAAACCTCTCTTAGACAATAGTTAACTTGCTTTCCCCAACCCTGTTATCAGGAACCATCCTTGCCCTAGAAATCATTCCAAAATCTTGGAGAAACAGCTGGCTTATGGAGGTCTGGTAAGCTTCCTGAACGAAAGCCCTTTGAATGTTGTTCAGACAAACAGCACAAATCTTTCATTCTCTTGTAGTTCTTGAAGCTTGGTCCTGGTCATCACTTAATTCTTGTCAAAGCAAATAAAAGAGTGATCTCAGGGGAGACAGAGCATGGTAGATGACATTTAACTTCAAACATCACTAAGAAGATTGTGTCCAAAGGCTTATCAGAGCTCAGCTATCCACACACAGGTACGTTCCTGGCAGCAAAGCTAAGCCAGCCATTAAGGAGGTCTCTGAGAGTGCGACCAGATTTCAGTGTGTCCAGAATAAGTTAGTCATCTCAGTGAAACTCTGTTGATATTAAGTCCCCCCCCCTCCCATCTTCTGAAGAGTCCAGGGCTTTTCGAATAGAGGGCAGAGAGAATGGACTCATGGGAAGCCCTTATGCCCCAACACCCAGCACGCTTGTCACTGAACATCACATATAGACTGTTGAGCATAAAATTCACCTCTCCAGTCACTGATAAAAATCGCTACAGACGATCCCAGGGTTCAAAGGAGGTTTCGTGTGTGCTCTCAAGAGCCTACCCTGTGACCCTGAAGAGCAGTGCCCGTCTCTCGGTTCCTTCTGCTCTTTTGGAAGTGGAGCTCATCATGGTTGTTTAATATAGAAAGTCATTCACTGATCTCTCCCCATGACCCCACCATCACCCTTCGAGGACCAATTTCCCACTCTCTCACTTCTCTTCTCCCTGCCCACCTCTCTTCTCTATGAGCCCTCTCCTTCTCTTACTGGTCCTTACACACTGTACTTAGCCACAAGAAGTCAGCTAGAACAAAATTTACTTCTAGAGGCTATATTTTGAGAGTACTGGGCAACTCTTGAGAAACCGGACAGAAGAACCACCCTAGATTTCTCGTTTCAAATGCTACACCAGGGTGAGCTGAGCCCATCCCCACACCATGCCCCTTTCTAACACTCTTCCCTCCTGAAGTTAACTTAAATAAGAAAATAACACTTGATCTCTTCCCCTTCTAAAATAATGCAACCCAGTTTCTAATGTTAAGTTGCTCCCTGCTTTCCCAAGCCCTCCAACAGCAGAGACAGGCTCTTGGAACCAACCAACCCTCCTGCCTTTTTGGGGGGTGTGGGGGTACATTGGTGCACACAGCTCTTCTTCCCTCTGCTAGCCACCAACACAATAAAACTGCCCTGGCAATGGGTGTAAAAGGACACCTTTAAGATTTGGTCCTGTCTTAAAATGTGCCTATTGGCAGAGAACCGAGAATCTGGATCAGAATCTGGGAGTGTGAACAGCGCCCGGGGAGATGCTCCCAAATGGAGCCAGCAAGGGAAATATTTTCTCAATATTGCAGTCCTCCAGCAAGAATTCTTATCATAGATAAGGGTGCAGTCTAGTGGCAAAATTCATGAAATGCAGCCCCTTTTTCTAAAAGAACAGAGCAAGGGAAGAAGAGAGTTGGAGAAAGGGCAAAAGCCCTGCCCCCAAGAACTCCCCAGAGACCATCACTTGATCATGTCTTTTCTTACCTGTGGTGGGCAGTCTACAGACCACCTATCATGTCAAATTAATTTTTAAAACAAACAAAAAAAGCTAAAGCCATCATATTCCTTCTTTCAAAAATTAGGTTTTCTTTCATTTTCCTAAGGGAAGAATGGTCCCTAGTGCTGACTAGCGATCTGGGGCTTCCTGTGGCATGGTGAGGATTTCTCACGTGCAGGCTCCAGGATGCTACCTTGGTACATATTAACCCTTAAACAAGGTCTCCTGCAGCGAGGTACCTGCTCACTCCAGGATCTGCCTACCCCACAGAAATGCCTCATTGTCAACCCAAGAAGGTTATCACTTTATCCTACCTTCCTTCCATTTAAAAGGACATTTAAGGTGTCCATGAGGACACCAGATAAAACTGACAACCCACAGCATTTCCTCCAGGGTCTCAGTCACTACTCCCAACAAAGCTGGGGAGGGGGGTGGGGTGGAGGGCGTTATCCCTTCTTGAAAGTGCACATAGCACGCTCACACTCAGAGAGAGAGAGAGAGAGAGAGAGAGAGAGAGAGAGAGAGAGAGAGAGAGAGAGATTCCCTGGTCATCTATATAGGTGAAGGAAAATGACCACTGGCTTTAACTAAAATCAGTACCCCACCAGAACAATAATGACAAGCCCTTGCCATAATCCCTCTGCCCCTTTTAATGGGGGAGGGGTCTACACACGCGCCCGCACTCCTTTTCTCTTTAAATTTATCTCAATGCCCCTCACCAGCTACTGTACACTACTTGTCCTCCAAACACAAACACACAGACAGACAAACCTTCAGTGGTCTCTTAGACACTTTTTTTTCTAAAGTTGGAAAGGACTTCTTGGGCAGGGTATACACGGCTAATAAGAAAATGTGACTCCTAACAGCCAGTGTCCGGGCTAGTTGTCGGAAAACAGACTCGCTCCATTGTATTCACCCAGCTTCTGAAGAGTACTGCCATCCACTCCTCCCTCCACCTTCTCCCTACTCTCCTCTGTAGCTCGCCTGTCTTCGCCCCCCCCCCAAAGCCCTTTCCGTACATTCCGTGAGGAGGAGGGCTCTGTGTAGGGAGCGAAGGGGAGCCCCCGTGTCTAGAAGGCCTCTCTTCCCCACCCCCACCCCGTGTGAGTTTGCGCTGCAAAGCTCCTTGGCATCCTTGCATGGGTTGGGTGTTGGGGAGCTCAAATTGCAGCTACAACTGGCTGGCAGCCAGGGGCCGTCTATTTAAAAGCGCCTGCTCGACCAGAGCCCGCAGTCTCTTTGGAAACTTCTAAAAGAGCTAGGAAAGAGCTGCAAAGCTGTTTGGGCTTTTTTCCCCCTTTTTGTTCCTTTTTGTTACCCCCCCCCTCGGTCTGCACCCTTCTCCGGACTTCACGCAGAACCTGCGGGTTTCGAAGAGGTGGTGACAGAGCAGGTGTTGGGGTCCAGGTTTGGTGAGGTCTGGGTTTTTGCCCTTTTTCCCCCCTCGATTTCAACATTTTCCCGATCTTGTTGTCAGCCGCCGACGCCTCTTACCTGTTCTGCGGCAGCAGCGCAGCTGGCCGCTGAGACCGAGCGGAGTGGGGTTGCGTTTTAGATTTTAAGCAAAGGGGGGAAAATTAAGCCCAATCCATTTTTTTCTTCACCTCCTCCCTTTTCAAGGCCTCCAAGCTAATTATTTCTGTTGCTTTGGAGTGAGCAATTCTGTGGTTCTCTCCACCACCACCCCCAATTCTGACCCGATCCCGCCTGGGGGTTTCTACGGTCTCCGCTCGCTCTGCGTGCACCTGGCGCGCCTCTTTTTTTCACCCCCAACCTGTTGCAAGTCTTTAATCCTCGCAATTGGGACTTGCGTGCAGGCATCTGAATCCTCCTTGCCTCATATTTTGCAAGTGTTTGGGGGAGAGCACCTGCTCTACCTGCAAGAGATTTAAAAGGAAAAAAATCTCCAGGCTCCCTCTTTCTCCACACACTCTCGCTCTCCTGCCCCGCCCCGAGGTAAAGCCAGACTCCGAGAAAATGGTGATCAGCGTGGTCCTCCTGCTGCTGGCCGCCTATGCCGTACCGGCTCAAGGCCTGGGTTCTTTCGTGCACTGTGAACCCTGCGACGAGAAAGCTCTGTCCATGTGTCCCCCCAGCCCTCTGGGCTGTGAGCTGGTCAAAGAGCCCGGCTGTGGCTGCTGCATGACTTGCGCCCTGGCGGAGGGACAGTCGTGTGGCGTCTACACGGAGCGCTGCGCCCAGGGTTTGCGCTGCCTCCCCCGGCAGGATGAGGAGAAGCCGCTGCACGCCCTGCTGCACGGCCGCGGGGTTTGCCTCAACGAAAAGAGCTACGGCGAGCAAACCAAGATAGGTGAGCGCTACTGGGGTTTCAGTTGCACGGCACAGGAGCTGGGGAGGGAGGCACCTTGGATGGGTGGGGACCGGGGACCGATTGGGAACCCGCGCGCTTTGCGCGCGCAGCAAGTGGCTTAGACCCTAGTAGCTCCTGAGAGTAGATGGGGTGGGTCCTTGCACCTCACACTTGAATCCCTGGCAGAGCAAGCTATCCTAGGCGGCTGTCTAACCGTCTCTACCAGTTTACACTTCATCTCCACCCCAACCCGACCCTCCCCCACTCCTAACTCGTGGCAATTCTGACTCTGAGCTCCTTTTGAGTCTCAAAGTCCAAATCCCAAGAGAATCCTCTCTGAAAAAGAACAGGTTAAATTATCAACTCCCTTCTCCACCCCAACCCCGTACTTTTCTCCCTAAACTTTAGAAAATCCTTTCTGTTAAAAGGTCATTTTAATTGGAATCTGAAGATGCGTTCCATCTTTAAAGCTAATTCTACCTTGATCCCTCCAAGCCTCACCCCTCCGCCCCCATCTCAGTGCCTCTAAATTTATCTCTCACTCTATTCCTATTTGCTCAGGAGCGCGCGCGCGCGCGTACGCGCGTACATCCCCCCCCCCCACTTGACAACTAATGTCTTTTGGGTGGAGGTATTGAGAGCTCACCCACACGTACACTTGCTGCTTTTGAATTGATATGATTGATTATGATCGATGAAACATATTAGACTGTAAAACGTCTCTCTTTTTTCCTCCCAGGAAGAGAAAGAATACTTCGGGAGGGCTGGGGTAGGGCGTGGGGTATGAGCTGAAAGAGTTTGGTGTTCTGTGCTGAATGTTCGTCCCTGAATCTAATGGTTTTTTTTCCCCTCCTAAATTCAGATTTTAGTTAAGATAAAAAGATGGACACAGGTTTGAGAGGTGAAGAGGGATGTGGGGGTGAAGACATCCTCAAGTTCCCACTGGATGCTGGCCCTCTCCATCTCCCTTCCCTCTCTCCTCACTCCACCCCCACCCCCAGCAGCCCCACCCTCCACCCATCACTTAAACCAGACTAAAAGTGAGTGTGGCTAAGTGCGTGAGGGGCCCTGGAAACACAGAATGCAAAACTCAAGGGGCGGAGACAGGAAGACCACGCTCTGGGAGCCACCCCTCCGTTTGCCCCGCCCCCTCTTGCCCCGCCTCCAAATTCTCCGTGCCTGGAGTCTGTGGTTTAAATGATTGACAGAGCTTCTTGTTCAATCAAAACAGTTTTGCCTCGAGCTAGGTTTCTTGGGGGAGTTACCTGATTATATATTTTTATCAAATTATTTTTATATTTATATATTATAAATATTTAAGCTTAACCAACAATGCACAAAATCTGAGCTAGGAGAGATGTTAAGACTTAGCTAAATGTTTATTTGGTGCGGTTCCTTACAAAGATAAAGCCCTTCTCACCACCTGTCGTCCTCCATTACTCCAACGTGAGGAGGTTTGTAATTTTTCTGAACGCAAGCTAAAGACCTATGGATTCCACCACGTAGGAGGGTACGTGAGTGCCCATCAGTAGATAGCAGAGCTTGCGTGAGCTCAGCCTCTCTCCCCGGAAATTGCAAGTTTGAGCTATCGTGAGAAGTTGCATAATGAGGGGGTTGGGGGCATACAAACCGCGGAAGCCCCCAGAGACCGATTTTTTAGGTTATTTCTATTACATTTTTGCCTGCTGAAGCCGTAGGAATCCATCACCTGGCTTGGAGACAAAAAGGTTGGCTAGCAATCCCATCACAGCCGAATTGCGCAAGTTATGACTCCGCAGTATCCTCGCCCCACTTTTATTTGCCCAGCCAAGCGGTAGATAGGGAGTAGCTAGGAATAAAAGGAGTGAGCTCTGTGCGCACTCACTCACGCAGATGCTGGACCAGCAAAGAGGCAGCATCCTACTTCCCAAGTGGACCCAGTGCACACGCGCGCGTGCACGCATACATGCACACACGTACGAACCATATTTTTGTCCCGCGCCAGATCGCTTTAGAATTCTCTGCAGCCGAAGCAACCAGAAGCAACACCCTCTCCTCGCCCTCACTCCAACCCCAGCCCGCGTCAGGCAGGTGCCTAACAGCCTACAATTGCACCCTGGCTGCCGACCACAGTGGCAAAGGTTAATACCTTCCTCCCGAATGGGAGCCGGCTCTCGGAGAAGATCCTTCGAGCCATTATTTGGATGCCCACCCCCCCCCCAAAAAAAAGCTAAAGATGACGTCATTCTTAAAGAAAGGAAAATGGATAATGAAGAGAGGAGATTGTCTTCTGGGTCCTTTAGGAGAAATTCTTGCTCCCTAGGCCCCCTCCCCCACCACTGAAATCTGAGTAGTGTGAGCTTGGACAATCCTCTTCTCCCGCAGTTGGAAGCTATAATATACATATGTTGTATTTATATTTGGTATGCAACCAAAAATATATATTATATATTCATATTATTATATTATGTAACACCCCCACCCCCCAGTACAGTGAGTTTCTAGATTGAGAAGTGAGGAGCGAAGGAGAGGTGGCTGGCAGCCAAAGCTTCGGGAGAGGGAGGTGTACGCAGGCAGGCGGAGCCTGGGGTTTTGCTGGTTGCGTTGCTTGGCAACTGGAGAGGGAGTCGCCTAGATGTCCAGGGCTTGGAGCGCGCCTGGCCCTGCATTTTCTTTTGGCCAGTTCAGGGGCCAGCGATAGATACAGAAGGCAGTGTGTGTGAGGCTAAGGGGACTAGGGACACAGGGGTTTCTAGGACCAAGAAAGATGAGCCTCGATGGATCAAGGAAGGCCTAAAATGTGTTGAGGGCATTCTCTAGAAAATGTGCTTTCAGCGGTGGGAGCCTAACATACCGGAGAATCTGGGGAGTGTCTCCTGAGCTAGCAGAAACGCAAAATCTGAGATGTGGAGAGCAGAGGGCTGTGAATGTCAATCCTGTCATTGAGAAATAAGGCAAAGAGCAACATAAAAAAAAAATGTGCTTCTGGGAAACCAAGGGGAGGGGTACATTATGTAAATGAAAATGAATTCGGCCTTTGCTTCTTGGGCGGCTTTGGTCTCCATCGACCTGGCTTCAGCTCCAAGCCTAGTCCAAATGCCACGCTGAAGTTAACCCAGACTAAGACTTTTTGGCCAAATTCATGTCTGGATTGAACAAGGTTATGAAAAATTGAAGGAGCCAGATGACTTTCCCGCCGCACGCCCTCCTCTGAAGCAAGTCTGTGAGTGAGGGCTATGCCGAAGCCAACCAAAACGGGAGTTGGGCGAGAGGGATGGCTTTAACGTTTCTTGCCTTTGCCCCCATCTTTCTGCTGTGTCAGCAAGGCTTAGAGGAGACAGCACAGCTGGCCCAATGAAGCTGCTTTTCTTTCCAAGTCCCTTTCCCCCACGCCCCCACGGACTTCGGTAGCCTCTCCTCCGCTCCCCTAACCCCTCCCTCATGTCCACGCCCCAACTGAGGGCGGAGTTTTAAATCTGAGCAGTTCCGCCTTTGCCCTCTCGCTTTAAGCAAGCAGCCACCTGCAGCTGCACGGGCAGGGCCAAGCTGATCCCCCAGCCAGAGGTCACGGAGCTGGTTAGAACGGAGGACACGGAAGCAAGATTCCCTGCTGACCGGGTCCCGCTTTCTTAATTCAGGGAGGAGGAGCAAGAGGGACGGAAAGATTTACCAAAAAAAAAAAAAAAAAAAAAAAAAGTTTTACTTTGCACCCAAGCAGCCCATGCCTATGAAACCTTGAAGTATTTAATGTGGAGAAAAATGAAAATTGAAAGAAGGGATTATACCCTCCAGAGCCACAACGTTCAGAAGGTGGAGGAACTCTGTATATAATCAAGTATGAACAAGGGGCACCCCTTAGGAGCCAAGAAGCGAGGGGATGGTTACCAGGAGCCACAGCTAGCAAGTGGGAGGGGTTTTGTTCCATTGTAAGTTTGCACTTTTGCCAATTAGGTGAAAACTAGCAATTCTCAAAGGCTACCATTACATTTCTAACTGGGTAGACTATTCAAGGCAATAAGATTAGTCACATGTCTGCAGAAACAGGCAAATAACCGAGGACTGTGATGCATATGTCTGCTTCCCATTTCTTATAAAACATAAATCCAGATGAGTAACTAGACATTTGTTTGTATGGAGAAGTGGCCTTTTCTGCCTGGCCACATGTCTTAGCTGTGTCCTAGCAACTCTCCAGGAATTGTCTGGATAGTGTCCAAAGAACCTTAAAGCTGGAAGTAAACCCAGGGCTACCCTCATGGTCAAGGGCCCCACTTTACAGATAAAGACATTGAGACCTAAAACAGTAAGCCACTTGCCCAAGACAAGATCTGTGGTTGTCAGGACTTGAACTTGGCTTCTCCCTAGGGGCTGAGGCACTCTGCCCTGCTATTTCTGCTATTTCTGGCTCCTTCACTAGTCACTAGGGCTCTTGCCTAGGCCTGGTCTAACCTTGCAACCTTGGCCAACATTGCCAAATGCTACCTTCCAGTGGTAGGTGTTCTGAAAGCAAAGAGGAAACCCCTCCACTTAGGGGTGCTCTATTCTGTGGGCCAGAGAAGTATCAAAGTGACCTAAAAGTGGGAACTCCAATACCCTCTTGGAGGAATGGCTTCTTCCGTCCCCTTTTCTACACAGTCTCCCAGACAGCTGGCTCAGGCCAGTGGTTTGGCCAGAGAAAGTGAGCAAGGAGGGTTTGAAGGGACGGCATTCAGCACAGCCTCCGTGTCTATGGGCCAAACCTCATTTCCTGAACACAAGGAGTTCTCCTAATGTGGCAGGCAGGTCTTTGCAGCCCTGTGGTTGTCCATGCTTCCTGCCTCTCTGGAGAACATAGTACTTCAGTCCGTGGTCTACTGCCTGTGGTAGCCTGTCTCTAATGGCATAGGTCTCCCCTGGGGCTGGCAAACTGCATAATGAGACCTGAGGTAGAGTGGACTGACAGAAGTAACTACGGGGTTTCTACATCAGAAAGAAGGGGAGACCATCCATCAGGAAAGCTGATAGAGGAAGCCTCAGGAACGCCTTGTGAACATACTGGGGTATGCCTCGGGTTTTCAGCAGGCCTGCCTTTGGCTGAGAGGTTTTAGGGGTTCGGGTTACTCAGAGGCTATGCCAAGACTCATGCTAACTTGCCCCAGAGGCTGAGGAAGCTCTTTCCTTTGGGGTTGTTGGGGAAGGAAGCAGATAACGCAAGCCTATCTTCCCAGTAGGGTCTACCAGCTGAGCCTTTAGGCTCAACCAAATAGTTTATCTTACACTTTAGCCTTCAACCTAAACTGTCAGATCAACGGCCTTTCCCTGCCAAGTCTAAAGGCCTTCAATGAAACTGTACTCAGAACAGGGCCTCATATGATACCTCTACCAATCTGTGAATTTATATAGGATCTAGTTATTTGCTCTCTAAGCTCTGTCCATCAGGGCTTCCATGGGGAACATCTCTCTGTCCCCTCTAAAGGCGTGTCTCCTTCAGGAGTCTTTAGACTAGCACATCCAACCAAAATATAATACAAACCACATACATAACGTTTCATTTTCCAGGGACCACAATTTTCATACTTTTTTTTCTAGCAGCCAAAAATTTTCAAGGTTAAGAAGAAGCAGAGGAAATGTATTTTACTGGTGTATTTTAACAGAGCGTACCAGAAAATATTATCATCTCCACATGTACCCAAAGAATGACAATGAAATCATCAACTTTCTTTCACTTGCTGTCTTTTAAATCCATGGCATTTTTCTACCTTCAGAGAAAAATCTCAATTAGACACTGTATACGTATATACATATGCATATGACATATATGTATATGTCATAAAGTTTATGGTATGCTCTGCCAAACATACTTAAAACATTCCCAGTGAGCAAATTCTCTTGTTTCAAAATTTATATTTAAACTTTATGAAATTAAGAGAGCCCTCTGGCCCTCCCCCCACCTAAGGATACAGCTGTCGATGTTTGTTTTCTCTTGAAAAGTCAGCTCATCATCCTGGTTGCTAGAACCCCTGGACACTCCCTCTATTGCTGACCACAGTGAAAAAGAAAATGGGATCTTCAGGAGTGAGCCTGGGGCCAGGCAGATGCTGCTGTGAGCCAGTAGGAAGGCCAGGGGACACTCCACAGCCTCTACCCAGAGCCCCTCCTCTTTCTCTCTATATGCAAATGCACCCACACAGGGCAGCTGAGCTAAATAGCACCCATCTGCAGCTGGAAAGCAGTGAGACTTGGGGAGTCTGAAACACAGCTTACATTTGGGTGGATTGGGGAGGGGGGGACAATGAGCAGCCAGATTCTGATTCTCCCCCAAGCCTAGCACTGCAGCAAAGAGCAGGAGGCTGCCTGTTGGCTGGGAAACAAGACAGGACACGGAATGGGCAGAGCATCTAGCTGACTATTTTTGTCCTGATGGATGTCTTGGGCCAGTGCTATCTAGTGGAACTTACAGTGATGATGAAAGTGTTCTATATCTGTACTGTCCAGCCCAGTAGCAGCCAACGTGTGGCTGGGGAGAACTGGAAATGAGGACCTCTGGGTGTATTATCATTATTATTATTATTATTATTATTATTATTATTATTATTATTATTATGTATTTGTTCATTTAAATGCCACATTGGCTTCTGGATGGCACAGCCTCAGCCAAACAGAAACCTCACACACCAGGGGCACCTTCTTCATGGACTGCTTGTCTCTTCACCTTCCTGTGGCAAAGTAATCATGCTCTGAGGCAGGGGCATGACTCAGATGGCCTCCCCCACCCCACCCCCCACCCCAGCATCCGTTAAGCTATAAGTTGCCCCATTTATATCACAGAACTACTTCTCGGCTGAACTTCTCTTTGCAGATTGTAAGTGGCCTATTGGGCCATGAACTCCAAGCTTAGCTGGTTTTCTGATGGAAGAGAAATCATCACAGATAAGTCTCCCCCAGACTTCTGTTTGTGAGGACAGGTCAAGCCAGCATCCAATAGCAGCCCAGGATCAGGCTATTATTCATGGTGCCAGAATGACAAGAAGCCCAGGGTGGAAAGTAATAGTTCCAGTAGCAACAGGTCCCATTGGATTCATCTATTAGAAGGACTAGGAAGCAAGGTTGGATGGGAAGGCATCCTAAGAACACGTCTTCATATGTTGGTAAAGAGCCAGACGTCTACAGGAAAGCATCGGCAGCCAGACTGTGTGCTTAGAGAGGTTGAGCTTGGGTAAGGTGTGTGCATGGTGCTGTAGTGCTGTGTGCAATGCTGCCCTTCCTGGGGTGTCTCAGCAGCCATAAAGCTGTGCCTGTTCCCAGGGAGACGCTGATGTACCCATGGTCCTAAGTCATGGGAAGGGGGGGATGAATAGATCAACATTCCTGTGACAGAGTAGGCACATTACAAAGCTGGAGCCGTAGCACAACATACATCAGAGGAAATACCAGAATATAACACCCCTGTCTTAGGGTCTTTATTGCTGCAATGAAAAACCTTAACCAAAAAGCACCCCACGTTTCTCATCCTCTGCAGAAACCTTCCCAGCAGCATCTAGAGGGAGGAGGGTGTTGGGATGTGTTTCTCTTCTCTTTCTAGTCACTATAAAGAAGCAACACTCTGCCACACACAACTAAGACTTGCTCGCGCAGTCCTCCACTCCTGCACAGTGCTCCTTTGTCGTCCTCCCCCCCCCCCGCACCTTCTTAATGCATGCTGCAAGCACACAAAGAGGGGGAAAGGATTGATGGGATTCCCAAACTAGTAGGAGGGGGAGACAGCCAAGTGCCAGCTTTTAACCTTCATCTTCCCTGGAAATGTGCACAAATTGAGCGCCTTTGGTCTCCTGCGCCACCTACTGGCCACCTAGAGGTATAGCCCTGCTTGTTTCTAAAAGCCTAGGTCCTGGTGTGTCCTTCAGGAAGCAACACCAAGAACTGGGAGGCAAATGAAAATTTTAAGCCTGTTCTTCACAAGCAAGACGACTGAAAATTAGGGGAGAGGAGACACTCCCAGGAGCCTAGACTTTGCTTAGTGAGTCCCAGAGTTTGCAAAAGTTCCTTAAGGAAAAACATCAGACTCTACTCTTCTATCTGCACAGAACCCCCAAACTAGACATGCCTCCTCCTGCATCCTGTCCTCCAAGTCCACAACCCAAAAAACTGGGTTCACCCCAAATACGGTCTATTAACCCCTAGAGAGATTCCTCTTTGGACAGGCAGCCTGGGATTTGGCATCCCGGCAGGTTCTGATACCGTAGAGTCAGGCACTGGGGGGGGGGGGAGGGGGTGCAGGGGGAGGGCTGATATCCCCACAGAGAGTTTGACTCAGGGAGAGCCCGCCCCAACACTGACAGGTACTCCCACCCCTCCCCTTCCTTTCTTGTGACTACTCGCCCAAGCCCATTACCAATCAGGATTAATGAAAACCCCTAGAGGCTTCCTCCTAGTAGGAGCCAACATCTAGTTCATTAAGCTTGACACGCCCTAGAGGAGCAGATGCTGGGTGTGTGGTGCCGTTTGTTCTTCTAACCAGGTGAGGCCTAATCTCCACATGCCTCCCCGCACTCACACCAGATCTTCATTTGGGCTGGGAGCTTGGAGACATTCCACAAAGTCTTCTTCTCTTTCCCTCGCCTCGACTTTGTTGGATTCTCTCCCTTATCTTTCACATCTGAGATATGCAGCTACCATCATATCTGAGGTATCTGAGGACCGGTGGGTTTTCCTTCACCCTGCTTAATTAATTTGAGATATCACAAAGCCCTCCCTCTCCTTTTTGAACATTTAATTAGGAAAGGTGATGGAGCCCAGTCCTCCACCCCTTTCTGACCCTGCGTTTGGTCTTGTGGGTCATCTGAAGCATGGAGACAGCCATCTAAGGTCTCCCCACTCATGAAGGTTGCAAGGTCGGGGGCTGAGAGGAGACCGGGGGCACCTATGAGAAAAGACCTTACTGGAAATATGTGCTGAGATGGGCTAGGCAGGTGGCGTTGAGAGAGTAAGAGACACATGAACAAAGTCCTACTTCTTTTTTCTAAAGGTCCTAAGTCAGTTAAGTATAGACTGTCACCAAGTATAGTCACCAAGTTGCTCCTATGGATAACTGGTCTGGCCCCAGCCAGCTGTCAGCCCCTCTCAGACAGGGCTGAGGAATGCCCAGCCTCCAAGGGTCCAGAGCACAGCACAAGGCCAGTTGGGAGCCACTGTAAGAGGATGAGGCCTCTGTCTTCCATCTGCTTCCATTTGTTCCTCTCCGGGGCCCACATTTCTGCCTCTCCCATCTCCCAGCCCTCACCACAGTCCCCCTGCCCCCTCTACTGCTCCTGTCCCTGGACACCCAGGTCCAAACATCTGTCACCCCTCAGCCCAGCTGTTCTGAAAGTACAAAGACCTCTTTAAGCGGACGGACACACTTGGCTGTTCTTGCCTATGTCTGGACTGTGCCCTGCTTTCTTCCCTTGGCCCAGCTCTCCAAGCCCTGACTGCTTAACCTTCTGTCTCCAGCCACTTCATCTCTCCTGAGCAAACTGATTTACATAACCTTCACCTGCTTTGAGCCTTGTCCTGTCTCCTTCTCTAGCCTGCCCATGTGTACTAGTGAGGTGTAGTCAAGAATACACCCCCCACCATGATGTCTTTTCCCCGCCCCCTCTTGCTTTCTTAGACCTCATCATTGGATCTCTCTGAGTCTCCATGACTCCTCTGACCCGAGTCCTCCCAGTTCTGGTCTCTAGACACTGCTCTCTGGCCCCAGAAGCTGATTCTCCGCCTCCTTCTCCCCACAGAGAGAGACTCTCGGGAACACGAGGAACCCACCACCTCCGAGATGGCTGAAGAGACCTACTCCCCCAAGGTCTTCCGGCCCAAGCACACTCGCATTTCCGAGCTGAAGGCTGAGGCTGTGAAGAAGGACCGCAGAAAGAAGCTGACCCAGTCCAAGTTTGTGGGGGGTGCAGAGAACACTGCCCACCCCAGAGTCATCCCTGCACCTGAGATGAGACAGGAATCCGAACAAGTGAGTCTCAGGGGCTTCTCTTCCCCATACCCTGGCCACCATCCCAATCTGATTTCCCATGTGTCTTACTTTAGCATCTGTGGTCATAGAGGATGCACAGGCTAGACCTACCAACAGACCTATTGCTCACAGTGGCTCAGCTGGGAATTTGGAAGGATGCTTTTGAGACCTTGAATTTATTTATCTGGACTGAGGGCTGATCCAAGTTAGTGGAAACAGAGGTAGTTCTCCTTCAAAGAATGTCCTATTGTAACTGCAAGCATGCACCAGGAATGTGACCCCTAGAGCTATGGCCAGTCCCAGGAAGAGGCTGAACACTATCCTAGCACATTTAGAGAATGTAAGCTGTATATCTTCAGTGCTTGGAAGGGTAGGAAAGCTGAGAGCAAGTGACCCAGGGCTTGCTGCCTACCCACGTGCCGGCTTACTATACAACCAAGGCAGCAGACAGATGAAGGAGAAGAAAGATCCTAAGTAGCTTCAGATAAAGGTGGTAGATTTTTCTCCCGGGTCCCTTTGGATGCCACACATGAGCCATCAGAGGGCACCGCTGAGTGGTTTCCACCTGGGTTCCTCCTGTGTTCACAGGGCCCCTGCCGCAGACACATGGAAGCTTCCCTCCAGGAGTTCAAAGCCAGCCCACGCATGGTGCCCCGTGCTGTGTACCTGCCCAACTGTGACCGCAAAGGATTCTACAAGAGAAAGCAGGTACATGCCCCTGTGCCGGGCTTCACCTCTGAGGTTTCCGATTGGCAGTTCCAGACGACTCCAAGTGCTTTGCATTTCTAATTGGGATCCCTAATCTAAGTTAACAGTTACAAGCTAGGGCCCCTTGGCGTGTATCTTGACCCCGCCATTTCTAGCTGTGTAACCCTTGGCCCAGCTATTTAAAGCCCCTGGGTCTTTAGTTTCTCATGTAAAATTGGGACTAGCAATCTACTTTACTCTGATGGGGAGAAATAAGCCTTTATCTTGACAAAGCACTGAGATCGGCTCCTGCCACAATGACCCGTGTTAAACTTCGCCTGGCCTGTGATGGAGCCAGAGTAGTGTTTCATACTTTGATGACCGAGGTCCTCTCTTGAGGATCCCTGGAGAACGTGAGATGGGTAACCCAAAGTAAATAATGAAAGGGAGATGGCAGGACCTATCCCAGGGCAGGATGCCTGAACTAACTATTTTCTTTGGGTCCTCCCATGAGATAGAATCAGCAAAACCCCAAGAGTTAGCTAAAGGCGGAATCCGTTTAACCCTCAAGTGCATCGGGAAAGGTCAGAGCCAGAAGAGAGCCTCGGGGTACACCGCCGCTCGGGTATCTCACAGCCGCTTGTCTCTCTCCCAGTGTAAGCCCTCCCGTGGCCGCAAACGTGGCATCTGCTGGTGTGTGGACAAGTACGGAATGAAGCTGCCGGGCATGGAGTACGTGGATGGGGACTTTCAGTGCCACGCCTTCGACAGCAGTAACGTTGAGTGACGCGTCCCCTCCCTTCCTCCCCCTATCCTACCCCCCCAGCCCCAACTCCAGCCAGCGCCTCCCTCCACCCCAGGACGTCACTCATTTCATCTCATTTAGGGGAAATATATATACATATATATTTGAGGAAACTGAGGACCTCGGAATCTCTAGCAAGGGCTAAGGAGACACTCCCCACCATGACCCCGGAAATGTATTCCTTTTTGAAGCAAGTTGAACGGACAGAGAAGGGAAGGAGAGAAGAAGCAAGAGGGAGCGAGAGATGGAAAGAAAGCAAAGCGTTGGAATAGAGGAAAAGAGGGAAGGACAGATAGGATTAGAGAGAGAAGAGAGAAACAGCAAGGCAGAAAGGACTCCACAACCAAGGCTGAATCTGCCCTTTTGCTTTCAGCTCTAGCCTGGGGTCAGAAAAAGTGTGGCATTCAGTGACACCCAGTTTAGATTGGTCAAGGGGAGAAAAGAAACAAGGTGTGTCAGTGCCTCTCGGGTCTGTCCCCTCCTGCAGCCAGCAGTGTGGATGGCTAGACCCCTCACCCTCCTCTCCTCTTACCCAAGTGCAGGGTGATTTCATCCCCAAATTTACAAAGACTAAAATGCATTCCATCCCTCTGAAAATAAACAAAAGTGAGTGATTGAAGATAGGTTTTCCCCCAGCAGACAAGTGAACTCAGAATGTGTGCAAATTTTACTCTTGTTAAAGATTTTTTTAAGAAGTCAGTACGCACCCCCAACACTGGAAAGACTTGATTCTCCAGGGTGACAAGCAATTCAGAAGCGCGTGGCTTCGGCCCTTGATTTCACTAGACTCAAAGCTGGCCCGGCAGCCTCTGTGGAGGAGGATGAGAGGTGGAGAAAACCAAGGGGCTTGTACTCACCCACAAGACTCCATGTAGACTTTATAGGCATATAAATCTATTTTCTTTACCTTTTTTTCCCTTTCCCTTTCTTTCGAAGTTTTGCATTACCTCTTTAAAGTAGTTTTTTTTAGGACACTGAAGATCTTCCTCATTCTGGGAAAAATCCATATTTCACAAATACAACCCAGAACGCCAGCTTGGCCTGCGTCCAGGCAGCCTTTCTCGTGAGCTACAAGTGTGGCTCTTTTGTGGGGCACCGATTTGGATCTTCTCATGATTCCAAACGTGTGTTGAAGTGAATCCACCAAGCCAGGTAACTGCCAGCACCCAAGGGTGCATCAAGTGCATAGCCCAGGTCACCCCATTTCAGCCTTCCAACCCGCAGAAAGTAACTGTCTCACACCACACCACATAAACCTGCCAGATCCATCTGTAACCCACTGGCCTGCCCAGACCTTTTTTTCCCATCTGCATTTTTTTTTTTGAACTGCATTTTGAAAGCCTCCCTCAGATGCCAGGCTGACAGATCAGAGAGAAACTAACATGAGAGATGACAGAGGAGGAGGAAGTGGAGGGTGGGGGCAGAGACTTCCACAGAGAGACATAGAAGATGGAGCAGAGGTCTGGGGGTGGGGAGGACAAGAAAGAGACAGAGAGAGGAAAATACCAATAGAATTTTCCTTGGTGTCTCCCATCTAATCAACTCTCTGAGATTTGAGAGGAAAAAGAAGGCAGGGGAAGAACTTGAGGTAGAAATGAGGTCAGTTCAAGTCACAGGGCCCAGATGGTGGGTAACTGAGGCAGGATCCAGACTTGAGACACACGGTTGGAAACAAGGCTGGTTAGCCTGACTGGGTATTGAAGGGTGAAGAGGATGCCTTGGAAAGACAGCACAACTTCAGTTCAACTTCAGGCCCCCAAGGAGGAACTGAGGCCAAAGAATCCTTCAAGTGCTTCATGAGTCTCCTCTGCCCGACTCAAACATCCTTCCCTGTGATGGAGGATGGTAGAAAGCCCAGGACAACTCAGGCCCGGATCTTCACGACTGTTGTCATTTGCCAGCCTGATTTTGATCCAAGAGAAGCATCTCATTGCCCACTGGCTTCTTCAACAAAGAGGTGCTTAACAAAAGGCTCAGGACTGTCTTTGAAGACTGAAGATAACCTTCCAGGAGAGGAGACTCGGACATTGGTACAGGAGGCCCCTTTTGGCGGGGGACACAGCTCTTTGCGCTCTCTTGATGGCATGGCATAGTAGAGGCCCCCTCCAACCCGGAACATGGAGCAACACAAAGGGAGAGCAAAGAAACTGACGTGCGTCGACTCATAGGACATGGGTGGCTGCGGGCACAGAAAGGGATGCCTCCTGTTGCCTGGACAGGACAGTTGGCTGGGAAGGAAAGAGAAAATTGATCTTCATAAGACAAAGGGCCTGATGGGATGGCAATAGAAGGACTTACCAGACCTGCAGGGTCAGTATACCCATCACCCCGCACAACATCCCCAACCCCCAACTCAAACTTCAATATATCTTAGGCCAGTATCCTAGACCTAAGTCTCTCCTTTCTGCCATTATTTCTCCGCATCTTGAGCAGTCATCTGACTGAGATTTGCCAAGTGGATACTGGGGTACCACTGCCCCCCAAGAAAAGACTGAGCCAGGAACTGCCTACTCGCTCCCCCTCCCGAGCCTGGAGCTAACTCCTGTGAGGGGTGCTCTCTTCACCCCACAACTTACTAGACCTTGAGTGAGCCTCTGTCCCTTATGTGGGCTCTTCGCTGTGAGCCACAGATGGAGGTCATTGTATAGACAGTTAGCCTTCCCCAGGTCAGCCTACCTCCCCCAAACTTGTGAGTCTCCCCGCTGCTCATATGGAGAGGCATGTCTAAGACAGCAAGTCTTCTAGAGGAAGCTTGCCTTTAACAGACAGATGGAACTAAACCTTCCAAATGGGAGATCTGGCTGAACCCAGGATACAGAGACCATGGACATGGATGGGGTCATCAAGAGAAGAGGGATGTCCTTCTCCAGGTTAGGGAGAGAGAAGGCAAGTTTGCAACGATCCCATCATGCCCTGAGCAAGAAGCTTTTGGCCCAGGCTAGCCTTTAACTCCATTAGAGGCCTCTCTGTTGGGTTTATCCACAGCAGTAGGCCCAAGTATGGCCTGTCCCCACCTCTACTATCCCGTGGAAGGTTTCTTCCCACCCCTTTTTGACAAATGCCTCACTCGAGCAGTGGAAAGATAGCTCTCTTCCCCCTCTACTGCCAGGTAACAAAGAGACCTAACCAGGACCTATTCTCCACCCCAGCCAGTCTTGACCAGCCAGAACAAAGCAGGGAACCTGGAGAATAAAAGACTCTACGTTCCTCTGACAAAGACTCTACGTTTCTCTGACGGCCAGGCCTAAACAGACAAGGCTTGGGAACATCTGCCCCACAGGATACGGAGGAGGTCAGCTGTGCTCACTCCTCTTCTCCTTCCAAGACCCTCTTCCGACCATGACTTATCTCCATGGTAACATCCTCACCATCATTCTCCCACTACCAAGGGTTGCCATGGCAACCTCCCAACCACCTGCCCATCCCAGGCAGGGCAGCTGTCCTTCTGCTCAGAACCCTAGAGGACTCTAGGTGAAATTTTACAGCTTAAGAGAGGAGTGAGCCAAGGAGAAGAGACCCTGTAGTCCTCTGGCTTTCAAGAGAAAGAAGGCTATGATTTAAAACACAGTAGAAGGGAAAGAGGTCTCGTCGACCTCTCCCGGGGAGCTTAGGGGTTGTACTGTCTTTATTTTTTAAACCACTAAAGTGCAATGTTTCCTGCACTCTTGTTACCCCGCCTCTCTTCCCTGTTAGGTTTTCATTTCCTTGAGCAGACTTTCTTGGTTTTTTAATGGAGTATAGACTTTCACCACTTCACAGACTCTGGCCTCCTCTCCAAGTCTCTCTGGATGGGGAAAAGGAAGGTAGAGGGTCAGAGGGGAAGGGGTCCCTCGTCACCCCGCATCCATTCACCCCCACTTCTCTGGTCCCTAGTCACCGGCTTCAGCCCCCATCTCCGACACCATCACTGTCACACAGTAGCCTGTCACACGGATAGTACAGTTCAGACAAGACTCCTTCAGATTCCGAGACGCCTACCGGTTGTTTTTGGTTTTTGTTTTGTTTTCTTTTGTTTGTTTGTTTGTTTTTTACAACAGCAATAACCACATCACATATTACTGTAGCTCTCTATAGTGTTACGTTCAGACACCGTAGCTCTGTCCTCTCTTATTTTGTTGGTTTTGACTTAAAAAAAAATACTTATGCTTTTTACTGGTGAAACAGATTGAAAAAAAAATTGAACAACAAACCAGTTTGTGAAAAAAAAAAAATGGGAAAAAAAATCACCCCGATGTGGAAGAGCTCGGCTCCTCTTTAGCATTTTGTACTTAAGGAAATAAAAAAGAAAAACCTGGAAGATCTCACATTTTATTACAAAGTGAAGATTTCTGTATTCTATTTATTCAACTTATAATTTATGTTACTCCTTGATCTTTGTCTTTTGTCGTGACAAAGCATTTATTTAATAAAAGTGTGCATTCAGCTAGCTTGCATCGCCTTCCTCCTGGGGCAGAGGGCTCTGTGAGCACCCAGGCTGCCAACAGGAGGGGAAGGAGAGAGGATCCAAACCGGAGTGTGTCCTCCAGGGGGTCCCAGAATGGAGGAAGGCCACCAGCATCCCCCAACTCCACAGATTCTTCACCCATTCCAAGCCACCGCCTCTTTGAGCTCTCTGTATCCCCACACTATGGGTTCAACCCTACAGAGCTGAGGGACTCTGTAGACTCCAGAGACTAAATTATTCATAAAGCACACAGAACCGAGAGCACACATGTGTTCTACCATGGCTATAATTTAATATCTGCCACTGCTGGTGAACAAAGTAGTCTAACCCACCCTTAGACAAATCATGAGTCTCTTCTTGGACGGAATGCTAAGGAAGACATTTCTAGAATGTTCCTTAGTCCTTTACAAGTTCTTAAGTCGTGGAAACCTCTGGCCCAGGTGATGCCTATTTCCGGCCCCTCCCTGGCACCTCCACCTCTGTTTGTGCCCAGGGAAAAGCAAAGCTGTGGCCCTGACTGCTGGGGTTCAACCATGCCCTTTGCCTCAGTTTCCCCGTGGCCTTCCTTCCCAGCTTCTTCCAGCTCTTGGGCTCTCTGCCTAGCTCTCCATGGCCCAAGTTCATGCTCAATCGCTGCTCCTTAAGTCTGTCACGAACCACACACACATTACAGGCCTAGCTGGGGAGATGAAGGTGATGGACCATCCATTCTGCCCCCTCCACACACACACTAAATACTGAGGCTCGAAGGAGAGCTAGTATCCCGGACCTTGCAGTCATCTGGTAAGAGGGGCCTCGTTTCCCACAGTCCACTGGTCCTCTGGGAGCCATCAAACATCTTCCCTGGGGCTTCTCAGTCCTCCAGGTCACAGAGCCAGAGACCCAAACACCATGTTTTAGGTCAAAATGAAGTGTGGAAGATGCAGGCAGTGCTGCAGAGCGGGAACGGGTGCTTGTGAAAGTTGGCAGGGCAAGCGGAGGGTGCATGGGTGGCTCGCCATGTTAGGACACCTGGGAGAGTCTGCTGGCTTCTCTGTCAGAAGCTACTTGTCCTATGGTTACTATAGCCCATGCAATGTCTGAAGGAAGTAGGAGCCAGGGTTCTCCTCCTAGCTGTTTGTCCTCGGGGCTTATCCCCCTGAAGCCACATGAACGGAACCTGCTCCATATCCCTCCCGGCTCCGCAGGCCCTTATGTGGCCCTTGAAGCCTCGCCGTCTAACTCCTCACGACCTGTGGCCGTTCTGCCCCCTGGCTGCTCCAAACAATTCTTGATCAGAAGTCATAACCCACACGGCACATTCGGATCAGGCAACCTACCTGGACACTTACAGAGTGGACCGGAGCCTGGCTCCATTCTCTCTCCCATCCTCATTGGATGGCAGGCAGCTGGTCCAAGACCACGTGGCTCTGGTACCCTATTCAGTTCTTCCTTTTGCCACAATCCACTTAAGCCACACTCTGGGTCTCAGAACTCCCTGGTCTCCGATGACGTCATCACATCCACCCAACGGTCCGCGCCAGACCCCTAGGTATTAGTCCGGATTCCCCCACTTAGCTCTCCATCCAATGCTCCCAGCAGTCAGCTACTCCCTGAAAGCTCTCACTATCCTCCTTCTTCCTCGTTTGGATCATTTTCAGGGCTGCCTGGTGGATTCAACTCCATCTCTCCTCTCATGCCTTCTTCTCTCATCCACAATTGATTTCCAAACACATATCTAGTCTTATCCACCCTTGGCCTACGTTCAAGTCCCTCAGCAACACACCACATCCCTCCCGATAGGTTCCCTACAACGTTCCTCTTCAGCTGTCCCTCTGCTGCCTGCGCCCTAGGAATGACACCCATCCTCGGCCGTGTGCAGGCCTCCAGGCTCAGAGTGCAGCTCAGGCTTGAAGGCCTTCCACATGCTGCCTCCTCTTTCTGAACCCAATCCCTTAGAAAACATACACAGATGTGTGCACACGCAAGCTCTATTTCTTCATCTCAACTCTCCATTGCCGCTCCAAGGTGCCTTCCACAAGGCTGCTCGTCATTACACTACAGTGCTGGAGGATATGCCTCTGTCACATCATGCCATGAGACGGTCAATCATTTACAACACGGAAATGTAGACACTACAGGACAGAGGCCGTCATCTCTTGCAGCTCCACATGCAAACACTGCATCACCCTACTTAGCATGTAGTCATGACTACATTTAACCAACACTTACTGTGTGGCAGAAATGAATTTCTACCCTGCAAGCTGTTCTTTCAAACAGACATCATCCCAGTACTTAAAGCTGAGGTTTTAAAGGGTGTGTAGAAGTTAGAAATATGCACAAAGTCATACAATTTATAGTCAGGGACAAGCAAGGTCTTCCCAGTGTTGCTAGCACATCGAAGTACCAAAGATACACTTAGCAGATGCCACAGCTACAGCAGGGTGTCTGCAAATCCAGAGGGCACAGAGGAGGGCCAGCCTTGTGGACACGTACCCATGACATCACCTGGAGCTCAGAGCTCTAGTGTACTGTCTTTGGTGAACTTTCTTATCACTGCCTTGAAGTTCTTAGTAAGAACAAGAGGCCTCATAGTGTCCCAGGCCTTACAACTTAGGTCACTGGCCTTCCCTAGAAATCTTACAAGAGGTATACATAAAGATTCTCAGTCCCTGTTTCCACATCACCTAACTCTGGAAATCTATGGGAGAGCTTGTGAATCCTTATGAGAGAGCACCTCCATTTGACTTAATATAGGTTCCTGGGCCTCCCTTTAACTAATTGAAAAGCCAAAATGAGTTTGGCTGCAGTTACACATGCTGCCACATGGGGGCAGTATGGCCTCAGCGTTTAACAGTGGCCAGGCTTAAACTTCAGAGGTCTAGGTCTCCAGTGAGTGATGTGGGAACACATTCAATTAAAACCCTACCCAACCAGCCCCCTCTTTCAATGAACAGGGGACTAGCAATGGGCAGAGCAGGTTGTGGCAACATCAAGGGACTTTCACAAAATGTTTAGGAAGAAGCTCTCTGAGGCCCGTAGTAGCACAAGGATGACCCTGAAACATCCCTCTGATAGTGTTTCCCAGCAGCCTCCACAGGCTATGACCTTGTTCGTTGAAGATTAAACCATCCCCGCTAGGCCCAGGGGAAAATGCTCCCAAATGGGGATGCTTGATCCAGGGATGAGCCGCAACCTTGATACTGAGCAATAGGGCCTTTCTGGAAACCTTTGCCTGCCTGTAAAATGAAACTGGTAACTGTTTCTGTATCATGGGACTTAGTTGAATTCATGTATCTGTTCCATCCACCCTGAAGTAGCTCTTTTCCTGACAGGGGGTGTTCTCTAAGAATCTAATGTCCTGGCACCCGCCCAAAGTCCCAGGTGTCCCTCACCACCTCCGGATGTGCTAGATGATGAGTCTGAAGGGACTGAGCCAGCCCGCGAGAGAGGCCCCTCCACAGCCAGAGGGCTCAGGTGCAGACTGAAGTTGAGCTCAGCCTTGCACTGGGGAGAAAAATGGTTTGCCTTCCCCATGGCCCACAGCCAAAGGGTGAGGACAGTCCCTGGGCTTCACTGGGGCTTCCGGTACAGACAAAACATCGTGTTAGAGTCCTGCTACACATTGCTTCAAAAAGGGCTCCCCCACCCCCATACCCTGACTCAGTTCCCAGTCTCTTGGTCCAAGTTCTGTTCTTTTTTGAGACAGAGCTAAGGTGTCACCCTGGCTGTCCTAGAACTTGCTCTGGAAACCAGGCTGACCTTGAACTCAGACATCTGCCTGAAATGTGCACAAGCATGATCCAGTCTCAGCCCATGCTCTTTATCCACAGAGACCCCTTTGAAGCTGGCTGATTTGTTGATATGGGGCCAGTCACGCAAGCCACTCCAGGAGCAGCTTCTGAAAGCTCAGGGGTGACCTTTCTGAACAGCCCAGAAGCAAGGTCACCAGCCTTTCCTTGGGGGTTCAAGTGTAATTCCTTGTCCTGGACTGGGGTGGTGGTTTGAATGAAATGGTTTCATGGACCCATAGGAAGTGGCACTGTTAGGAGGAGTGGCCTTGTTGGAGTGGGTGTGACTTTGTTGGAGGAAGGGTGTCACTAGGGGTTCACTTTGAGGTCTCAGATGCTCAAGCCAGACCTGATGTCTCACTCTCTTCCTGCTGACTCTAAATCCAGATGTAGAACACAGGAACTCTCTAGCACCAAGTCTGCCTGCCTATTGGCATGCCACCATGCTTCCCACCGTAACAGACTAAACCTCTGAACTGTAAGTCGATCCCAATGAAATGTTTCCATTTAATTAAATCCCAATCAAAAGAGTTGCTGTGCTCATGTTTGAAGCAGAGACTGAAGGAAAGGCCATCCAGTGACTGTCCCATCTGGGAATCCATCCCGTATACAGTTAGTAAACCCAGACACTATTGTGGATGCCAACATGTGCTTGCTGACAGGAGCCTGATATAGCTGTCTCCTGAGAGGCTCTGCCAGTGCCTGACAGAGGTGAGTACACACAGCCATCCATTGGACTGAGCATAGGGTCTCCAGTGGAGGAGCTAGAGAAAGGACCCAAGTTGGAGCTGAAGGGGTTTGCAGCCCCACAGGAGGAACAACAATATGAACCAACCAGTACTCCCAGAGCTCCCAGGGACTAAACCACCAACCAAAGAGTACACAGGGAGGGACCCATGGTTCCAGCCGCATATGTAGCAGAGGATGGCCTTGTAGGAGGACATCAATGGGAGGAGAGGCCCTTGGTCTTGTGAAGGGTCCCACTGTAGGGGAATGCCAGAACAGGGAATCCGGAGTGGGTGGCTTAGTGAGCAGTGGGAGGGGGGATGGAATAGGGGAGTTCCAGAGGGGAAATGAGGAAAGGAAATAAAATTAAGTGTAAATAAAGAAAATACCTAATAAAAAGAAAATATGTCAGAAAAAAATGAGTTGCTTTGGTCAAGGTGTCTCTTCACAGCAATGGAAACCCCTAAGATACCTGAAAACTCCTTATTTCAGGGGGTAGGAGAGTCCCAATTTCAATGTTCCCCATTTCCCATCTCCCACTGCAATATCATCTGAAGCTTTCTACCGATGTTGCTTTGTATGGGTGTTTATATGCTGTGTAGCCCAGGCTAGACTAGACTCTCAGTCTTACCTGCTTCAGCCTCCCAAAAGCTGGGATTGTGGACTGTGCGTCCAGTGTCCAGTGTCCACACTCTTGTCCTCACTACCCATCTTCCTCAGTCAGTCCAGGGGGGTGGAAACCTTCCTTAGTGCAGCAGAGCCCTGGGTTCCACCGCAGGCCGGCATCTGGGTTCAGAAGCCTTTTTCTTGTCCCCATGTAAGATGGAAACAGTGACTTCCCCGCCATTCCAGGTATTAGGGACAAGGTGGGCATGAGCTCAGCAGACCATCCCCCCCCAAGACTCTTTCCCGGGACACCCCAAAGACTCAAGTAAGACACACACTTTTTATTTTTCCTTCCTTTAATCTTAAGTAAAAGAGACACAGGGATTCAAAAATAAAAATTTCTTTCCCCATTCCCAGGCCTGTACCCAGTGCCCTCCATACCACCCTTCCCCTCTCTAACAGAAGCAAGGGAGGTTCAGCTTAACAGCCGCTGGGGGGGGTCAGAGGGGGGCTTCTGAGCTCAGTGTTGGTCTCTTTCCAAATATAAATACATGTGTCAAAACTGGGAACTCCTCCACACCCGTCACCCTGACGCCCTCCATTTCTGCTGGTGTTCGGGATGGGGAAGCCAGGCACCGACTGGCTGGGGTTTACTGCACACTTTGGGCATGGGCCCCACCAGTCTCCTGCTGCTCGTTGTAGAAGAGATGGCACTCGGGGTCTCCCCGGATGGTGGGAGCTCCCTGGATGGGCTTCCCGGTATTGGGGTTCACACACCAGCACTCCCCGCGCTGTCCGTTCAGAGACATCTTGCACTGAAGGGTAAAAAGAGGAAAACATGGATGCATGCTGGATGCTGGATGCATGCAGTTCCCAGGTGCAGGGTTCTGCAGAACAGGGGCCTGTCCCAACCTTAATCGAGCACTTGGCAGCTTGTCAAAATGCAGACAGGTGGCACTAAACTTCTGCCTGGCCTACAAGCAGTAGAAGGATGCTGATAACCTAGGCCCAGAGGCTGTGCCCATTACCAATGCTGCTGGAGACAAAGACCTCAAGAAGGCTCAGCTCCTGTGGGAGACCCCAGACTTCAGCCATGGTCTAAGATGAAAACCCTCACATCCCAAGAGACTGACTGTGTGCCAGGCGCTGTGTAAGCAAGAGATTCCAATCACTCACTGGCATCGAGAGTCACATTTATACACATAATACACACAGCCACTTTGTGTATTAGGTATCATTAATGTCCCCATTCTACAGCTGTGAAACAGAAGCAAGAACTGCCTAAGTGACTTGTAACCGTGTAAGTGCCCTGGCTGTCCTGGAACTCCATCTGTAGACCAGGCTGACCTCAAACTCACAGAGGTCCACCTGCCTCTGCCTGCCAGGATTAAAGGCATTTGCTACAGCTTACAGGTCGAGTTTCTAAGAAGCTCTCATGTGTTGATAATGGTCTATGCTCTGCATTCTTAGAATCAATTTAGCCATTGACCAAGGAGCCATGTTATATAGTTCAGATCTGAGAGAGGTGATATTTGAACTCCGGGCGTTGCCATCCAGGGTCCCTGATATTATCATATATGCTGCAGTAGTGACTAACATAAATGGACATGGTAGCTTAGGAGGTTCAGTACGCCCATTGTTCACTAGACATGGAAGGAAAGACAGACAGACAGACAGACAGACAGCTTTTACACTGGCATGGGAGGGCGACCTAGATGAAGGAGTTGAGGAAGATCCAAGAAAGAGTAGTACAGTCTTGTTTGTACCCACCCCAGCCCCTGGCTTCACACATCCATTCCTTACGTCAACCCTGACGGGCCGTTAGATCACTGGGACAGTTCAGAAAAATACCCCATACTCAAAAGATCCCAGTCCCCTGTATTAAAACCCAGCATCTTAATTTGCTATAGCACCCCAAAACATCCCATGTGCTCTCAGCTCTAAGGTGAGATCCTGCTTACTGACTAACAAGATGACAGATGACAGTCCAGTCCCCACTCCCCCCACCACTCCTGCCAACCACACCCCTGCCCCATCCCTTCTCCTCCATCTTACAGAAAATAGGAGTTCTTCTCACCCTAATTATTCCCCTATAAGAGGTTGTGAGGTAAAGAAGGCAGTGAGGGGTGGGACACATAAAAGGATGTATACATACAGAGAAGCAGGAAGGCAAAGGCTCCTGGGAGTTTATATTCAGTCCTTAACCCTTGCTACTGTCAACTATGGTTAGAACTATATGTTCAGCATTTAATGCCCAAACTTCTATCTCTTGCGATACCTGGACACCAGAGAGGCTACTTGACATATGGTTAAATTGTTGATTCCAAAGATTGATTCATGGATCATTAGGAATAAATACACAGTTCATGAACCATTAGCAATACCTGGGAGAGGTTTAGAAATGTAAACTGTAAACCAGATGGTGGTGATGCACACCTTTAATCCCAGCACTTGGGAGGCAGAGGCAGACGGAGCTCTGTAAAGTAGAGGCCGGCCTGGTCTATGGAATGAGTTCTGGGACAGCCAGGGCAGTGATACAGAGAAAGGAAGAGAAGGGAGGGGAGGGGCAAGGGGGTAAGGGAAGAGGGAGGAGCAAGGTAGAAAGGGAAAAGAAAGGAAAGGGGAGGGGAAGGGAAAAGGAAGGAAAGGGAAAGGGAAGGGGAAGAAGGGGAAGGGAGAAATGCAAACTGCAGATTCACCCAAACCTATCACGTGACATCCTCCCGAGGAGGGCCTAGAGCGCTACTCTCAGGTATACTGGTTTAGGTTGAAACTTACTTCTACTGTAGCTACATCCAAACCTCTGGAAGAGCTGAGCTGCAAGGGCTTAACCCTACTTCTCAGTTCTCCAGGGCACTTTCCTGACAGACACTGAGCACAGAGAGAAGAAGCCAGCTGAGAGTGGCGTTAGACCTGCCCCGCCTGAGGCCAAGGAGGGAAGCCTCACGGAGCTGAGGTATCACCCACCCAACCTTCAGTTTACAGACCACTGCATCCAAGCTCAGCTCTTAGCTCCCAGGGACTATACAAGCAGATGCAGCAGACTAGACACAACAGGGCTCCGGGGCTGAGGAAGGGCCTCCCTAGCCCAGGCTGGCCCACACTCACCTGCTTAAGGTTGTACCGGCCATGCTTGTCACAGTTGGGGATGTGCAGGGAGTAGAGATGTTCCAGGGGGCCCCGATCATCCGGAAGGCGCATGGTGGAGATCCGCTCCAGGACCTGGTCCAACTCCTGCTGGCAAGGGGTCTGAAGACAAAAAAGGAGCGCCTAGCATGAGGGAAAGGAGCCCACAAAACACTGGTACTAGGCAAGGCCTCACACACTGCCTGATCCGTGAGGAAGAGACTCCCTCAACACCAAGCGGCTAGTAGGGCAGTATCAGTGTCCACCAACCCCACTGTGCTCATCCCATCCCTCCAGAAAGTCACATGACTGTTGTTAGGTTTTGTTTGTCAGTAGCAGGGCCTTCCTCCATCAGACCCCATCCCACCACTGACCCTGGCGGGAGGCGGGCGCAACTTCTTGGGCTCCTCCAGACTGAGGTGTTTGGCACCCTTGCCCATCTGCCGGTGCTGTTCATTGACCTTCTCCCGGAACACAGCCAGCTCCTTCATGCCTGACTTGAGGGGCTTCCGGCCAGCACTGCTACCACCTCCCAACATGTTCATGGTCCCATCCACGTGGTTCTCCACCAGGCCTCCCTCAGAGTGGTCGTCATCACTGTCTGCAGAGAAAGAGAGGAAGACAGTCCAGATTCAGCTTCCTAGAGCCCTAACCTCCCTGAGGAGGGTGGCTGTTGTAATTAAGGAGAAGACTATTAGCTAACGTGTGACCACCAGGTGCCAGGAGCCCAGCCTCCACAACTTAGCTGGGTGTTTCCTAACTCTGTAGGTGGTAACGTGGGTTGCATGTAAAAAGCTCCCCCCACAGACTTGTGTGCTTGAACTCTTGTTCCCTGGGTGCTGGCGCTGTTGAGGAAGGCTGTGGAGCCCGGCTGGCCAAGGGAAGTTACTGCGGGTGGGACTTTCATTTTAAGGGTCATGGTCCATCCTGCTTCCACATCCCAGTCTGTTTTCTGATTCAGACTGAGATGTGACAAGCATCCACCACCCACTCGCACTGCCTCCCCCTTGATGGTAGATGAAGTCTTGAAACTATCCCCCAAACTAATGCATTCCTCCCCTGAGGCTTCCGAGAGGCGTCTGAGCACAGAGATAAAGAGACTCTGGGTCCCAACGCTCAAATCCCCTTCTCTTTCACACGCGGGGAAACTGAAGCTCACGGAAGCCAGTCGCTTGAGCGAGATCACAGGCCTGTTAAGTGATGGATGGATCAGGAGTTGAACTCAGGCTGTGTGACTGCAGAGAGAAATGGGGAGATCCAAGCTCAGTTCTTCCCTCACCCTCCAAGCTGCAACCAAAGGATGAAGACAGACACAAGGCCCTCAACAGGGGAGTAGGTCATCCCTGGATCCATCAGAAAATATCGTGCTCACTCTCCACTAACCCCAAGTTTAAGTCCTTCCTTTATGGTCCGATCATGGCAGACTAGTTGAGGTTTAAAAAACTACTACCACAAGATCCCTGGGCTGGGGCACAGCTGGCAAGGGACTGCAAGGCAGGCAGCCACCTGCCATTGAGAATCACTCTCATAGAGCCAACTGTGTGCACACAAACACTCAAAGCAGCCCCTAGTTCCCAGTCTCAGCCTAGCTGACAAATGTCTCTCCAGGGAAGGGTTGTGTGGTCAGTCTGAGACCAGGGGGACAAGTACCAGCATGTTCTAAAAGTCAAGGCGTCTTAGCCCCACCCCAGCCATCCAGAAACACAAGACCACAAAGTCCTAATAAAAAACTACGTGAAGCCAGGAGATGCTGGCACATGCCTTTAATCCAAGCACTTGAGAGGCAGAGGCAGGTGGATCTCTGTGAGTTAGAGACCAACCTGGTCTAAAGAGTGAATTCCAGGACAGCCATGGTTACCCAGCAAAATCTGGTCCCAAAAACAAACCAAAAAAAAATCTGGGTGAGTGCATAGAGGTTTTTTCAACACATTTTGCAGTCCCTGTCCCCAAATGGGATAGTTCTTAATAGATACGATTCAAGGCACATAGTTCCCAATGGACCCCTCAGTACAGAGGAGTCCATACAGTATAGAGGGCACCACGGGTCCCCCTCCTAGGCAATACTACAAGTTGGAAAGAGCCAGCAGTGACTGCAAAAGGTAAGGTATACTACCTTGTCTAAGTTGTTAGAAACCAGATGGTGTTCAGCTAAGGGAGGAAGGAGTCAGCTCTTCCACACCAGGTACAGAACTGGGTACCAGTGTTAACAGCTGCGCCTGCTGTTGCTAAGGTGTCCTAGCATCTAAAAGCCATCAGTAGAAGTTTGTCCTACACCTTCCCTTCCCTTCCCTTCCCTTCCCTTCCCTTCCCTTCCCTTCCCTTCCCTTCCCTTCCGTTCCCTTCCCTTCCCTTCCCTTCCCTGTGCATGAGGCCTGTCCTGCTCTCACTGGGCTCGGCAGCACTTGGAGAAGCTATGCTCATTCATGCACTGGGTGCTCAAGCCGATCCCTGCTGTGCCACTCTATCAGCTGGGGGTCCCTGTACATCACCTCTCTGAGCCTCAGCTTTCCTGCATGTAAATGGCTGGCTACCTAACAGCTCACAGAACTGAGCAGAGTATGTTAGAGGTGAGGCAGTTAGATGATGACTGGGAACAGAGACATCACGCCACTGTCAGCTGTCACTGTAAGGATAGAAACCATCCCCAGTTATCTGCTAACTCTCAAGCAAAAAGCAAAGAGCACCAAAAAACTATCGCCATGTCCCCAAATTGGAAAGGCTTGGCATTTTTCACATCCGACCCAGGGAGGACCATTGCACAAGACCCTTGCCAATTCACCACACTAGTGCTCCAGGAAACCTGGGTTCTAGACATTTGGTGTCCAGGGCACAAGGGAGATGATGTCTCAGGTGATAAAGTATTCGCCATGTGAGCACAGGAACCTGAGTTCAGACCCCTGGACCCCACATGAAGCTAGACACAGTAATGTGTGGCTAAGATCCCAGCACCAGTGTGACAAGGTGGGAGTCGGAGGCAGGAGGCAGGAGAATCCTCAGAACTTATAGGTCAGCTAGTCGGGCGCAGGCCTAAACAAGTGATGACCAGAGTTCAGACCTCAAAGACTGACACCCAAAGCTGGTGTATGACCTCCACAGGCACACATGTCTGCACCCCATACACACACACACACTTCAAAAGGAAAATGAGAAAAACAGTAATGTGAGCAGTGTCTGGAGTATTAAAGGATGGGTACATGAATATACACACACACACCATTTTTTTTAATAAGAAAGAAACAGTATGTGAACAGTGTCAGGAGTATTAAAGGTTGGAAAGGTAAAGGACACTTAAAAAAAAACAAAAAAAAACAAAAAAAACAAAACAAAACAAGTGTTCTGGGGTGTCCTGTCACATGCCTATAATCCCAAAATGGAAGACAGAGGCTTAGAAGTTCAGGGTCATCCTAGGCTATATGTGAATTCAAGGTCAGCCTGGGATACATGCAATGCCATCTTGAGGGAAGTAGGGAATTAGAGAATGAATATATTAATTCTTGGGGTGAATCAGCCATGGCAAACAAGCCCACATCCACCAGCAGCCCCTAAGGACATCTGTGTCTTAAAGCCCAAATAACTGGGGCTGGAGAGATGGCTCAGTGGGTAAAAGCACTCACTGCCTGCTCTTCCAGAGATCCTGAGTTCAATTCCCAGCAACCACATGGCGGCTCACAACCATTGGTAATGAGATCTGATGCCCTCTTCTGGTGTGTCTGAAGACAGCTACAGTGTACTCATGAGCATACAATAAATAAATCTTTAAAAAAAAAAGGGGGGGGGGGTTGGAGAGATGGCTCAGCGGTTAAGAGCACTGACTGCTCTTCTGAAGGTCCTGAGTTCAAATCCCAGCAACCACATGGTGGCTCACAGCCATCCATAACAAGATCTGGTGCCCTGTTCTGGAGTGTCTGAAGACAGCTAAAGTGTACTTACATATAATAAATAAATAAATAAATAAATAAATAAATAAATAAATAAATAAATAAATAAATAAATCTTTTAAAAAAAAAAAGAAAGGAAGGAAGGAAGAAAAGCCCAAATAACTATACTGAGGATGATGCCCTTGGAACTTCACAAAAGGGAAGGGGTCAGGTATACAGCATTAAAGACAAAAATATCTGCCCAAAGCTATTAATGCTGAGCTACTTATAAACTGCTTGAAACCAGAAAAATTATTTCTTCTAGAAAGGCTCTCTATGGTTCCTGAGTAACATGGGCTACACCGTAACTTAAGCAAAATTAAACTCCACTCCAACAGCCCCGGGATCAGCCACGGGGAAGGCTAACGAGTTCACCTTTGCATCAGCGTGAGAGAGGAGTCCTGTCCTCGGGTTCAGTCAGACCCAGGAACCAAGCCCCAAACTCCTCCTACACCCTCTCCTCCCCTTTGCTGTTCTGGGATATGATATGGGAAGAGAGGAAACCCAAGGGCTCCTACCAGACATAGACCAAGCTCCCCTACAGGGTCTGTATGGGAGTATGGGAACTGAGGCACCCTATTTGCTGCAGATTTCCTCTGTAGCATCAGGTCCTTGTAGAGCCATGCTCTGGGGCTGGTGGTGCAGCTGGGGACCACCATAACCACTAACACGGCCCTTGCATGCTCAGAAGGACACAGAGGTGGAGGGCAAGAGAATTAAGAAAAGCTTAGGGAAGTCAGAAATGAGCCAAATCTCAGCAAACAAACCCGAGACCTCAAATACTGACAGCTCCTCATAACCTCAAGACAATCTTTGAAAGATCATGACACTGTCTTGTCAGTCCTTACCCCGAGAGCCAGGAGTGCCCCGCAGCCCAGTGCAGAAATGACTAAGCTCCACGCGGTGCAGGCCAAGCTCTCCTACAATGGCTAACTTCCCTCCACCTCACCTCTACCCAGAGCCACACTAGTCCACAGCTCCATGGAACAGGGCACAGGGTCTTCCCAGGGCATCCAGAGTGCTTGGCTTGAGGGGCTATGACCCACCTGGGCACTTAAACCACAGACAGTAGACGAAGAAAAATCCCCTGGCTTAGTCTTCAAGGTCAGTTCAACAGTCAATGCTCAGAACTCCCTCTGCCAACTCTGGAGACCTATCTGCAAAGGCATGGGCACTCTCAGATGACGTGTACTCAGGCCTGAAGTCTATAGGCAGGGCTAACCTGTCCATTAGACACAGCAGACATAGGATATAGGGGTCTGGAAAGTGGTTTTGTTCATATTAAGGGCAGAAGAACCAAATTCAGCCTATTAAATCAAGAAGTCTTAACATCTAATTCTGAGAAGCCAGGCGTGGTGGCGCACACCTTTAATCCCAGCACTCGGAAGGCAGAGGCACGCAGATTTCTGAGTTCGAGGCCAGCCTGGTCTACAGAGTGAGTTCCAGGACAGCCAGAGCTATACAGAGAAACCCTGTCTCCAAAAAAAAAAAAAAAAAAAAAACTCTAATACTGATATACTTTCATTTGTAAAACCAGATGTTCTAACTTCGCAATGCTTTTTTTTATGGACGGACCCACAAACGTGGAGAAGCCTGATTCATGCAGTGTCCTGTGATCAATGATGGCTACCCAGAAGACTGGGGCCACCTGGGCAGTTCTCTCCTGGGAGACTACGTGGCTTCCTGTCTGTCCTAAAGGTTCCCAGACTCCTGAAGGAGATGGTCAGTCTGTCTATCCTCAGAGAGACCACCTGGATTCAAGGATAGGTTTTATTCTCTCCCTTTATTGATCTCACCACTACCAGCAAACATGCCGATAAGACGGGGAAGTCCCCAGGCAGAGCCAGCTGACTTGCAGGTTCCTTTTAAAGGCAGCAGGGCATCCATTTCTTTCTCTGGAACAGATCACAAGACCCAAGTAAATATATCCTAAAGGGGCACCCAGGAAAGGAATGAAGTACAGGCCAGGGAGAAGCAAAAGGATGGGTGGCTGAAAAGAAGCCTTGCACCTTACTACTCTAATCCCTGGCCAAAAAAAAAAGGGTTTGCCAGGGGTTCGAGACCAAAGTCTGACTAAATCTCCACTCCAGCTTTTGGATCCTACTAGAAGGGTTCCTGAGAGCTGTTCATGGTATGTTTGGAATGAAATATGGGGGGTGAGGGTGGGATGATCTGAGTGAGCTCACAGATGCTTCTATTTCTCCATATTGGCCCCTCCTCACCTGAATATGCATCACAGCAACACCCCACCCCCACCCCCACCCCGCGCCATACATTTTCTTATAGCTACAGAGTTGGTCCACAGGAAAACATTCCAAATAGAGAATTTCAGCTAGAGATGGAATTATTTCCCCTCAGAACAAAAATACCAAGCTGCATTCTTCTCTGCCTGAGAGAGTTAAGTTAGATCCAGGATAGTATCTGTTAAGCAACTACGTAGACGTGAGGCTAAGCAGGCTCTGTACAGAGGTCACTTCAGGAAACATTTCTTAATCACCTCCCAAGATTCAGGTAGAAAAGGCTTCAGACTTGGAGGTAACCAGTAGGGACTTGCAAGGCCCCTTAAGGGACCTTAAGACTCCGCCCCACGGATTGATAAGCGTTAGCCGTTTTCCCCAGCGTAGCAGTTTAAGGATCAACACGGAAGCACGGGATTTCACAATTATATTAATATACATAAGGTAAAGCTTTTCCAAAAGGAAAAGAGGTAGGCAGTGCAATCGGAGCCCTGAATGGAGGGTCTGCAGAACACGGGGACGTCCCTTCCCTGGCCTGCTGTATTACATCATCACTTAGACAAGTGGAAGTGAAAACGGCAGCGGAGATTAAAGGGAACGGGTGGCTTGCCCTGCTTTAGAACTGGCAAACCTGAGGCCCATGTCCATCTGGGTCTAACAGAGCAAACACAGTTGACATCAGAGGAGCTTCACAATTGGCCACGGCCTCATGCTGTCCTTTGACCCCCACACCCTTACCAACCTGGCCAGGGAGCCCAGCTGGAGGCTGACATCAGAAAAGGGCCACGTGTCCACTTCCTGCATTCTTACATTGGCTTTGAGACTTAATTTAGACTTAATATCTTTCTCTCGGGCAACCCTGTTTTGATTGTAGCATCAAGGATCTTATTCAGGGAATCAAAATCTCTAAGTTCCATAGAGCCCTGCTTTCTTCCAGGGCCATGTTCTGTCTGGGTCCCGGGGCTATGCTAAGAAGTCCATGATCTGTGGCTAAGTCTAAAGCACTATTAGAAAAACCAACCCCAGGAACCTAAAAGCAATCCCTCCCGTCTTTGTTCTGAGTACCTCCAAGTCAGCCCCATCTTCCTAGTAGGCCAACAGGTCTTCCCCTGTCCTTCTATTGGTTGTAAACAATGTCTAAGTTCATTGTCTTACCAGACCCTTGCATTCTTATGACCTCTTAAGCCTAGACAGTGGGAATTCTGAGTGCTTTTTAAACATGATATTGTTTTATTACTATCCTCATTCAAACTGTCATGGGGTCGGGGCAGATCCAAGCTTTATACAAAAGGTATGGACAATCTGTTTCTTGAATGTGTAATGTAAGGTTGTCTGCTGTGAAGGGGAAAAGGAAGAATAGCTAATATTTAATAACAAAATAACCAAATACATGGAAAAAACTAACTAGACCACTCTTCCTCAATATTCCCTGCTGTGATATTTCTCCATTTTGAGTTTTAAGATTTTTTTTTTCACAGAAGTGGATGATCACAGTCAGCTATTGGATGGGTCACACGGCCCCTAATGGAGGAGCTAGAGAAATTACCCAAGGAGCTAAAGGGAACTGCAACCCTATAGGTGGAACAACAATATGAACTAACCAGTACCCGGGAGCTCTTGTCTTTAGCTGCATATGTATCAAAAGATGGCCTAGTCGGCCATCACTGCAAAGAGAGGCCCATTGGACTTGCAAACTTTATATGCCCCAGTACAGGGGAACGCCAGGGCCACAAAGGGGGAGTGGGTGGGTAGGGGATTGGGGGGGTGGGTATGGGGGACCTTTGGGATAGCATTGAAAATGTAAACGAGGAAAATACCTAATTTAAAAAAAAAGAAGTATTAAAATAAATTATATGAAACTACTAAAGAACTAATAAAATTTTTAAAAGAAAAAAAAGATATATTTTTTTAAGTACATCAATTTTTTTTTTTGGCCTGCATGTATATCAATACAGAATGTGCATTCGATATCTGTAGAGGCCAGAAGAGGATTTCAGATCCCCTGGAACTGGAGGTACAGACCGTTTTGAGCCACCGTGTGGGCACTTGGAATCAAACCTCGGTCCTCTGCAAGAGCAACATGTGCTCTTAACCACTGGGCCAGCTCTCCAGCCCCCTCAGTCTGATGTGTGGAGTGTTTCATTTTTTCTCATCTTTGCATCTCTGGGACTGCACCCAGAACTGTTTTCTTAAATTTGATTATCTATCTGTCTCAACACATGCTGTATCTATCTAGCACATGCTGTAGGAGGTAAGAGACAGAAGAGAGAAAGAGGCTCCTGCTGGTTTAGTCATATATACATATGCATATTTTTTAAAGACCCTTGAGTGGAAGCTCAAAATAGATGATGTTTTGTTTTTCTTTTGTGCTTCTGGGTATAGTCCTGGACCTTGCACCCACTGACTGCATGCTCTACCATGGAACTACATGTCTAGGCTGGTTATTTAAATCCTACATGTAGCTAAAGTACAAAGCTCTCTGCTGCTTAACAGGGGTCTTTTGGGAAGACGGAACTTGCCTAAATACATTTTATGCAGCAAAAAGGGAAGATGAGGAAGAAAGATGGGGCGCGCGCGCACGCACACGCGCGAACACACACACACAGGTTCCCAGCATATAGGGGCAAATGCTCAAAACACATAGAAAACAGGTTGTGTTAGTGAAAATTTGAAGCCACTCCCTTTGGATGGCTGACCACAACCACCACACTAGCCTACACAGCAGGCAGCTAGACTCTAGCACATTCTAGGAGTCAGAAGAGAGAAAGAGGGTCCTACTTGTTTGTTTAGTTAATATTTAACCTAAAGACCTTAGTCTTTTGAAGCAACCCTGCATTCACCCCATCTTTTTCCCAATAGGTTCAAGGCAGCAGGAGCCTCTGGCTCTGAAATCCAGAACAGTTAGTTCACAGGGGTGCCTGAGTTCTGATCACTGCAGACCGAATTCCAAATGGGGTACGGTGTGCCTGATTCCTTAACTGAGTAGAGGAGTAATGTTATGGGATACGTTAGCCCCAGAGCACAGTCCAGTTTACTGAGTGACCCCCCTCTGGGTCGGCAGGTCCATCTATTCTTTGCTAACATACCCAGCTTCTACCCTCTCATTCTGTATCACCTTTGCTCCCAGAAAAGAACCCAGTCACATAACGCCTGGCATCTCTCAGACACTGCCACCACCACTGCCACATTCTAGAAGAATTTCCCCTTGTCCAGCAGACCAGCTTCTCCACAACTGACAGCCCTGCTCTCAGAACCATGCTTGAAGATGGAAATGGCTTTGTCGTAATCGCTGGATCCGCCAGCCTCAGGGGCCATCCCGTAGCTACTGCCTACTGAGCGTTAAAGAACTCAGGAAACACAGTCAAGTGGGAAACTGAGGAGGACAGCATTGTACCAAAGCAAGGCAGCAATCGCCTGGCTGAGGAATCCCCTCCATTCTTGCAGCATAGGCCCTTGAACTCCAAGGCCTGACTCAGTTCTAGTGTGGATGGATGAGCAAGCAGTGCTGGCTTCTAAGTCAGAGGAGGACGAAGGCTCTGACCCTGAACTTGCTACCCCTGGGGCCGTGAGTGAAGGCTGGGTGCTGAGCAGGATTTGACGTGAGTGCGCTGCTCATCTGTAAGTTGTGGAGTTCGACTAGGTCACCGTTTCCAAATGAAGCTACACTCAAAGCACCATCTGAAGTCTCTAAGAATAGCCCTGGACCCAAGCCCTGGGAGATCCAGAGACAACAAGCCTGGGCTACCAAGGAACCTATTTTAAACAAAAGCCCTCAATCACTGGCATTCCTGGGGTTCCATCTTCCTGTGGTTCTTCTGTAGGCTATCCTGAATGACTCACTTGGTAAAGAGAAAAAGAGACCTCTTCTATTGGAACAAGAAAACCTCAGATAAATTCTCAGCCAAGTGCCGGCCTCAGGCTTTATACCCATTGGCTCTCAGGTTTGTAGAGAAACTTATGAATGCTTACACACATGCGTCCTTGGCCTGGCCCCAGGGGCATATCTAGAGCATGGCCTTACACTGCTGCCTCATCGAAGGCTCCCCACGTGAGCACAGCCTCTCTGGAGCCTCCCTGCCGGTGCGGACTCAGAAAGGGCTGCTTTAGAAACACCAGGTTCATTCCTGGAATCGCAAAGACCTGCCGTGGGTCAGGGCTGAGGCAGACAGTTTGAGAAAACAAAAACACACTCAGATTCAGCCCAAGTCCTCTGGGATTCTGCAGGCTCAGTTGTCCTTGAAGAGTCAGAGAAACTGATATCAAGATGGCAAACAGCACTATCAGTTTTCACTTCTTCCCATGAGTCCTACTTATTTCTCCCCCAGCTCATTCACGTCATCCAGGAAGCTGGCAAAGTGACTTAGTGGCCAGAGGCCCAAGTGAGGAGTTGGGCCAGAAACTACAGGGACAAAATAAAGTATCTAACCCTCAAATTCTACACATACATAAAGTATATGTGTAAAAAAAATCTCTTTTCAACTATCTGTAGTTGGTACTGCAATTGGCAAACGAAGACACAAAACAAATAGGGTGGTATAATGGATAACAAGCAGTGGCCATAAAGGCAAGCATTTGCCTGTTTGTCAACACAGATTCAAAATCTAATATGGACAGGAGAAACTAATTTACTATTTTTCTGTGCCTGCCCCTGTCCCTATGTGTGTCTGTCTGTCTCTGTCTCTGTCTCTGTCTCTGTCTCTGTCTCTGTCTCTGTCTCTGTCTCTCCCTCTCCTCTCCGTATCCTATTTTGTTTTTCAAGACAGAGTTTCTCTGTGTAGCCCTGGTTGTCCTGAAACACAATCTGTAAGCCAGGCTGGTCTCAAACTCAAGAGATCCACCTGCCTCTGCCTCCCAAGTGCTGGGATTAAAGGTGTGAACCAATGGGGCAAGATTTTCCAGTTTACTTCAGAGAACTTGAACAATATTGATCATCCATCATACACACATCTGCATACATGCAAAACTTTGAAACTATCCATTCATCATGTGTGCAATTCTCTTTAGATTAAAAAAAAATGTACTATTTAAATACTACGCTAGTAGACAAAATAATAAGCATCCACAGTTCTGGGTAGTAGACTGATATTTTTGCTTCTTACTATTTCTAGACTTTTCTTTAAAAAAAAAAAGTCATTTCTCTGGGCCAGGGGTGTATGTAGCTCTGTGGTAAAGGGCTCGCATAGCATATACAAGGTCCTGAATCCATCTCCAGCACTGCAAAAATAAATATATATAAAATACTTCACCTTGTGCTGCCTAGTTTTATATCCACCCAACACAAGTTAGAGTTATCTAAGAAAGAGTCAGTTGAGAAAATGCCTCCATAAGATGAGCCTGTATGTAGGCCTGTAAGGCATTTTCTTAATTAGTGATTGATTTAGGAGGGGCCTGCCCACTGTGAGTGGAGATTACCTCGAGGCTAGTGATTCTGGGTTCTGTAAGAAAGCAGGCTGAGCAAACCATGAGGTCTAAGCCTGTAAGCAGCACCCCTCCATAGCCTCTGCATCAGCTCCTGCCTCCAGGTTCCTGCCCTATTTTGAGTTCCTGCCTTGGTTCCCCTCAGTGGACTGAGTGACTCATAGATCCATCTTTTTGGTATATCCCTTTGCTTCCCAAGTTGCTTTTTGGTCACGGTGTAACCCTAAGACAACTACAATCCTCCCCTCATCTATCTTATCAAACAGAGTATAAATAAACTTGGAGAGCCCTAGAGCGTTACAGACACACAGTGACACGGCAGGCATCAAGACCACTTTCAGGGGCTGATGCAATGTTGTCAGTATGGTTTGTCCATCAACAGGTCTCTACGTGGGACCCCCAACATCTCTCTGTGACCTGCAGAACTGGAGTTGAGTCAGGGAAAGGCCCAGCTAACAGTGGCAGACAGACAGTCAATGACTCAAGAAAGGCAAAAATAAAGAAAAGACGACGACTCAGCCCAGAGAACAGGACATCAAGTGTACCATGGTGCAGCGCAGATCATCGGTGGTACCGGATTCCAGCTGATGCCGAGGTAGAAATGTCCAAGGGGTAGTAAGAAGACAGCTGCTCTGTGTCCCCAAAAACAAGCAAGGGGAGAGATCCAAGCGATTACCTAACTTGGGATTTCACAAGAACAAAAATAAATGATAAACAGCAGGTAGGAAAAAATAAAAAGTGGGGGAAAAAAAAATCACACATCTCTTCTAGGAGGGCTTTTGAAGTGGTGTGGCCACCAAGGGTGCAAAGGCACTTGACTCTGACATGAAAGGCATGGCTGGATAAAACATCCTGGAAATTCAACTGTTTCTCTGGCCTCTGGCTTTGAATGCTTCCTCCCTGGTTGGTGATGCTTTTGAGGAGTCCTGGCTTTCTTAAAGAAAAATGTTATTGGGGGTGGAACTTTGAGAGTAAAGACTCTGCTTCATTCCAAGGTTCTCTGCTTCATGTTTGTAGCTCCGAGTGTAATTCTCAGCTTGCAACTCAGCTGCCCTGCTCGCCTCTTCGCTGTCATGAGGACTCTGGTCTGTCTGGGTGGTGTTTTACCACAGCACCAGGAAAGGAACTCATATGAGGACTCCCGCAAGCTGACCTCTGACTGGCATACATATGAGATCAATGACTGTAATTAAAACCAACAGAAATCCCCGAGTCTGTGGCCTCAACTCCTCCAAAGAATGGAGCCCCTTAAAGACACTAACCTTGGCTTCCACAAAGAAGCAACCTTCATTAAGTATCTTCATCAAAAGGGACCACTATGGGAGGAGATGAGCAATAGAAAGGGAACGGCAGGATACAGCTGATACGAAGGGGAGATGGGGGAAATGGGAGTCTCTGATTAGGGAGGGACAGAGATGAAAGCAGATGAAGGTGGGCAAAATAAGGGTAAGGGTGTGTTGGAAAAGGCATGAGGGATCGCACTATTTAACTATCTACTTCAAAATACCAGTAACACACAGGAGTAGGTATATGAATATACATATACAATTTAAGTAAAACTCTACATCTGGGCTGGCATGCAAGGAGAAAAACTCACGAGGTTCCAAACCTGGACCAAAACCCACAGGCAACCAAGGAATGCCGAGAGCAAAAGAAACAATCAATCTTCCCCAGGGAAAATTCACTTATCGGTGATCCAAAACCAAACGGTCAGCCCTGAAAACATACATACCAGGAACATTATAGTCTGAGCAGGTTATACTTATATATTTAAGAATGTACATATATCGCCGGACACAGTGGTGCATGCCTTTAATCCCAGCACTTGGGAGGCAGAAATCCGATTTCTGAGTTCGAGGCCAGCCTGGTCTACAGAGTGAGTTGCAGGACAGCCAGGGCTACACAGAGAAACCCTGTCTCGAAAAACAAAAAACAAACAAAAAAGAATGTACATATCTCTGTGTGCATATATACATAGATATATGATATATATATATATGATACATATGTATATCACAATTTTTTTAAAATTTGAAAGAGAGCAAGCAGCAAGGGTGGTCATGGTATGTAGAAAGGCTTTAATGGATGAGAAGAAAGGGAGAAATGATTTATAACCTCAATAAATAAATTAAAAAGTTCGAGTTTCTGAGGTCACATGTTTTCTTCTTCCTCCAGACTTAAGGAGTATTATTTCCCACCAAACTTGACTCTCTCTGCGTGGTTTCTGCCACTGTAAAGGGAACCTAAATCTTCCTAGAGCTTTGCTCAAAGGCCCAGTCCCCTGCCTTAGATTCACAGACATCTCCTCTGACTTTGTTACTTTAAACTGTTTGTCTTGTGCTCTGGGAACGATAACAGTAGTATCTTTACAAAGCAAGGCTAACTTGTGCACGGCATGTACTCCTTTGTGGCTTGAACATTAGAAAGTAGAGAAATGCTAAGAACCCCTCATGGCTGCCCTAGTGCACCTTCCTAATTCACTGTTTTCTTGTGCACCCACCCACTGTCCATCATCCTCCAGGCCCCACGGCAGCAAGAGTGGTTAGGGACGTGTGCTTCTACCAGGGCTTACATCCAAGCCATTGCCCGTACTTGATTCTGAGGATGTGATGCCACAGTCCCAGGCCAAGAAAATGATACCCACTGACCTTCCCAAACACTCCTCCTCCACTTCACCCTACTGCAGTGCTCCTCGGTCTCCAGAGCACCACTCCCAGATACTCCACACTGACACACTGAACCCAGGGGAACAAAAATGAACTGTAAAGCCTGCGAGGATGTCCAGGCTTGCCTGCCAGCCACACTCTCAAACCAGCACACCAGTGTCCTGAATATAAATAAGTGTCTTTAAATAGGTCACCGTGCATCCCTCTTGCTTCACTGATTTGTGACTGACCTAATGCTACATCAGATCCCATAGCCATCCTTGACCCTGCTCTCTTGGTTTAAGAAGTAGCAAGCCAAACCAGAGACAAAGGGTGAGTACGACCTTAAGCAAGAATTCTCAAGTCTAGGCTGCGGAGATGGTTCAGTGGGTCAAGGTACTTGCTGAAAACCATGGTGTCTTAAATTTGATCCCCAGAGCCCACATAAAGGTAAGAGAAAAACAACTCTACAAAGTTGTTCTCTGGACTCTACATGTGCTCCGTGGCACAGACAACTCCCTAGACAGACAGCAGACGCAGACAGACAGACAGACACACACACACAAAAACACCAAAATAATAAGATTTTAAAGAGAATCCTCTTTTCTGGGATATTTCTTTTGATGGCCATCAAGCCATCAAAAGAAACATAGTTAGGGAAGATTTCAGTGGTCATGACTGCCCATAGGAAATCCTCAGACTTGAAGCTCTGGAGTCACTGAAAGCTTTGTCAAGCAAAGGGGGCTATGCAATTAACTGCACCCTTGACATATCTTCCTTTTTTCTTTGCATGTATGGAGAGGTAGGTGTGGGGGGGGGCTGTGTGGGGGTGTGGGGGGGGGGGTTGGGTGTGTGTAGGGGTGGGTGGGAGTGGGTGGTGTCTCTGCTTGTATTCGAGACCTCCTGTCTCATTTCCTGGAGACTGACTCCTTCTTTGGACCTGAAGCTTGGTGGGTTTCCACTAGGCTCACTGACCAACAAGCCACAGTGGGTGACCCTATTGTCTCTGTCCCCTCCCTTACGTTATAAGCACTTGTGGTTGCTTTAAGCTTCATTTTTATTTTTATATTTTAACACGTGGGTGCTAGTGATCCAAACTCAAGACCCCACATAGCAAGTGCTTCTTACCTACTGAGCCAGCTCCCAGCCTTCCCCCTCCACCTATCAGAATCCTTAAGATGACCAATCAGACTTCATCTAAACAGACAGTGGTGGCTGCCTCCTGCTCTCTGCTGAGATTAGAAGAGAAAAAAGAAGGAAGAGATCGGAGTGTGGATAACATCATTTGGATATTTGAGTCTCTGTGCCAAGTCATTGTATGCATGACTCCATTTATTACACAGCCACAAGAGGTTGGTGATTTCTTACCCCACTATCACATTCAATAAGAGCCTTGGAGTTTGAAGGCCAGCTGCACAAAGCCATCTTACCAGAGGCAGGGCCCAAAACCCAACCCAGGTTGCCGGGCTACACAGCTCTTAGCTCCTCAGAATGCCTTCTGATCATTGGATCACTTAAGGAAAGGTGACCAAGACATATCAACCCCTAGGAAGGGGGTTACCAGTTAATATGCCAGGTGGGCCCATCCAACCACAAAAGCCAGTGAACCCAGCCCACTTGATCCTTCAGCCTGCCTGGCACAGTACCCACCACTGTTGGTATAAAACCAGTCAGTGGTATCAGTTACAGGGAAGATCCCAGGACACAAGGCAACTGCTATTCTTGGTCTCTTCTTGGCCTCGGGCAATTCGGAAAGCAAGTTCGTCATCCAGGAGACTGGGCATCTCCGTCCAGAAGAAAAGACAATAGTCCCAAAGGAAACTTCCTGGGGAGTTGCATAAAGGAACATTTTTGAGAAGTTATGCCTCAATTACTGCCACACAGGGGAAAAAAAGAACTTTTCCAAGAAGCAGTATGCACCGCACTGCTTTTGTGCACGCAGGAACTCCCGTAAAAAGGAGCACAAGAGCAACAAGAACGAACCTGGGTTAGCCTGGGCACTTGGCCTAGGATGCAGCCTTCATTTCTTCCTTCGGCTCTGAGCTGCGAGGTAGGAAATGCCTGCAGCAAGGCACTTCCAGCTGCCACAGATGTGTTGTCTGCCCATTGAGATGGTACCATGGCTTACAGCTACCACCTTTCTCACACCCTGCCAGCTGGAAGCCACACACTCCCACCTCCCACCTCCCACCTCCCACTCCTTTACAACCCACCAGGATGAACACACCAAATAAGCTCCTCTTGTCTTCCAAGCTCCAACAACCTGCCAATGCCTTCAGTCCCCGGTCCCCTTCCTTCCCTCCTCGACATCCTGTCTCTGTTCAATTCCTTGAACCAACACAGGCTAACACACACCTAAAGCCATCTGCTAGTTAGAAACTCCCCAGGCTTCACTCTCAGCCAGTTAGTTCCACCAGGGTCTGTGGGCTAATTCCTCTGCCCAGCACCTGGCGGTGTGCCAGCCCCTGTCCTCTTCCCCGCAATCTTCACTTCTGCCCTGCTTCCCAACAGCCAGGAAGGGATATGGGGCAGACAGCCAGAAGGGCTTCAAGGCTTCCAACTGCCTACCCTCGGCAAAAAAAAAAAAAAAAAAAAAAGGAGAAAAAAAAATTCCTGACAGTTAGTGAACTGTACTCCTCTCAGGGAAAGCCAGCTTTCTGAGCAAGGTCTCCCTCTAAGGACTGACTGACACCCAAGCTGGGCCAGCCCAGATCTTCCTTGGTGGCTTTGTTATTAAGGAACAGAAGGGGAGGGGGCTAGGAGCTAAGGGGGGATGGGGGATGGCCCCTTCTCCCCTCAGTCTGCTCCTATAGAGGAAAGGCACCCCACCACAGCCATCTTACCCCAGGAACACCTCTGGGATTCTTCACAGCCTTCCAAGCTGGCAGTAGGAAGCCTAGGTCCCCTAGTTGGCTGGCCAGGTGAAGGCAGGACTCAACCCTTTGCTGTTAGCTATGTGAACATAAAATAAAAGCTGTCACAAGATCCTCAGAGTCCAAGTTTGAGGGTCATCTCTGTCCCTCTGGTTTTAACTCTGGGCACTGTCAAGTGTGAACTGCAGCCCTGGAACGGTCAGTCCCAGAAAGTTGGACATGGGCCCCAAAAAGCACTCAAAAAGCCTAACTCACCCATAAGAAATGCCAACCATTTCTTCTCAGTTGGTTTTATATTGCATTAAAGTGAAGTTTCATTACCCCTTCCACAAAGGGACTCTCTAAGCCCAAGGAATATAGATCAGAGGGAGAGGGACTTAGTCCCTTTATAGGTGAAGCAGTGGAAATCAGTGACGTCACCACCACACCAAGTACTGAGCACTAAGTACTCTAGTATCTACTTCTTTGTTGTTGTTGTTGTTGTTGTTGCTGACTTCTTTGTCTGGTTTTGTGTAGTCGCTAATCTGATTTGTCAACTCAAGGAGCTCTAGGATTAAAAGAGAGATGAAGTGCTTCTTCTAGGCATGCCTGAGGGGACTATCTCAATCAACTTAAGATGGGGGGAAAAACAAAAAAACAACAACAAAAAAAAAAAACCTGGGCTAGCAAGATGGCTCAGTAGGTAATAGCACTGACAGCTCACCCAAAAGTCAAGAGTTCAAATCCCAGCAACCACATGGTCGCTCACAATCATCCATAATGAGATCTGGCACCCTCTTCTGGTACATCTGAAGTCAACTACAGTGTACTTATGTATAATAATAAATCTTTGGACCTGAGTGAGTGCAGAGGTCCTAAAAAATTTAATTCCCAATAATCACAAGGCTCACAACCATCTGTACAGCTACAGTGTACTCAAATAAATAAATAAATCTTAAAAAAAAAAAAAAAAGATGGAAAAAACCTGCCCACTGTGGGTGGCACCATCCCCTAGGCTGGGATCTTGACTGCATAGCAGGAAAAAGTGAGCAGAAGAAAAGCATCCATCCCTCTATGCTTTCTAAATGTGGCTTGTGTTTGCGCCTGCTGCCAGGATTTCTCCATGATGGACTACATCCTTGTGCTGAGGGCCAAAATAAACTCTGCCTTCCTTCAGTTGCTTTTGTCAAGGAATAGAAGAGTAGTGAAAAATTTCATTGTGAGACCTCAGATCCATGGCAAACCTCCTACTTCATTCAGCTTCCCTAAGATCATAAGCACGAACTATGTCTGTCTGCATCATCTACTTTGACACAGACCCATGCAAGTGTAGCCCAGTAGTAATGAGCACCACCAACTTCTGATTTCAATACACGTAAGGAAACTGAGGTTCAAAGCAGTTAAACCTCTTAGATCTGGGTATACAGTTGACATGTGGGATTGGGTCCTACAGAAATGAGAGGTCTATCTGTCTTATCTAGTATGGCCTTCATTTTAAGGGCCAGTTAATGAAATAGCAAAAATGACACGTGTAAAAGTTAAGCCAGCTAATGTGTTTGACAACTTACTGTAAGTTCCCATGGTCACATGTGACTTCCCATGCTCACAACTAGTCTAGTAATACAGATACATACTCTGAAAGAAATAAAAATTATCCCTACTTTATCAAACCTGTGTTTTGAGAAAGGCTCCTGCTCACCACAAGTTTAGTTTCATGGTTTTGATTTTGATTTTAGGGTGTTAGAACCCACAATGAAGACCAGTGTGTGCTCTAAGTCTGGATCCACCCTGCCTCTGTCTCCTAAGTGTTGAGATTCCAGCTATGCACCATCAAACCCAGTCACCACATAGGCTGTAAGACATGGTTGACTGCACTGGGACCTGGTTAGTTTGAAAGAAAAGCCAGGCTACTTCCCCCACAGCTGTCTACCCACTCCCTCTTTCTCCCCAGGGACCCTGTAACCCTCTGGCCTCTCATCTCCCACTCATCACATCCTGACCCCTTATGCTTGTGAAGTGTCCTCTCCTCACTAAAGCTGGTAAGGGTATACCATGACCTACACGCCACCTGCACACAACAGGTCCCAGAACAAAACCTCTGCCTCACGGTCTCAAAAACCAATACTTCATTCCTGACTTGAACAGAGGCAGAGGGCCAGCAAAAATCTTAGCTCTTTTTAATATGGTGTCTCTACTGAGCCCACATAGACACCTAAGATGGAAATACAAAAGACTCTCGCTCCCCTAGGGGGATGGAGGAAAACTGGACCCAAAGGAAGCAGTTGTTCCAGAACAGGACGAGGATACAAGAGGGGCTGACCCATCTTCTGAAGAGGGGCTGACCCATCTTCTGATGGCTGCCTGCCACCTCAGGAAGACGCTGGCCAGAGATAACAAAGAGAAGCAGAAGGATCTGGAACATCTGCCAGCCAGATCTCTGGCTCCCCAGTGAAACATATGTAAATCCCTCCTCTTTGTCCATTTCAGTAAAAGGAGCACTGCTAGCCCCTCACGGTACCACATCCCTTGTCCCTTGTCCCTTGTTTGGGGAAGTTCCATCTCTAAAACTCAGTCCCTCTCCTCTTCCCTGGCAGTCAACCACCCTTTTTCATCCCATACTGAATTCCACACCCGAGCCTCCACTCACCTTCTAGGCCTCCCTCTGGTTGGAACTGAAGAGGACTGGGACCAGGAGATTACCCAGGCGACTTTTTCTGAACACTGTCCACCTACTTACCATATTGTCAAGTATTCCAACTGAGCCAGCAGTGGAAGAAGTGCAGAAGTGCAGGAAGAGACAAGCATACGTGTGTTGGCATGGGGGGGGGGGGGGGGGGCTTGAGACTTCAAGGACAGGATAAGGGCAGAGAAGAGCGAGCGAGAGATGGCAAGCACTGGGCAAGGTGGTAGAGGTCTGCCATCGACTATAGGATTCTGTGCTCCTTCAATCCCTTTGGCAGCCCCAGGCCTATCTTCCAGGAGGGAATTACCCTCTTCTCCATCCCATTAGCAGTAAGAGCTTTCAGAGCTTCCTATCAACTCTAATAGCAACTGGTCTGACATTTTACAGCAGAGAAGGACCATGCCGGAAACCACCAGAAGTTCATCTGATGGTGAGGCCTCTCAGGGTAAGCCCTCTGATGTCTGACACTGGGTGGATGGGTGGATGGATGGGTGAACTCCTGCTTCCAAGCAATCCAAAGCATTTATTATTTTAAAGATTTATTTGTGTGTCTTATGTATGAGTGTTCTTTCTCCCTGATGTATGCCTGCATATCAGAAGAGGTCATCAGATCCCATTATAGATGGTTGTGAGCTGCCATGTGGTTGCTAGGAATTGAACTCTGAACCTCTGGAAGGGCAGCCAGTGCTCTTAACCACTGAGCCATCTCTCCAGTCCATTACTACTACAGCAATGGTGTGTGTGTGTGTGTGTGTGTGTGTGAGAGAGAGAGAGAGAGAGAGAGAGAGAGAGAGAGAGAGAGATGGGAGATTTGTAAGTGCACATGCCTCTAGAGGGAAATTTGAAAGAATTGGTTCTCCTTCCACTGTAGGTTCGGGGGATTGAGACAAGTCACCAGGTTTGCATGGCAAGTACTTTTATGTCATCATCAACCCCAAAATACTTACAGGGTCAGTTTCCCTGAGTTGCCCCGCCCGCCCTCAGGAAATAGTTTTCCTGAACACTGTAAGACCTGGGCTAAGGGGGACTGACAGAGCCATTCAAGCATCCCTCTTCCTCTGGCTCACTAGCAAACTCGATCGCTGGCTAAGAGCTGCTTCATAGAGAAGCCTCTCACAACACAGCTGTGGGTTCCCAACTCAAAGTATCCTCAGCCCTGGTTTGTTGAAGGGTTTTCTATAGTTCTAACATCTTTAGTATTATTACCCAAGTTTTTTGGTTGGTTGGTTGGTTGGTTGGTTGGTTGGTTGGTTGGTTGGTTGGTTTTTGGTTTTCTTGTGGAGGACAGAGTTTCACTGTGTAGCCCTGGATGTCCTGGAACTCACTCTGTAGACCAGGATGGCCTCAAAACTCACAGAGATCCATCTGCCTTGCCTCTGCCTCTCAAGTGTTGGAATTAAAGGCATGTGAGGCTATTGCCCAGCCAAGTTTTTCTTTAAAAAAAATTATAATTGTTTGTTATTGTGCATAGGAGGGTGGGCCCACAGGCCAGGGCACACATGTGATCTGAGGACAAATTCATGAAGCAGAACCTCTCCCTCCACCTTTCCACAGGTTCGGGGAATCAAGTTCAGGTTGCCACAGCAGACACCTTCACTACCCACTGAGCCATCTGTCAGCCCACATGATCTGTGCTCTTTCAAGCTTCCTTCCATCTTTTAAGGAACTGGGTCATCTTTGCCAGACAAAAGAAGCTGGGCAGGAAACTTTTCTGACCCTTGTAGATGAGAAAATGCAGAGAACAGGAACAAAGACTTGACCTTGAGGCTGCTTCCCCTGGGCTAAGGCAAACCAAGGAAGCAGTATCTGTCTTCTGGGTCCCTCCACTGCCCTGACTCCAAAACCTTGGCGCAGAGCCACACCCTCCTCAGTTTACAAGCCAACCAACACCAGGGGTCCCCCAGATGTCCTAGGGCAGTAGCCCCTACCTAGCATATGTCTCACCCTTCTAAGGCCCTCAGTGAAGGACAACTTAGCCAGACTGGTTCAAGTTCTGTCGAGAATCAGGGCCAGTTGATGGTGCTAAGAAGGTGGTGGTGCTAAGAATCCGCTGAGACAGTGGGTCCCACTCATTCCAGAGTCTATTTTACGGTTTTGAACTCGGTATGCAAATTTATGCAAGACGAGATGCAAAGCAGCGCTCTGAGCCAGAAGTCCCGTTGCTTTCTCCCCCTTAATCTTGAAGCCGAAGTGAACCACTGTAAATCAGGACCTGCCTCTTTCCCCCCACTCCCCTCCCCAGGGCCTTTAGATCCCGGCCTCCCCACTCAACACCCATCAGCAGGCCAGCCCTTGTCAGCCCTGGGACTTTGAACATTTCTATAACACCTTTATAAGTGCTAAGGGCCAGAAGGCCACTTGGGCAGGACCCGCCCCTCTGCATAATCCCCTGCATTGTATAAAGCAGAGAGGGGACAGGAAGGCAGGAGACCGGGGAGATGCTGAGGAACCAGCCTGGCCTGAATTCTGAAAGGGCTTAGCCTGGCCCAAACCTACCCTCCCCTAAACTCCCTGACACCACCACCCCACCCCACTCCCCGCCCGCCTCCAATTTTCTTAGGTAGTTGTGCCCATTCCCACTCCCACATCCTTACAAAGCATGGACTTGTGACAGTTCTCAGAGTTCCTTTCTCATTTTTTTCCAGCCCTTGCCAGTCTGATTTCTGTTTCTATGAACCAAAAGGCCCAGCCCATCACCCCTTGGGATGTAGGATCACGACCAGCCACTTACTTCTTCTACTCACTAATGTGCCCACCCCCCACCCCCTGCCTTCCTGCCATCCCCAGGAAGCCAGCAATACAGTCCCCGAGTCCCTGGGAACAAAGACAAAAGAGCTAACAGCAAAGCCGGAACTGCTGGGGTTCGCTGCGTGGAAATAAGAGGGTATGTTTAAAATTCTCAAAAGCAACCTGCTCAGAGAGAAATGCTGCTTGGGGGAGGAGGGTTCAGCTTTCAGAGAAGGCAGAAGATGGGCAAAGACGGTGGGGAGCGGCCTCCCTCATTGCTAAGGTCTGTCTGGACCATGTATAATATCTCCTTCTCAGTACAGCCTCTAGAGTCCCTGTCCCAACCCAAAGAGCCCAGAAGCCTCTACCTTTGCCTCTCATCTGGCCAACCTGGCAAAACCAGGCTCCTTCCCAAACGACCCCTTTGAGAGCCCTGCTGTGCAGCTGATCACTTCTGAGCTTCCAGCTCCCGCCCCCACCCCACCCCCTACCTTGGTTAACATCCCCTCTTCCAGACAGAAACACAAGAGAAAAATGTGGAAGGCATCTGGACCTTCAGAGAAGGCTGAGGCGGCCACTCGAATGAGCCAGCAGAACGGAGTCCCATAACCAGGCAGAAAATCCAGAGTGACATTCTTCCCATGAACTCACCCCATTGTCCCCTGGCTTCCCTGACAACCCCCCTCACCCCACCCCCATCCCCGCAGCCAGTAAGGAAAAGTGACCCAGGGAACCTGCCACATCTGTTGCCTGCAGAAGACTCCAACCTATTTAAGAGTTTTGAGAAGCAGAAAGACTGAATTTCACAGGCTTAGAATGAAAGCAACGAAGGGTGGGGAGGAAAAAATAAATAAAACTCTGAGAGGAAAATAAAACTCTGAGAGGAAAGTACACCAGATTTAGTAAAACAGTCAATATCCGGAGGATTCTGCAAGGCCTGCTGAAGAAAATTCCTCTGGGGCTCCAGAGGTAATAAGGGAGGAAGGGGCCTGAGAAGCGGAATTCTTTTCCTTTATTATTACCTAGAAACAGGAGCAAGGATCAAACCCAAGGCTGAGAGAGAAGAAACCCTGGGACTCCCCTCTGAGGAAGCTCCACCTTGCTCTGTAGTCAAGGTCAAAAATGCCTCAAGAACTACAAGACTTCAAACTTGACCTCTGACTCCATTGGGAAAGGGACAGTGGCTGAGCCAGGGAAAGAGAGGGGCGCACAAAGAAATCGAAAAACAGGGAAGATATTTGTTCTCTCTCTCTCTCCTATCTCTCTCTCTCTCTCTCTCTCTCTCTCTCTCTCTCTCTCTCCTATCTCTCCAGGCTACCCCCAGTCTAAGAAACATAGTAAAAGCCTCCTTTTAAACATTAGCTAAAATTCAGCGCTGTCCCCAAGACAATTGCAGCTTTCTCCAAACCGTGAAGAAAAAAAAGTGAACTCCTCGCAGTCAGCTTGTGTCCCTTAACTTTTTTTTTCTTTTGAGAAAGAAGGGCTCCTTAACAAAGAACCCCACCTTCCCCATCCCGTGAGACAGAAAAAGTTCCCTAGATTTAGGAGGAGGTACGGTGTGACACACACCCGCGTTAAGAGCTGTAGCTCCCCTGGCTTTCAAGCGGCTCCAGCATTCTGACCGGAGGCCCAGACGCACAGCCAGGGTGCCGGAACGCAGCTGGCCAACCGGCTTAAGTTACACAGATGGAGCCCGCTCCATTCTCCACGTGCATCCTTACCCTTCTCCTCACCTCCCAACGCCAGAAGGAAGGAGCTTCTCCATTCGATCTTTTCTCACCCGAGGTCTGCAGTGTCACCTGTGCGCGGCAGCCAGCAGCACGCCCACCGCTAAACATTCGACCGGTGGTCACTGACTCAAGTTTTGTTTCAAATGAGTTTCAAGTTCCTACAGGCTCTTCAACCCCCACCTCCACCCCCTCAGCCCCTAGATCAGACCACCTTCCTCCCCGCTAAGTCCCGTTAAGGAAGACCCTGGTGGCAAGGTATCTTTCCTCTCCTCCTTTACCCCATCAAATCCCGCTTGCTCCACCCGCAGCCTCCCTCCCGGGTTTGTCTTTCGGGTTCCCGCTCTCAAGAGTCTCCCTGGATCTGATTAAGGTCTAAGCTCTTTCTCCTCTACATCAGTCCCAGGGTCCCGTCGGACTCTCTTTTCCCACGTGAGAGTCACCAGCCAGGAGAACCCGCTGAGCTACGAGAGAGTTTCTCCCAAGCCCAAAACTAGTGCTCACAGTCCGCATTACCTGCAACCTGCTGTGGGGTGGTGCCCACGCGTCTCTTTTCACAGGTACCCGCGCCTGTGACAAGCGCCTTCAGGGGCAGCTCGGAGCCCGGGTTGGGATAGCAGCGTAGCGTCTGGGCGCAGCGCGGGATGTAGACGCCGCATGCTTCGCCCTCCTGCCGTGCGCACACGGAGCAGCAGCCGCAGCCGGGCTCTCGCACCAGCTCGGCGCAGGGCGCGTCGGGTGGGGGCCCGCAAGCGGCCAGACGCTCGGGCGTGCAGGGTGGGCAGCGGAACAGCACCTCGGCGCGCACCCCGGGGCCGCAGCCGCCCGCGCCCAAGAGCAGCAGCAAGAGCAACGACGGCAGGAGCAGCGGCAGCGCGGGGCCGCCCAATCTCGGCAGCATGTTGGCTTGTGGGCAACGGTAGTGCAGCGAGCTAGCGGGCAGGTGGCACGGCCCAGACGAATGCGGGAGACGCCTCCTTGCCTTCTTTCTCCTCCCCCGCCTCTGCCGGGTCCTAAAAAGCCTGCTTCTCCCCGCCCCCCTGCCTTCTCCCCTCCCCCTTATGGAGACCACTCCCTTCCCCCCCCCCCCGCACCGCCCCCCCCCGCACCGCCCCCCCCCGCACTCTTGCGTGAGGGCACGTGCTTGTGCACACGCCCACTCGCCCACCCTACGTTCCTAGGGGATTCAAGCGGACCCCTCTGTTCTTCCCTGGTTAGGACTTTGCTCCCTTCAGCCTGGGTTTGTCCGCTCCGGGAGAGTAAGAATAACTTGCAAGCGTGGGTAGAATCGGCGTGGAGTGGGAAAGAGCCTGTGCTTTTGTCTCCTGTCTTTTAGTTTAGTTCGATTTGGAAGGACTTAGTTTGCTCACTTCCCACGTGGCCGGCTGTGAACTGACTGCCGGGGAAACACAAAAGCAGTCTTGACCTTAAAGATTTCGGAGCTCACACCGACTCCCCACAGCCCTCGTGTTGCTAGGAACAATGACCTTGAGTGAGTCCCGCGGACGCTCAGTCCTTCTAGACCAGGCTCGTCCCAGACAGCACCTCCTAGCAACAACTTCAGTTTCCCAGCCCAGAGCTCACCGCTGCAAGTAATGAAACCTGGTGTGTTTCCTGGTGCCTCACAAACCTCTGCCCCACAAGCCCTCTAATCCCCTAGAGACCCGGGTCACCATCCACAAACGCTGCCTTATTCGCCCACCTTTACACACACTCTCCCCGCCTCCCCCCCCCCAGACGTCTGAAGACACACCCACTGAAGGGTCTTGAAAAGGTCAGATTAGACACCCACCCCCCTCCCCAGGTATTAGAGAAAGCCCTAGCGCTAGGCTGATTAGAGCTCGCTCAGGTTTTCAAATAGAAAAGAGTGGCTGCCTCCTTTGTTCCAATTGAATCACCCAGCCTAGCTGCCCCCAACCTCCATCACTCCAGCCTGGCAGGACCTTAGTTATTGACTCATTTGCCAGGGTTGTGACCTTAACAACGAGTGAGGCGTCTCCATTCCCCCACAAGATTCTCCAAGCCATCCTTTCTAATTTCTGGGCTCAGGGCCTATCTCAATTCAGCGGCTTTTTGTTCATATGTCTGTTTGAGTTTTATGCCTCCTAGAAGACAAAGTTCTAATCTTAAGAAACTAGGAGAGGAAGAGTTATGGAGGAGAGTTTGAACTTCTGTAGGAACCTCTGTGGAAGATGACTATCCGAATGAAAAAGAAGGGGGACGGGTGTGAGACTAAAGCTTGGTAATTGCGTAGAGGGAAATGGAGGGTTATCGATGGCGCATTCTCAACACCCGGACCAGCAGAAATGATGAAAAAAAATTGAAGAGTGATACTGAAACTAGAAAGTCACTTAGGCCAGAGATCAAAACCCCTGGGGAGATAGGGGAACTGGCAGGGAAATCAGCTAATTGTGCTGAGACTTGGCCTGATTTGGGCGTGTCAGGGACACAGCATCAGTGTTTGAGCAGAGGGATGGACCTCTGACAATAACGGGAGCTATACAGAATGGCGATCTAACAGAAGGAAACCAACAAAGGCTGGGGGAGGCTCCAGTTCACATCTCCACGTGTTCTGGTGTCTTGTACCTGCCCTGGAATATGTTCCTATTGGCCTCACCGACTGAGGACTCCTTTGTAGTAGAGATACCACCCTGCATCATGGTGTGCCATAAACATCCATTGTAAACTACAAGTGAGAGCCACATTGCTAGCTATATTTCCTACCACTGGCATTAAAACACAGTAAAGAGTCTGGTATGGCGGTGAGCCTTTAATCCCAGCACTTGGACAGCAGAGTCAGGCAAATCCCTGGGTTCCAAGCAGCCTGGTCTGTGAAGCAAGATCCAGGACAGCCAAGGTTACACGGAGAAACCTGGTCTCAAAAGAAAAAAAGAGAGAGAGAGAAGAAGTAAGTGGAATCTGTTTTGAATTCTGCTTATTCAATGTCATTGAATCAGTAATAAGTATGAAAATTATAAAGGCAAGAGTATCCATGCACATCCCGAGATGACCTTGGACTCACAATCCTCCTGCCTCGGTGTTTAGAGTGCTGAGATCACAGGCATGAACCACTGGGAATTTCTAGAATTTCTCTTTCTGGTGAGTCGAATCAGTGCTGATCCCTTTCCCCTTATCCCCAGTTAATAGCCAGCTTTACCCTGCACAACCCCAGATACCCACACCCCAAGAGGAACCTTATCTCAGTCCTTCCCTAACCAAACAACCTCCAAGTCCTACTCAAGAAAAGCCTGCGGACACAGGCGTCTGATGCCGGCACCTTCTGTAAAACACAAGGGAAATTAGTGAAGCAGAATTCACATAGGTTTTGGTTTTGGGGGTTTGGTTTGGTTTGGTTTGGTTTGGTTTGGTTTGGTTTGGTTTGGTTTGGTTTGGTTTGGTTTGGTTTTGTTTAAGGAGTCAGTAGCCACTGTGAAAGCAGGACATGGGGTATTCTGGTGCAACCTTGTGATTTCAGGACCCTTGGAAGCTGAAGCAGGAAGATCCCAAGTTCAAGGTCAGCCTGCATTACCTAACAAGATCCAGTCCAAAAGAAGAAAAGGAAAAGAAAGGAAAGGAAAGGAAAGGAAAGGAAAGGAAAGGAAAGGAAAGGAAAGGAAAGGAAAGGAAAGAGGCAGGCAGGCAGGCAGGCAGGTAGGCAAGCAGGAAGGAAGAAAGGAAGGAAGGAAGGAAGGAAGGAAGGAAGGAAGGAAGGGAGGGAGGGCAAAGGGGACTGAAAAGGGAAGGGGAGGGGAAGAAGGAGCCAGGGCTGAGGAAAATGATGTATTCTGCTCATCTTAAACTGCTATTTGGGAAAGTGAACTTCGGTGACCTGTGGTCACCTTGGTCGGCTGACCTGTGGAAGCTAAGGTAGGAAGGCAGCTCATGTGCTCTGTGTGCACTGAGTGCGCAGATTCTTGCAGCTGAAATCTGCGGTCGGAGTCACGGTCATGGGCTGGTCATAGCCACACTTGGGAACGCAGCCTCTGTTCTCTCATGACTCAGACATCCATGTGAGCACACACTCTTCTGCTTTCCCTGAAGACTGATTCAGCTCTCTGAACTAGAACTGTGGCACCACACCTTCAAATGTTTATTACTCCTGTATTTGAGTCGAGCTCTGTTCGAATCCACTGAAATCTAGAGAAGCAGAGAGACTCGAAACCAACTTACTAACTCTTCTCGGTCCAGATCACGTTGCCCAGGGCCTACACCAGTGCCTAGAACACACAGACTCGATAATCGTATTTATTGAGTGAGCCTAAAGTCTAGAGACTCCTGGACGCTTGCTTTCATCATTGTTCCTGAATAGTTCTTACTTTGAATTTCTTGCAAAGCCTCTATAGACGACAAGTTCTTCAGCTTGATAGCTTCTCTTTGTTGGGCAGTGTGGACTGGCTAAGAGATAGAAACAAGCTGAGACTGGCTTTCTCCCTGCTAATCCCTGCTTTCTTTCCATCAAACAATGTTGTACAAACTCCACCCTCTCATGGTTTACCGTGACTAAGTACCATCTATACTATTACTTACATAATTTTTAATGTAACTTAATTTGCTTTTTCTTAACTTGAGGCTATTTAAAATGGGGAAACTCTATATCATTACCATAAATGGAAACCCAATAAGGATAGCCATATACAGATGGTAACCATAAAAATAAACACAATAAAAACAATCCTGGCTGGATACTGTTACTTGCTGAAGCCTCCAATCCTGGAACATTGCTCCTTTGGGTAAGCCAGTATGTGATGTGCTAAGGGCCAGCCAGACCCACACTGAGATTTTATTTTCACCAAGTGATCAGGAAGGTAGGAAATAATATTTCTAGATATTTTATTGGAATATCATATGCAAGCCAAGAACACGTATCATAAACTTGATACATAGCTGTAAAGTGCTGGCTATCTAACAAGCACCATATCCAGGAAGGCAACATTAAGAATCATCCTTCATGCTTTCTGCAGTTTGTACCTCTGCTGCCCACCAGGATAAGCATTACCTGCACTTTAATGCATTTTGGACTCTTCTGCTTTTTACTTCTCCGTATGTGAAAACATTCAGTGTGTCCTATTTCTGTCTTTAGATTGTTTTGGTCTTTGCTCAGTATTATGTGGGTTAACCCATATTATAGCATATTGTTATATGCCATTCTTTCTCATTAGTGGGCAGTGTTTCGTGGTTTTACTAACACCAAAATTTACTTATCCTTTCCGCCATTGATGAGTATGTAGCTAGTTTCCACTTTGTTACTACTAAGAACCAGTGGCAGGCTGGAGACATGACTCAGCAGTTAAGAGCGCTTGCAGCTTTTGCAGAGGACCAGAGTTCCGTTCCTAGCACCATGCTGTGACGTTTACAACCACCTGTGACCAAGCACTTGATCTGGGGACCCTCCTCTTCATTCTTAGAAGATCTTCCCAGAAGCTACAACAGATTCTGGTGTGGCTTCTAGGAGCTCCGGAATTGGGGTGGATGTTCCTAAAAGGACCGGCTAGAAAGGTGAAGAGGAAAAGAGAGAGGGGAATGTGAATCCTAGGTTCTGAAGCCACACTGTGTAGGTTCAAGCTTTGACCAAAACTCCCAAAGTTAGAAGGGGCTTCAGGTCTTTCATATTCAACCTTGAGCCTCTGTTTCCTTCTCTGGAATCAAGGTGATGATTCTACAATTTGTTTCCAAGGAGTACTGCAAAGAGTACATGAAAACAACAAGATAAAGCAAGCATGTAGTCTAACCCAGTGATTCTCAACCTTCCCAATGCTGCAATCCTTTAATACAGTTCTTCACATTGTGGTGAACTCCCAACCATAAAATTATCTCTGTTGCTACTTCACAACTGTAGTTTTTCTACTGTTATGGATTATAATATCTAAATATCTGATATGTGACCCCTCCAGGGGGTCAAGACCCACAGGTTGAGAAACAGTGCTCTAGCTGAAGCTAACTGTAACTCTTATCACCTTATGCATGTGAGGAAAGACCAAAGCCCTCCCTACACATGCAAGAGTGTAGCATGAGATTGGCAGTTCCCCAGAGTGAGATTTTAAAAAGGCTTCCATCACTCTCTCTCATGAAGCTGGGAAGAGGTTTGCAAGGGCAGCAGGAGTTAAAGGCACTGCCTAGTAAGCGGGTGGACATTGTCCTCCAGTGTGTTAGGAGACAGAAATGGGATGAACAGAGGCATAGAAATTCCAGAAAAAATGTGTAAAAGATGACTAGAAATCAGACAGTGTATCGCGCTCCTGTGCAAGGAAGCTGGACCTGTAAAGCCTTCTGTCCACCCTAAGTTGAAGACCTGCCTGATGTGTACCCCAGAGTTCTGATGAAGTGCAGGGCTGAGAGTGAAGAGGATAAGAGTAACGATACTACAGCGGTGCAGACACTTTTCCAAGCACATCTCCTCCTAAGTGTCAGAGAAGGCTCAGAGAGGGTCAATGTCCTGCCTGTGGTCACCCAATAAGCATAGCAGAATCTGACATGTCCACTCCTGGTGAATGGAAGCAACAATAATTAGGGTGTGTGGCCATGGGCATCTTGTGGCACCCCAGCAGAAAGAGATCACCAGAATCCTTCTGAAGAAAGGGGAGATTGCTCTAGATGTTTTCAGGCACCAGAAAAAGGAAAGGATAATTACAGGGGCAGCTGGTGGGATGAAGGACACAGACTCTGAAGTCATACCCTACATGACCTCAAGGCTCTGACCTGTGAATGTGATACTCTAAGGCTAAATGGTGAAGCTGCAATAGGTTATCTTCCATCAGCCTGGACTCTCAGGAACTGCATGAAAAAGAAACCCGACCTTCTTGCCATGCCTTGTACAAATAATAAGTATGAAATAAAACTGTGTTGTACTGTAAGTCACTGAGATTTAGAAATGATATTTTCTTTTGTACTGTAGACAAAATGCAACAAATTCTTAGCTGTGTGAACTTTGGACACGTTACTTAACCTCAATACGCCTCAGTTTTCCCATCTATAAAATGGAAATCCACAACCTTATAGGGTTGTTATGAATTCTTAGTGCTTTAGGAATTTGAAAGCTAAATACAGGGACTGGCTCTGCGGTTAAGAACACTTGCTGCGAGCCGGGCGTGGTGGCGCACGCCTTTAATCCCAGCACTCGGGAGGCAGAGGCAGGTGGATTGCTGAGTTTGAGGCCAGCCTGGTCTACAGAGTGAGTTCCAGGACAGCCAGGGCTGCACAGAGAAACCCTGTCTCAAAAAAACAAAAAATAAAAAAATAAAATACTTGCTGTCTTGCAAAGGATCTAGGTTTGGTTTTCATGACCCACACAGAATTTCACACCCTTCTGAAACATCAGTTCCAAGTAATGAGACACTCATTGTCTTCTGGCCTTTGTATATATGTTATACAAACACGCAGAGACACACACAGAGACACACAAAACCCATACAAGTAAGTAAATCTTTCAAAATTAAAAACCATACCTAAACACTGAAAGTCTAAGAATTACTTAGGCCTTATATTCTGAAGTATGATGCTACCAGTTGTTAGAATAAAGTAGAGGAAGGTACTAGTACCTTTGGCAGGTTGGGGGCCAAGATGTGCTGCTAAGATGTGCGTGCGACGCAGCACATCTAATGCAAGGGGTTTGTTGGGAGAAGGGGAAAGTGAAAGGCCATCTTAGGACATGAAGAGAGATAGGGACAGACAGAGAGACCAGGAAACAGAGAGAAGGAACAAGACAGAGAGAGTGCAGTGTGTAGTGACTGGTGATGGGATGCTCCTGGAAGCTGGTGATGAGGCAAGCGAGAGGCAGGATCTGTCCATGTCAATAAAACCCACATGCATCAGAGGGCTTAGTTTATAGCAGTGCTTCTCAACCTGTGGGTTGCAACCACTTTTTTTGGGGGGGGGAGGTCACATGTTAGATATCTCGCATATTAAATGCTTACATTACAACTCCTAACAGTAGTAAATGTACATTTATGAAGTTAGCAACAGAAATAATGTTATGGTTGGGAGGGTCACCAACACGAGGGACTGTGTTAACGAGCTGCAGAATTAGGAAGGCTGAGAACCACTGGTTTATACACTGATCTTGCTGTTTGCTTCTTAGATAATGCTGACACAGCCTCTCTAACTCGATCGAGCCTGCACTTTTCTTATCTTTAACAAGGACACTCGTTAGTCTCACGGGGCAGCTGTGAGGATTCTTAAACACTGAGATGTACCAGGCTAGGAAAAGATCCCTTCTTGATTGACATTTTGTAGGTCGGGAGTTGAAGATGGTTTTCTCCCAAAAAAGGAAATACCAGAGCACAGAAGGGACAACCTCCAAAGGGCAGTGGGACTCACCCAGAAGTGACCAGATGACCACTGTCATTCATTCACTGGTCACAGCCACACTGCCATTGCCTGTGTTCTGGTTATTTCTCACTGGTTGATAAACGAGGCTGATGGATCGATGGATGTAACTCAAACTCATTTTCTCTCCTTGAGGCAAGATCTTACTATGTAGCTCTGGCTGGTTTAGAACTTGGTAGGTAGACCAAGCTAGTCTCAAACACACTCTATAGCCAAAAACAACCTTGAACTTGAACTCCTGACCCTCTTACCTCTGCCTGCTGAGTGTCAAGATCACCGCCATGCCTCCCTTTTGTGTGCTGAGGACTGAACTCAGAGCTTCCTTCATCCTAGACAAGCATTTCCCCAATGGATCTGTATCGAAGTTTACATTTTAAACAACCACTGCTCCTTTGTGACTTGGATTGATTAAGGCCAGCGAGGTAGTTGTCAGACCATTATAGTAGACAGTACCCAGGACTAGAGTCATGGGAGATCCACTGAGCCATCCCTTAAGAGAGTGGCTCACCCTCTTGGCTGATACAGACTTCTGGCTGTGAGTTGAGCCAAGCGGTCAACAGTGGATCCCCCATGTGGCTTCTCTATATAGCATGGGCTTCTCAGAGCATGGTGGCTGGGTGTTGAGCAGCACTGTGCTGAACATCAAGTGCTACAAGGGGTCAAATGGACGTTATGAGGCATCTTGGCACCAGAGGTTGCCCTGCCTCACTCTGCATCCTACTGCTCAAATAGTCACAAGAGATGTCCATGTTAAGGAGTTGAAGAGGGGCTGGAGAGATGGCTCAGCGGTTAAGAGCACTGGTTGCACCAAGCAGTGGTAGCACACGCCTTTAATACCAACACTTAGGAGGCAGAGGCAGGCAGATTTTTGAGTTCAAGGCCAGCCTGGTCTACAGAGTGAGTTCCAGGGCTATACAGAGAAACCCTGTCTCGAAAACACGCCCCCCCCCCAAAAAAAAGAGAGAAAGTACACTGACTGTTCTTCCAAAGGTCCTGAGTTCAATTCCCAGCAACCACATGGTGGCTCACAACCATCCGTAATGAGATCTGATGCCTTCTTCTGGGGTGTCTGAAGACAGCTATTGTGTACTCATATACATAAAATAAATAAATAAATCTTTTTTAAAAAAATTTTAAAAGGAGGTGAAGAAATAGCATGTGATACTGAAGACACTGCAAGGGTGTCTTTTAAAAGAGCATCAATGGTAGGGCTTCCACACCCTTCTAACCGTCGAGAACATTTGTACACAGGCCAGGTCTTGTCCTGAAGAGCTGTCCTATCTGTTCCTCAAACTGCTGCTGTCTGTACCCTGACAAGCCAGGAGCAACAACTGCTCTGAACCATGAGTCAGGCCCCCTTCAGGCCTACCACTTCCTCCCTCCCAGCTCCAGGACTTACAGCCCTTAAACATCAGTGCCAAGCTTCAAGTCTAAGGTAGAGTATTACCCATGAAGCTAATTAGTTTTTCCTCCACACTTGGAAGGTTATTACCATCAAAGAGATGGGAATTTTCTGTGGCGTTGGGGACCACAGGGTCCACACGTTTCGTTAAAGCATGTCTGAGCAAGGCATTCCTCAGCCAAAACTCTCTAGTTGAGGAGCTGGCAAACTTCTTCTGTGAAGGGCCCTGAGAAGTATCTCAAGCTTCACAGGGCTTCATGGGGTCCCTGTTGCAGCCACTCAGCTCTGCCATTGCACTGCAGAAGCAGCCAAGTACAATACTCCGACAAATGAGGATGGCTGTGTGCCAATAAAATTCTATTGACAAGAGCAGATGGAGTCCAGATTTGGCCCATGGACTGTAATGTGCTGACCCCTGCTCTGGGGCCGCCTCAGCTCTAGAGAGCTGACTTTGAAGGATCCTGTGTCTAGGAGAACCATGCTATGCCTGAAGTATCTTTCCCAGCTGGCATCCAACCTACCCTCGGGCGATCAAGAGTGTCGTGTTTTATAAAAAGATAGGAGAGACCAGAGATATGTTTAGTGGAGGTGAGATAAGATGTGGGGGAAGGGGTGCCTCTGTGGACCCATGCTGAGGCATCCCTTTCCCCTCTGAGGTACCAGCCACATGACAGTATAGTATAGAACAGAGTGTATTCAGGGGTGGGGAGTTGAGAGAAAGGCAGGGGATGGGGATAGGGGGAGGGGAGAGAGAGGGGGAGAAGGAGAAGAAGGAGGAGGAGGAGGAGGAGAGAGTGGGGAGGGGAAAGGGGAGAGAGGGGGAAGAGAGCAAGAGAGTGAGGAGGGGGCAAGCAGCCTCTTTTATAGAAAGGCACACCTGGCTGTTGCCAGGTAACTGTGGGGCAGAGCCTAGACTAAAAGCCAACAAAGAGTATCAATATGGTGGGAAAGGCAATTCAGTCAGTCAATAACTACTTCTTCTTCGGGGGTTCCCACTCTTGGTCCTTACTCTCTCCCAGAAGCTCACAGTGAGGTATTCTGAGTCCCCATTATCACAACAGCATAATCTTAACCAAACCAGAGAACTGGCCGGGCTCTGGAGGATCCTGTGTGTTCGTCTACCACAGGATGGAAGCTCAAGGGAAAACACTTTTGTAACATCTGGCAGAGAAAGAAGGCAAGGCAAATGCCAAGATCAGAGCCAGTGAGAACCAGCTTCCAGGACAGTTCTGTAGGTAAAGACAGCAGGGTAGCTGCCTGTGGGAACAGGGTCTGCTGCTCTTCCAAACATCCAATCATGGAGCCTTTCTTTAAAGAAACAAGTCTACATCTCTCTGTTTGAGGACACGCTATCTGCAGCCACTACAGAAACCTTTCAGACCATACAAACAAAAGCCAATCTTATTCCAGCGGGGGATCTCCTGTAACCATGGATTTCTTAATCCAAAATCTGTCTGCTGGTCCCTCATCCTCCTCTCTGCTCCTGGAATTCCTGGCCCTTAACTCAGAGATAGCATCTATTGAGGTCTCAAGCTGTTCACTCCCAAAGACCCTTGGTTTCAGTATTCACATTTGCTTTGAGCATTGTGTTTGTTTTCTTTCTCTGTCCCTTTCTTCTCAGTGGGGTGAGGGGGAGTTTCTGGGGCCTCTCCTTCCTGCCTTCCTTGCTCAAAGAGTTCAGCCACACAATACTGTCTGAGCAAACTTGTTCAAGCCCCTACAATTATCTCATCTCCCTGTTATCCCTTATTATACCCCATCCCCCCCATCCCAACCTCGCCCCCACCCCCCACCACATTCTGAGGCCACTAGAAGGCAAAGCTAAACAAATAAAGAACGGAAGCGAAGCGGCCCAGGCATCTCCAAGGCCCTGGCAATGGGAAATTGCAAGCTTGCAGCTCAGCCAGCCTTGTGCTCCCCACAGACACTGGCCTCCCCCATTCTCTCTCTCTCTCTCTCTCTCTCTCTTTCTCTCTCTCTCTCACACACACACACACACACACACACACTGCCGAGCTACAAGGCAGCCACAGCATCTGTGTATCCAGCTGCATGAGCATACTGCTCCTCTTTCCTCAACAGGGCAGATACTCTTGGCCCTGAGGCTCCTTCCAGGGCCAATCACTAGTCTCAGCAGAGAGCCACTGGGAGGGAGGCGTGGGGGCTGGGGTGGGGGGACAGCAAAAAGCTGCTAATGGCACATTTGATCTGACATCATTTCCACTTGGTAATGGTTACAAATAAGCCTGAGTTCACCCTTCCACAGCCCTGCCTAGAAGGATACAGGATGTGAATATGTGTTACGATTTTACCTTGTGATCACTGGGTAATTAACCTAGAGACTGTCTCCTCCAATCAAGAGTTGTCAGCCAGCGAGACTGCCATTGCTCCTTCCACCAGGACTGAGGGAAAAGGGGAGGAGACTGAGTGACCAAAGGAACCTATAGAATAGTCTAGTGTGTAATTAACCTGTAGAGCTTGTGGGTAGGTAGGGGGACTGAGGTGCATATTTTACATATCAAAGCGGACCTGACCTCCAGGTTCTCCCTAAATCCCTCAGTGTCTACTTGGCACTCCCTGCCTCCAACCCTGAACTTTCCAGTCCACCGGCTGATTGCCAGGTCTCTCTCTCTCTCTGTCTCTTTGTCTCTCTCTGTCTCTGTCTCTCTCTCTTTGTGTGTGTGTGTGTGTGTGTGTGTGTGTGTGTGTGTGTGTAAGGGCAATCCCATCATCCTCTTTCTGCCCCCTACGCCATGGCGACTCTCCTCAATCCTTGGGGCCAGTGAACTTGCCCAAGTGCAGCTCCCCAGTAAACCTGCCTTGTATCTAATCTGGCTTGAACTGCCTCGTTTCACCGGCAGAGAAATAGCCTACCAGGTGGGAGTGAGGGTAACAAGGAATTGTCCCCTAGAAGGAAAGAAATACCCTCAACTTGGAGATTTCTAGGCCACTTTGAGGATCAAGGATGTTCTCTGAGGGACATTTGTGTCCTTGGATTCAGGCCTTAGCAGACTATGCTCTCAAACAGGAGATGAACCTGTTCTCAACCCACTGGGCTTCACCAGGACAAGAGCCCCTCTTGGAGCTGTTCTACAGCCTGTGTTTTCATTTTTGAATTTCCGGACCCGCTCTGCCTCCACCCACCCACCTCTCAGTAATTCTGGAAGTTCACTGAGAGCAGGCGCTAGGCATTTCTGACTACTCTGCCCTGTCCCCTCAGCTTCTACCCCACGAGCCTTCAGCCCAGTCCTGCTCCTATAGAGGAAAGGCTCCTCTCTCTCCTTTGTAAAGGAACAGCCTTCTCTTTAGTTGGGAGGGAAGTTCTAGACTCTTCTCTCCCACATGTCAATTTCATTTTCTCCTGGGTTTCTACTGGGTGGAAACCATGTACAACAAATGCCACTGAAAACCATTTCTCTGAAGCTCCTGGTGGCTGTTGACAAGGGAGCAAGGTTATGGGGAAGCAGCTGAGCTGAGTCTCTGGGGAGTCAACCAGCAGTATCTCTTGCCCAGGCCTCTAACCCCTTTTCTTCCTTTTTTTTAATGATTTATTTCATATACATATATATATATATATGTGAGTACACTGTCACTGTCTTCAGACACACCAGAAGAGGGCATCAGATCCCATTATGGATAGTTGTGAGCGACCATGTGGTTGCTGGGAATTGAACTCAGGACCTCTGGAAGAGCAGTCAGTGCTCTTAACCACTGAGCCATCTCTCCAGCCTCTCTTCCTTTTCTTCTTCTCTTCCTCCTCCTCCTTCTTCTTCTAATTCTTTTTTTTTTTTTTTTTTTTTTTTGGGTTTTCGAGACAGGATTTCTCTGTATAGCCCTGGCTGTCCTGGAACTCACTTTGTAGACCAGGCAGGCCTCGAACTCAGAAATCTGCCTGCCTCTGCCTCCCGAGTGCTGGGATTACAGGCGTGTGCCACCACGCCCGGCTCTCCTTCTTTTTAAATAGAACATCTTTTATTTATTCTTTGCCAATTTCATACACTTAAATAAGACATTTGGATCACATGCACTCTGATTCCTCCCTCCCCCTCCCCAAGAACCTCAGCTTTCTCCTCCCACTCCTCCTAGGCACCCCAATAACTCCCTCCTACTTTCTCAGGCACCCTCCTACCTCCCTCCCACTCCCCCAATCACTCCCAAGTATTCTACTCCCCCTTCATGTCCACTGCTCTCTTCAGTTAATACACTTGAGTTCCATTAATGCTATCTATTAGGGTGTGGATAGATGGAGCTGGCTTGGTCTTCTGCAGGTAATCATAGCTACAATGGGTTCATGGTTACCATCACTAGGTCACGTCCCAACAGCAACGTTTCATGGCACTCCTTCCTATCCTCTGGCTCTTCTTGTCTCTACCCCCCTCTCTATAAAGTTCCTGGGGCCTTGGTAGAATGGATGTTACTTTAAGATGTCCTATTTAGGGCTGAGCCCTCAATAGACACCTATGCTCAGCACCATTGTCATTCATGAGTCTGTAATCACTGCTGACTATGGCAGAGATCAAGGATAGAATCTAACTATAAATATTTAAAAGGCAGTGTAACAATATGTCAGTGAGTAGAACAACTGAAGTAGGCTTCTTCTCCCAAGGCCTGTGACCTTGCCAGTCATGAGCTTGACCAGGGTTCCATTACCAGGCACGGAACTTCTTCCTGTGGTACAGGCTTCCAATTTAATACAGAAGCAGTTGGTTACACCCAAGCCTTTATGCCACTATTACACTGGAGGGCACATCTTGCCTAGCGGGTTGGCACTGTAGCTGTATAAGCTAGCCAACTGAGAGGAAATGTTCAACTTAATCCAGTTTGATTTTTTCCCCCTATGTCCTAAGAAAGACCAAGATGTGGCAACCTGCCTTCTTTCACCCATAGTCTCTGGGTATATGACATCTTCACCCTTGAGTTCCCTCTGATGTCACCTCCATAGAACCTTCTTTTCCTCTACGTAAACTGTTCTCTCTACACCAGCTCACAGCCCAGACTATTAATATTTATCATATTTTGTTTGGTATTTTTGGGACAGGGTTTTTCGGTATTGTCCAGGTTGGCCTTAAACTCACAGCAATCCTCAAGCCTTGGTCTCCTGAGTCCTGAGATCATAGTCTGCGCCGCCAGGCCCAACTTACTCTGTTGATCTTTGGAGCACTGTGCTCACTTAAGGTGGTTGTCTTAGTTGCTCTCCCATTTTCTGCCTTTCCACAATCATTGATGACTCATTTTCCTCCCCACGCCTCCGCCAACTACCTTCTGGCTTCTCTTCCCTGCTCAGAACTAAAGGCTTTCTGTGCTCTAGCTCTTGTTATCAGTAAAGGAGAAGCTTAACTCTGCTGTACTGTCGTGATCCTCATTGGCTGAGAGACTCTTGGGAAGCTGGCACTGTGGGCAGAAGGGAAATCTACATTACCCCCTCACACCCCCCACCCCAGCACATGGCTAGGGTACCGGGCACCTTGCCAACACTTTCCAATACACGCTTCCTGACCAAGATCCAGAATGGAGAATCAATAATTATTTCCATCCATACCTTTCACAAAATAATAACCAGCCCAAGGCTCAGCCAAGTCAGTGACCTCAGCCTTTGTCCAGAATTCTGCTCTTTGAACTTTCAGTGTGTAATGGGCCATTTGAGTTGTAACACAAAAGAGCTCCAACCTTGCAAGGACTTGAAAAAGCCTAACACACTTCAGAGGCAGTTGTTGGAGGGTCCCAACCCCAGCTGTCTTAGGTAACTCACAGTATGATTTTTTTTTTTGCAAGCCACCAGATCTCTGGTTTCCTTGTCTACAAAATACCTGACTGACTCTGAATACTTTTGTCAGACGTTTTGAAGTGTCTAGTCCAAAAAGGGATCACTTCAGTGCATGGTAGACCTGATGATGGGCCCTTGAAGCAGGACTCTGGCCTCTTAGAGCAATCAACCTGATTGTGAAAACTACGGTCCAGAATATGAGTTGTCTGGCATCCTCTAAGACCACTTCCTGGCACCTTGATCCTGTTCTGACTTACAAATCCTAGGGAGTACACCAAGCTAAAACATCACCCATGGGCAGAGGGCTTCATATCCCCGGTGTATGTTCCATCGCTACCTGCCATCCAGCTCCGTCCCAGCAGCCTGGAACAGAAACTTCTCTCAGGGGAAAATATTGTTGTTTTTCTCACTCCTCTTTTGATCTACTGGAGTCAATATTTGCAGAGATAAGCACAGTGTGACGAAGTCACACACTGGGGTTTGCTTATGACTCTGACCCCATCCATTGCCACCTGGTCCCTTGTCAGGCCAAAGAGTGAGGTGAGTGGGTGTGTTTTAACAGAAGGTCCGCTACTCATTCAACTTGCTGTGTGCGGAGCACGGTGTGTGGTGAGGGACTGGGCCAGCCAGTTCCTGACTTGTGGGACTATGTTCTCAGTGCCACTCTAAATGCCAGTCAGAAAGTTACCGTGGCCTTCCAATGGAACTGGCAGCCTGGACTCCTGTCCCCACTCCCAAGCCTTCCCAGTGACTCTCTCTTCTCTGTAGATAGAATAGCTCAGCAAGGTCTTCATAGGAATAACATTAATGACGGCGACAACAGTAATAATAATAAACTTCCTATTTTCACTTTTCATAAAAATACATAGGCTTTCCCACCCAATTGGGAGGGCTTATTTCAAACGATCTGACTTAAAATATAAGGTCTAACTGTGCAAAACTCCCTTCGAAGTGGCTTAGAGGATAAGGCACTTCTCAATGACGAGTACCCATAGAATCCAACAGAAAGCAAGAGTGACATCTAATTAGGAAGGCACACTGGACATGCTGAGCTGTGGAGGACAGAGAAATGAAGGCCCAAAGACACAAGTCCAAAGCTGAGACTAAGTTGCTTCCTACATGGACAGCTCCATATTTTTTACCAGGGACTTGTGTTCTCAGTCTTCTATCGCTACAACAAATTTCTGATAAAATTCACTTATGAGGTAAAACTACTTGTTTGGGCTCACAGTTCTGCAGAGTCTACTCCTTGATCCACTGGCCCCATTGTTTTGGATCTGTGGGAAGACCATCAGCTGGACACCAGTGGCATAGCAAAACCACTCCCCTTGTGTTCAGAAACCAAAAAGAGGTACTTTTTAGAACATTTACCCCAGTGGCCTAAAAGGCTACCTACTGTGTCCACTCTTTTAATTAATTAATTTATTAATTAATTAATTTATTATTGTATTGTGAGTGTGCTTTGTGTGTGTGGGTCCATGTGCCACAGCATGAGTGTGGAGTTAAGAGGACAACTTTGTGGAATCTAATGTTGTGGATTGGTTCTAATGATATTTGTGTTAATTTGCCTTTCGAAATCACATGAGAACCCGCGAGTCTTCGCTGAGGGTCCTTGCCCCCAGTTGTCTCTGATTGGGAAATAAAGTTGTCAGTGGCCCATGGCTGGGTAAGGAGGCACAGGCAGGGTTTTTAGGATTCCCAGGCAAGAAATGCAGGAGAGAAGGAAGAGGGATTCCACCATAACAACTATCTATCTATCTATCTATCTATCTATCTATCTATCTATCTATTTATTTTGGTGAACCTCATTGAATCAGATTTGGAGGGTCCGGCATCTTTTTGTTTTGTTTTTGTTTTTCGAGACAGGGTTTCTCTGTATAGCCCTGCCTATCCTGGAACTCACTTTGTAGACCAGGCTGGCCTCGAACTCAGAAATCCGCCTGCCTCTGCCCCCTGAGTGCTGGAGTTAAAGGAGTGTGCCACCATGTCCTGCTGAGGGTCCTGCATCTTTAGTGTCTGAGTGGTCCCATAATGTCCTACCATAAAACAACTCTGCCTTAGCCTTCAGTCACCAGTGCCACCCCTACCTCCATTGTCTCTCTAGGCCAGTGGTTCTCAACCTTCTTAACTCTGAAACCCTTTAAACAGTTCCTCATGTCATGGTGATGTGTAAAATTATTATTATTATTATTATTATTTAGTTTTTCCAGACTGCGTATCCCTGGCTGTCCTGGAACTCACTCTGTAGACCAGGCTGGCCTCGAACTCAGAAATCCACTACCTCTGCGTCCCAAGTGCTATGATTAAAGGCACGTGCCACCATATCTTACTGTAAGATACATGTTCCTACCTCTAAGTTACTTCATAAGATCAAAGCAAGTAAGATGTCCTCATGCTCAGCTAGCCCATGCCATTTTGATTGATTGACTGCTGCCAACCTTTGGGTTTTGGAGGAAACAATTCACTTGAAGGTTCAGTTTGGTTCCTTGGAAGCTAGCAAAAGGCGAGTCCCCTCTAGTTTGGATGTGGCCTCTAACTCAGGACAATGGCTTCCCATCACCAATTCTGTCTAACTCAGTACACTCCACTGTACCCAAGGGAGGGAATTTGAAGACCGGTTGTTGTGCTAGCAGGCATAGACTATGAAGAGAAGCTATGACTTCAAATATCCTTCTAAATGAAGTGAGGATCAGCAAGGTCTGCCAAGATCAGTGGTCAGTGACCTTAGAGGTCAAGACTAAAAGTTAGACTAATGGTAGTTTAGAGGTTAGACTAAAGTCAACTTGAATCAAGAAGTATCCATGATTGGTAATTGCTGCCCTACATGGTCCATGCCCAGCGCAAGGACATGGCAGCCCCCAGTGTTTAATAATACCATTACACAGGAGCCACAACTATCCCCCTCCCCCCCCCCCCAGACAGGGTTTCTTGGCTGTCAGGAAAGTCTGTAGACCAGGCTAGCCTCAAACTCAAAATCTGCCCCCTGAGTGCTGGGATTAAAGGCATCAACTGCCTGGCTTAATGGCATCCATTTTAAAGAAGACATTTCTCTTTTCAGATATGGATTCTAAACCACTGCTTTTTAAAATACCTTCTGGCAAAGGGCCAACTTGCTTCTAACTCATCACGGGCCTGAGCTTTTGTAAAATACAGTCCTAAAGCAAATGACTAGAACTCCCAGTTTTGGGGGATACAGGAGTGTCAAACTGGCATAAAAGCTTTGGGTCCTCTTCTGCACTTACTGGTGGAGCCCTAATGTACAAGACCAGCTTCAGGTTCTATGGACAGAATGGAATTGTGAGTTTCCACTCTTTAAAAGAGCTCTTTGGTCTGGATTTCAGCAGCCCAACTGTACTGCTCACCTCTGGCGCGACCTTAAGGATTCAGGACAGCCACTGTTACTGGCTTGGTTGGTTTAGAATGCCAGATGATCCTGTGCCCCAGCGTGGTATCAGGACAAAGCAAAATGTTAGTTTGCTCCTACACCACCCCTACCCCCCACCCCAACAAGCTAAGCTCCCGCCTCGTCTTAAGTCTTAACAGTGGCCCAGCTCAGCAGGAATGTTTGCAGGGCCAGCTGTTTTAGTTCGTACGTTCATTAATAAAAGTACTGAATGCCGGGCGGGCATGAGCCACCCCTTTCTTTCTTTTGTCTTGTCTGAAAGAGGGCAGGGAGGGGGCAGGAGAGCCCCAGCAGACATAGGGGACGTGCCAGACGTGCTGCAGGAAGGGCTTTGCAAGGGGAGGAGCTGTGAGGACTGAAAGCAGGTGGGTAGACGGGAGGGGTGGCGTGAGGGGAGGGGACCTATGACCAGTGGGGCAGACTGCCATGTGGAACCAATCCTGAGGCAAAGGTGGGGGTGGGGGCTACACCTGAGAATAAAAGACACCTGGCTTGCTTTCTGGAACAGGGTGGATTAAGGGCTGACAACAGGGCAGGGGCCCAGTGAATTGGAAGCCAACCCTGGGGCTTTGATTTCTGGTCTCTTGGTGACTGAGGAGGATTTTTTCCCATTGTCTATATCAGTCCTCATTCCAAGGTCCAGCCAGGGAAGTCACTGTAGGTCTGTTTTGGTCAGGATGGGGCTAGGGATGGATCCCAGGGCCATGCCTGTAATAAGCAAGCCCTTTCTCACTGAGCTGAACCCCTGGCCACAGATCTCTTATTCAGAATAAGATGGAAGGAATTTGGTCATAGAGGTTTTACCAGTGTCCTCTGCTGGAAGGAACCACAGAAAAGGCGTCCTCTTTACCACCGCGACAGAGCTGGGGCTCTCCAGGGAGGCTGCTGCCTAGTGTACAGTGAGCTAGCACTGTAGGAATCACAAATGCATAGAGCTCCCTAAAGCACGGGGATAACAACCCAGCTCAGTGGGAAGCTGCTCATTTATCATGCAAAGGCCCAGCACCACAGAGTTCAAAAACACACAAAAAAAGACAGAATGTATTAAATGCCACAAATTTCTCTTTTTTAAAGTAATTAGTAGGTAAGGTTGACATTATGTTGTCTTACCATGATCAAATAATTTTAATGTATATATATAAAAATGTGCTAGTTTATCTGCAGTTCCAATTTAACTCGTGCCCTGTCCTTGAGTTATCAAATCTGCCCACCATCCATCCAGCAGGAAGGCTGAAGCTACTGGGAATGAGCTGAAGCCACAGAGGAGTCACATCTGCTGTCACAGACGGCAGGAAGTGGACGGAATCGGGGAGGAGCCACCTGGCCCTTTCTTTCTGCTGAAGCTTTCCAATAGTCAGTCTATCCAGACAGCATTACCTAGAAGCCAGAGGGCCGAGGAATCCCAAAAATGCAGGATCAGGAAAAGGGAAAGGGTCTGTGACCGACCCCCAACCCCGGCTGCAGCCCTGGTTAATAATCCAGGCGGTCTTCTGCAGTCTGCTCTCTGTTCCAGTCTGTGGCTAGGAGTTAACTCCCTGCTGCAAAGGAAGCCAACAGAGAAACACATTTGAGGACAGAGTCTATGCACAAAGCTTCCAGAGGTAGGAAGCCAGGAGGAGTGTGGGCTGGGGCAGGTTAGGCTATTGCCCCCACATCTGGTCATTCACTCATTCAGTGTTTATTAATTAGATGAGCCTGGTTCATGGCAATGGAGTATATCATAAAACATGCAGTAGACTCCCTATATTCTCCACACTCCATCCACATGCCTGTGGTCCTAATTGGTTGGGAAGATATCAAATCTCACCAGTATTACCTCAAATGCAAGAAACAAATGGTGCCGGGCGGTCGTGGTGCACGCCTTTAATCCCAGCACTTGGGAGGCAGAGGCAGGTGGATTTCTGAGTTCGAGGCCAGTCTGGTCTACACAAGTGAGTTCCAGGACAGCCAAGGCTATACAGAGAAACCCTGTCTTGAAAAAAAAAAAGAATCAAATGGCAAATACAAGAAAAGAATGAGCAGAGAAATGCCCAAAGCAGAGAGATGGCAATGAAAAAAAAAAGAGTGCAAATGATGCCTACAATTTGTACCAAGTACCTGCCGGTACCAAAGGCTAGTGAACAGGAGCTGGGCATCTGTTCCCTTCTCTTACCAGGAGCTCATGATACAGCTCAAATGAATTTCCAGAAAGCAATAGCAAATATTTGTCCAGCCAACTTAGCTCTTCGCAATTCCATAGAGACCCTTAGGGGAGAGAATAGACTCAGCTGCCCAGAGCGCTTGGGTTCCTGCCAAGCTTGGCCTCTTGCCCTGTGAGTGTGGGGGGCTTTGGTGCCCTGTCAGAAAGTGCAGGGCAGCCTCTGGTAACCTCCACCTGCCTCTGAGATCCCTCAGGACCTGGCAGAGCTGCAATGCTCTGGTCCATGGTTTCTCCTTCGTCACTTCTGTCAGCCATCCAAGAAGGGATGGGAGCTTCATCTGGTTGCCTGCATCTCGGGTGTACTAAATTCAAGGTTCTGAATGCATGACTGAATGGGAAAGTGTGGGTGACCTTGAGGAGAAGCATCCAAATACTGGACCATGATGGCCAGTGTGATGTCCCAGCTCAGCTGCTCACCAGCTTCAGCAGAAGCGTATAAAGTCTAAGAGCTTCCTCTGCATCCTCTGAAAAATGCAAATAGTAACAGTCCCTCATAGATGTGTGAGTCCCAAACAGCGAATGTAAAAGTGCTTAACGCTGTGCTGGGCCCTAGCATTATTTATTATTTATCATTCATCCTCCTTAGGTTTAGAAAATAATAATCATCAATTCACTCCCAATCACCAACATTCAAGTAGATGCTTTCCAGCAGTCTGAGTGATAGCCCACAAGAGGGCTGTGGAATCACTCTGGCAAGCATAATAGTATACATATTCAGTAGCAGTTATAATCTGCAGCAAAGTGGCAAGCAAAAAGGGGGAGGGAGGGAAGTATAGCAGAAAGAATAGCATTGCACAAGCCGGAGAGTAAGTATGGGCAAAGTATGTAACACATGAAGAAGAAGCCTTATGGGGACAAGACATAGGTTACCACACCCTTAACTCATACCACACAAGAAAATACAAACATGCTTTTCCCTCCCTGTCAGCATCAGAAATGTACCTTTATTATCCTATTCTTTTTTTGTTTATTTATTTTTGTTTTTGTTTTTGTTTTTCGAGACAGGGTTCCTCTGGATAGCCCTGGCTGTCCTGGAACTCACGCTGTAGACCAGGCTGGCCTCGAATTCAGAAATCTGCCTGCCTCTGCCTCCCAAGTGCTAGGATTAAAGGCCTGTGCCACCCCTGCCCAGCTTATTATCTTGTTCTTATCCCAGGGACAAAACCCTCATCAGATGTGAGGTGACATTAGGTTGTCCCCAACGAGGAACTACTGGTTGTACTTTGCAGTAAGAAATAGCTCCTTGCCGGGCAATGGTGGCGCATGCCTTTAATCCCAGCACTTGGGAGGCAGAAGCAGGCACATTTCTGAGTTCGAGGCCAGTCTGGTCTACAGAGTGAGTTCCAGGACAGCCAGGGTTATACAGAGAAACCCTGTCTTGAAAAACCAAAAGGAAGAAAAGAAAGAAAGAAAGAAAGAAAGAAAGAAAGAAAGAAAGAAAGAAAGAAAGAAAGAGGGAGGGAGAGAGGGGGAGGGAGGGGGAGGGAGGGGGAGAGAGAGAGAGAAAGAAAGAAAGAAAGAAAGAAAGAAAGAAAGAAAGAAAGAAAGAAAAAAAGAAAGAAAGAAAGAGGGAGGGAGGGAGGAAGGAAGGAGAGAGAGAGAGAAAGAGAAAGAAAGAAAGAAAGAGGGAGGGGGAGGAAGGAAGGAAGGAGAGAGAGAGAGAGAGAGAGAGAGAAAGAAAGAAAGAAAGAAAGAAAGAAAGAAAGAAAGAAAGAAAGAAAGAAAGAAAGAAAGAGGGAGGGAGGGAGGAAGGAAGGAAGGAAGGAAGGAAGGAAGGAAGGAAGGAAGGAAGGAAGGAAGGAAGGAAGAGCTCCTTAAACCATGAAGGGAAGATTTCTATAAAGTTCTGTCCTTGAGCTAGGAAGATAGTTCCGTGGGTTGCACAAACATGAGTTTGAGTCTCCAGAACTCACATAATTGTTGGATGTTGAGCATGAGTGCCTATAATCCCAGCAGGGAAATAGAAGCAGAGGCAGGAGAACTCCAAGAAGCCCACTGGGTGAGCTCGAGTTGACTGCACAGAAAGACTATAAAGAAGATTGTCTCAGTACAAGGTGGAAGGCAGTGGCTGACATGGAAGGGTGTCTTCTGACCACCGTAAATACACTGTAGCATGTACTCACACACACACACACACACACACACACACACACACACACACACACACACACACACATTCTCTCTCTCATTCACACACATATACATGCACAATGCTGCCCTCATGACTACTAGAAAGTTTCCAGACCCTGGATCACTCTAGCAGTGTGGTAAAAGGGCAGATTCCTCTTCTGATTTGTGACAGACTGCTACCTCTGCCCCTGCTGTTACCCATGCCCCACCTCTTCATGTCTTGAGAAAATGTCTCCTCAAAACTTTGAGTGAGCTGGGCAGTGGTGGCGCATGCCTTTAATCCCAGCACTTGGGAGGCAGAGGCTGGTGGATATCTGAGTTCGAGGCCAGGCTGGTCTACAAAGTGAGTTCCAGAACAGCCAGGGCTATACAGAGAAACCCTGTCTCAAAACCAAACAACAACAACAACAAACAAAAACAAAACAAAACAAAACAAAAACACACACAAAAAAAACAAAACTTTGAGTGAGCTCCTTCTCTCCACAGCCCAGTTTTAATTTCTATTACTTCTGAGATAAAAGTTCCCACTCAACCTGTAGTGTGTGTGTGTGTATGTGTGTGTCTGTGTGATATGTGTGTGCGTGTGCATGTGTATCCATCTGTCCAGGTAGGGTGCAATCCACTGATCTGTAATGTGAAATGCATTTCTTACCGGGATCCAAAATCTTAGATGACCTTGTTTCACGTTAAGTCTCTCTGCCTGTGACATATTCTCCATGTGGCCAGACTGTAGTCTGATTCCTGAGCCCTCTCCTAAGCCCATCTGTGTCACATCCCATGTAGCAAAGAGTCCTACTTGCCAACTCTTTTCACCAGGAATCCCTGGCTCTCAACAGCTCATGCCCTCCATGCTCTTTCAATGGTGCCTCATCCCCCTAGCTTGTCTTTGATAAGATTCCTGTTGGGTCTGCTTAGCCAGAATCCTTCCCAGCCCCTGATGGTTCTTAGTAGTTTCCCATCCCCTGACCCCAACACTGCTCCCTGGATACCTTGTCCATACTCAAAGTATTCAGCTTTGAGCCCAATCTCTCCCCTAAGTAAAGGTCCCCCTGTGGTAATCCCCATTACTCTCACAGTAGTTCTGAATAAAGTCCTCCTTGCTGTGCAGTGGGAAATCTTCTTCTTCTTCTTTTTTTTTTTTTTTTTTTTTTTTTTTGGTTTTTCGAGACAAGGTTTCTCTGTGTAGCCGTGGCTGTCCTGGAACTCACTCTGTAGACCAGGCTGGCCTCGAACTCAGAAATCGGCCTGCCTCTGCCTCCTAAGTGCTGGGATTAAAGGCGTGAGCCACCACGCCCGGCTGTAAATCTTATCTGGTTGGTTAGATGTAACTATCAGGGTATCCTAGGGACTTCTGCCCTACACCATGGTTTCACTCACGGATGAACATAAAATTTGAATAGTCTACCAGGAGGTAAGAGAACTATGGAAGGCAAAACTTGGTTCAAGAAATTAGTTTCCTGGAGTCATGCTTTCAAAAGGTAAATCTGGACCTTAGTCTCCTCCCGTGGCTTTTCTCTGTGCCCTGGCTGTCATGAGAAGAACAGGCCCTGCAACATGGTTCACCATGATTATCTGTCTTCCCTTGAACAGGGTCCAGCTGAGCAGGAACTGAACCCTCTGAAACTGTGAGCCAGAATAAACCCTTCCTCCTCCTAGCTGTTTCTCTCAGGGGTCTCCTTACAGCAGTGGAGAGTCCAGATCACTGTTTAGACAAAGTTTCTTAAAATAACTGTTTTTCTTTAACATCTGCAATTCTGCTCTTTACATTAAAATAATCTTTTTTTTTTTTTTTTTTTTTTTTTGGTTTTTCGAGACAGGGTTTCTCTGTGTAGCCCTGGCTGTCCTAGAACTCACTTTGTAGACCTTGAACTCAGAAATGCACCTGCCTCTGCCTCCCAAGTGCTGGAATTAAAGGTGTGCGCCACCACTGCCCGGCTTAAAATAATTTTAAATTATTTTTTGTATAAGGATGTTTTGCCTGCATGGATGTCTGTGTGCCATGTGTATGCCTGGGACCCAAGGAGGTCAGAAGAGGGCATCAGATCCCCTGGTGATACAGGTGATTGTGAGCTATGGATCCAGGTGCTCTGCAAGAACAGCAAGTGCTCTTAGCTACAGAGCCAACTCTCCAGTTCTACCCCTTATACTTTCTAAAGCTCTGGTTCTCTCTGACCTCAGGCAAACATCATTCCCTGTCCTCTCCCTACCATGTACCCCTATCTGTAATTATCCCTTCTTCCTTCCTTCCCTACTTCCTCTACATTGCAGAGTTTGCTCTTCCTCTCCTTCCCTGATGCCCATGCGTCCAGTCCTCTCTAGTCCCATCCCCAACTACAGAATACCATGGAGGTGCTTTGGCATTGTCTCCAAGTGCTGTTGTTCACTCCAGTGCTGTAAAGAAGGAGGCACAAGGGAAGGCTTGACATGTTAGCAAGAGAGCACGGAGAGGGACCGTGAAGGGAGCAAGCTTCCAGGGAAGTGAGAGAGTAAAGGTGGATACCTGTGGTAGATTCTGAAGGAAAGACTTTTGTGAGCAGCGTGCAGAGGGATTAAACTGTCAGGAGGATGAAGGAGAGAGAAGGCCCTGGAAGATATAGATGCAGAAAAGTGGCTGGAAGAACAGGTAGGTAGAGAACAGGAGAGTTGGGAATGTGTGGGTGGGTTGACAGAGAGACTTCAGTTGACAGAGAGACTCTCCTGAAGTCTTCTGGAGACCTGCCTGTCACCTTGAAGAGTCCTCCACCACCTCCTGTTCCTCTTCCCTCTCTCCTTCCAACCATCCATCCATCCATCCATCCATCCATCCATCCATCCTCCCTCTTCTCTCTCTCTTCCCTTCTCTTCCTCCTCTTCCCTGGGCCCTAGGAAGCACCCTACACTAGACAGCTGGGGTGGCTCAAATGGAAGCACCCTTAGCAGTGACAGTCGTTGTATTCTTGCAATCTTCTCCAGGTGTGTGTGAAGCCCAACCTCAGGGCCCATTGTACAGCCCTTTGATAACCAACAGGTCCACCTCCTCTAGCTTGCCAGCCTTCTCCCTGTGCTAAAATTCCAAGGACAAAGGAATGTAGTCTCAAGCTATCCTGGACAGCATCTCAGGGGCTTATTCCTGGAGTCCTGTACAGAGATGGCAATGTGAGGGCAGCAAGAAGCTCTAACTTTATGAGTCCATCTCTCTACCTCAACTCCCCCAAGAGTAGATCTTGGGGTCACATCACCTTGGATTCTTTGAGGACTGGGATCTGTTGGACAAGCAAACCACCATTTTTGTAGGGATGCTACACCCTCATCTGGGCCAGGAAGGGCTCCTCTTGGATGATTGATTGCTAGCAGCCATTGTTGAACAACTGTACTATAACAGTCAATGCTAGGTCAAGCTGGGTAAGGGAGAGTGAAGCATGCCAGCTATAACACAACAGGAAGCAACTGGGTAGGGCAATTGGAGATTCCTCTCTGTGTCTCCAAGATCAGTTCCTATTCCACTCCAGTTAGCAAGCTCCTGGAAAGCTAACTCTCCCAAACTGTAAATATTGTTGCCTGATGTCAGATTTCTAACTAACACACAGGCAGAGCTATGACTCGGGCTGTGGGTACCAGGCTTCTGACTCATGGGGGGGGGTGGAAATGAGAGTGGTTTTCAGAATGACTTTACTAAAAAAGCTTGCAGCCTTGGGGTATAGCTCAGGGCTAGAGCACTTGCCTAGCATCCACGTGTGAGAGCCTGGCTTCAATCTCCAGCATTAAAAACAAAAATAAAACATTCTCTTAGGGTTACTATTGCTGGGAAGAGACACCATGACCATGGCAACTCTTCTAAAGGAAAACATTTAATTGGGTCTGGCTTACAGTTCAGAGGTTTAGTCCATTATTGTCTTGGCAGAGAGCATGGTGGCATTCGGGCAGACGTGGTGCTGGAGAGGGAGCTGAGAGTTTTATATCTGATTTGGCACAGAGCAGGAAGAGTGAGCCTCTGGGCCTGGCTTGAGCATTTGAAATCTCAAAGCCCACCCCTAATGAGACCCTACTCTGACAAGGCCACACCTACTCTGACAAGGCCACACTTCCTAATGTGAGTCTAAGGGGGCCATTTTCTTTTTCATATTTTCCCCGTTTTGTTTTGTTTTGTTTTGTTTTTTTGAGACAGGGTTTCTCTGTGTAGCCTTGGCTATCCTGGAACTCACTCTGTAGACTAGGCTGGCCTCGAACTCAGAAATCCACTTGCCTCTACCTCCCAAGTGCTGGGATTAAAGGCGTGTGACACCACCGTCTGGTTAAGGGAGTCATTTTCATTCAAACCACCACAAACCTAAGAGTTGGGTGTGGTAGTACATACCTATAACCCAAAAACCAGGCCAGCCTGAGCTACCCGAGAAATTCTTTCAAAACAAACAAACAAACTAACAGTAACAACAAATGCCCATGAGTCAAAGAGCACAGATTGCTGGCCCCACCTGTTTCTGATGCTGCAGGCACAGGACAGCAATTTCTCAACCTGTGGGTCTCGACCCCTTTGGGAGTCCCATATCAGATAACCTGTATACCTGTATATCAAATATTTATAGTACCATTCATAAGAGTAGGAACAGCCTTAGGCAGGTTGAGACCTGCTGCTATAGAGCCTCTCAACTCCCAGCTGCTGCCCTTGTGGCTGGCCTAGGAGAAGAAACTGATGTTGAGAACCGCTGCTCTGCACTCCAGGAAACCATCCCAACCCCTATGTATCCTCTGCAAACTCAGAGCAGCTTCTCATAAGGCATTATCAAGATTCCAAGCCCCTAATTTGACCATTAGAATGATAATGATAATGTCAGTTGGGGTCCAGAGCCTTTACAAAGGTTCCAGGAGGGAGCCAGGGTCTCAGAAGAAAATAGTTCTTAGGTGATGTAATCAAAACCAGGCAGACAGCACAGAACTCGGCTCCCACAGGGGACTCCTTCTCATAATCTCCACCTGTCCTAGTCTATCAAACTGCTTCAGTGAAACCACCCAGACAATACCACATCAAGATTGACATGTCCGGGAATCATGTGGTCTAAGATCAAGTCACTGGCAGACCCAGAGATCTTGATCTTCTACTGAGATGGCTGTGACGATAAGCCCCAGAGAGTAGGAAACAGCCCCAGGGGAGGACCAGAAGGAATGAACTCATCCCTCAAGGCTGTTGTGGAGCACTAGCAATGGATCCCATATCACCCAGTCACCTGCTAAAGACTCCATCTCTTTTCCTCTTCCTCCCACTTCTCTGCTGTCTCTGCCTCCTTTCTCATCTTTGACAAAGGGTTTTATTTACTATGTAACCCAGGCTGGCCTCTAGCAAGCAACTTCCTGCTTCCCACATACTAGGATTACAGACATACCTAGATCCCTTTTATTTGGGGCCCCACCTCTTGCTACTATTGCTTTGGGGGATGTTATGGGTCTCAGTTGGCCAAGATGTTTTGGAAAGTGTGGAACTTTGGGAGGTGAGGCCTATTGAGAGGAGGTAGATCACTGGGAAGCAAGCTTTCCCAGAGTCCCCAGGTCCCCAGGCTCCTATCCTTTCTCTGCTTCCTTTCCACTCTTGAGTTGAACATTCTCCCACACACGTGCCTATCACCATGACGTTCTGTATCATCACAGGCCCAGAAACATGGAGTCAAGTGATGGTGTACGGGAGTCTCCGATGCTGTGAACCAACATAAACAATTCTTCTCTGAAACTGCTCATGCAGAGCACTCTATCAGGATGCTGAATGAATTTTGAAAGGGGCACTATCTTCCTGTCCCTCTCACACATTCAGACCCTCCATATCACACACTCTCTGGCTACCCAGTCTTGATACCCAGATTCATCAAAGTTCATCGTGAGACAGCCAGTCTTCACTGAATGAAGGTTGTGCTCAAGCAGCAACTGTAGATTGTGCTGCAAAGAGGAACAGAAAGAATCAGGGGGAGGGGTGAGGAGTGACAGAGGGAGGACTCAGAAGTGTACGTTTCTGCTTGTGTCATGTCATGTAGACTCACATGACATTTTGCTGAGGCAAGACCCATGGGAGGACATGTGCTGTTTGGAGAGGGTATAAATAGGACTCAATGGACAGTGGTGAGATGCTTGCATAGCCTTGCAATACTTCATTGGTCTCTTCTCTTCACTGATCCTCACTTCATTGAGAGAGGCACAGCAGAGAACTTCTCCTGGCATCCCGGCCACATGAAGTTCCTATGACCTGCTCTACAAGGGGATGGACATCAGAGAATCCTTTTGCTGCCAGTTCTCACATGATCAACTGGGCAAATTGAGAAGCAGCTCCTGTTGTCATGTTTAGGTCAAGCATGCTGTGTGTCCTGAGTAGCCAGGGCAAGTCTTTTTGATATGATTCTTTTTTTTTAACCAAAACCAAATGAAATGAAGACGTAAAGAAATGAAGACAATACACAGAAATGGAAAGAGTGTTGTCCTCGCGTCCTCTCAAACTCACTGGCTGAGAAGAATGAGCAGACAAAGACTTGGAGGGAATGAGGTTGGAGACCCAGGTGGATATCTTTAAAGACCATGCCAAAACACATTAAGAATCCAAGGAAGGCTCTAAGCAGAGGCATGACAAGCCCTGGTTGGGACTGGGCCAGCTTCCCTGTGCTTACCCAGTGACAAGCTGACTTCAGGGAGAACAAAGTACATGAAATGGAACTGGTGTCTAAATGACAGAGAGGTTTGATATGGGCGCTGCCATTTCTGTCTAAGCCCTGGAGACTAGGAGAGGAGAACGGTTAAAGAACAAGAGAAGCTGGGCAGTGGTGGCACACACCTTCAATCCCAACACTTTGGAGGCTGAGGCAGGCAGATTTCTGAGTTCGAGGCCAGCCTGGTCTACAGAGTGAGTTCCAGGACAATGAGGGCTACACAGAGAAACCCTGTCTCAGAAAAAACAAAAAACAAAGAACAAGAGAACAGGAAAAGACATGGGGAAAGAAGTGAAGGCCAGAGAAGTCAGGGACTGGGAAGTTCTGCTTTGTTGATGGAGCCCAGGGAAATGTTGGAAAAAGAAGTTGTCTTTTGACAGCACACAGTGGTTCAGAACAGCCAGAATCCAGCTGTCTTGACTGGGCCTGACTTTGCTCAGGAGTGGAAGGTGACCATAAGAGGTGTGGATCAAATCTTGGGGAATATGGTTCTATCTGGGACTTCACGCCTGTTATACCATCTAAATTAATGCTTACAGGTTCCCATTCATGGTCATGTTGGCTAATTTAATGCCAGCTTGACACAAGCTAGAGTCATCTGAGAAGAGAGAACACCAATTGAGAAAATGCTTTCATAAGATCAGGCTGTAGGCAAGCCTTCAGAGCATTTCCCTAATTAGTGATTGATGTGGGAGGGCCTAACCCATTGTGGGTGGTGCCATCCCTGGGCTGGTGGTCCTGGGTTCTATAAGAAAGCTGTCTGAGCAAGCCATGATGAGCAAGCCAATAAGTAGCATCCCTCCATGGCTTCTGCATCAACTCCTGCTTCCAGGTTTCTGCCCCATTTAGTTCCTGTCCTGACTTCTTTCAACTATGAACAGTGATATGGAAGCATAAACCAGGGAAACATTTTCTTCCCCAGGTTGCTTTGGCCATGGTGTTTTATCACAGCAATAGTAACCTGAATTAAGACAGTGGTCATGGGCTGGGCGGTGGTGGCACATGCCTTTAATCCCAGCACTTGGGACGCAGAGGCAGGTGGATTTCTGAGTTCGAGACCAGCCTGGTCTACAGAGTGAGTTCCAGGACAGCCAGGGCTACAAACAAACAAAAGACAGTGGTCATGGAAGTATGAAAACTAGAGAGTGGTGATCATTGTCCAGATGTATAAATGGACCAAAAGACATTGAACTGTACACTGCCTAAGGCTGTATATTTTCAATCTTACCTTAATAACCTTGTCTTCAAAATGAGAAATGTTTGGCTATAAGGGACCCGTCCTTTGAAACTCAAGTCTTTAAGTGTACAAGCCTCCAGCACTTTAAAAACACTTTTAGTACCATTCAGCTGATAGATTAGAAAGTAAATCCTTAACAAAATATAAAGTTATGGGGGAAAATAATATTCTAGCTTGATCTTCTGTGGCTGGGACAAGCTCCATGATCAAATGCAACTTGGTAAGGTTTATTTCACTTGACAGATTATAATCCTTTGAGGGAAACCTAGGCAGGAACTCAAAACAAGATCTTGGAGCTGAAAACATGCAGGACTGCTGCTTACTGGCTTGTTCTCAGCCTAGGGATGGTACCACCCACAGTGGGCTTAGCCCTCCTATATCAATTAGTGATCCAGAAAATGTCCCACAGACATACCACAGACCAACCTGAGAAGGGCAGTCCTTCAGTTGACATTTCCTCTTCCCAGGTGACTCTAAGTTTGGGTCAAGTTGGCAGCCAAAGCAAGCTATGACAGACATGATAAATTGTGATCCTACATCCAAAGAAAAAGGAAATAAGCTAAAGTGGAAACAGCAGACTCACTGGCCATTTCAAAATTGTTTTGGCTTCTTTCTGCTTGATCATGTTTCTACTATGAACATGTATTATCAACCTCATGAACAGACAGTATGTAATCTGATGAATCATTAGCTTCACTGTGTGTGTGTGTTCCATTTCACTTATTATCTGCTGGCCAAGCCAGCTCAGTCAGTCAACAGGATCTCAAGGGAGGAAGCAAGGATTGAAAGGGAAAAGACAATTAGACAATACTATAACATGACCCCAGCCAGTCCTGAAGCTGAAGCAGGTTTATTTTTTTCCAGTCTGCCTTTGTATCATCCTAAGTATGTGCAAAGAATATAGTCAGTCCTAAGGCATAAATAAAGTAGTTAAGGAACAAACAAAGCATAAACAAAGGTCCCCTGATTGCTATATTCAGAGTCTTAACAAGCCCATCAAGATATAAAGAACACATTCCTCAACTGTATACATTCTTGTCCTAGCCCAAAGTCAAATTCTTGCCAGAGCCTACCTCCTTGTCCTAGCCCAATGTCAAATTCCTGCCAAATTCCTAGAAGCAGCCCAAGAGCTCTCCAGAATCTGCTATGAAGATTTAATTTAGTTCAAAAGTTTGGAGCTGTGGAGATGACTCAGTGCTTGCCACATAAGTATGTGAATTGGAGTTCTGACCCCCAAAACCCAGGTAAGTGCTGGCTGACAGTGGTAGCCAATAGAGACAGGGAAATCCTCAGACAAATTGACTAACTAAACTAGTGAGATCATGGAGCTCTGGGTTTGATTGAGAGGCCTTGCCTCAATGAATAAAGCAGAGGATGATTTCTATCAACCACCTCAGGCCTCCACAGGCACATACACACCCATGCACAGGAGCACACAAACACACACATACATGATATACACATGAAAATGAAAAAAAAAAAAGGACAAAGATTCCCAATTCTTGGGACATTATTATATTAAACATTTCTCTGGGCTTGACAGGAAACAGGAAGATGAGTGAGGCATGCACAGAGCATGGGGACAAAGCTGGAAGGGTGAGGTGAAGGTACACTCAGTCAACACTGATACCTTTCAAGAAGGCTCAGTTTCTGCAGGCCTCACCAGTTTGCTAAGCACAGTTCTCCCAATGGTCTGGGCTATGTTGCAAGTGGGCTTCTCTGTAAGGAGCTAATGGTCTTCAAGAATCTACCAGGAGCCAATTTATGCTGAGCTTTAGGTTTTGTTTTCCTCTAATCCCCATGATGCCTGGAGGCTGATTTGGGGCTTAATTGGGAGGGGATAGAGAACACAGAATAGTGGGGAGACAGTCATGCTCCTCAGCCAAGCCACCTGCTCTCTTATCTGTTTCTGTTGAGTACCTAATTATGCAACCTGCAGCAGATGTCTTGACCTTTGAGCCTTGTTTCTTCATCCCTGTGAAGGGGATCAGAGGAGCACAACGCCAGCAGCATCTGTGGCCAGCCAAGATACTCTAAGCAGTACTTGACAAATAAAAAGGCATTACAGAAATTGCTGCTTCATGCTCTAAATAAATATCTACTTAGTAAATAGGTATTTTAAGTGCCTTTACATTTCTCTGATTTTCTCCTAAACATCCAATGCATGATAATGATCCAGTAAATGTTGTTTTGTTTTGTTTTGTTTTGTTTTGTTTTGTTGACAGGGTGTCATGTAGTCCAGGCTGGTCTTGAACTTTCTCTGTAGCTGGGGCTAGCCTTGAACTTCTCTGATCCTCTCACTGCAATTGTGGGATTACAGGTATGTATCACTAGGCCTGGCTCTCCAACAAACATTTTTGATCCTCTGCTCTGGATCTAAGGTTGCCTTACTTAGGAAAGCAAAGATGAACTGACATGACCCTGGGGCTGTTTGCAGGTTAGTGCATGAGAGAAACACAAACAGAATAGCAGAACAAGCTGGTAATTAGTAACAGCAATGTCCTAAAGTGCTCTGAAGCCCCAGAAAACACTTTCACTCTAAATGTGGTTCCCATTATTATGTTTATAGTATTTTTTTCACTGGGAAAGAAGGAATCAAATATTCCTGGGAGTCTGGAGGCCCCAGACACAGGCGATCACCTACAATGGCAGACACTGCGCTCCAAGCCGGCACCGTGACCACCTTTGCTCCCAGGAGAAGCACACAGCAGCTACTTTCTGTTTTCAATGATCCTTGGTGGCAAAGTCAGATAACTCTTCCTAGACTGTGCCACAAAAACAAAACAAACAAACAAAAACCTTCCCAAAATAAGGCTCAAAGACAAGGATGTATTCTTCCCATAATACCTCCTTGCCTCTGGAATAATATTCTACAAGCACCGAATTCAGCGCTCAGGTATTATCCCCATTTTTGCACATGGAGAAACTGATGCTCAAAACTTAAGTGATTTGCTTGAAGTCAAAGAGCTAGTGCGCATCAGGACCAGTTGCCTCTGAAGCTGTGATCCCTGCCTAGATGCTATAGTTTCCCATTCCCTCCTAGAGAGGCAATGGTGAGTGCTCTCACAGGCCCACAGGAAGGCAACCTGGATTAGGAGACATGAATACTAGATCTGACTCTGCCATTCACTAGTACAGTGGCGTTGGACAATGTGCTGTCCCTCTTTGGGTCTAGGGGTACTCATTTGTCAAAGATAATTTGGGGCTCGTGCTTCCTGCAGTCCCCAGAAGGATGATATACACAATAAACAAAGAGTAGGAACCTAGAGCAATACCCAAACAGTGAGGAGGGAAGAAGCTACTTAGACAGGAAGCCCCCAATCCTGTCAGCAACCTCTGCCGAGAAAGGCAGATCTTTGCCAATGTCAGCAAACTACCTGGAGTGCAGTGTATGGGCTAAAGCATCACACACAGTCTCTGTCTCCCCGCAGGGAAAGGACACAGTGTGAAGAAAGAGTCAGAAATGGAACAAAGGGCAGAGGCAGACAGTGTGTGCACACAGAAGGGAGGACAAGGGAGGAAAGCTGAGAGAGCACTGGAGAGAACTCCCCACCCAGGGAAGCCTTCTGTAGGAGGTGTGCCTGTGTTTGGGATTTCTCTCAGACTGATTAATTGAAAGGTCACTCTGGGGCAGAGGGTTACAAGATGAGTTGGAAGCTGGAAGCTGTACCTGGAGCTCGTGAAATCAATGAGTTAGAAAAGGGGCTTTCTCTTTTTACAATAAGAACTCGCAACAATAAATCCAACAGGAGACTAAGCGGCCTTGACACCTGACAGAGCTACCTGGAGCCAAGCACAAACTTTGGAAGAAGGGAAAGAATGGGCTTATAAAACGAGGTCCCGAGGTTGCCTAGCCTTGACCTCTCCAGAGTGACTCAGGTGAAAACCAGGGCACGAGAAGGAGAAAGGGGGCGAGAAAGAGAAAGGGGGAGCACAGCCAGGTGAAAATGGAAGCCAGAGTTCTGAACCGGAGCTCAGGCTGGCGTGAAGGAAAAGGCAATGCTGTGAGATGAGTTCACGAAAATGTGTGAACCTCCCGCCACCCACCCCCAGTATGTTAGTTAGACAGGGAAAAATCAGTAAGACGGACTGAGAAAATGACTCCGTTGGTGGAGTGATTGTCATGCATACAAACATGACCCCCAGCTCCCATGTAAAGTGCTAGCGTGGAGGTGCACACCTGAAATCCCAGTGCCCAGTGGATTAACTCTAATTTCAGTGAGGAAGCCTGTCTCAGAGAAATAAGGTGGAGAGGGCTGGAGAGTGACTCCGGGGTTGAGAGCGTTTGCTGCTTCTTCAGAGGATCTAAGTTCAATCCCAGCACCTCTGTCAGGCAGCTCACATCTGTTTGTAATTCCAACTCCAAGGGGGATTCAGTGCTCCCTTCTGTCCTCCAAAGATACCCATGGCACACATGACATATATACACACAGACATACAACACACATAGCATATATTCATAGAGACACACAGCACACATGGAATATACACACATAGAGACACACAACATTTGTGGTATATACACACAGACACTTGGAATATACACACAGAGACACTTACACAAAAACAAAAATTAATGTAAAAATAAATAAAGTGGAGCGACTAGAAAGATGCCTTAGCAGTTATGAGCATTGCTTGCTCTCTCAGAGATCTAGGATTCAATTCCCAGCAGCTTGCAACTGTCTATGACTCCAGTTCCTAGGAATCCAATACCCTTTTCTGGCCTCCACAGGTACCAGGTATACATATGACATATATACATACATGCAGACAAAATATATACATATATATATATATATGTGTATATATAATATAATATAATATAATATAATATAATATAAAACAATATTACAAAAATAAGACAAAGGTAGGGAGCAATTAAGGGAGGCATATTCATGCATGTGTGTCCCATGCACATATGCACATATGCATGTAGAGACATGTACATGCACATGCATACCCTTCCAAGTATACCTCTCCCAGGCACCAAAAAAATAAAAGAAATGAAACAAGATATTGAGAAAAAAGAAAGGTGCTTTAGAAACGGGAACAGTGGTCAAACAAGACCCTACTGTGCATAGAGGACTCCCAAGGGAAGGCAGGCGTTCATGAGTTTGCCCAGGTTTTCCCGCCTGAAGCTGAAATATATGGTTGTGTTTAGGTGCTTTAAGGACTGGATGACGAGATAAGCTGAACTCTACATCTCTTCACATCAATATAGCTGGCCTTCCCTCTTGTCCAGACATGATATGAGGTTGTCTCTGGGAGGGAGCTGGAGGAGGGTAGCTGGAGTCCAGAGGGAGTTTGGGTTGAATCTCCTTAAAGTGGGCTCTTATATAAGGATGGGAGACAAGTGGTTGACTTGGGAACTGATCCAAGGAAGCAGCAATAGGAAGTGGAGAAGGAAGGCATTGAAGGGAGGGCAGTCAACACAGCATGTGCCTTAGGCCAGAGACTGTATCCAGTGGAGACCCCTGAGAACCAGCAAAGTCTCATCTCTCAAAACTGTGCTTCCAGAGAAAGGGAAGGAGCCAGGGCATTTCTTCCTCAGCTCCCACCAGCCTCTGGTTCCATGCTGGCTGTTGGCATCCTATGTTTGCATTCCTTCTAGGCTCTGCCCCATAGTTACCTGGCAATAGCCAGGTATGCCTGACCCACTATAAAGGGGCTGCTTGCCCTCCTCTTCCTCTCTTGCACTTTTCCCCTCCCCCCTCTCTTCAACATGTTCATGGCCCACCTCAGGGGGAAGGGATGCCTCAGCATGGGCCTGCAGAGGCACCCCCTTACCCCGCACTATAACATGCTCTCACCAATCATATCCCTGCCTTCTTCTTCTTCTTCTTCTTCTTCTTCTTTTTTTTTATTTTTTATTTTTTTGGTTTTTTGAGACAGGGTTTCTCTGTATATAGCTCTGGCTGTCCTGGAACTCACTCTGTAGACCAGGCTGGCCTCGAACTCAGAAATCTTCCTGCCTCTGCCTCCCAAGTGCTGGAATTAAAGGCATGCGCCACCACCTTTTTTTTTTTTTTAAATAAAACACAACATCGCTTCAATGGATTGTTGATTCCAGTGATCACAAAACCGTTGGCTTGACAATGGGAGGAAACAGGAACATAAAGAGGTTGTGACCAGAACATAGCTATAGCCTGGAACAGCTGTCCAGGAGGCAACCCAAGCAAAGTGACCTTAGGCAGAAGGTGTGCATTAGTGTGGTTATGCTGTCTGGGACAGTCAGGTGGGATGAACACTTGTGGCTGAAACTTGAAGTTGTGCTTGCAACATAGACAGTGGACTTTTCTTAGATTGGGGGAGCTGATTTAGCAAATGCCATCGATAAAGACTTCAGGGCGTGAGCCAATGCCCACTGCAGACCATCAATACAACCTTCAGGAAATCTTTGGTTTTAATAATTTAGCCCTGAGGAACTTGACTGGCATAACGAAGATGCTGGTTATGCTTTTAAACTTCTATTTATTCATCTTATACTTGGAACATATGTAAAAATCAGGGACAACTCGTGGGAGTCGGTGCTTCGTTCCCACCATGAGGAATCTGGGGATCAAGCTCAGGTCTTCAGGCTTGGCAGCAAGTGCCTTTACCCTCCGAGTCGTCTCACCAGCCTCCATACTCTTGAGGACCACTCTGAATAAATCCTAGCATCTTGAAAGCCAACTAGCTTAAGTTCCAGAAACCCACCACTTTCTGTGCTGTTAGGACATATCGCAAGTGATAGGAGGCTGGCTCTCTGATTGACTGTCCCTTGCTTAGAGGAAGGAGAGAGTTTGGGGATGGAACAGAGGGAAGACAGAATTACATGCCACTCACGATCAAAAAATGGGATGCTTTGGAGGAAAAACACCGAAGATCCAAAGATAAAAGGCGTCAAGAACCTGGTGGAAGAGGTGGACAAATCCAGGATCGATAATAGTGCAGCATGCTGGGGCCTTGGGGACAGAAGTGTGTCTATAGCAACTGTAATCATAGGACTCTACACCCCAAAGGCAGGGGTTTATACAGACAAATACAAAGGTCACCAGGATGTTTCTGCACTTTCTCAAAAGCAAAGAAAAAACTATTCATGTGTCAAAGTGTGATTCCAAACCCACACGGATATAGCACTGAACTCTGGGTTGTCTTAACAACAGTGTTTATTCTATAGGCTTTAAGAGTGTGTGCTGCCGGGCGTGGTGGCGCACACCTTTAATCCCAGCACTTGGGAGGCAGAGGCAGGCGAATTTCTGAGTTCGAGGCCAGCCTGGTCTACAGAGTGAGTTCCAGGACAGCCAGGGCTACACAGAGAAAGTCTGTCTTGAAAAAACAAAAACAAAAAAAGAGTGTGTGCTAGGGTCACCTGGCAGGCAAGACAGCAGTCACAACCAAGATGGCTGTGTTCAGGACAAACTGAGCTCCTGTAAGGCCCATTGACTCAGCCTCTACACTGAAGGGGGGAAGGCCTCAGTCTGCTCTGTGCTGTTGGACTGGACTCGTGCTGCGAAATGTGTGGAGCGAATAAGCCACTAACCAAAGTGAAGATCACTGCAACATTTTTTTTTTAACCTTTTGGGTCCATATAATCCTTAGAAGGCACAGTTGGGGGTGGTCAAGATTGGCCAGCACTAGAGATGGAGTTAGAAGAAGATAGCAGCAGACTAGAGCCCTGCCCTTCAGAACACCTTCTAACAAAAAAAGCAGCAGCGAATAACATTGGTGATGTGGGTACAGGAAGGGTGGGGAAAACGGATGAGAAGACTTCAATGAGAATGAAGTGCTCCTTATTACAGACAACTGATTTCAGTCAAGTTTGCAAGGCTGTTCAGTGGGGAAAAGATAGTCATGTCCAGGGAAAACTAGACAGCTAAATGTACAAGAATGAAGTTAGACTTTCACCTTCTATCTTATGTAAGAATTGAAATGCACCACAAACCTAAGCATAAAAGCCAAACCTATAGAACCCTTAGAAAAAAGCAGGAGGGAAGGAAACAAGAAGGAAACATCTTCCTAACATCAGGCTTGATGATCTCATAGGTGATGGGGGTCATAGGTGATTGATGGGGGTCATAGATGATGGGGGTCATACTGAACTAGGGCCCATGAAGAACAATGGCCATCCTCCTGTTGAATTAATTGGAGGTGGGGGAAGGAGGAAGTGAAGAGTAAAGGAGGATATACTAGGGAAGAGAGGGATGGGGAGAGGTGATCTTCAGAACAGGGACAGAACCTAGGTGCGACAGCCTTTGGGTAGGCTCAAGTATGGATGAGTCTGAACGTGTTTGGTACCTGATATAGGAGACTCAAGCTTCATGATATTCACTGGAAGCAATCAGGGAAGAGGAGAGTCAAACCAGGAGCAGGAAGGCTGGGGTTGGGTTGGTGGAGTTAGGCACTTGGGAGGGACTGATGGGGACGCTAGTGGAGTCTGTTGTTGTTGTTGAAGCAAATTATTTGGAAGAGGCATCAGGCTTAATTTGGGGACCAGTGAAATGGTAGGTAGAGGTATTTGCCACCAAACCTGACTACCGGGGTTCAAACCCCAGGATTCATATGGTAGAAGGAAAGAACTAACTTTCTCCACATGTGCACTGTGGCAAATGCACACCTGCACCTGCCTGCCTACCCCCACCCCAATATGTACATACATAAACAAACAAATAAATAAAAGTATGCTATTTTAAGATTTTTTTAAAGATTTAATTCTGGCTTTAAGCTGTCTCCACCGTGTTTCACAGTCTTATGGTTTGAGTGTAAAATGTAATCACTGGCTCGTGATGGCTCCCAACTCTGTGTTGGGATGTTGCGGGACCTTTAGGAGGTAGAGCCTAGTTGGAGGAAATGGATGGATGGGGGAGCAGGCCTTGAGGGTGGCAGCCCAGGCACACTTCTGCCCTCGTTCTTTCTGCTTCCTGGTTTGTACCATGTGATAAGCACCTGCTTCGTGCTATGGGCACACAGCAGTGAGCTTGCTCCTGCTACTGTGCCCTCTCCCCCATGATGGGCTATACCCCAATCCATGAGCTAAAACAAATGTTCCCTCCCTTAGCTGCTTCTCCTTGGGCATTTGGTCACAAGCAACAAGAAAGTGACTAACACACACAGTATATGGCCGGTGGCAGGCCTCCTGGGACAGTACCTGTGACCCAACCTCACTCAGGGTTACACATCCTACTGCCCCCAGAGGGCTGAGCTTGACCTCCAAAGGCCACTACTATGGATAGGCCTGAGATCTTTATGTTTCCTGCTCTGGCTTGGAGGTCATCTGAAGAAGGAGCAGGACTGAAGTACCAGGCTCCCTCAGAGCTGTGGCAGGCTTCTCACCAACAGACCTGAACTGTTTTAGAATCTAGAAGCCTGGATATTGTCTTTAAAGAGTTTGCAAGGAGAGTGGGGCTTTTTTTTTTCTTTTTTCTTTCCTTTTTTTTTTTTTCTTGTTTTTTTTTTTTTTAAAGACAAGGTTTCTCTGTGTAGTTCTAACTAGCCCAGAACTTGCTCTATAGACCAGGCTGGCCTCAAACTCAGAAATCTGCCTGCCTCTGCCTCCCAAGTGCTGGGATTAGAGGCATATGACACCACCACCCAGTTAAAGGTGGACTTTTTTAAGGAGAGGGATAACTCACACTGTAAAGGCAAAGAAGTTCACATGAGGAAGGGCCAACACTGGTCAAGGCAGGCACCCAGTGACTAGAAACGGCATGACAATGGCTTTAACATAATGATTTGACAAACATTAAAATAGAATATTGAAGAGGTCCAGTGTGACGGGAGGTGGGTGAACTCCCCTTCTCTTGGTGACACGTAAACCCCCTTTCTAGCCAGTGTGCTCCCCAAAACAGAAAATGTTACTTTCCTTCCCGTTGGTCCCTGGTCAGCTGTGGGATTCTGGCCTCCACACAATCTCCATTAGTTATTCAATGATAACTGGACTGATGCTCCTGTGAAAGGATAAAGAAGTGGAAGAATAAGCAGCTAAGTCCCATCTCAGCCGGGCTCCGCAGCCCATAACCAAAACAAAACAAAGGATAAAGTGACCTGGGTTATATACCACTGTGGCTTTGTTTAGCTTTAGGATGGCAGTTGTTTAGCTGGGATAAAGGGAGTATGTGACACGGTCATAAACAAATAAAGAGTAAAGGGACGTCTCTCAGTGTTCATGATTTATAGTTACAAAGCTGTTACTCAGAGCAGCCTATAAACACCTTGCCACACAGGCAGGATTAATCCAACTTTCTCCTTTTGATGAATAATGAAACCACAATTTAAATAACTGGAATCGGTTGGTCGTCACTTAGCCAAGTCAGAGAGCATGATTTAACCCAGTGCTCCCCAGTCTTGCTGCTTACTGGAGAGGACGAGGGGAACAGGGACAGGGAGGGGAGGGAGAGAGGGAGAGGGAGAAGGAGGGGAGAGGGAGGTGAGGGGTGCCTCCTACTAGTGTTTACAAACTGGTCCACCCCTAAACGTGGCTTCTTCCAATCCACTTGCCTATGATTAACACTTGGTCTTGATTTGTGTTGGGTTCTAATTTTGTGCAAATTACGCAATTACATTATGAAATGTATCATACAAATATGTCTTCTCCCACAAACAAAACCATCCATTTGTCCCACCTCTGAGGAATATCAGAAGTCTATGCCTTCATTTTTGCCCTTCCCCACCGTTCTCTGGCTTGTCTGCTGGGCTGTGTGGTTTCCTGGCTTTCTGTGTCTCTGTTCTCTTTCTTCCTCTTCCCGTCCCCCCAGGACCCCAGAGTTGCTTTCTTTGAAGCTGGTGTCTACCCCATCTTCCTGTCCAGGACTTAGGCCAGCTGCTCCATCCCTACCTCATCCCAGCATCCTATCCAGGAGCATGCTGGCAGCTGTTGCTCCCACTGAGGGATTTAAGCAAGCTCCTGAGGAGGCTATCAGCATACACATTTCATGAGTCAGCTCTGTCTCACCAAAGACTTTGGTCTTTATGGCTAACCCATCTATTTCTGCTTTCTGGGTGTGACTTTCTTCTTCTTCTTCTTCTTCTTCTTCTTCTTCTTCTTCTTCTTCTTCTTCTTCTTCTTCTTCTTCTTCTTCTTCTTCTTCTTTTTCTTCTTCTTCTTCTTCCTCCTCCTCCTCCTCCTCCTCCTCCTCCTCCTCCTTCTTTATTTTCCTTTTTGGAGGATGGTGATGTGATGAAGGGTGATTGTTTCTTCAGGCAGTTTTTCAAGCTATGAGTTTCAGTGTCTGCCATAATTTTCACTCTGCCACTGTGGTTCCTTTGCAGACTCATCTGGTGCTCTTTTACCACATCTCCCGCTGGCTTGGCCTTCTGAACCCATTTTCTTTCACTGTAGGATGAACGCAGAAGGAGTTTCAGAACGCTTCTGGTTATGAGATTCCTGACCCAGACACCCTGTGGTCCAGCACTGGGTTTGTGGGGAAGCTGCTGAAGCTAAAGTTGTGCCAAAGATTTGGGCACCTGGCCACAGGTCCCCATTCCCATTTGAATGCCGGACCAGGCATTGGTCTGCTGCTTCATTTTACAGATGGGTAAACAGATACCATGGCAAGATGATGTACTGAAAGGAGACCGAAGTCTAAGGTTTGGTCACTGTGCTGTGCCATCCCGATCCCAACTCAGGCTCCAAAAACATGTCCTGTCTCCTTGGTCTTCTTGCGTTTCCAAATGGATTCATATTAGATGCATACAGACCCTCACTAATCACCACACTCAGGCCCATCTCTGGAATTCATAGGGTGCAGAACGAAGTGACAAGTGGGGGCAGCTGAGGGTGTTCCCCCAATGTGCTGCCATCTGGACAGGTGACTTCCCAGGAAATTTCAACCATAGTGGAGAAGCCCTGGGTCACTGGGTGGAGTGTGGGTCAGAGGACCTTGCTCAGTTACCCACTGAGCAAGTCATGGCACCATCAGTTGAGGAGAGACAGCCACACCTTGCCCCATGGGAGACATCTTGGGAGCACACCCAGCTCTGGCCCTGTCTGTGCTTGCATCCCTGTCAGAGCAGATTAGCAGCAGAACATGGTGCACTCATGTGTTAGAGAACAGCTGGGGGTGGGATAGGAGACCAGGTAGAGCTCAAGGCCAGGATCAAAGACAAACATGCAAGAACCATGCCAGGGAGAAGGTGGGAGTTAGACCACATCAAGCATCCTGTGAAGGCCCATCTGACTTGATTTACAAATGCAATTATAAATTAGGAATCTCAAGATGAGCTGGGCACGGTGGCACATGCCTTTTATCTGAGCCCTTGGGAGGCATAAGCAGGTGGATATTTGTGAATCTGAGGCCAGCCTAATCTACATAGCAAGTTATAGGCTAGCCATGACGATGCTGGAAGAAAAAGAGAGAGTGGGGGGTGGGGTGGGGAGAACAGAGACAGAGGGAGGGCAGAAAAGAAGAAAGGAAGGAGGGAGGGAAGGAAGGGAGGAAGGAAGGGAGGGAGGGAGGGAGGGGGGGAGGGAGGAAGGAAAGAAGGAAGGAAGGAAGGAAGGAAGGAAGGAAGGAAGGAAGGAAGGAAGGAAGGAAGGGAGGAAGATCAAAATGGCAATGCAGAGTACCAAGTTGAAGGTCAGAGTTCTGTGCACCAGCCCTATGTCTATGCAGTCCTTGCATGTGTGGTACTCAGGCCTGGCTCTGGGTTTGAAAGGTCCAGAGAAAAATGGAAAACAGGGTCAACTGCATGCTCCTTAAAGACATTAGCTTGATTTCTCGCAAGTGACTCTGTAAGGCCCACAGCTCAGCTGTCACCGGAAGCTCATCTCTGCCTTATTCCTACCCTCACAGCCCGTTGGCTCCATCAAATCAGCTGTTCTTGAGGCCTCCGTGCATAGATGAGGTTGCAAGACATCAGTCCTGCCTTGCACAGCGGAGTCCGGAAGCTGGTGTTTCCCATATAGGCTGCTGTGCCTTTCTTTCTGTTTCCTTATGGTGATCAGTCATCTCTTCTCGTCTTCTCCAGGATTACAGCTCATAACAGGTAGCACACATTCTGATACAAAGGCAGAGTGCTCAGGAAGTGAAGCCATGATGGGTATCTCTCTCATATAAATGGCCTCCTATCTGTATGATTATTAGCCTATGTTTACTGCAAGCATCCTTGTTTGTTTCCAAGTAAATAAATTTAAGTAAGAACAATCTTATTCTGAATTCATAAACTACAGACCAAGATCACTTGCTTTATAGGAAACAATCATAAAAATACATAGGAAATGGCAGCTGTGTGGAAACCTAACCAGATGCTTAGCTTTCTGAGAGCACACGGCATGAGCTCTCTCTTTGTTCAACAAGGGAATTAGTGAGCATTCAACAATGTGCACCCCCTCCTACTTCTCTTTGATTTAATCTTCAAGGAATAGTTCTGTCACGGTTCACATTCCATTCCATGTTGCTTAATGCCCTGCTGGTCTGTGTATCAGCTAATGTCATCTCTTGTACCCTGGTCTGCTTGTCATACTTTGAGAAATACCAAAGAGAAGGCTAAGAAGTGGGAGAGAGCCAAGATCTGTGCTCACGTACCAGGACTGCAAAATATTTAAAGCCCAAACAAGCCAGTCAGAAATACTATCTGCAGAGGCACGGACTGAAAGAACGCATACCAGTTGCTCTCCAGCCAAGACCTGTGAGGAGGAGTGAACGGGCTGGGTGCTGCGGTCCAATGGACATCATCACCTTAATGATGGCTCACTTATTTAACTAAAGGTGCTAGACTCAAATGGAAACTCTTTTTAGGATGTATTTATTTAATTTTAATTGTCTTCATACCTTCATGCATTTAAAAGTTTTTCTTAAGGTTTAGAAGAAAAAAAGAAAAAGAAAAAAAAAAGAGATTAAAGAAGAAAATTACGTCTGGAGCAAAAGACTGCATGTGCCTGCTTAAGCTGCTGCCACCGCTGATGCAGATAGAGAATGTAATGTCAGAAGTTAACTCTCTTATCATTCTGTAGGCTACAAACACCACCAAAGCACCAGTGGGGCTTGTGCTCCCTACGGCTTCTCTCTTTCCATTACAGATGGCTGTCTCTTCCTGTTTCTTCATGCTTCCCTTTGGGCATATTTCAGTCCCTCTTCTTATGAGGACACCAGTCATGCTGGATTAGGACATGCCACAGTGATCTCACTTGATTCTGTTACTTCCTGAAGGTCCAGTCTCACAGTACAGGCATATCTGAATTTGGGACATACTCAGGCCCTAGAAGTCCCTCGTCCCCTCTCCTTGCTGACTCAGATGTCCCATCTTTCTCTTCCCCAAACCCCTGCAGTTTCCTGACTGCAGCCATAGCTTTTTCCCTGCTTCCTTCAAGCAGCCCACTGAGCCTCCCGTGTCTTCTGAACCTCAGCTCGGCCTTTCCTGCTGCTGGAGTGAGTATACGCCTGTCTTTGGGTCTTCCATTCAGCCTTATACTACCCTATGGCTACTTGCAGCTCAAACTGAGAACCCACGGCAACACAGGAAGACATCTCTCATCTCAGATCCAGCCATCAAGTGCCTCCATCTCATCTACAAGGGACACTGGATACATTCCTTTGCCTGTTTTTTTTTTTTTGTCCTGTAGCTCTTCTTATGTCACTTTAAATAAATCACATATTTAAGTCTTATATCTAAGACTCATCCCTAAGGATGTCAGCTGACATCCAAGTAGGGGAGGCAAAAAACTCTCTGGACACTTTAAGTAAGAAACATGTGATACAGCAAATTCTTAAACTGAATTGGAAGTATAAGAAATAGACAGAATGGGAGGGGCACAAACCTGGCGTACCCCGAGAACAAGAGCTACACTGAAGAAGGGATGTAGGGATGAAACCTAAGGTTTAGGTTTCCCCACTCCATGGAACCAACCACCTGAGCCCTGTACTGACTTGAAGCAAGGGCTTTCTCTTCCAGCTAAGCCTCTAATAACTTTTCAGCCAGCTGCATTCACAGCCCAGTAATGGAATCCCTTTTTGCATTGCCTGTTTGGGTGAAGTTTTCACATTTTCCCTTTCCCTGGAGAAGCAGAGCTGTGGCCTTGAGCTTGCCATTTGATACTGATGTAGGGGTCACAGTAACACTGAGTGAGCGTGGAGGAAAGGAGCCTCCACTCTCTGCTCAGGTAGAAGGGCATCCTCAGACAATGCTTTTTCAAATTATGTTGGCTCAACTGTCTACTTCCTAAAATGCATACCAGTCAGAGTCCTAGCCCTGTCTCTCTCCCGGGCCTCAGTCCACCCCTCCCCCGAAAGAAGGTGGCCATCCTTATCTCAGCTGGTTCCTCACAGTGTCTCTGTGAACAAGACCCAGCAGGCCCTTCATTCCTGAAGAGAATAAACACAAGCTCCCTCTCAGCCTGCCCACTGGAATTCCTACCGCTGACGCTTGCAGCTCTGGCCCTTTGCACCTGAGACGTTTTTCCAAAGTAAATTGAATTGTTCTGCTGCCAAGGCTCAGGCTGAATTCCTTGCCTCTAGGAATTTGCTTGGTCACAGTATGAGTCTTTAGTCTGATACCCAAGTGAACTGCTAGTGGGGTTTCTTGCCCCAGGGTCCTTGCTAGACTGCTGTTACTGGTGTTGTCTTTTCGGTTGTATTTCTTGGTTTGCTTTTGTCTGGGACACACCCATGTGGACTGGAATGGGCTGTGGGTTGAGTTCAGATCCTTGTATGGGTACAGACTTCTGCCTCTGTTCTCTATAATGTTTAGTGTTTAGTGGGTTACTTTCCATCTATGTAATGGGGTATTACAATAAGCTGAAAAATAACCTAACTCTTAGATAGCCATAACCAGGTCTCTGGAAACTTCCAATGCAACTTCATTTGGAAACAGGAGGTCCTTACAGACGATGAAGAGATTTTCCTGGTGGGTATTCAGTGCTGTCACAAATGTCCTTACAGCAGGGACACTGCAGGACAGGACATACACAGAAGAGTCAGTAATATGGTATTAGAGGCAAGTGGCTAGAAGCCATAGAATGTCAGTGTTTATCAACATCCAAAGCATGGACATTTGGATGGAGGCTGAACTGCCCCCTTCCCCAAATTCATATGTGGAAGGCCTGGGCCCGGTACCTCAGAATGTTACTATATTTGGAGACAAGACTTTTAAGAGGTGATCAAGTCAAAATGAGGAAGGAACTAGACTGATGTCCTTATATGGAGAAGAAGAGATACGCAGAGGAAGGCCATGTGAGATCAAGGCTATGAGAAAGCAGCTATCTCTACACCAAGGAAGGTGTCCTTTAGGCCTGAGGACACCTTGATGTTAGTAATTTATGCTCTTTAAATTATCCTCCCCGTGGCTCTTTGTTATGACAGACTTGACAAATGAACATGCCCACCAACACCATGACTTTGACCCACGAATGTTCATTTCAGGCATCTGGTCTCCACATTATGAGAACTAAGTTTCTGTTATTTCAAGACCCCCAGATTGTGGTACTTGTTATGGCAGGCTTATAAAACTGATGGGCGAGATGACCTCTAGCTGACAGGCTGGTTCCATGATCAAAGGGGTCATAGGAGACCTGGTTAGTATTGGGTATGAACTCTGTACCTTTTAGCAGCACCTGAATTCCTTGTAAAGAATATTGTATATTTCATTATTCTGCCCAAGTAGAAGAGAACAAAATACACTGGCCATAAAAGAGAAAAAAATTGCACTGGTTATAATGACTTTGGGGGGGGTGTCTAGGTTATAGTTTGTTGCTTGTTTCCTGCCTTGAAATTTCATTTTCCTTTAATGAGCCCCATTGATCAGGGTTCCATGGAGAGGCAAACATTGCCTGTTCTAATTTTTTTCATTAAAATATTATCTGTCCTAATACTTTTTAGCAGCAGCAACAGATAGCAGACAGAATACTCACTGTCCTCGGGGCTTTCTGCTAAGCACTGTACAGAAATGTTTCATCTAATCTGTTGAGAGAACCTTTCCTATAGAAAGAAAGAAAGAAAGAAAGAAAGAAAGAAAGAGAGAGAGAGAGAGAGAGAGAGAGAGAGAGGGAGAGGGAGAGGGAGGGAGGGAGGGAGGGAGGGGGAGAGAGAGAGAGAAAGAAAGAAAGAAAGAAAGAAAGAAAGAAAGAAAGAAAGAAAGAAAGAAAGAAAGGAAGGAAGGAAGGAAGGAAGGAAGGAAGGAAGGAAGGAAGGAAGGAAGGAAGGAAGGAATTTAAGCAAACAGGAATGAAAGACTTTTCCCAAGGAAATAGCAAAGCCTAGGATATGAATGTCCAGGTATGAACCCTACTGCCATTCAACTTCAAGAGGAAGTTCAGGGATTAATTTTTCTTAGTTGACTTTAAGTTTCTGCTATGAGTATGAGCAGGCCTAGATTCAGTAAATGGATGGATGACTAAATGGATGGGTTCATGCATAAACAGAATACAGACCAGGAAAACTATGTCTAGGGTTCTCCCAAATTACAGAAAACCATGGGCTATTGTTTACTCTCACTGTCACATTCTTTTTAACAGCCCAAGTGTTAAGGTTTGGTCTTTTGCTGTATATTGTAAAAAGCTACATGCAAGCCCTTAAGACCTGGTTGTCCCAGAGACTGCATGTAGACCCAAATGATGCTATGTGACCTTGCCCCCATCCAAGTTATTTCTGATTGGTGAATAAAAATGCCAACAACTAATAGCTGGGCAGAAGAAACATAGGTAGGTTTTAGGGTTCCCTGGCCTGGGGGGATCAGAGGAGAACCATGAAGGGAGAAGGAGAGGAAGAAGAAAAAGTTGCCATGGGATAGGAGTCAAGAATACATGGCCCTGAGGGCTGGCCAGTTGGAGTTAAGAACAGCCCAGATGAAACATAGTAACAACTCAGGGATATCAGTAGGAAGGGAGATTCCTATAGCATAGAGGGTAGATGTCTGTCTAGCTCTTGTGCTGTTTAAGGCTTATTGTAAATATAAAGTTTGTGTGTGTGTGTCTTTTATCCAGGAACTGAATGGTCAAGGAGGGGTGGAAACTCTGGATTGGGATTAAAATTTTCTAAATCACCCAAATCTGTGAGAGAATAACCTAATCTAGAAGGAAGAAGTTGGGGTTTCAAAAACTGCCTTGAATCTTGGCCATAAGGGACGTTAGGTTATGTACATGGTATAGATAGCATACATTGGTCTAAACAATGAGACTATCTGCTCAGGCTCGACCTGATCTTGCAGACCTGGATCCTAAGATTCCTGGAAGAAAAGGCCTAGGGCTACATACTGCAGAAACTGACATGCACAGACCTTGTCTCTTCTCATTAGGGTTGTTAACCCAGGCCGTTTGTGGGGGAGAATCTAGATCACCATTATTAAGAGAGAAGAGTCTCAAAAGCCTTGACTCTACATCACGGATGGTCAGCACGCCTCTGGATGATAATCAGAAAATAAAGAACAAGTAACAATGAATCTGACTTCTTCCATCCCTAAGCGAGGCCCATTGAGTCAGGGAAATATTCACCTCACAGTTATGCTTGCACATGTTGTCCCTCCCTTGTGCTGGAAGCTGTACCAGCATGGAAACTAATCTCTTTGTTAAAGTATGTACTTCATCTCTTAACCCCTACCAGAAATTCTCTCCTGTGTGCCTTTTCTTCTAAATATTTGTATGGTTTGGTTTTTCAAGACAGGGTTTCTCTGTGCCCTGGATGTCCTCACTCTGTAGACCAAGCTGGTTTCGAACTCTACCTGCCTCTGTGCCCTGAGTGCTGGGATTAAAGGTGTGCATCCTCTTGCATTTTTCAAAGCTCATCTGAATGGAGTGAAACAGTATTTTGAACAGGGATTTGCAGTTGCCTTTTCACTGACCCCTAAAGAAGATAATCCTGCCAGGCGTGGTGGTGCACACCTTTAATCCCAGCACTCGGGAGGCAGAGGCAGGCAGATTTCTGAGTTCGAGGCCACCCTGGTCTACAGAGTGAGTTCCAGGACAGCCAGGGCTACACAGAGAAACCCTATCTCAGAAAACCAAAAAAAAAAGAAGAAAAGAAGAAGAAGAAGAAGAAGAAGAAGAAGAAGAAGAAGAAGAAGAAGAAGAAGAAGAAGAAGAAGAAGAAGAAGAAGAAGAAGAAGAAGAAGAAGAAGAAGATCCCAATCTCTAGAAGAAGGTTTCCCACTCCTGGCACTGCTTATACCAGAGACAAATCATTCTGTGGTCCAGATGGGGTTCCTGTGCATTCCAGGATGTTCATCAGCATCTCTGCCTTGGGCACAGCAGTTGGTAATTGTGCCTGCCTACCAAACTGTAACAACCTTCACACCCTGGCAAAAGTTCCTTTGAGCATAAAATCGTACTTGGTTGAAACCCCCTAGAAGGAAGGATGGTGTTTGGGAACTCTCTTATGCCACCCTAGAATTTTTTCCCCCTAAGGCATCCACGACCAGCATTTTATGTGAGCACTGAGAACCAAGCTCAGGACCTTAGGCCTATACAGTAAGAATTCTTATCCACTGGGCCATCTCACTGGGTCCGTAAGAAACTGTTTTTAAAACACCTCCTGGACATAACCACTCCTGTGTCCATCCAATCACAAAGCCTTCCCTTCAGCAGGTGTGATGGTGTCTCCTTTTCTTTCAAAGAGACAGGGAGGTTTCTGTCCCCTCTGCTCCTCTCTCACTTCCTCCTCACCTCCGCCATTTCCTGTCCCATAGGGATCTACCCTGATTCTGTCTCTAGTTAGAAAACAGGCAACTGAGAGGCCTAGCTGTTGGCTATCTGCTGCTGGGCTTAACCTTAAGAGTACTTTGTTTCCCCAGTGAGTCTCCATTTTCATTTGCAAGTTGTTATCAACTGGGAAGAGCTTCTGAGTTAGGGATGGGCACACATGTCCACTTCTCCTTTCATCTCTAGGATCCCATCTTGTGCAGACCCATGTAGGCACTGTGCATGCTGCCTCAGTCTTTGTGAGTTCATATGTTGATTTAGAAGGCCTTGTTTTCTTGGTGTCCTCCATCCCCTTTGGCTTTTACACTCTTTCAGTCTCCTCTTCCTAAGGGTTCCCTGAGCCCGGGTTTGTGTGTGGACTTAATGGAAACACCCCATTAGGGGTGAGTATTGAGAGGTTTCTCACTCTTCGAACATTACCTGGCTATAGGTCTATGTGTTTGTTCTGTTCTAGTAGCTTTTCACATTCATTTCTTTATATTGTGTGGTACTCAAAGTAGATGGTATCAACCTCTCCATGATACAAGATTTAGAACAAAGCCAGGAGTGGTGGCGCATGCCTTTAATCCCAGCACTCGGGAGGCAGAGGCAGACAGATTTCTAAGTTCGAGGTCAGCCTGGTCTACAAAGTGAGTTCCAGGGCAGCCAGGGCTACACAGAGAAACCCTGTCTCAAAAAAAAAAAACAAAAAACAAAAAAACAAAAAAACAAAAAAAAAATTAGAACAGGTTCAAACATTGGATCTATAAAATTATCTAACTAATTCATCCTGTCATCCCATTCCCTCTCTCTTTCCTCACTGACACCCTGATGTTCACTCTTGGGCCAGTATATACTAGATGTATATCTGAGTAAGAGAGAAGACTGAGTCTGAAACGTCCCCAAGCTCCAGAGTCCATGAAAGTCTTCTTCAGCCCAGTGTAATTCACGGGGACCACCAATGTCAACTAGAACACTGTTTCTGGCCAAGAGGAAGAAGTTCCATAAATGCTTACCCTTCATCCCCTGATGATTACATACACGCGCGCACACACACACACACACACGCACACGCACACGCACACACACAGACACACACACACACACAGTGTGTGTCACAGTAGGCTGGGCCTTTCCCACTGATATTAAGAAAATACTTCGTGGGCTTGTCCACTGCCCATTCTTTAGAGGCATTTTCTCAACTGAGGTTCCCTCCTCTCAGATGACTTTAGCTTATGTCAAGTTGACATAAAACTAGCCAGCACATGTGCCCGTGGACTGTTCCAATGGGCAGTGCTATTTGTAGTCCACTCTCACTGGCTGCAGGCCTGGCTCCTTCTCATGTTTGCCATGCCCTTCTGAACCTGAAAGACTAGGTTCAAAAGTTTGCCTGCCTCTGGACTTTTAGCGTTGTCTCCCTTCCCCTTTCATGATCAGAAATAGGTCAAATGGCACTGAACACAAGCACAATTAACTAAGTATTATTAGCTTAAGTACAGAATGCCAAGCTAGGGAACTGTGTCCTCTGTAACAGAGAATCTGGCAGAAAAAAATAAGACCAATACCCACCAAAGGATTTGGCTGCTATAGCTAAGCATAGTGCTGACACAGAGAACATTCACAGAAGTTGCCTTTGACTCTAAGCCAAAGCTTCATCCCTCCTCCAGACAGAACCCACTCCGAGGCTCTGGGGGCCTACAGCAATCTTTTTGTGGTTGCGAACACAAGAAACCACCCAGAATCGGAGGACTCTTGCTGGCATTTGAGATGGGTGCTGCTGCCCAGGGGGTGACAATGATTTGTGTGTGGGCCGCTGTTTCCACTCACAGAGGGCAGAGCTCATGTTTGGGCTTGTAGGGTGTTTCCCACTCAATAAACAAAAAGTGGCCATAACACAACCCAAGCAAAGCAGTGCACAGAGAGGCCATGGACCCAGAGGTCAGGATCCTGGGTCTGACTTCCTGGTGACTGCTACCTACTTCTACTAGCCAGACCTTCAACAAAACTTCTGCCCTCTTATATGTAAATTAAGGGTGGTGGGTCTGGCAGAAGTTTTCATAATGTGCTCCGTGGCCCTGGGGTTCTGGAAATTCTGGAGCCCAGGGGCATCAGTGAGTAAGGAGAATGCATGAGAGGTGGGCTTCAGCCTCAGCAACCACCTTCTTATACACTGAGGCTCTCCTGTAGATTTCTTAAGAAAAATCACCTACTCACCTGCACATGACTTCACTTTCCTTTTTCAGTCTTTACGAAAGAGTCTGCGGAGGTGAGACAGGTGAGTGAGCATTAGGAGACAGGTGGTGGAGACTCCCTTGTTTCCTGCCTCCTTCTTCCTTCCTGGCTCTCCTCCTTTCCTTTCTTTCTTTGTATCTTTTTCTTTTGGCCCTTTCTTTCTTTCTCTCTTTCTTTCTTTCTTTCTTTCTTTCTTTCTTTCTTTCTTTCTTTCTTTTTTCTTTCTTTCTTTCTCTCTCTCTCTCTTTCTTTCTTTCTTCCTTCCTTCCCTTTCTTTCTTCTTTCTTTCTTTCTTTTTTCTTTCTTTCTTTCTCTCTCTCTTTCTTTCTTTCTTTCTTCCTTCCTTCCCTTTCTTTCTTTCTTTCTTTCTTTCTCTCTCTCTCTCTCTCTCTCTCTTTCTTTCTTTCTTTCTTTCTTTCTTTCTTTCCTTCCTTCCTTCCTTCCTTTCTTTCTTTCTTTTTTCTTTCTCTCTTTCTCTCTTTCTCTCTTTCTCTCTGTACCAGGTCTACAAGCCCAGCAATCCCTCTGCCCTCTGCCGCTGCCGCCGCCGCCGCCGCCGCCGCCGAGCCTCTTTTCTGACAATCCTGGCAATCATTTGGCTGTCTAGGGAAGAATCATCCCTTCCTTCCTCTTTGAGAGTTGGAGGGAAATCATGGCTCCTACATTCGAAAAACAGTGAAGTTGAAAACTGGGGAGAGTAAAGGCTGAGACCTATCTAGCAAAACACTTCTGTATGTCAGCTCTCAGGATGTCCACCTGGAGTCCAGAGAGAGCCCAAAGGATAGACCGGCCTGTAGGCCTGTAGGTGTGTTCTTGATGACGCTTTCTGGAGCGCTTTCCTAACAAAGGAGCAAGAGACTAGGCCCATTAGTTATGCAGGACAGTCCAGGGTAGCTGCCACATTTATTTTCCAGAGCTGTCTTCTTAGTTATATGCCTAAAGTCAATATGACATGTGATTAAGGCTTCTTTTCTTTAATTAACAGATTTCATTTTTCATATAAAAACTGAGCACAGGGGCTGAGTGTGGTGGTGCATTCCTTTAACACCAGTACTTGGGAAGCAGAGGCCAGTGGATCTCTGTGAGTTTGAGGCCAGCTTGGTCTATATAGTGAGTTCCAGGACAGCCAGAACTATGTAGATATGTAGAGAGATCCTGTCTCAAAAAAAGTAAGGAAAGAAAGAAAGGAAAGAAAGAGAAAAGGGAGAGAGAAGAGAAGAGAAGAGAAGAGAAGAGAAGAGAAGAGAAGAGAAGAGAGGAGGGGAGGGGAGGGGAGGGGAGGGGAGGGGAGGGGAGGGGAGGGGAGGGGAGGGGAGGGGAGGGGAGGGGAGGGGAGGGGAGGGAAGAGAGCATAAAATACAGAAAGCTGTATCTTGCACTTTTGCAATGTTGTGGTCCATTTTCTACAGTTGCTGAGCTCATAAAGTCCATAGCTCACATTAAGGTTTGCTTCTTAAAAAATACTTTGAATAATTAAACATACTTTTGTTGACACTAACATTGAGGTACAGAAATTTGTCTCAACTAATTTAAGTCCAACAATGATGAGAGGAAGCATCTAGGTCCCCAAACTCTCCTCTTCTGTGTCACATTAGGAGCTGGTTTGATCTATAGTTTGATAGTTACTGTTTGACCTATATATTTTTTATGGGGCCGTGAAAGGCAGCCTATTTTGGTTGAATGAGACTTGTTCCGGCAACCTAGTAGAAAACTCTACAAGGGATGGAACAGTGAGCCATGTTCCCAGAGACAGGTGCCTGACACCACAGAGCCCTCAACTATATAATTCTGTGACTATAAGTCACACAGACACTGTCCTAAGTTCCTGGCATTCTGGCTAGACTCCACCCCCATAGTTACCTGACAACACAAGGTAGCCCAGCCCATTATAAAAGGGGCTGCTTGGCCCCTCCTCTATCTCTTTATAAGCTCTCACCTTTCTTACTCTCATCTCTAGCCCCTCCTTCTCTCTCTCCCTTCCCCCCTCTCTCCACGTGGCCATGGCCGGCCTTTCTCTCTCTTTCCCCATGCCTTTCTACAATAAAGCTCTAAAACCATAGACTGTCTCTGCTCATCAAGGCCCGCCATGCTTGAACGATGGGATAGGCTTTCTCCTAAAGAGCAGCGACTACCTCCCACAGGAAAGCCTTCCTGTGCTTCAGCCACAGACCGGACCAAGGACTCCCACTCGAGTGGGAACCACCCAGCACCCTCTCCTCCCTTTGTCCCTGGGGCTGACCAAGCTGCCCCCGGGCCCCCATCTTGTTCTCAGGTCTCCTGCAGTGTCTAGCGGTGTCCGGGATGCCCGAGACTGAGAACCTGTTATCTCTGGCCTCCATGAGGCCCAGAGACCTAGGACCGCCCCTTGTCCATCCTCCGAGAGCTGGGTCCATAGCTTCCAACAGCCAGACACCCACCTGGGGCCATATGGAAAGCATGCAGTAGTCCTCCCATGTCTGCCCGCCCAGAGCACTGGAACTCTGGCAGGACAAAGGTTTTCTCCCACTCCCTTTATTCCCCCATGCCCACTGCCCTGCAGTTTTTCTTTTTCTAGGCTTCTTTCTGTACCAATTTGTGTAGATCTTTAGCATTAGATAGTTTTCAGTAGTAGGATTGAACTCAGTGCCTTATCCAGGTTAGATAAACTCTATCATTGAGATGAATTCTCAGGTCTCTTTTTGCTTTTTATTTGGAGACAGTGTATCTCCAAGTTTCCTAGGCTGGCTTGGAACTCCCAAGTCAAGCAGGTTTCAGGCCCATGATCCTCTGGTCTTAGTGAACTGAGGGGCCACAGTTGCAGGCCTAGACAGCCAGACTCAACAAACATTAGAGTTCTGAAATCTATAAGGGAAAACAAAACCATCCCTTAAGCCAACAAATGTCACCAAGTCCACCCGACACTGTCGAGGAGCAAAGTCCCAAGTGTTAGATGCTGTGCTCACCCCAGAGACGGATGGATCACACCGTTGAAATTTTCTCCATGTGTGTGACTCATTTGTGTGCATCTATGTACAGGTAAACTTAGCTGGCTGTGTATAAGTGGAAGCCAGGGATCGGCACTGGGGTCAGGGGTTCGGTGTCTGCCTCTATCACTCTCCACCTTAAAATTTTAATGTTCGTTTTATTATTGGGCTGGTGTGATGGCTCAGAATTTATGAACTCTCTTGTTGCTTTTGCAAACAACCTGGGTTCAGTTCAGTGTGGTGGCTCACAGCTGTCTGTAACTCCAGTTCCAGGGGATCCAACACTGTCTTCTGACCTCTGCAGGCCCAAGCGTCACATATTACAGTGCACACACATATATGCAGGCAAAACACCCATACACATAAAGCAAAATAAGTAAATCCAACAAATTATTATTTTTTTAATTTTAATTCTTATTGTATGTGTATATGTGTGTATGATGTGTCACAGGGGAAGGACACCACAACACATGTGCAGAGGCCAAAAGACAGCATTATGGAGTTGGTTCTCATTCTTTTCCTTAATATAGATTGGGGGGGGGGGGACTCAGGTCACCAGGATTTGCAACAAACACCTTTCCTTGCTGACCCATCTTGGTGGCCTTCACCTTATTTTTTGAGACAAGGGTCTCTCATGAAAACTGGAGCTCACTGTTTTGGCTAGACTGGCTGGTAAGCAAGGACTACAGCTTCTCCTGCCCTCACTGCCCCAGCGTTGGATTGCCTATGTGTGTCCCTGTGCCCAGCCTTTATATGCTGTGGAGATTCGAACTCAAATCCCCAGGCCTGTGCAGCAGGCACGTACCCCACTGAGCCATCTCAATTGAGCTACTTCAATCCCTTGTTGAAGACATTTTTCAGTCAACTATGTGTGTTGATTGAACCAAAGCAGTGTTTTATCCTTGTGGTTTCAGACCAAGTAGATTTTATGTTGAGAAACATTTTTTTAAAGAAGCGTTTCATTTATAAATATGGAAAGAACGAATTATTTAAATTGACCCAAAGGTTGGGATAAGAAATACAAACCTGAGTCAACGTTGCCAGTCTCACAGCTGTTTAAATGACACAGTATTTGCAAGTATACCTTTAAAATAAAATGAAAATTCTTTATTATGAATAAATTTTATTTTTAAGACTTTCATGCTTGTAGCCATGAAATATAATCGTTACCGTCCCCCCTCCAATCCCCTAAGTGTCCCCAACATGATCCCTCCCAAACTCATGGTTTTTTTTTTTTTTTCTTTTTTTGTCTTTTATAACCTACTAAGGCCAGTTAACGCTGCCTGTCTATGCACGGATGCTGAGATTCGGGAGCATCCACTGGAGCACAGGAAACCTACAAGTGGTCACATCCTTAACAAAGAGTGATTCTCCCTCTTCCAGCAAATATCCACTACGAATAGCTCCTCACTATGGAGTGAGGCTTGGGGATCATCGACCCATCTATACCAGGATTTTGGCTAGCCTTGCCTTGTGTACATCTTGTGCAGGTAGCCACGGCTGCTGTGTATTCATGGCTTGGACAGCCAGGTCATGTCCAGAAGATGCTATCTCCCAGCATTCTTCTCCATCCGCCAGCTCTTGCCTTCTTTCTACTTTCCCTTCTGTGATATTCCCTGAGCATGCCAGGGAAGAATAATATAGATACTCAAGTTAGGGTTAAGCACTGAGTCTCTTTATTCTCTGTAAATTAACCAATTATTCACCTCTGCATTTACTGATGCCCACTATAAAAGGAAGCTTCTCTGACCGAAGTTGAAAGCAGTCCAGGTCTATGGATATATATATAGATACCTAGAAGGCTATTTGACAGCATCCTTTAGCAAAATAATAGTATGAAGTTCTACTCTGGGTTTACGACCGTCCCCACCATTGACTTTTGCCCAAGACTATAGACCAGGCATGAAATTCCCACCTATGGAGCAGGCCTCAATCCAACTAGAAAGCAGATAGTTAGTACCAGTAGGCATATCTTGTCTGGCAAGTCAATATTGTAACATGTAGTATCCTGTACTTGATAACCATTGATGCCTTTCTCCCACCTCAGCCTGAACCACACCTTCTAGTACCATGAAATCTAGCCAGCAGGGAGGACGTTTCCTAGTCAGCCTATGATTGAGTTTTCTCTGTGTTCTATAGCCAAAAATGTATGCTGTCTTCAGCAATAGAATCCTACCATGTGGTCATGATGGCTAAGCAAGGGCAATTGTGGGAGTGGAGGAAGCCCTGAGTGGAGGAAGCCCTGGGAGAATGTGTGTTGTTGACGAGGTCACTGCCATGTCAAGGACCTCGATGCCCCAGCTCCATGGGCAAGGCAAAGCTTTCCTGGTCATCCAAATGCAAATAGCTAACCAACTGAGGCTTCATGAAAGTCTTACAGGATTTACAGAGACACTGGGTTGATTGAAGCCTGTGTCATCTGCAGCAAACATCACCAGGAAACCGTGCTTTCAGGGACAGGTGTTACAGGGTTCTCCATTGTGACGCTTCTCTCAGACAGTCCCATGGACAAGTGAACATTGCACATCTTTCAAAAGTGCATCTTAGTCAAATCCTGGAAGAATTTGAAGATTCCTTCATCCTTGATTTGCACCTGGACATGGGCAGGAAAAACCGAACATCCAGTAACTTCTCAGCCCCTTTGATAAAAATGGGAAGCTTTTTTCTCTGTGGTGTCTTAGTTAGGGTTTGATGGCTGTGAAGAGACACCATGACCAAGGCAATTCTTATAATGACAACATTTAATTGCAGCTGGCTTACAGGTTCAGAGGTTCAGTCCATTATCATCATGGCAGGAAACATGGTAGTCCAGGCAGACTTGGTACTGGAAAAGGAGCTGGGGATAATACATCTTGAATCAGGCAGGAGGAGACTGTCTGTCTTCCATAGGCATCCAGGAGGAGGGTCTCTTCCACGCTGTGCAGAACTTGAGCATAGAATCCTCAAAGCCCACTCCCACAATGACACACTTCCTCCAACAAGGCCACACCTAATAGTGCCACTCCTCATGGGCCAATCACTAAATATATGAGTGTACGGGGGGCACACCTATTCAAACCAGCACATACAGAAACAAGCAAATAGTTGCCCACCACAGAGCCATCATTAAATTAAGTCCCTTTCCTATCAGCTGCTGCCACCGTCACTGCACATTGTTTCAGCCCTGTTTCTAGAGTTCAGGTTCCTTGTTTTAAATCTTGCTGTAATTTTAGTGAGAGTAGAACGTGAGTCTGTTGGAAGCAGACACATCCAAACTCTCGTATTAGCAAAAATAAAAAGGTCACGATGTGACTAACTGCCTCATGCCCTCGCCACCATGCCTTCCCTGGAGTGACAGACTGCACCCTCAATCTGTGAGTCAAAATAAACCCTCCCTCCCTCTGGCATTTTGTCAATGTGATGAAAAGCAGAATATTCGACTAAGCACCATTGAAGACACCCTGCCTCTTCTGGGGTGTCTGAAGACAGCTATAGTGTTCTAACATATAATAAATAAATAAATCTTTGGTCAGGAGTGAGCAGGGCAGGAGAAAGAGGAGCCAGAGTGAGAAGAAAAAAAGAAAAAGAAAATAATAAATAAATAAATAAATAATCAGTAGGGTTCCATTATAACATGCTTATCAAAGCGCACTTGGATACTCACCCGGACCAGGTTCATTCTGACAGTCGCTTACAGGCCTCTGCCAGACTTACCAGCAATACTCATCGTTGTTCACTTCCTGTTAAGTGTATACTTGGAACTCACTGTGTTATACTCCTCGCTCTCTCTCTTTCTTGTCTTACTACCCATTTCTCTGCTGCTGCAGCCATGTTGCCTCCATTGCATAGTACTTCTAAAGCTGTGTCCCAGTGCCTTCTCTGTATCCCAGATTACAGTTCGAATCCTCAAGAGCGGGCGCTCTGCCTGCTGTACTCTGAGATACTGGCACGCCATCTCATGGTCGCACTCAACGAGGGTGCTCGGGAAGAACAGGCTCTTGCCCGTGCTCCCAGGTGTGTCCTCAATTCATAGGCCAGTAAGAAAAATGCTTCTGGATAAATGGCTGAATAAGCTGAGTGGCGCTCAGAGCGTGTCAGCATTTTCCTGGGGCTTGCCCTTTCTAACTCACTCACGTTTGTTAGCAGGCTGTGCTTGGCTCTTTATTGATGTGTCTTAGGCAAATGTTTCCCAACTTTCCATCACCACCCCGAAGACAGGATTTCAGGGTCTTCTCCATGACCAGACAATGCTTTTGTTGGAACCAACCTGACTAAACAGGACCAGTCTAGTTTGATAGTAGTGGGGGGAAGGGGGAAGAAGTGGGTTAATATATTCCATTTCCATTTGAAAATATCACTGCTGTTCACGGGATGCTTCATCCAAAGTAAAGCCTTTGCTGTGCGTTGATTCAGCGCGTACCTCTGCACACATCCGAGTGTTCTTCGCTGTGCTGTTAGAAATGAGATTAAGAAGGGGGCGGGGGGGGGGGGGGGCTGGCGAGAAGAAGAAGCAAAACAAGCCAGCACTTTGGAATTGAGAACAAAGAACCCCAGAATAGATTTCATTTCCACACCACAGTCATCGCAAAACAATCCTTTGGAAAATTCTTTTCAGTTAACAAGTCTATTTATTCCGTCTCATTGTATCCTTGCAAATGTTCTTAGAGGTCTTCTGCAGCCACTCTAAATTCTCTGGTTGCTCTCTTTCAGTGCTGCAGGCAGCCGCAGCACCCTGGTTGGAGGTAGCATCTCTCTGTGTAGCCATGATCTATCTCAGTGTTGCAGTCTCAGGCATAATCGTCTCTGGCTCCGCTGTACGCTTTGAAGCTCCTCTCTCCATGTGCCACACAGTCAGCGCACCGGAAGTTCCATGTGCCCCCCAATCAGCGCACCGGAAGTCCTTTGTGCGGGTCTCCTCCTGGCTTGCAGGTCCTAAGAAGCACACTGCCTGGTGGTCCTCACAGCTCCTCCAGTGACACAGAACTCACTCCTCTCCGTCTCTGTTATAACCCCCTCCCTGGTGCTCTGCTGTCTCTAAAAGACTGTGCTAGCTCTAAAAGACTGCTTTTATTTATCTAGCTTGGGATTTGCTGGGATTTCTGGGCTAAGACATCCTTATTGTGTGTTCGTTCAATTTTAATCCCCTTCTCTTCAAACACTCCTCACCCATCTGGCATTACCTTCTCATCTCAGACTTCTCAAACACGCGCATTTGATGCTTCTGTCTCACTCTTCTGTCTTCTATTGTCTCTGTCTGCTTTCACCTAGTATCTAGTCAGAGAATATCCCAGTTTTAGCTCCAACTTTTAAAAATTCTTCCTCAGCCATATCTAATGTATTACTTAGTATGCTCGTTGAGTTCTAAATCTTAATGAACACTTTTTGGCTCTAAGAAAACATACTATTTGTTTTATACTTAAAATGTGACTGATTTTTACGTTTTTTTTTTAGATTTAAAAAAAAAGCTTATTTTATGTCGTTAGACATTTTAACACTCCTAGTTTATAATCTAAGGTCTGGAAAGTCTAATTCTGCTGTTGTCTGGGCCTGTAGACTCTTACTCACATTTCCCCCACCCTCTGTGTCTTACGTGATTTAAGATTTCAAGCTCGTCTTCAACAGAGCTGTCCTGGGGGTGGGTGAGCTGCTGTAGTCAGTGTCTGATTCCAACACAGTATAATTGACCCAGACCAAAGTTTATGTTATTTCTTAGCCTGGGGATTTCTAGGTTATATAGGATCTATTCATGTAAACCCAGACCTACCAGAGGGTCATGATGGTGGTTTTGAATTCTTAAAGGAGAAACTTTCCTCTCCTGAGCTAGAGTTCAGCTCAGAACAAGTCAGCTTCCTTTTCACTTTTCTATGCTATAGATGGGGCTTTTTATACCCTATAATATTTGCAGGATATTATTGTCCTTCTGGGATCCTGGCTTTATGTTGATGTCTTAGTTCCTCCACATCAAATTCCACAGGATCCAGACTTAATTTTCCCACCCCTAGAGATTTGTAACACCCAATCTTCTAAGAGCAAAGGTTCTCGCCCAAGGGAACTGTGAGGGTCAACGAAGACTTGCCTTCCTCATTGCCAGTTCTGTCTTAGAATCTAAATAACAGGCATGGTTTCTTGTTAGACACCAAGCACCGAGCTAAGTGTTTATTACACACTCTAATGCACTTAACTCCTGTTACTTGCTATAAGCAACCTCATACTCACAAGAGAGAACTGAGGAGCAATGAGGGAAAATGACAATGACAGATCCAAGGTCTCAAGGCCAGTAAGTGAACAAACTCCAATTTGAAAATTGAACAAACTAGCTTCAGAGGCCAGGCTCTTATCAGTTATTTCCATTGTCTTCTTGATTAGGATATTTTGGAGTTTTTTACTGTTTGTCTTGTAGGACTGGGGATCAAACCTGGGCCTCACGCAAGCCAGACAAGCGAGATCCATGGCACTGACATCCAGCCTCATGTAGGCGCTTTTCTGACGGGAAACTATTTAGTCTTCATATTGCAGGTTCACATAACTTCTTTCAGAAGAATGACTCTTACATATGTTTCTAATCAAGCAGGTATTCTCCAATTGCTGCTAACTGGTGCCATAGAGAAAAAGTCACACTCCGCACCTTGTGAGAGAAGCTACTCCAGGTGAGAAGCCACTCTTGAGGCTCCAGGTGAGAAGCCACTCTTCCGGGTCTGTGTTAGGAACCATTCTTCAGGTTCCACGTTTGAAAAGCCAGCTCTTCCGGTTCTGTGTCAAGAGTCACCTCTTCAGGTTCTACGTTCAAAGCCACTCTTCAGGGACTGTGTGAGAAGCCACGCTTCAGGCTCCACGTGAGTGCTTCTTCTAATTCAAAGCACAGGACGTAGCTGGGAACTGGGGAAATTTTAGTACATCATCAGAGTGATCATGTAACCTTAATCTTTTGTAAAGTATAATCTGTGGACCTGTGGGCCATCTCCATTGGAATTAACGTAAGAGCTTCCTAAGATTGTAGGTGTAAGATCCAACCCCAAACCCAATAACTCAGAGTTCCTCCTGCCAAATCCAGGATCCTCTCTTTATATTTAAAAAACTCTTTACTTAGCCCTGATTATAATGTGCACTGGGCTCAAGAACTGCTCGCCGGTGATCTATACAGGCAAGTCAAGGAGCAAAGTCCTCTGAGGAGCGAACTCCTATAGTAACACACCTTCAAAGTGCTGTTTCCTTTTCCTGCCCAAAACTTGGTGATGGGAGGCTGGCCCTTCCCAGAGGCGCTCCTGGCCGCCATCTTTATGATGTAAGATAAACATACTCAAAAGATCCTGCCTGTCATTTTATGTATCGGATTGTGTCCTTTATGACTGCAGTAAGCATGCTTGAGATGTGTCCCCCATCTTTCCTTCCTGATCTATGACTTTAAACTTTGCAGGCACAGGAAGATACAATATTTTTGAAGTGACTTTGTCATCCCCATGGGAATACATAGAGCTTCCTAAATAAGATCCCCATAGCTCCTTCTGTTCATGGAGGGCCGTGCTCTGCACTTACCTCCCACATGCCCCTTACAAAGCGAGGTAGAGTAGCCTAAACAATGACTAAAAGCAGAGCACACATGCTGGGCATGATGGTGTGTGCAGCCCTAGCGAACCAGAGGCAGGAGGACTAGGAGTTCAAAGTCAGCCATGGCTACATTACAGCTTTGAGGCCAGCAGGGGCTACATAAGACTCTCCCCCAACAACAATAAATAGATAGAAAAACAAAATGAAAGTAATCAAGCCAGTTGTGCATGGTGTCACACACCTTTTAGTCTCAGCACTCAGGAGGCAGAGACAAATAGATCTCTGAATATGAGTCTAGTTTAAGTGCTAGGTAAGCCAGGGCTGCCTCACAATTAATTAACCCAAACAACCAATGAGAGTAAAGCATATTTCTTCTAGCTGTTCCCATGTGTTAGTCAAGTTTCTCGAGAAGGTAATGAGAAAAGTAGGGTTTGGACACCACTCTGCCCGTTTCTCTCTCTCTCTCTCTCTCTCTCTCTCTCTCTCTCTCTCTCTCTCTCTCTCTCTCTCTCTCTCTCTGACTCCAGTGAGGCCTCACCTCTTCTGCATGAACATTTTCAGCCCTTTGATGTTTTTCTGCAGGTGTGCGTCCTGAGGGCAAATGTTTCAATGCTCTTAAGCTTCTGGGCATGAAACCCCAGCACTGACCCGAATGCTTAGTTACTATGGAATCTCAAACCTCCTGATGGAGCTCTGGAATCTAAAAACAGCATCAGGTTTCATTTGCCCCACTTCTTCCCCCTCTAGTCTGGCTCCTGTCTGTCTGTCTGTCTGTCTGTCTGTCTGTCTGTCTGTCTCCAGGCTCTTTGTCTCTTTCTCTTTCACCTTTGGCTCCTACCTGACTCTGTAGCTAAGTTTTCACTGATAGGGAAGCTTTTCACAAGCCTGCTGTGGAGCTGTTCTTGGGAACTGACACTTCTCAGCTGTTAGGAGCCACACTATTTCCTAGCCACAGAATCTCCAAGGAAATTAGGAAGCTGGAGAGTCTGAGGATATGAGGATGTTAGACACTGAGCTTTCTAGTTCCATATCTGTTGCTGTAAAAGCATTCTGACTAAAAGCTTCCTAACCAAGAAAAGGGTTTATTCATCTTATAATCCCAAGACCCATTCCATCATTGACAAAACAGGAACTCAAGGCAAGCCTGCTTACTAATCTACACAGAATTACCTCTGACCAAGGTACCTACTTCACAGCCAAAGCAATACAGCAGGAACTATTGCTTGCTAACTGGCTCACAGGCCTGCTCACACTCAGCTTCCTTCCTTACACAGTTTAGGACCACCTTCGTAAGGATGGTACTGCCCATGGTGGACTGGGCTCTCCTTCATCAAAGATAATCAAGATAATCTACCACTACCACCAGCAGCAGAAGCAGCATCCATGCCCAGCAGCCAATCTGATCCACACGATTCCTCAGTTGAGGCCTGCCTCTCAGATGACAGTTAATGAATGCTACAGAGGATACAATATATTATGATATTGAATCTGAAATAATCAAATAGTCCCCACAGACCTGAGAACACTTTCACACACGTGTTCCTCAGGTAGAGGATTTCTTCTGGAAGACTGTGGAACCTTCAGGAGGTAGAGCCTAGTTGGTGGATGTAGGTCAGTAGGAGCAGGTCTTTGAAGGTTGCCACATGCCCTAGTTTCTGTTGTACTCATTGCTTCCTGGTCTAACACCATGTGAACAGTCTTCCCTCAGGCTCCTGCCAGCACGGGCTGAACAGCTATGCCACAGTTCTTCACGAAAATGAACCGAGATCTAAACCAGGATTCCCTCCTTTAAGTTGTTTCTGGTAAGTATTTATCAAAGTGACACAGAAGTAACTAGCCACTGTTCTACCTGTAGAGGTGTGTGTTGGTTTGCTAAAATGCACATATTGAAGGAAAGGGGAATGTACTGGCTGAAGTGTGATCTGGAAACGCTAGACTCAGGTATTAATTCTTTGAGCAGGTCCCGACTTCTCTCTCCTCAACGCTGTGTGATCTCTGTTGTCTCAGAGTTGTTCTCCTCAGGGCAGACAGATGGCTGCACTAGTTCAAGCTCTCCTCCCCCACTTCAGTTCCAAAGGCAGTACCAGAATTGATCTTCTAGGCTAGCATTGATCAGGAAATGTACCTGAACCTGGCCTGGAGCTGTTGCCAAGGAGATGGGGGTGACCTGCACTTGGCTGTTAAACAGGAAAAGGATGCTAGAGAGCGAAGCACAGCAAACGTCTGTAACACTACCACGTAAGGGCTGGGGTTGCAGCTCAGTGGTACATTATGTCTTACATGCTCAAGGCTTAAACTCAGAACCCGGCACTCACAGCAACAATGATCTTTTTTAGTGTTGTGACTAGTGGGCTGGAGAGATGGCTCAGCAGATAAAAGCACTGACTGCTTTCCCAGAGGTCCTGAGTTCAATTCCCAGCAACCACATGGTGGCTCACAACCATCTGTAATGGGATCTGATGCCCTTTTCTGGTGTGTCTGAATATACTCATTAATATAAAATGAGTAAATAAATCTCTTTTTTTAAAAAAAAAAGTATTGTGATTAGAACATAACCCATAGATAGGTGCTACCATGAATATTTCATGGTTGTTAAAACAAATCACTGAAGATGGAGGCAGTGAGATGAACACTGAAGTCTTGCTGACAAAGCCATTCTAACTCCATTTTGTTTTCAAGTCAGACTATTCAACAAACGCTTTTCTAAAAGGATTTATTTATTTTATGTATATAAGTATTCTATCTGCATGTACAACTTTATACTAGAAGGCATCAGATCTCATTACAGATGGCTGTGAGCCACCATGTGGTTGCTGGGATCTGAACTCAGGACCTCTGGAAGAGCAGCCAGTGCTCTTAACCGCTGAGCCATCTCTCCAGCCTCTCTACAAACCTTTCAAGCTCAAATGTGCAGTCGTCATCCATGTTTTTGTCCCTTAGCCCCTGCGTTCAGCTGGCATCACATCCCCGTTTTCATCTCACCACACCCCGACCAGGCACATCAGTCTTTATCTTCTACCTTTGCTCCTGCCCTGCCATCTTGCCACCTCTGACCTAAGTGACTCTGTCGCCTCTCTCCTGATTGATGACAGCAGCTTGCTGGTGGGCATTAGGGCCTCCATGACAGGAATTACTCATTGTCAGGATCAGCCAGGGCACAGCCATATGTCCATTTCATCTAACAGGATGGTTTCTATTCTTTGTTGTTGTTGTTGTTGCTGCTGTTTTGTTTTGTTTTGTTTTGTTTTGTTTTGTTTTGTTTTAACCTTGCGCCACCATTTACAAGTCACACGCTTTCTCAAGCATGATATGTTCAGCCTCTTGAGGAATTGCAGGGCCTGCGAATAATGAAGCTGGCAATATCACCCCACAAAAACAACAGTTAAACCCATGTGGCTACTCCCACTCCACCAAGGGCACACATTTCAGTTTGCTTCTGTCTTCACCTCTTTAAAAGCTAAATAGAAATGTTTGAGAAGGGCCGGTAAGGTTGCTCCATGGTAAATTCACCTGCTGTGCAAATCTGATAACATGAGTTCAATTCCTGTAACCAAGAGGAAAAAAAAGTCAAGGTCTCAAAGGTCCTCTGACCTCTGTATGCACATTGTAGCATCTGTGGGCCCACACGTGCATAGACACACACACATACACACACATGCACCCCACACACACAAATGCATATACACACATGCACACACATGTAAACACACATATGCATATACATATTCACACATGCACACACACTGCACACATCAATACACATGCATACACACATGCACACACATATACAAACATATGTGCACACAGATGCACACATATATGCACACAGAGCATATTCTTTTTATCCCTACCTCTTCACATTCTTTTTCGTTTTTAAGAAAGAATCTCCTGTAGCCCAGGCTAGACTGCAACTCACCATGGAGTCAAGGATAACCTTGGTTCCTGATCTTCCTGCCTCCACCACCCAAATCCTGGACTTACAGGCAATCACCACAATGCTTGGGTTTACTTTGCAAACACAATAGCTCACTGAACCTCCTACTTTTTACCTTATTGTTTTCTCTAAGCAATATCTTGGAGATTATTTTATGAGTGCCTGTACAAAAAAGAACTTCCTCATGATTTATAGCCAGAAAGAATTCCATCGTGTGGCTATACCATGGTCTATTTAATCCAACATCCTATTGGAAGACTTTAAGCATACCTCTAGTCATTTGATGCTGTAAGCATTATATTGACACATAATCTGTCATAAACAAATAGTACCTCATTATATTGCTATAATTGTATACATGTACACATACAGATAAGAATAAATGCTAGAATTTGAATTGTAGGGTCAAATAGTTTATGCTAGAATGAAGTTTTCAATTGTAAAATATATCTCAATTGTAAAAAATAGCTCTGGTTATGTGCACAGGCCATCAGCTGAGTCCTGTTGCTATTTTGCCCCTCTTTCACTATACAATAAGTGCCATCAGGAGTATTTTTTACTTGCTCGTACATCTTTGGCATCTAGCATCATGTGATACAAGTAGCTGCTGAAGGGGAGAAAGGATGAGTAGAATGGAGACCTGAATGGAGACTAAGGCCTGGATATAATGACCTTAGATGGGCCTTGAGCACCCAAAGTCACTGATTCAAGTGCTGGGGTGGGGGGAGGTGGCTAGAAAGATCACTCAGTAGTGAACTGTTGCTTTTGCAAAGAACAAGGCTTGGCTTCCTAGTACCCACCTGGCAGCTTATAGTCATCTGTAACTGGAGTTCCAAGGGACCTGAGGCCTTCTTCTGGCTTCTCCAGTCACCAGACAGGCATGTAGTACATAGACACTCAAGTAAGCATGTCATTCCCCCAAACCCACATGGTAGATGAACAAAACTCACACACTCACACGCAACACATGTGCCCACATACAAGCGTGGAGGCAGAATTCGTATGCCCCCTCCTCCTATACACAAAAAAGAAAAAAATGTAATAAAAATTAAAAAAATATTTGTAAAGAAAGAGTCACCAGGCTCTTAGAAAGTATCCAATGTCTACCAGAAGGAAAATAGAAAAAGCAAGTTCACCCTAGTGTTGGGCCATAGGCGAGTGAGTGTGCCTGGTTCAGGAATAGACAACCATGTTAGGTCCACTGCCCTTGTCAGGCTAGGGAAGGACTGAGTAGTGGAATTCAGCTCTTCTCCACTCCAAGAAAGGAAAAGGCTGAGCTGTCAAAGGAAAGGATGTTCCATCAGGAAGAAGGCAACCAAGCCTGGGGCTCCAGCTTTAGCTTGATCCATATCTGTTCTTCTGTCCCACAGAACCAGTTGACAAATAGCTATCTTTCTTCTTCAGATATCCCTTCCTTCTCCTCCCCACAGCTTCAGAAGTCTTCGGGTCACCATTATCTTAGCAAATCAGTAAACAAGATGAACAAGTTCCTGATGCCAATATTGAGACCTGTGTCCTTTTTGGAAAGGGAAGCCATAGGTGTGCCCTTCATTAAATGTGTGGGATCTGTTAGTCCACAAAAGCAAGGTGTTGGAAATACAGAGAGAGTGTACCTAGGGTCTGGGAACCTCTTCCTTCCCACATCAACAGGTTTGGAAGGCAGGAGGACAAGAAAAAGAGAAAAATGAAGTAGGTGGAAGAGACTCGCTCACTCGGAACCCCACAGAGGTAAATGCAGCTGGAAAGATGGCAGGAGAGCCAGGAGGCAGGCTTTCTACCTTCTGGTTCAGGAGAAGGAGCAGAAAGGAAGGGAGCGAGTAGAAGAGAAGGGGACAGGAGAGGAAGGTATATACATGTGAAGATGTACAGTGTTCCGGGGCACCTTCCTTCCAGACTAGAGAATAGCAGGCCTAAATCCCCTGAGCCTCCTCATGGCAAAGGGACATTTTCAGAGAGGACCACAGATCCACAAGAGTCTACTCCCCCACCCCCTGCCCCTCCCCCCAGGGAGGTTGTAGACACAGTTTGTGGGCAGGCAGACCAAAGAGGCCTTTCGGCTATGGTTTGCCCTGGTATGTGAAAAATTTGTCCACTTAGATAGTTGGCAAACATTTTAGAGGCGAAATGGAATTTATTAACAGAAAATATTTGTGAAGGATTGTGCTCTACCCCCCCCTTTTCTTCTTTTCTTTCATCTCTTTCCCATGGTGGAGGACTTCATTAACAAGGTTCTTTCATCCTGGCTGGCAGCTCAGGTCATTAAGCCTGGCTTGAAAGAAGTGGGAGATGGCTTTAGGGAGAATGCCACTCCCTGTGAGTCTCTCTTCTAAACGTGAGTGTCAACTTCCTGCTTTTTGGGGGTGGGGGGAACCTAGAGAGAAAGGGAATTTGTCTTCCCAACAGAATTTGTGCTGATCACCGTGGGTAGGTTTGGGGGCTACCGTTCAGACCCACAGACCTGGGTCTGAATCTACAAACCCATTATTTGTCAGAAGTGTGGCTTTCATCCTTTTCCGTCTTCTGTGTCTGTAGGAGTCACATGGTAAGGATTGGATGCGGCAATGTATGCTCAGTTTCTAGTATCTGATCTGTCCCAGATGAAATGTCAGTGGATCTCAGTCCCGCTCCTTCTGACTAAGCCTAGTGATCGCCCACTCAGAGGTTGCTCATCTGGGGATTAAGATGAGGCGGCTTCGGGCAACAATTAGTGAAGGGAAGGGGAAACCCAGCATCTGTGAGGCCTATAGTTAAGCAAAAATAGATGACGTCCCCTGGGGTTTACTGAGGATCGAAAGGTCTGTATGTGGAACCAAGGAGAACTTATTAACCTTCATTACTCTTCTACTGTCATCCCTACAACTGGGGACAAAGCTAGATGGTGACTGTACCAGTACTGGATCCAGTGGACTTTCTAGGCTTTTGAGACTCCTGCATCATTTCACAGGAAGGGTACAATCGTTTTAAGAACTGAGTGGGCTTTAGAGACTGGCTTTTCTAAACCTCACTTTGTAGTAGAGAAAAGGTAACCATGAAAGAAAGGTCAAGGCATGGTACAAAACAGTGGATCCCCCATTTACGTAACTGACCATAGGTACTGGGTCACATTAAGCGCATCCCTGAGACGCTGAAATGTGTCAGCTGCTAGAACAAGACTTTAGAAGAAGCCAATGCCGTGCTTTGTGTGGAGATGCATAGAGAAGGGGCCCGTGCATCTCCACACAAAGGAAGGAGTCAGAAGATACTTGCAGTGAGCTGGAAAAGCCCAGATTCCATTTTTCCCCCTCTGGGCAGCTGTGCACACTGGGTACAGCTGTACCAGTTCTTAATAGTGGCAAACACTTGCCTTGGAAAATAACTGCTACCTTGCACCTTGCTAGTCTCTCAATCACCTACTCCTTCCTGGCAGGGGCAGATTTCATCCCATTCAGCAACTCAAAAGTTAATGTTTGCATCCACTGGGCCTCTGGGAGACACTCCTGCAGAATCAGCTATCTATTCAGATCAGTAGAGGACCAGACTCACCCTGTTTTAAAAAAAAATAGTTTAAATGTTACCCCCAGATGAAGTTACCCCCAATGGAATGAGGCACGTAAACAGAGCTATGTGGGTTCATGTGAGGTGACTTCCCCTGGAAAATGATCAGGCAAAGAAGACCTGAAGGGTGAGTACATTTTAGTGGCCAGGAGAATGAGGGTTTGGGCAAAAGCTCTGATTAGGGAGCAATCCTCCTGATAATGGCCTTCCCTGATAATGGACTTTGTGGAGAGGTCTAGCACCCACTCCAGTTCCTGATCTGTCTGATTCTGTGTAGCCAGTGGTGGCCACCCTCTCCTCGATGCTCGTGGCAGGGCTGTGCTCCAGGTACTGGAGAATGCAGGTCAGAAGAGGTTCTGATGGAGTTTGGGTCGACTCAGAACCCCTTGCCCTGAAGCAGTCCCAGAGGTCTTCCAGACAGGATCAACTTGAGACCTGGAAGAGGAGACCTTTGTCATATGCCTCCATTTCTCGTGATCTGGTTCCTGGCAGTCATCTCATGACTCCTATTCAAACAGAGAAAGAGCCATTTAAGGCAAGGAGGGAGGGAGGACACAGTCACCAAGCCTACCCTCCTCCCTGTGCATTGACAGGGAAAGCCTAGGGCCACACCGGGGCTGAACAGGATAGATCTCACTTTGGGGCACCATTCTTATTAGCTGTCTGACCTTGGACATGCTATTAAGCTGCTTGGGTCCCACTTTGTCATTTATGGCCTAAGGTCATCTTAACTCATACTCCTTGTTAGGATGAAATGTGGTCATGTACGGATGACATCTCTCCAGGTGACCGTTGCTAATTCTCTCTTCTTCCCTCATCTTATTATATTTTGACGATGAGACAAAAGCTGTCTCTCATGACATTAAACTATTTATAAGCCAAGTTTAGGAGCCTTTTCTGCTATCTACGTACATATTCCCATGTCTTTTCCTGATCTCTTCTTCCTTTAGATTCTCCATCCCTGTTTCTATCCTGGGAATAAACGTTAAGAGATGCCCAGGTAACAAGGAAAGCCAACATTCTGAAGGCTTCGCACGTTCTGAAATTCCTTGCTATGTTAACAAGAATCAGCATGAGATGGCTTGACCCAGAGGGTGCATGCCTGCAACCTCAGCACTGCAGTTACTAAGGAAGGCAGTTCTCGTGCCCAAGGCCAACCTGCACTTCAGAGCAAGAGCTTGCTTCAAAAGAACAGGGCTGGGCTGTGGAAGACGGCTTGGCATTTGCTGTACCAACTGGTGACTCATGTCTGAGAACCAGATCCCACTTGGGTGGAGGAGAGAACTGACCAACTCCCAAAGTTGTTCTCTGACCGCCACATGTATGTCATAGCATGTGTACTGACTGGTTTTGCGTGTCAACTTGACACAGGCTGGAGTTGTCACAGAGAAAGGAGCTTCAGTTGGGGAAGTGTTTCCATGAGATCCAGCTGTGGGGTATTTTCTCAATTAGTGATGGGGGGGGGGCATTGTGGGTGGTGCCATCCCTGGGCTGGAAGTCTTGTGTTCTATAAAAAAAGCAAGCTGAGCAAGTTAGGGGAAGCAAACCAGAAAGAAACATCCCTCCATGGCCTCTGCATCAGCTCCTGTATCCTGACCTCTTTTGGTGATGAACAGCAATTTGGAAGTATAAGCTAAGTAAACCCTTTCCTCCCCAACTTGCTTCTAGGTCATGATGTTTGTACAGGAATAGAAACTCTGACTAAGACAGCATTTGTATGCCCAGACTCACACACCTACTCCCACAAACACGCTGCTGCTGCTACTACTACTACTACTACTACTTTACTACTATTACAAATAGTAAATATTATGTGTTTAGTATCACTAAGTAACTAATAAATTGAAAGCATTAAAAAAAACAGCAAAAACACTCAGAAATGTAAAAGTTTATGTATGTGTGTATGTGTCTGTGTATAAAATACATGTGCATATCACAATCTAAATGTGAAATGAACTCTGCTAAACAAATAAGTAAATGAGTAAGTTATGCTAGAACACTATAAAGAATTCTATATATGCTATTGAAGTATAAAGTCATTAAAAATTAGGCTTGGGAAGGTGTTTATTAAGAGAAAAAATGCCTAAAATATAAAGAAAGGACCGTGAAAAGTCAAGGCTCAGACTGTACTCATGACAGGATCTTAAACACACAGCAGATGTTTGAATACAGATGAAAGGCTGGAAGGAAATTCATCCGAATGTGAAATCTGATGAACCATGAACATTGGTGTTGGAAGCTGTTCAATCTGTGTCCACCAGAGAAAAATTAGAAAATGCAGAGCGACATAAACAGAAAGAGTTAAAGAGGTGAATGGCTAGTTTCTCAGTAATACATATACACACACATGCCCGTGCGCACTTGCGTGCGAGCACACACACACCACTTAGTAATTATACTGGTTAGTTCCCTATGACCTTTTGATCACTAGCAATGTCAGCAGACCATCCTACACACATACACACCACACACACACACACACACACACACACACACAGCTGCGCGTGCACATACATACTCCCTGAAATTCCACTTACATATGTGGTGAGAGGAAGCTTGAAAGAGACTGAGGCTACAATCTCTGAGGTTTCTGCTTTAAAAACCGAACAAGGAAAACCCAGGAGGAGAGAGTTGTGAGGGAGAAGTAGACTGAGAAGGGAGGGTAAGGGGGCTGCTTAGCCTTCGTCGCTTTCATTCAGAAGATGGAGAGGTTTGTGCACTTGTTTGTTAGAGAAAGATAACTTTACAGGATAGCTGAGTTAGGGCTGTTTTAACGAAATGTCGGTACCATCTACAGGCCTAGAGGAACCCTAGGTTCTCCTCAGCCAGGAACTCCAGGTTTCTATTACAGCCACAAATCATCCGGAGACCTAGAGATAAAGGGCGCAACAGCCATCTACTGAGCACGTGGATCTGAAACCTGGGCTGGGCGGTGGAATAAGTGAATGGTTTATCTCTGCTCCATGCCCTGCCAGCTGGGGCACTTGACTGGGGGTGGGGTACAGGATGGCTGCTCTCAGAGCTGGCATCGTGATACCAAGGATGGCCAAGTGCCTGGCCAGGCCTGTGGACTTGGAGAGTCGGTCCCTCTCCACATTGGCCTTTCCTCCCCATGGGCTGCCTTGGCTTTCTCTCGATGCTGTGGCTAGATTCCAAGAGTGTCTCAAGAGACAGGAAGTGGGAGCTGCCAGTTCTGGAGGCCTGGGTCCAAAGGCTGGCACAGGACCTCTTCTACTGTATTCATTCGTCAAGGAATCTCAAGGCCAGGTTCAAATGGAGCGGAGATGACTCGCACATCTCAGGGAAAGGAGAGTCAAGGAACTGGGAGGTTATATTAACTACTTTTCTAATTGTCGGGACCAAATACCGGAGAAGAAGCTCTGTCAGGGGAAATAAGTTTATTTGAGTCGCAGCCTATCCAGTCCACCCTAGCAAGGAAGCATGGTAACATTATCAGCTCCTGTCTGGCGATAGGAGGTGATGGGTAGGCTCACATCTTGTAGGATCAGAAGGTGGAGAACAGGGACACTGAGGTTCAGGTGGACTTTCCTTAGTCCTTTGTTATTCAGCTAGAGACCTCAGTGTATGACCCGGATTTAAGCCAAGCCTTCCCTCTTCACTTAATCCTGCTGGAAGCACCCTGGCAGAGACACCCACCTCACTAATGCCCTATATTGTTTCTTAATTCAATCAGGTTGACAAAATTCATCATCGCGGGAGCTGTGTTTTGAAAGTGCCTGAAAGTGACAGGTAAGGCCAGTGCTGGGACGTTGTTCTGGGTCATGCTGTTCACACTACGGGACTTGACATGAAGAATTGTGGCAGCAAAACATCACATCATATCTACCAAGCAGTGTCCTCGGAGTCAGGGGGTAGGGAAGAAGTGTGCAGTTTTTCTCTTTGGTCTACCTCCCCAGTTCCTATAACATGACTTCATCCAGTCTATTTGGCTCCTTCTAGACCTCTTCTGAGCCTAAACTCTGAGCAAGCCCAGTTCCCAAAGATCCCCAGGCCTGTGTGTGCTAATGGAAACTCCAGTCACTTCTTAGAACGACTTCTGGCTGAACCCCAGGACACAGCTCTCAGGACGGTGGGATGTCAGCCCCCTAGACAAGTCATCTTGTTCAGTTCTCCCAACCTTCCTTGGAGGTACATGTTTGCTCAGAAGGCTGTGGGTCCTAAGTTTGTGGGGACCCCCGGAGTGTGTGATTCTATAGCCCCTTTATTTTAAGGAGCTGAGCAGTTTTCAGCTCAGCAGCTACTGAATGGACTGTATTGTCTGATCAAGGAAAATGTCCACCCTTCAGCTCCGATCCTTGATAAGGACCGACCACAAAGCCACACACTTGCTCATGTACTGATTCCTCTATTTCTCCTCTTTCTAAGGCTCCAGGAAGGCTGTAGATTCTAAGGCCACGGCATATTCACATCTCAGAGGAGAGAGAGAGAAATAAGTCCTGTAAGAAAGCCTATTACTTAAGCTCTTCTGGCTTCTGGGCTCTTCAGTCCTCTCTTCCATGAAAGCAAAGACTGAGATGACACATGAACTTGAACCTGAGGAAAAAAAAAAAGAGAGAAAAGTGCCACCTTTAAAAATGCTGACAGCCTGTATCAGTTCTAACGCAATGCCTAGCAACCTTTGTTTTCTAGAGTAAGGGCCCTGCGGAATCTAGGCCAAGGGTACTGAGAGTGCCGGGGGTAGAATTTCTCCACCACATCACATCTCTTCCTCTACAACGGAAAGACCAAGAGGTAGGCCCATCACCAGGAGTGGCCAGGTAGAGCTTAGGCTTTGACCTGTCAATCAAGTTCCAGCATGATGGGCAGAAGCTTCTTAGCTGCATTCATAAACATCAGGCCTTGTATTCCCCTGGCTGAAATACGAAAAGAATTTGGGAAGAATTGGTGCTTAAGACAAAAATTACCTTCCTTTCTAATGTTGCGAATCTGAGACAGATATCCCATCTATTTCATAGGAGCTTCCACCAACTTTCTTTCCAGCTATTTTCCCATTTCTTTTCTGTATTTCCTCCTCTACGCATCTTCCTCTCCTGTGTCTGGTCCCATCGCCGCATCTGCATCCAATCTAATACAACAGGCTTAGAACTGCAGTCTAACACAGTTGGGAGTCTTCCTTTTGAGCTCATGGGACATTTCTCACATCTGAAAATCTAGATAAGGCATGTGTATTTATAATACTTGCATTCTGTTTCTAGAATCTATTTCATGGTCTTATCCATTTGGTTATAATATGATCTCATGCAAGGTTATGCACTATATTAATTCATTTTCTACTATGGCAACAAATATCTTAGGTAAATCCACTTATGAAGGGGATTAGGTAAGCTGGGCTCACAGTCTTGGAGTTCTCAGCCCATAATCAGTTGGACTAATGCTTTGGGTTGAGAGGTGAGGTAGGGCATCCTGGTGAGGCATTGAAGCTAAGGAAGCTACTTTGTAGGAAACTTGGAAGCCAAAGAAAGAGTTGGTAACAGAAACCCAGTGTCACCTTTCAGGACATGTCTCTAGTGTCATCCACTAGATTTCTTGAAGGTTTCACCATCTCCCAACAGTGTCACAGGATTCAGATTAAGCCTTTAACACATGAGCCTTTGGGAAACATTTACCCAAAGTAGTAGGCACCAGTCCTGAGACTCTGCCACCTACCAATGGCTCCACATTGCAGCATCAGACATGCCCAGGCCACCTCCTACCAAGCAACATGTTAGAACTCCTCTTGCAGAGAAATAAACAGGACATTCTCAAAGGGCCACAAATCATGCAACTTGCTCTAGAGACCATCCATTTGAGATGTAAGCATTCAGGGTGTGATGAAAGCTAACGTAGAAGATGCCCTGCTAAGATCCTCTGCTAAGATGCTAAGATGGCTCAGAGGATAAAATCACTTGCTGTGTAAGCCTGATGACCTGAACTTGATCCCCAGAATCCACTTATAGGTCAAAGGAGAAAACTGACTCCACAAAGTTTTCCTCTGACCTCCACATGCATGTCATAGTGTGTGCTTGCCCACACATTAATAGAGTGCTCTCTCTCTAACATACAGAGATACACACAGAGAAATACACACAGACACCCACACCCACCCACACACTCCTCCCCACACACCACATGTAATAAATAAATAAATAAATAAATAAATAAATAAATAAATAATTTAAATAAGCACAGAGGATTTTATTCTAACAATGGTCCTAAACACACCTCCTCTTCACATCTCTGACTCAGTCAATGCATTCATGACGACCCTGCAATACCTCTTGGAGCAGAGACACAGACTAGTGAATAACATCAGGCTGCAGTTGTAAATTCTGCTTAAGTCATGTAGCAACAAGAGATACAAGAACACTTTCCTGGGTTTTCCATTCTTCCTCTACAAAAGAGACAGAAGCATTCATCCAGGATTGCCACTTTATTGAAAAGACAACAGCTAGCAGAATATAATAAACTACCAAATAGATGCTGTATTGGAATTAAGCAACCCAAACCCGCAAGGGCATATAGGGGACCATTCTGAGTTTGAAGACTTCCCAGGGAAGATGGGATTCCAGAGCCTGGGAAACTGGAGCAGAACTGAAGCTGACATTTCAGGCCCAAGCCCTGGGGGAGGATGCAGGCTGACGTGCTTATAGGAGTCCAGGAAGACAAGACAAGACTGGCCTAGGAGGAAAACCCCGGAGTGAAGCAAAACAGTGCAAAATGATGTGACAAAGAAGGGACAAGAGAGGGGCAGAGGGTGTGTGTGCATGCGCAAAAGCTGGGTAGAGAGGGTGCTGGGTGTGTGGACGCTAGAAAGCCGGGTAGAGCATGCTGGCCATGATTTCCCTGAAATGTGGCTAGTGGGAGGCCCTGATAGTATGAAACTGGAGTCCCATGTCTAAAGGACTCCCCTCCCACAGTCACAAGGCAGGCCAAAGGCAGTAGTGGGCTAGTCACCCACAGCAAAGACAATAGTATGGTTCACCAAAGGCCAGGTAAAGGGGATACAGCAAATAGGAATCAAGAATGCTTCCTGGTTTCTGGCTTTTGTCACGATAGTGAGGGAACAGCATTGGCAGCACTGGAGAGTGGCAAGTTAGAGAGGAAGAACCCGAAGAAGAAAGGCATTCGGTCTGTTTTAGACAAGCTCATGTTAAGTTGCTGGGACCAGCATTGCCCGTGCCAAGCAGATGAGAGTGCACACCTCTGAGGGAGCCTGGCTCATCTTGTATTTAATTTCACCTGGACTTCTCACTATATTCAAGTGTCATGTTTCCTAAGACCTTGATGAATTCTCATAACTAAGCCTTGCTGGAGGTGGAGAGTCGTGCAAGCTCTCCAGATGAAGCCATGACTGAACTAACTACCAGTCACCTGTAGTTTCCCTAAGTTTAACTTGGACCCCTGAAACCATCAGAAGTTCTCCAAATATTGGACTCAGACTCCTCCATTTGGGTGAACAGTTCTATTTTGGTTTCCTTTGTTTGAGATAGAATTTCACTATGAATCCAAGCTGTCCACCTCTGAGCCTCCTGACTCCGCCTCCCAAGTGCTGGGATTGCAGTCACCAGCTACCACTATCCAGCTACTTCCAACGTCCTTTTGTAGAGGAAAAATGAAAGTTTCTGAAGGGATTGAACTCCATATGCAACAAAGACTTAAAGGGAATCAGTATGACAGAGTTGTTGGGCCCAAAGATCCCATACAGATTTCTTTGTATGCTCCTAGGAATCTCTTGGCCTGGGTTGTACGAATTGTTACAGACTCTCCTGGTCGGTGTCCTTCTCCTTCCTTTAAGGTGTTCTTTGATGAACCGTCAGAGGTCACAGACCAGTCTCCTTACTCATGAATTCTGCTTCCAAGGAAGCCTTACCCTTATCCGGTGTTGCAGTTTAGCAGGAATTTGGTTGGAAGGGTTGTGTGGGTTTCTGGGCATCAGAATAGCAAGCAGGCTTAGAGGCAGCCAGCGTCAGGGACTGAGGAAGGAAGTTCCAGATGGAAGCAGCGGAGTGTGAAGATGCTTGACTGTAGGCCAGCCCTGCGATGGGGGAGAAGTGTAGGGGTTTGGAATGTCCCTAAAAGGCTCCAGACTAGTGGGGAAGCTGCAGAAAGCTAAGCATATCGGCACGCAGACCCAAAGGAACGTCTGGTATTTAGCTCCTATGCTAATAGGATTTAGGGAATTATAGACTCCCAGGATTGAAAACACCCTTACCCTAAAAATATCTTATCTACCATCCAGCTCCCGAGAAGATCACCAAAGCATTGTCCTTGGACAGGGATGGCAATCGGACACAAGTCCTGTGGGACTTTCTTTGAGTCCTCAATACTTATCCCGATTTCAATGCAATGTTAAGAAGGAATGGAAATCTGTCTTCAGACTTTTCTGGATAATTTAAAGGAAACAGAAAAACACAAAGGAAATGGTTCACCAGGCAGTGGTGGCACGCCCCTTTAATTCCAGCACTTGGGAGGCAGAGGCAGGCAGATTTCTAAGTTTGAGGACAGCCATGTCTACAAAGTGAGTTCCAGGACAGCCAGGGCTACACAGAGAAACCCTGTCTCGAATCCTCCCTCCCCCAAAAGGAAATGGTTCTATTAATAAAAAAAATGGAACTAGGGAACTAAAAGGACTATTTTTAGGAGCTAGAGATAGTGTACATGCATAGTCTCAGTATTTTGATGAGTCTTGGGTTCTTTATGGAACAGACAACATTGAGCCTTGGCTTCCTCATCTATAAAATGGGAAGATTGTTCCCTACCTCACCCGTGTTAACATTACAAAGAATAAATCCCTTTGAGACATCAAAACCCACACATTGAAAGCATCTGTGGCAAGCTACAAGAAGTTGCCCTACAAAAGGGAAGGTGGGAGTGAGGGCTCTTTACCCTTAGATCATCTGTAAGGCCGAGCTGTCTGTAACACACACACACACACACACACACACACACACACACACACACACACACACACACACACACACACACGCCGTATAGTTTGGGGGTTGTTTTGATTTGTGCGGTTTCTTTGTTTCTTTTTCTTTTTCGTGGCACTCTCCCCTTTTCACACAGCAATCTCCATCCTTTCTGCCAGAAGCTCCTTCCTTCCAGCACTTGGTGACCCAAGCACCAAGACCACCCCTTGCCAGCCTCCATCAGAGGCCCCGAGCATCAGGGATACACTTCTGCAAGAGACACGTCAACCCAGAGGTTTCAGCTGCAGCCCTAGGGATCCCTGAAGTTCTACAGAGGAGAATTAGTGAGACACTGAAGGAAACCAGCGATGCTTGAGGTCTCCCAGCCCTGTCTCAGCCAGAATGGCTGGGATACTACTGTAATTGAATACGGGTACCCTATATACTTTTGTTTATAGAAAGGGTTCTGTGTCACTAAAACGTTTATAAAACATGTGTCTGTACTAATAAATTTTATAATGGAAACAAAGCCTGGAGAGGAAAAATTAATCATATTTAAGCCTTCTTTGGAGTCAAATATCAAATCCAGCAAAAGAATTCTACTGGGAAAGGCGCCCGTGCTATTGACCCTAAGCTAATGAAACATGCACAGGGTTCCATCTACCCTCGTGGTCTTCTTACTGTTCCTTTCTTCCACCTCCTCCAGTCACTTGATTCCTAATACTGCTAAGATAGGTGGAGATGCTGGTACTTAGGAGAACATCCTCTGTAAGGTCCCTCAGACTCTCCTCTAGCTCTGTTTTGTGTATCTGCCATGCTTGGTACACTATACTGATGTATAACTAGACCATGACCACCCAGGGGACCGGTATCCATCATCAATCTGTGTGACCCAAGTTAAACTGTTAAACATGGTGTCATGATAATTCACCGAGCTCAACAGACACATTCATAGATGAGGAGGAGGAGGAGGAAAAAGAGGAGAGAGCACATGAAAGCAAGAATTCTCTGGTCTCTCTTCTCTAAGTAAGCCAACAATCCTTTTACAGTTTTTCCTTCAGGTAACAAAGAGCTAAGCTGTAAATTCTCTCTTGGGGGAAAGCTGGGCAAGATGTACTTGAGAACATTAACACACACACACACACACACACAAAAAAAAAAAAAAAACTGGGTTGGCATTGGAGAGGAGAAAGCCAATATATTTAGCCACCCATGGCATGCCAAGGCCTTATTGAGACAGAAATAGGCACTGTAGGAGGAATCTCAATTAAATATTTTTCTAAGCAGTCAGTTCTGGGCTTTGCCTGAACATGGATATAGAACTGGGGGTGACGCTCAGGACAGAAAACCCGAGGATTTGAATGTGGCTTCCAAATCATCCCAGGACTTAGCTGCTGGCAATGTAAATTCAATGACCCCAGAACCGGGGACAATGATGGTGTTTTACTTTCCAATGTCCAAAGGCCAGGACATCCTTGCAGGTACTTCCCAGGACCTCCTGCTAGAGAGAGCAGCTTCTCTCCTTGAACACAGAGGATTTGGGGCGGCGCCATCTCTCTGAAATATCCTTAGGGCCACTACACAGCCATGTCCATTAGGCAACAATCCGTGAGAATTCTGCCACTTCTAGGAAGTTCCCTGGAATTATTTGAGGGAAAATGATGATGCTTTGGGCAGGGAACCATGACCCCACATTCCACTTATCTTTCCTCTGTTGCAATATGCAGCATCTTGGTCCAGAGGCACTGGTGGGGATGAGGACAGGTTCTCACACCAGGCAGGGTGAGGATGGAAGGGAACTTGGTAGTGGTGCGGGTGGTCTCGTCTTGCTCTTCTGCCATCATCTGCACACGTGAAGGATCGCAGATGTCCCCTTTCCCCATGTTTGGGCTTATATTGTTCTAGAAACGGCTTTTCACACTTACAATTGTGTCATCAAAATCCACACGTAACTGGATATTCTTTGACACGGTGAACTTTTAACATCTGTAGTGGACAGCCTCGTTTGGGAGTCCCATCTTCGACAGCCACTCTCTAGAAGGCAAGCATGTAGATAGGTTCTTGTTGTTACCATATTGAACACCCTCGGGGTGAGGGGCTGCGCTCCTTTCCAAGAGGCAGCATTGCCTGCTGGGTAAGAGCAAAGCCTGGCTCTTCCATTTCAGTCTCCAGAGTCAGCGGTCACTAGTCCTTAGACTTAGCTCAGATGACATAGCTCATGGCCCTTTTGAAGAAAGGATACTTTACGGAGTTGTTTTAAAGACTAAATAGGGTAATGAATATAATGTGTTCAAAACAAGGGCATCCTTGACATTGGCCATTGCTTGAGAATGGACCTCCCTAAACTTTCATGGTTGTATTTTCTGAGTCATGTTCTCCTTGAGAAATTTCTGGACCAGCAAGTTTGCACTTCTTATGCCTTTTGAACCACATTGAAATAGCGCCCCAGAATGATCGTGCCTGTCTATATATCCTGAAAGCGATTTGTAAGGACATTGGCTTCCTCGTAGTCTCCGAAAGCCCCCTTTGAAATCCTCAGAGTGTTGGTGTTTGGCAATCTGGAATTCTGTGAAGCAGAAAGCTTAACCCTGCTGGCCCCCTTTTCTGGAATCTCTTCCCGCTTGGCTTTTCTCTCCCTGCTTCCTGGATTCTTGTTCTATGTCTGTGCTATCTAATGCCTTAGTCTTAATGGCTGCTTTCCTCGGAGCAGGTAATGTTGAGACTGCCAAGTCCAGACATCAGTAATCTCTCTTTTCCTCGGTGTCACAGGATTCGTCCAAAGTCCTCGCAGCTTTTCAGTGGACACCTCTGCTTCTGGCTTGTTGCTTGTGTGCTAATTCCATGTGGATAGCCCATCTTGTCAAGTCTCTGTTTCCAAAGCCAAATGAACCCCACCCCACTTACTTAGCCAAGGCTGCCTCATTGCCGAGTCGCCCAGATCCAGACTGGCCTATGGCTAGCTGTGAGGAATTATCTTGATTAGTTGATTAGTGCTCACTGGGAACAGCACCATTCCCGAACAAGTATGTGGGCCTGGGCTGTAGTTAAAAGAAAGAACAGACAAAAGAAAGAGAGAAAGAAAGGGAAAGAAAAGAAAGGAAGGAAGGAAGGAAGGAAGGAAGGAAGGAAGGAAGGAAGAAAGAAAGAAAGAAAGAAAGAAAGAAAGAAAGAAAGAAAGAAAGAAAGAAAGGAAGAAAGAAAGAGGAAGGGGAGGGGAGGGGAGGGGAGGGGAGGGGAGGGGAGGGAAGGGAAGGGAAGGGAAGGGAAGGGAAGGGAAGGGAAGGGAAGGGAAGGGAAGGGAAGGGAAGGGAAGGGAAGGGAAGGGAAGGGAAGGGAAGGGAAGGGGAGAGTCCATGATATCTAAGTTTCTGGCCTGACTTCCCTCAAGAATGGACTGTAAACCATAAAATTAAAGAAACCCTTTCCTCTCCAAGTTGCTTTTGGCCATGGTGTTTACCACAGCAACAGAAAACTGCCTGGGACACCACCCTATTCTGAGTCTTCTCCCCACTTAGGCAAGTGTCTGCTTTCCCTCTTCCTAAAGCCAGTGTGAGAAACTGGAAAGTAACCTTGGACAGCTTCACCAGGATCTCAGCAGTCATTAGACCCAATGTTATTCTTTTTTTTTTTAAGATCTATCTATCTATCTATCTATCTATCTATCTATCTATCTATCTATCTATTTATGTGAGTACAATGTAGCTGACTTCAGACACACCAGAAGAGGGTATCAGATCCCATTACAGATGCTTGTGAACCACCATGTGGTTGCTGGGATTTGAACTCAGGACCTTTGGAAGAGCAGTCAGTGCTCTTAACTGCTGAGCCATCTCTCCAGCCCCCAATGTTATTCGTGCTCAATATCTCCTGTGCTGTCTTCCACTTTCCAGTTCTATTCTGACCTCCATATTCAAACTTTTATCTTGAAGCAAGACCTCAGGCCAACCAGCTCCACCCCCAACCGGAAATCACCTTGATCATGGACCCTCCCATACTCCCAGCATTCTCCTGTTGTATGCATCCCCCAAGACCTCACAGCCTGTGTACAGTCTACTCACACTCCTCAAGGGCATCCAAGGGCTTCATTCCTTAAGACAGCGATTGCTCACTCTGGCAGCATTCCTACAGGTGCCTTGGTCCTCAGGCAAGATTCCATAGAGAACCCAAGAGGCCTGGGCTTTGGCTGCCACTGCAGGTGCACGCCCTTGAGTGAGTGATCTCGTCCCCATGGGTCCCTGTCCGAATGGCAACTGCACTTGTAAGAACCAAGGAGATGTGGGAAGCACTTGTCAACCTGAAGTGGCCGTGCAGATGGGGAGAGGCAAGAGTGCCTAGGGACTACTGGCCTCCCCCTCAGAGGGACTGAATCTCTTCAGTAGCAGCTCTATAGCAGGCAAGCAGGGAATCTCTGGCCCCTTACTGCAGACTGCCAGGCTGCCTTCTCCCAAGGCCTCCTCTTCCATGATAGCCTCACCATGGGTCCACTGAGTCTCCTCACCTTCCACAGTCCCAGTTCTCTTTTAAACTGAAGTCTCTCAAGAAAGAAATACGCCCATGTGTCTCTGAGAGCCAGGCCTCAAGCTTCACTGTCTGGAGCTCTGGAATGCTATATTTTCATCTGGAATTTTAAGGTTGCCCCCCCAGCCCCTTTTCTTGACTCAGCCTTCTAAGGGACTTAAAGGCCAGGTCTGTAAAGGCCAGGCAGGAAAGATTTCAGAAAACAGCTCAGAGCCTAAGCTCCAGAATTAGCCTTGGTGTTAGAATCTGAGCTCTTCAGTAGGCCGTTGATCTGAGGCAAATCGTTTGGCCTTCGAGCTTCAATTTCTTGTCTTTAAAATGAGAAGAAAGATGGGTACCTCATAAGGTTGATCTGGAATGAGGTAAACACTCAAACTGCTTAATACTGTGCAATGGCAGACAGGAGCCAGGGCCTCCTCTGTATGTACAACGGCTTCTGAGGAAACCTGAAGCCGCCAAGCCTAGCTCTTCCGCTCGCTCCCCTGAAGAGGTAGGAGCCTCGAAAGAGCCTGACGTCCAGGGCTGGTACAGCTCTGAGTTACGAATTCCTATCTTCTCTTTTCCTTTTCCTTTTTTTTTTTTTTTTTTTTTTTTTTTGAGACAGGGTCTTGCCATATAGCCCAGGCTGACCTGGAGCTTGCTGTGTAGACCAGGCTGACTCAAATTTGTTGGAATCCTTTGCCTTTGCCTCTCAAAATGCTGGAATAGGTCTGATCCTAAAACATGTCCTTGTCTAAAACGTGGCTGTGCGGAGTGAGCTCTGGGGGCCCATTTTTGTGGGAAATATTACAGGCCTCCTTTCGTAGTGTCCTTGTCTTTCTATGACAAGACTTCCAAGGTCTTCCCCTATTTCTGATTTTCATGAGTGGCTCTGGGGGCCTGTCCACCTCTGCCACTTCCTCCCAAGGTCTTCGCCATCCTTAGGTACAGTTGTGCTGCATCTCCATTCAGATGCAGTTGCTACTCCTTCATCTTCTCAGAGGCTGTTCCTCAGTTTCTAGAAACTTCTGCACTTCTCCAGGCCCCCTCTTTCTTTTGTCCTGCTCAAATTCCTGACTGCAGGGGCCAGGTAGGAAAGCATATTGGTTAGACCCAAGCTGGCGCTTCCTCCGAACCTCCCTTGCCTCTGGCACATTCCTTGTATTTGGGCAGGACCCAGAGAGCTGGAGAATTCCTCTCCCTCCTTAGCGTGGGCCCTCGTGTTGGCATGCCAACAGCCCCAAATATTTAAAGCAATCATGAAAATGAGCTCAGACTCCCATGCCAGAGCCTTGAAAGGAATTAGGCTAAAAACGGGACAAAGGAAGAGGTGAGGCCAAACGGAAAACGCCATGAAAGGCAGTGCCCGGCATGGCTGGGGCCCAGGACTCTCCTCACTGACTCCATTCATTTGTAGCCAGGCACTGTGCTGGGCCCTGCAAAGGCAAAGTTGAATGAATCACTATCCCAGCACTTGACGAGCTCCCTATCTAGCCAGGGACGCCACCGACAACCACGCCGCTGTGCGCTAAGCGTGGACAAGAAGCCATCCGAAGCACAAAGGAAGATCACAGTGAAGCATCTCCCTGGTCTAACTTATGGCAAGTGTGCCCCGCTAGGAACAAAGGATGTGCTGCTGAGAGGCAGAAGATCCCTGGCAGGGGTGAAGGTACCAGAGAGGCACAAGGCAGCTTGGGAGGAGGAGAGTGGCCCTGCGTGAGTGCTCGGGGAAACTGCTAAGACCCGGCCTCTCCATAGGCAGCCTTATGCACACTGAACACACAGAACAGAACATGGAGTGAGACTCAGCTTATGGTCTCTTAAAAACGCTGACAGAGATGGATACTTGGAGTTAGAAGCAAGGTTTTGAAGCAGAAAGCCTTTCTCAGAAGATGGCCCCTGTGCAAGCAAGAAGGGAGTGCGTCAGAACAGTCACCTCCCTACAGGCCTCCAGGCAGCATCCCTGCTGGAAGGGACGTGGGTTTTCTATGTCACAGGAGTGAAGGAAGAGTGTACTTGGCAGGCTGGCTGACTTGGCAGCATCCCAGGTACCCAGCAGAATGCCTGGGGAAGGTGCCAAGGTCAAAGGCAGATGCCTGAGAGTTGTGAGTAAGGGAGCCTCGGGCACCTGCTTACCTAGAGATGAAGGAGACAGGAAGGTCTTTTGCCTGGTTCTGCCAGAGCACATCACCGTCCTTAGGACAGTGTGGCTATGACTTTGGTCTGATCTGGGGTGCTGGGCAGCCACAGGAAGACGAGGGAGCAGAAAGAAAGCAGCTCAAGCTAACTGGTCACCAGGAACTGGCGAAGTTACCTGGTGCTCAGGGGCCTACCCCATGATCACCCCCGACGATTTACTGACTTTTTGTTTTGTTTTGTTTTGTTTTTATTTCTTTAAATGCTTCTAGCTTTGACTGGGCACTCCTGAGCCCAGCTGTGCTAAACTTTACAGGTGTTTACTCCTTACAACAACCTCGAAGAGATCAGAATTCTCCCTAGTCCCGTTTTACAGAGCAAACGATTCCCCCTAGAAAAATCAAGATTTGGGGGGCCATGTGTATTTAATAACAAACAGCAGAGTATAGTGGGCTAAACTGAGTTCCTCACAGAATTCATGGGTTCAACTTCTAACCACTAGCAGCCACAGGATAGTGGTCTTTGGAGCCAGAGACTTAAAAGAAAAAGGTCATTAAGTTCAAGGGCTGACCTTATAAGAAAAATAAAAAATTTGTAACAGAAACAAGTACAGAGAGAGCATGTGAGCACAATGAGTGTGGGGCTGGCACCTACAAGCCAACAGGATGGGCTCCAGGAGTAGCACAGGAGATGGGCAGCCCTGCCACCCTAACCTCGCCCTATCAGCCTTCCACACTATAGAACTGATTTCTGCGTTATAGCCCCACCACCTGCAGCTGAGTGTTCTATTACAAGTGCCTGTGCAGATTATCATGGGAAACAATAGCCAGGAGTACCTTAGAGATAGGAGGTGCAGGTCTGCAGGGAACATAAGGCACCTAGACAGGGTGACTGTCTACCCGAGCCTTACTTTCAGCTGTCAGGAACCAGAGAACCCTGACAATCCTGACTGGATTCTGAGAGAGGAAGGCCCAGGATGGCTTGGAGCCAGACAGCAGTAGTCAGTAGTATCTTCTCTGGCAGGATCAGGGCTTGAAAGCAATGGCTTAAAAACTGGGGTTGAAAGAGATTAAAACTCAAAGCCTAAAGCAAGACAAAGGCATCCTAACCTTTCCACTAACAGTCTTTGTACATTCAACCATCACAAGAAGTGAGGTCAGGGGCAGGCTAATGCTTCCACCTGGCTTGAGAAGTCAGGCAGATGCCCAATAAGAAGCCAGCCCCTTTCTCACACAAAGTGAGCCTTATCCTAGAGGATGAACCATCATGGGAGACATCATTTGGACGGGTCAGTCCGTTAGTCAGCATCCATCACATCTAGTCTCTTGGCCTCCTCCTCAGGCATACGTTAAAAGGAAGAGAAAAAATATCTTGTCATGAGGCTTGACCAAACTAAAACTGGTCTGTCTATTCGGAGTTACTGTGAGAAAGAAGGTAAGTGCCAGGTTACCTTGAGATCTTCAGTCAACATGGAAGTCACCAGCAGTGCAGAGCAGTTGGAGTTCCAGGCCTGAAGATCAGAGGCAAAGGCATCCTGCAACTTTCAGGAATTTGAATTTCTATGGGGAGAACAGACTTCAAACGGGCACTGGCTGCCAGAAGAGACAGCAAAGTAAGTTAAGTAAGTTAAAAAAGTGGGACTGCTGTTCAGGGGAAAAGGACAAAGGAAGGGTTTGCCCTATGGGAGGTGTGAGAGGGGAAGGAGGATCTCACTGAGAAGTACAGAGCTACCTGGGTGTAGGTTCGGTGTGTGAAATACCTATGTGTGCAAGTATATGCTATGGTATGTGTGCCTGAGCACACACTGCATATGTGTGTTCATGTGATGTGGCATGTTTGCACATACGTTTCTGGTGTATGCAGGGGACATGCATGTATGTGTGTTTGCAATATCTGCCATGGCTGTGCATATGGTGTGTGTGTGTGTGTGCGTGTGTGTGTGTACACGTGCAAATGTTCTGGCATTTTTACAGTGTGGATAACTTGGAGAAACATTTCTGATGAGAAGTCAGGCTTACAGCTGTGAGATTGGAGCAAGACGCAGAGGGAAAGAAAGGCGTTCCCTAGGGATGGGGGAGTCGGGATAAGAATCTGGACAAAGACCTGCTGGATGTTTTATCAGAACTGTGGTGTTGAGTTGCAGTACAAGTGCTATCCAAATGCCCCGTGCTGCTACTTCATCATTTCCATGCTTCCAGGAAGCAGGGCTTACCATGTGCACAATGTCCAGCCAAAGGGATACGAACAGAGAGGAAATTGCACTGCAGCCTGCATCATCTGTCTGATCCTCCGGGATATTAGTAGAGACATGTGAGTCTTCACTGTCTAAGCAGTAATGTCTTGATTGCGTCTCAGCAGGAAGTTTAGCTCTACAATGAGGACAGAGGGACAGCTTCCTGTTCTCACCGAGCTCCCTGGACACTCCTAATAAATCTCACTGCTCTCCAGCTGCTGCAAATGGTTCTCATGTGCTGACAGGTTATACAGTTCAAGACAGGACATGGGCAGGCGTTTGAGTCTGGACAGTGGGGCGGTGACGTGATGTGGGTGTTAAGGGACAGGGTCAGGAGCCTCCCTGGCCACCCTTCCCACCCCTCTCCCTTCTGCCCTGCTGAAGTGAGGTGTCTTCATCTTAGGCAAGTCATGCCAACTGTGAAAACCGGAACTTCTTCAGAGGAAGAATCAATAGACCCAGAACTGCTTATCTTGCAGATGGTGAGGAAGAATAACGTATCCCAAAGGAAGTTCCTCACATAGCGGCAGGCACACAAAACACTCCCGACGTCAACAACAGTGATGCTGTGCTTACTCCAGGCCACGAGAAGTCTCCGGCGTCTTAGGTATGGTAACTATTTGAATACTCACAGTCTCATAAATCCAGTCTGTATGACTAATGTCATCTTACAGGGGATGAACCTAAGGCTCTAAGCGCCCCCGGAAGCTTGCCTGTGCTCACAGAGCTGAGCATCTAACAAAGGCAGGTTGGCCTCAGAAACCGAGGAAATACTTGAAAGTTAAGGTATTGGTGGATGAGTGGACAAAGATCCTGGACACCTTCGAGCCTTCGCAGGGACAGAAAGTTACCTAGGCCACCGGAAGGTTGGAAATGCTCATCCCAGCACCACAATGTCCAGAAAACAGAGCTAAACATTGAATGCTACTACACAGTCACACACGTGTCACGGGACCAGAGCCTCTCAGTGCCCAGCACTATTGGACTCTCCTACCACTCTGGCGATTCATCATTCCACAAGAGGTGTATCTGGACGTAAGGAAGGAGCTAAGAACATAAATGCACATTTGACGTGTCCGTGGCCCTGTGTAGAAAATTCTTTCAAAGAGAGGTGGCCTTGTTTTGTTTCCAGGGCATTCCTATTTGTGTGTGTCTGGGGAAGTCATTGGACCTGCCTCTCCCTAATTTTTCCTGAATTCAGATATACAGAAGTCTGGGACAGGGGTGACAACTGTGTGGATCAGGACCTATGCCCGGGCCAGGTGGCCACTTCTGCTTCCCAAGCCCTCCTAACACACTCCACGTCCCAGCTAATACTAATACTGGCTAACGCTGCTCCTACACCTGAACTCTGCACCCCTCACTCCAGGATACAGAGAAGCTTCCCACCCGTCAGGACCAGGAGTCCTCGAAGCGCAAGGATCTCATTGGCAGTTGGTAAAAGTCTGGCTCCTGCGCCAGGCAGGCCAGGATCTCGGCCTTCTCTATGTTTGCTGATTACACCCCTAGCTTCCCTGTCCCCCCCCCCCCGTTTCCAGCCTACCAACCAGGACTCGCAACCGTCCCCTTGTGCCAAGGTCCAATGAGTAAAGCTGGGAATTCACATTCTGGAGGAAATGCTCAGTTTGAGGTGCAGGCTGGTCACAGCAGTGACATGTCTCAGATGCCTTCTGCACCGTGCTTGTCTTCAGGCCACAAAGCACCCCTGTGACAGACTTCCTTAGACAGCATCTACACAGACAAGGTTACTGTATACACAGGAAGACAGCAGCGCAGTGCTACATTGCAAAGCAGGCTACACTGTAGAGCAAGCGGCAACGATTGCCTCCCCTGGCGGTCTTATTCCACAAGCTGTTTTGATTTATGGTGCTTGGGTTGCATCTTATCTCCCTTCCTCAGGAGATACTCATCAGTTGGCCAGGACTGTGTCAAGTTCACCTCTCATTCCCATTGTGCCGGAGCACATACATATTCAAAGTCAGAGTACAAAGTCAAGGTAGGTATGTTAAAATGAGGTAATCAGGAGAGAGAGAGAGAGAGAGAGAGAGAGAGAGAGAGAGAGAGAGAGAGAGAGAGAGAGAGATGGAGTTGGTGGCCCATTCCTTTCATTTCAGCACTTGGGAGACAGAAGAAGGTGGATCCTCTAGTTCAAGGCCATCCTGGTCTACAGAGAGTTCCTGGACAGCCAGGACTAAACAGAGAAACCTTATCCCAATCAATCAATCAATCAATCAACCTAATTAATTAATTTTAAAAGTTCCTTGTAGGGGCTGGAGAGATGGCTCAGTGGTTAAGAACACTGACTGCTCTTCTGGAGGTCCTGAGTTCAAGTCCCAGCAACCACATGGTGACTCACAACCATTCGTAATGAGATCTGATGCTCTCTTCTGGTGTGTTTGAAGACAGCTACAGTGTACTTACATATAATAATAAATAAATCTTTAAAAAAAAAGAACACAGTAAAAAGAAAAAGCAAACACATTTTTTTAAAAGTTGCTTGTAGCAGAGAGCAGGAAGCACAGGTTTTGTTAAAGGCCTATGGTGGCTCCTTTATCAACTTCAACTAGTCCATGTCCAGGGCTTTGTCCTCTCAGTTATGGCACCAAACCCTATGAAGAAGATTCAGTTATCCCTGTGTAGATAGCAGGACCGAGGAGCGGGAGGTTAAGGCACCTATCAAAGTTCAGATGCCAAGTTTGTATGGGAGCTGAAGTTAGAGCCCAGACCTGTCTGACTTCCCCAGTAGGAGCAGGCACCCTTTTCTGATCTGGCCAAGGCCAGTGGTAGGTGTGGTCCCAAACTAAAGTGGGGCTTGCATTTTAAATAGTGAGAACATGTATATCATATACAAGTAGATGAAATTATCTTAGTGTGCATGAACTTCTATTCACATGGCCCCGTTTGTTCATTTATGCCATGGACGTCAGCCTTCATGCTTTGGGAGACAAGCTAGGATGTCTGCAGAGAGACGCCATGTCCCTCAGAGCCTGGGATGTGTGCTCCCAAACTTTGGACAGAAGAGTTTATGCCCCTTGCTGTATGTCACTCGGACACTTACAGACAGACAAACAGGAGGGCCTCACAAGCTTTAAGCTTTTCTTACTTCACGGAAAACTTTCCACTTCCACAAAATGGGTGCTTCTAGAGGGGCACACATGTTCTCCACAGTAGGTCCTGGTGTGGGGATGCAGACTTCTGTACGCATGCTCAACCATCTCTAATTTGCTGCTGTCACTAGTTCCCAAGGGGGTTCTGAAGGCATTGCTGAGGGAAGCCACCAGCCTTTGTAGAGGAGGTACGGCAGGCTGGAGCAAGTCTAGAAGCAAGGGCAAAGGGATTTAGTGCAAGGAGCCGGCTTAGCTTCATGAATTCCTTTGTCCCCTTACTCACGCTTTCCTGCCACATCTTGTTCAGCTGTAGACATGCCCGGGCTCCAGGCAGGGACAGGCAAGCTGGGGATGTTGAAAGCAAAGGACCTCCAGGCTCTGGGCCGTCAATCCAGCCTCCACCCTGACCGCTGGGCAGAGCCCCACCTCAGCAGAGCCCTCCTCACTGTGGTCCTCGGTCTCCTCATATGGAGAGCGAAAGGTTAGCTCAGGTGTTCTGACAGGCACACCTGCTCAGAGCTGGCCTTCTACAGATAAATATATACTGTGCCGATGTGGAACACACTGGGCCTCTCCACTGTCTGTCTTCAGGGTGAGTCCAAAAAGCAGACTCCACCCTTTGTGGCATTCTTTCATCTAGTTAGGGCTTTTAAGGACTCGTGTGTGTCCAGCTCTGTGGAGATACAAAGTAAATGAGAGTAAGGTTGACCTTCCTAAACTGTTTTAGGAGCTACACAGTGACCCCAGGCAAGCCGGGTCCCCAAACAGAGGCTGAGGACTCAGTACAGACTTGCCATGCTCCATGTGACTTCATTTCCATGCTTTCATTAAAGCCTCAAAGCACACCTAGGCCCATTTTACAGATAGGAAAACTGAGACTCTGAAAAGTCACCTGGAGGTCAAATGACTGTTGAGAGTGGAACTAGACTCTCAGTGCTGGTTTTCATTGGTTTCTTAAGTCTTTCCTGGTGAACTGTGTCTTCTAGCATAATGCCATCGGGTACCTGTGTGGCTACAGGACAGAGATGATACCCTTCCTTCCTTCCTTCCTTCCTTCCTTCCTTCCTTCCTTCCTTCCTTCCTTCCTTCCTTCCCTCCTTCCTTTCTTCCTTCCTTCCTTCCCTCCTTCCTTTCCTCCTTCCTTCCTTCCCTCCCTCCCTCCCTCCCTCCCTTTTTTCTTTCTTTCTTTCTTTCTTTCTTTCTTTCTTTCTTTCTTTCTTTCTTTCGATTTTATCTATTTGTTTTATATATGATGTATGACTACACTGTAGCTGTCTTCAGACACACCAGAAGAGAGCATCAGATCTCATTACGGATGGTTGTGAGTCACCATGTGGTTGCTGGGACTTGAACTCAGGACCTCCGGAAGATCAGTCAGTGCTCTTAACTGCTGAGCCCTCTCTCCAGCTCACATTTTTTTTTCATATAAGCCCTTCCACAGCAGCAGAAGGACCACTGAACCTGAAATGAAAACATTCCTCCAGAACCAACACTCTCTAGAAGCCATGAGGGTTTTTTTTTTTGTTTTTTTGTTTTTTTGTTTTTTTTTTGTTTTTGTTTTGTTTTTTCCTTCCCTGAATCTCAGTTTCCCTATTTTAAAACCACAGTGAGGGTCTGGGCTAGTATGATGGTGACGACAGCCAATGTTCACAGTCGTGCTCAGCTGCAGCCCTGCATGACTTCTGCACCCAAGCATAGCACTGAACCATGAACCACAAAGCTCAAAGCAGAAGACAGTATCGCCAGAACCATAAAAATACAGAGAAACCCCAATAGATCCCAGTGGTTGCTCCAAATGGGTACCAACCACTAAGCTGAGTTTTAGAAAAAGATGAAGGTGAGAGATGATGCACGCGGTGGTCCCTTTCTCATCCCATCTTCATGTTGGTCAAGTTCTGTGTAGCCTTCGATTACATGTGAATCTTCAGAGACTCGGGGCGGGGCCAACAAAGCTTGAGGATGGTTGTGGTGGAAAGACAAGATCCAGGCCTTAAGGACGGGAAGGATTTAGACAGCGTTACAGGCAAAGATTCGAAGAAAAACTAAAAGACCTTTTAGGGACTCCGGTGAGGTCACCAGTTAGTTTTGATGGGAATTATGAGGAAGCTAAGGAGAACTAGGGAGCATGGGTATTCTAAACGCTGTCAGGAAGTTTCAAATGTAACTAGCCAAACAGACCTGTAAGCTGTAACCCTAGCACTTGGGAGAGACAAACGCAGATCAGGATTTCAATGCCAGCCTTAGCCACGAAGTAAGTTCAAGGCCAACTAAGGCTGTAAGAAATTATAGTTTTTTTTTTAAAACCAAGACAAATAAAATAAAATGTAAGTTGATATCCTAATAGCAACTCAAATCTCTATTTTTGAGTACTACTAATAAAACAAGGGTTTCTTGTAGAGATATTTGACCCTACCAGAACTCTATAAACAAGTCTATGGATGACCTGGAACATCTTGTAACGCCAGAAAAGAAGGAAGTAATTTTTCAAATCCTCAAAATTATCGTCATTGTGACATCATGGTATATATTTTATTTTATGGTTCTTGGCTCACAACTCCCTCGTTAGGTATGGGAAAAGAAAGTAGGGTTTTTCTTTCCAAGTGTGGGGGGAAGCCCTAATCTGCCCCTCCTTCTTGTCTCAGAGGTGTGTACCGAGAAGTGACCTGACTCGCTGTGTCTGACGGCAGGCCAGAAGAGCCTGAGTGGGAGTCTAGGTGCATGGAACAAATGCAGCACGGGGCTACGGAAACTGCACAGGCAGGGCTGGCCTCTCCACCCAGGCTCCCACAGCCCCTTTGTCCAGTCACATCTCTCCCTGCCCCCATCATACTTACTCAGTGATAGCTTCACCAAGATTCAAGAGCACTGCGCTAGGAAGCTTGGAGGTAGCTAACCATGCAGAGGAACCTAGGGGTGTTCCACAAATGGAAGTCCCCTGTCCTGTCTCCCACCTCTCCCAAAACATCTCCTTACCTGCCCATGGGTCTGACCGGCTCCAGGAAAGATGACTAGGACATAACTGGGCTGGCAGATGCTCAGCTGATGCCTGCTGTGAGCTTCATTGCTTACTCGTTGGTGAGGGGACACTTCACAAATTAGGGGGTCACCCAAGTGATGTGTGTTGTGAGCAGATAGTGGGAGAAACTTGATTGGTTTTTTTTTTTCTACATCTTCATTGTTGTCAAGACAAAGGAAGCCAAGAAACTGTCAAGCCTGAGGAGGCATGGCGAATAAATGTAACATAGCCTCCTGGATGGGAGACGCATATAAAATGACAGAAAATCCGATGCCAGAAAAATAACATGCAGTTCTTTGATAGTTTAACACTAGCCTTTACTGGAAGAAATACATTTTACGGCCTTTTTCCAGGGCAGACATCCAGTTATTTGTGCTTTGCTTTCAACTGTGTATATGCGACAATTACTTACAGATGGGACCCGTGGACAGAAAAGGACTTTGGGAAAAACTAAGGCAATCTGAGTAAAGTATGGATTTTATCACCCCGTGGCGTATCAACGCTGATTCGCTGATTGTTGACACATAGAGCATGCTAATGTAAGAGGTTAGTAATGGAACACTGTGTTCATGGGGGGACACTGGAGAACTTGGTGAACTGTCTGCTTAGAATCCCTTTTCATTTAAATTGCTCTAAAATGTAAAGCCAACTGAAGTAAAAGAACACTTAAAAAAATACCTCGTGGCAACCATGAACAGACCACTTTGTTAGAAAATCTGTGTGAGACTCCCACCCCAGAATCTGCCCCCAAGAGCCAGCGATGCCTCTTACTTAAAAGGGTAAAGCCAGCCTGCGTGGGCCTTAGGACCTGCCTCACAGCGAGGCTGTGGGCAGGACCACTCTGTCCTTGAGCCCATCCTTGAGCCGGGTGTGGAGCTACCTAACTGATGGCTCCATCTGCCTTACTGAAGTGCCCCTAATCCAAACACCCCAACTCTGAAACCCTCTAAAATCTGAAAGGTTTGGGGTGCTTTGGTGATACCAGTAGTGGAAATTTCCACACCTGACCTCTCATGAAAGCCTTGCAGCTAAAATTAGTGCATAAGGTCCCCTTTGAGTTGTGTATAAAACATGTATGTGACACATAGATAAGTTTTGTGATTCATTTTGAGCCTCATTCCCACAATCGCTTCTCATGTACTATTATGGGCGGGAATACACACAATGTGTAGACCCCAAAAGGGGAGGTTGGGCAGACGAAGATAAATCTATTCACAGGTAGAGAAGAGGACTTACTCTCACAGAAGAGAAGCCTCATGGGCTGTTGGCAGGTCTGACTGAGACCTTTGTGGACTTGGAGAGTTGTCTTCATGCAGGCTCTACATTATGACAAACACATCTAAATGCAGCCATGGTCGGGGCTCTGAGATAAATCAGTGGTTAAGAGCACACACTGCTCTCACAATGGACCCAAGTTTGGTTTCCAGCACCCGTGTTGGGTAACTCACAACCACCTGTAACTCCAATGCCAGGGCATCTGACACCTCTGACCGTCATGGGGCCTTCGTCTGCACTCACATGCATGGACCCATGAATAGGCCCAAACACTAATTTAGTCCACACAGTCCCTACAGCATAGTTCTAATATAGCACTGTTAAAGAACAGGATCCACCCCTCATAACACATGCTGCTGCTGCTGCTGCTGCTGGAGATGACAGGAAACCGAGTCACCCCTCCTCTGTCTCAAGCCCTGCAATAAAGTGCTAAGACAGGCTGCCCCTCCCTCTTTCTACACTTCCCACCAGCCTTCTTATGACTCCATAAATCACCAAGGTTCTACACAAACCCTGTTTAAAGGCCCCACAGAGAACTATTATCAAGTAAGACAAATGTGGAATTGGGAGGGTGCCGGAGTGGGGGGCCGGGGAGCATGGAAGAGATGGGCCTTAGGGGCTACTGTAGGTCTGATTCGAAAGGAGAATATAAAGTGCCAGGCTGATACCAAACAGACTTTGCTTTCCTACAGCTGCCTTCTTACCATCTTTGGAAGTGAACTGTGGAGGAGAGGTAAACGAGGGGTGAAGTTGGGATTGGTCAAATGGATGAAGGTGAGTTGAAGCTTGAAGCAGCCAGATGGCCAGCACGTAAAACCTGGATTCATGGTCACACCTTCTCTTTCCCTCTAGGGACCCAAGAGAGGACTGCAAATCACAGCAGAGTCTGTTTTCCAGGACAGGGACGAGCACTCATGGCTGTGTGACCACTTCCACCTCAGAGAACGCAGGAAGCAGAGCCAGCCAATCAGATGTGCACTACCTGTCCATTATATGTATGAGGGCCGATGCATTATTCATTGATGACATCTGTTTAGGCAATTAATGTGTTCCTATCATGTTCAATGCTTTACAAGGGCCTGTTAAACCCATATAACACAAACCCTATGGGCATGGGGAAAGTGACATCACTAGCTCAGACTATGCAACCGAACAACACTAACAAAAAAACCTGCACCCATACGTCTCTCTCTTTGCTGAACATTTTATTAAGCGTGCTACACTTCAGCTTTAGTTCTCAGGGGAGAGCGTGCAAATGAAGATGGCTATGATTTCCACTTTACTCCAGAGAGACTGAGGATGGGAGACGTTAAATATCTTCTCAGAGTCACATGGCTAGGGCAAAGCAGATTCAGGAAAGCCCAGGAGTCTAGCTTGAGCCCGGTCTATAAGCAACTGTCTTATCAACTGTCTTCTCTCTCTCTCTCTCTCTCTCTCTCTCTCTGTGTGTGTGTGTGTGTGTGTGTGTGTGTGTGTGTGTGTATCATGTGTATGTGTATGTGTGTGCACTTGCATTCGTTGTGAGTATAACACACATGTGCAGGTCAGAAGACAACCTCGGGTGTTAGTCCTCACTTCCCTCCTTTTGAGACAACGCCTGTTCATTGCTTTCCCACTGAGGACGGCAGGGTAGCTGGACTGTGAGCTTCCAGGGATTCTTCCTCAGGCTCAGACCGTTGCACACTTTCCCCAGCCAGGAGCACTGTTTGGAGAGGTGAGGGGAAGGGTCAGTCTTACAGGTGGGCCTCAATTCCAGTTCCAGGGATCCCAAAGAATAATATGCATATTCTTTGACAATCCATACATGTACATTATGCAATGTATCTTCATATCTACCCCCAATAATCCCACTCCATTCTGAACTCCCAATGTCTCCCTCCCATTTCATGTTTTTGTCTTCTCTTTAATAACACACTGAGTCCAGTTAATTCTTCTCACGCATCTGACTTTCTACATGAGTTCACGGATTTGAACTCAGGTCCTCACACCTTCACAGCAAATGCATTTACCAAATAAGCCAGCAGTCCAGCCCCCTTAGCTGTCTTCGGATTGTTCTCACAGGCGCTTACCACAGAATGAGACAAATCTTCAGTTGAACTCAAGTTGTTCTCAAGCGCTCTGTGCCTCCATTATGACTCCGTACCCCCCTGGGACGGTCTTATGGAGAAGGCAGTACTGACTCAGCATTGTGCATCTCCTGCTGTCCCTGTGGGTGGAGGGTTAGGGCGGGCTTTCGATCCCCATTCAGCCAGTGAGGGATCTGAGCTGAGCAGGAGTGAAGAAGCTTGTCACTGCAAGAATTTAGCTAAGGCTAGAACTCACATCATCAACTGCAAGCACCAAGCAGAGAGGGAACCGGGAGTAGGGCAAAGCTTCAAAAAAAATATCTCAAAGCTGGGCTGGAGAGATGGCTCAGTAGTTAAGAGCACTGACTGCTCTTCCGAAGGTCCTGAGTTCAAATCCCAGCAACCACATGGTGGCTCACTGTAACCACCATCTGTAATGAAACCTGACGGCCTCTTCTGGTGTGTCTGAAGTCAGCTACACTGTACTTATAATAAATAAATAAATTAAAAACAAAAACAAAAACAAAAAACCCCCAAAGCCCAGCCCCAGTGCTGTACTTGTTGAAACAAGGCTGAACCTTTCCATAGCCTCTCCAGACAGTGCTCCCAACTGTGAGGGACCTTTCTCATTTAAATCACCACAGTCTCCAAGGTGAATTTTTGAGGAGGTACATCAATTCTCAGCAGCAACTGACTTACATGACCACAGGCTTGTCTATGCCTACTCTGTATTCCTGACTGCACACTGAAGCTCACTTATAAGAAGACCTATCCCCATAGCATTAGGTGAAGATTAAATGAGAGAATCTGAGTTTCTTTGTAAGTTCTAAGAAAACAGAAAGAGATCATTATTTTTCATCCACTAATCATCTTTATCCCTAGCTGGCTGTTCTTTTTAAAGTAGGTACCAGATTTTTCCATTAAATTATCTTATTGGAAGAGAGAAAAGGGATTAGACGACAATGGGTACATGTCTGCACTTGCATGCATGCACACATACAGAGACACATATAGACACAGATACTCAGGAGCAGGCGAGCGCGCATGCGCGCGCGCACACACACACACACACACACACACACACACACACACACACACACACGCACGCACACACACGCACACACACACACACAATCTGTTGACATTGGAAAGTAGGCTTGGAGCAATGGTCCTGAAGTCAACACCAGCCTTGAAAGAGAAGTGTTAAGTTTTTAACCTTTGCCCCACATTACAGAAGGGCATTGGCCTGGACTCGTAGGTAACACAAATATTTTGCACTCCAATGTATTTCTTTGTTCAATATATTTTCCCTGTTCCCTCCGAATCCTCTTCCCACACACCAATCATACTTACTTTTGCGTATTGAACCCTTAAACTTAGAATGTGATTTTTAAAACAAAACAAAACATCTCCTAGGCACATTTTAAAACCTTCTGGGCCCCACATCGAGAGATTCTGGGCTGATTTTGACCTCACAAATCTGTACCACAAGGAAACTTTCGGAGAGACTCACTCCTGTGTTCTTTGTGATCCCTTCTGGCCTTAAAGAGCAACTCATTTCTTGCAAACTGCTTCAGCTTAGTTAAGGCTGTGTACTGTGAGTACCCAACACTCAGCAACTATAGCGACTATAGCGCTACTAAGCAAGACCTCTGAGGTGGACGGAAACTCACCTTCTACCCACTGCGGTGGCTCCCAGCATTGCTTCAGAATTTCAGCCCTCTGTGTAGCTTGGAACTCTTCATAAGAATCAAACTCTAGAAGCATTATCTTTCCCAGATCTCTTTTCTAGACCTACCAGAGAGATTAAATGGCTCTTCCCAATTACAGACCACACCAACACTCATCTTACATCTATTTATGGACTTTATTGTTAGCCTTTCCTCATGAGAGGTCAGTTTTCTCCTTTTCCCAGACTATAGGCTGTGTCACCTCTGTCAGAGAGCTTTCACTATCTGTTCTGGATCATGGGTTATCACAAAATCAGCAGAGGATAGGATAAGGGAGGTGGGAGGCTGTATGAGATGGCAGGGGGAAGGGGAGCGCTCAGAGGTCTGAGTACAAAGGCCTTATCCTAGGATGGGGCCATGGATAGCTGTGAAGCTGATTTTCAGTGAGTAGGAATTTTGACTTTGATCTAGAGTACTTGGAGAAACCATTACAAGAACTGGGCACCAGAGATGCTATTTCAATGTTGCAGAGGATGTTTAGTTCTTTTTCTCTTCCTTCCTTCCTTCCTTCCTTCCTTCCTTCCTTCCTTCCTTCCTTCCTTCCTTCCTTCCTCCCTCCCTCCCTCCCTCCCTTCCCCCTCTCTCTCTTTCTTTCTTTCTTTCTTTCTTTCTTTCTTTCTTTCTTTCTTTCTTTCTTTCTTCCTTCCTTCCTTCCTTCCTCCCTCCCTCCCTCCCTCCCCCCTCTTTCTTTCTTTCTTTCTTTCTTTCTTTCTTTCTTTCTTTCTTTCTTTCTTTCTTTCTTCCTTCCTTCCTTCCTTCCTTCCTTCCTTCCTTCCTTCCTGAGATGTTTAGTTCTTTATTCTGAAGTTGACGTCTTTGGCTGGTCTCATGTAAGTCATCTTTGTTGATGCAGCAGATTGTAATAAATCATATTACCCTTCCCCAATATCCAGTTAACTCCTTGTAAGAGAGCCATGCTTAGCCACATTGTGGAAGTCAAAACCACATTCGAAGGGTGGGCAGCAGTGAGCTAAGAGTCAGTTGTGTGTCACCTGCTGACATCAGAGAATGAAGACAGCAGAGCTCTCATCTAACCATACAGGCACAGAATGTGGGCAACAGACATTTGGAAAGTGTTACTCAGATGTCATCTGCCCTTTCCTGGCTTATGTTCAGATGCCCACATGGCCACTTATGTTACCAAAAAAACCTTTATACTCAACCGTGTTGGCTTGGTAGAATGTGTGTGTGTGTGTGTGTGTGTGTGTGTGTGTGTGTGTGTGTGTGTGTATCCTCTTTAGGAGTCAGCTTGGTGTCTATGAAGTAAAGGGAATAATAAAATAATAAAAATATCAAATATTAATGCTTATGGGTCAAGCTCAGTATTCTTTAAAACTATCAGTTAGTTAATTTGATTTATATTCTGCGTTCAGTTTCCACTCCCTCCCCCACTCCCAGTCCTTCCTTCCCCCATCTCTCTCCTGTCCCAACATTCATCCACTCCTTCTACATTTCTTTTCAGAAAAGGAGAGGTCTCTCATGGATACGTTCAGATGCCCACATGGCCCTGGCATATTAAGTTGCAGTAGGACTAGGTGCATTTTCTCCTATTGGAGACAAGGCAGTCCAGTAGGAGGAAAGGGTCCCAAATGCAGGCAACAGAATCAGAGACATCCCTTTCTCTCACTGTTAGGAGTCCCACATGACGACCAAGCTACACAACTGTACTATATGTGCAGAGAGCCTAGGTCAGTCCCATGCAGGCTTCTTGGTTGACTGCTCAGTCTCTGTGAGCCCAGGTTAGTTGATTCTATAGGTTTTCTTTCTTTTCTTTTTTTAAAAGATTACACACACACACACACACACACACACACACACTCACACACAATGTTGTTGTTTCCAGACACACCAGAAGAGGGCATCAGATCCCATTACAGATGGTTGTGAGCTACCATGTGGTTGTTGGGAAATGAACTCAGGACTTCCAGAAGAGCAGTCAGTGCTCTTAACTGCTGAGCCATCTCTCCAGCCCCTATAGGTTTTCTTTTGGTTTCCTTGACTACTCCTCTGGCTCCTACAATCCTTCTTCCCCTTCTTCTGCAGGATTCCTCAAGCTCTATCTAATGTCTGGCTCTCTGCATCTGTTTCCAGTTGCTGGGTGAAGCCTTCCTGATGACAGTTGTGCTAGGTTTCTGTCTGCAAGTATAGCAGAATATCAGCAATGTCAGGGGTGGGCTCCCTGTTGGCTTGATAACGTGTGTGTGTGTATGTGTGTGTGTGTGTGTGTGTGTGTTTGGGACTCAGTGTGAAGTCTATGAAATAAAAGGAAGAATAATAATATAATGATAAAAATGTCAAATATTAATGAATGCTTTTAAGTGAAGTGCAGTACTTTTAAAAATCATCTCATTTATCTTTATAAAAAGGAACTAAGGTGAGAATTATTATTAACGGAATTATTCAGGGAAAAGACATGGAGAGGTTAGGACATTTGTCCAAGGATACCGCAGTAATTTAACTGTTGTATCTGAAAACAACTTAAGATGCTGAGAATTACTGATGGAAAAGGAGTGGCTTTGACATGGTGTCCCCTCTTTTGACATCTGCAATTCTCCAGGAATCTCTGAGACCTTGTCTAACCTTGAATATGCCAAGATTCTGTCATATTGCCATGAAGTCACAGTGTGGCCACTTGTCTTCCATTTTCACCACTGCCCTGGTCTTGCAGGGTGAAGAAGAAAACCGTGTATGCCCTGCTCTGAATGCCTCAGAGGAAGGCCCTGGAGAAATGGAGGGGCTGCCTCACCCCACGGACGCTGTGCTTCCCTGCCGAGGCAGAGGCCCTCTCCACTTACATTCCTCTCCAAAGCGGCAGCATCTCGCTGTGAGAGAAATGTGCAGCCAAAGCAGAAAGCCTTCCTTCCCGCTCTTGCCAGGAGTGTGACAATCACCTACTTAGGAATTGGGGAAGGCTGGGGCTGGAGGTAGTGTGTTTCTTTAGTTTCGGTTTATAGGCCTAAAGAATTCTGTTCACTTTATCCCCTCAACCCTCACAGCAGGTACTGACGACGAAGCAAGGGACAAGAACAGTCCCAGGATGGACGTCTGCTACCTCCATAGTACAGTATAAGCAGGACACACAGCCTCTCATGTCCTGTGTCTAGTTAGGTCCTTCCATGCCAGCTTCCTGTTCTGCCAGTCAGGAACCAAAGTGTGAGGGACCATTTGTGCTGGCTTTTGTGCTCTCCCCACACCCTGCAGTCAATCTTTTGGGAATGAAAAAGATTCAAGTCCTACTGATCCAAGAAGGTGCTGGGTCCTCAAGAGGACTAGAACTGTCAAACTAAGGAAGGCTCTGGACACTAATATGCCCTCATCCTCCATGTTGCCCACGGTAGCTCTGAACTCTTCTGACCTCTGGCCCTGCATTTAATCACAGAGAAACCTTAGGGGGGAAGCCCTGACATCACCTTCTTGTCTAACTGTGGGGAGGTCACTTTACATGCCAGCACATCCCCACTTTAAAATGATAGAGCTAGGGCTGGAGAGATGGCTCAGTTAAGAACACCGACTACTCTTCCAGGGGTCCTGAGTTCAATTCCCAGCAACCACATGGTGGCTCACAACCATCCGCAATGGGATCTGATGCCCTCTTCTGGTGTGTCTGAAGACAGCAACAGTGTGCTCACATAAGGTAGATAAATCTTAATATGATAGAGCTAATCACTGGGCATGATGGCACATAGCTTTAACCTCACCACTAGAGAGGCAGAGGCCAGCAAATCTCTGAGTTTGAGGCCAGCCTGGTCCATAGAGAGTTACAGGCTAAGCCCAGTTACACAGTTAGAGCCTCTCTCAAAGTGAATGAATGAATGAATGAATGAATGAATGAATGAATGAAAAGCCAGAGCTGAGGCTGACAAGACGGCTCACGGGTAAAGGTGCTTGCTATGTGCCTGCTGATCAGAGTTTAATGCTAGAGTTTACATAGTGGAAAGGGAGAACTGACTCCTAAGACTTGTCTCTGACTTCCACATGCATCATACGGCACGAACACACACACACACACACACACACACACACACACACACACACACACGAGAGAGAGGGGGGAGAGGGAGAGAGAGAGAGGGGGGGAGGGAGAAAGAGAGAGGGGGGAGAGGGAGAGAGAGAGGGGGGAGGGAGAAAGAGACAGAGAGAGAGAGAGAGAGAGAGAGAGAGAGAGAGAGAGAGAGAGAGAGAGAGAGAGAGAGAACAATCTGACCCCAGGGCCAGGTGGCCTGTGATTCTGGGGACAGCAACAATAGAGCTGTCTTGCACGGCTTCGGGAATAGCTGTATGATCTGTTCTCATCCTGCACGTTCCTAGATGGGCTAACTTCTCTTAAGTTGTCTCTCAGGCGATGGTCGTGCCCGTCTTTAATCCCAGCACCTGGGAGGCAGAGGCAGACGTATCTCTGAGTTCAGGGTCAGCCTGGTCTACAGAGCAAGTTCTAGGGCAGCCAGGGCTACAGAGAGAAACCCTGTCTCAAAAGAAACCAAGCACACACAGGTCTCTTCCTTTCCTCACGACTCACGTGTATAACCTATGGCTAAGGAGTGCAGAGGAGGTAGTGAATGTTACCGGACACTCTGCTTCGACCCTCAGCAGTCCTGGAAAGGTGCTCTGGCTGCCCTGTGTTTGTGGGGGTCTGGAAATTGTACTTATACGCCTTCTCCATGGATGTCTCCCATTGCAGACTTCATAGAGATCTTACATTGTGTCATCTTTCACAGAGTAGAGCTGAAGCATGAGACATGACTGAGAACTTTTAGGAATCTTAACATGATTTGAATAAACGTCTGTGTTTTCCTATAAGAAAGGGCTCCCATTCACACCACAGACCAGAGGTCCCATTACCACTGCAGCCCTCTGCCCGTGCTGATGATACACCCCAGTGCCCTTCATTCGTGGCTCCCTACCATGCCTGCCTTTGAGCCACAAGGTTCTTACGCCCTCCCCAGTCTTCCACCCCTCCCCTCGAAGCCCAGCTCCCAGCTGATCTTGGCCTTGACTCATTGGTGCTGACTCAACAAAGAAAAGCAGACCCCTCCCTTGGGCAGCTGGACAGTGGAGCAGGGCCAGAGTCTGCAGGAGTGGGCAAGAAGGCAGGCAAGAGGCGGGGAATCCATCAATCAGCTTGTCACCAAGTCTTTGCTGAGCCCCCCTGAAGACTTGGTCCCACGCCGAGTTGCACAATGGGGGTCCAGAGAAAGAGGGAAAAAAGACAGGAGCCTTCATTTGGTTCTACAGCACTTTAGGGGCTTGAGTTTGGAGACCACAAAGCACAGTGTCACCTTGCCCACTGTCACACAGAGGTGGAGGTCACATGTTGAAAGGAAAAGCCAGCTCTAGTGTCATGTGTGCAGGGAAGTGAGAAGGCAGCACCCAAGGAGGGTCTTGAAGCTGCATTTCCAAGGCTTTGGGCACAAGGTCATGTTAGCTGAGATGGGAGAAGGATGAATGGAAACTGGTGATTTTAAAGCTCCGAATCATTATTAGCCCCCACATCCCTCCCTTACCAGCCTGCTGGCGATGGGGCACTGACTGCCTTTTCAGTCAAAGCACTGTTTCGGGGCTGGAGAGATGGCTCAGCGGTTAAGAGCACTGACTGCTTTTCTGAAGGTCCTGAGTTCAAATCCCAGCAACCACATGGTGGCTCACAACCATCTGTAACAAGATCTGAAGCCCTCTTCTGGAGTGTCTGAAGACAGTTACAGTGTACTTACATATTATAAATAAATCTAAAAAAAAAAAAAAAAAAAGAGCACTGTTTCTACATGTCCCTACCACAATGAACTGCTGTATTACTGAGCAAAAAGATTTACTTATTTTATGTATATGAGTGCTCTAACATATACACCTGCATTTCAGAAGACGGCATCAGATCTTGGTAGAAATGGTTGTGAGCCACCATGTGGGATTTGAACTCAGGACATCCGGAAGAGCAGCCAGTGCTCTTAACTGCTGAGCCATCTCTCCAGCTCGAGCAATTTTTTTTTAAAGATTTTTTTTTATGTGTGTGAGAGTTTTGCTTATACCTAAGTACATTACCTGTGTGCAATGGACCATACATCCTATCATAGTCTTTTAATTGTATATTCTCATTGGATCCCCCAGAGTTGGAATTACAGGCCATTATCAACCATGTGGGTGTTGGGAATTGAACCCAGGTCCTTTGGAAGAGCAGCCAGTGCTGTTAATCTCCAAACCATCTTTGAAGCCCAACAAAGTAGGTTTTAAACTCTCCTTGCACACACAGAGCAGGCAAAGGGCCATAAGGGATGAGAGTAATGGGACCTGGCGTGAGGAAGGCTGCATTTGGAATCCTAAAGCCCTAGCTAGAGATTGGAATCCTCACACCACTTCTTATCCCCGACACAGCTCATTCCCAGTGCTCAGTCATTCAGTTCCTGGGTTTTGCTGGCCTCCGCTCCTGAGGAGAAAGGGCATGCATCTCACTGGCCTTTGGAAGCAGCAGGGCTGTTGGTGTGCTGTGGCCACTCTCATCAGGGAAGTCATACCTGTGCACGGAACAAAGTTAAGAGCGGGAGAAAGAGAAGCACTCTGATCCCTCCAAGTCCTCTCAGCCTCAGCAAGGGCTCCCCCTGCTGTTCACTACCTACACTCCTTTTGCCTGCCCCGGGTTAATCAGCAGAATCCCAATGGCAGTTTCTTAACAGTGTCTTATGTAGTGGCACTTTCTCTCCAGCCTGTCTGTAGTGGCCTTTTAGCGTTATATACTTATCACTTGCTGAGACTGGCCTCCAACCATCAAAACCCCTCACAGATACCACTCTGTACCTTGGTTTCTTTATCTATAGAGAACAAAGCTCTTCTGTTGCCCAAGCCAGTGAACGGGGAGGTGAAGTTGAAGCACGGAACTCCTTGTGGACTTCATTCTTTCCCCATTCAATGACTCTCTTCAAGTAGAAAATCTTAGAGTTTTTGTCATCTATAAAAGGGGGAAAGAATTCCATTAGGTTCTTGAGTTTGGAGCAATTAAAAGAGGAAGAAGTGCTGGGGAAAAGAAACCTGATGACAGGCCGAGTGTGGTGGTGTAAGCCTTTAATCCCAGCACTCGGGAGGCAGAGGCATGCGGATTTCTGAGTTCGAGGCCAGCCTGGTCTACAGAGTGAGTTCCAGGACAGCCAGAGCTACACAGAGAAACCCTGTCTCGAAAAAACAAAACAAAACAAAAAAAAAAAAAAAAAAAAAAAAGAAAAAAGAAAAAGAAACCTGATGACACAAAGGTCTTACTAGCTACAGTACAACGAAGCATGGAGCATGTGGGTCCAGGACTGGCTAGACATGCAGGACTCAAGGCATGTGTGCCTCTAGCTACCCCAGGCTGGGAAGTGCTGGGTCTTAAATAGATGTGTCTACCTCAGACCCTTGGAACACAGCCTGGATCATGCTAAGGGAATGAGTTAGGTATTTCTAGGCCCTGCCCCCCAAAGCTAATTGGGACACAGGGAATAAAACATGGCAGTATACAAGCAGAACAGGACTGTTGAGTTGAAAGCATAGTTGCTTGGTGGAGAAGGTGAGGTATAAATTACTTAAAGAGCAAGGTGTGGCAGAGTTTGCCTGTAACTCAGCATTCAAGAGGGCTGAGAGGCAGGAAGATCAAAAGTCCCAGGTCAGTCTGGGCTACAGGACGAGACCCTGTGTAACCACCACCACCATGATCGTAACAAGTATACAAACATACCCAGTTAAATGAGCACAGAACAAGCCTCCAAAACTTAGAACATCAAAAAAAGATACATGTAATTCCAATAAATCAGTAAGCACTGGTCTTATTGAGTGGACAGTTTCACGTGTGCACGTGGGTGTAAACTCAGAGCACAAACAGTCCGACTCCACGGGCATCCCTCAAGCTACACTTCCAGAGCCTACCACTAACTCCATCCAGAAACAGGGGTCTCCTGACATCACTGTAACCTCTTGGCACCCTTTTTGGACCAGAATTTGCTTATCGCTCCCACTCTGCCTCTGTCAATACTATAGCTACAAAACCCAGAGTATGACAAAGTTAGTTAAAACATCCCTCCTGTACTGACGTTTTCTCCTGATGAGTCTAACAACATGGACAGAGACGTGGACACCCTGATCAGAGAAACACCTTCTTAGTCCACAGTGTTTATGTATTGTATGGTGCATTTTCACTGCAAAAAGTTTTTTACAATTTTTAATTCTTAAAGTTCTTCCCCCCTAACTAGCAGCTCTAGGAAATACACTCAAGACTATCCTAATTGTGTACTCGTGGGGCATCTGTCTCAGATGGCCTAAGACTAACTCTTTTAGGTTTAATTCTTTACCTAGTCAGCTAGGTTACATTCTGACATGGTGGAATTAATAAAGAACTTAGCACTTACTAACCTGTAACTACATATGCTAATATGCATTTGTGAGGGTTCTCTGACCTCTCAGAATTCTAGACTGCTCCGTCCTTTCCTGCTTACTCAGTAGCGCCCCCTGGTGTTCCATACGCTTGCAGTCAACACATGACATTTTTATGCTTTGCTCAAGGGAGTAACATCTGTCGATAAGTATTTTTGTGATTAGAGATAGACTCTCAAAGAATTTGTGTAAAATGTCTAGGTTCCAAGGTCAAAGTGCACTATATAACGGTATTGGCAACCATATCATATGCTAAGAGGGTAATCTCTAAAGCCAGCTTACAAAATAAATTACAGACACATTGATACACAAGCAGTAATTATTGTCTTTCCCTTTTAAATTTTTAGGCATACCTCAACATCTAATACCAACATACAAAACCAAATAAAGTGGAAAGTCACAAAGAGGGAGGTAGCTCCAGCCTAGCATGGAAAAATGTTTCCAAGTGTTGAAACATTCTCACATTTTTCTTTTGCTTGGCATAGTCACGTTTAGAATTCAGCTTCCAAGCTGGGCATGGTGGCACAGACTTTTGATACCAGCACTTAGGAGACAGAGGCAAGCAGATCAGCCTGAGCAAAGAAACCCCATCTCCCGGCTTTGCTGGCTGGCCTTGTTCTTTGGCACCAGCCAGTCCCCCTGGATGGAGCACTGCTCTGGGTTCTTGGTGTCTTTAATTTGTTCCCAGGAGCACTTAGAGAGAGACATTGATGCTGGTTTCCTCAGTGTTTCTGCATCCTGGAAACATGGAAACTAATGCAGGTGCTTTCTCCTGCTGAGCTCTCTTGTTAATGGTGTGTTGTTTGAAAGTGGGACCAGACTAACTTCTTTTCTCCTTCTGTGTTCAATGTGTCCTTGTGGTCCATCATCTACATCTAATCCTTTATTCAATTTATACTTTACATAACTCTGCTCACTTAACTTTAGCTTTTAAACATTTACTGTTAAACACTAATATTCACACAGGTATGCAAGTCCCCACCTTTACTGTATCCTACTTGGCCCAGTAGCTCCTCTTCCCGCTGGGGCCATGCTGGGTTTGAACCCAAGGCCTTGCTCATGCCAAGCACCACTGAGCTGCATGTCAGCCCCCTTCCCCATCTTGTGACTGAGAGCTTCTAATTCTACTTCCACTGTTCTAGCGATGATTACTAGAGATTATGATGTTTGACTTGTAATTAGACCCCTTCCTGAATACAAGAGCCTTAGAACATTTTAACATTTACCCTTTCCAAACCTACATGCTGTCATTTCAATGCATCCTGCTGCCCTTCGAAAGTTATTGCTATTGAGAAAGGATCTAGGTATCCCTGGGTAGTCCTGAACTCTACATGACAAGGTTGGCCTTGAACAAGAGATCCACCTGTATCTGCCTCCCAAGAGCTGAGATTAAAGATGAGTGCCACTATGTCCTGCCTATTTTAAGACTTATTTACTGGGGCTGGGCAGTGGTGGCACACACCTTTAATCCCAGCACTTGGGAGGCAGAAGCAGGCAGATTTCTACATTCAAGGCCAGCCTGGTCTACAGCTTTGTGAGTTCCAAGACAGCCAGGGCTAATAACAGAGAAACCCTGTCTCAAAAGAAAAACAAAAAACCTTATTTATTGGGAAATTCTTTATGTGCCATGGTGTACAAAGGCAGGCATATGACATCTTAGTGGGGTCTGTTCTTTTAATCTACCATGTGGGTTCCAGAGATCAAACTCCAGTCTATCCAGGTTCACACAGTAAGCAATCTACCTGGCCCTATTCTCATTTAAAACTCACTGGTATCTTTTGGCTGCCTTCCTTCCTAATTGAATCCTCCATGAACTGTTTCCTATGAGCTATGTAAATGTGCTAGTCTGTTATTAGAAACTATTTTGGTGTGTGTATGTTTTTCCCCTGAGACAGGGTTTCTCTGTATAGCATTGGCTGTCCTGGAACTCACTCTGGTTGGCCTTGAACTCAGAAATCTGCCTGCCTCCACCTCCCAAGGGCTGGGATTAATGGTGTGCGCCACCACTGCCTGGCTCTATTTCTTATTCTAACAATGATTGCTAAGCACAGAATTTGAGACACTTGAGGCATTCTATCTCAACATTGCCAATCATAAAGTTAAAACTCTGAAAGTTGCTCTGCATCCTGTGGCATCAAATATCTAAGCAAAATTTTATACATACTCATGTTTATATGCACACAGAAATCAGCATAACTTCTAGGAGTGGTCAATCCTCTAACTTCCAAGTAGGAGAGCTCTCAGGCTTCCACTTAGAACTGTCTCATCTGGTCCAAGATTTAATTCTTTATGTGAAAATAATTACGATTTGCTTGTTTTTTATAAATGATAAAATTACAGTTATCAGTAAATGTTTGATTTTTATGCCTCTTTCCTACTCACATATTTACAGCCACATAAAAATTTCCCTGGCACCCCCCAACCTAAATCAAGAAGCAATCACGATCTGAAAGTAGGCTCTTCTAAATCCCTGCCTTTGCCCAGCACCAGAGACTCGGAGAACCTTGTAACAGAGGTCAAGCTCAGCCCAGGAAGGAGCACGTGGAAGCCAACCTAATGCAACTCAAAAGGCAGGATCTAATTTCCAGCCTTCTCTCCTCCACTTTCCTACTTGTGGCTTCAGCCACTGGACTACCACAAAATAAAAACAGCTATGAATCTTGGTTCTGGGGTATAAGACCAAAATTCAAACCCAGCTCCATCATTTAGAAATTACATAATTTCTTGGGGGCTGGAAAAACGGCTTAGCACTTAAGAGCACTGGCAATTCTTCCATCACATAGTAACAACTGTCATTCCAGTTCCAGGGGATCTGGTGTCATCTTCAGACACCATGCATACAGGGATGCAGACACACGCATACAGTAACCCCCCGCCCCCAAAAAAAAACCCCTGCACTTCTCACACACAAGTTTAACTGCTTACTTGAAATTTCAAGCGGTTACTGCTATAGGTCTAGTAAGTACTGCTTAGGATGTGTCTAGGCAGAACTGGAGCACAGGTAACAGGAACCGAGTAAACCTCAGAATAAGAAAGTCAGAAGTGACTGCTGTGTAAGATGGGGATGGGCCCACAAAAGGTCAAGCTTTTACTCTAAGGAAAATGACTGTTCTGGACTTGGAATGCATAGGACTTGTCTGGTGGCTCCCAAGGAGTCCAGTAGCTTTGGCATGGCTGGTCAAAGCATAACTGACAAACCTGGCAGTTAACTGTAAAGTTTCAGAAAAGGCTAGCCATAAAACTATTCCTAAATATATTAAACCCTAAATTTGTCAGGAGACCCTCATTTTTGTTATTTACCTATGTATTATCATTTATTTCCTACCAAGTACTCACACTACATTTAATTCAATCTTATTAACATTTCTATAAATATTCTAGTTTCAGTTTGCTGACAATATAGCAAACCAAGCTATGTACATAATTGTCTTAGCAACATTTTTATTTCTGAAAGACTAAAATCTTAAGCCAGATGTATCTACACTTGTAAGGAGAACCAGGCACTCAAGGCCAGCCAGGGTCACACAGTATGTCTCAAAACAAGCATCTTTCGAAAATAAAAAATAGAACACACACCAAATGTTTTAATTAACCACAAACAAGGCAAAAAAAAAAAAGTTACGTAAATAACCCGTTTATTGCAGGCTAGGCAAGTCTCAGACAGCAGGGCTTCTACTGGTCTTTCAGTTCCTTCAGTCTTCTGATGGCAGACTTCACTGTGACTGCAGAGGTGGTGCTGTGAAGAAAAACCATTTCCAACATAACTGTGAATGTTAACATAGAACACCTGAGTGTATCTGTCCCATTGTTCCCCTATAGTCCTGAAATTTCTTAATTTTCTCATGGAAAGAATGATAGCATCCTTCGCCAACACCAACCATGCTGCAGTGAACCTTACCTAACAAGACCAGTGCTGATGTCACACTGGCATGGTGGCACCCTTCAAAAGCCAAGACTTGGGGCACTCTCACTATTCTAAGGTGCTTGAGCATCTGATTTCTTCAATATTGAAAAAGAGACAGACCCAGACTCCACGAGATCTTAAGGTGCTCTCCTCTGTAGACAGGATAGAGGAGGCCTATGATAAGTTTTAAGCCTACACCCCCAAACCAAACAGCCAGACCACACACTGTGTATGAATAGTCAGTCACCTATCAGGACAGAGCACTTGCTACCACTACTCCTTGTGCACTCAAGCTGCTCTTAAACACACTCAGACTGTTTTTTCAATACCAAGGCGTCAAGAAAAACTGCAACCCACATGTTCACCTCCTCAGCAACTAGCCACACTCAGAGGGCCATGCTGGAAGTATAAAAACACCACACCACTTGGATACCAGACTTCTGGCCAGCAAACTCAGGGGTGGAGGGGCAGCTGTTGGTTTGAGATGCTAAAGCTCTTAAGAACAAAGCAAACAATGACAGGAGGCTTCATTTCAACAACATCTGGCTCTGTCAAGGTCATAGCACTAAATATGCCCAAACAGCCTCCAATGTTCTATACAATCCCGAGTCAATTAACCTCAAACCATTTTATAGAAATAACTTGTAGTGTTAAGTCAAGTCCAGCACAAACACCAATGGACTTAGATCAACTGTAATTTTCCAAAGAGCATGGTGACTGTACAATTCAAAAGGAATATGAGAATCAAAGTCTGAACTTCTTCTTTTTTTTTTTTTCCCCCGAGACAGGGTTTCTCTGTGTAGCCCTGGCTGTCCTGGAACTCACTTTGTAGACCAGGCTGGGCTCGAACTCAGAAATCCGCCTACCTCTACCTCCCGAGTGCTGGGATTAAAGGCGTGCGCCACCACGCCCGGCTCTGAGCTTTTATCTATAACCATAACTTTGTTTTTGAGACAGGGTTTCACTGTATAGCCCTGACCAAAAACTATTAACTTTTAAACCCAAACTCATGATTTGCTTTAAACTAAAACAAATCCGATATGCACCAGACCTGGAACACGGGCTGTGCAGTCCATAGCCTTTCCTATACCACAGGAGAAAACACTCACTTGTAGGTCCAGGCCCCACCGGCCACTGTTTTCATGCAGGAACCACAGTGCCAGATGCCGACGGCTCGTCTCTTCATCTTGGTCTGTAAGTAGTTAAGATCTTGTTATGAAATATATATAAAAAAAAAATCCCTGAGACTTCCAGAGAGTAAACTATGGAAAAGCCAGCTTATCCATTAGCAGTTAAATTCTAGTAACCCAAGCAGAGTATTATTTACAGGCTAAACAGACCTCTTTGGGGTTGGTACAGATGCGCTGACATCGCTATCAATTTCCCAAGATCGGACTTTTTCCTCTCCAAACCATTCACCCTTAAGTTCCTCACTAGTTGCAAGTAAACAACGAATGCTCCGCAAAAAGCGAGCCCAAACCGCCTTAGCTCGGGAGCAATGGCACCCTCCTCCCTAACCCGAGGCCGACTTGCCTTGCCACAGAAGGAGCAAGTGTACTTGGCGTGCTGGCTGATTTCAATTTTCTTCACCATTTTCCGGAGGGAGGCACCATAGCGGGTCCCGTACTTGCCGACGATGCCGACCTTCTTGGTGCGTTTAGCCTGTTGACAGAGGAAAGGAACGGAGCAGAGACATTGAGCCAGTCGGTGCACGCCAACGCGCCGCTGAGCACAAACTCGGCTGAATCCTGTTTTCCCTCAAGCTCAACCATCAAGGAAGGCGCCCACAGAGCGCCAAAAGGCTCCAGATTGTGCATTAACTACCGCGCTGGGCCAAGCCCCGCCGAGCCGCCTCCGGCCGCGTACGGGGCTCCAGACGCCGGGAGAAGCCCGACAGCAGACAGGACAGGGACAGCACAGACTACCCGAGGTGGGCTGAGAGCGGGACGCCGGAGACTAAGGCAGATGACGATGGATAGCGACTTCCAAAGCGGTTACGAAGACACTCACCATGTCGCCGGAACCCAAGCCCAAGTCCGAAGAGGAAGGGACGCAATGCGCATGCGCGGTTTTAGACCGGCGAGCGGAAGTGACGCGACCTCCTCTCTCGGAAGTGAACTCGGTGTTCTGGCGGTTTATTCGCTGTCTCCACTGAGAAATGCATAGATGCGCAGAAGTGGTTCACGAGCTGGAAGCACATCCTTCTTAGCTTACACATAACCAAAGTTCTGCAGAGCAGATGCGATTTCTTGCGTTCTGCTCGCGAAGAGACGGGTTTTAGGTGGCTTGCCTTTAAGTGTTTAAAGCGCGACGTTTGTGACTGAGGCGCATTGCCTTCCCACTATATTATACTTCGGAAAATCGCCAGGCCGGGTGCTAGATGCTGGCCATAGTAAACGCCTAGGATCCGCTCCCAGGCCGAGTTACAGTTCGGCTGGGAGACAGTCATATTCGTCACGATTAAGAGTTACGAAATGGGCTGGAGAGATGGCTCAGCGATTAAGAGCGCAGACTGCTCTTCTGAAGGTCCTGAGTTCAAATCCCAGCAACCACATGGTGGCTCACAACCATCCATAATGAGATCTGATGCCCTCTTCTGGAGTGTCTGAAGACAGCTGCAGTGTACTTACATATAATAAATAAATAAATCTAAAAAAAAAAAAAAAAAGAGTTACGAAATGTTGCTGATCAGAGTTCTGGGGATAATGTAAGGAATAGAGGCTACTTGAACCCAAGACCCTAAAGTGGTGGTTCTCTTTCTTTCTTTTTTTGGGGGGGAGGGGAGGGAGGTTTGGAGACAGGGTTTCTCTGTGTAGCCCTGGCTGTCCTGGAACTCACTCTGTAGACCAGGCTGGCCTCGAACTCAGAAATCCGCCTGCCTCTGCCTCCCAAGTGCTGGGATTAAAGGCGTGTGCCACCACGCCTGGCTCTGAAATTTTTAAACACTTCTCTCTCCTAAGATTTTCTTAAACTTTAAGATTTCCAGTGGGAAATGATGTTAGTGTTTGATTTTAAAGAAGTCTGTCTTGGGGCTAGAAAGAGGGCTCATTGACTCTGCTTTCCACCCACATGGTGGCTCAAAAGTGCGTGTAACTCTACTTTTAGGAGACTCCTTGTGACCTCACGTGGTCCACAGATATGTGTACAAGAAAAATATCTATACATAGAAAATAAATAAATATTCGGAAAGATTTGTCTTTTTTTTTTTTTTAAAAAAAGAACTGATTCTCTTTGTAATGTGAAAGTTTGTGAAACTCTTAATTCTTAAGTATTTTTGTACATTATTTATTTAATTTTTCCTCTATTTGTTTTGTTTTCCTCTTGGAACATGTAATTTGGGGCTAGCATTTATGAGTCTACCATAATTTGAGATTGTGTTTATTTATTTATGTGTTTATTTGTATTGGGATTGAACCTAGGGCTTCATACATACTACCCAAGTTACTATAATTGAACTGTATACCCAGCCTTTTCTTATTTTTTATTCTGATACAAGGTCTCATTAAGTTGTCCAACTTTGAACTCCCTTTACAATTCAGGTAGTCCTTTATCTTGCCATGCCAGCTTTTTGAGTAGCTAAATACAGGCCCAGGATGGTTACATTGCTCTTTTTAGTGACTTTTAGTCTTTTTGACTCTAATTCATTGTAAGAAAGACATCTTACACAGCGACCCACTTCATACAAATCTAGTAAAATCAAGAATCCCATAAAACAGTATATGCCATTATGTGTGTTATACTCCAGTTTCTAGCATATTGTAGCATATTCTCTCTTTGCTAGCTTATTAAAAACATGCCAGTTGCTATATACTTCATAAATGGTTCTCAGCCATGGAGATCTTGTTTACCCTCTCCTTCCCAGGACACAGCAATATCTGCAGACATTTGATAAGGGTGGCGTTATCCTCTAGTGAGGAAGAGGACAATGATTTATGCATAGACAACTACACACACACATACATACACACATGTACTCAGACATCACACCTGGTCTGTGCCAAGACTGAAAAACCCTACACTGTATTATTTTTGTTTTTTAACTTGTAAAAACAAACAAACAAAAAAAGGTTTCTACAGAGTATAGTTAAGGGGTTCAAGACAGCCTAAGGGAGTTACTGGATTTAACTTGCTTTTTTATTTTTTTTTAAAAACTTCTTGGATATTTTCAAGATTATAATATAATTAAATCATTTTCCCTTTCCTTTCTTCCCTCCATACCCTTCCCTATACTCCAATTTACTCTTGTTCAAACTAATAGCATTATAACAATTTATTGCTTATTGTATTCATTTATCTCTCTCTATATATATATTCCTAAGTGTAACCTACTGATCATATATTATCTTATTTGTATGCATGTCTTTAGAGCTAACCATTTGTGGTGTGCTCTTCTCTGGGGAAGACTATCTGTCTGTTTATTCAGATATCTTGGTTGCCTTCAGTTTTGTGTGTGTGTGTGTGGGGGGGTGTTGGGTGTTGTATCTATTGGTGTTGTATTTGTTTATTTTGGTAGTCCTGTTTGTGAGAGTTTATGGGTGAATCTTGTGGCATTGCTAGGAGAAAAAGTCTCATAGCATACTTCGTGACCCTCCTCCATAATGTCCCCTGAACCTTCCCTGAGTATGGAAGTGCTTTGTAGATGAATTCATTGGGACTGGACTCCACAACTCTTTATTTTGATTGGTGGTTATATTTTTCTATAATGGTCTTTTTCTCATGAAAAGTGAAGTTTCCTTGATGAGGGGTGAGTTCTACATTTATCTCTGGGTATACGGACAAATATTTAGTATATAATAAGAGATTATACTGGTTTAGTTAAATGGCAGTTGTCCATGACTTCATTAGTCCTGGATAGTTGCTTTGGTCTCTAGTACCAGGCATGGTCTCTGTCATTTTGAGAATATCTTAAGTTCAACTAGAGAGCCAAGGTACTGTACCCTTAGGGTTATTGTGCTGTGTTAGTTGTTGTGGTTCTAAGGTGTAATAGCTGGGTAGGACTATTGGTTGTTTACCTCTTTTACAAGCTTGCATGGCTCTTTCTGGTACCACGAAAGTTAGTCCTCAGTGAAGAGACCAGTTCTATCAGCTTGTCTTTGATGGGACCTCATGGAGGGTTTATAGTAGCAGGACAGGTGCAACTGGGAGAGATGACAGAATAACCAAGGACTCACAAGAACTTTAGAGCCTGTTGAGAGCAGTTCACCTAGCAACATAAGACCTCCTACTAGGCCCACCGCTTAGTATTGCCACATTAAGGACCAAACTTCCAACACATGAAGGTGAAGGGAGCAAGCCTTATCAATCATATCCCAGCTTCATTTAATGTTTTATTTTGAGACAGGATCTGAATAAGTTACCCAAGCTAGACTTGAATTCACTGTATGGAGTAGGTGTCTTCAATTATGATCCTTCTGCCCCAGTCTCCCAATTAGCTAGGACTGCACCAGGCCTAGCTTATCCTCACTTGATCCTAATGAAATACAACCAAGGCTAAAAACTTCATATAACAGAGTCTAAAGAATAGCAGTCAGGAGCAATCAGTTTAGACGTCTGCTTCCTGCCCAACACTTGCGATCTTCTCTGCCTTCTCTCGTTTTGATACCATGATAATAAGTTCCTCAGCAACAGCAAACCATTTCCTGTTGAATCTCCTGACCTCTGACCTGAGTTAATCTCCTCATTTAAGTTACCCAGACTCAGGACTGTTTGTTGTTTAATTTAGATGGATTTATTTTATGTGCACTAAGTGTTTAGCTTGCATGTAAGTAGTAAGTGTGCCACACGTGTGCCTAGTATGGAGGAGGTAAGAAAAGGGTAGCAGAGGGGGTTGGATCTCCTGGATTTAGAGTGACAGACAGCTTGTAAATCTGGGTCCTCTGCAAGAGCAACAATTGCTCTTAACTGCTGAGACATTTCTCCAGCCCCTTGTTTTTTGTTTGTTTTTTGCTTTCTTTTTGTTTTTGTTTTTGTTTTGGTTTTTTTTTTGCAACAAACAATTGAATACAGAAAACTAGCACTGCTGAATAAGGTCCATATTGACACTATACTTGAAAATGCAAAAGTGGCTGTGCAATTAGAGGTGGGTGGAGAGTGGAAGAGTTTGGATCTAAAATACTGTAACCAGAGCACGTGGTTCTAGGGACAGCTCAGCAGATGAGGAAGCATGGCACTAGACAGAAATAAGGATCTGCCTGGAAATTGCAATGGCAATGCCATTGCTATGTTTATGCAGTAACAGTACATATGCTATCGTGCTGTAAAGAATGCAGTATGCAAGCCGGACATGGTGGCGCACGCCTTTGATCCCAGTACTCGGGAAGCAGAGGCAGGCGGATTTCTGAGTTTGAGGCCAGCCTGGTCTACAGAGTGAGTTCCAGGACAGTCAGAGCTACACAGAGAAAAAAAAAAAAAAAAAAAAAAAGGAATTATGGACCAGTCTTTTGTGGCAGAAGAAATTTCTAACAAATCAACATCAAAAAGAGACTAATTGGGGAAACCTGTTTTTTATAGTGGTGTGGCATGCATAAAGTTATTACATATGCTGTGTAGTCTTATATCACCTATATACTATACTGTAATGTAGACTAACCTGCATCTCCACATGGTTGCATTGTCCTCAGACTTCTTAAGATTGCACTCTAGTAAACCTGTGTTGCTCTACCCCATCCCCATTAAAAATAGAATGACTCTTGTTTACTCAGAGGACCCTGAGTAGAAGAGCCTAGTAGGGCATTAGAGTAATTTACAGAGATGACCCTTCTTTGGAGCTCTATACTTGGAGGAAGATTGGTCTTTATGGTGGAAAGGGTTGATTACTGATTATATGTGAATTGAGATATGTGCAGTTTCTTCTATATCTAAAATGCTTTTATCTGCCAACAGGTACAACTGTAATTGCTCTACAGTTGTTTAAGAATCTACCTGTAAGAAACCAATTTTACTCAACAGCTAAAACGTGTAAAGATGAACTAAAACCTGTACAGGACCTTCTCATAAGCTACGGTGTCCTGAAACCTGACATGAGGATTATTTTTGTACATAATAAGGTGAGCATTATTATATTTGGTAAGAAAATTTTGTAACACTATAATGAAGAGACGGTTTAGCCTGTATTAATGCATGCCATGGAGTGGACATTTACCATATTCCACAGTTGTACTTCATTTGTTGAACGTCTAACCCCCTAGTAGGAAACTTGTCCTGTGGAGGTGATTAGGCCATGAGGAGCCCTCAGAAATTGGCTATGTGAAAAAACAAAACAAAACAAACCAGAAGAGCTGCTTCTGTCTTCTGTCACCTGAGGATGGGGAAAAGGAACCAAGAGTTGGCCTTCATCAGAAGCCAAACCTGTTAAAACCTTAATTTTAGCTGTGCAGTTTATGGTATTTTTTAACCAAGTCCAGGACAGTATATAGCTTTCTTTCTTCCCTAAAAAGTTTGGTCCACATCCTTCAGTTTTGTCTTTAGTATATAAGGAGCACTGAAGACCTATGGAAAGTCTACTAGAACCTTACACTTTATAATACCTGCCATCAGTGATTCCCAGAGACTTTCATCCAGGAACAGCTCTGGAGTGTGTCCCTTAGGCAGGTGAAGATGGGCAGTACTTTTTCCCCATTTGAGACCCAGAGTTGTTTAAGATTTCTAAAGGCCACTCCAGCTCATTTCTTATGTAATGAACCTTGGGAAAAACAAAGGTTTATTATATCTTTTCTAGATGTTCATTTTTCCTTGATTCCACATAAGCACATTGAAATAGTCAATGGATGGAGAGCAGATTCACACAGGAGTAGATGGGAAATGGGGAATTAACCTTCAGTGATACCAGAATCCATGGATACCAGGTGTTTCAGTCTGCTGATGTCCTCACAGAACATGCGAATGAATTGGTGATGTACCAGTTTACAATTGTCTTCCAAACTGAACTCAGAGAAGTTTAATGTGTTATTTAGAGTTATACAGCGGGTAAAGGGTTGAAATGGGATTGGAAACTGGCATACCATGGAGTACGGGGGTTTTGCTTGACTGAGGTCTCTTCCCAGTTCGCACTGTGTTGTCCTCTCCATACTTTAGAATATTTGCAGTAATAGGAAACAGTATTACCTGAATGTATATGAGGGACTTAAAGCTCAGAGTGACAAAGGAATTCATTTTTTTAGGTATACAAATTTATTCTATAATTGCATATCAACTTTTATCAACCATTTTATTCATTCACACTTCAAATGATATCCCCCTTCCCACTTACTCCTCCACAATGCGCCCCCCCATCCCTTTCTCCTTCTCCCCCTCCCCTTTGCCTCTGGTTCCTGCCTCACTCCTCCAGCATTCCCCTGCACTGGGGCATCAAGCCTTCCTCCTCTCCCATTGAGGGAGGATAAGGCCATCCAGTCATGGCTGCTTCCATGTAAAATCTTTGGTTGGTGGTTTAGTCTCCGGGAGCTCTGGGTGGTCCAATTAGTTATTGTTCTTCCTATGGGGTTACAATTCCCTTAAGCTCCTTTAGTCTTTTCCTTAGGTCTCCCATTGGGGTCCCCAGGCTCAGTCCTATGGTTGGCTGTGAACATCCACATCTGTATTGGTCAGGTGGTGGTAGAACCTTTCAGGATACAGCTATGTCAGCAAGTGCTTCTTGGCAGCAGCAATAGTGTGGGGGTTTGGTGTCTACAGATGGGATGAACCCCTAGGTAGGGTGGTCTCTAGATGGTCTTTCCTTTAGTCTCTGTTTCATTTTTTTTTGTCCCTGTCTTTCCTTTGGACAGGAACATTTCTGAGTTAAGAATTTTGAGATGCTTGGATGGCCATATCCCTCTACTGGGGACCGCACCTTTCTTTTTTTTTTTTTTTTTTTTTTTTTTAAGATTTATTTACTTATTATATGTAAGTACACTGTAGCTGTCTTCAGACACTCCAGAAGAGGGCGCCAGATCTCATTAGGGATGGTTGTGAGCCATCATGTGGTTGCCGGGAATTGAACTCAGGACCTTCGGAAGAGCAGTCAGTGCTCTTAACTGCTGAGCCATCTCTCCAGCCCCAGACCGCACCTTTCTAATGGAGGGGATCTCTATAGGTTGTATCTCCTCCTTTGTTGAGTATTTCAGCTCAAGTCATCACCATTGAGTCCTGGGAGCCTCTTACTTCCCTGGAGTCTGGGACTTTCTAGTGGCTACTCCCAGTTTCCCATGCCACACTGCTACATGTTTCTATTGTGTTTCCTGACCCTCTGTACTTCTCTCCTGTTCCTTCCAATACCTGCTCTGCCCCTGTTTTTTTTCCCTCTCCCTTCTCTCTTCCTCCAGGACCCTCCCTCCCTCCCTCTACCTCCTGTGATTATTTTGTTCCCCCTTCTATGTAAGATTGAAACATGTAAACTTTGGTCTTCCTTCTTCTTACGCTCCATATGGTTTGTGGGATGTATCGTGGGTATTCTGAGCTTTTCAGCTAATATCCACCTATCAGTGAGTACATATCATGTGTGCTCCTTTGTGTCTGGATTACCTTACTGAGGATGATATTTTCTAGCTCCATCCATTTGCCTGTGAATCTCATGTAGTCATTGTTTTTAATAGCTGAGTAGTAGTTATATCACATTTTCTTTATCCATTTTTCTGTCAAGGGGCATCTGGGTTGTTTCCAGCTTCTGGATATTATAAATAAGGCTCCTTTGAACATAGTGGAGCATGTGGCCTTGTTATATGTTAGAGCATCTTTTGGGTATACCCAGTAGTGGTATAGATCTTCACATGGAATTATTTTCAATTTTCTGAGGAACCACCACATTGATTTCCAAAGTGGTTGTACCAGCTTGCAGTCCTACCAGCAATGGAGGAGTGTTTCTCTTTCTCCCAATCCTTGCTAGCATCTGCTGTCCAGTTGCCTTTTTTGTTTGTTTGTTTTTGTTTTTTTGTTTTTTTCGAGACAGGGTTTCTCTGTGTAGCTCTGGCTGTCCTGGAACTCACTTTGTAGACCGGCTGGCCTCGAACTCAGAAATCCGCCTGCCTCTGCCTCCCAAGTGCTGGGATTAAAGGCGTGCGCCACCACGCCCGGCCCTAGCATCTGCTGTCACCTGAGTTTTTTTATCTTAGCCATTCTAATTGGTGTGAAGTGGAATTTCAGGGTCGTTTTGATTTACATTTCCCTGATGACTAAGGATGTTGAACATTTCTTTAAGTGCTTCTCAGCCATTTGTGATTCTTCAGTTGAGAATTCTCTGTTTAGCTCTGTACCCCAGTTTTTAATAGGATTATTTGTTTCTCTGGAGTCCAACTTCTTGAATTCTTTGTATATTTTGGATATTAACCCTCTATCAAAGGTAGGGTTGGTAAAGATCTTTTCCCCATCTGTAGGTTGCCATTTTGTCCTCTTGACAGTGTCCTTTGCCTTACAGAAGCTATTCAATTTTATGAGGTCCCATTTGTCAATTGTTGATCTTAGAGCATGAGCCATTGGTGTTCTGTACAGGAAAATTTCCCCTGTGCCAATGTGTTCGAGGTTCTTTCCCACTTTCTCTTCTTTTAGATTCAGTGAGCATATCTGGTTTTAAGTTCTAGCCAGAGCAATTAGGCAACAAAAGGAGATCAAAGGGATACAAATTGGAAAGGAAGAAGTCAACATATCACTATTTGCAGAGGGAATGATAGTATACATAAACGACCCCAAAATTTCCACTAGAGAACTCCTACAGCTGATAAACAACTTCAGCAAAGTGGCTGGATATAAAATTATCTCAAACAAATCAGTAGCTTTCCTCTACTCAAAGGATAAATGGGCTGACAGCGAAATTAGGGAAACAACACCCTTTACAATAGTCACAAATAATATAAAATACCTTGATGTGACTCTAATCAAACAAGTGAAAGATCTGTATGACAAGAACTTTAAGTCTCTGAAGAAAGAAATTGAAGATCTCAAAAGATGGGAAGATCTCCTGGATCGGCTGAACTAACATTGTAAAAGTAGCCATTTTACCAAGTTAAGCTACAGATTTTCATTGCAATCCCCATCAAAATTCCAACTCAGGTCTTCACAGAGGTAGAAAGTAATTCTCAAATTCATCTGGAATAAGAAAACCCAGGATAGAAAAACCATTCTCAACAATAAAAGAACCTCTGGTGGAATCACTTTCCCTGACCTCAAGCTGTACTACAGAGTAATAGCGATAAAAACTGAATGGTATTGGTACAATGACAGGCAGGTAGATAAATGGAATAGAATTGAAGACCCAGAAATAAACCCACACACCTATGGTCACTTGATCTTTGACAAAGAAGCCAAAACCATCCAGTGGAAAAAGACAGCATTTTCAACAAATGGCGCCTACTGGTGGTTGTCATGTAGAAGAATGAAGATTGGTCCATTCTCTCTCTCTCTCTCTCTCTCTCTCTCTCTCTCTCTCTCTGGTTTTTCGAGGCAGGGGTTTTCTGTGTAGCCCTGGCTGTCCTGGAACTCACTTTGTAGACCAGGCTGGCCTCGAACTCAGAAATCTGCCTGCCTCTGTCTCCCAAGTGCTGGGATTAAAGGTGTGCGCCACCACTGTCTAGCTAGATTGGTCCATTCTTGTCTCCTTGTACAAATCTCAAGTTCAAGTGAACAAAGGAATTCTTTCATATGTTTTAGTGAGTGACTATGTTTAACCATAATGTTAACAAATTATTTCTTTTATTATATTTAGTATATTTTAATATATACTATAATACAATATCATTTTATTTCTTCCCTGAGCCTTTTTCATTAAATTTTACATACATATATGTATCTTTGTATATATTCTTAAATACATTTGCTTGTGTTGTTTTTACTAACTTGTCAGAAGAATCTTTATTTTCATGCCATGTGAAATGTTTATGATAAAAATCTTTAGTCATCTTAAAAACGAAAAATTAAGAAGTGTCAGCCACCTGTTCCTGCCAGCAGAGAGCTCTACCAGATGATGCCTTGAGACCCTTCCAGCTGTGCTGTGCTGAGGCGCCTCAGGTTGTTGATGGACTGGCTCATCCTGCTAAAATAACCCTGGGACCTCTGGATCCAGAGGACATTTAGTAGTTAGAAGTTAAATGTCTCCAAGTTAAGAAAAGAGCAAGGTCAAAAGAAACATAATCAGTAAGGGGAGCCTGGCTTGTTTTTATCAAACTTTAAACAACAAAACCCAGAAGAGTGACTTCAGCAATTGTTTGCCTGGGTAGCTCTTATTTTCCCACCCTATTTTAAAAGTCACTCCACAGGCATCTGGATGGATGTTCTTTTTGGTACTGTCAACATCTTACACCTCATTGGCAAGCACGTGGGATTTTGCCGTTTTCCCGCTATCTGTGGTCTCATCCTCCAGCATGCTGTGTGCCTCTTAATTGATGTTCAGTACATGTATGTTGCATAATAGGATTCCAGACAGGCCGCAGTCTAGCACTGGCCCATGCCACTTCAAGATTTCTGTTGTTTCCTTTATAAGCAAATGCACAGTAGTGGATAGAGTGTGGGGCTGAGTTGAGATCTAGAGAGAGAGGTTAGAGCATTTGTTCTCATGGGGTCAACCTCTGGACTGTGGCCATCGGGCACATTCTCGGCCTAAGGTGCAACCTGCATGTGGGAGGCCCTAGGACAGCTTTAGCCGGCTCAGGGGTTTCCCAGGAGTTCAAACCAACTTTAGCCCTCAGCTAAAGGCCTTCCCAGCTTCCCTGAGCATCTCCTGCGCTTCAGTTCTGGTGAGGCGGGGCTTCTTTGAGCGTCAGTTGTGAGGCGGGGCTTTCCTGAGTGTCTCGTGCGCTTCAGTTGTGAGAAGGTTCAGGACAGTCGAGAAGCCATTCCAAGCAAAGGCTGTCTCTTCCTGGGAATACCTTAGGGACCATCGTCAAAGCAACTCTCCTTAGCCAAGAAAATCATTTCCAAGTAGGCCTCTCCCTTTTCTTTGTCTCTTCCCATGACCATGGCAGTTACTGTTGATTATGATCACAAGTCTTGGAGAAGGGTTCCGGTTCTCAAAACTTTGAGCCCCCATCATGGCCTGGGATCTCCTAAGTTTACATGTTGGCTGCTATGAAGTAGTAGAAAATGCCACGCAAGCTGGATTCTATGCAAAATACAATTTCTCTCCCCCACCCCTGTGTAATTCAGAAACAGGTATTTTAAGGTCTAGGTGACTTCGATTAGATACAAGCTAAATTTCAAAAATCACTATAGTGAAGGAAGGCCAATGGCATTAAAGAAGTAAAATAAGTTCCACGTTTTACATGTGGAGCATCTTAGATGCTCAGAAAATAACAGTTACTATTGTGAAAGCAGCATTCAGTAGTTCTGGAACAAAGGAGTAGGTGGGAGGAACAAGAGAGGGAGGGCGTGCAGGTCTCAAGAGCTTCTAAGAAGGGAAGGACAGTGTGTAAGAAAGGATTGAGTAAGAAGGCAGGAAAGAGGAGGAGGTGGTTAAAATGATTTACAATGAAAAATACAAAGCAATAGCCTCTCATATACAAATTTAATGCTTTTCTAAAATACAGGCACATGTCATTTAATGATGAAGTTCTGTCTAATTTTTTACCAAGTCACACAAGTTAAGGTCATTAAAAAAAATTTCAAGCAACCAAATCATCAGATTGCCCTGTCGACAATTCTGAGGGGCATGTTTTTGATTGATGATAGATACAAAAGGGCCCCATCTCCTGTGGGTAGCATTATCCCTGCTCAGGTAGTCATGGCTGCATAAAAAAGCAAAGTGAGAAAGCCTGAGGTAGCAAGCCAGTAATCGATCTCTTACTGATCTCGGCCTCCAAGTTCCTTCCTTGGCTTCCCACTGATGATGGGCTGGATGGCCTGGAAACTAAATAAACCCTTTCCTCCACAAGTTCTTTGGCTATGGCATGCATCACAGCAGTGGAAACTTAATTGGGATGGATGGGAAGAGTGGGGAGCTATTTCACTGTAGTATAAACATTGTAGAATGTTCCTACACAAACTAAGATGTTACATATAATCTTATGAGACAACTGTCAGTGTGGTCAGTTGTTGGCAGAATTGTGTACAGCACTGAGTATTTCTCAGTAACCTTTGACTGAAAAGCAGAGCTTTTCAAGTAATTTTAATGTGATTGATGCAAAAGATTTTACAACCTTAAGAATTATAATTAAAATTTAAGTTTCTTGTGATTCAATTAATTGGAGGTTGAAAAAAGTACAGACTGTCCATGAAAAGATTAGCTTGCTTTAGAAAGATGAAAAGTACATATTTATTCTAGAAAAAAGCCAACTTCCTTGCCATGACAAATATTACTGCTTGTTTGCTTTGTTGCAGAAACGTCAAAAAGAACACACTAGATTTAATTAGAAATGTCAAGAATAGTTAAAAAAGGAATAGTTAAAATTGATCAAGAACAAGATGAAGAAACCTTCCGGGAAAATTTAGCAGTACAAAGAAATGCCTCTGCTTTTTTTGAAAAATACGATAGAACTGAAGTGCAAGAATTATTAACAACAACACTGGTCAGCTGGCTGGCTGCCAAGGATGATGCTCGTTCTCAGCTAGAAACCCCGTGTGGACTCATGAGTCAAATGAATAATGCAGGCTTCTCCACTGCCATCCTACTGACTCCTGTAGACCCTACTGCCCTCTTAGACTACAGGGAAGTCCATCAGATCTTAAGGGAGTTGGCCATTGGAATTTATTGCTTAAATCAAATTCCTTCAATCAGTTTAGAAGCTAATTTTGATCAGAGTAGTTCTTGTCAATTACCTCCTGCTTATTATGATACCAGGGTTGGACAAATTTTGATCCAGATTGACTACATGCTAAAAGCACTGTGGCATGGAATATACATGCCCAAAGAGAAACGAGCCAGATTCTCTGAATTGTGGCGCACAATCATGGACATTGATCTAGACGGGAAGCCTCAAACAACCAAAAATGTATTTTCTGAGTTTAGTTCGGCAGGTAAGACTTTTTGCATAAAATATATTTTTTGATCACACTTTTCTCCTCCTCCAACTCTTTCTTGCTATCTTTAAAAAACAAACAGGCAAACAAACAGATGAAAGAAACTTAGAAACTTCTCTCTCTCTCTCTCTCTCTCTCTCTCTCTCTCATACACACACACACACACACACACACACACACACACACGCAGAGTGCAAAATCAGAATCCATAATCTATAAGTAAAAGGCCATTAAGACAAAAAGTGCCCAAACGAAGCAACATGATACAAAAAGCCCACAAAAATACTGTTGAGTTCATTTTGTGTTGCCATCTACTGCTGGGCATGGGGCCTACTCTGAAGTCTGGTAGGTATATTCAGTGAGACTCCATTGTAGAAAATTTAGTTTATCCTTTGCAACCAAATACCAACTACAGATAGCTTCTTAGTCATAGGCTGAAGCCCATATCCACTTCCCCATCTCAGAGCTGGTTCTCCATCTGGTTTGAACCTGTACAGGCCCTGTGCATGATGCGTATGCACATAAATCTTATTGTGATCATGCATGGTTCTTAGGGGAAGTATTACCATCTTACTTACAATTAAAAAAACCCAAATACATACATACTCACACACATATATGCACACACATATATCTTTATACTTATATATAGTTATTATATAATTTAAGTAAGCTTACAGAATATGTTTCCCTGTGGGTTTTTCTATCTCTCTATCCCCTTCCCAATTAAGAGCCATCCCATTTCCCCCATTATACCTGTCCCCTACTATTGCCCTCTTTGGAACTTCATTCCCCTCTGCCTTACTACAATGCTTTTCTACTTTCCTGGCTTCTAGTGCCTCAGGTTATATACTCAGGTCTAAAAGACAGACCATATGGCCTTGCTTTCTGCATCTGGGTTACCCGCATACAGTATTTACCAGTTTCATTTATTTATCTGTTACTTTCATTTTTCTTTACAGCTGGACAGAATGTTGTTGTGACATATGTACCACTTTTTTACTGTCCATTCATCAGTTGAAGGACATTTAGGCTGTTAGCACATTCTAGCTATTGTGAATAAAGCAGCAATAAACATGGTTGAGTATCTCTAGAGTAGGCTATTGAGTCCTTGGGGCACTCCAAGGAATAGCTGGGTCATATGATAGAATTCCCCACGTTTACTTCCATGGTGGCTGTCTCAGTTTTCAATTCTAACAGGAGTGAGTGAGAAGGGTTCCTTTGCCCTGGATTTTGCCAGCCATTGTTGTCAGTTGTTTTCATGAACTTAGCCATTCATTCATTGTGACAGATGTAATCTGTGATTGTTAACAAGGTTGCACACTTTAAAGGATATTTCTCAGCCATTTTTTATTTCCTCTTTTGAGAACTCTGTTCAGATCTGTAGACTATTTTCTTTTCTTTTCTTTTTTTTTTAAAGTGTGGTGTCCACCTTTCAGAGTCTGACTTCTTTTGTTTTTTAAGATTTATTTATTTATTTTATGTATATGTGTACACTGTAGCTGTACAGATGGTTGTGAGCCATCATGTGGTTGCTGGGATTTGAACTCAGGACCTTTGGAAGAGTAGTCAGTGCTCTTAACCACTGAGCCATCTCTCCAGCCCCTGTAGACTATTTTCAACTGGGTAATTTGTTTTCTTGAACTCTAAGTTCTTTGTGTATTCTGGATATTAATCTTCCAACAGGTTTACACAGAGACGTACAAAGCATTTTCTCCTGCACGTATGTCATGTAGGGCATTGCCTGTATTTTCTTCTAGTAGTTTCAGCATTGCAGGTTCTGCATTGAGGTCTTTGACTTACCTGGAGTTGCTTTTTGTGCAGAGTAATAGATGTAGGTCTAATTCCATCTCATGGAAAATGAGAAACGCACAGTGCAGAACATGGTATATAAGCGAGTTACAATGAAAAACATGGAAAATGAGAAAATCACACTGTAGAACATGGTATATGAGTGAGTTGCACTGAAAAACATAGATAATGAGAAATGCACAATGTAGAAGATGGTATATAAGCGAGTTACAATGAAAAACATGGAAAATGAGAAACACACACTGTAGAACATGGTATATGAGTGAGAAGCTCTGAAAAATATAGATAATGAGAAAAGCACAGTGTAGAACAAGGTATATGAGTGAGTCACAGTGAAAAACATGGAAAATGAGAAATGCACACTGTAGAACATGGTATATGAGTGAGTTGAACTGAAATACATGGAAATGAGAAACATATGTACACTCAATTTCCCCACCAGCACTTGTTGAAGATATTATCTTTCAGCCAATGTATATTTTGGACATCTTTCTCAAATATCACAGCTATAGCCAAAATTTGGCTGTAGCTATGTGCATTCATGTTTGGGCCTTCTATTTTCTTTCATTGATATACATATCTATTTTTGTGCAAAGATCATTTTGTTTTTTATTGCTATTTCCAGCTTAAAATCAGGAATGGTAATAACTCCAACATTGTTCTTTTTGCTCAAGATTACTTTCGCTTTCCAGGATCTTTTGCGGTTCCATATGAATCTTAAATTTCTTTTTCCTATTTCTGTGAAGAATATTATGGGGATTTTTCTTGGGATGGTACTGAATCTGTAAATTGCTTTTTGGTAAGATAGTGATTTTCAAAGACTTTTTCTGTATCATCAAACATGGATTTTTAAATTTAAGTCCATTTATATATGTTATATGGTTTGTATATGCTGGGTCCAGGGAGTGGCACTATTAAGAGGTGTGGCCTTGTTGGAGGAAGTGTGTCACTGTGAGTGTGGGCTTTAAGACCCTCATCTGTAGCTGCCTAGAAGCTGGTCTTTCCCTGTTTGCCTTCAGAATAAGATGTAGAGCTCCCAGCTCCTCTGTAGCACCGTGCTGCCATGCTCCCACCTTTATGTTAATGGACTGAATCTCTGAACCTGTAAACTAAACCCAATTAAATATTGTCCTTTATAAGAGTTGCCTTGATCATAGTGACTGTTCACAGCAGTACAATCTAACTAAGACAGTATGATTTATTATATATACTTACATCTGCTGAACCATCCCTGTGTTGCTCAGATAAAGTCAACCTGATTAATGGTGGGTGACTTTTTTGGTATATGCTTGTATTCAGTTTGCAAGTATTTTATTGAAGATGTTTGAAGTTTTTTTTTTTTAACTTAATAGAGGTTTTTATGAGACTAGGGCGGGGCCTAGCAAACACAGAAGTGGATGCTCACAGTCAACTATTGGATGAATCACAGGGCTCCCAATGGAGGAGCTAGAGAAAGTACCCAAGGAGCTAAAGGGATCTGCAACCCTATAGGTGGAACAACAATATGAACTAACCAGTACCCCCGGAGCTCTTGACTCTAGCTGCATATGTATCAGAAGATGGCCTAGCCAGCCATCACTGGAAAGAGAGGCCCATTGGACACACAAACTTTATATGCCCCAGTACAGGGGAACACCAGGGCCAAAAAATGGGAATGGGTGGGTAGGGGAATGGCGGAGGGGACGACTTTTGGGATAGCATTGGAAATGTAATTGAGGAAAATACGTAATTAAAAAAAATAGAGGTTTTTAAGATATTCTCTTACAATGTCCTGGATTTCTTTGTTATATGTTGTAGTATTTTTCTGTTAATCTCTGATTCTGGTCATCTGGGTCTCCTCTTTCCTTTATTGGATAACTGTGCTAATGGTCTATTGCCATGATTATCTTTGCAAAGAGCGAGCCCTTAGATTTGTTGATTCTTTACGTTGTTTCCTTTACTTTTTCATTCATTTCTGTTCTGTTTATTATTATTATTTTTTGCCGTCTACTGGTTTGAGGCTTGCTTTGTTCTTATTTTTCCTAAATTCATGAGATGCATCACTAAGTCATTTATTTTTGATTTCCCCTTACCCCTGATTTCTTAATGTAGGAGTTTAGAGCTAAAAGCTTATGTTGTTTTAATTTCTCTTCATTCCAGGGATTAAAAAAACCTTTTAAACATCTTCAAAATACTAGATTTATTTATTATTTTATGTGTATGAGTGTTTTGCCTGTTTGTATTTATGGACACCATATTCATGCCTTGTGCCTAGAGAGATCCCCTAGGACTAGAGTTATACATGGTTGTGAGCTGCCACAAGGATGCTGGGAATTGAACCCAGGTAACTGCTGAGCCAATTCTTCTGTCCTATTTCTTTATATCTTCCTTGATACATTCACCATTTAGTACTTATAGTATGGCAATATAGTACTTATATCCATGCATTTTTGTAATTACTAGAGATTCATTTGCTCTTAATTTCACATTTTATTAAGATTGTGGCCAGATAAAATAGTCATTTCAGCTTTTGTAAATTTGATAAGATTTAGTTGTTGTGCCAGTATGTGGTCTATTTTAGAGAACCTTCCATGAGCTGCTGAATAGAGTGTATATTCTTTGGTGTTTGGGTAAAATATTATAGATATTTTTTAGGTCCGCTTGGTGTATGATGTCATTTAATTCTGATGTTTGCTTAGTTTCTGTCCAGATCTCTGTATATTGGAGGAAGTGGGGTACTGAAATCACCTCCTATTTTTGAGCTGGAGTTAATCTGTCTCTTTAATTCTAGTGGTACACTTTTTTTTAAAATGAAATTGGGTGCACTAAAGTTTGTTGCATAAATTTTTAGAATTATATTGTGTTCTTTATTCATTACTACCTTGATTAGAACAACACATCCCTCTTTATATCTTCTAATCAAGTTTAGTTTTAATTCTACTTTGTCAGATACTGAGGTAGCAACACCTGCTTGTTCCCTGTCCATTTGCTTGGAAACTTTCTTTCAATCCTTACACTTTAATGTGGTGATTATGTTTCAATCTAAAGTGAGTGTCTTGTAGACAAAAGAAAAGTGGATTTTCGTTTATTTTTAAGACTTGTTTTATTTTAATGACTGAACCACATACCCTACACAGCCAGTCCACTATGTACAGACATGAAGGAAGCTGTATTTCATGGCCTCTTCCATTTTGGACAGAGTGTTGATGATCTTTTTCTTCTTCTTGGCCTAGATGTGCTCTTTGTGATCTGTTTTGTGCTTTCTTGGTCTTAGCCCTTTGAACTTCAGCCTGGCCAGCCAGAATCATCTTGTGGGTCTTATAGGCCTTTAGCTTGTGGATATACTCCATGAAAGTCCGCTTGTTTTGTTTTGTTTTTTGTTTTTTAAATACATTCCCTTTGACCTTCAGGAACTGGCTGTGATACTTTTGGCAGTCAATCTTAGATTCACAGTAACTCCTGAGAAGCCAGCACAGGATTTGAATCCTTCTCATCTAGGGTACCTTCTAGTGCATTCAAGTATTGGCAGTACCCTTCCACTTCCCTATGCCCGTGCCTGCCCTTCTGTCAACCCAAGGTGTTTTTCAGGCATCAAGCTCAGAAGTGGACAGTCCCAAAAGGACAGTCCCAGGCATCAGGATGATCAGCCCATCTTTGGTTAGTACCTAGGTCTGTTGACATTGAGTTGGCATTGGCGATGTATCGGTCCTTTTACCACAGCAGACAACACTAGAGGCAAGCCTCTTCTGAAGCCTAGGTTGGAAAACACAATAGCAAAAGGAAAACTGATTTTTTTTTTCTTAACCTTTTGGCTTACCTGTGTTGTTGGGGGAGTTGAGGCTGTTATTGATTTTAAAGCTGTTATTGAAAGTTGTGTGTTGATTACAGTCATTAAATTGTGGGGCTTTTTTGTTTGTTTTGTTTTGCTGTTTGTGTTCTTACTCATGGTTTACATTTCAGTCATTTTAGTCATATTGTTTTCTTTATACATTCTTTCAGATATACTTATCCCTCCCTCTCGTTATTGTAGTATTGCTTCCAGTATTCTCTGTAGGGCTTGATTCTCTGTGGACATGAATTCTTTTAGCCTGTTTATACAATGGACAGTTTTTTCCCCCTTCAATTATGGCTGATAGTTTTGCCAGGTAAAAAGTGTCCGGATTTGCATCTGTGTTCTGTTATAAGTACACTAGTCTAAGCTTTTCTTGCTTTTAAATTTTCCACTGGGTAGTTAGCTGTTTTTCTGATGGGCTTTCCTTTGTGACTTGTGATTTTTCTCTTTCAGTATGCTTTCTTTATTCTGTGTATTTAGTGTTTTAACCATAATATGCTATGAAGAGTTTCTTTCCTGATCCTGTCTGTGTTCTGTGTGCTTCTTGAAGGGATATGTCTTCTTAATTTGGAGACAGGTTTTTTTGTTGTTGTTGTTGGTGGTGGTGGTGGTGTTTTGTTTTGTTTTGTTTTGTTTTGTTTTGTTTTGTTTTGTTTTGTTTTGTTTTGTTTCTGTGATACTGTTGAGGAGTCTGCTCCTTCATCTTTGCCTACAATTCATAGATTTGGTCTTTTTGGTGACTCAATTTCTGTATATTTCTTTCCTGTGACTTAAAAAGTTTTCATATTCTTGGTTAGGGTGGAGTTGGGGTTAGGGTTGCGGTTAGATTCCTCTGCTTTATCTTTAAGTCTGATATTCTATCTCCTTCTTAATCCATTCTACTGCAAAGGCTTTCTCCTTTTTAAATTGTGTTATTGAATATTTCAACTCTATCTTCATTTTAGCTTGTTTCTTCTCACTATTTCCATCTTCTTCTCATTATTGAATTCAGGTTTTAGAGTTTGAGTTTTCTTTGTTATCTCATTCATCGATGTATTTGTGCTTTCTTGGATGGGATTCAGGAGTTTATTCCCATTCTTTAAGTTTGTTGAGCTATTTGTGTCCTTTTTTTTTTTTTTTTTTTTTGGTTTTTCGAGACAGGGTTTCTTTGTATAGCTCTGGCTGTCCTGGAACTCACTCTGTAGACCAGGCTGGCCTCGAACTCAGAAATCCGCCTGCCTCTGCCTCCCAAGTGCTGGGATCAAAGGCGTGAGCCACCACGCCCAGCTTGTGTCCTCTTTAAACTCCTCAAATTCTCTGATCATAGATAAGATTTTTCTTTTAAATTCTATGTCCTGAGATTCATTTGGATAATATTCATTGGAGAACATTTCTATATGGGGTTTGTGGGCCTTGGGGGAGATATACTATATTGATCTTTCATATGGTTTGTATTTTTGTAATGTGACCTGGGCATGTAAAATTCTTTTTAGGGTTGTATGTCAGATGTGAGATTTTAGGCTGCCTTTGTTGAGTTGTAGTTTGTTTTTATTTCTGTTGTTGCCCAAGTTTGGTTGATTGCAGATTAGTTGAGAGGCGGAAACAGTAAGCCAAACTCTTAAGGTAGTGTTGATTTCAGATTGGTAGAATGGGGTTGATACCAAGTCAGTTGTAACCAAGCAAGTGCACAAATGGGACAGTAGGTGCATCTGTTTGAACTTATGTGCAAGATGCCCTGCCTTAGATATGCTTAGGAGTATGAGATGGCATGGGTGGGCTGAGGTATTGGGAATTCACCAGGTTAGGCCAGCACACAGGCAGTTGAGTTGAGGCTAGGCCTGAAGACTGTAGGCAATGAGAGAAGCTAAGGGTTCAGGGAACTGTCAGGCTGTGCCAGCATCTCTAATGTTCAAGTAGGCATCAGACTGAGGTTTGCAATGATGTAGGCAAAGGGGATTCTGGGAGACTCACTAGGCTGGCAAAGTACATAGGATGTGTGTCCATGGATAAGGCCTGGTGTTGAATATGGCCTGTTCCTTGACAACTTTATACTTGTAGGTGATGCTCTCACATTCTCTTCCCTAACCCTTAACTCACTCTCATCCTATTAATAGCCCCTTTCCAAGACTCATGAATTTTGGTTTTACATTGTGATCCACTTTGTTTAACCAGGGCCTTTTGTTTAACAGTTGGAACCTAGTAGAATCAGCAGTGGGCATACAACTGAAGGCCATGACTCTTCCTTTCCGTAAATCTCTTATAAGCTATGAGTTTGGCAGCCTGACTGCTGTGGAGGCCAATTCTGTGTCAACCTAGTAGAGACGTCCACATCTGGAGTTCATGATTGCAACAACTGTGCCTTGCCCAGAAAATTTCATGGAACCTTTCCTTATCTCTGTCTCTTACTACTTATTTTTCTTCTTACTGTGAAGGTTTGGTTGATATTACAAATGATCCAGACTTTAATGGGATCTATGATGAAGACATGAATGAAGATCCAACGTATGAGCCCAATAGCCCTGAAGAAAAGGCTGTGTTTATGAAATATGCTGAGAGTATAATGATGAAGCTGACATTCAGCACCGTCCAAATTCAACAGCACGAAAACATCTTTATATTTGAGACAGCCTATTGGCTTTCCAATGCTATAAAGTACAACCAGGATTATCTAGACATTTGTACTTACCAGAGACTACAAAAAAGACTGTATCTTCAAAAAAAAGTTATTCAAAAACACTTTGAGAAAAAAAAAGAAATCAGAAGAGGGATGGGCTATCTGAAGTTAATATGTTTTCTGATTCCATTTTTACTCAGTTTAAAAAGGAAGATGAAAGTTCCATATCTAAATAGTCTACTTCCACCTTTTTCAGGTAAGAGGATAAGCAAAAATAGATCTTATTTTTGCCGGGATTTTAGAAAATTATTTTTCAAATAAGCAGAATGTATGTTCTCATTGCTACCCAGTAATAGGAGCTGATAATTTTTATCATCTGGTGTGGTGGTTTGAATAAAGATGTCCCACATAGGCTCATGTACTCAAATGAATGGCCATCAGTGAGTGGCACTACTTGAGTAGGAGTATTAGGAGGGATTAGGAGGTGTGGCCTTGTTGGAGGAAGTGTGTCACTGGGGTTGGCTTTGGGGTTTCAAAAGTTCAAGCCAAGCCCAGTGTCTCTGTCTTCCTACTGCTTGCAAATCCAGATGCAGAACTCTCATCTACTTTTCCACTGCCATGTCTGACACATGTGTCATGTGCTTCTGGCATTGAATAAAACTCTGAAACTGTAACCCAGCCCCAATTAAATAAATGTTGTCTTTTATAAGAGTTGCTGTGGTCATGATTTCTGTTTACAACAATAGAACATTGTCTAAGATAACTGAGAAATACCTACTTAATTCTTTATGGTATCTCTTTTGCCTAAAGTACCTCAAGAAAGATTTTGTTGTCATTGTTTAAATGAAAGTTATCAAAAACAAAGAACTTGAATTCCAATAATTGAGGAATTATATGTTAATGCACTCATAAATGTCAACCAGAATATTATGACCATGCTTTATAAATGTTTATATATTGAAACCACAAGAAATGCTTAAGATTCATTAAACAAATTTATTTTATTGTTAAAAATTAAATACTTAGGCATGTATGTATTTACTTATTTTATCTATCTATTTATTTGGTACTGGACTTGTTGACATAGGCCTTTAGTCCCAGCTACTCAGGACAGAGGAAAAAGGACCACAAATTCAAGTCTAACCTGAATTCAAGGCTATTCTAGGTGACATAGTGAAACATGGCTCAAACTGAGAAATAAAGGGGGCTGGCCTAGAGCTCAGAGACTGAGCACTTGTGTGTGCAAGGTGCTGAGTATAGCCTCTAGTGCCACAAGTGTGTGTGTGTGTGTGTGTGTGTGTGTGTGTGTGTGTGTGTGTGTGTTTAGTGTAGAGAGGGAGAGTAAATAATTTTGTAGTCAGTAATTGCCAAGTTTTTATTTCATATAGAATTTTATATTTGTTTACATGAATGATAATCAGATATTTAAAATGCAATCATTTATGTGTTTCCCACATTTTAAATTAAAGTTGTTTTTTATTTCTGGAGATGATAAGGTCAAGACAGAGAGAGAACTGCCTCCATTTATTTATGGACGAGATTTTAAATGCCAGAATTTTGATTACAAACAGCATCAGTACTTCCACGTTCACGGAGGAATTGAATTTGACATTAGCACACATCCGGTTGAGAGTGCCCTGGATGAGTTTAAGGTTTTTGAATTATTAGTACTTCTGGGATATTTTGTTGTTTCAGCTGTTTTTTTGTAAGTTTTCACTGAGAGCTTCTGTTGGTACAGGTACCATACAAGTCTCTAGACAAGCATTCTCGCAGGCCACTAGCTTTCTTACACATTATTGAAACAAACATGAATTAAGTGCAGCTACCTCTAAGCAACTGTGTTGAAGAATAAGCTGAAAAATATAACCAATGCAGTTACTTTCCTCACAGAGTTTACAGACCTCAAATGAGCCATCATTGTCCTTGGATAGTCAAAGTATACAATAGAAATCCTAAACACATGGCTGATCATGGTGGCACACACCTGAAATCCCAGGGCGCATGAGGATCATGAATTCAAAGCCAACTAGGCACATATCAGACTTCATTAATAAAAAAAAAAGGAAAAACAAACAAAAAATAAACAAATTCCTGATCACCCTGTTAATCTATCCACATTTCTCAAAGATTATGACAAGAAAAAAGACAGTCTTAAGTTTGATAACCCAGGAACCTGATGGCATCACACACATCAGTGCCCTTACTTGTCATACTTATTATATTTATTTATTCACAAGCTAGGAGTTGGAAACATACAATTATCAGATTTCTCTGGGGCATTTTTTTTCATTTGCATTTATAACATTTTATATAAGGAATCTTATAATTATTGAGTTTGCTTAAGGATTTTTTAATGCGTGATTTTTATTTTAGAAAAATGTAGAAAAAATATGGGAGTGTGCTTCCAGTGCCTCTGCAGAAGATGCGGGATACAAAGAAGTTTACCCAATACCAGTCATGGAGTTGAACGGAAAGAGGTGAGTGAGGCCCTTTCCACTCATATCAGCCATGGCTGGCTGGATGTTAGCAGAAAACAAGAAAGTGTCAAAATGCAAAAGCTACCTTAAAACCTTAGAATGGCAATCCTAGAACAGGGATGATCTTGTAAATGACAGACTCAAAAGTATACTAACTAGTTATTACTTCATACACTTTGATACAATCCACAAATAACCTTAGAGCATGGACTCAGCTCTTCCTTTCTTTTTTTAAAATGAGATATTTTCTTTATTTACATTTCAAATGTTATCCCCTTTCCTAGTTTTCCCTCTGAAAATCCGCTATCCCCTTCCCCTCCCCCTGCTCACCAAAGCACCCATTCTCATTCCCGGTCCTGGCATTCCCCTATACTGGGGCATAGAACCTTCACAGGACCAAGGGCCTCTCCTCCCATTGATGACTGACTAAGCCATCCTCTGCTACAAATACAGCTAGAGCCAAAATTTCCACCAAGTGTTTTCTTTGATTGGTGGTTTAGTTCCAAGGAGCTCTGGGGGTACTGGTTAGTTCACATTGATGTTCCTCCTATGGGGCTTCAGTCCCCTTCAGCTCCCTGGGTATTTCTCTGGCTCCTTCATTGTGGACCTTGTGCTCCATCCAACAGATAACTGTAAGCATCCACTTCTGCATTTGCTGGGCACTGGCAGAGTTTCGAAAGAGACAGCTATATCAGGTTCCTGTCAGCAGGCTCTTGTTGGCATCTGCCTAGTGACTGGGTTTGGTGGTTGTTTATGGGGTGGATCCCCAGGTAGGGCAGTCTCTGGATGATCCTTCCTTCCATCTCAGCTCCAAACTTTGTCTCTGTAACTTCCTCCATGAGTATTTTGTTCCCCATTCTAAAGAGGAACGAAGTACCCACACTTTGGTCCTCCTCCTCCTCCTTCTCTTCCTTTGTCTTTTTTGAGACAGGGTTTCTCTGTATAGCCCTGGCTGTCCTGGAACTCACTCTGTAGACCAGGCTGGCCTCGAACTCAGAGATCCACCTGCCTCTGCCTCCTGAGTGCTGGGATTAAGGTCATCCTTCTTCTTGAGTTTCTTGTGTTTTGCAAATTGTACCTTGGATAGTCTAAGTTTCTGGACTAATATCCACTTATCTGTGAGTGCATATCATGTGAGTTCTTTTGTGATTGGGTTACCTCACTCAGGATGATGCCCTCCAGATCCATCCATTTGTCTAACAATTTCATAAATTTATTGTTTTTAATAGCTGAGTAGTACTCTATTGTGTAAATGTACCACATTTTCTGTATCCATTCCTCTGAGAGACATCTGGGTTCTTTCCAGCTTCTGGCTATTATAAACAAGGCTGCTATGAACATAGTGGAGCATGTGTCCTTATTACAAGTTGGAACATCTTCTGCATATATGCCCAAGAGAGGTATTGCTGGATCCTCTGGTAGTACTATGTCCAATTTTCTGAGGAACTGCCAGACTGATTTCCAGAGTGGCTGTACCAGCTAGCAATCCCAACAGCAATGGAGGAGTGTTCCTCTTTCTCCACATCCATGCCAGCATCTACTGTCACCTGGATTTTAGCCATTCTGACTGGTGTGAGGTGGAATCTCAGGGTTATTTTGATTTGCATTTCCCTGATGATTAAGGATGTTAAACATTTTATTTTCAAGTGCTTCTCAGCCATTCAGTATTCCTCAGTTGAGAATTCTTTGTTTAGCACTGTACACTATTTTCTAATGGGGTTATTTGATTTTCTGGAGTCCACCTTCTTGAGTTCTTTATATATATTGGATATTAGTCCCCTATCTGATTTGTTATTGGTAAAGATCCTTTCCAAATCTGTTGGTGGCCTTTTTGTCTTATTGACAGTGTCTTTTGCCTTACAGAAGCTTTGCAATTTTATGAGGTCCCATTTGTCGATTCTTGATCTTACAGCACAAGCCATTGCTGTTCTATTCAGGAATTTTCCCCCTGTGCCCATATCTTCGAGGCTTTTCCCCACTTTCTCCTCTATAAGTTTCAGTGTCTCTGCTTTTATATGGAGTTCCTTGATCCACTTAGACTTGAGCTTTGTACAAGGAGATACGAATGGATCAATTTGTATTCTTCTACATGATAACCGCCAGTTGAGCCAGCACCATTTGTTGAAAATGCTGTCTTTTTTCCACTGGATGGTTTTAGCTCCCTTGTCAAAAATCAAGTGACCATAGATGTGTGGGTTCATTTCTGGGTTTTCAATTCTATTTCATTGATCTATCTGTCTGTCACTGTACCAGTACCATGCAATTTTTATCACAATTGCTCTGTAGTACAGCTTGAGGTCAGGTAAGGTGATTCCACCAGAGGTTCTTTTATTATTGAGAATTTTTTTGCTATCCTAGGTTTTTTTGTTATTCCAGATGAATTTGCAAATTGCCCTTTCTGACTCAGTGAAGAATTGAGTTGGAATTTTGATGGGGATTGCATTGAATCTGCAGATTGCTTTCGGCAAGATAGCCATTTTTACTATATTAATCCTGCCAATCCATGAGCATGGGAAATCTTTCCATCTTCTGAGGTCTTCTTCGATTTCTTTCTTCAGAGACTTGAAGGTCTTATCATACAGGTCTTTCACTTGTTTCACTTGCTTAGTTAGAGTCACACCAAGTTATTTTATATTATTTGTGACTATTATGAAGGGTGTTCTTTCTCTAATTTCTTTATCAACATGTTTATCCTTTGTGTAGAGAAAGGGCACTGATTTATTTGAGTTAATTTTAATCCAGCTACTTCACTGATGTTGTTTATCAGGTTTAGGATTTTTCTGGTGGAATTTTGGGGATCATATCATTTGCAAATAGTTATATTTTGACTTTTTCTTTTCCGATTTGTATCCCTTTGATCTCTTTTTGTTGTCTAATTGCTCTAGCTAAGACTTTAAGTACTATATTGAATAGTAGGGAGATAGTGGGCAGCCTTGTATTGTCCCTGATTTTATTGGGATTGCTTCAAGTTTCTCTCCATTTAGTTTGTTGTTGGCTACTGTTTTGCTGTATATTGTTTTTATTATGTTTTGGTATGGGCCTTGAATTCCTGATCTTTCCAAGACTTTTATCATGAATGGGTATTGGATTTTGTCAAATGCTTTCTCATCATGTAACGAGATGATGTTTCTTTTCCCCTTTGAGTTTGTAATCCTTTAACAAACCTAAAAGAAGATAACTGCAAGAACAGAATTCCAACTCTAATAACAAAAATAACAGGAAGCAACACTTTTCCTTAATATCTCTTAATATCAATGGCCTCAATTCCCCAATAAAAAGACATAGACTAACAGACTGGCTACATAAACAGGACCCAACATTTTGCTGCATACAGGGAACCCACCTCAGGGACAAAGACAGACACTACCTCAGAATGAAAGGCTGGAAAACAATTTTCCAAGCAAACCGTCGAAAGAAACAAGCTGGAGTAGCCATTCTAATATGGATTAAAATGGACTCAGCTCTTTCAGTGAGCACACATGTTAAGTAGGCATGGAGGTGAGAGCCAGATTATGAGGGGCAGCTGAAAGCAGTGGACACAGCACATAACCATTTAATTTCCACATATTAACAGTTCCAAACCCTCTCTGCCAGACCTTGTTATGTCTTTATCTTCTGAATGATGTAGTTCCTCCAGTGCTGCTGGGCCCTTTCGTGTACTGTGCCATTGTGTTTCATATGGATACTGAAGTTTGAAAACACGAGTTATAGAGCTCAGAAAAATATCTGGACTAGAGGGAGGGGGAGAGACAGAGACAGAGACAGGGAGAGACAGAGAGAAAGCACAAAGGAGACGGATATTAGATGAGATGATAAAACACACAAGTAAGGGAACCAGGAGGCTGTGTTAAAGTAGCAGTCAATTGGGGCATTTGTGTAAGAATATGAAATAATAAAAGTGTCAGATACAACAGAAAATTGCATCTCTATTTTAGAGTGAAAAGCTGCCTCTAGAGTTGGTTTTGATTTGGTAAGAGAATTTTACCAAAATGAGACTGAGTAATGGAGACTCTTTGTAGCAAGTTAAAGGGTAAAGTGAGGGAAAGTCAATGAAACAGGAAGAGGTAAAAATAATCATATAATCATAGGGAACCTTCATCCTGTGTAAAGTACAACCTCTGCATAATGTTTTATTGGAGTTCTGTATGCCAATTGGCCCGGTATTCTCAACTGCAATGAAAAACCTTTGGCTTCTTCCTTTCCTTTCCAGATTCCCTGCTTTCTCCTGCTGAGTGCCCAATAAGCTCCGTAAATGCCATCTTTGATAACTCTTGCTTCTGGCTGAGTGTGTGCTGCTCTCTCTCAGATCAGCTCCTCACCATGCCTGGCAAATGACAGAAGTTAGATTTGTCACCGATCCAATGAAATAAGAGTTCCTTTCCTAGTCACTGTTTTTAAAGTATTGCTATCTTAAAACTCCAATAATTTCAAACAGTTTTTTTTTAGACATTCTGCTTGTTTCTCACCATAATGTAGGGCTCTCAGTGCTGGGTCAGAGAATAATGGGAACAACTGAAAACAGGGCATTTAAAAATCTCTTGCTTTCTTTGATTTTAAAGAAATGGTTACTATACTGAGTCATACTTAGAAACATTTAGCTCCTAGACTCATTTTAGGTTCAGTGTGAGTTTTCTCATCATGACAGAATAAAGGCATGGGACTACAATAAGATACTCAATGAACTACAAGTCCACAAGAGCAGAACAACTCTGACTTATAAAGATGTCAATTATTGAAGCAAACAGATTAATTGTCCTACAATACCCAGTTTGGAGACAAACATACCAGCTCATGATACTGTTGTACATGTAAGGAAGTTGATGAGAAATGTACTTATTAAACCAAGTGAGCTTCCCTAAAGTCCCTGATGATAACCACACGTAGGGTATACCACTTGAATGAAGGCTACCTGGCTGAAATTTCTACCCACCAACTTGGGGATTTCTGTGTTTCTCACAAAGCATCTGTATGTGGCCAGTGCTACCTTACTATACACTTGACCCTGGAAATCACATAATCATCTCCTGAGAGATGCTCGCAGGGTACAAGCAGACAGCCAAGTCCTCTCTAGGGTAGTAGACACCCCAGAGGTCTCACAGAGTGCTTCTCTTTAGACTGTCTTCATTCCTGCCAGCACAGTCACCAGTGCTGCCTCTGGGAAGCACAAGTGTTCGTGTGATAGGAAGCCACTGCAGGGAGCAGACTAATTGTATGGTGTGTTGCTGCTCTACTCCAGAATGAGAGGGCCCGTGTTAGCATCAAGTCTTCCAGCCCATGTCTCAAAATAGGGTGGGTTGTTTCTTTAGCCTACTGATGCAGTAAAAGCCAAGGAGCCATTACTTAAAACATAATTCCAGGTTGGACTTAAGGATGACGATCCCTCAGAAAAGCAATTTATGGGCACAATTAAATTAAAACAATAAGAGAAAGGAAAACAGAGATGGAAAACTAACCTACAGCTCTTTTCTCTCGAACCTAGGCTTCTAGTGACTTGGAGACAGTGCCCCTGATCTCTAGCATGGAAATACAAAACCAACCCAAATAGTCAATAAAAGGATAATTATCAAGATAAAGTCTCAATAAGTTGCTAATAATGCTACTATTTTTATGATTGAGTGGAGTTCAGACTATAGTTCTGTATGTAATTATGGAATAAGCAGGGTTTGACAGTATATAAATAAGCATCCAATTAATTCTCAACTATAAAACACACCCTTTTCCTTTATTTTTATAGCTACTATGTGATCCATTTTGAGCTTGAAATTTTCTACCAGCAACTCTATAAGACTCAATGGTGGGTAGCCATAAATGAAACTGTGAATAATCTGAAAGTGAAAAGGCTTCCACTGACTGAAGATCAACTACATGAGCAATTTAAAAAAAAATTTGGTTTAAAAAAAGCTATGAAATGCAAGGTATTTTACTCTCAAAAAATGTAAGAAGTTACATATTACTATAAGTTAATGCCCCATATTCTACATGAGGTGAAAGGTCTAGGATGCGGGGTTAATGAAGGATATTGAGATGGGTTGTTAGGGGTATGGAGTTTACTAGAAGAGTCATTGGTCATTGGTGGCTTTGGATAGACAGACAGACAGACAGACAATAACATGGCAGGGGCTCAGAGAGTTCAGGCCCTAGCACCAGATAGACAGTATGATGCAGGGTACTGACCAGAGGAAATCAGGGCTCACAAGACAAGGCAGGAGAGAGAGAGAGAGAGAGAGAGAGAGAGAGAGAGAGAGAGAGAGAGAGAGAGAAGGAGGGAAGGGAAGGAGGGAGGGGAGAGAGGGGAGGGAGGGGAGGGAGGGAGAGAGACAATTCTTAGTACTTTCTAAGAATAGGGGTTGGTGTTATTGTACAAGTTTGTAGTAAAGGTCTCTGATGCCCGGGCAGAAGGCATGGAAATAACTAGCGAGCACAACCTCTGACCACCAACACCGCCTTTTACACAAATTCACTTCTCCAGGACTGAACCCCTAGGACCTGAAGTCTATTAGCTTGGAGCTGGACAGACAGAGTCTCAATAGGGTGCTTTGTTGTCTTCTGAGGATGAAAGACCTCCTGTAGCTGTTCTAACATTACATCTGTACCAGGCATGAACTGATGCTGAAATAAATTCTTCAGTCTGAAATAAAAATTTCATCTTTTATTAGCTGAAAAGCACTATGGTTCTTGATTATACATTTTTTGGCAAAGTACAAAACAAATTGTCAATAAACTGGACTGAGGTTAATGTGGACGGCAAATATTTACCGATAACTAATGTTTAAAGCACTACTATAGATAGGAAAACGCCTTTGCAGGACTACTTGTATTGCTACCACTTTTATTATACAAATGAGAAACGTGAGGCGCATAGAGTTAACACCTGGCAGCACCTGGCTTCACCGTGGCATGCAGACACGAGACAGAGTCAGCCCCTGTCTAACAGACTTTGCTGCTGGAACTGATCATAGGCTCTCTATCTTCAAAGGTGACATGGGGACTCACTTTTCATCTATTTGTTTAAAAAGCCATAGTTTGAAAACTTTGATAACTAGTCTAAAATATTTATCAGAGTTTCTAAAAAAAAAAAAAAAAAAAAAAAAAAACCATGATATTTTTACCTCTTTATCTGAGAACTAGAGAAAGAAGGAAGTCTCTCCAGCTATATAGCTCAAGTTTCTTGAGTTGTCCTTAAGCCAACATTTGCTTTTAAACTGTTTCAGGAAAGTATCTGTTCACTTTGCTGACATTGTCTGCAGGGATAAAGCTATGGTTAATCTAAGAGAAAGGAAAACAATCTCTCCAAATATATTTCTCATGCTCTCAATCTATCCTTGTAGCACTATGACTTTAGCGTTGTTCAGGGGGAAGCTCTTCACCTGTCCCCTGGGGTAGTATGGCAAACAATGAACGGCGCTCTTGTGACTGTTGATATAATCTGTGTTCCTTTCTTCCCTTTAAAGAAAATTTTAGGTGTATTTTTTAGTTAACCAAAAACTATTAAAAAACTAATGCTGATCTTTTAAACAATTTTAGAGTATCCCATTTGGTGTGAAGTCTGCTGTTGAAAGAGGCTTGTCTGCTGTTTTCTACACATTTAGCCGTAAAACCTCAAGCTCCACTATCAATGTCTCCGATGAAGCCGGCTATGCCATTTTCCACCATGCTGCCCTGCACAACCGGGTCTCTGTCATATGTCAGCTGTGGAGCGCCAACTTCAACGTCAACCAGAGACGCTTCATCATGTTCAGCCAAGGTTTCATTCAGTTTTCAAACTTTGTTCAGTACCGAATAAGCCTAATTAACATAAAGCAGAATTCAATCATTTAAATGCAGTGAGTAGCCAGTTGTCCTTTAAGTACTTTTTAATGTGAAAATAATTTTTGGTAATTAAAAATCTTCTATTCATCCTTGTCCTCAGATTTCTACCTGCTGATAAATAGGTACATTCACGGTATGCATGAAAAATTACTCTGATAGCAATATTACTGCTAAATCAGCACAATCTCCCAGCTGCAGGCTTTGATCAGCTTTTGAAAGGGAGAGTTCGTGTCTCTGCTAGAAACTGTACTCCACACTGTCTGATGTAATCCTGCTTTCTGTATCAATACACTGTCATTTTGTTCTGACTAGCTTAGGAAACTCCTGTATATTGGTAATCATGTTTCTATGTGGATTTTCTCTTTAAGCAGACTCATCCAAAGTGGATATGAAAAAAGAAAGAAATGGTAAGGCATAAGTGAAGTATGCGTATATATTAAAAAATTATTGTAGATGCTAAAACTTTTGCTGGGTGTGGTATTACAAGCCTGTAATTCCAGCACATGGTTAGACAGAAGCAGGGAACAAGGGTTAAGGTCACTCTTAGTTATATAGTGAATTCGAGACTAGCCTGGGCTGCATGAAATTCTGTCTTGAAAATGAACAATTGTATCTTATATCTTGGGTATCCTAGGTTTTGGGCTAATATCCACTTATCAGTGAGTACATATTGTGTGAGTTCCTTTGTGAATGTGTTACCTCACTCAGGATGATGCCCTCCAGGTCCATCCATTTGGCTAGGAATTTCATAAATTCATTCTTTTTAATAGCTGAGTAGTACTCCATTGTGTAGATGTACCACATTTTCTGTATCCATTCCTCTGTTGAGGGGCATCTGGGTTCTTTCCAGCTTCTGGCTATTATAAATAAGGCTGCTATGAACATAGTGGAGCATGTGTCCTTCTTACCAGTTGGGGCATCTTCTGGATATATGCCCAGGAGAGGTATTGCTGGATTTCCTAAACACATGAAACTCAAGAAAAATGAAGACTGAAGTGTGGACACTATGCCCCTCCTTAGAAGTGGGAACAAAACACCCTTGGAAGGAGTTACAGAGACAAAGTTTGGAGCTGAGATGAAAGGATGGACCATGTAGAGACTGCCTTATCCAGGGATCCACCCCATAATCAGCATCCAAACGCTGTCACCATTGCATACACTAGCAAGATTTTATCGAAAGGACCCAGATGTAGCTGTCTCTTGTGAGACTATGCCGGGGCCTAGCAAACACAGAAGTGGATGCCCACAGTCAGCTAATGGATGGATCACAGGGCTCCCAATGGAGGAGTTAGAGAAAGTACCCAAGGAGCTAAAGGGATCTGCAACCCTATAGGTGGATCAACATTATGAACTAACCAGTACCCCGGAGCTCTTGACTCTAGCTGCATATGTATCAAAAGATGGCCTAGTCGGCCATCACTGGAAAGAGAGGCCCATTGGACACACAAACTTTATATGCCCCAGAACAGGGGAACGCCAGGGCCAAAAAGGGGGAGTGGGCGGGTAGGGGAGTGGGGGTGGGTGGGTATGGGGGACTTTTGGTATAGCATTGGAAATGTAAATGAGCTAAATACCTAATAAAAAATGGAAAAAAAAAAGAAAATGAACAATTACCTCATCAAAAAAAAAGAATAAAACATTTTATAGTGTATAATCTGCAAATGTTTTGTTGCATAAAATGTAAAATAATGAAGCATAATTTTTCTGCCCATGTTTATTGATATTCATAAGTACTCTTTTTTTTATAATATTTAACTAGGAATTTCCTACCATCTAGACTTGCTTTATAAATTTGGTTTCCAACATGGTTTTGGAAGCTTGTACATAAGCAGTTGAGAGCTGGGAACGTAGCTCAGCTCTATGGTGCTTGCCCAGCATGGGCAAGGTCCTAAATTCAATCTCTTGTGTCCTGGTCCCACACACAAGTTGATAGAATTTAGACATTCTGCCATCTAGGAGTGATAGTGATGTATGGGCTCTGAGGAATGATTACTTTTGGTGGAGATCAAAGTTTTGTGATAAGCATTGGATATGAAAACACAAAACAAAAGCATCCTTGTCCTCAAATTTCTATTTCCTTTCTACACATGTAAGAGATTTACCATATATCTTCAGAGTCTACATAAGGTAATTAAAGAAGAATTCCTTAATAAAAACAAAAAACCAAACCACACAAACCACAAGTACTTTAAAGGCCCCATATTGGCAAGGGCAGAGAGGGACTAGGTACTACTCCAGTGAAGGAACATAGTACATCTGAGAGTACTCCACAGACGGAATATGATCTTATTTTTCTCCTCCTTCAATCTTCTCTCAGGGTTCCTTATTAGCAGGAACTGGGCAGAAGCTTATATGGCAGGTCTCTCAGATGTTTCAGCACGCATGCTTGCCTACAGCAAGCCTCTAGCAATTCATTAACTGCAGTCAGTCTTCCTTCTGCAGGTCACGTCGGAAGTACTGCTTGATGGCACTGCTGATAGTCATGTTGCTCTACTTCTGGGCCACCTTACAACTTGGAGCATATTAGTTTGCTCTCTGGTGTCACATCTGTGATGAATTCTGAAAGGCCTGTTAATTTTCTGTTGAGCTTTATATTTGTAATTAGAGCCGACCATCAGTTGTGACTTCTGATCATACACACCTTACTAAAAACTGAAAAACAAAGCAAGATTTTTTTAAATTTAGTATTCAAAAAAAATTTTGGTCCATTTCTTTATTCTCTCTCTCTCTCTCTCTCTCTCTCTCTCTCTCTCTGGTTTTTTGAGACAGGGTTTCTCTGTATAGTCCTGGCTGTCCTGGAACTCACTTTGTAGACCAGGCTGACCTCGAATTCAGAAATCCGCCTGCCTCTGCCTCCCAAGTGCTGGGATTAAAGGCGTGCGCCACCACGCCCAGCTCTGTCCTTCAGTCTCAAACTCCCTCATAATGCAGCGTATGGCCACCAATCCCAGCCAGTTTATTAGAACTCTTAATCTGGTTTGGTTGCAAAAGTTGTTAAACCATCTATTATCAAAGAGTCAGTCACAGTAGATATAAGTGACAGCTGTCCAGCTCTTCCTGTACCTTCTACTAGTGGGACTGTCTGTTACATACTAAAGATTACAAACTGTCTCCTGTCTCTTTGTAAGCGCTGTCCAAGGTCCTCAGGGTAATACAACGCAAAGTGGTGAGGCCTATCCTTCCCCCAGAGTACACATGATGATGAGACCCCATACTCTTCCAGGGACACGCTTTGGCTTGCCAGAGGTCCCAGAGTGTAGTCAGGTCCTGAGGCTGTACACAATGCCACTGTTCAAACCACAAGTGACACACAGACTGGTCAGATGTCTGATGTCACACTGAACTGGAATGTCTGCACAACATGCTCAGTATCACCAAAAGCCTGAGAGTGGTCAAGTGTACACACATGTGTGCTGCACTTGGCCAGCAATAAGTAGAGGAAACTGGGGCATCCCGTATGGCCTTGCAAACCAGAGCCATTGATAATAGTCTGTGGTTACTTCTAGGTAGTCATCTGAAGCAGATAGGGGCCACCAACAGCTATAGAGCTCTCAGGACCCACAACCCAGAATATGGGAGATGGGGTCAGCTAAGTAATGATTTTAAATGCATAGATTTAGGTCATATATTATAGGCAAAGATGTGATATAAAGACTACTAATAACCTAAGCCTAGTGACATGGGCCTGTTATACCAGCTACTTGATGCACTTTAGCAAGAAAGCTGAAGGTTTAAGGGCTAACCTGGGCAACTAAGTAAAATTATATTTCAAATTAAAAATGTATGTGTTATATGCAAATACATATACTTCCTCATGTTATTTTTTGTTCATAAAAAGTGTGATTACTCTATTCCAGACATTTCAAGTTAAGCAAAGAAATATAAAATTGCCCAAATAATTGTTTTAGTGTTTACTTTGTGATTTTTAAAAAATATTATAAAGCACTAAGCTGTATGGTTGGACTCATAAAGGCATTTTATTCATTGTTTATTCATTTTAAGGAATGCTAGCTCTCTACTTCTTAATAATTGTTGTTCATCTCAGGTCCAACACCTCTACATCTGGCTGCACAAGCTTGTTCACTGGAAGCAACCATCTGTCTACTTTGTTTCAAAGCTGATTACACTCTAACTGAGAAGAGGGGCTGGATGCCAATCCACTTTGCTGCCTTCTATGATAACATCTGCATCCTCATTGCACTCTGTAGGAAGGATCCTAGTTTGCTAGAGGCCGAGGCAACAGCAGAGTGAGTTATGGAGCATCTGTAAGAATATGAACTTCTGTTTCCTGACTATCATCAACCTTAAGGGTATAAATGGTTTGGGGGACTTGAAAGGTAGCAAAATGTTCTCTCCGGTCCTCATCTTCTCATACTGTTTAACCTTAGAATTTATAAAGTTTCCACCTATCTGTGTCTCCTAGAGGAATAAAGAGTGGATCCTGGGAATTTACCTAACTTTTGTATCAATAGTATAGCTTCACAGATAGGTTTATTAGGCTGACCATGTGACTAAGGAAGAGACCGTTGTTCTGTTTCCTATATGATTCCCCAGGTAGTTCCAGACCAAGGTAGATAGAATGTATCTCAATAGCAGTAGCTACTTGTGTCTAGCAGAGATACCAGCAAAAAGAAGAAACATTGGAAACAGGATACATCTCCTACAGTTTTCTGTTTCATAATTCTGCTGAAGAGCCACTTTTAGAATAGAGGTGTAAATTTTTCCTAAGGATTGTCTATGAATTCAAAGATTTCCTGAACCTATTCATGGATACTTTAGTCTTAGTCTTCAAATTGTGTGTCTATTATTTGCATACTGGCTTGAAAGCTTGAGGGACACTGGACTTTTCTTATTGTTCCTTTTTTTATTATTATTTTATTTTATTTTTGGAGACAGGGTTTCTCTGTATAGCCCTGGCTATCCTGGAACTCACTCTGTAGACCAGGCTGGCCTTGAACTCAGAAATCCGCCTGCCTCTGCCTCCCAAGGGCTGGGATTAAAGGTGTGTGCCACCACTGCCCGGCCTCTTATTGCTCCTTAACATATGGCTTCCCTACCATTGTATAAAATGGCAACCACTGCCATGTCCACGATCTTGCCTGTGTTATAGACTAGAGTAAAAAGACAGATGGAATGCATCAGCACACTCCTTTCTCTTCACAGAGGTGCCCTTGCAACTTCCACTACTGTCCTGTTAGTGGCACTTGTTTGCATTGTCACATACCTACCTATGAGGGAAGATGGGGATGCAACACTAGGTTGGATAACCATGCACATAACCCAAAGATTTTCATTATATAAAACAACAATCACCCAGTTTTCATACTGTTAGTATCTGCTACAATGGAGAAACTGGGATTTGCAATTGAATATAAAATATTTAAGATGTGTTGGATAACTATCAAATCTATTTGATATTTGTTAGGTGAATTGCTATTACCTGATTGTGTCTCCACTAACTTATAGAGCTGCTGAAAAGATTAGATAGGATAGTGCATTTTAATTATTTTGTATAGTATCAACTTCCAAACACATTAGCATGTATAATAATTGAGAAGGAGGACAGAGATGACTACTAAGGATAGGTAGACAGGAAGGCAAATCTGTGGAATTCAGAGAATAAGAATCTAAAGGAAGACAAAGGGGTAGTGTAAATTAGAGTTCTTTCAGCAATACAACAAAAAGAAATGTAATGCTATACCAGTGTTGACTGGTACAATGTGTCCTTGATTTCAGGAATCAGTGCACTCCGCTGTTGCTGGCTGCCACTTCGGGAGCCCTAGACACTATTCAGTACCTGTTTTCTCTTGGTGCGAACTGGAGAAAAACAGACACAAAGGGAAACAACATTATCCACCTGTCGGTGCTGGCTTTTCACACAGAGGTGCTCAAGTACATAATAGAGCTGAATATCCCTGAGCTTCCAGTTTGGGAAACTCTGGTGGGTAAGTATAGAACATGAGATTTCACTGTAAGGAAATATTCTGATTAGTCTATAACATGATTTTCCATGTGCAAAGGTGGGATAAATAAAATAGAATATTTATATTTTTAAAATTAAAGATCATGAAATAAATTTATGCATTGAAACCAGCAATAGTACAGTACTATATTTTTGTGTGCAAAAGTAGTTTGATTTCTAACTTAAAGATCTGTGGCCAAAATGAACTATATCTTACACAATGATATTTACTCTTGTTTCCCAACATTCTTAGAAGGCAGAACATAATTTTCTCCATTAATAAACTGAATTCCAAAAGAAAAAGAAAGGAAGAAGGAAAGAGAGGAAATTCAAGCCTAAGTAGCAAACGTTCTTTTCTGCTTATTCCTTACTCCTCATTTTAGAGGCAATTTTAGAAAAGTTTTCCTTCACATTTTGATGGATGTTCTATACAAAATTTTGTGTTCAATTTAGCCAGAAAAATAAGGGTTGTACAGTCAATTGAATGTACATGTCAAAATGTGCTCCTCCCCCAAGCCACATTATAATTACATAAAGATCAAACAATGAATCAGCAGCAGCAGTCAAGATTCAAGAGAACAGGAGTGACGGAACCAGGCAGCCACCTCTTAGACTTAGCATTCCAGAGAATACCAAGCCATCATTAGGAAAGCTGAGAACTTCTCAAACACATACGTCACAGTCCTCCAAAGGCCGGAGAACAGGCAGTGCCAGGGCTCTCCACAGAGCCCAGCCAGAAAGGCTAGCAGCTGCTGAGGCTGCCTTTCTCCTTGGTGAACAGAAGTGGGAAGGCCCCAGGGAGCAAAGGGGTGTTCCAGAGTGGAGCCAGCCTTAGTTAGGCAGAGGAAAGTGCCACTGTGTCTGGGAAAACCAAGGTGAATCTCAGATAGGGAAAGGTTATATCCAGGAAAAATAATAGTGAGAAATGAGACAGCACCATAGGTCGCCACCATGCCCAGCTGAGAGTGATCTTGTATAGGCAATGTAAATCCAAAGTATTGATTCAAGTAACAGCTACAAATATGAGGAGCTGGGCATGAGAGAATGGCAGAGCAGCATTGAGCTGGCTTCCTGTTTTCTATAACGTGAAGCCACAAGCAAAGCCTAAGGCTATGGCAGCAAGACGCAGCACTGTGTCCAACTAGGCCGATCTGTGGGCCACACAGTCCAAAGTACTGCTTTTACAGAGGTGAACCCTGAGAAGTGGGTGCAAAATCACAATATTTTGCTGTAGATATTTTAGAGGTGTATAATTTTGAAGATAAAATTAAAAATTAAAGTAAAAAGAAAAGAGATGGAGAAAGAGAACAGATGTTTTCCCATTGGGTAAGATATAGTTACTATTTCAACCTGACTCTTCTGTTTTAAGCTGTTTGGTTCTTTGGGCTACCGAGATGGTTCAGTAAGGCACCTGCTGTAGAAGCATGAAGGCCTGAATTCAGATGCTAAGCACACAAGTAAAGTTGGGCATTGTGGCCTGAATTCAGATGCTAAGCACACAAGTAAAGTTGGGCATTGTGGCCTGAATTCAGATGCTAAGCACACAAGTAAAGTTGGGCATTGTGGCCTGTTTGTAACCCTGGCACTCAGGTTTGCAAAACTGTTTTGAGAATTTCCCCAACTTTGTGTTTATTCTAGCTAGAATTACTATAAATATTAGGCTATTAGGTTAGTTTAATGTATACATGGAAATTTACTCATTCCACAATCCCCCCAATATTTCATGAAGATTAAGCAGCAGAAAAGAACTCAAGGGAAAACAAGGCAAACAAGACACAATAAAAATAGGAGGCAGGCCAGTTCCTGGAGCTCACTGCATCCAGTCTAATCAACTGATGCGCATCAGGTTCAATGGAAATGCTGTCTCAGAAATTAAGGTAGAGTCACTCAGGAGGCAGAGGCTAGCCTGGTCTACATTCTAGGACAGCTAGAGCTAAACCAGAGAAACTGTCTTGAAAAACCAAAACCAACCAGCCAACTTTAAAAGAAAAAAACAAAAAACCAAAACCCCAAACCAAACTAAACCAAACCAAAAAAGTAACATAGAGAAGAAATAGTGAAAGGAGCTTGATGTTGACCTCTGGACCCCAACTCCCAATACGAAGATACATTTATGAACAAACAAAACACACATTCACACAAACACACAAACTACACATGAATGCACACACACAAAACAAACATAGACACACAAATCACATGTGGGTACACACACAAAGCCATTCACTCAAACACAACATACAGAAATGGACATGAATTTACACACACAAAACATTTTCATGCAAACACTATAACACTATATACATATAAACAAATGATTATGCTTATGAATGCACACACACAAAACACACATTCACAGAAACACGACACTACCCACACACACACACACACACACACACACACACACACATACTTTAAAAAAATGATGTCCAACTATTTGTTCAAAATGGTGTCAGCACCAATCTTGGAAGACATTTTCTGAGTACAACAGCCCAAGGATATACTGGGAAATGTCTTAATGTTTATTTTTATGCACGTATGTTGCTTCATCTTAATCTTTTAAGAGAGTAATTGTGAAGATCAACTTGATTTATAATAGACAACCATCACAAATACCTCTAAGTCTGACCCTTGATAAGGATGACTTAATGGTGTATATAACTCCCAGTGGCTACTACTTACAGTAGCCATGGTTACAAAGTCCTGGTAATTAAATGATAATGACACCAGCAGAATAATAACTAGAAGCAAGTTAATTATTAGCCTTTGGAGTAGAAGCTAAAATTTAAAACAGGGCAGTCTCAGTAAGGACCAGGCCACGTCTGAACATAAGGTCAGAGAGAGATGAAGGAAAGATAGATGCTTTCTTACACCATAGACATTGCTTAGAAGCATATAGAATGTTCTATCTTTTGTTTGGAGTTTAAATTCATGCTAGATTTTAAAAAATCATATAAATCATTTTCAGGAAATATACAAATAATTTCATGGTTATTAAAATCATATTGATAAAGTAGTTTACTTTGCCATCCATAAAATCTCCTCAAATTTTATTCAAAACTAACCATAGGCACATGAGAAATATATTATTTTCATGTGATTTTGAACTGTATTTCTAGGCACTGTTAGCGATTTAGACCAAAGACAAATAACTTAGGTTTTTTTTTTTCAGTGAAAAAAAATATATATTATAAACCTCAAAGATTAGCTTTTGTCACTGTCACAAGTGCCCAAGATAATCAGCTTGTGCAGAGCAGCTCTATTTGGGCCCACAGGAATGGCTATGATGAATAATAACACTTATTACAGGGTCCTATGGCAGAAGCCCATTACCTATTTGCTTCATGAGAGGTATAATAAAATAGAAAGATAGGAAGAGGAAGAGATGGAATCCCACAATCCCCCTCATGGATACTTTCCCCAATGATCTAAAACTTCCACCAAGTCCTACTTCTTAAAGTTCCCATCATCATTGAATAGCATCAAGCTAGACACCAATAAACACAAGTGGTGACTAAACCAACTAAACCCTTAAGAAGGGCCTTTGAGGACCACCCCAGGTCTAAGCTATAGCCCATCATCATCCATCCAGCATCTTCCAGAGGACCACAAACATGGAATGAGTGTAGCCTATGCAGGTGGTGATGGGATGATTTTTTTACTCTTATGTTCACTTCACCTATATAAAAACAGAGTCAGCCATTCCATTGCCTCTGATGTGAATTACAGCTGTATTTTTCTGTTGAATACTTACCAGAAATGTTGCAGTGTGAAAGCTCCAAACGAAGAATGATGGCTGTCATGTCTTTAGAAGTAATTTGCTTAGCAAATGATCGATACTGGCAATGCATTTTGGATGCAGGTGATATATATCATACTATCTTTTTCTTATCATATTTTAAGTAGAGCCATATTGAACCCAGGTAACCATCTAAAAATATAAAAATACATATTAACATCGGCATACAAATTTAGTTCTGGGGTCAGATGTAAAGCACACACTCTAGGACTAACCTAATATTTGCAAATTTTGCAAACCTGAGTGCTAGGGTTTTCTCCAACTTTATTTTATAGATAGATAGATAGATAGATAGATAGATAGATAGATAGATAGATAGATAGAGTCTCATATATAGCCTAAGTTGGCCCTGGATTTGTAATCCTCTTGCGTCACTTTTTTTTAGATGCTTTATTTTTTAAAAATTTTTTTAGATATTTTCTTTTTTTTAAAATTTTTTATTAGGTATTTTCCTCGTTTACATTTCCAATGCTATCCCAAAAGTCCCCCATACCCACCCACCTCCACTCCCCTACCCACCCACTCCCCTTTTTGGCCCTGGCGTTCCCCTGTACTGGGGCATATAAAGTTTGCAGGTCCAATGGGCCTCTCTTTGCAGTGATGGCCGACTAGGCCATCTTTTGATACATATGCAGCTAGAGACAAGAGCTCCAGGGTACTGGTTAGTTCGTATTGTTGTTCCACCTATAGGGTTACAGTTCCCTTTAGCTCCTTGGGTACTTTCTCTAGCTCCTCCATTGGGGGGTCCTGTGATCCATCCAATAGCTGACTGTGAGCATCCAATTCTGTGTTTGCTAGGCCCCGGCATAGTCTCACAAGAGACAGCTATATCTGAGTCCTTTCAGCAAAATCTTGCTAGTGTATGCAATGGTGTCAGCATTTGGAAGCTGATTATGGGATGGATTCCTGGATATGGCAATCACTAGATGGTCCATCCTTTCATCACAGCTCCAAATTTTGTCTTTGTAACTCCTTCCATGGGTGTTTTGTTCCCATTTCTAAGAAGGGGCAAAGTGTCCACACTTTGGTCTTCGTTCTTCTTGAGTTTCATGCATTTAGCAAATTGTATCTTATATCTTGGGTATCCTAAGGCGTCGCTTTTTTTTTTAATTAAAAACTTGTATACAATCTATCTGATCATGGTTTTGCCCTCCCTGACTCCTCCTGGGTCCTCCCTTCCTCTCTACCAACTCAACTTTGGTTTTTCTCTGCTCTGACTGTAAACAAACAAACAAGCAAACAACACAAAAATGCAAGAAACAAAAACAAAGCAAGAAACAAGCACCTACAAAAATAAATAAAAACAAGCAGGCAAAAATCTGAAAAGACAAAAATGTCAAAACAAAGCAAAATTAAACAAAATACCATAGGGTTGTTGTTGTTGTTGGCCAGTTACTTCTGGGCAACATGGGGTGTGCCTGGAAGCATGGTTGATATACCTAGTTAAACTCCATTGGAGAAACCTAAATTTATCTTTGCCAGTCAGTATCAAATGCTGATAGCCTCTTGCTCAGGTTAGGTGATTCTTACAGTCTTCCCTCATCCTCTTCTACAGAGATCCCTGAAACTTTAGGGGCAGGGTTTGGTGAAGACATTCCATTCAGGACTAAGTGCTATAAAATTACTCATTCTTTGTAAATTGTCCAGTTTTGGGTCTTTGTGTTGGAGAGGCAAGAGGGAACTTCACTGCCGTGGGCTGAGTGGGGCACTGACGTGTGAGTATAGGAGTGTGTCATCAGGAGTCATTTGATCATCTTGTTCCTTTAGCAGAATGATAATGGTTTCCCTAAGGTCCATGACTATCTAGTCTCAGGGTCTTGGCCACACTGGCAGTGTCAGCTGTGGGTTCCTTCATCTCACAGCCTGTTGAATGCTAGGTTTACAAGCACATGCAATCAAACGCTGCTTTAAAAATATGTTTTAAACTCTTAAGGACACTTATTTGTTGATTATAAGCTTTTTTCTTTTTCTTTAAGATCACTTTTGTCAACTTTGTTTCTTATTTTTCATGTGAAAACTGCACATGATCAAAAGACTCTATACTTTTTAGAGAAACTCTATTTCTCTAAAAACTTAAAATTTAAAGAATAAAACTAACTTTATCCAAGTAGTTGTTCTAGTTGAATATTGGTTGGGAAAACTACCCTGACAAAAACAACTTAGGGAAGAAAGTGCTTAGTTTAGTTTATAATTCCAGGTTACAATCTATCATTACAGGGAAGTCAAGGATTCAGAAACTCAAGTTAGCTAGTCACATGCATCCACAGTTAGAAGCAGAGAGAAATAAATGTGTGCACACATGCCTTTTTGTGCCCAGCCCTCTTCTATACTTACAGTTCAGGAGCCCCTGCCTAGGTCATGGTTTTGCTGATGCCAATTGATGTAGGTGAGTTCCCACATCAATTAACAATAGTAATTCAAACAGTTATACTCATATAGACTAATCTTACCTAGACAGCTGAGAGACTCTCTTCTTAGGTGAGTCTAGATTATCTCAAGTTGACAGAGAACTGTTACAGCACTGTATTGCTATAATTACTAATTTATAAGTTATTCCAGTTCTAAACTTGCACATTTTATTTTATTTTTTAACTGAGAAACTAGAAGAAAATGTCAGACCAGGTTTGTAAATAGTTTTGCATTTAGCAACTCTATTAGTTGTGCGGCTTCTCTGGCCTGGTTTATTCATTAATCAAATGGATCGGCCGCATGGACTTGTTTTGAGAGCAGCACTGTCCACTACAGCTTTCTCAGACGGTGGGAATGTCTGATCTATCCACGTGGTACCTACTTCCCGAAGGTACATATTGAGACCCATCTAATGTTCCATGACTATTGATGATTGAATACTCTTAAATTTCTCTAACTCATTAAAACATGTTTGAAAAAGCTCCATGTCCCCCCAAAAGTCAACAATAGATGGCTTATTTAGGTCAATAAATAAATGAGCCAAGTTTTCTATGCCCAATGACTAATTATAATTATATTATATTATATTATATTATTATATATATTTTATAACTATATTATAATAAATGAGGTTACTGTTAGAGTTTACTAGATCAGTACTTTTTCACATCTATTTTTAAGATAACATGATAACATGCAAATAATTTAAAAAACACTACCATACAAAGACAATTCAGTACCAAGACAAGAACTTTACCATGTGGTATGCAGGCATGATGCTGCACACCTGTGATCCCAGCATTTAGGACGCTGAGACAGAAGATGGAGAATTGACTACATAGTGAGTTCCAACATACATAAAAAAATTTCAAATCTCATAGGTCAAAATGCAGTCTTCTGAAGCTGCTTTAGATTTACAAATATAAAGTATATGATTATGCATGCTATGCAAAATCAAATACGCAAAGAGAAAAGGCCACTATCTTGTAGATAAGACATAATTATTTCTACACCACTTCAAGCTGCTATTCTATACTTTGTAGAACTGTCTGTAACTATTTACATTGCCATACCATGAATGCTACTTCAATACTTTTAGTATATGTCACTTATAAATGATTTTGAATAATTTATGCTTATTTTAGTCTTATCTTTACAGGCACTATTCCTGCCTTAGTCAATCTATTAAAAAGTCCCCAAATAAAACTGCAGTATAAAACCGTTGGGTTGCTGAGTAATATCTCAACTCATGTAAGTATAGTGCATGCTATAGTGGAGGCAGGAGGCATTCCTGCTGTGATCAACCTGCTGACTTCAGATGAGCCTGAACTCCATTCTCGCTGTGCTATTATTCTGTATGATGTTGCTAAGTGTGAAAACAAGGATGTTATTGCCAAATATGTGAGTACTGTTTTATAGAACCCATTTTTCCACTGACAGAAACTTTCTCACACAGAAATTAGAAAGATAGAGATACATGTTGTTACACAGTAACAAAACTACTAGGGATGATGGGGAGAGAAAGCATTTCAGCCAGCAGCAATCATTTAGGTGAGTGCAGGTCTGTAGTGTAGTGGGCTTAGGGGGCCTAGATGCTCAGTACTGACAAAAGTTTAGAGTAGCCTGGTGAGAAGATGGAGTACTTTGCATAGTTTATACTGGTTGTTTCTTGTTTAAATGAAGATATTAGTTCTGTGCGAGAAATATATTCCAACTGTGTACCAGAAAGACTTAGAAAAAAAAATTGCTTTTGTTGAACACCAAACAATTGTTGCTATGCTATATTTCATCAAATAAAACCTACCCCATTGTATCCACTAGTATTTAAGATCTTTCTTTGGATATTTATAAATGAAGTTACTTGATTTGTTTCTTCAGTTTCCTAGAGTTGCTTCTTCAGTATGAATTGAACCATCTGCATTATAAAATGCACTTTCTATCAGGCTTAATGCTCTACTTTGAGTTCCTGATGGTGGAAACCACTTCTATCTTGTTTTCTTTGTACTCTCTCTTTTTTTTTTTTAATTTGCCTTTGTTCATTATTTTAAACTTCTTTGAAAAACTTTCATTGCTGTGCCTCATATCGGTTCCTTAGACAATAACTTGAAAATATAGTCACACCCAAGTCCAACTCTAAGTGCCTCAGTTTTATCTACTTAATTAGCTTGTTAATTGATTCTGGCAATTAGCCAAAGCTATGATAAGTGCTCTGTGTATGTAGTACCCTTAGGCTGTTACTCCTTTCCAGTTTATTGTGTCAGATAATGCATATGTGTGTGTTTATCTTAGTCCTGCAATAATATCGTATTTTTCCAGGTAAGAATCACTCAGTTGTCTTAACTTACTGTGTGACAGCAGTAGTCATTTTTGTTTATAAGCAATTGTTCTTTTCTAAATAAAGATGTATTTACAGAAAGCTTACAGACTTTTAAACAAAATTGTATCCATCTTAAACAAATTCAGATGTAATTCTCTTTGTTTCTTTTCAGAGTGGAATTCCAGCTCTGATAAATCTCTTAAGCCTTAACAAAGAAAGTGTGCTAGTGAACGTAATGAACTGTATCCGGGTGTTATGTATGGGAAATGAAAGCAACCAACAATCAATGAAAGACAATAATGGCATCCAGTATCTCATCCAGTTTCTGAGTTCTGATTCTGGTGAGCCTCAACCTGTCTGTTTAAAAGTGACAGATTTACCAAATGAAGCAAACACAGATCTGAATTTGTCCACGGACAAATATTTAGGATTTATCTTTGAATAGATCTAGGCACATAATATAACCCAAATATCTGAAAAACTTAAAATTACAAGGTTCAGAGAAATAACTGACTCTTAAAAGTATATTAAAATGTTTAACAAGAAACTGGCATAAGTAAAAATATTAGCATAAGTAACGAATATAGAGCATATAATATGTTTAAGGAGATTTCTTCTTGTATGAATAAGTGTGTATTTTGATCATTGGAAGCTATTTTGCAATGTACACCAAGAACTTTAGATTTGCTCTTATATATCTGGTATCAAAATCCAAGACAATCATCAGGTCCCTGCTTCTAAAGTGCACCTCAGTTCCAGGAACCCTAGGAATTTATCAGGACACTTTTGTAGCAGCTGCGAATTGGTCCATTTATGTACTGGAACAATCTCATCCCAGGAAGTGTATATGATAGTATGAGCTTTCCATTTTGACAGAAACATTGGTGAAGATGTATCCCTTTTTGTTCCTGTTTGTTTTGTTTTGTGCCTTTCTGTCACAGTTCATCATATATAATTACAAAATAAATACAAAATAAAAATATTGGTTAAAAGAGAAGCCAAGGTAAAAGATTAGGGAAATGTGGCAGAGAGTTTACTTTTATTTTAGAATTTCAAGTTTAAGCAACTGTCATCTTTAACTTGTATCATGTAGTAAAGACTCTAAAAGCTTCCCTTCAGATCTTAAGTTTCTGTTCCAAGTTTTTCTTTTCTTTCTTTTAATTATTTTAAGATATATTTTGTTTTTATGTCTCCCCGTTCATTTCATATTTTATAAGTTTGGATACTATCTCTGTGCCCTCTGATAAGTCTGGCTAAGGGTTTATCTATCTTGTTCATTTTCTCAAAGAACCAACTCTTAGTTTTGTTGATTCTTTGTATAGTTCTTTTTGTTTCTGTTTGGTTGATTTCAGCCCTGAGTTTGATTATTTCCTGCCATCTACTCCTCTTGGGTTTATTTGCTTCTTTTTGTTCTAGAGCTTTCAGGTGTGCTGTCAAGCTGCTAGTGTAAGCTCTCTCCAGTTTCTTTATGGAGGCACTTAGAGATAGGAGTTTTCCTCTTGCCACTGCTTTCCTTGTGTCACATAAGTTTTGGTATGGTGTGTTCTTATTTTCATTTAATTCTAAAAAGTGCTTAATTCTTTCTTTATTTCTTCCTTGACCAAGTTATCATTCACTGGAGCATTGTTCAGTTTCCATGTGTGCTTTCCGTTGTTTTTGTTGCTATAACAACATCTGTCCAGGACCTTCTCGCTTTCATAGTCTCTGGTGAGAAATCTGGTGTAATTCGGATAGGTCTGCTCTTATATGCTACTTGACCTTTTTCCCTTACTGCTTTTAATATTCTTTCTTTGTTTAGTGCATTTGGTGTTTTGGTAACTATGTGATGGGAGGAATTTCTTTTCTGGTTCAATCTATTTGAAGTTCTATAGGCTTTTTGTATGTTCATGGGCATCTCTTTCTTTAGGTTAGGGAAGTTTTCTTCTATAATTTTGTTGGAGATATTTACTGGCCCTTCAAGTTGGGAATCTTCGCTCTCTACTATACCTATTATTCTTAGATTTGGTCTCCTCATTGTGTCCTGGATTTCCTGGATGTTTTGGGTTAGGAGCTTTTTGCTTTTGTGTTTTCTTTGACTGGTGTGTCAATGTTTTTTAGGGTATCTTTTGCACCTGAGATTCTCTCTTCTATCTCTTATATTCTGTGGTGATGCTTGCATCTATGACTGCTGATCTCTTTCCTAGGTTTTCTAACTCCAGGGTTTTCTCCCTTTGTGATTTCTTTATTGTTTCTATTTTCATTTTTAGATCTTGGATGGTTTTGATCATTTCCTTCACCATTTTGATTGTGTTTTCCTGTAATAATTTAAGGGAATTTTGTGTTTCCTCTTTAAGGGCTTCTAGCTGTTTAGCTGTGTTCCCCTATACTTAAGGGAGTTGTTTATGTCCTTCTTAAAGTCCTCTATCATCATCATGAGAAGTGATTTTAGATCTGAATCTTGCTTTTCCAGTGTGATGGTTTATCCAGGACTTGCTATGGTCGGAGAATTGGGTTCTGATGATGCCAAGTAACCATGGTTTCTGTTGCTTATGTTCTTGTGCTTGACTCTTGCCATCTGATTATCTCTAGTGCTCCCTGCCCTCGATATATCTGACTGGAGCCTGTCCTTCCTGTGATCCTGGTTGTGTCAGAACTCCTCAGAGTTCATCTGTTTCTGTGATCTTGTGATTCTGAGATCCTGTGATCCTGAGATCCTGGGTGTGTCAGAACTCCTGGGAGTCAAGCTGCCTCTCAGTCCCTGAGATTCTAGTCTGACCTAACCCTGAAATCCTGTGATCCTGTGATCCTGGGTGTATTAGCTCACCTGGGAGTAGAGCTTCTTCTGGGTATTATGGGACTGGCTACAGAGTTAGCACCCAAGCTTTTCTCATGCCACCTATGATCCTGTGATCCTGGGCACCTTAGAGAACCTGGGAGTGGAGCTTCCTCTGGGTGTTGTGGGACTCAGGTCTGCCTAGGGCACAAGCCCAGCCCAAGTTCTTTTATACCTCTAACTGTATCTACTGTCTACTTGAGGAGCAGCATAAAGGGATAGTTTTTCTGTACAGTTTAATCGTTTAAATTTTATTTATAATTCTTTCTTTGTATCATTAATTAAAACTTAGAGACTAGTTCTTTTTTCTCTACCTGTTCTAGATATTATAAAGAGAAATAATTATGGCAATAACTTAAATGATTTCATACATACAAAAATACAAGTAAATAATTAAAATATTTCCCTGGGGGATGGAGAAATGGCTCAGTGGTTAATCACAGATACTGCTCTTCCAGGAGATCTGCATTCAGTTTCCAGCATTCACCTCAGGTAGCTCCAGGGTATCTGATGCCCCTGTCCTTTGAGGAAATCTGTAGTCATGTGCACAGTCACATACATAGAATTAAAAATAATAAAAATATTAAAAATAGAATTCCCTATTAGGCCTAACACCTAAAAAAAAAAGTATTGTTTTCCTACATGGTAATCTATATTATTCTCTTTAAAAGTATGAAGAATTTAAATTTAAAATTTAATTATTTTTCCATCTGCTTAAACTTTACTTATAACCTCAGTATTTTAGCAACCAATTCTCTTTGCCATGAGCCAGGTTGCTAAGTCATTGAGTATTAAGAAAATAGTTTCTAAGTGGGTTCATGATTTCTGTTTTACTTTGTTTTTTGAGAAAGAAAGGTTGATTTGGCAAACTAATATTTTATAAAACTTTTAAGATTGGTTCAGGGAAAATTGAGAATTTCTGCTCAGTTTTGATGGAAAATCTTGATGAAGACATTATTATTATTATTATTATTATTATTATTATTATTATTATTATTAAGGTAAGGTCTCATTGGGTAGACCAGGCTAGGCTAGATCTTAGAGATCCAGCTGCCTCCCAAGTGCTGGGATTAAAGGTGTGTCTGACTTATTTACACAATATTAAATTACCTTTTTTTAATTAGAAGCAAGGCAACAATAGCAACTAAACAGTATAGAAACTGGGGGCATCTTAATTAGTATCACTAATGGAAACAGATGAACATCATTTAACACTATATGAATTACCATCAAAGAACATGATGTCGCTTTTAAAATGTTCTGAATGGAGGCGCATATCTTGAATTATGAGAAACATTAAATAAACCTGAACTGTGATTTAAAATAAATGACTAATATACATTTAAAACTTCTAAGTTGCCAAAGGTAGAGAAGAGTTGTAGATTATAGAAAACATAGACATCATAAATGAAATGCACCTCTCAGTCTGAGAGAAGAGCACTACAGAGGACGGACATTACAGGATAGCAGATAACTGTGGCTAAAGTGTTGCATCTACTGATTGTTCTATGTATCCATGTGCTCCCCATATCCTCAAATTAGTGTGGATTCCTTATATACATCATGGTCAACAGCAAAATGATCCATGAAGAGATTTAGGAAAACTCAGTTTAACCTAACTTAGTCAGCCAGGTTGGATCAAACTTCCAGAGTCTGATGCCAGGTGGTTTCTTGCCAGCATATTTAAACAAAGAATAATTTGGAAAAAAAAAAGTTTCCAGGTATAATACAAGACCTTGTGCACAAGGAAGCATAATTGCATCAAAACAAACTCAAGGGCTGGAGAGATGGCTCAGGGGTTAAGAGCACTACCTACTCTTCTGAAAGTCCTGAGTTCAAATCCCAGCAACCACATGGTGACTCACAACCACCTGTACAGCTACAGTGTACTCATATATATAAAATAAATAAATCTTAAAAAAATAACTCAAAATACATGTCATTTTTCCCAAGATGATGGGTTCTAGAAATAGGCTACATGTATTAGCTTCAAAGCCTATGGAAGGATCTGACATGGTCTCAGTCATACAAATAGTATAGAGGTCATTTGGGCTATAAGCCGCCTTCAGTCCTGGTTGTGGGAGCTTGACATGACCTGACCCTACAGCTAATACAGATCACCAAGTTATTAATCGCCTCCATTCTCAGCATTCTGGATGGAAAAATATGTTATATGTCCTTTTCATTAAGAGGACATTCCTGTGTGCTTAAACTTCCTGGCTTCCCTGATGATCTGTGGGTGTAAAGACCATGCTTCCACCACATATGTAGAAAACAAAATTGTAGCCTGGCATAGTGGTACACTCCTTCAGTTCCAGCATGAGAGAGGCAGAGCCAGGTGAGTCTAAGGCCAGTTTAACCTGTGTAGTAAGTTTCAAGCTAGCCAGGGCAGAATAACACACACACACACACACACACACACACACACACACACACACACGCACATGCACACACACACACAGAGTGAGAGAGAGAGAGAGAGAGAGATGGATAGAGTGAGCAAAAGTTGCAGATAGATGCATATATAAAATCAATGTAACTGTGTATTAAATTTCTAAGTGCAGGTAAAGTATTTAAGTTCTCACACTCTTACACTTTTCTGTAAATTGTAAGAACAAAATAAAATGAAATGCCATTTTTGTCTATCAAGTTAGCAAGTTTCATGTCTTCATTTTTAATGATAAGATTTATCTTGAAGATAAAGTCAAGCTGATCTGCCTGAGCTCTGATTATGAAAGAATAACATGCTACTGATCCCTTTAGAAATCAGTTTACTGAAATGTACTCAATTATCCCAGTAATTCTTGAGACTCTATGCTAAAGGAAAAAGAACTGATAAATATCTACATGTTAAGAAAAAATTTCAGCCGGGCACAGGCCTTTAATCCCAGCACTCAGGAGGCAGAGGCAGGTGGATTTTTGAGTTCGACACCAGCCTGGTCTACAAAGTGAGTTCCAGGACAGCCAGAGCTATACAGAGAAACCCTGTCTTGAAAAACCAAAAAAGAAAAAGAAAAGAAAAAGAAAAAGAAACAGAAAAAGAAAAATTTTCCTGGAATTATTTAAAACAGTTTGAAGCAACATACATTTTTCAATGTGATATAACCATTGATGAAATATTTAGAAGGCATTTGTAATATTTATGTTAATAAAAAGAATATAAAAATAATTCATTTGTAGTACAATTATATTGAATATGTCTACAATTATCTAAATATGCCAAGTATCTCTATAAGAAGCAACAAACAAGACAATCTAAATGATGAACCTGGACAGTTTATTTATATTTCTGTTTTCTAAATTTTTCTTTGAGTTATAAATTTGACTTTGTAATATGTGGAACTATGTAGAAATGCAGTATATTTACAATGTTTCCTTACTCTTCACTCTTTTGAAGATGTGCTGAAGGCACTGTCCTCAGCTACAATTGCTGAGGTTGCCCGCGACAATAAGGAAGTGCAGGATGCTATCGCAAAGGAAGGGGCCATCCCTCCCCTGGTAACTCTTTTTAAAGGGAAGCAGCTCAGTGTCCAAGTAAAAGGTGCAATGGCTGTGGAATCACTGGCAAACTGCAACCCTTTAATCCAGAAGGAATTTCTGGAAAGAGAATTAACTAAGGACCTCCTAAAACTTCTACAGGTAGAGATTTTATCATTACTTTTCCAATTGTTTAGATGGTTTATTTTATTTTGAATTGTATTTGAAGATTGGAAAAATCAAACAAAATTCTGAATGTGTATTTTATAAAACTATACATCTGTAATGTGTCTAGTACACATGCACTGAGTGAATGTCATGTTTTTGTTTTAATAGGCCTTTCAAATAGATGTTAAGGAGCAGGGAGCCATAGCACTTTGGGCCTTGGCAGGACAAACATTGAAACAACAAAAGTATATGGCAGAGCAGATTGGATACAACCTCATAATAAGCATGCTCCTGTCACCATCAGCTAAGATGCAGTATGTAGGTAAGTTGCTTTCTTTGCATAACTGCTGATGTAGTAGACACTGAAGTCCACACCCACCTCTTACTGTTTGTTACCAGGAGGTGAAGCAGTCATAGCTCTGAGTAAGGACAGTCGGATGCATCAGAATCAGATATGTGAAGGCAAGGGCATTGCACCACTGGTTCGCCTGCTGAGGATTAATAAGATACCAGAAGGCACACTTCTGAGCGTCATCAGAGCAGTGGGGTCCATTTGTATTGGTTTGTATACAATCTCAATTTCTTAAATACTATGAGAAAAATAAAAGACTTGGGTAGAGAAGTAGTAATTGCCTCTTTATCACTATTCATACTATAAGAGATCTCAAAGATTTCCAAATAGTTTAAATAAACTTGGTCAGTTAAAATGGTGACATTAAGAATTTCATATCTGTTTTGCTCTTGAATTCAGAGTAAAATAGAAAATGAAGAGAATGAGCATTGATTATTTTGAACTGAATATAATCCCATTCATTTTAAGATAAGTTTAAAATGTCGAGTCATAAATTTCTTAAGGTAAACATTCAATTATATTTTTTCAATTCTTGTTTATTTATATAAATAACTCTTTGTTTATATAAAGTGGCCTTTGTTGCAAAAGAACTGACATTTTAGGGTTCATGAAAAAAGTTGCAGAACATTTAGTGATTGATCTACCAATAAAATTTGGGTTCTTTGCTGACAATAGCAAGTCAGAGTAGAGTCTGTAGATGTCTTGCAAACAACGGAAAAGATCTTTTTTGTGCATGTTTGTTTCTCTATGTAATTGTATTTTCTCAAAAGTACCCAGATGTTGAAGTTAGTAGCTCCATTTTAATTCCATGCTCATGAAAAATATCTGTAGAAGTTCATTAACTATTATAAGAAATAAATAATCCAGAAAACAATGTCTCTTTTATAGCTGGAATCTATGATATGTATTCTTATTTAAAAAATTCTAGTAAATTGGTATTAAAGAGATGACTCAGTTGTTAATACAGCTTATTGCTCTTCCAGGAGCTATTTCAGTTTTTAGCATCCATATTTTTAGCACCATTCCTGTAATTCCAGCTGGAACATAAGCATACATAGACATAGTCACACAAATTAAGCAAATCTAGTAAATGGTATATATATATATATATATATTTCTACCTCTATCTATCTATCTACCTATCTATCTATCTAATCTATCTATCTATCTTTGCTTGATCATCCACCTAACAACTATACTTATATGGGGGTGGTGAAGGAGATAAAAGGAGAAAAAAATAAAATGTTTTTTGCTCATTCTACTCCCCTTAGTTAATTTAAATTTTCCAAATAAAAATAAGTGGCTGGCTCTTTGTCAATGTTTAAAGAAGCCTAAACTTGTATTTTTTATTTAAGTATATAAGTTTGCTATATTTATATAGTGTACATATAAATATATTTATACTATATTTAAGTATATAAGCCTACAATATACGAAATGGCATTCCTTGGCCAAACAAAATTAAACATTTATGCATATTCACAAAAATGAGATTAATTTTTCTCCTGATATAAGATTGCAACTCAAAGTATAGAATGTTATAAAGATAATGTTTGTTATTACTATATGCAATTTAAGAAAGCTAGAAAATTTAACTTCGTGATTGCTCATTTTTTGATTAATAAACTTTTTTTTTTTTTTTGATGTAAAAGCATAAGGTAGTTTAATGATGGAGCTCCGGGCCGACACATACCTCCTGCAGGAGACAGAAGTGTCGACCAGATGGTGGAGCCATAATGGCGGAGCTCTGGGTCGAAACATATCTCACGCAGGAGACAGTAGTTTCGACCCCGAGGCTTGGAAGCTAGGGACTTTTATAGAAAAGGGGTGGGGCTGGGGGAGGAATTGGCGCAGTTTCACATGATTGGTCCATTTGATTAAGAAACTTTTAATAGAAAATAACTATAAATTTGGCTATCAGGATATTGTATTTTTAAACAATGCAGGTTGTTATTCTTTAGCAATGTAGCATTTTTCAACTTTATGTGCTGTGTCTCTATTATAAAAAACCATTTATAATTTCTGTTTTGTTTTGTTTTGTTTTGTTTTGTTTTTTGAGGGTTTCTCTGTGTAGCCCTGGCTGTCCTGGAACCCACTCTGTAGACCAGGCTGGCCTTGAACTCAGAAATCTGCCTGCCTCTGCCTCCCAAGCTCTGGGATTAAAGGCATGCGCCACTACGCTCAGCCATTTATAATTTTAATAATGAATTGTCCATGCTTATTCATTCTGCCCTTTAAAGAATTAAAGCAGGAGTATTGAAATAGTGTCAATATACCATGTTCTTAAAATTTGCTAGCCACATTACCTTAAGATGGTTTTTCAACCAAAGCCAAGCTAAGTTTTGACTCTACAATTTACAATATGAAACAAAACCATGACCTCATTGACCTATGAGAACCTTACAGGTGTGGCCCACACGAGCAATCCCATGAGTCAACAATTTGTTGTAGAGGAAAATGCTCTTCCAGTGCTTATTCAGCTACTAAGAAATCATCCTTCAATTAATATTAGGGTATGTATTAAGGTTTCAAATGTTTCTGACACACTAAATGCAATATATACAACACCTTTACAAATAATGTGTAACTTAGATTATGCAAGTTTATAAGAATAACAACTTAACTTTTAAAACAAAAATCTAAAATTTTTAAGCAGAAAAGATTAATGTAGTAAATATTTTTTTCAAATATGACATGAAAGTCTTACACACTTATTCCTTAGCTATTCACTGTGTATTCATAGAATAGCTTCCTTCTTCCTTAGTTAGTGCGTTGCATGGCACTGTTTCTCAACACAGTGTGGGCTGACTGTCAACCAGTGTGCTAAAGGCCAGATTATAACCAATTACTATACGGTCTTTGAGAGTTAGTCACTCTTCCATCCATGCCTTTAATAAGCCAGCATCAATTCAAACCCTTTACCAAAGCCTTTACCAAAATTCAGGAATTTTTAGATGGCCAAGAGGGAAACTATAACAACAAATACTATCATACATTTTCTTCTCATATTTTCCAGGGACTCTATTAGTGATAAGGAAATATATATATAATAATGTGATAGTGAATAGAAATATTTCCTTTTATAGATAATATTGAAAAAGATAAATCATAAGAATCAGGTTTTTCAAGCTATGAGAAATAGAAAAATACAGATTAACATATTAATGAATAGTAATATTTACTTTTTTATTAGATGTTTTCTTCATTTACATTTCAAATGCTATCTCCTTTCCCAGTTTCCTTTCCGAAAATCCACTATACCCTCCCCCTGCCCTGTTCCCCAACCCACCCACTCTTGCTTCCTGGCCCTGGCGTTCCCCTGTACTGGGGCATATAATCTTCTCAAGACCAAGGGCCTCTCCTCCCAATGATGGCCGACTAGGCCATCCTCTGCTACATATGCAGCTAGAGACATGAGCTCTGGGGGTACTGGTTAGTTCATATTGCTGTTCCTCCTATAGGGTTACAGACCCCTTCAGCTCCTTGGGTACTTTCTTTAGATTCTTTCATTGGGGACCCTGTGTTCCATCCAATAGATGACTGTGAGCATCTACTTCTGTGTTTGCCAGGCACTGGCATAGTCTCACAGGAGACAGCAATATCAGGGTCCTGTCAGCAAAATCTTGTTGGTATATTTCCTTTTATAGACACATTATAGGAAAAGATACTATAAGATACTTGCCCCTACCCCCTTTCAGGATACAAAAGGGATGATTTAATTGTGAAAGTTTGGTAGGAAATAAAAGTAAACATAAGCTACAAATCACTTTTGTTTCCAATTATAAATAAAAATTATATAGACCTTTAAAGAATATTTCATAAGACTATGGAAAACTTCCATTTTATCCATTTTTTTTCAAAAATTTTTAAACTTGTTAAACTATAACCTAAATACTTTCAGTCACTTTCCTGAAAATTAGACTCTACAATGGACAGAACATTTCACTATGCTTCTCTCTCTCTCTCTCTCTCTCTCTCTCTCTCTCTCTCTCTCCCTCTCTCTCTCTCTCTGTCTCTCTCTCTCTCCTTCTTCTTTTTTTATTTTCCCACATCTCCCTCCCCCATGTCTTCAAAAGGATGTACCCACCCCCCAAACGGCACACCCCCACCCCACCAGACCTCTCCACTCCCTGGGGCCTCAAGTCTCTTGAGGGTTAGGTGCATCTTCTCTGACTGAGTCCCCAACTGGCAGTCCTCTGCTGTATATGTGTTGGGGGCCTCTTATTAGCTGGTGTATGCATCCTGGTTGGTGCCTCAGTGTCTGAGAGATCTTGGGGGTCCAGGTTTGTTGAGACTGCTGGTCTTCCTATAGGGTTGCCTTCCCCCTCAGCGTCTTCCAGCTTTTCCCTAATTCAACCACAGGGACCACCAGTTTCTGTCCATTGGTTGGGTGTAAATATCTGCATCTGACTCTTTCTGCTGCTTGTTGGACCTTTTGGGGGGCAGTTCCTGTTTGTAAGCATACCATAGTATCCGTAATAGTGTCAGGCCGTGGGGCCTCCCCTTGAGCTGGATTCCAATTTGGGCTGGTCACTGAACCTTCTTTCCCTCATTCTCTTCTCCTTTTTGTCCCTGCAGTTCTTTTAGACTGGAACAATTTTGGGTCAGTTTTTGACTGTGGGATGGGAACCCCTTCTCTCCACTTGATGCCCTGTATTTTTGCTGGAGGTGGACTCTACAATTTCCCTCTACACACTGTAGAACATTTTATCTAAGTTTCCTCCCGTTGAGTCCTGAGGGTCTCTCACCTCCCAGATCTCTGGCACATTCTAGAGTGTCCCCTCCCCCACCTCCTACCTCCTGAGGTTGCCTGTTTCCATTCATTATGCTGGCCCTCAGGGCTTCAGTCCTGTCCCTCACAATACCTGATCATGTTCCCCTCTTCCCCTCCCTGACCCCTTTCCTACCCAGGTCCCTCCCTCCCTTCTTCTCACCCGTGATTGCTTTATTCTCCCTCTCAAGTGGGATTGAAGCATCCTTATGTGGGCCCTTCAGCTTGTTAATCTTTTTGAGTTCTGTGGATTGTATCCTGGATATTCTGTACTTCTTTTTTTTCCCCGCTAAAATCTACTTCTTAGTGAGTACATACCATGCATGTCCTTTTGGGTCTGAGTTACCTCACTCAGGATGGTATTTTCTAGTTTCATCCATTTGCCTGCAAAACTCATGATGTCCTCGGAATTAATAGCTGAGTAGTAGTCCATTGTGTAAATGAACCACACTTTCTGTATCCATTCTTCTGCTGTGGAACATCTGGGTTTCTTCCAGCTTCTGGCTATCACATATAAGGCCACTACGGAACAGTGGAACACATGTCCCTGTGGCATGGTAGGGCATCTTTTGGGTATATGCCCAAGAGTGGTATAGCTGGGTCTTCAGGTAAATCTATTCCAATTTTCTGAAGAACCTCCAGACTGATTTCCAGAATGCTTGTACTAGCTTGCGATCTCACCAGCAATGGAGGAGTGTTCCTCTCTCTCCATATCCTTACCAACATGTGTTGTCACCTGAGTTTTGATCTCAGCCGTTCTGATTGGTGTAAGGTGGAATCTCAAGAAAGGCATAATATAGCCCTTTCAAAAGCTGTCTGTTAAGTCTAGGGATGTACATGGTTCAGTTTCCTAATGGAAGATAACTGTAAATCAAACAACTCTAAAAACTAAAGAAAACAACTCTGCCTTGATGCTACTCTTATAAAACTTTGCTTAAATTCTTAGGTGGCCCCTTACACGTCGACAGCCCTATGGTCATTAGCAACTTAAAACAGCCTTTAAACCCATGCCAGCAAATACTTAAAAATTATGTTTGGAAGTGGAAGGGATTTGACTTCATATGTAGGATTGGGACTGCATCTCTGTTCATGCCCTACTGTCCCTGGGAACCCCACCCCACCCATGGCACCCTCAGAAGGAAATGTGTGGTTGTCTCTGGACATAGAGGAGATGGATATTTCCTAGCCATTAAAATTTATGAGGAACAGTCCTGCAGAAGCTGTGTTAGTCTTTAAATAGTAGTCAGAGAACTATACTCAATAACCATGCTTTAAAACCCTTTATAACCATATTTCCATAATCTAGTCTGTATAAATATTTACATAATGAAATATATTCTTTGGTAATTTGTGAATGGAAGGTAATTTCTGAAAACCACATATTTAGGTTGAGGTGGCATTTTCATTGGCATGCATCGTCCTAGGGAATAATTCGCTAAAAAAGGAATTACAAAATGATGAAGGATTTGAATATTCTGATGTCCTTTATCTTCTTCACTCAAAAGATAAGGTAAGACCTTCACAGAGCCTCTGTGTGCTCACATGGGCGAGATGGCTCTAAGAAAACAATATCAGTTATGACTAAATGCTCTCCATGGCAACATGCAAGTGTATTATTTAAGAGAATATACAAAATGTCTCTTTGTAGGTCATGATTGTGTACTGGTATGATAATCAAATTTTCCAAGGAAGACAGGCAGCAATTTTATGCTTGGTGACGAACGCCAAATCGGCCATTAATTGTACATTTAACTTAATGTTATGCCTTTTCATCCCCAGCCATTCCCTTCTTATCTAGCACTACAGGGAGGCTTCTGAAACACTTTTCTAAGACAGTTAATATTAGGCAATTATTTTTCTTTAAAAAGTCCCCTAACAATGTCACATTTCTCTTCCTGTTAAGAATAAAATGCATTGTAATAGTCAGCAACCTAGGAGCCAATGAGGAACATGTGATGAAGTAAATGAAATGATTGGGATTTCTCCTTCTCTAGGAAGTCTGCCTGAAAGCAGGTTATGCACTAACCCTTTTTGCCTTCAACGATCGCTTTCAACAGCACTTGATATTGGAAACTGGATTGATAACTGTATCTATTTTTGAGCCATTTCTTCAATCTAGCGTTGAAACAGAGAGGGCAATGGCAGCATTTCAGGTACATGGATCAATCCTAACATTTCATATTGGCAAGTATGGCATTGTAGTGAACACTTCTTCATTGGGGATCTAGAAAAATGTTCATTAATTTATGAAATTTAGTACTTGGCACATTTGCCCCTCTACCTCATGGAAAGTCCATTACTAGGATTTCTTTATATGGAATTTTTTAGGTTACATTTGATGTCTATAACAACCCTGTGATGCCAGCAGGCAAGTGTCTTACTCACATCATGTTTAAAGAACTATGTAGAGAAACGTGGCTGGGTTGAAAACAAGTGTAATTGCAGACTGTGAGCTGATTACACGGCTTCTTGCACCCTGAACAGTATTTAGACTCCTTGGTGCCTCATGCTTTTCTTCAGAGCTTTTCTAACCTAAACCTCATTAAGCACTTCTCTTGTACTTCAAGGACAGCTGTTGCAAGGACTGTAGAAAGGATAATATGGCCTGTCATAGTCACTGTTGTGACCATTTTCGGGGGTTGGAGGGGAGTAATGTAACCTGTGCTCTCTACCTCTCCATCTCTTCTGTTAGAGTCCACCAAATATTCCCATGACTCATTAAAAATGTGCCCAAATCATAACTGATCAAGAAAATCTGAGTAGCAACTGTTCACCAATTCTACATTTTGTCTCTTTTAGATCATCATATTAGCTAAAGCCATTATTGATGTGGAACATGTTACTTTGTATGGAAGAGGGATTCAGATCTTAGCTGACAGTCTGAATTCAGTCCATGCTCCTACTATTGCCTTGACAGGTAAGAAATATCTAAACGACAACAACAAAACAAACAACAACAAACATCTAATGACATCTATACAAAGGAACAAGCTTTGTGTCCAAGACTATAAAATATTTTAGATTGGAATCTCAACAATACTAAAATATGCTTGATTCCCTGTTGCATAGTTTCAAATTATGCTACCTGAAAATACTGAACATCCATTTCTGCATTGAGCAATGGGCATGCACTCTGCACACTGAAAAGGAACACAGTAACTCTCACCTTGGCCCTTTCCTTTTCTAATTATTATTTCAAACTTTTAATGATTTTTTAGACTATAAAGTGAGAATTCAGTTATGCACTGACCATTGTGTCTCAAGAAGTAGACATGGTGCACAGTTATGGTTCAAGAAAAACACATACTTAAATAAATAAAATCTTAATAACCCCAAAAGAGTGAATATATTTTGAAGCATTGGAAGACAGAAAGCTTCCAGCTTTAAAAACTTCTCCTTCTTATATAAATAAATCTGTGTAAGTCTTAGTACGTTTACAGAAATGCAATCAACTACAGGGAACAATTATCCTGCATTTACATGGACATGTTTTCTTACTTCTTCATGTTGGTTTTGGATCTTAAGTCTTTTACAGTGAAATGCACATGTGAACAAAAAGCAGTCTATCAGTTATCAGTTTTAGATAATATAAGAGCTTTTCTATGTTTTAATTCTAGGTAATATAATAGCCAGCCTGGCTCACTCGAGAGCTGGGATTCCAGAGGCTTTTGTCTCACTGGGAACAGTCCAGCGGCTCTGCTACCACCTGTATGCAAGAAGCGAAGAGGTAAAAAGAAAAGGCTAAGCAGGGCGTGGTGGCCCACGCCTTTAATCCCAGCACTCAGGAGGCAGAGGCAGGCAGATTTCTGAGTTCGAGACCAGCCTGGTGACAGAGTGAGTTCCAGGACAGCCAGGGCTACACAGAGAAACCCTGTCTCGAAAAACCAAAAAAAAAAAAGAAAGAAAGAAAGAAAGAAAGAAAGAAAGAAAGAAAGAAAGAAAGAAAGAAAGAAAGAAAGAAAGAAAAGGCTATTTGTAAAACGGAAAGTGCTGCAAACAGTAACCGGTGCTTTGCCCACATAAGAGGACACTTTTTCTTGGGATACTATGTAATTTATATTAACTCAAAAATAGTATTAGTCATATCTGACATCTACAATTCTGATTCTAATTCCAACATTTAAGCAGAGTTTTACAAAAGCAGTATATAACAACTGTAATTAAACTTTTTAAAACTATAATGGAGAGATGGTTCAAGAGCATGTACTGCTGCTATAGAGGACCCCAGTTTGGCTCCCAGCACCTATATTGGATGGGTCACAGCCCGTGGGCACGCACACGTGCGTGTACACACACACACACACACACACACACACACACACACACACACACACACATCTTTTAAAAACTTAAAGAAGGTCAGGGTGGAGAAGAAAAATTGATGATTAATATTGGTGGAAAAGTCTCTGGGTAAAGCTGTATACATATCTTTACAAGTGCTTTATGTCAATCACCTCATAGCAAAAAGCAGTGTAAGTTTAAAAAGAAGATACTTTCTAATATCATGCTTATTAAAATATTTTTAAGAATGTTTAAAATCTATTATCTGTTCAAATTAATCTGAGTTAAAATTAAAAAAAAACCCAAAACTAACAAACAAAAACAAATCAAAATAAAACAAAACAAAAACCTGTGAAATGGGCTATTTTAATTCTAAAATCAAGATTGAACCTACAAAACTTCATGTCAGAGTTCATGCCAGTAATATCAGCACTCGGGACACCAAGACAGGAGGATTTCTCTTATTTCAAAGCCAATCTTGGTTTCACAGAAATTTGGCATATGCCCTGTGAAGGAATGATATGCAGATTCGTGAGGAGCACCATACCTTAAGAACAAATTATGACAAGAATGTAAGAAAGTGCCATAAAGATACCCAATGCTTTGTATAACTTAAATTTTAAATATGTAGTATATAAGCAAATTGACTATGATGAAACAGAAATTTAACTAAAATATACAAAAATTTGTTAGTCAATGGGTGAGCCTTTTTTTCATTTTTTAATATTCTTAAGTAATTCTAAAATACGTCAAATACGCTCACAGGTAATTGTGAGCAGTGACTAGAAATCAAGGGCAATTAACAGTATTCTTTAAAAATAGGGGCAGAGGATGTGACCTGGACGTGGAATGAGTGACCTGGCAGGCTTGAGCCATCATGCTCCTACCTGGTGACTGATGTCTGCTTATACCCAGATCTGATTATTAACATTTACAGACGTTAATAATACTGACAATAATAATAATAATAATTTATTTGGTTTTTTAAAACAGGGTTTCTCTGTATAACAGCCCTGCCTGTCCTGGAACTCACTTTGTAGGCCTTGCTGGCCTCAAACTCAGAGATCGCTTTCTTGTGCCTTCCTAGTTCTAGGATTAAAGATGTGTTCTACTATGCCCAGCTTATAGAAATTTTCTTAAGATTTATTTTATTTTTAATAACGTGTGTATGTGTCTGTGTAGGATGTGCATGTGGATGCAGATATAAGGTGTGTCTGTGTCTGTGTAGGTATGTGCACATGGATGCAGGTCCCCATGGAGGCCAGAGGGTGTTGGGTCCCCTGGACTTGGAGTTCCAGGTGGTTGGAAGCTGCCTGATTGGGCTAGATAATTTTATTAGATTTTTTGAGAAAACTATACCAAGTGTTTTCATCATATTCGCCTGTCTCCTTTTCAACTTGTCCTTTACCCATCCCCACTCCCACATTGACACAATTTTCAGTCCTGCTCCAATGATCCTGAATGTTTTCCACTGGAGGCTCCCTATCCCAGCAGCTAATATTTGCCAATAGCTCTGTGGCCATGGGTGGGATTGTGTGCTGGAGTATGGTCTGGGTTGGGCTTGCATGGGATTTATGCTTGCTATTGAAACTATTTTGAGTTCATATGTAGAAATGCCTTGCTGTGTGTAGAAGACACTGTTTCCTGTAGTTAGCCACAACCTCTGGCTCTTGAGTTCTTTCCATCACTCACCATCAATAATCTCTGAGCCTTCAGAGCCCACTATTTACGTTTCTTCTCATAAAATTGTGATAAACCTATTTGACAAAGAGAAATTCTACGTATGCTACATATGACACCCTCAATCAAAACACTTATTAAAAAATTCAAGACAGCCAGGCGGTGGTGGCGCACGCCTTTAATCCCAGCACTTGGGAGGCAGAGGTAGGCGGATTTCTGAGTTTGAGGCCAGCCTGGTCTACAAAGTGAGTTCCAGGACAGCCAGGGCTATACAGAGAAACCCTGTCTCAAAAAACCAAGAAAAAAAATTCAAGACAAATACTGAGATTTGAACTCAAAGTAATATTCAAAAAGTGTACATGAATATATTTAGCTCTGGTGAATTGTGTAATTTAAAATGGTAAAATAGCAAATATTCTGTCATTCATATATATATATATATATATATATATATATATATATATATGTATGTATGTATGTATATTTGTTTGTTTTTCAAGACAGAGTTTCTCTGTATAGCCCTGGCTTTCCTGAAACTCACTCTGCAGACCAGGCTGGCCTCGAACTCAGAAATCTGCCTGCCTCTGCCTCCCAAGTGCTGGGATTAAAGGCATGCGCCACCACTGCCTGGCTGTCAGTTATATTTTGTCATAATAAAATATTAGGAAAATGTGTAAGAAATTTCGTCCTGTTTCAGGTTCGCACAGCATGTTCCTGTGCCCTTGGCTACCTCACTTACAATGCACATGCTTTCCGACTTCTGTTAACTGAGTGTAGGAATAAGCCGAACCAATTCCTGCGCATCACAAATAACATCAGTAAAGATGCAAAGATCAATCCTGCATTCCTAAAGGAGTTTCAACTGCAGCAAAGGATGGGACTTCCATCCTTAAGGTACTATGCCTTTATGGCCTTGTTGGACATCAATGGGAGGAGAGGACCTTAGTCCTGGGAAGGCTCAATGCCCAGTGTAGGAGAATGCCAGGGTGAGGATGTGGGAGTGGGTGGGTGGTGGAACACACTCACAGAAGCAGGGAGAGGGAGGATGGGATAGGAGATTTCCAGAGGGGAAACTTGGAAAGTGAATAACATTTGAAATGTAAATAAATAAAATATCCTATAAAAAAAAAAAAGAGAAGTTTCAGAAGTGACATCATTAGTAAAGATCTTAGATTTTAGGGATCCACCATGTAAAACTCCCCTTGAAATGCATATCCTCTGTGTATCAAATATAAATTTAAAAATTTAACCTTGAATGAATGTTCATTGCCAAAGCCATGGTTTTATTGATTTTTGAATGTCAAGTGTCTTTTTGCTTTTGTTTATTATCAATCTCTGTACCAAAATAAACAGCAGTAGGTTTCTGCTTAAAGCTTACTCTTAAATATCAAAAATTTTTCCTCATTTTTAATTGCATTACTCCATGAAGGAAAAATAGTAAAATTCACTTTGTCTCAACATTATGATTTCATTATAACCTAAGTCAAATGAGAAGTACAAAAAAAAAAAAAAAAACAAAAAAAACCCAAACTTACCGTGAACTATTTTCTCTGCTTCTACATACAGAGCTGAATTATGAGTCTTTCCAGGTAGGAAGGCATTCATATATAGGGAAAGATTTACTCACAATATATTATTATTATGATGATACAAGAAGGGAATCATACCTAATAGTATTTTATGGCTATATAAAGTAATTTTATGTAGAAAAAAGATAAGTCTATTTTAAGAATCCTTTAAAAACTGAAAATCTGAACATTAATTGTGATAACTTACAAGTTAATTTTATTGTTTTATAAATTTAATTTAGTACAAATTGTTGCGGTATATCTCCATCCCAAATATGCCCCGGCAACACAACACAGTTAATATGATTACAGGCTGTGCGCCTAGATTGGGCAGATCTACCACTACACTACCATCTTCCACATCTATGAGACCCCTTAGAACTTGCGGTTTCTCTTTCTCCTTCCTCTTCCTCCTCTTCCTCTTCTTCGTCTTTCTCCTCAGCATCCTCTCCCTCTTTCAGTTTCTCCTCTCTTCCCACCTTCCACTCTACCTTCCCTTTTATCTGCCCAATCGTCAGCTCTCCTTTATTTTACAAATTAAGGTGGGAAGCAGGTTTACAGGAAATCACCTGAGTGCGGATTCATTCATTGTTCACAACCAATCACAGGAGAACAGAATTAGCATCAAATATAATTAGTTCCAGGGCTATCTGCAACAAATGATTTATACTTTGTAGCCAGTCATTCCCACACCTCTGTTGGAAATGGAAAATGTGTTCCTGTTCAATTCTGTTTTCCTCAAAATTCAGTATGAGTCCTATTTTAGGGTTTCTATTCCTGTAAAGAAACATCATGAAATATTTCATTGGGGCTGGCTTATAGTTCAGAGGTTTAGTCTATCATTGTTGTGGAAGGAAGCATGGCAGTGTGCAGGTAGACATGCTGCTGGAGACAGGACTGCCCCGGACATAGTGCTGGAGACGGGGCTTAGGGTTCTACAACTTGATCCACAGGCAGCAGAAATGACTGTGTTTAGCTTGAGGCTTAGCTTGAACATTTAAGACCTCAAAGCCTGCCCCCACAGTGACACACTTCCTCCAACAAAGCCACACCTCCTAACAGCCATTCTCTATGGGACAAGCATTCACACATATGAGACTATGCCATTCCTTTTCAAACCATATCTTCTTCCCATCACTTCAAACATAATGGTCCATTTTAGTTATGCTTAGTATTTGAAATGACTAAGTGATAAGGTAGCTGCAGGCAGCATACATGCAATTTTATACATGTATGACATAGATCATTAGGCCCCTGAACATGGAACCTGGAATCTTTATTTATTCATGGCTTTCTGGGTATACTATGTCTTCATTTATTTTATTATTTGATATTTTGCCCCCTTTTAGCCTGGAGAGGAATGGAGGACCACCTGTAATTCCTGTCTTTAAAAAAGGTAATTAATTTTTCTTTTATTTCTTTAATGTCTGCTAGTCCTTGCATTCTGTTATTCTGTGGTAGGGTTTCCATTGCTATGATAAAACACCATGAACAAAGGCAACTTGGAACGAAAGGGTTTATTTCAACTTACAGCTTATAGCCAGCCCATCAGCTAGAAAAAAAGAGGGCTAGATTTTGAGACAGGAACTAATGCAGAGGGCATGGTCATGAGCTGATTGCTGGATTACTCAGTCTCCTTTTTTATATAGCCCAGGACCCAGCCAGGAGTAACACCAGAAACATAGGGCAGGGCCCTCTCACATCAATCATAAATCAAGAAAATGCCCACAGGCTTGCCTACAGGACAGAGTTACAAAAGCACTTTCTTAATTGGTGGTACCATTTTCTCATTTGTGTCTAGGTTTGTGTCAATACAACAAAAACCAACCAGCACATCATATCTTTAAATATTCAAAATGTGGAGACAACCCTCTAGAAAGCATACCTTTAAGCTTGTTTTGTAACTATACATACAGAAGACACATTCTTCATTTAATGTCTTCCCTAGTGTTATTAGTGGCCAAAGATTTCTCTGGCAGGATGGCACAGTTGCTAAAAGTACTTGCCAACAAGCCTAATCACCCCAGCTTGAGCCTCAGAACCTACATGGTGGGAGAGAACGAATTCCCACAAGTTGTCTGTTAACTCTGCCCTCCACATATGTGTTGATACACATATACACACAACATTTTGAAAACATCTTTCTCTTATCTCCAAGTAAAACACGAATAAGGCACCATCTAACTGTGCCTTAAACAATCTTTCTCTTGTAAAATTTCATGTACAATTATCTAAAAACTCTTAGACCAAAGGCCACACTGTTTTCATTGATACTTGATAGCTCTGACTCGGTAGTTGAAAGTTGGGTAGTATGAGGAAATCAGAATTTAGATCTTACAATATTAATTCCTTTCTATTTTAATTTTTAAAATACATTTGAATTTCATGGGGTGGGGGGAGACATATGTCTGAGTGCAGATGCCCAAAAGGCCAGAGGCTAGAATCCAGTAGAGATGAAGTCCCAGGAAGCTGTGCGCTGCCTGATGTGGGTGCTGGGTACTGATTGTCAGTTCTCTGCAGGAGCGCTCTATGCTCTTAGTGGTACTGAATAGGGAATAAACATGGCTTACTTATTGTAATGCTCATGCTTATTAATCTGCTAGCCTTAGAAAAGGGCCAATGACAGTGTATGTTGTCCTAGAATAAACATCTATGACATAACCAGTAAGAAAGCAGGAAATGGAAAAAGAATGCAGGACTTGGGGACGGACGGTCCAGTGCTAAAGAACAACTACTGATCCTTTTTAGAAGACCCGAGTTTAATTTGTTATTCATATACAGCTCACAGCTACCTGTAATTCCAGCTCTGGGGGATGTGATACCCTTGTCTAGCCTCAGTGACCCCCCCCCCCAATGAAATTCTTTTTAAAAAGAGAAAAGGAATGTTTATTCAAGAGTATCTATAGAAAGCTGGTGCATGTTTTAGTTAGGCAAAGAAAATAAGTAATCAGATTATATTTAGGGCACTTGATTTGAGAGATGTTTAACTGTGGCCTTCTTACTTCCAGGGAAAGAGCACCGACAGAAAACAAGACCTAAAATCCAACCAAGAGATTCCCTGACTTTATTACCTCCAGTGACTAACGTCAAGGAGCTCTTCAGAACAACACACAAGGCCAATATTTCCCACAACACTTTTTCATTTCCATCTGGAGTTTCATCAGATATCATAAATGTATCAAGACCAAGAATAGCATTTTTGAACAAACTTGGGAAAGATGAACAGAAAGCCAACCCAGACCCTCCAGCATTTTTGAACAAACTTGGGAAAGATGAACAGAACGCCAACCCAGACCCTGCAGAAAGCCAATAATTAAAAACAAAAAGCATTTGAAACATGAAATGATTCTTGACTGTTTTTTTTCAAAACATATTGTTTATTGTGGTAAAATACACAGCATCTTCAGGGAATGGCATTTGTGTTGTTCGAATGGAAGTTGTTTATATTAATACTGAATAGATTTCTTCCCAGAATTTCACATGGAATTGAATTGCATGTCAGTTATTGCCTGAAAAAAATAAGTAGAATTTATGTACAGAATGCCTATACTTAATACCTATCATTTATCAACTGTTATGAGTAGAATAACACATATTTGTGTGTATTTATATATCTATAATATGCTTCAAGAGTTAGAAACATTATGAGTTGATATGCTGAGTTAAGAGCCCACATATTAACACTACCACACCTAAGCTGTCAGATAATAAGTATTACCAATGTGTGAGACATCTGAAAAACCATGAAATGTACAATGTCTAAATACTCATAGTAGCATCTGAAATCACTGCTCATAAGGTACACAGGGAGTAAAATTAAAACATAAGGTACCTAGAGCTGTCCTGTTATCTATAGGAAGTACCTTCGGTTTACACCTGGAAAACAAATAAAATAAAATCCCTCAACAAACTAGAATTTAAAAGAAAGAACACAAAATATACAACCACACCATAAAAACACGAAACTGGAAACCACAAAACCACAGTACACAAGCAAAAGACCAGTAAAACAAAAAATACCCAAACAAGGGCATGAGGCCTACCTACCCTTATATGGGGTGTAGATTTCCAGTAAGACTCCACTGGAGAAAAATAATTTGTCTGTTGCAAGTAGACGTCATTTAAGACAGCTTCTTGGTTAGAGATGGGAGTTTATGTTCACTTTCATATCTCAGGACTATGGCCCCATCTGGCTTGAACCTGTGTAGGCCCTCCGTGTGCCGCCACATCCCGGAGGTTATATGTGAATCAGTCCTGTTGTGTCTGGAGGCCACTATTTCCATACCTGCCTTGCCTCTGGCATAGCTTCTAGAACCTTAAGCGGAGGATGTCCATAACTCTGAAAAGATTATTTTTTATCACTCAGTTGTTTCCTTTTAAGATTATAGACACGAAAAGCCTCAGGATAACGTCCAGAGCTTTATCGGTGGAACCGGATCTTTAGTCAAGGACCTGGGAGATTCATGCAACAGGTTTGCTAAGACTCAAACCAGTGTGAGCTAGACATGTCTGAGCCACAGAGTGAGACTCTGTCTCAAATGAATATATTCATAATATATATTTCGGTAAATTTTCTTCCATAATTTATGTGTACTGACAGTAGTATCCATAGGTAAATATCTATTAATTCATAATCACATACGAAATGCAAATCCAAATGTAAGATGTGAGTTTATGAGCTAGTTGTTGCATTTACTTGTTATTTCTTCACCCTCATCCTGTCATCCAACAGCCATCTAACGACCAAGAATACAAAGGCTATTTTAAAAGGAAAATAGATCATAACAAAATTGAACAACAAAAAAATTACTTATGGAACTTTCTGAGAAGAAAGTTATCTTAAAACAGGACTAAGACTAGAAATGTTCCCATTCTAATGAAGAATCATGGGTACACAGCTGTAATTCTATAGTTGAAAGGCTGAGGAGAGAGTTGAAGCCGCAACTGGCCGCGTACGGGGCTCCAGAAGCCGGGAGAATCCCGACAGCAGACAGGACAGGGACAGCACAGACTACCCGAGGTGGGCTGAGAGCGGGACGCCGGAGACTAAGGCAGATGACGATGGATAGCGACTTCCAAAGAGTTTACGCAGACAATCCCCGTGTCACCCAAACCCAAGCCCAAAGAAGAAGGGACGCAATGCGCACGCGCGGTTTTAGACCAGCGAGCGGAAGTGACGCGACCTCCTCTCTCGGAAGTGAACTCGGTGTTCTGGCGGTTTATTCGCTGTCTCCGCTGGAAAATGCATAGATGCGCAGAAGTGTTTCACCAGCTGGAAGCGCATCCTTCTTAGCTTACACATAACCAAAGTTCTGCAGAGCAGATGCGATTTCTTGCGTTCTGCTCGCGAGGAGACAGGTTTTAGGTGGCTTGCCTTTAAGTGTTTAAAGTGCGACGTTTGTGACTGAGGCGCATTGCCTTCCCACTATATTATACTTCGGAAAATCGCCAGGCCCGGTGCTAGATGCTGGCCATAGTAAACGCCTAGGATCCGCTGGGAGACGTCATATTCGTCACAGCGTTACGAAATGTTGCTGATCAGAGTTCTGGGGATAATGTAAGAGAGGCTACCTGAACCCAAGACCCTAAAGTGGTGGTTCTCAACCCCTCTCTGATCGAGCCACCCGTTCACAGGGAATCACGTAAGGCCATTAGCAAACACAGATCATTACAGTTCATAACAGCAGCAAAATTCAAGTTAGGAAGTAGTAAGGAAAATAATTTTATGGTTGGCGGGGTAACTACAACATGAACTGTTCTTAACAGGTCAGAACATTACAAACGTTGAAGTCTACTGCCCTAGAGCCCGGAATTCTAAGAAAAATGTGGTTGGTTGGAGATGGTTCAGCAGTTAGGAGCTAGGGTTGGATTCTCAGCTCACTTTCTGAGCACCAGACACGCACCAGGTGCACAGTCCTTATGTGCAGGCAGAACAGTACACACAAAAGAATGAAATAAAAAGTTGTTCAGAAGAAAGAAAAGTGTAATTGCGAGGCTGGGGCAAGTTAACAGTCGCTCCAGATTTGCCTTCAATCAATTATTATCTTCCCCTAAGATCTCTCCAATGCATGGGTAAGGAAGTCCCTTTTCTTATTCAGGACAGGAAGGAAGTAAACAAATGGTTTTATTTTTTATTTGGGGGGGGGGGGTTTAGAGACAGGGTTTCTCTGTATAGCCCTGGCTGTCCTGGAACTCACTCTGTAGACCAGGCTGGCCTCGAACTCAGAAATCTGCCTGCCTCTGCCTCCCAAGTGCTGGGATTAAAGGCTTGCGCCACCACTGCCTGGCTGTTTTTTGGTTTTTGGTTTTGGTTTGTTTTTTTTTTTTTTTTTCTCTCTCTCTGTTTATCTCTGGCCATCTTGGAAACCACTCTGTAGACCCCGTGTGGCATAAAACTTTTTAAAGTGTATTCTACATGAAGAGATAATATTGTTTGTTAGCTGCGTGGTGATGGTAACTGCCTTTGATCCCAGTACTCAGGAGGAAGAGGCAAGTGGATCTTTGAGTTCAAGGCCGTTGTGGTCTACAGAGTGAGTTTCTAGGACAGCCGGGACTAAACAGAAACCCTGTCTTTAAAAAAAGTTTTGCTGCCTTTTTTCCTGAGCTGGCCAGGGGAGGCAAAGCTCGGGTAACTGTGGGATCAGAATGCAAGAGAAAAAGCGTAAAAGCCGGAGGCACTGTGGCATCACTTCACTGTGCTCCCAGGCAGAACTCAGAGAACGAGGTTCATTTCACACAACAGAATACTAACTCCCTGGAATGATTTCCTGTGTGTTTGTGTTTCTTCACAGTTATATTGAAAGCCGTTTGCAGGCAGGCATGTGTGCCATATCTTCTCTTCCATGTTGAAGAGGCTGAATCAAGCCTTGAGTCCCTTCAGGAGCTGAGGCTCACAGGTACTCAACAGCAGCAGATACAGCGTTGACGATGCCAGATGGCACTGTCTGAAAGGTGATGTGTCTTGGCAACAGTCTGCTCAAAGTGTATGTTCCATTTCATTTTTGTTATTGTTGGGGTTCAGGAATCTCCACTTAAACCAAACAAACACAGATCTCAGTTAAGCAAGAATAGTTTATTGAATGCACACTTTATTACTGTACGTCTAGGAATGAGAAACAGACTTGGATGCCTAATTGTGATACTAGTCAGCTCTCAAGGCAGGCTGGGGAAACCAGGTTCAAAAGTTTAAAAGGCAAGGAGGGAAGCAGCTGGCTCACTAGGCAAAGTATTATCCGCTAACCTCTAAGCTGATTGGTCCTGAGTAAAGGTGGTGGTGGATGGGTGGTGAACAGGGGAATTTCAGAACACTGAGGTAACACCATGAATATTATAATCATAACTTTTTGGCTTATTAGTAACATTCTTCAGTGTCAGCCATGAGAACAACAGTGAGCTCCTATGTAGGTGCAGGAAGGGCTGTCTAGTGGTCAGCTCTATTTTAGACCTAACAGTTCATATTGACCTTTGATTCTACAAAGCTTTGTAAAGCTTTGTGGAATTTCTTAAGATTAGCCATCCTCATGCAGAAAAATCATACAGAAAGGATGTCCTTGCTCTCAGCCAAGTCACTTCTCAGTGTCAGGCCTGTTACAGTAACAATATGAAATAGCTGGCAGGCATGGAACAAAATGGCTGCAGCTATGCTGGGGATGTGTGTCAGATCATAACAATTATGATCACTTGTAGTTGGAACAATTTTAATCCACATGTATAACATAACAATTTCAGTGTTGTTTAGGAACACGGGCTCTGTAGTTGGAGAATTGGGGCTTTTGCTCTCTTACCAGTTAAGAGACTTTTGACAAGTTCTCTCCTTTCTCACTGTTTTGGTTTCTCAACTATAAAATCTGTATAAGCAGAACGTGTCCCTCATAGAGCTGTGAAAAGGCAATGAGCTGAAATAATTGAGTATTCATTATAGTGCTGAGACATGGCAGGCACCACACAGCTGTAAATATCCCTGTCTCGATGAAGATTCGAAAGCTCAGAATGTAAGAGCTTTGCCCAGTGTCTCCCAGCAATGTAGGGGGTGGAACTAGAATATAATCTCAGGCTGATCCCGAAGTTAGTTCGTTCGTTCTCTCTCTCTCTCTCTCTCTCTCTCTCTCTCTCTCTTCAGACACACCAGAAGAGGGCATCAGATCCCATCACAGATGGTTGTTGGGAACTGAACCCAGGATCTCTGGAAGAGCAGTCAGTGCTCTTAACTGCTGAGCCACCTCTCCAGCCCATGACCTTTGATTTGATGGGCCCTACATAAAGCTTTGTGAAATTTCTTAAGATGATCAAACCTCAGAACATAACAGGGATGTGGTCAGCATGATCCTGCTCTGAGGCAAGTCACTTCTTTGTGTCACTGACTAACAGACATGTTACAGTAACAATGAAATAGCTGACAGGCATGGAAAAAAATGGCTACAGCTATTCTGGGGGGAGGGAGGAAGAGGGACTAGACTACAACAGAAACCATGGGACAGAACAACAGATACTGTAATAGCCAAGACCTGAGCAAATCCGGGAGTTAGTAAAACTCAACAGAGGTTCATTAATTGGGTGGAAAGATATACAAACTTTCTGCACCATTTCATCAGTTTTCTACAAATCCAAAACTGTGCTAGGCACCACCAATTCGGTCTCTCTCTGAAACCAGCACTCAGGGGATCCTTAACTAGTGAGGGCACAGCTGGGTTGGTCTTTGCATCCCAGTGCACTAACACAAAGCCTGGCATGCTAAGGGACATGCTCGTCGGACACTTGTTCTTTGATATGACCTCATGTGATAGGCTTGTAAAGAATTGTGCAAGTTTGGATTATTTCCTTGCCTTCCGAGGTCAATCTACTTTCTCTGGAAGGTTTTCTAGATAAATTAGAAAGTAGGGTTCAGAGAGATCACGTGATTTGCCTGAGGCTGTACAGCCAGTAAGTGACTTCTAGACTTGGGTTCTTTCTTCTGTATTTGAAAACTCAAGTCATTGGGGTTGTTTCCTCTGCTGTACAGGATACCACACACTCTGTAAGGTCTTGGGAGGATAAAATAAGCTTGAGTGTCCAATAGGCATTGGCTGCCCGTGGTGGCTACATGGTGGAGATGCTCTCAATGCCTTTCGATCCTGTCTTCTCTCTGCCATGCTCAAGAGCAACCGACCTGCTTTCTTTCTTTTAAAAAAAAAAAAAGATTTATTTTTATTATTAAGTACACCGTAGCTGTCTTCAGACACCAGAAGAGGGTGTCAGATCTCATTACAGATGGTTGTGAGCTACCATGTACTTGCTGGGATCTGAACTCAGGACCTTCAGAAGAGCAGTCAGTGCTCTTACCCGCTGAGCCATCTCGCCAGCCCCCTGATCTGCTTTCTATTCTCTTGAAGTTCACCTTAATTTCTTTAGCCTGGGCACAATAAGACAACCACAAACACAGTGACTGCCACCTGACACCTTCACAGGAGCAGGAATGTGTTTACCACACTTCTGTTCCATGCCAGGCTTAGTCTCCCTTTCCCCTTTTAGGGTGGAAAAATAGCACAGACCATGGGAGCAGCCATATTTTTTATTTTTCCAGAAGGGAACCAGGGTAACAATGGAAAACTCACCATGTAGACTGTGCCTGCTTACAGAAACTGCACAGCAAAAACCCATATGTGTTCAAACAAATGAGATTGATGTTTGTGGCTGCTGTGTGGACAAACTATTTTTCATGGCCTTCCTGTCAGTCTGGGCCCCTAGCAGTGGCTGTGTGGGTAGGTACTTCGGTATAGAAGTTTGACTTTCTGTGCCTGCCCTTGCTCTGAGTAATAACATGGAGACTTATTATATTTATTTATTATAAGCGTTAGGCGCTATAGCTGGGCAGACTCTGGCTATTCTAAGCTGACCATACTGACCTGGCCTACATCCTGCCATGTGGCCTGTCACCTGCCATCTTAATCTCAGCTTGGCATATCCTTTATGTCCAGATGGGTAACTCTCCAGCACCCCTCTCAGGCCACTCCCACCTTTCACCCCTCACCCCCTGGTTTTTCTGTTTTCTATACCAGATATTCTTGAGTAGGCCAGATAGAAGCAAGATACATTAATGGCCTTACTCCAATCACAGTTGAATACATGTGCACAGAAACATCCTCCAACACTGGGTTTGTGTTAAGGCAGACTAGGCCATGCAGAGTGAACTCTACCTTGGTTCTATAGTCTAATATGGATCACCACTCAGCAAATGAACTATGTCCCCTGGCATGGCTTCTGGCCTGCTGCGACAGGGATGAGAAGAGACCGTGCATGAGCGAGATGTGAAAATGAGACACTTTATGATAGGAGGAAATCCTTCATGCTCACAGCAATTTCATCAAACCCAGCAATTCTCTCTAAATAGTAAGCTCAGGGAGATACAAATAGCTCTCATGAAATCAGCTCTAAGTGACTGCAGAAAATTGTGCCTCTCATAAATTCTCAATTCGTCTGATTTATGGGCAAATTTCCATGCCATTAGAGGACCCTGAGTTATAGATGTTCACCACAGCATGCTCCAATGCGAGTCTCAGTAAAAACCTTGTCTGAATCAATCGCCTCGCTCTTCGGAAGCACTCAGAATTCACCTTCCATCTCTAAAGTCATTAACCAAAGTCACTTCCAGAGAGAGACCCTTTTAGCCGCTGAGGCAACCAGTTCTCTTAGGGCATATGCAACACTTTATTCTTAAAAGCCATCTGGGGCACAGGTTCATCTCATGACACAGACATAAAGGTTTATCCCAGAGTCACAGGAATGTCCAGCGTTCTGTTGATGCCTCCGTAGCTAGTTCTGGACAAAGAGATCATTATGTCCAAAATGGATTCACACACAGATATCCTTGTCTTCTGTAGCTCCTCGCATTCACTTAAGAAAATCACCCAGGCTTTGTTAAAGGGCCAATACCAAGAAGGCATCTGGGAGGGTCACAGGTCACTTAAAGGGAGACAGAGTAGAACGATCTGAAACAATGGGCAAGTGTAATCTGAGACAGTCATAGGAAACACGGACCACAGCAGTTCAATCAATTCAGTACAATTTTTGTAAAACAACTTTCAGGTATATACAGAATAAATTACAAATGGCCCCATCTCAAATTATATTAGTTATCACCTTTAAGAAATAGTAGGCTAGGGGTGAGAGGGAGAGTGTAGGACCTTCATTTCTCACTTATAATATACATTTCTAGAATAGTTTTACATCAAAGATATCGCAGTGAGTAAATGTCCCCACAGACTGACAGCTGAAAGGACAGTCTTTTAATATGTGGTGCTGAGAATAACTGCATCTTCATTGGGGAAAAGTGAACCTAGACCTATCTCATTCCAGACAAATAAAGCTAAGCATAAGGCAAAGGAGCAGTGGTTCTAGATAGCATCTTGATAAGACTGGGCTGTGCCTACCCAAGCGCTTGTTTCAGTTAAGCTGCAAACTGTTTTATGAACTTTTTGCATATTTCACCCTCAGAACGAAAGAGTTGGAAGAGTAGCTGATAGTACAATGCATCGAATAGAAGGGAAACATGGGCAGAGAGAGCCACAGAACTGAGTGTCTGACTGCTGCCGTTGTAGCCCAGAGACTGACTCACAGTACCCAAGACTAAGGGCTTAGTGCCATCTCCTGAGGTTGTTTCCCTCACTGAAACCCTACAGGAAAACCAAATCAAAGGCAGAGATTTGAGACTGCTCTAATTAACCCTTTCCAAGCCCCTTATGGTGATACTCCTGAACTGACTTGGTGGGTAAGTGGAAGGAACGGGTAAATAGACGATCAGACTTGATGTATCTATTTTGAAAAAATAATAATTAAAAAAAAGGAGCAGTCTTGGATTCAACACCTGTCAATAAAATGCTGATTAGCCTATAAGTTTAGGCAGCAAATAGAAAGTAGGACATCAGTTGGGAGATTGAATTCTGGGATTTAGCCAAGCTTGAGAGCATTCGCCTGGGAACATGGAGGTTAGAAGCACCGGAGCTGAGCAGAGGTGACCAGCCATGCGGCAGAACTTAGAATAAATGGGATATTAAGTTATGATCTAATCAGGAGACAGCCAAAGCTTACTGGCCTAGGTATTTGTAAATATAGTTGAGTCTCACAGGCATTATTCTGGGAGCCTGGGACCAGGAGGAAAAAGACCGATTTTTACAGTGTTCTCTGTTTTCCTATGGCGTCTCATGTCCCTGAAAACAGCCTGCGGTCATGGGGGGAGCGCTTCCGGATGTTTCTGAAAGCTGTGACATCAAACACACAGCACACTGCAGATGGGTGTAGAAGTGAGTGTCAAATGTCCCTTTCCGATTTTCTCAAAACAGACAAAACCCCCTTCATTTTCTGGTCCTTAACTTATCCCAAAGAATTTTTTCTCTAATGGTGTGATTGCTGTCTCCCTTAATGAGCGAGGTGGGTAGGGAAGGGGGTGCACACCTCCAACACCAGGAGGTGGGGCCAGGAAGATGAGCAGTTCAGGGTTCTCCTCTGATATATGAGCAGGTGGGAGACTAACTTGGATATATGAAAGGAAGCCTGTCTCAAAAACCTCAAGTTCGTATGCTAGTCTGTTGACTCTAGCAGGAGGAATACATTGCTTTTGCTTGTAAATTTAAATGTTAGGAAAGTGAAATCACACCCTGTGGTTCACATTATATCACTATTGGACGATGCTGCTTCAGTCAGAGGCTGGAAAGCTAAGAACCATGCTGCGCACTGTCTGCCCACTGCCTGCACCCAAGTCTGTGACCTCAGAATGTTTTCTCACACTTGTGATGGTTTACAAAATCAAAATAAAATTCATGATGAGAAAATCACATTTTACATTTCATGTCCATAAGCAGAACTTTCCTGTACTAGGAAAGAGGACTTGCCATCACTGCCGCTTTTCCTGCTGGATAAACCCCACAGAGACTTTGCCTTTAGTTTAGAAGGTTACGACGTTGGACAGTGCCTGTACTATGAGGTGCTTAATAACTGTACTAGTTGAAGTTTTTAACTAGATATTGGAGGTGTATAGGAAGTCCTCACTACTTAAGAATGTAAACTATGACTACTCTAAGCCACTGTATCTTTTAATCCAGAAAAGCTAAAAAAGTAATTAAGCCTCCAAGCAGGCCTTGTCTAGGAACACAGAAAGGAGATGATGGTACCTACTGGCCTTGGACTCTTCTGCGTGACAAACGGAATACAGGCTTTTAAAGAAAATACTTTATTTCAATGAGCCCCATGATTTTGTGACTGCTTTCTTTCGTTTCTTTCCTTTTCTGACCCTGTCAAAAGGGAGAGGAAAAGCTGTCCCAATTATCAAAGAATTCAAATCTGCTTTTCTTTGGCGGACTGCCTTCGTCTTCATCTAAGAGATCTCCCAGATCCTGGGAAATGTTTCCAGAGGTTCCTGAAGTACTTCCTAGCTCAAAGGACTCTGCTGCTTCCAGGAATTCCATGTCATTTCCATCGTCTTCAAAGGACTGCTGGAACAGGTCATAGATCGTCTTCTGCTTTGGGTCCTTTATTAGAGAAAAGAAGAAGAGATGTAAATGGAAGAAGCTAGGCCTAACCCTGACCCCAGGACCACGCTAAGATGAGAGAGCGTGCACAGTGTGCAACCAGGAACTCCAGTGCCATCAGACTGGCAGTAAGCAGTGCCCTCAGGTGCTCACCTTCCTCGTGTCTTCTCTGCTCCTCACTGGCAGGAGATAAACAGGAAAGACAGGAGCAACAAAGATGCTGCTCTTCGATATTACAATAGGTGCAATAATCTACTTCCTAAACCCAAGTCTTTCTAAATGGAAGTTAGTTAAGCTGTAATTTGTCTTTATGATACATCGTGCCTCACTTTCTGAGTGGCTTTGTCCTTGTGTCTGATGTTAAAGCTACAGATGATCAAAATGCACACCACATATGTCTGTCCACTGTTGGCAATGTTAAAGCCAAGCCCAGCACTGACAGCCATGACACATGACATGCTGAATGTAAACTCTTAATGCTGACTATCTCATGGTCCAGGGATACATTTGTAGCACCATTGTGGAACTCCAAAGATCCATAAAGCTGTTTAAAATCAAAGGTGGAGATGGCTCAGTGAGTAAAAACCCTTGGTGCTATATTCCCAACACGGCTTCTCTCCTCACTTTACAAACGCACTGGTGTTCTCATAATCCGCCTGCTTGAAATCGCCAGTGTGGCCTTTGACTCAAAGACTTATTCCTGCTATCACTCTTTCTTAACGAGTTGCTTTAAAAAAAATACTTTTTAAAATGTGTGTGTATATATGCTGTGTATGTAGGTGCCTAAGGAGACCAAAGGAAGGTATCAGATTCCTGAAGTTATAGGAAGTTACAGAATTAGAAGCAGCTATAGCTATCCAGTGTGGATGCCTAGATCTGAACCCTGGTGCTCTGGAGGAGCAGGGAGCACTCTTAACCACTGAGCCATCTCATGTCCACTTCAAGTCTCAAGTAGCTTCCCTGGCTTTCTGGCTCAGCAACTAGGTCTCAACCTAACTAGTCCCTGTTTCTTAACAGAACTCCTCAACACTGATGGGCATCCTTGAAAATTCATCAGGGGAGCATATCAAATAAGAACTCCAGATTATTCCATTAGCCCAGGCCCCAGGATCCCAGCCTTTCAGAACAGGAAGTGCTCCCAAAGGGATGCACTTGTTGGCCCCTTTGTGAACAAGCACAAAGTCAAGGAAGTGTTGCGTTGTAAGGCAGCCTGGTCTAGCCAGGTGCCTGCCTGTGCCCTTTTGATTAAGAGGGTGACAACACTATTCACAGACCGGGAACATGCCCAGTTGACGGGAAATGAGTTCCAAGATCAGATAATTCTTTATTTCCTCTCTAGGAAGGAAGGCTGTTTGACTGAACATAGCTCTGTTTGCTTTTGTCTCCATGATGGAGTAAGCAGTTTCTTCAAGTTGCTAATGAAATTCTCAGGTCTATCTTAGTAAAGTAGGCAAGCTTTAATCAAAATAAATACTGACAAGTCTCCCTTACATCACTCTGCACTTGTATTTTAGGCAGAAAGTTTTTCATGGGTTCAAAGTTTCTGAGGGCAAGGTCAGGATGAGAAGGGTTGAGGGCAATCCTTCAGAATAAGCACTAGTAACTTAGGTGTCCTTAGCATAGTCACCACCCAAACGTCAGAGTGCCAGCAAAGCTTCCAGGTAAAGCCATTTTACTGGTGTCTGGTTCCTGTTTTTGTCTACAAGGGTAAGCTGTAGTCTGGTGATTTGAATAGGAATGCCTCACTAGGCTCCTGTGTTTGAATACTTGGTCCACAGGGAATGGCACTATTAGGAGGGATGGACTTGCTGGAGTGGGTGTGGCCTTGTTGGAGGAAGTGTGTCACTAGGAGGTGGGCTTTGAGGTCTCAGACACTCAAGCCAGTTCTTTTCCTGCTGCCTGTGGATCCAAATGTAGAACTCTCAGCTCCTTCTTCAGCACCATGTCTGCCTGCATCCTACCATGCTTCTTGCCATGATGATAATGGACTAAACCTCTGATTAGCCTTAAATGTTTGCCTTGGTCATGGTGTTTCTTCACAACAATAAAACCCTAAGACACATGGTCAACATTCAAAAATATGGTGTCTGTTGAATGTGGTATCTCAGGCCTATAATCCACAAGCATTCAGGATACTGAACAGAAAGACCTTGAGTTCAAGACCTGCCTGGGTGATAGGACTGCCTGACTCAAAAAGGCAATTATTCAGTGTAGGGGTGGGAATGGGGGAGGGAACTTGCAGAGGGGAAACCAGGAAAGGGGATAATGTTTAAAATGTTAAATAAATAAAATAACCAATAAAAGAGGCAATTATTCCAGTAATTACGCACGCATGCACGCACACTTTTCAGATTTTTAAGCTGCAGCCATATGCTCTGAGTACTTCATTCAAACAGTGCTGTAGAAGCATGGAGTGACTATGAAAGGAGTGGAGGAAGCCTGAGTGACTGTGCACGGTTGACTGCCATGTCCAGGACCCACTGCCTCAGACCCATGGACGCAGCAAAGCCGCCTCTGGTCCAAGTGTGAATGCTGACAGTGTGCACATACAAGTATTTACAAGCAAATGACCAGCTTCCTCCTCCCAGATGACTGAAGTCTAGGACTGCTTTTCACATAACCAATGTTAGCTACCTTCTTAATGCTCCACATGGTAGTAAACACGATGAGCTTTTAGCTTGCTTTGTAATATCTGCTGCTTCTAGCAGAGAGAGCATAGCGCACCTGATCCCAGCTTTTCTATATGTGTGTCTATCCTTTCTCTATTTCCTAGTCACCCCAGTTATTTAGGTTTCCAGGACCAAGCCATGTATGATGTACCAAGGCATGATGGCCCCGTTCTCTCCAAGGCCAAGAAACAACCTTTTGGCACCTTTTAGCACACACCCATCATGGGGGGATGTTCTCTGGTCTCTTACAGTTTTTACAGCGAGAGCTAATGTTACAGGAGGGATAGTTGAGGTGGAAAGACTTCTATCTCAGGCTTGTCTCACATGCCATATGGCTACGCTGGACAGTTCTGTGGTGGCCCTGCTGTATGGCTGGTATTGCCATCTTTCTTATGGGGACAACTGACAGTTGCTATGGGAAATTTCCATCTTTTTCTCATGGCCTGATGAAAGAGACACCAGGTCAGCCTTCGTTTTGGAGAGCCTTTAAGGCACATGAGAAGAAGCAGCAATCACTACCAATCCCTTCTTCATAAGGGACCACACAGATGAATAGAATGACTGCAGGCCCGCCCACCTGTCCACCCCAGACTGACACCTCCCCTCTCAGGACCCAAGAGCTTAGCAGCCAGTTCACTGCCTCACTTTATATAGGATGAGGAGTCTCATGCTGGCGTTACCTTGTGCACGTAGTCTGTAGCTTCCGTCATTTCCGAGAAATTGGTCTCAGAAAGCCCAGCTTCCCCCAGAACTTTAATCTTCTCTTGAATCAGAGGCCTGTAGGGAGAAATGAGCTGTAGTGAACACACCTACCCAGGACCAGAAGGCTGACTAAATGAGGCCCCTTTGTTCCTTCAGGCCTGTGAGGTGGTAACCGAAGCTCATTTTTGCATCAGTCAGTCCTTCCTGAAATACTTACCCAGTCTCGACTGGAAATAGTCCACTCTCTGTTCATAATATCAGGTTCAGAAGTCTCTCTAGCACAAGATGTCTAGGAAATAAATTCTGCCTCATTACAATAAAAATTTGAGTTTGCCATTAGAAGCTGCCCCATGAGCAAATCCATTTACCAAGAGAGGAGGTAGGGTGATCTGCCTGCCATGCAGAGGTCAGGCACCCTTGTCACCAGCTGAACACTGGCACAGAGAGCGGCTACTAATGGGATAACTGAGGACCTTCACATCAGACAGAGGGAAAGGGATTGAGAAAGACCCTGGAGAACTTTTACCTGGATGATAGACACAGGCTTTAAGGGTTGAAATGTGTGTGACCCGGACCCCCCTACCCCCCAGGCCCGGTGGAGCAGGCCTGTGATCTCAGCACCACAAGAGTCTGAGGCTGGAGGAGCAAACGTTCAAGGTCTCCTGGGCTACAGAGACTTTAAGGCTAACACAGGACAAACTTGGTGAGACTCTGACTCAAAATGAAAGATGAGAAGGATTGCATGGCAAAGCTTAGAGGCAGGGAACTTACTTAGCATATGCGAGGCCCTGTGCTCAATTTTCTGTAGTGCGTGCGCGCGCACACACACACACACACACACACACACACACACACACACACACCCCTGCAGCCTTGCCATGAAGTACTGCATGGTTAAGAATAAGCACTTTCCTGTGCCTAGCCCTGAAAGAAGTGACCACCATATCACATATCCCAAAAGAAAAAAGAACACTGCGCCCATCCTAAAAAGTGCGGCAGCTAAGAACAGAGTGTTCATAAGTGAACTCCACCCAGTATCTAGGTTCTTCTCCCTCTTGGACCAGTGGGAAGAGTCACTTGTCTTTCTTCTTACTGGGTTTGCCCTGCACCCTGCAAGCCTCCAAGGAACACTAAGGCCAAACATGGTGTTGAGAAGCAGGAAGCCATTACTAGTTAGCTGGTCTCAGCCAAAGCTTAAGTTCAGAAGGAGCAAAGAAACCACACCCTCTGATCTACACCCATGCATACCAAAGGTAGTCATCTGCTGTGCCTTTTGCCACCAGGTAGTGGATGCTCACAGAGTTTGTCTGTCCAATGCGGTGCACACGGTCCTCGGCCTGGATCAGCACCTGTGTGGCCAGGGAACAAGACAGTTAGGGAAAAGACCTAATTAAGTCCGTGTCCTCACAGTGAGGGGCATCCATCCATTAGCCCCACTGAGCTGCCTCTATTACACATTTCCCTTACCTCTTATCAAACTGGGAGACTCTAACAAACCTCAGGACCTGGTATCTAGCAGAAACCACGCTTGGGCACTGTGTTAGGGCTTGTGGGTAAAGCATGGATATAGGCTCTGCCTCCAGTCTGTGTGCTGGGGAGCAAAAGAAATAGGTACACTTTCCTTTCTAACCTCTGGAAGATTAGAAGTTATCTTCCAGGGACTGCAGAGGGGGCTCAGTGGTTGAGAGCACTTGTTCTTGCAGAGGGCCTAGTAGCTCACAACCATATACCACTCAGTTCCAGGGGATGCGGTACCCTCTTCTGACTTCCAAGAGGTACCAGGCAGGTAGGTGGTATATTGACATACATGTAAGCAAAATAATAATACACATAAAATAAACAATGTATCTAAATTTTTAAAGTTTATCTTCCAAATATTTAGATCTAGCACATCCACAAAAGGGATCCTACATGACAACTAGGGGTGGGTGTTGTTTTCATGTGCTGGTAAGCCCCTTAGTAACTGCAACCAGGACACTGTTTTATGAATAGCCTCAACCTTAGAGCCTACCCATCATTAAAGCAATGGCTGATATATGCCCTATAAAAGCAGCATGTCAGAAATGAGAGGGAAAATAACTTTTTTTCTGAGACTCCAAGAAATGTTTATGAATTCAAACAAACGTCTTGGATCTGCCATCACAGCCCTCAGTTATCAGTCATGTCAGGGACATAATGACACTGAGCAAACACGTGGTGCTATCACTCTGAGACCCCCACTGGCAAACAAGGCCTGGGTGAGTGCCTCTAAAGACTTGGCTATACAGTTCTGGATTTCCACTTGGGCTTCCTGTGCCTACTTTCCTCACAGGGGAGATGAAGGCTGGGACTTTCCTAACTCTCTGCAGGAGGAAGGACTTCCCCATCGGTAAGATGGTCCTGCAGGCCGCTGTGAAGACTTGCAGTGCTTGAAGCCAGTGTACAGCAAGAGCTTGTACAAACACAAGCGTGACCAGAGACAGCCAGGGCTGAGAGCAAGGGACACTTGCAGAACATGTCATCTTCTTTTAAAAACATTTTTTTTTTTTATTTTCATGTGCATGAATGTTTTGCCTGCATGCATGTGCACTACATGTGTACCTGGCCCTCGTGGAAGCCAGAATAGACAGGGACTGAAGTTACAGATGGTTGTGAGCCACCATGTGGGTGCTGGGAATTGAACCCAGGTCCTCTGCAAGAGTAGCCAGTGTCCTTAGCTGCTAAGCCATCTCCCAGCCCAAGAACATGTCTTCTGCCATTCATTTACGGATCTTGTATTTCTCAGCCCTGGGCATGCCCAGGGGGACTCTAGCTACATTCCCTACCCCTGGGTTCCAGAAGAGCTCAGCAAACACGACCAGATCAGCTGTGGAGAAGGTGAGGCCCATGTTGGCGGCTGTGATGGACAACAGTGCCACTGTGTGCCCTTTGGACAGCTGGAACCGCTGGCACTGAGCCTCCCGGTCTGCTGAGGGAGTGGAGCCATCGATCCGGATGTGTTGAACGTTCTGTGTGACAAAGGAGAAACTGAGGTGAGCTGCTACAGTCTGCAGGGGCTGCCCAGCCAGCTCCTCTAGGTAGGGCCCAATGGCAGAACTGCTCTGCTACCCAATCCTTTAATTTCAGGCTGTTTCCCTTTACAAAACTGAAGGTTGGACTAATCCAATCGGTACAAGCACCTATTATCAAAGGAAACAATACAAACAGGCCTCTGTACATGGGCTGATTTTCCCATGCAGTAGTCTTTTGTAAAAGTATAGAATAGTATTGCCACCAGGACGCCAACTTTGATACAACTCAGAGATCTTCAGATAACTCATGCTACCTGTGCACTCATGTGTATGCATGCACATGAGTGTGGGGAGTGTATGCGTGTGCCCATGTCTTCACATGGATACTCATTCCACACATTTTTATCAGCAGGGCTTTCTATGTATTCATCTCCATAGTAGTGGTGAATGGTTTCTTGATCACAGGGTCCTTCTGAAGCCGTCTGAGAACTGACTCCCCACCTCTCTCTTCCCCAGTGCTCCCTGCCGCCGCCCCCCCCCCCCCCCCCCGGGCAGTACCAGCACACCCTGCATTCTGAGGTGTTTAATCTGTAATTGCTGTATAAATGTGATCAACATGGTGCCTCGGGGCTGAGCTTTTCCCTCAGCGACACCAACTGTAGAGCTGTCAAGTGTTGTCTACATCAGTACTCTGCTCAGGCTACTGTGGAGTGCTATCCACATCATGGCACATGCCTGTGGTCCCATGTCCATACAGGAGGGCATGGGCAGACCCATGGTGGGGGGAGGGGGGGGCTACTCTCAGTGAAGCTGGTAGGAATGTCTGTGAACAGGCTATGCTGTGTGAACTTAAGTTTTTGTTTCTTTGAGGTTGCTCTGGAGCCAACTTCTGGATTATAGATTAATTACATGTTTAGTCTGGCTGTTTTCTTTTAAGAAGCATTTAAAAATATTACTCTTTTCTCAATGAATATTGCATATCTTTTAAAGAAAAATTATATTTTATTTTTCACCCAAATCATACTGTAAACTACTAAAAAAATATTTATGTGACAATAGATAATTTAACCACTTCCCTCTCTCTCTCCCTCCCCTCCAATCCCTGCTCGCTCTGGCTCAAAGATTTATTTTCTTGTATGTGAGTACACTGTAGATGTCTTCAGACACACCAGAAGAGGACATCAGATCTTATTATGGATGGCTGTGAGCCACCATGTGGTTGCTTGTATTTGAATTCAGGACCTTCAGAAGAGCAGTCAGTACTCTTAACTGCTCAGCCATCTCTCCAGCCCCCCTAATTTTTTTCTAAAACAGAAGATTTGGTAGGTATTTATTCATCAATAGGTGAGTTAAAAAAAATCCCTGTGGTGTGCAGTGAGGTTTTACTCAGTACTAAAAAACTGTTGCTAAAACAATGATGAATCCTGGTATATGAACAAAAGACAGAAAACAAACACACAAACAAAAACTAAAAACAGAATATATATTGAATGATTCCATATTTATGTCCAACTCCAAACAATGCAAACTGATCAAGAGTGAGAACAGCTGGGCTCAGCCCAGAGGGAGGCGCAGGAGTGGGGATGGGGGCACGAGGACAGAGAGCCTGGGGGACGGGGGCAGAGGGTGATGGCCATGCTCACCGCCTCATCAAACTGCACTTTACGTACAGTCTATCACACAGCAACGGTTTTCTTTGGTTATAAAACTCAAATACCATAGCAAAAGGAAAAAAAAAAAAAAAAAGCAAGACTCTTGCTCACTCAGTCACAGTGTTGGTTTTGATGCAGCCGCCATTTTGTCTATGTCATACTGGTCGCTGCTAGTCTCCGCCATTTTGTCTATGTCATACTGGTCGCTGCTAGTCTCCCTGGCTAATTCCTTTGTATCAGTTTTCTTCCAAATCCTCTTTTACTTTGTATTTAGAAATATCAGCTTCCAAACGCTGACACCATTGCATACACTAGCAAGATTTTGCTGAAAGGACCCAGATATAGCTGTCTTTTGTGAGACTATGCCGGGGCCTAGCAAACACAGAAGTGGATGATCACAGTCAGCTATTGGATGGATCACACGGCCCCCAATGGAGGAGCTAGAGAAATTACCCAAGGAGCTAAAGGGAACTGCAACCCTATAGGTGGAACAACAATATGAACTAACCAGTACCCCGGAGCTCTTGACTCTAGCTGCATATGTATCAAAAGATGGCCTAGTCGGCCATCACTGTAAAGAGAGGCCCATTGGACTTGCAAACTTTATATGCCCCAGTACAGGGGAACCCCAGGGCCAAAAAGGGGGAGTGGGTGGGTAGGGGATTGGGGGGGTGGGTATGGGGGACCTTTGGGATAGCATTGAAAATGTAAACAAGGAAAATACCTAATTAAAAAAAAAAGAAAAGAAAAAAATTGGACTGCTGCCATGTATATGATATTTGCATGTGAACTTTGTTTTAACTTCTTAAAAATATTAAAACATATTAGTGAAAGACTGAAAAAAAAAAAAAGAAAGAAATATCTTAGCTTTCCAGATTGGATGGTTCAGTGAGTAAAGCTGCATCCTGCCAAGTCTGCCAACCTGAGTTTGAGCCCAGGAGAAGGACAGCCCTAAGACCCATGCGTTTAATGCAGTAAACAGTACGGTAGAGATTCAGTGACTGCCTCTCCCTGCCCCAGTTACTCGAGAGCTTCCCAGCGGTTATGTGCTGAATAAATGACGCGACTCCTTGGTTCCCGTTTCCTAGCTGTCTGTCGGATGCCATGATTCAGTGCTAGTGCCCTGTACATTGTACATAAGATGCTCAGGATCAAGTCTCCAATGTGCTGTCCTTTCTCAGACCTTACCTGCTTATTCTCTGAGATGTCCCTTAGGATAACAGTTAAGGTCCCTTAAAAACAAACAAATCTAATTGAGCCCTGCTGAGTGGTGCAGATCTCTAACCCAGCTGTCTGGGAGGCTGACATGGGAGGACCACAAGTTCAAAGCCCTGTCTGGACAACTCAGTGAGATACTGTATCAAATTTTTAAAAATTAAAGCAAGGGGGCTAGGCATGTAGCTCAGTAGTAGAAGACTTTTTTACTGCTGAACCATCCATTCAGCCATGATCAGTGTATTTTTTAAAATAACTCATTTTAGCATACTTATTTGAAATCTAAGTATTGTACTAAACTGTTTATTATACATTGTAATAGTTTTGTAATTGTCTTGGATTCCTGGAAAGCCCAGAAGCTCTTCTAGAGGTTACAGATTTAGTTCCTTCAGTCTGTTCCTAAACCATTTTGTATGCAAGAATTAAACCAAGAAGTAACCTTGAAGATCCACCGCTACAACTCACAGGGAAAAACTCCAAGAGAAAACTGTCATAGCCTTACTTAGTGAAAAACCCCTTAAATTAGTAACAAAAAACATAAGCTACAAAACAAGACATGAATAAACTTGACATGTAACTAAAACAATCAATCTTTTATGCAAAAAGAAGTTAATGAAGTAAAAAAAAAGACAACTGATTAATATCCAGAATTTATAAAGAATTTCTTTTAGTCAACAAGAAAAAGGCAAGCCAATAGAAAAATAGGGCAAAATAGGTGCAAACAGGATCCTCATAGAATAAGCCAAACTGACTCTTGTAACCGCCCCCCCCCCCAAAAAAAAAAGAAATATTTTCAGAGCAATGCAAATGGAAGCGAGAACAGAATCAGAGCTCATTTACTGGCCTGGCAAAAGTCGAAGTGTAAATATCTGACCACATGAAGTGTGGGTGAGAGCTCAGGGCTGCAAGGGTTAAACATCTGATCACATGAAGTGAGTGTAGTGGCTATTCCTGGTTGTCAACTTGACTATATTTGGAATGAACTACAATCCAGATTCGAAGGCTCACCAGTGACCCTTATCTGGAGGCTTGGAGATAGAAGTTTCTGATCTGGAACTTGGTATGGAGATCTTGAGGCACAGTGGCTATGGATTCCAGAAGATTAAATCTCCAAATTCAAGGTCATCCGGGATTAAAGGTGTGGTGGAACACAACTTTAATCTGGGCTACACCTTCTGCTGGAGACAATATAAGGACATTGGAAAAAGGGAGTCTTGCTCTTGCTCCTTTGCCTGTTTGCTGGTGTGAGACTGAGTAACTGCTAGATCCTTGGACTTCCATTCACAGCTGCGACTGAACCATTGTTGGGAACTGGACTGCAGACTGTAAGTCATCAATACATTCCTTTACTATATAGAGACTACCCATAAGTTCTGTGACTCTAGAGAACCCTAACTAATACAGTGAGCATAAGAACTCGGGGCTGCACGGGTTAAACATGTAGCAACATGAAGTGAGCAAGACAACTCAGGCCTGCAAGGCTGCTTTGGTGGGTTAATAAATCCGAGCAGCTACCGTTAACAGCAATCCAATAAAACTGAAAATGAGTCTATCCTATGACTCACGCCTGACCACATACAAGGTGCATACAAACACACAGCACACACAGAGGCACATCTTCAAAACTATCTGCTATTAGCAAGATAAGCAAGGCCCCATGTGCATGAGCAGCAGGTGGCTAGCCATGCAGCCCAACACTACTCTGCAGCAGTATACACACTATACACCCAACTACATGTTACACCTTGTAGAGAAATCTCAGAAGCAATGGTGGGCGAAACAGCAATGGCAGCTACTTACACTGCCCTCCTACTGATGCAAATTGGTTAATAAAGAGACCAGATTTAGGAGCGGAGGGACATCCTGATGGCTATTATTGGTTGTCAACTTCTGGAATTAACTAAAACCCAAGTGGCTGGGCACACCGGAGAGGGATTTTTGCTTAACTGAATCATTTGAAGTGGGAAGACCTGATTCTAGTCTGGATCTTTGAGGTGGGAAGATACAGCTTTAATCTGGACCACACCCTTTGATATATAAAGCGCATGGAAGAAAGAACGTCTCCCTTTGCCAACTTGCTTTCACTAGCAAGCCCATTCTCTCACTGGCATTAGAGTCTACTTTGGTGGGACTCTGGCATGTCCTGACGACCAGCTGAGACATCCAGCTTCATGGACTGAATAACTACGAGGTTCATGGACCTTCTGTTCCTAGGTAACCATTGTTGGATTAGCCCACCCACAGCCTGTAAGTCTCTCTAATAAATCCCCTTCCTATATATGAAAGAATCATTCCATAAGTTCTGTTACTCTAAAGAACCCCGACTAATACAGACATGCAATAAATTCAGGACAGGGCCTCTGGGGGCTGAAGGAGGGGAGTGAACTTAGATTACTAACTGGGGCCCAAGTATTTTATTACTTAAGCACCAGGGGCTGGGAGGATGACACAGTGGTTACTGCTCTTGCAGAGGAGCAGAGCTCAGTTCTCAGCTCCCACACTGGGCGGGCGGCTCACAACTGCTCGCGATTCTAGGCTCCAGGGGATCTCATGGCTTTGGCCTCCACAGGAACCCACACACATACCTGTAGTTAAAAATTACACAAATCACCCAGGACTGGTGGCACAGCCTGTCATCACAAATAATAAGGAATCCAAGGCCACTAGTTCAAGGCCTGTCTGAGCTATAGAGTGAGTTCAAACCAGCCTCAATAACTTAGCAAGACCTTGTCTTTAAAAAAAAAAAATGAATAAAGGCCTGGAAATGTAGCCCAGTGGTATATCACATGCACAGTATCCAAGAGATTCTGGATTCAATATTCAGTACCACAAAGATTAAGCAAATCTTTTTAAAAGAGAATGGAAAAACAAAGAAAACCCCTAGGTCTTGACATAAATACAGTGAAGCTTTTCCTTACTCAGCCTGAGTGGGAGAGTCACAGGTGTGGATTTTATTCTGTATTCCTTCAACGTTAGAGAAGTACAAGCCATGAGGGAGGGAAAGGGGATTTATGATTCTAAACTAAAGCAGAGGCCAAGAGGGAGTCAAAGTGCAGTGTGGCATTTTAGTGAATGTCCTCGGAGCGCCCTCCACCTCAGGGCTCCCTCCAGATAGCTCCTGCTCACTTTATCAAGATCCATCAATGGTACAGAAAAGCCAGACACTACCATGTACAACTTGTAAGGCTCCTGGGTAACAGGAGCCTTCATTGTGTTATAAACACATTGTGTTATGAAAGGTCCCTGGAGACAAGCTCCTGTTTACAGTAGGAGGAAGACCGAGCGTCCCGTGTGTGAGGACACTTGACCCCGCTGTGTACCAACTGCTCAGAAGGCCTTCAACAACGTTTCTAGACACCACGGCCTCACTTTGCGTATTCCTGACCAAATGCTGTGCAGAACAACCTGACGCACAAACGGTAGAAGTCAAGACGTCCCAGAGTTCAGAGGGGGCTTACCTTCCTCTCGAGCTCCTTGGCAACTGCATCCAGAATCACCTTATGGTGTGCAAACACTAGAAACTTCTCTCGTCCGCTGTCCAGAAGGTCCAGGATATACTCGCTATATTCGCAATGATAGCAAAGCAGATTAAACATCCAACTGCAGTGAGTTCCCACAAAGCGACGTTAAGCACCTACAAGGCGCCTGCCCTCTCCTGCCCACTCCCTCTCTCTTCTGAGACTTATCTTTTCCCTTTACTCACAGCAGGTCATGTGGGCAGAAGAAAAGGAGGTAAACCATCTTCTGACATGTTTAGGAAGAGTTTTCTACTCTAGTCATCTTACCTACACAAACTGAATTCTCTGTAAGCAAGAGCTCTGTGTGTCTCTGGTTGCTCTGTGTCTCTGGTATGTTGCTATGTGGGATTCATGTCATGTAGTTTACTGAAATCATCAGCTTTCATGTTAGTTGACACTACCAATTTAATCTGGTCTTAGTTCAAACCTAAAAGATGAGGTTAAAACATTCTCTACACAAATCCCTGTAAGCTCAACACTGAGAAATAAGTGATAACTGAGGAAAGACACTTAGCGGCGACTCTCCTCTTCCCCTCTACTGAGACCACAGCTGGAAGAACCAACGGTTAGTGCCGCAGACCCTCTGGGTCCCTGTGTCTGCGTGGAACGGGGTCTCTCGACGCGGGTGGACAAAGTGTGGACACACACACAGGAGAGTTTGTGTGGATTCTGAATGTAATTTTTTAAATCGAACATCAGACTTTTTATGCAGAAGACAACAAGGTAGTTGGGTGACATACCCACAAGGTACAAATGAGGTAACCAGATGCTTAATGACTCTTACACAGAACAGAGGAATGAAAACGCAAAGACTGGCAGGAACTGGGCAATAAAATAACTGAGACAAAGTCAGCCCTATCTAAGGTCAGCTATAGTCTTAGAAGCCAGGTGTGAGAACTTTTCACTCCTAGGGCAAGGGCTTTCACACCCAAGCCATGGTTCTAACTAGGGAGTTCCGTTCTAGCTAACCATCTCATGAATAATGCAATACTCTAAAACCACAGCCAGATCTAGAGCACGTGGATCCATACACTAGACTAACGCGGGAATGGAACACGGGAATGAAAAATTACTGTATGGGTAGGGAACGCTAGACTCCAGGAGGAGAGCTTCCTTGAAACTCTTTTGCCTCATGAGTGACTTTTAAGCCTCTCAGCTTGTCCAGTTGACTCAACCAGAGAGCGTAGCAGGTTAGATCAGGGCTAATGGAGGTTTTTTCCCAGACAAGGGAACGTGGTAGGAGGATCCACTGGCTTGGTCACCCATTAATTTACTCCTCTTTCCACTACGTATGTTTGTTTTTATTTTTTATTTATTTTTGGTTTTTTTGAGACAGGGTTTCTCTGTGTAGCCCTGGCTGTCCTGGAACTCACTCTGTAGACCAGGCTGGCCTCGAACTCAGAAATCCCCCTGCCTCTGCCTCCTGAGTGCTGGGATTAAAGGGGTACACCACCACTGCCCAGCTGCATGTTTGTTTTTAATGGTTTATTAATTTAATGCATATAAATTTTGCCTACATGTGTGTATGTGTACACATGTGTCCAGTGCCTATAAAGGCCAGAAGAGGGTGTCAGATCCCCTGGAAGTGGGGTCATAGACAACCGTGAGAGGTCCCATGGGTGCTAGGGACAAATCTGGGCCCTGTACAAACACAGTGAGTGCTCTTAATCACTGCGCCCTCATCTCTCCAGCTGCAACTGTGTTTTTTCCTAACTTCATAGTTTTTATCTACAACCTTGGGTCTTAAAGGCAGAGGCTCACTGCTGGGAACCTGTTGGGTAAGGAGTCACTCAGTCAGCTCTATTCCCCTTGCATTAGCACGCAATCTCAAAGAAGAGTTGATCTGTACGGGTAACTACTGCTCACTTCTTGGGACACCAGAGCCCTCAGCCAGGTCACGGTCATCCTTTCTAGGGAACGGGGCTCGTCTAGGCAGAGCAGATAAGGCTTTCTCTCCTTGGGAAGGACAGGGCTCAACAGGTTTCTATGATACAGACAGGGCTAGAGTGGACTTTCCTGTAAACATCTAAGAATTATTTCCAAACAAAATGACATCTGACCAAAGATTCGAATTAGACTTCAATTCGTAACCAGTGTATTAACAGGATCTAATTATTCTGAGAGAGGTAAAACATCATTTGCCATGATGTAAGGGGAAGTTTATTGCCACAGCATTAAAAAACCACAGGGTCACAAAATCAACTTGGTCAGCTCATAAAAACCTCTGGCCCCAATTTTCCTAATGACCCTTGCGCCTTTATCCATGCCCTGCTCATTTCAAGTTTCTCTTGTCATCCCCAGAATGGACATGTTTGCCTACGACCATGCAGTTGTCTGCCTCACCAAAGGATGCTCATTAAAAAGAAAACACACAGCAGCAAAAAAAAAGGGGGAAGAGAAGCAGCAGAGAACAGAGAACCACAATCTAATTTCTCTTCTTCCTTAGATGTGTGTGACTCGGAGGGCTACAGGCTCGCATGAGCCAGTATCAACACTTCAAATGGAGCCAATGTAGTGACTTCAGATTTCATAAAGGCTCCAGGTGTGAAATACATTGAGGTAAAAATCGTTTAGAAACAATAAAGTCCTACACATTTATGGTGGGATTTGAGAAGGTATTTGTCAGACATGGCTCAGGCTTATGAGGTAGCAAGACAGTTCAGTTTAAGCTTGGGACACGGCTTCATGCGGAGTACGTGCTCTGTACAGGGCTCTGGGTTTGAGCTCTGACGACGCAGAAAACAAACCCAAACCAATCAACACACGAGAATTTGTTAGGGAAATGGATGGCTATGGACCTAATAACTGAAGAGAGGGACCCCACAGACCCTGGAGGGACTGGGCAAAGGACTGTTCCCTTGTCATCTGCTACGCAGCAGAATATAAGAAATGGTCAGCAGGGTCAATCAGAGACAGTGGGTTGGCCAGAGGTTGGATCTGGGCTGGGGTGAGTGAAAGGACCACACAAGCTACTTTCTCTCTTTATACACAGATCTCAGTCTCAGAGTCAGTGTGGCACTTCTCACTCACATGAAATAAGCTCTCATTGTGAGTGGACCCCGTGCCCCATTACCTATCATACAACCCGAGTGTCGAGTAATTAAAAAATCAAAGTGCACACTGTCAGGATTGCCTCAGGTTTCAACAGCAGTGAGGTTGTACACGTGAGTGCCTGTGTGTATGGAGGCCAGAGGGCAACATCAGGCATCTTCCTTAGTCTTTCTAATGACCTCAGTCAAAAGGTCTCTCACTGAACCTAGAGACCACTGACCAGGGCCAGCAAGCTGCAGGCATCTGTCCGTCTTTGTCTCCCCACGGCTGGGGTGGCAGATCTGTGCAGGGCCCTGGCTCTCTGTGAAGGAGCTGGGGATTCACATTCAGGTCCTCATGCTTGTGTGGCAAGCACGTCACTCACTGAGCCATCTCCGTCCGTCTGCCATAACCACTGCTTTCAAACATGCGCTGTAGCAAAAGGTGAACCTCGGTGACTACTTACACGACACATGGGATTTTAGCTTCTGCTGTTCTGTTGAAGAAGACAAGGAGAGCTTCTTTCTGTTGCTGTTTCTGTGGAGAGAGAATGAGAGTTTAACAACCCACTCTCACTACTCCAGAATAAGCTGTCCCAAATGAAGACGCTGCGGACTTTCTTAGCAACTACTCTAGTCTGGTACATTTCAAAACATCACTCATGTAATAGTTTCCAATTCTTGTTTTAACAATTCCAATTCTTGTTTTAAATACATGTATTAGGCTGGAGAGATGGCTCAATAGGTAAGAGCACTGGCTGCTCTTCTATAAGACTGGGATTCAATTCCCAATACCCAAGAGACTGTACCTCCAGTCTCAGGATATCTGACACCCTCTTCTAGCCTCCACAAGGCATCAGGCTCCCAGTGAGTACACAGGTATACATGCAGACAAATTGCCCGTACATATAAAATAAAATAAAAGAACGAGGAGTGGCAAGGATGGAGCACTGGCTTAGCAGTTCAGAGCATTTGTTGCTCATGCAGAGGACCCCACTTTGATTCCCAGCATCCACATCATGGGTCAGAGCCATCCATAACTCAAGTTATAGTGTATCCAATATTCTCTTCTCATCTCTTTGGGCATCAAGTATGCACATGGTGCACAGATACACGTATACACAAAACACTCAGGCATAAAAAATACAAGTAAATCTAATAAACTTTAAAAACTCATTTGCCTGTTATGTATATATTTATATCTAGTTATACTTTTGTACATTTTATTTATACAATATATTTTACACAGAAAGCTATATATAGGCATATACAATATATTTTATATAGAATGCCCATGTATAGGGGTGTCCTTTGACTTGCACTTGTGTGCTGTAGCATGTATATTGCCCCCAATATACATGCATGATAATATCGTAATATACAAATGTTACCTACAAAAATATATGAAATCAAAGATAGTTACTTTAATTGAAGGGTAAAAATATAGCAACAGTCCATGCAGTTTTCTAAGCAATGTGTGTGTAGTAACTCGGAAGTGAGGATGGCTATGCGGAAGGTCTCACTGCACGGATGAGGAGGGTAACATGAAGCACTGCGGTGACTTAGTTGTTGCACTTCTACTGAATAGCAGAAACAGAAACAGCGTTTCTCAGGAGCTCAGATATCAGGGCTTAGAACCTGAGGGTGGGATTCAGTCGGCAACGCACACAGATGAAGCACCACTCCCAGAAGCCACAGTGTTGAGTAAGGGCCACGTGTACATGTGCTTCCCTTGCCTCTACACGGCGCACGTCTATTGTGTTACTGACACTACTGTGTTTTCTCTTTTCTCCTTTTGCAATGCTGGGACCTGTCCATGCTAAGCAAATACTCCAGCACTGACCTACATCCTCAGCCACAGTATGTTTTAATGTAGGAGAAATCAATCGCTTTATCTTTAAAAAGAAAACCAAGTAGAAATCCTAGCATCTGTAATGGTCTCACCTGGCTTCCAGCTATGGGCAAGGGATTTTGAAACAACTTGCATTCTTTGATCCTGAGTCCTAGACTCTTATTAAAATAGATACATTGGGTTTTCCAGATTTCTATTCTACGTTGAATTGGACATTTGAATGGATCGCCAAGTGACAAGGGAGAAGGGATGCTGTCCCTGGGACTCTGCAGGGACCTGTTTCATCTTCTTGCTTCTTTTGCTGACCAGAAAGCAGCCGCACACAAAGGACCATTATAACCAGCTCTCCTCAAGGGGACCAGCTTTTAATAAATGGCCGCTCTGTCTTGGCTTGTATATACAAAGGTTATAATAATGTCGTCTTCTAGATGGAAAGGTGTGTAAGAGCAAAGGGCCAGCCCTGACAGACAGGCCATTAGGGCCTGATGGAGCAACCATGACGTAGCCTGAGAGGGACTGAAAGTAACAATAGCAAGAGGGCTTCCACAGAGCCACAGCCTCCTTATCTGACTAACCGTGCAAACACCATTACTTCATGGACTAAGGGTTTTTGCAGCTGGTGGGGTTTTGTCTGTGATCACCCAGTCCATGGCTGCGTCCCCTTCCTGGATGAAGTTAAACACTGGATTTCCATGTGGACTTCAGGGGATGGACAGCAGACGGACTGAGAAGGGCTCTGGCTCTAGCTGGATGCTCCAAGAACTTTACCACAGCACAGACTTTACTTTCATCATTTCTAGAAGGGAGCGAGAACTCCGCCGTATCTGAGGAAAGGGTGACTGTCACCAGCAGGCAGACCTGGAGGCAATGGGCACTAACCTTCTGCATCTCCAGCCTCCTGTCCTACATGTGGAAGCACTACACTATCCCCTCGAAGGGAAGGTGTTTGTATGGCTGCTTAATGAAATGCCCACCATGTCTAACCATCACAACTTACCTGAAATTCCACTAATAAAATATTAGCTTAGTATGACGTCAAACTCTTAGGCTTCATGTGAGGCTATGCACCACACTTAAAGAGCTATGCACACCGGTGCAGGGTTAAAGGCTGCTCACACAAGTTGTTGACCTAACTACAGTCCTCAGAGCTTCCTTCCATTCTTTTTCTTCTTGGCTGCCTTGCCCAGCAATGTGAGTTTCTTCCTCAATTCAGCTACTAATATTCTCATTCTCATTCTCTCTCTCTCTCTTTCTCTCTCCTCCCTCCCTCCCTCCCTCCATTTTGAGCAGAGTTTCTTTGTGTAGCCCCAGATGTCTTGGACCTAGATGGCCTTGAACTTAGAGAGATTTGCCTGCTGAGTGCTAGGATTAAATTCATGCACCACCATCATGCTGTTCCCACCCCCATCACCCCCTTCTCTCTCCCATTCTTTCTATTTTTCTTGGTTTCTATACCAGATGCTCTCAAGCTACTTCCAAAGGCAGTCCAGGTACAAGAAAGAAACACTAATGACCTTACTCAATCACACATACAATAAACCACCATTCTAGCAAAAACAAAATAAAACTGTACCGTTGGATCTAAAACCATGCATGCCTGAATTCTCCTGGTTCACATTAATATTTGCTATCCATGTTCTCTGGTCAGGCATTAAGGAACACTTCTTTAATCCTAGCACCTAGGAAGCGGGTGACCCCTATGAGTTCCAGGCCAGCCAGGTCTACATAGTGAGAGTCTGTCTAAAAGTGAGCTCTGGGCTGGGGGTGAGCTCAGTAGTAAAGCACACATTCAGTATGAGCAAGGCTCTTCTCGGCACTTAGGGCAGCCTGACGGTGAGTAAGAGGATGGAATAAAGCAGCCAACAGAGCATCGTGTATGCAGCTCTAAGGTAAAGGCAGGAGAGCCACATGTAACTCAGCTCTGTGAGCCTTTCACTCTCTGAATACCAACCCAAGATACCCGGCACAGGCCGACACCAGCACTCTCACATGCTCCCCACACACACAAAAGAGGTCAGGTGAGGCGTGACATGGTTGGCTCCTCTTGCTCAAGGAGGCAGAAGAGATAACAGAAAGCCAGGTTCAGAGAACTCCACATGACACACCCAGAGCAGCTTTCACTCTCTGGATAGGACACTGTGGACGTGCCCACTCACAGTCCATACTCACAGTTTTGTCCTTGGTCATTTCTTTGGCTGCTGCATCCAGGGCTGCCTTAGCCCTGGAGCTGATCCGACCAGGGTTGACCACCACCATCTTGCGCTGCTTGGCCGGAAGCTGGGAGAGCACGTCGGATTTGAGGCGCCGCAGCATGATTGCTTCCTCTAGCAGCAGCTTCAGCTCGCCCAGGTTGGAGGAGCCTGAGTAGTCCCAGCCCCAAGGGAGCTGAAGGGGAAAAGGAGGCGCCTGTTAGCCTAGGGTCTCCAGACTGTACTCTGTCCTCCTATCACCCCACCGTGACTGTGACCCTCGGAGAGCTCCAAGAGGCTTTACAAAACTGAATGAAGCCCAGTCGAGACAGTTGAGGGCAGAAAGGATGTGGGAAAGCCAGGGAGAAGATAACCCAAAATTTCCTGTCACAGCAGCCCACAATTTGACATTTCCAGTGGGAAGGAGAATAAGCAGGGCTTGAGGATGGTGCCTTAGTGTCAGAGCCTGGGGACAGAGGCCGGGACAATCAGAGTCAAATGAGCTCCACGGTTGGTCCAGCTCATCTACAGACTCCGCTGGGGGAAGGAGGAATCCTCTTCAGAAAGCAGATCATTTGCCAACAGGACTGAGGTAAGCATCACTCAGAGATGAATAAGCAATCTACTTCAGAAACCATCCCGGGGAGAGCGAGCTGCTGACTGTGTTAATGAAACATATGGCTTTTAAACACATTCAACAACTGAGGAGCCACTTCAACAACCGCCTAACAAAACAGTCTGCCATTAGCCCTGCAAAGCACTGTGATTTACATTTATGTACTTTGTGAATAAATGGAAATGTTTTTTAATATCTGAATGTTTTCTATTTTAAAAGTAGTTTTAAAATATGGGAGGCAATCGTGAATTCACATAGCAGGGATTCTCGCTCATAGATTGCCATTTCTCTGAACTATCAGTGTCTCTGATGCAAATAGGGACTCGGTATATTTGCTATTTGACCATAAAACAAATTACTAAGGTCTGACTGGGCGAATGTTACAAACAGTGACAATCACTGTGGAGCATTTCTGCTTGCAGTACTCTCTGCCATCCTTGGAGAACTGGAGCTGTGCAGACAGCAGGTTTGCAGTCATATTCAGAGGAGTGGTTTGTGGGTCAGGGGCAACTACTCCTGGGAGTCAGTACAAGCTCTCAAGAGAAACCTGCCCAAGGCAGCTTGCAATCTGGCTCCCCTCTATGTGCTCCAAGGTTCTCTGCGGTCTTTTGTAGAGAGGACTTCCTCCCAGGCCAGAAACATCCATTATTTCATCTGCTTTCTTGGTTCTGCCTGGACTCTTCCCTCTAGCCTGCCTCAGCACCTTTCCTAAGGCTGCTTCTGGCTTGGATTTTCCTTCTGCAGCCCCGGCTCTGAGCCTTGCAGAGGAGCTGTGAGCTGAACCCAGATGGCACCACTCAGAGCCCTTCGTATCTGTGGAGTAACTGCTCGAACCTTTCCTAGAAAATACTACCTGGGTTTCTGGTCCATTTCTTGGTTCATACCAAGAAGCAGAAAAGAAAGTGTCAACATGAGGGTAAGGGGGCGGGGCATGGAGACAAGAGGATGAATACCCGTTTGGCGTCACAGTAGCGGAGTCCAAAGGCATGAAACTGAGGGAAGAAGGTTGGCTTGACAGCAATGATCTGCGTGTAGAGCTCTGCGGGCCGAGACATGGCGGGTGTGCCTGACAGTAGGATCACCCTCTTGGCAACCTAAAGACAAAACAGCCAAAGATGTTCTCAACAGAGTCGGGAGGAAGGGACTGCTATTCCTATGAGGGGTTCCCTAATGCAGAATAACAATAATGCCATGACAAGGCAGGAGCTGGGTGTCCCCATCTCCCATCCCCCGCCCCAGGAACAGCAAAATCCCCAAGGCTGCACAGCTCCATCTTCCACTTCCTGGGCTCTCTCACTGCTGGCTGGCAGGCTGTTCTTGACTTTACATACTTATTTTTCTGAGTGTGTGCACAAGAACATGTCAGTAGAGGTCCGAAGGTCACTGGAGTTACAGAGAATTGTGAGCTGACAATCTGGGTGCTGGGAAAGAAATTCACTTCTTTGGGAACAGCAGCAAGCATTCCTCTCCACTGTTCCATCGAGCCAGCCCAGTCTCAATTTTAAATATGTCAGATCGTTCCTTTACCAAAGACGGCGAAGACAAGCCTCACTCCAGAACTGTATGGTCTCTAAATCAACGTACTCTAGGCAAAAAAGACCACATGCCTCGCAAAAACTAAATGGTCTGCTGACGCAAGCAGTTAGGTGTCAGCCGCCATCCATAGTCCACTTGGCCACTGTCACGGCACTCCTTCCTCCTGAGCTTCCTGGACAAGCTCTTGCTGGTTCCTTGACACTGTGAAGGCTGCCCCTGGTGGTCATCCGACTACATCTGGAACTAACTGAAACCCAACTGGCTGGGCACACCTACGAGGGATTTTTTCCCTTCTTCTTAAATAAGTCATTTGAAGTGGGAGAACCCACGTTTAATCCGGATCTTTGAGCTCTATTAATCTGGGTCATTCTTTCTGCTGGTAGCCCACATAAAGAACAGGGAGAGGGAGATTCCTCTCTCTGCCCTCACCCTCTCGGGCAAGTCCATTCCTGCGGTGGCATTAGAGCCTACTTCGTCAGGACTCGGGGGTATACTGAGCAACAGCTGAGACATCAGCCTCAAGGACTGAACTGAATTCTTAGACCTTCCATTGGTAGACAGCCACCGCTGGGATAAGTGGACCACAGCTTGTAAGCCACTCTAATAAATCCCATACAGACAGACAGACAGACAGACAGACAGACACACACACACACGCACGCACGCACGCACCCCTTCACTCTAAAGCTCTGCTCCCCTAGAGAACCCCGGCTAACACAGAGATGAAGGCTGTGTTCCTACTTACTGGCTGCAGCACTTTGCATCTGGCACAAAGTAGGTAATCAATCAATGTACACAACATGCTGAGAAGAATTCAGGGGAAAGCTAGTTAGTGTTGCAAGGCACATGAAGTAAACACAAGGGATCCAGCGTTGGAGCAAAGAAGAGAGATCAATAGGCCTGAATTTGCTGCAGAAAAGATTTCTGAAATTCAAGTTAAATTTACCATAAAGACCCTGTTAGTACCAAGAGGAAATGACAGAGACAGTCTGTGTAGAAGCTTCTGTCTAGTGTTTTAATTCTGTTTGTGTATTATATGCACATGTTCATGTGTATACAGGCGTGAACGGGTGTGATATGTGCATGGGGGCCGAGGTCCACGCCATGTGTCTTTGTCGATCACTGTACCTTATTTTTGGGGACAGGGTCGTTTATCCATCTGGCTAAGCTGGCTGGCCAATGAGCTCTAGGGACCTGCCTGACTCTGCTCAAACCCAGTGCCATACTCAAGTTTCCATTTTGGGGCAGCAGGCATTTGGCTCACTGGTTATTTTTTATTTTTATTTATTTATTTTTTTAAGGAAAAAAAGGTTTTACTAACTTCACTGTATTTCAAGACTCAAGCTCCATTTGTAATTACTAAGAACGTTCAGTGATGGGACCCAGCTCCACTGACCAGGCTCAGCCTGGGTCTGCGGCAGCCTGCTCAGCGTGGGCAGGAGGGAGATAAACAGCTGGCTGAACCAACAGGGACTCCCAGTTCTCCTCTTCCCCGACTGACTCAGGTCTGACTGAGACGGTCACACCCAGATCATACTCCTCTCAGAGAGATGGGAAGGAGTGAGATCAAGAGGAGACTGTAGCATCAAGTCGCTGCGACCGTGAGGCAAAATTCACACAGCTTTGGAAGAGACCCCACTGTGGAGCTCAGCTGCATGGAAACCTCTTGTTAACCACGGAAACCCTGAGTTCACGACAGTAATACAGGGCAACCACATGAACTGAATGTCCACAGGGAAGAAAGAAGGTCTTAAAATGGATGTGCTGACTCATAAAAATAATAAATAAATAAAGGTGTAACCATGGGAGGAAAGAGGATTCCTCCTAAATATGGAACACATATAATTCTCAAAATGCACTCTGCCTTCTCAGCCACTGCCCACACCTAATCCCATTCTGATGGCAGAGCCAGGAATTTCTCCGGCTTTGATTTTCCACAGTTCATTACTGAGGCCTATAATTTCCTGCTCAGTTTAACGCAGGCTCATCATCCTGAATGATATCTGTAGCATCTCTGTTTGTGGCTTTGACACATCAGGAAAGTAGCAGCAGACAAAAAATAAAAAGTGGAAATGAAAAGTTTCACAGGGGAAATCTGCACATCTTGAACCCTCGTCCTGGGCGGCTGCTGTGCCTGCCTGGGATGCAGCCTGGGAAGAAACCGGAAAAGCATCTCATCTGTCCTGGGATGATGTAAGCAGCGCTGTGCTCAGACACACTGCTGTGGTCAATCATCTCTAAGGCCTTTGTCTGTGCCCGCCTGAAAACAGTTGCTATGCTTGGTCTATCTCTGAGGAAGACACACCTAGGAAAATAAAGATGTGTAAAATGACATAAATGGACGCTACATTAAACATTGTGTAGCCGACTCCCCCAGCGAAGGAGACAACAGCTCCTGAGAAAAGCAGAGTGTGGTGGCACTAAGGAACTCCTGTGTGCTGCTGGGAAGGTAATGCGGTTCACAGGCAGACACTGGGGGGCTGCTGGCCTTCTAAGTCTCCTCAGAGTGCAGGCTCGGAAGCTCTGCAGAGCCTCAGAGACAAGGCAAGCTAGTACATGGAATGGAGAATGCTATGCAGCTAGCCAAAGCAGAGAAGCTACACACAGATGTTAAAGTGTGAGCCCAGGCATGCTCAGAGCAAAGAACTGGGGTTGTTTCAAGCCCGCCACCCAACGAACAGCGAGAAGCTACCACTTCCCATTCATGCCCCCTGCCATAGCTGAGCATAACTAGCTTTGCTGAGCTATAACATTTGCCCAAGGAAATAAAATCATGTTCCCCAAAGCTGAGGTACCCCTGCCCTTTGGCTTTTCCAGTTAGGGGTTCTCTGTGTAGCCCTGTAGACCAGGCTGGCCTCAAACTCTGCCTGCCTCTGCATCCCTTTAATCCTGGGATTAAAGACGTGCACCATCACGAGTTCTGTTTCTGTAGCCAGGGTTTCTCTAGCACTTGAAATAACGTTATGATGAGGTTGCTCAGAAGCAGGTGGCAGCAAAGAGAGGCCAAGTCTGCCTAAGTTCCAACTCTCTGACCCTGATACCGAGGACACTGTGAGCTGCAGAGTTTTAACTGGTTTACAAGTCACTCTAGAACCTTCACAAGTAACGTCTGCAACCAATAATCTTCAAATAATGGCAACCCTAGTTAGGAGTCAAATGACCAAAAAGTCCCATATCAAAACCAAAAGCAGGCTTGCAGCCAGGAGGAAGTGAGAATGAGTCCCAGTGGGTGAATGGAAGACCTGAAAAACTTAGAGGTGTTCCTGCCATATTCCAGAGATGCTACAGGGTACCAGTCTTACTGCCAGGATCTAAGTGCAGTGATCTTGTATTTCATTTTGTTTCCTCTGTGCCTGCTTGTGCATCTGCACCACATGCCTGCCCGAGGCCAGGATTGGATCTCCCAGACCTGGAGTTATTTTATGGAAAGTCTGAAGCCACAATGTGGATGCTGGAAACCACAAGAGTAACCAGTGCTCTTAACTGCTGAGCCATCGCTCCTGGCCAACACGGTGCTTCTACACTAAATCAGTACCACTGCTCCCTGTTATGACAACTCGGACGCCACACTTCTTCATCAAGATCAGTCAGAGTGAAGACTGTAACTGCAGGTCTAAGGATTAAACTTACCAAGACCCTATAATGAGAATACAATGCAGAATACAATCATGGATTATTAAAGTTATGCTATTCTGAGTTTTAAGGTTTCTGTATAGGTATTATTAAGATGGCATACATAATAAAATTAAGTATTTCGGGGGGATTTTTTTCTTGGAAGAATAATCCATTCCCCCCCCCAAATATTAGACTCCAATAATTTCCTTTTGAATCCTCATTCTGTAATGAACTCGAGAAAACCAGGATGGCTTGATACAGGGACCTCTTTTGTAGCTTTGTCATTCCCCGGGGTTATGAGATCTACCACCGGACACCCTTCTCCCCTGTGGCCTGAGAAAGGCAGAGAAGGCCCTGTCTCAGAAACAGAGGGGCTGCTTTTCTAACCCTGTACCCCTTCTGTGTCCCTGGAAAAGACAGTCACTGCAGTGTTGTACGTAAAAGCTTCTGTTTGGGTCCAAATCCAAACAGAACAGAGGATACCCATTTTGACAGACTTACATAACAGTATGCTATGTGTAAGAGTTAGGTGGCCGTTTGGAATGCTTGGGATGGTTTTCAGGATGCACAATCTGGGGGGATTCATAGGTATAAAGCAGGGCTGTTATAAAACTAGGTGTGAGAGACAATGAAGTCCCGGGTAAGTGTGCTTTGTAGGCAAAAATGTGGCCATGTCAAGGATCGCAGCGCCACACACACCAACGGCAAAGCCTTCTCTGGTGTACGCTGTTCCGTTGTCTCAGTACTAACGTTAAGAATACTGGCCTTTAGCTAAAACCAGTGTAGCAGAAACTATTAATCACTGCTGCTTCCTCCAGATGACTGCAGTCTGAGAATGCTCCCCTACCGAGAGGAGCTGGCCACCCTCCTCCTACAGTTGCATACAAGCACACCTGCTTCCTCATTCAGTGGTGTGTAATAAATGCATTGAGTTTGCGGGCTGCTAGCGCACACCCACCCAATCACGGCTTTTCAGTAGGAATGTCAGCTTGCCTTTTTTCTCAACAGGGTAGGTCAACTCCAAAGCTGGACAGGTCGGAGCAGCCAGATACGGTGGCGCCCACCTGTGATCTCAGCACTGGCAAGGCAGAGGCAAAAAGATGAGGAGTTCAAGACCAGCCTGGACTACACAATGCCCTGTCTCAAAAAGGAGGAAGGAGGAAACTGACAAAGCAGGAGCTGTAAACTCCTCTGCAGAGAAGAAAACACACACTTAGAATTAGGCTTTCTTATGGAAGTAAAGCATGAATCAGATGGCTGTAGGGACAGGAAAGATGGAAGATCCAAAGATGGGAGAAAAAGACAAGGTCTACTGTAGGGTCACATTTGTAAACTTAATCATCTAATTATTTAAAAAGGGGAAAAAAAACCAAACCAAAAAAAAATCAAAGCCCTAGATATTTAGCTGACTTCTCAGTTAGGCAATTATTGGAACTGGGAACTAGAACTGGGCCTGGTGTCATATACTTATGCTTAGAAGATGTGGGCAGGAGGATCCCTGGACAGCCTATGATACACAAGGCTTTGTCAAAGACAAAAGAAAACAAACAACAACAAAACCACATTCACAGAAAAAGGGAAACATTCATCAGGAAAAACAGTGGGATGCTGGGGGCCTTCCTCCTTAAAAATTAACTTTGTAGCTGGAGAGATGGCTCAGTGGTTGGGAGCACTGGCTGTTCTTCCAGAGGAAGAGGTTAGAGTGCCAGCACCCACATGGTAGCTCTCAACCTGGTTCAAGGGAACCTGATGCCATCTTCTTGTCTCCATGGGCACCAGGTAAGCGAGTGGTGCAGAGCCGCACATGCAGGCAAAACACTCATACACACAAAATACAATTTAAAACTAAAAATAAATTAATTTTGCTATTTGACTCAACATCCAAAAATTTCGTGTAAATAAAACCAACTAAACAAAACCCCACTCTAAATGTTGAAAAGGAAGGACTGTCACCATTTAGAGGAAAAGAGCCACCTCTTAGACTAAACATGAGTGAATGGTGACACTTGGTCAGATGGAACTTCAGAGTTCTCCCCTGAAGGTAACAGACCCAGCAGTTCTCCTTGTGGAACCAGGCCAACAAGAACACATTATAAATGGATGTCCATTTATATTGTTTGTAACAGCCAAGTACCTGCCAATGGAGGCTACTCAGTAAAGATGCTCTTGCCCCACTACTGACTTGTTAGAAAAATAGCCCAGCTGCTAACAGTGGATTCAGGAGATTTTAACTTTGTTCCTTTATTGTTTTCTATTTTGCCTATCATCACACATTTATATGTAAAAATAGAATCATCTTCCTTGGTATTAGTAGCATAGGCAAACAGTGCTGTAGGGAAGAAAGAAGTCTTATTTTCTTGGGGACAATGACACCAGTTTCTTATAACAATGACTACAGTTACCATGTACAAAAACTATGTTTAGGCCAAGGATGTAGCACAGGTCATGCTAGTCTAACATACCTACCTACATACATACATGCATAATACACACACACACACACACACACACACACACACACAACCCTGCATTCAACCCCAGCACTACATCAAAACAAACAGGTATTGTGGTATGCACCTGAAATGCTAGAACTCAGGAGGCAGAGGCTGGAGGGTCAAAAACCCAAGGCCAGCCTCAACTATATAGCAAGTTTGACCAATTTAGGTCGAAAACACAAAACAGCTGGGTGTGGTAGTAACTTGCCTATCACAGCAAGTGAAAGATGGAGGCCGGGGGAGCGAGAACACAAGGCCATTCCCAGCTACATACAGAGCTGCAGGTCAGCCTGTGATTCTGCTTCAATCAGTCAATCAAATAAATCACCCCAAACCCCCTAATTCTCTAGATTTGATTTCACTCCACTATCTGTTCATATGCTGAAATCTAATCACCTCTTGAGGCATTTGCTGAAAATATTTTGCTATATTATGAAAATAAAGGTTTTGCTTATTGGTCGGTCAGTCTGTCTGCCTGTCTGTCTGGTATTGAGGACTGAACCCAGGCCAAGAATATATTCCCAAGACCCTGTATACACTGAAGGAAAAATCGAGGGCAATTATTATATTTCAAAAGCATCTAGATTCAGTTCATAGGGTATTTGAGATCAGTGCTTCTTTAAGAGGGTTAAGGGGCTAGGATTCGGGTAAAGAGCGACTTGTTCCCTATAGGATGTGACAGGGAGTAACAACTGGAGACCAGCTGAGTTGTCACAATCAAGAGGTCTACAGCGTGCTGGTAGAGGCCAAGAACACTGCTAAAAATCCCACCATGCACACCTCCGCCCCACAGCATGGGTTAGCAGGGCTGGATTTGAAAATATAGCAGGGAAGAGAAAGGAGCTAACAGCCCAGCACAGGGGAAGTCCTCACCACTCCCCCATCTCCCAGCCCTGCACCCACCTACCCCCCCTGCCCCCTCCCCCAGTTCACTCCTAAGCATTAGGGGGAGTCAGTGTTTCAGAAGAGCTTAAGACACCTTCATGAACAGCAGCCATATCCACTCAGCCCTACTCTGCAAATACCATATAGTAGCTAGCAGTTTAATAGTCATTTTTTTAAAAATTGCCGGTGTGCATTGTGGTGGTGCACACCTTTTTTTTTTTTAATTAGGTATTTTCTTCATTTACATTTCCAATGCTATCCCAAAAGTCCCCCATATCCCCCCGCCACTCCCCTACCCCCCCACTCCCACTTCTTGGCCCTGGCGTTCTCCCGTACTGGGGCATATAAAGTTTGCAAGTCTAATGGGCCTCTCTTTCCAGTAATGGCCGACTAGGACATCTTCTGCTACATATGCAGCTAGAGACACGAGCTCTGGGGTACTGATGAGTTCATAATGTTGTTCCACCTATAGGGTTGCAGACCCCTTCAGCTCCTTGGGTACTTTCTCTAGCTCCTCCATTGGGGGCCCTGTGTTCCATCCAATAGCTGACTGTGAGCATCCACTTCTGTGTTTGCCAGGTCCCGGCATAGCCTCACAAGAGACAGCTATATCTGGGTCCTTTCAGCAAAATCTTGCTGAAATGCAATGGTGTCAGTGTTTGGAGGCTGATTATGGGATGGATCCCCGGGTGTGGCAGTCTCTAGATGGTCCATCCTTTCTTCTCAGCTCCAAATTAATAGTCATTTTAAAACTTCACTTTGAAATATACCCAGGATATTGAAGATGTGCATGCTGTTTCTAGAAGTCTGGCCATAGACACTCGTTTCAGACCCCACTAAGAGGCGCCATGCGCCCACCCAGGCAACAACTCAACACCAAAGCGGTTGCTAACATGATGTCATATCAGAACTCAAATACAGAATTATTCTACTGTGCAATTTCTTTTGTCAACAGAGGGAGAGATTTAATTTTACTGTCTCTATAATACTGGACAATGGTACCAAGATGTATTAATATTTTTCTAAGGAGAGCATATTAAAGGTTTCCCCTAAACAGGTCACCACCCTGGGGCGATATTTCATTTAGGTGTGTTCAGAAGCGGATACTGACATATAGAAGTTTATAATGGAGTCAAGCTTAGGTTAAAGACTTACATTTTTGATCTGGAGCATACAACATAACCTTGACTTATTGTTATTTTAAAAAATTGGAGCTGAAACTACTTTTTAGACAGCTTTGTGGAGAGGTAGGAAACAGACAGTGAGCTTGGCTGGCATTTGATGTGTTTGCTTTCCTTAGTTAACATAAAAACAAACGCTCGTCCTGAGCAGTAACTGCTGTGGTTTTATTTGTGTTTGTTTATGTATTTAAGACAGGGTCTCTATGTCGCCCTGGGTGTCCTGGGACTATGTGGATCTGCCTGGCATTTGCCTCCTAAGTGCTGATAGTGAAGGCATGCACCACCACGCCCCACTAAATGCTGTGGTTTTCAACACTCACACACTACACAGGGTGATTAACTGAGTGCCAGTTTGCTCAGTCCATGCCAAGCAGCAGTTCCCCCAAAGTCATCTGTGAGTAGCTTCTCCCCTGCCCACCAGGAAGCGTTATGTTGGTACTCCCCTACTTCCTAACCTTGGGGGGATAAATGGCATTTGGGGGGCTTATCTCTGAGGAGTGAGGTACAGAACACAGGACAAAGACAAGGACAGAACTACATCAGAGTGTGTATTGAGAAAGACTTGAGCCTGCTCTCAGGCCCACTGCTGCCTGCTCTCAAGGCAGACCAGCCCGGGCACGCGCGTGCGTGCGTGCGTGCGTGCGTGCGTGCGTGCGTGCGTGTGTGTGTGTGTGTGTGTGTGTGTGTGTGTGTGTGTTCAGGGGCAGGTGCAGACCTGAGTGTGTGTGTGTGTGTGTGTGTGTGTGTGTTCAGGGGCAGGTGCAGACCCGAAAACACGAAGGAAACAAGTAACCTGCTGGCCTTCAGTTAACCGCAGTCCCTGGCCAGCGTAAAGGATCAATCAGCTCAGCGGGCAAGCCTCAGCTTTGCCTGAGGTTATTCTCTGACACCCACAGCCCTGGCTGCTCTTAGATAACGCCTCCCACCGCGACAGCTTTGCTACTACAAGAGATGCAGTTTCTCCTGAGCTGTTTAGTGACACACTGTCACAGGCTTCTTGTGCTGGCAGAAAGCCAAGGAGAAGACTCAGGGTCCCTTCCCATCTGAGTCTGGACTCTCAATAGGACTTCACGTGGACTGGATTCGTGGCAGAATACAACAAGCACATAGCCCAAGGAGAGATGCCCAGTGTCAACACTGCACATAGCTCATCAGCGTGGCGGCATCTGTTTGGCCTGCATACCCCTCCTGTCTGAGCAAGTGTCGTGTTAGGGCCCTAAGTCTCCTCTGGGCCACACTCACCTTTAGGATAGGCACAGCTGCTCGGCAGCGGGCAGTCTTTATGTTCTTGAGGAAGTGTGATTCATCCTGCAACAGACAACCACATGGGTGAATGGGCAGTCCTTGATCCACAGCAGCCCACCTGACTTGAGCCTGGCTTGGTATCTGCCAGGAGGTTGCCTCCCTTGACCTATAGCTGTTCAAGGTGATGGACCAGTACACTCGGGAAGGGCCCAGACTTGGGGCAGGTTCTTTATTATACACTGGATAAGATATTGTCTCTTTCTCTAGGGCAGTCTTCCACCTGGAAAGGGGGTTAGTGAATATGTGCCCCGATCTGCCCACTGGGTACATAGGTGGACAAACCCCTGACAGGTGCCTTGCCACCCTGTGGGAGACGCCTCACAACTGCATGGCGTTAGTCAGGCGTGCTGGAGACCTCCTACATGCTCTCAACTGGTGTCAAGTTCTGAGGTCTGGCACTGCCCTCAGCCTTTGCAGACACACTGGCAGCAGACACACTGGCATTAGACCAGACAATCATGCCACCATAGTCGTGCACACAAAGCACTGTGGGAACTGAAGAAGGAGAAACAGACTGATCCCTGTCCTCTGGGGGGACACTGTGCTAGAAATATAGCATTTGATGGACTTATAGTTGTACATTCTGTAAATAAACAAACATAAAATGTGCCTTATTTTCTAAAGACAAAGGAATGACGAACATATTCCTTCCCAGAAGGGAAAATCTTAGGTTGGCACATTGCTAATTGACTCTGAGCCACTAAATGACCTGTCTATGGTACCAGCTTCTCTACCTATAAAATACATATCATGCTATCAGATAAAATGGATATAAGCATATCAGCTTGCCATGTCTGAAATAAGCGAACACAGGGGCAGCCCTCAAAGCCATCCTGCCACCTAAGGAGGACTGCCTGGACCAGGGGCCACTAGTGGTGGTACCTCTGTCCCGGCGAGAATCTATAAGCTCCCAACCTGCTCCATTTTTTATGATTAAAAGGGGGTGGGTGTGGGGCTTCAAAGACACAATAGACAGAGTGAGAGGTGACCTGTCCCTAGTTGTCAAGATAGCACCCCCCAGACGCCGGGGCTACTACATTCATGATCCTGATTCATGGTAAACCCTCATGAAAGTCATGAGAACACCATTTATAGAGAGAAGTTGCAGAAAATGTGTCAGGCATGAAAGGGAATTGGCCCTTTTAAGCCCAGATAAAAAGGTTCTCCTGCCAGCATCAACCATGAGCAGAAGCCTCGTCGGTGACAAGTGCTTCTCAGAGCTGCCACTTCGTCCCTTGCTACAGAGAAGCCAGAAGATGGCAAGCTGTTTGCTTCATCTGAGGACAAGGTAACACTAGCGGCAAGCAGCTTGCCCTCCACCTCAAGGCTGACTGAGCGATGAGCCAGGAACAGAAACACATCAATTTCGAGGCCACAAAGTTTCAGCCGACATGACTGTGGGGCAAGGCCGGATGTGCCCACGCTGCCAGCTCGAGTGAATTAGAGGTGGCACTGCCTGGGACCACAGGGGAGAGCAGTGGCTGCAGGTGGGACACCTGAGACAGGGGCATAGTCAGGAAAGGCAGCCACCACCGTCCCCACATCCCGGAGCCATTGTGACCATCCTGGGATGTTTCGTTTAATATTTCACCTCACTGGAATGCTGGCGTCCTTTCAAAACCACACTTGAATCCATGCCAAGCCCAACACGGCTCCCCCACAGACTCAGATTCCCAAAATAGCGTTGATAAAGTATGTGTTCTCGTTTGCACACACTAAGGAACACAGGGTGGTTCTCATGTCCAGAACACACTACACATCTCCTGGGGTCTGCAATCACGTCTCCTTCTCTGCTCTGAGCTCCTGTGGTGTTTGTATTCAGAACCATGTTTACATACTCTACACTGACAGCTGGCTGGCCACCAAGTCTCCCCAGATGTTCATCAAGTGTGCAAAGATGAAAAAGAAAGCCAGTGGCTGAAAGCAGCACCTTCGGCTCTGGAGGCAGGTGATGATATCTCTAAGAACAACTCAAGTAAAAACTGATTTCCTTTTAGCAGGGATGGGGGCGTGTCTTCACACCAGCTGGAAGAGAATCATTGACTGCTGAACTGTATGGCTCCGCAGTGCTGACAAGTCGGTACCAATGCAGGCACACACTGTTCCTGACACAGCTGTAGTCTGGGACCTAGAATGGTCTGCTGTGCAACATGCTGGTCTCCATCCCTAGCCTGCCAATACAGGAGGGGCGGACTAGAAACCTTTGAACAGACTCGTCCCACCTGTTTAAAACGCTCCTCAGGAAAGTCTGGCACATAGGCTTAAGGGCTGCTTCAGGAAGGGAATAAAAAAATCATTCTCTATAAAAGAAAGGCAGCGATTTCTATTGCCCTCTCTCCGCAAAGCCCAAAGAGGACCAAGGAGGACACAAATTCCCAAATCTGTGGAGCCCTTCCGAGTGTCTAGACAAACAAAGTACTTCAGGGCTATGCCATTACTCACAATAATGACGACTTTGAAAGGGGTTTTTAGCTGCCTCTCCAACTTGCAAAGGAGGTCAAAGCTGACAATATTGACCAAGCCAGCTGTTAGGCGGCCCTTCCCGGTCACCACCACGTTGATGTTCTCTGGGCTAAGAGATGGAAGCCACCGAAGAAAGGCCTGCAGGGGAAAGGACAGTAGAAAGCAGTGATTCCAGCCAAGGCATCAACACTGGGGGGTGGGATTTGGGGCAAGTTTAACCTTCCCTGAAGACACAGTTCCTCTTCACAGCCTCCTGCATCTAACACACTCTGGTCACCTCTGTCTGCCTTTAGCCCACCCTTTAATTTCCCGACAGGACTCTCCCATGAGCAGGCCTTCCCATGCCTGTGCCTTCCCCTCTGTGATCTCTAGATGGTCCTGTTGGAGAAGAATGTAGCTCTTCCAAGAAAACTGTGCTTCCTGGGCACAATGAAAACATTTATGTCACTGTTTTCTTCAACCCCCCCCCCCCCCCCGCTGTCCCCCACAATGGATCACTCAATAAACCAGGTATCTAGGAGCCTTAGGAAGGCCACTGGGTGTCTCCACACGGAAGCCCCAGCACTTAGGTGTCCCCTTCCCTTTGCTTGCATGTGCCATGTCCTGACATCACTTCTCTGGTTATGAGCAGTGGCCTGACTCTTTTGGACTTTCCGAGGGAAATCTAGCCCCTACAGATGCATGATGACACTTTCCACAGGTAGTGGCAGGATCCAGACCTTACCAGCAGCAGGCTGTGGTGCATCCTCTGTACCATGACTCTGGGACCTTAGGAAGAGCTTAATTAACCTGTAAGGAGACTGGCACCACACCAGCAGCACAAAGCCACAAGCTCTGGGAATGAGCTGGGCCTTCCTTCACTGGGTTTGCTTAGAGGGATTTAATTATTCAAGGTTCACATCGGGCCTCCATCTATTAGGTGGTCTAAACACACTATGCACACCACCCTAGGGCAGACGAAGCACTGATCTAAAGTCAGGCAGCTGCCTCCTTAGGAGGCAAAGCTCTTGACCCTGAGATTTTGTTTGTTTATCTGAAAAGTGGGTCATTGGGTATCATGTCACAGGATTTGGAGAGACAAAAGGAAATAAAGGCATTGCAGAAATCGGGTGCAGGGTGAATAGAAGGTCTTATTTACAAGAGCACAGAGGTACAGTATCTGCTGAGGGACTGGCAAGAAATCCCTAAGCTAGCAACTGCTTGGCTTTCCTCCCTGTGGAGATAACATGATTCCCTGTCCTCAGGACCAGCTTAGTTTTCTGCTGGTCTTTGACCCACATCTAAACCTTAAAAGACCCCAGGGCTTGCCCCGGCACTGTTATTTTGATGCTCTAACCCTAAGGAGGCCTTTCCCAATGATTCCGGTACAGAGAACTAACCTGCTCCCAGGTGAAGCGCACAGAGGAAGGCACGACCACCAGCAGTGGCCATTCCTTTCGGTAAAAAGCTGCTATGCAGATGGCTTGGACGGTCTTCCCTAGGCCCATGTCATCGGCAAGTAGCAGGCGGCCTCTTTTTGATATGGCAAAGCTGCACACAGACAGACAGGATAAGGTGGGTATCACTGCATGGGGCGTCCTGTCCGTCTTAATTTACCTGCCACCCCATAGAGCTGAGGGGCCCCTCTATGCTGGGTATAACACTGACCAGAATGGGTTCTGCTCACAGCAAGACGTTTCCTAGCAAGGATAGGGCAGGAGCCATTTAGGGAACAGAGTACGAGGAGGAGGGATGAGGATAGGTAGGGATGCTGCAGACGTAAGGGTTTGATCTCCACTGAGAAATGTGCCCGAGTTAGAAACAGCATCTGAAGACCACGATACAGGCTAAGGGGCAGGTGGAGCCAGCAGTGACTGGATGTACTGGCAAAAAGGACAGGTGGGGAGAGGATGCGAACCTGGCTTTGTTTCAGCCAAGGCTGGCGGCCTCCGAGCACCTGAAGCACTTAAGTGCACTGGGCCTTGCTAACAGTCTGTAGATAAAGGTGGAGCCTACCGCTGCGGAGCCTGCCAGGCCTGGGTTGGAGCTGTGCCTCCTGATGCACCCCCAAGCGAGACTGAGGCTGGAGTAAATGTTACCTGCCCCAGAGAATGGGAGAAGCAGGAGGCAAAGCACTTACATCTTCCTAAACATTATGACCATCATCTCAGCAGAGAGAGGGGAGTAATGTGAGCAGAAGCAGTGGTGAATCACTGAGAGACTACAAAGACTCTGAGCACCAGACATCTGGTCCCCTGCTCCAAACTCCAATCCTCTTTATCTAATTTGTGAAAAGCTGTTGCTGGCTCAGAAACCTAGTAATGAGCTGGTGAATGGTTCTTTCTCTTTCCTTCTTAGACAGCAAAAAACGAAGAGAGCAGTCTTTTCTAATCAGCTTGTGGGTCCTAGAAGGACTTCAGCTGCCCTTGGCCTTTCTGTAATTGTTTCCCAAGATGCACCAACTGAGCAGCCCTCTGGGGACCAGAGGCCAGTACACCAAGGCCAGCAGCACGTGGGCCAACGGGTATCCTCGTCCTCTCAGCAGCCACAAGCAGCAGCTCCCCTTCCTGCAGCACAGAAGCAGCCCTTAGTCTGTGCTGGGAACTATGGGACACCAGCCACAAGCCCCCGAACAGAGGCCCTGATGAGACAGGCTGAGGTGCAAGCTAAGAAAGCAGAGAGTTTATTGGGAAGCCCTGGGTCTCCTGTTCCTGCACTGAGAAAGCTCTTTCCTTCAGCTGATGAGAACTGGGTTTCTGCACCAGTGCAATCTGAAGTCCTGGCTAACTCACAGACTAGGACACCAATGGTAACAATGGGCTTTGGTGACAGCAACCTAGCTCTAATGCCTAGATGCTTCGGACACACATGCAAGGTATTCAGAGACGCGTTCGAACTCCACCTGTGCTGAGGGAGGTCAAGTGAGAGAGAGCAAGCAGAGGACCGGGGATCTACCTAACTCCCTCCCTCTGAAAGGGCATGAGGCTAGACACAAGCTTGGCATCCACTCCGGAAAGGTCCGCTTCTGGCACGTCTGCTTTCAGTTTGGGAGACGTTTTCTCCAGCTGAGATGCAAATGCCAGGGTCACTGTCTTGGGCAGTGGGTCCAGCTGAACTTGCTTCAGTTCACGTGACCTTGCAACTGGAAAGAAAAAACAGGGGTGTATGAGCACGAACGCTCAAGTCCAAAAGACCTGGGAAAGGAGAAAGGGAAAGGAATTCAGTGAGAGGTATCCTGCCACCCGCCATCTTATTAAAAGGGTTAAACACAGAACATTCTGCTAGCTGAGCACTGTGACAGACAACAGCCAGCCTCCCCTCTTTCTAGTCCTCAATTCCTACAGATGTGAGGGGTGCCCAGTCATAGAAAAGTGGTTTAGCAAACTACACAAGACTGGAAAGAGCTGTCCCATGCTTACAATTTTTTTTTCAACCTAGGTTTTGTCCTTTATAGCTCCATTCAAATCCAAAGACCTATATTAATTAAAATAGCATACCATTAAAAATCAGCTCAGAAAGACCCTAAAAATAGCAAGTCTTGAAAACAATGATTCTGGTCTTAGTTTCATTCTGATGGTTGCACATGTTTGGGGGGCAGAAGAAACACTGTGCTCTTCAAAGAGAAGCCCCTAGGTGTTCCCAGGTTAGAGCGGTAGACAGTAGTGCTACAACAAACCAGATCAGAAAGCAGAATCCACACACACGTCACAGACCAAGAAAAACACAGACTTCCAATCTTGTTTCATATGAAAGTAGCCATCTCCCCCTGAGAAGAGATGCCACCTCTAGTGAAGCAGGTAAAGTATCTGTCACTGGGAATGGGTATGTGTGTGTGCACAGGCATGAAAGCAAAGAGAAGGCTCAGTGAGTAGAAGAGCTTGCTGTGCCAATGTCGGAACCAGAGGTTGAATGCCCAGAAACCACGTTTTTGCCAAATGCATAACACGAGTCTGTAATCCCAGGGCCCCTCCAGGGAGACGGGAGGAAAACACAGGAGAATCCCCAGGGGCTCCTGGACCAGCTTCACGTATGCAGCAGGAAAGTACAAGGAGACCCGGTATCAAAGATAGAAAACGGGGACTCCTGAGGTTTCCCTCTGACCTCCACAGATATGCCATGGACCTGGATACCTGCACACGCACACACACACACACACACACACACACACACACAAGTAAAAGAAAGGAAATACAATGTAGCCATTACCCTGAAGGTGACTGCTCATAACCTAGTCTCAAAACAGGAGTCAGTGAGCAAAGGCCTATTTTAGTGTTTGTTATTTTTAATAAACATTTTTTTTAAACACACGCATGCCATTGACTGTGGATTGTCCACTGCTATTCTTTGACAATGACAGAGTAGAGAAATATAATTTATTTTTTACTGGTAAAATTATGGTTCTCTTTAACATAGAGGCAGTCATGATCAGCTGCTTCTTAATACTTAGGGGTATTCCAAAAGTTCTGGACTACCTGGACTAGCAGGGCGCACACTGGTATGCCCGCAGATGGATAAGCCATTTGCTACTACCTTTCGCTGCCTGGTATTTCTAGTTTACTTAAATTCATTTTTTTGCCCTTCACTACATATGAGTGTCAGGTGCTAGCAAGATGGATCAGCAGGTAGAGGTGCTTGCCACCAAGCCTAGAAACCCGCATCCAATCCCTGGAACCCACACGGCAGAAAAGTTTGACTCACAACCAGTTTGTCCTCTGATCACATGTATATGTTTCTGCCCTCTCCACCCGAACACAGTATATATAATAAAAATATATATACATATATACACTCATGTATGTATGTAAGTACGTGTACACACACACACACACAAACACACACATACACCAGTTGTTTCTGCAAAGTTTCCATGAACAAAATTAATAGGAACTAGATAAGGCTGATGGCTTCAATATAAAGTAGGCTGTTCCACAGTGATGTGGGAATCCACTTTCTATCTTAAATTAAATCTGAACGTGCTAATTTCTACAAGCGCCGGGAGGCTGAGCACTCGGTGTACTTGGCAGAAGCCACTCTCCTCCCAGTTGTAGCAATCTTCAGAACCCGCACGCCCGCCCAGAGGGAGCAGCCGAGAGCAGCTGGAGTGCGGCCTCCATAAGCACCACGCTCTCCCAACCCAAAGCCACTGTCTCCTACAGCTCCAGCTCCAAAGGCTGGTGCTGCCGGTTCAGCTCACTGGGTGCCTCTGAGAATCCCACCCTTCCTCCTCAGCACCGTCTATTGTCCATTCCTTGGCGCTGGCAGATGACAGGCACGTGCTGTCTGGCTTCATGAGTCATACAGAAGTCATTTCTACAAAAAGCTCTCTGCCAGAATGCGCTAGCCGCAGAGCCGAGGGATGCTCGTGTTTTCAAACAGCAGCTGACAAGACAGGATCACAGAGATCCCTTCTGGACTGTGACAGCCAGGGAAAACAAAAGGCCTCATGCCAATTTCGCTGTGGGCAGAAGGCCTCCAGTCACGTGGGCAGAGAAATCCCTGAGAGGCACTTCCTAGAGGAGAGGACTCTCATCAAGTCTTTGATGACATGTTCAGGCCTCACTGCCATTTCTTAAGTGGCTTTTGACGCATGTGCTCAGCTAGTTTGAGGTCAATAACCTGACTTCACACGTGAGGAAGGGGACCTCCAGATCAGAAAAAAGGAGCAGGTTCCCCAGGTCTGCAGCACTAACGGAGGCTGAGCCACGATGGGAACCAGGCTCTCTTCAGCAGGGCCCTCTCCGGCCGGCCTCTCAGTGCTCAGAGCTGGCTTCAGAATTTCTTAATGGATCAGGTTCCAGATACAGCAGGGATTTAAATCTTACTCTGTCACCACTGACTTCACGGTGGCCTCCAAATGTCCCCAGGAAGGAAAGCAAAGGTTTCCTTGCTGAGACAATGTAACCAGGAAAAGTCTATAAAAGTTCTAAATCTAGAATCTGTAGCAAGGCCTTGCTCAAGGAACAAAAAGCTTTTCCTTGTATTTATCTCTGCCAGTGAGGCAGGGAGGATTGAAATAGGGTCTTAGGTAGCCCGAACTGGCCTCAAACTTGCTAGGTAGCCAAGGATGGCCTTGAACTTCTAGCCTTCCTGCCTCTACCTCCTGAGTATTGGGATAACAGGCACCCCTGGAATCAAATACAGGCCTTCTGCATGCCAGGCAAACAAACACCCTATCGTCTCCAGCCCAAAGATGCCCCTTCTTAATGAAAGGATAAATGGGACACAAATAGTTACCTACCCAGTATCTGATATTGCACAGTAAGTCAGAAGACAGCAGGGAAGGCAACACAGCTCTGCCTCGAAGCCCTAGCCTGATGGACAAGTACCTGCTGGCTCCTCCTTCCCAAGGCTGGCCAGCTCACTGCTGTGACTGCCACCCACACACAGCTCCTCCCACTCTCTGGGCTGACCAGTAAGTCTATAGGGCACCAGGTAGGGGCACACAACTGTGAAAAATCACCACTGCTTTAAATGAGAGGAGAGTAGTGTTCCAGAACAGGCCGAGCCACGTGGCCACAACCACCTGTCTCAGGCACATTAGAATGTCAGTTCATCAACCAGGCCCTTGGTTGGTCTCTAAGTCCTGTTAAAATTCTTCACCCATCATGTCTTGCCTTCTGCATTTGATAGGATGCAGCCCAGGACACAACCTCCAACCAGCGCACTCTCTTACTTTCTAGGTCACCTGGGTGCCGGGCGTAAACTGAGAGGCTATCTCAAGGAACTTCCACTGCAGCTGTGTGATCCTGACACTCCTCTGACCTCCCAAGTCTATATCCTTCTCTTTAACGGCCTATGATGACAGGAAGGCTTCCAGGCCCTGGGAATTTCAACAGCACCACCTTGCCCCTGTGGAGAAGAGCCCTCTGTCTGAATGGTCTTCACAAAGCTGTTGGGGCCAGCAGGCTTGGACAAGGCTCATTTAGTCACTCTGCCGTCAAGCACGAAGGTACCAATATTACCGCAGCAGAGAGGAGCAACCTCTCTCCAAAGTCATCTTAAAGCTAAGGCAAGATAACAGCATGATAGGAAAGCAGAAAGGTGGGTTTCTCACTTAGTTTATTGTGCTCTTCCAAGAGAAAACTCCACTTCCTGGTCTTGATATCTGCAATGAGAAGAGATAAGCACACAGTCGCTCATTTGCATTCCACCGCTCGTCATGAACCTCCAGCTAGCTCTCATGATGGATGTGGTGGTCCTGAGGCAGGTACCACAGCCACCGCCAGGGAACTTATTAGAAACACATGATTCCCCTGCCCCCACCACCTCAAAGCAAACATCAACACCAGCCTCCTTTGCACACCCAAGTTTGACAGCACTGTCTTGGGGTACAGGAAGGCATTTCTTTGTAGGGCATCTTCTGTTTTACTGCTCTTCTAAGGCTAACATAGAAACAAATGGGCTCGAAAGCCCAAGAAGCAGCGCACCTGCATTTGTCAAAACAGCACTGACCAGGTGATTTAGAAAACTAGGATACCCTCTTTGGGAAGCTTCGAGATAAAACCAGCAGCCACTACTTGTTCACTCTGTGACAACTGAGGTGTCAGTGTCCTGTAGATAGAGCTATATCTCTATCGGGGAAGTCAGCCTGAACATTCAAAGACAGAGACAGAGAATGCGGACATCATAGATCGCACAGAGATTGGTCACTTGCCGTAACTCCTGGACTCCATCTGTTTAAACAGGCCAATCACCGCCTCCGAATAGCCGATGTCAACCTCGAAGCGGACTCGAGAGATGAGCATGCACTTCCCTGTCACAAAGGTCAGGGATGGAGCTGAGGGAAGGCTGGTCTGTCCTCCAACACTGCCACCAGCCTCGTCCAGTGGCTTCAGGGAGACCGTGGAGAGTCGCTCGACTGCCTTCACTGTGAAGAGGAAAGGACCGACATGATAAGGCACGTGGCACTGGATGACTTTCACCTGAGCCAGGACATTCAGAAAGGCCAGACAGAAAGCAGGGCAGGGAGCTCAAGGCTATGAGGTAGATTAGGAGGGCTTACGAGCATCCTTTAACTGAGGCTTTGAGCATTTTAATATTTATCAAATGGCCTGGGCACAGTGACATGCCCTGTAATTCCATCTAATCAGAAGGCCAAAGGGCCTAATTAAGCCCAGAACTTGGATGCCAGCCTGGGCAACATAACAAGACCCTTGATGGGGGGGTGGAGAGGGAGAAAGAGAGAGACAGGGAGGGAGGGAGGGAGCGAGGGAGGAAGGGAGGGAAGGCGGGGGGAGGGAGGGAGTGGGGGAGAACAGAGAGCTTGTGAGCAATTTCTTTTCCTTAAATTTTTTAAATTAGAAAAACAGATATCAGAAATTAAACGGAAGATGTAGCTTGCGATAAAGGTTAAATGCTGTAGGTAATCTCTGCTCTGCCTGAGACTCTTCTGAAGTCAACATACCACAAAGCACCCATGCGACCTTATGCTACTCTACCAACTGCTTAGATAGCAAGATGAGAAACAGGACCCGATAGGCTATCGCTATCACCTATCACGGAGCCACTTCACGGACTTGACAACATATAACTAAACTGATAAAAGCAAGGAGAAACTACTAAGGCAAGACACATACAGAGAACTTAAACAGGAAGGAGAGAGAATGAGAGGACAGCGATGCAGCCAATCTGAAGCAGGAGGAAAAGCAGCTAGAAAATGGAAATGTTCAACTTTAGAAATAACCACAGGAATGGAAAGACGTTTTTACACATTAGTGTTGCAAGATTACAAAACAAAACAAAACAATAAAATCCAGACAGACACTGACAGTACTGGCTGAGAATAAGACCTTTTGGGGAAACTGGAGAGACAGGCCTGGGTTTTAAGAGGGATCACCATGATTCTACCCCCGGAACTAAAAATATAGACATAAACCCGTGCATACAGGGGCTTCTTTATGGATGCAAAACCAGGAAATGGGAAGCAAATTAAACAGCAAAAAAATGACTTAGGCAACTCTGCCATATTCATACAACCAACGTTATGCAATTCTTTTTCTGTGAGAAAGAAATTTTGGAAAAGACAGTATAATATTTACTATGTTCAATAATACAAAATATCTGAGGTTCATGATGGTCCATTATGATATTAACACCCATACACTCATCACACAGAACTGTCAGCTCTCACTAAAATAGAAATGTTTATGAGAAAGGCAGGGTGCAAAGTATATACAAATATAACACTGCTTTACTCAGTGCCAGAGAAGAGAAGGAGACAAAGTGCCCAAAGTGGCTGAGTCCAGAGACTGTGGGCATCAATACACTCTGTGGATTGTGTGATAAGTGCAGGGTAGGGTTAAACAAAGCAAAATCCAGGCTAGGGATGTAACTCAGTACTGAAGTACTGACCAAGCTCACCTGAGATCCTCCACTCAGTCCCAGCACTGCAGGGAAAGAAAAGGAGGGGGAATGCAGAATCCAGACACATTTAAAGCCAGAACTGTCCAGGACAACCGTGCTATGTGACAATGCTCTCGAGGGCCAAAGGGTGCGAGTGGGTGGTCAAGTACTTGCTCACAATGCACAAGGCTTTGAGTTTAATTCCCAGTACTTACAACAAACAAACAAAACAAAAACAAAAGCCAGGCAGTGGTGGCGTAGTGGCATGGTGGCACATGCTTTTAATTCCAGCACTCCACTTCAGACGCAATGGTAGGCAGATCTCCAGACCAGCCTGGTCTACAGAGTGAGTTCCAGGGCAGCCAGGGCTACACAGAGAAACCCTGTCTCAAAAAAACAAAACCCAAACGGAAAAACAAACAAAAACCTCAAAAAGTATAATCTATAATAAAAAGCATAAAAAGACACAAAAATGATAAACCCGTGTGAAACTTAAAAACAGAAAAGGCAATTTATAAATCTGAAGTTGCTGCAGGGGAAGTCAGGGTATAGAGAGTCCACACACACTCCAGTCAACCTCATCTAAAAAGCCACGTGGAAACTTCTGTGCCTAATACAAGTAGGTGGGGAAGTACAAAAAAAAAAAAGCAATCATGCCAAACAAGACCTACATAAACTCAGAAAGGCCATCCAAGCCACAAAGCACCATGGTCAAAAGATGGCACAGCCAACAAACTGCCCAGTGGAACCCTCTGGTTTCAAAGCCCAACAATACCAGGTGTCAGACCTGAAATTTTAACCCAGCACTTGGAGCCTCCTCTAATACTCAATGACTGAAGTAAAGAAAAGGGTGCCACCACAGGTGTCATGGGCTGAATTATGGCCCCCTAAAGTCCCATGCAGGAGTTGTAAGTTCCAATACCTTGGAATAAGACCCAAATATAGAGCTTTTCAAGTTAAATAAGATGACTTGGGTACGCCTTAATAATCCAAGATGACTGGTGGAGGGAGGGGTGGGTAGAGAGATGGGAGGGGGGGTAGAGATAGTATGGAGGGAGGGAGGGAAAGGGAGGGAAAGAGAGGGAGACAGAGACAGAGAGAGACAGAAAGAGAGAGAGGGGGAGACAGAGAAGCAGAGACAAGATGACACTTGAATGCTTGGAGTGTCTGAGGATATAGACCAGAAGTTCTCAATCTATAGGTCATGACCCTCCGCAGTCCTTTCACAAGGGTTACCTAAGACCATCGAAAATCACAGATATTTACATTACAATTCATAATGGTAGCAAAATTGCAGATCATAATGGTAGCCAAAACTGGGGCTGGAGAGATGGCTCAACGGTTAAGAGCACTGACTGTTCCTCCGAAGGTCCTGAGTTCAAATCCCAGCAACCACATGGTGGTTCACAACCATCCATAACGAGATCTGATGCCCTCTTATGGAGTGTCTGAAGACAGCTACAGGGTACTTACATACACTGTAAATAAACAATTTTTTTTAAAAAAATCGCAGTTATGAAGTAGCAATGAAAATACTTCTATGGTTGGGGTGGGTCACAACATGAGGAGGAGCTGAACTAAAGGGTCACAGCATCAGGAAGGCTGAGAGCCACTGCCATGCACAGAGGGTGACCCCAGCACCTCAAGGACAAAGGCTACAGGGGAAACCAAGCCTGCACACGCCCTGGCCTCAGATTTCTTCCCTTCAGAACTAAGCAAACACGTTTCTGTTTCTTAAGGTCCAGTTTGTGTCACAGCAGCCGTACCAACGTGCAGGACGCCACCTAGTCACACGTTTACAAAGGCGAGACCAAGGACAAGTAAAGTCTTCAGAAACTGTCCCATCGTCCCACAGAAAACGTCCTGGTGAACCCGAGAATTCTATGTCATGTGCCAGATTCTCGGAGAGGTGATCTGAGCATGTACTTCTGAAATGGGCGGAGCAGAGTTGGTGTAGACGCAGCTGCTGGGAACAAGTGGGGGGGGGGGGGGCAAATAAGAACATGGCACAGGACAAGAGGACAGAAACACCGACACAGGGCAGACTCGGAAGATGGGGTACACCAGGGCTGATGAGGACTAGGTGGATGAAGATGGGGTACACCAGGGCTGGTGAGGACTAGATGGATGGACTTGCCTAAGTGATGCTGTATGCTACCTTGCCCCCACCCCCCCACCCCCACCCCCCGAACTTTGGAGTTCATTACCCAGGGTCAGACGGTAAACAATCATCGCCCTAGGAAGCAAGGCCTGACACGGCTGTCTGTCCCTACTGTATCTACCAGAGCCCAGGGGAAACAGGCACTCGGGTTTGAATCGCAGCTGAATAGTTAATTAGCTGTGCGTCTCTGTGCTAGTTACTCATTTGAGACTTCATGTCCCCATTCATAAAATGGTCATTATAAGAGAGATCGCCAGGTCACAAAGTCACCAGGCACCAGCTCCTGCTAACTTTCCGCTGCAGGTGAAAGAACGTGTCCACTTACTCAAGGCTCTGTAGTCGCTCATGCTGAAGTCCCAGGTCTTTGTAAAAGAATCTGAAAATAAACAGAAGCCTGATCACTTTTTGTCTTCATTTGGTGTCTGAGACTCTCTAAGAACTTATTTCCTGGACAACCAGACAGAGGCCAAATTCTAAAGCACTGACTGGCAGGCTCTCAAGGGCTTTAAAAAAAAATCTCTACAGGACACAAATAGCCAACCCAGGTAGTTCTTTTGTTTCATATAATACAGAAGTCATTGAACTAAGTAGGCCGAGGCAGTTAGGACTGGGACCCAAATCCTCTGAATTGCATGTAGTTGAGTGTGTGGTGAGCAGCTCTGAGGACCAGCAGAGCTAGCCACACCCCAGTACTCCCTTCAGATCAACCAACACATTACTCATCTTTTTAAAGCGCTGAGCCGGCTTTGCACTTTAAAACTGAAAGGAGAAAAAAAAGTCTTTGGAGTTCAAACTACTGTCTTTAATACACACACACAGCACCTGGCAGGGGCACTGGCGCCTCAGTAAACAAGGGAACGTTCTCTCTCTGGCCGTGTACTAGCTAAGTTTAACAGCTGCTTGAGACAAAGGGAGAAGCCAGCTAAAATAGAAAAATGTAATGTGCCAATGTGCCCTCTTAATATTTATGAGGGGCTGTTAGAAGAGAGTCCAAAAATAGAAAAAAGAAAAAGCCTCATTACCATAGTGTCTGCTGGGCAGAGACTTAAACACGGCAATGAGCTCTTGGTTGTAGCCGATCTTTACCCGGAAGCGATCCCCAGTCTTTATGCACGCTCCCCGTAGAAAGCCTGTGTTTTGGGGTGTGGTTTGCAGTATGTTTGGGGGTCTCCCTTCTGTCCTAGGTGTTTTTCCCCCTAACACATAAAAGCTGTCCGAAATGCTCTGCCTAGAGGTGGAAGGCCTTGCTGCCTTGGCCTCTAACTCGGGGTCCCTGGGGAATGGTCCAGAAGAGGAAGCTCCTGTGTCCCAGGTTGCCTGGGGTTGACCCTCGCTGGATTTATAACCCAAAAGTGGTTGGTTAGAGGCTCCTGGAGGACTTGGGTTAGGCTTTGGGCAGGCTGTGGACATCTCTCCTTGGGTCTTCCATAGCCCCGTCGTTTCCTCTGCTGGGCTGGGCTGAGAACAGCGGGAGCTGTGAGGTCTCTGATCAGTAGGAAATGAATTACTGAGATTCTGTTGCTTGAAAATGGAGGCATGGCCCACTGGCTTTGAAGGCTCCGCTAGGAGATTCAGGAGAGAGCCCTGCTTGGACTGGGACGGGCCGGCAGCAGAGGAGCCTGAAGCTGCGCTCTGTGGCTGTTCTGACAACTTCTCAGCTCGACGGGCCAAAGCTTTTTGCCGATTCTCTTCAATCTTTTTCCTCTGCTCCTCTGTAAGTGGCAAGGACATTTTTAACAGGATAGGCTCATGCAGGGATGTCACCCTTTAGTTGGGAAGTTGGTAAAAGCTGGGGAAGGTAAAAAGACAAAAATAAAACGTACGTCCACCATGTTTGATTAATAAGGTTTTGTTCCAGGTAACATATTAGAAAAAGCTAAGGGATGAATTGAAATATTTTTTATAATTAAAATGAAAGCACATAGACACACATATGCACACAGACAGTAAATAGCATATTTTAAAATACTGATCCAGATGAAAAAGCAAAGCGTTATTCTAAAATGGATTGTGTTTCACTGGGGTATTTTCCCCCTTCTCATTTGCTAGCCAAAGTGAGTTAGCAGATCCCAAGAAAGTTTTACAGTGAAATCTAACTTCATTAGAATGGACAAAGACTACATTTTAAACTAGAAAGGCTAGTGGATCAGACAGAAATAGACTGGCCAATGACCAGCTTCATACCCTGCCACAATGCTTGCTCCAATAGCCTGTTTCCAACCTGGAAGAAGGAGATAGAGCCTCAGAGAGACTGCACACTAAATTTTCCCCTTGCCTTCCATCCTCACTACATTTCTGTTGAATCTGCAGGTGACCAAATGCAAGCTAGAGCAGCTGGTCCTAGAGCCTGACTTCCAACATGCAAGAGCAAAATGACTCTTGGAAAAATAAGGGGACAAAGGGGAGAACTGGGGACAAGGGTCACTGTGCCAAATTCAGACAGAAGACATAAAGGGTTAAGTTCAACTCAACCAACACACATCACCACCACTCAGAGCACAGCATAGTTCTGAACTTTTCTTGCCACATATTTGGAAAACACAGGTATTCATTACAGCGTAAGATCATACATTTATTCTGTACTGTGATTTCATTTACCCTAGACATTTTCCTATAGGCTGAACCAGTTTTACAATGCTCTAGATGCAGGGGCCTGAACACCAAATTCTCTGGCTGGGTCTGACTTAAGCCTTACCCAAATAGCACTACCTTATAATGTTACAGGATAGTTGAACTTGAGTTTCTAGTTAGGGTTTGGCCCAGCCCTTGACACATTCCCTCTGGCTGGAATACAGATATGCCTTTAGTACTCACCTTTGACTCCAAAACAATGAAGGTAAAGTTAGTTTGTAGGAGAAAGCACCCATGTTGAAAACGATGTCTAATTGAGTGGCAGACAAAGTGACGAGAATCAGAAAGATTTGACAGAATAGGATATGCCCAACTCTCATGAGGAACGGGAAGCCACTTAAGGGAGAGACAGACAGTGCAGGAGGAGAGAGTACAGCACAGGATACGGTAGAGTTGAGAGAAAGAGTAGAGCAGCAGAGAGGGAGGCGGAGGCAGTTTTACCGGGAGAGCTTTACAGAGACAGGCTGAAGAAAGAACAGGTCAGACACAGGTAAAGATAGAATGAGCAAGAGAATGAGAAGGAGCCAGAAGATTAGAACCAGATTCCTAGAGTTTGAGACCAAACAGAGCAATTCAGAGGCGGAGAGAAAAGCCAGACTGAATCAGTCAGCTGGGGAAAGAAGTCTGAGCCAGAACAGCTGAGTTGAACCAGCCAGCTAGAGTTCAGAAAAAACACGAAAGGGTGAGTTTATTCAGCAGCAAGTCTCAAGGGGCTGAAAACATTCAAGGCCCAGATCAGAATATAAGGAGGCTAGAAGCTTCCAGGACTAGGCCTAGGTTAGCAGATGGAGGCAGTGAGCCTCCCAGACAACTACAACAGGATAAAAGTTACTTTTATATTATAATGATTGTAACATAGGAAATACTCCAGTAGCACCGCCAGCCGTCAAAGAAAGCTCTAGACTCTTGACTTCAGAGGGTTTACATTTTAATCCTTGCTAAGACTCCCTTTAGACAAAGCACCCCAAAACATCTCCTCTCACAGATGTTACACTCAAGCCTGCCAGCCAGCAGCAATGAAAACTCTCAGCCTTGTATTCAACTAGGGTTATACCTACCAAGGCCTAGTATGCTGACTGACCCAGTTGGGGAGATGAGACCACGGAATGAGAGGTCCAACTAATAAACCATAAACCACAAATGCACACCACCACATAGACATTCCTCTTTGCTGAGACCTGGGCTTCCCTTCCCTTCCTGTGCACATCCTGGGTGCCTGAGAAAAGGGGACGCCCCGCCCCACTTTGCCTCTAGCATTTCCACTTGGATCTTCCCGTCCCCACTGCTCCCTCCTCTTGCCGTATTTGGTCTCGTCCGTCTCCAATGCTGCTACCTCCTTCGCAGCCCACTTTCTTACCTAGCGAGGCCAGTAAGGTGAGGCACCTTAGCAGAACAGCCCTAGACCAGGAGCGTCTTTCAGAGCCTTGCCTAGGCAGTTTTCGCTTCTGGTTGGACTGTTAGAGGAACTAGAATTCAAGCGCTACAATTTCACCCATCTTGGAGCGGGCCATTGGCATTTGAATGGCTCGGCCACCGTCGAACTACATTTCCCAACAGCCAGTACGGCCGCAGATCCCGGTCATAAATTGTGGGTGATAGTACACTTGGTGTAGGGCCTTCTGGGGTTTGTAGTTTGAATCGGAAAGCCTGCCCATTGGAGGTTGGTGAATTTGAGAGGCGTAACGTTGTGGGCGGGTCAAGGTGTGGTGCACCCTGGGAGTTGTAGCTCTCAGTTTCTCCAAACATTTAATCAGGCGTAAGGAAGGCTGAGCGTTCAGTGTCAGGGGTGTCTCCAGACATGTCAGACAGCCAGATTGATTTGATACTTAATAAAGATTTTCCTGGCACACCCGTTTCTAATAGTGCCGTCCTTATAAGCCCCAGCCGCTGCTGAGTATCTGCTTTCCTAGACCAAAGAGGAATTGAAATTTTTAGAGCCTCCATCAGTCAGCGTGCTGATCATTAATAGGAACTTAAGTTAATCCGAACTACAACCTATGAAACATAGACAGTAACTCATGTAACCCAGACTTGTCTAAGAACTCACCCTGTACCAGAGGATGTCTTTCCTGCCTCCACCTCCTACAGACTTGCACCATCATAAGATTATTATTATATCTTTTTTTTTTTTTCCTCAAAAGGCAGGATCTTAACATGTATCATTGGCCTAAAACTGACAGAGATCCTTCTCTGGAGTGCGATTAAAGTTGTGCACCACACACCCAGCTCCATTATCCTCATTTTATAAATGAGAAAACGGAACTAGGACTGGTCCACAATTTTCTCCAGGCTGTATTTAGCTACTTTGTTATTCTGATTCCAAAGCCCTCCCATCTATCAGATACTATCAAGGTTACTTGACTCCATTTCTGAGCACAGCATTCTTTCTGTCCTCCAATGGTTGAATATAATATTCTTCTATCATCAGCGTACACGGAAAGGTTGAAACGATTCTGTTTTCAAACAGAGCTCATTGCAAAGAGATAGATCTCTGAATACAGAGTTAATTGGGGAAATGACCAGACATTTAGGGAAATGTGATGTGTTTTTTAATAAGAAGAGACGATGAGGTGGACTGCAGTAAGATATCATGAACACAGGAGCTATCAAAATAGCAGCCCACAACAGGAGGAAGAGGAATGTTGCTAGTGTTGGCTATTCATGCCAACTCAAGGGGCAGGGGAAGGCTTTCAGTGCCTGAACTCTTGTAAAAGTATACTTTGTAAAGGTTATAAACCCTCAAGGCACACAAGTGGCCAGGCTCTGCCCTGCAGATGTCACTAGTGGTTGTACCAGTGTAGCTGGAGAGGGTTCAAGCCCCACCCTACAAGGAAAAAAAAATCCCACCAATCCTTGAGTCCCAGGCCACTCTGGAAATCCCACCCACCCTCTAGAAATCCTATATAAACCCTGCATTCTGCCCAGTCCTTTGCTGCTTCTCACTGGAGCAGAGGCAGCTGCCCTCCTGAGTTCCCACCTTCCAAGAAGTCTATTGTGGCAAGTTTGTTGTGTGGTGTGACTCTGTGGTATTCCCAACTGCCAGGATTCCTTTCCCTTCAGAGCTGTAACATTTTGGACAGAGCAGAGCTTTGGCAAAACACTTTGCCTGGAGAACTATCCCCTTCTGGAGCAGAGCTATAACACTTGCATTGGGGAATCTTTCCAGGCAGCTATAAGAACTTGTGTAGCAGAGCCTTTTTCCTTAGAGCTGCAACACTTACAGCTAGTATTTGAGGTAAATCTTATATCTTTGGTTTTCCCTACTACTCAGCATCCATTTCCTGCTTCACAGTGTGAACAGCTACTAATTAGCCAGCACCTGTCTTGCTCTTCCTATCCCCTGCAGAGACAGTTAATTTCTTAAGACCAAGTGCTGTGCCCTTCATCTTGCCTGTCACCAATTCACATGACAGTCACTTCACTCTCCAGGCCCAGCTGATTTACCCATAGAGCAATATGGTGTCCTTTGATGTGAATCAGAGGACATCTGGGCCCATGCATCCTAACCTCAGAATGCTGGATTCCTATCTATCCATGTATCTTGCTCCTAGGAATCCCAACTTAGAAAGTCTGGAATTGAACTAAACGATATGGTCTCCTTTCTAGCTCTAGCGTCCTAAACGTGAAGTCACTGTTTAGTCTAAAACTCATCTTCAAAAAGCAAACCAATCAGATTTCAATCAAAATTCCTAGTGTTGGCTCTGTCAACAACATAATCCACTGGGATCTTGCTGTAGCCAAGCTTTTTTTAGGAGAGAGAGGAAGTGTTGTTGAAATACTTGGGAAGTCTGTCTTGCCAGGCTGGTCTCAAACTCCACAACTTCTTACCTCAGCCGCCAAAGAGCTGGGATTACAGGCATTTGCCGACACACCCACTTTTTAAACAGTTTATCTACTTTAAGAAGTTCTTAAGACAACAGTGAAAACCCATTCATTAAAATGATTAAAAGGGCTGGGCAGTGGTGGGCACACCTTTAATCCTAGTACTGCTGAGGCAGAGGCAGGTGGCTCTCTGTGAGTTTGAAGGCAGCCTGGTCTACACAGAGAAGCCCTGTCTTAATTACAACACACACACACACACACACACACAAAATTCAAAGTTAGCTCCATGTCATGCATTTCAGTGAAAATAGCTCATTTCCCCTGTTAACATTATTTCAGGACTGAGCTATGTACCAAATAAAAGGCCATTGGTAAATAGATGACTCATAAATGTATACTTTGAATTTTAGAGCTAGGAGGTACTAGGGCTAATATATAACTCTCTCTCTTTCTCCCTCCTCCCCCCTCTCCCTTCCCCTCCCCTATTTATTTATTTTAAGAGTGTGTGTGTGTGTGTGTGTGTGTGTGTGTGTGTGTCTGCCTGCCTATCTGTCTGTCTTGGGGTTTCTATTGCTGTGAAGAGACACCATGGCCAAGGCCACTCTTATAAAGAAAAATGTTTGATTGGGCATGGCTTACAGTTTCAGAATTTTAGTCCATTATCATCATGGTGGGAAGCATGGCAGCATTCAGGCAGACATGATGCTGGAGACGTAGCTGAGAGTTCTACATCTTGATCGATAGTAATTGTGACACACTGACGAGGCTTGAGTTTCTGAGACCCCAAAGCCCACCTCCTGGTGGAATACCCCCAACAAAGCCATACCTACTCCAACAAGGCCACATCTTAATAGGGCTACTCCCCATGGGCCTAAGGGGGGCATTTTTATTCAAACTACCATAGTGTGTGTGTGTGTGTGTGTGTGTGTGTGTGTGTGTGTGTGTGTGTGTTTAGGGCTATGTGAGTTCTGGGAACTGAACTTGGGTTCTCTGCCACAACAGTGTGCATGCGAAATAACCCACTATGCTATCTCTGAAGCCCAAGAGTTTAATCACAAGGGATGCAATGAAAGGGGGAGAAGGTGCAGGTGTTGGGGCGATCTGTGCAGCCCAGTGTCATTTTTAAAGGTCTAGTATTCCTTAGCTCTTGCCGTACAGCTTTTAGAATGGCCTTGAACTTGCTGTTGTACCTTTGAAATGTCCTCCACAGGTTGTTGTTCCGAGTGCTCACTGATGCTGATATTTTGAGAAGCCATGGAACTTCTAGGAGGTGGGACCTGGCTGGCAGGAGCGGGTCACTAAGGGAAGCATTTGAAGTTTATAGGAGGCTCCCTGTATGCGGTTCCGGTCATGTTCTCTCTGCATCCTGGTCTACTGTGATGTGAGCATCCTCTCTAAGTGTTCTTTCTGGCCATCATGAACTGAGCTGCTGTGACACACTCTTCCCTCCCACCCTCTGAAGCCATGATCCAAAATAAACCTTCCCTCCCTGAAGTCGTTCCCCATGACTTAAAAGCAAGGCAACTGTTGTGTTTTATAAAATGGCGGAGTGTGTGTGTGTGGGGGGGGGGGGGGGAGAGCAGGAAGGGGCGGAGGGGAGGGGCCAAGGTGTCCGTCCCCCTGAACAATCAAGCCATGGGAAGCCATAGGACAGGCCTAATATAAAAGCAAGTTTATTGGTGAGAAGGGAAGAGGGGCAGAGGAAGAGAGGGAGGAGGGAAGAAAGAGGGGAAGAAGAGGCTGACAGGGACACAGGGGAGAGAAGAAAGAGAGAAAGGGGGAGGGAGAGAAGAAGGGAGGAAGGGGGAGAGAGGAGAGAGAGGAGAGAGAGAGGAGAGAGAGAGAGAGAGAGAGAGAGAGAGAGAGAGAGAGAGAGAGAGAGAGAGAGAGAATAGATGGAGAGTCCTTTTTGTAAATGAGCCAGGCTCCTACGTGGCTGTTGCTAGGTAACTGTTGGGCGGAGCCTTGAAAAAGAAAAAAAAACAAAACCCTGCTAAGAGCAACCGTTCAGGAGAGTGCAGGCTAGCAATTTAACCTAGGGCCTCATACTTGCTAGGTAAGTACACTACCACTGAGCTTCCCGACTCCTGTACTCTCTACTTTTGATTCTGCTTCCCTTATGAATTACCCTTAGCTTTCCTGTTCTTTCTTTGGGAGCCAAGATTTATTAATTACTTCCTTCATCGCTATGACAAGATGCCTAACAAGAGCAGGGAAGGGAAGCAGGAACAAGGGAAGCAGGGTTTACTGTGCCTGGCAGTTGAGGTGCGGTCCATCTCGGTGGGAAAGTGTGGTTGCAAGAGCTTGAGGCCGCGGGTCACATCGCATCCGCAGTCAGGAAACAGCACGGTGGCGAATGCTGATGCCCAGGCCACTTTTTTCTTATTCAGTCCGCGATCAGTGCTTAGAACGGTGCTGCCCACATTTAGGGCGAGTCTTCCCACTTCACTTAACCGAATATAGAAACTCCCCCACAGACTTGCCCTGCGATTTGTTTCCATGGTGATTCTGAATCCCATCAAGTCGTCAATCAAGAGTAACTGTTACAGAAGGAGAGGAGCATAAATCAACCAAACTCAGCCTGGTGTTTATATCCAGAGATCAATGGCTCCTAACTCTCAGGTCAGCCTTCTTCCCTCCCTTCTGTCCGATGTCCCTTCCTTCCTTCATCTCTTCCTCCCTGTTTTCCCTTCTCTGACTGCTTAACTGTATGCTTACTGTGAGAAATAGGCACAATACTGCATTAATCACAAAGGGATCCAAAGTCATGAGTTTGTCATTCTGAGGCTTAACCCAAGACCTTTAAGATTCTACATCCTCTTGGGTTGCCCCTAAGGGGCAAAGGCTTTGTCCAAGTTACGTTATTTCCACTCTGTAACTCTTAATTTTCCCCCTGTGTACTTCAGGGACCTGAAAACAAAGTAGAGGGGTTTCTAGAGAATCTCTGTAATTTTCATTTCTTGACCCAGAAAGTGAAATCAGGAGGGACCTTCGAGGATATTCGTCTCCTCTCTTAGGAGTAAAGAAACAGAAGCCCTGGACCTGATTAACCCGGCCAGAGACAGGTGCCTTAGCAGGCCTCTTCTTAGGCCTTAATTAGATGTACAAATGGTCACTGCATGCATTCCCTTGCCTAATGGCCTGTGTCTGGACACCTAAACCAGATTAAAGTCTCCCTGGGGAGCTTCCTGCTGCTGATGGAAACGCTGGGCTTCCCTCTCCGTCCTTCTCTCTCAGATGCCCTAGAACAGGGCCTGACAGTCTTTGGGGAGGATTTTTTGACAGCCGCCTCAAGGGCACAACACCACTCAGGTTAATTACACCGAGAGCGTGAGAGCGCTGCGGTGAGATCCGGGAGCAGATGCGAGGCTTTGGGTCTTTAAAGAGGCTGCTCCTTCCCAGTGTGTTGCGGGCTGAGAAGGAATGCATTTGCATATCCAAAGCACAGAGGAGCACTGTGAAGGTTTATAAGGCACGAAATTCACCTTCCTTAGCGGTTGTTCGGTTCTGATGGACTTAATTACTGACTCCGGCAGTTCTGCTCCTCTTTGCCTCCCCAAGACCCCTCCCCCAAACTCTAAAAGTTAGGACCTGTTTGCTTCAAGCTCCGTACAGCGCTCATTCCAGGGGCCGTCGTGAGGCCCTGCCTCGTGTCTTCATCACTCAGTTTGGGCTTCCTAGCTGGTATTACTTCACAGGCAGTCCTCCCTCTCGAATCTGGCACTTTTTTTTTCCCCTGGGAAGACGTCGCACATCTTTTGCCGAAAGCATCCCCTCGACACCCTGCTCCAAATTTCTTCTGGCAAAATGTCACTTCTTCTCGTCCTCCAATATTGCCACTCTCCTTTTTTTTTTTTCAAAGTCCTTTCATTCATTTCTTCACTTGAAGAAAACTCAAGGGCTACACAATGGGTGAAGGCATCCAGACTGTTAGTCAGAGACACTTCATAAAATTCAAGGTCTAGTGAAGGAGGCAGGGCAGAAAGAAAAGAGAGGAGGAGACTAAAGACTTCAACCGATGAAGGACCTTCAACAAGCCAGAGAAAGAGGACAGAGGGGACCAGTTCAAGAGCGGTCTGGGAAAGGCAGCATGGACCCCCAAAGGTGGAAAGCAGACAACCACTAGGCCCCAGAAGCAAGCTGCTGCCTGACTCTTCCTGGGGAGATGCGAACAAACCTGTACTCACCTAAAACAGGGCAAAGACCAAAAGAGCGAGGCATACTTTACAGGAACGTGAGGGGATTCCTAAGGATCTGCATTAGCCAAAGGCCTCGTTCCACAGGGGCTGTTTGACTTCTCCAAAGCTGACTAGATGGAGCCCTCCCTTCCCCTAGCCTTCTACTTCCTACTTGGTCTAGTCTCTCTAGGCAGCAAGTGCAGCTGGGACAGGGTGTAGGAAGGAGTGGCTGAACAAGTACCCAGGCTGGCACGGAGGCTGCCACGGAAGGCGGTGGTATGAGAGGGGATCAACATGGAGGGGCTAGAGAAAAAGAGGATAGGTGACTGGGGCCCTGCAGGTCATAACAAAAGTCTGGATGTTAGTTCTGAGAACAGGGGAAGCCACCCAAAAGATTCCTACTGGAATGCCGTGATATATGAGTCTGTGGAAGACACTTTCTCTGGAGAATAAAGGTAGGTAAGTGTCCACAGGAAGACTTGGAGGGACGTTAACAAGTCTGGGGAAGAGATGATAGGGACTGGGCTAGATGTCCAGATTGGAAGGCTGGGGTGACGTACGTACTTAATGTTTTCTTCTCCTCAGAGCATGATCTCACAGGCTAATACAAAGCCAAGTTATCAAGGAAGAGGTCTGTTCGGGCTCATGGTTCTGGGGGCTGCATCTAATGATGCCCTTCTGATTGCTAGAGTACTGAGGTGACAGAGACTAGAGAGCCCTGTAGGCTATGCTCAGGGTGGGCAGACTTCCTCCTTGGTGACAGGCAAGGGACCAAGAGCAACTCAGATCAAATAGCTTTTACAGTAGACCTGCCCTCTGGTAACCTGTTAGCCCATCAATCTCCTGCATGGGTGAATCCACTCAGGAGGGGAAGCCCTATTCACCTCCTAACAGTCCCGTACCTCTTGACATCTCATAATGGGCACTGAATGGGAGACTGGAGCACCACTGTTCCACTCCAGCACATCTGACCCCGTGCCTGGATCCTGCAGCGGTGGACCCTCGCTGCAGACCGCTGTCCTCCAAGCACATAGCTCTCCCAGGGGTGAGAGGCACGAAATTGACTTCAGAAGTTGAGGTGGCGTGCTGAACTTTCTTACGGATTGTTCTTAATCCTAACAATTGGTAGTCATTTACAGGATTGTAAATCAGAAGAGAAAAATGATGGCTTTCTCATGGCTATTCAGGGAAAACGAAGACATACGAAGGCAGATAACGTGTTTAAGCATAGAGAGAATACCGGGGCCTAAACTAGATCACAGATATCTGGGTTCCTGCTGCTAACCTCGTATGCTGCTCTGTCGATGATACAACAGGTGTGAGCCACCAGTGTTTGATAGTATTTTATCCATTATTTCTACAAGAAATGTCCTAGTTTGTTTCTGCTGTGAGTTCAAAATGTAACGTTAGAAGTCGTTGGCCAATTACAATGTTCCTGAAGACCACAAGGGGGCAGATAACAGGCCATGAATCCTCACCTGGGTCCTTCCCTTCCCCCATCTCCAGAACTTCTCTCCAGGTCCCTTTTTTCTACATTCTTTGTTTCATTTTACATTTCTACATTTCCATTTATTAACTTCTTTTTTTTTTTATTGGTTCACCCACATCCACATTTGACCTGGCCATAGCATAGAAAAGTGTTTCTCAACCTTCCTAATGCTGTGACCCTTTAACACAGTTCCTCACATTGTGGTGACCCCCAACTATAAAAGTATTTTCGTTACTAGTTCATAACTGAATTTTGCTACTCTTATAAACCTTAATGTAAATATTTTTAGAGATAGAGGTTTGTCAAAAGGGGTCATGACCCCAGAGGTTGAGAAGCTCTGGCACAGACTAAAGCTTATTTTAAATGATTTGCTCCTGGCTTTGAGCTCAACTCCTTTTGCTGCTGTTTGAGATGAGGCATCGCTGGGATTAAAGCCTTGAGCCACCACGCTGGCTTTGAGCTCAGCTCTTAACAGATATAAACAAGAGCCCGGTATGTTGAGGAATTTCAAGAGCAAGAAAGATTTAGGAGACTCGGGACCTGCACCCTGCAACCGCTCTGACCTCTTCTAAGCACCACCCAAAACGTGGGATTCTATGGCTCTTGGGGAGAAGGTGACTCCTTCTTTCTGACTCCAGCATTTCATATTTCTCCCTGTCAGAAGGTCCTGCTTAGTGCCCACGACCTTGAAAGATAAGAAGGAATTTGACATCCAAAAGCAATAGGAAGAATAGTGGTTATACAAGAATATTTAATCTGATAAAAACACAAATGTAGAGGAAACTTGCTTAATTGAATGAATAATGTATAAGACATTATTATTATTATTATTATTATTATTATTATTGTGGGCAAGCTCAGATTTGTTTTGTCAAAAAAAAAAAATCCTTGGGGGAAGCTACTAGGGGCAGCTAGAAGCAGCAGGCTCAGACGTAAGGAGGGTAACGGTGTTGTAACGCTGCTCTCTGCAGCAAATAGAACAGCTCACATCTGCCCTTGATGGAGCCACTCAGGCTAATTCGGGAAGGAATGGTTCCATTCATCATGAATGTAAATTATCCTAATAGAGCAGTTAAGAGCAGAAATGCTTTCTAGGTAGCTTACAGGAAGGGACCTCCCACTCCTGGATGCAGTAATAGGAAACCGCTGGCTCTCAGCTCCATTTGGGAAAGAGTGTTAGCGCCCGTCTGATCACTTCCTTGGTCCTCAGCCCTGGCTTCCAGGAAATCAGCCCCCTCTTAGCCTTCAGCTTGATAGTATTTGAGTTTTCATTTTATTCTTCTTCTGTAGGCTTCAGAAAAAAAACAAAAGGTAGGCTTATTCTTTCTTAACCCTATGTGTATAACAAGGACACATCTTTCAGAAAATTACCCAAAGCCTTGAGATTTCTGGCACCAGTTTCTATTTTGGGATTATGGAAGTAAGCACCCACATACCACTAGCCTCCTCCCGCTTGTGTAGGCTATTCCACACTTTTCTCAGTACCCTCACCGACTGGTCCACACTCCTCTATTTGTACATAAGTGAAAGTATTGTCTCAAAAAAAAAATCCTCAAAGAATGATGGACAAACTGCTCTAAGGATTTAGTGAGGAGCTCTGATCATGGGTGCACAGGGACTTTGGACCAAGTTTAAGCTGATGAAATAGTATCTTAGTTAGACCTCGAAAGATAAGATAAGGGATTTGACATCCAAAAGCAATAGGGAGAATGGTGGTTATACAAGAATATTTAAGCCGGGCGGTGGTGGTGGCGGCGGTGCACGCCTTTAATCCCAGAACTTGGGAGGCAGAGGCAGGTGGATTTCTGAGTTCAAGACCAGCCTGGTCTACAAAGTGAGTTCCAGGACAGTCAGGGCTATACAGAGAAACCCTGTCTCGAGAAACAAACAAACAAACAAACAAAAAGAATATTTAATCTGATAACAGCACAAATGTAGAGGAAACTTGCTTAATTGAATAAAATAATATATGAAACATTATTATTATTTATTATGATTATTATATAGCACTACGGATGAACCCAGAGCTGCATCCTAAGCAAGCACTCTATTCCTGAGCTTCACCTTTCATTGGCGAGCTTACTGCTTACCTGAGATTGATTGGCTGGCAGGATGTTTTCCTCTACGACATGATCTTTGGTACCCTATGAACAAGGCTGCATAAGTGAAGGAGAACAGGACAAGTGTCTTGATGAAATGTGACGGAGTTCGGTGTCTGTGACATGAGAGAGAGACCACCAGCCTCCATATGAACACAACCAGTCCCTCAGGAGCCACCTCAAACTGCATCTCCAGCTAGCATCCCATCACTAGTGTATCCTAATTACACCGGAGGCTTCGTGAATATGCCTCAGTATGATCATTTCCGCAATGTGGATTTTAGTCACAGAGACTGATAAATTGCAGCTGCTCAGAAGAAATGTGGAGCTTATCAAATAGTGTCATTTGATTATAACTATAGATATTGATAACACAATGAGCAAGGGTTCTCTAAATGCATCTCCCACCATCACCCCATATACTGGGTGTTATATCACACAATCAAAATGGTTCAAAGGCTATCTGAAAACTCCCCAAGGTCGGATGGGCCATATAGGAACTGAATGCAAAGCCATAACAAAGTTGATACCTTGATCTCTGGAATTAAAAAGGCCTGTGGCTGAGTGAGCTTCCAGACAAAGTCAGGCTCCAGAAAAGAGTCAGTTTCCTAAGGCTACAATTCATCAGTTGTGCAGAGGGCCTGGCATGTACAGGGTGGCCATCATCTTAGCATCTGACACCTCTTTATCCAACTTCTCTCCTCCCCAACCCCCAGTCTAGATTTCCCTGGGCCTCTCGGCCTCACCCAAGCAATGTGTGCTGTTTGTGTGATCAGCAAGTCGTTTAGGGAAAAGCCTTTTAATTAAGAGGAGAGCAACAAATTATTAAATCAGAGCCGTTTATTACCCTGCCATCTGGCCAGAACTCTTTCTGGCCCCCTTCTTTCCTAAGCCTTCACGGGCATAGAAAAACAATGACAGAGCAGAAACAGGTGCCTGCCTGGACTTAGAAAGGATCATGTAGCCTTTGCTGGAAGCAAAGTGAGGGTTCTAAGAAGACCTTTTAGTGTCTAACCTTCTCAGAGATTGCTCTAATACCTGTAACATGGAGATGCTAGTGTCTACCTGGAAGCTCTGTGATGCCTCCCAGAGGTACTTAGGAAACAATGGAAACTGGAGGCTACAGGTGAGAAGTTTTGCTATTGGTGATGGTGGCAGCAGTGATCACTGTAGTGACACCAGAGTGAGGCCCCTAGATATCTCCTCTCTGTAAGCCCCAGCTGGGCCTCATTTTCCTGACCCACAGGAACGTTCCTCAATCTCCTTCTCTAACTGTTAGGGCTGCTCGGGAAACCTATGGTCACCTTTTAGGCCACTCCACACAAATCTAGATGCCAGGATGTTAAGGGAAGTGCAGCTAGAATTTTGGGTGTGACTAAGCAAAGAGATGAGAGAAACATAAAATAGGAAAAGGCTAGGAGACCCAAATTTGGGATGCATTTAAATATGTGGCAACCCAGAGAGGGTCTCACTGCATGACGTAACAGACAGTCAGACACAATGTCCTAAAAGTAAAATCACTATGAAGGAGCCACAAATAAAGGCTCCTATAAGCTTATTGGAGACTCAATTACCATGAACAGCATAGCTGTCAGGGATGTGATTTTTCCAGAATGGTGAGCAGCTCTGGTAAAGAACTGAAGGAAATAACGTGCTAAAAACTTTCAGCCTTCTAGACTTAGCATATAATAAAAGCCACAGTGACCAAGCTCTGCTTATGTGACTGTCGTGATGGCTCAGTGGCTAAAGTACTTTCCATGTGAGTGTGAACATCAAAGTACAGCTCCCCAGAACTCATGTAAGAGCCAGGCAGACATGGTAGCTTGCCTGTAACCCCAGTGCTCAGGAGGCAGAAATTGGGTGTCCTTAGGGCAAACTGGCTTAGCTAGATTAGCCAAGTCTGCAAGCCCAGCTAAAGAATCTTCTTTGATATCTAAAGTAGACTCAATGGCGTCTAAAAAGACATACAATGTCAGCCTCTAGCCTCAATATGCACATGCACACACACACAGGCATGTCCACACACACATGCTCACACGTGTATGAATATGCATACACACATGCATGCATATCTCAGATACATACATATGAAAAAGCCCTGTTTATATTTGTTTGCATTCTTTTTTAACAATTGCATTAATTGTTTTTCTTTGTGATGTATGATGCATGTGTATGGGCACATGCGTGCTGTGGAGGTCAGAGAACAACCTTGTGGGGTCAGTACCTTCCTTCCACCTTTGTGTGGGGTCCAGGGGTTAAGCGCAGGTTGTCAGACTTGTGCGGTGAGTGCCTGATCCACTGAGCCATTTCACCCTCCCAGAAATGAAGAAAGTTCTGTGGAATAAATCATTTGTAAGATTGTCTCATAGATGGCTAAAAATCTAGGCATCTAGGGTCCCATCCTTTGCCAAGAGTGAGTCCCCCGCACATCATTTGGAACAAAATATCTCCTAGGGAGTGATCCTGTGCTCAGCATGAAAACGTGAATTGAACTCAATTGAATTTAAAAATATAGTATGACATAATCAGGAAGTCTTAAACTTGAAAGGATAATAAATGTATGGTATTTTCACTCATTTTTGTTAAGAGTGACAATAAAAGTTTTATGTAAAGATAAACACACACATGTACACGTTAATACAAAGAGCAAGTCTCTCTTGTTGTAAAGCTTAAGAGTGACCATTTAAGCACAACATACCTATGAGCTTTATAGAAGACTTTTTTTGGCTGGCTACTCAGCATCCGTGACTCTCTTCTGTCTGGGAACTTCCCTAATATGACTCTTAAAGTAGAGTTGTGGTCAGCTCCTATCCACCCATAGGCCACTCATCTAGGTAGAGTCCTGCCTTGATTACAAACTCTTACACAAAATGTTGGCGTTGTGAAAGGAATGATGGGCAGGGTCTCCATGTGCTTTTTGTTGCTTTCACAAAGCACCCAATAGTAGGGGTTTTACTGGTTTGTTTTTGCTTTTCTAAGACAGGGTTTCACTGTATACTCCTGGCTGTCCTGGAGCTCACTCTGTAGACCAGGTTGGCCCCAGACTCATAGATCTGCCTGATTCCTGAATGCTGGAATCAAAGGCATGCACCACCACCACTCAGCTATGGGTTTTATGAAAATAGAATCAATAGAAGTTTACTTTAAAGCACAACGCCAGCCTTCATTCCTGACGAGGGTGTCACAGCGACCAGTTTCACATGCTGGGGCTAAGGGTGCATTGGTTGCTTGTCTTGTTGCTACAACAAAACACCCAACAAAAGTAACTTTAAAAGAAAGGTTTGTTCTGGCTCTCGGTTCTAGGGGTCACTGTCTCCTTGAAAGGAAAGGCATGACTGCAAGAAGAGGAGGCGGGAGGTCACACTGCATCCCCAGTCACAGAGAGTGGTGGATGCTTAAGCCCAGTCCTAAGTCTCCTTTATACTAATTCCAAGGCCCCAGACCATAAAAATTATATTTTCTATGTTTAGGGTGAGTTCCTGCCTCCACTAACCTAATCAAGATAACCCACACACAGACTTGTCCAGAAATTTGTTTCTGTGATGATTCTAAATCCTATTAAGCTGCCAATCAAGATTAACCATCACAGTGGGAGAGACAAACGGGAAGAGGAGGAGGGTGGTGCTATATAACAGGAGAGGAAGCAAGGGAGCAAACCAAGAAAATAGAACTTGCTTTATAACAGTCGGTTCCCTCAGCAACCAATCCAATTCTCTGAATACTAATTCCTTCCCAGCCAATCCGATATTTTGAATACTAATTCCCTCCCTAAAGAGAAGCCAGATTCCTTTCAAAGGTGGTGCCCCCAATGACCTAGTCACTTCTCTCTAGATGTGAAGGTGCCCCTTCAAAGTTCTACCTTGTTTCAGTACCATCACCTCAGGGACCTGCTCCCAGTAAACAAACCTGTGGGGGACAAACCTATTAAAACCACAGCAGGGGGACAGACACAGAGGGGTGGGGAGGGAGTGGGGTGGTGGTAGAGTCATAGGAATGGTACCTAGTGAAGAGCTGCAGGCTCTGAGGTATTTAGAGACAACCTGTTTCCTGCCTTTCTCGAGGTTACATAAATACAGTCTTTCTGTGGTTTCTGCGACACACCGTAGACACCTTCTAGACAATTCCATCTATTTGATCTCAGGCCAACTAAAATTGGTGTGTGTCTCGTAAGAGTCCGAGAGTAAACCATACATAAGAAACAGGTCTGCACAGTCTAAAGACAGTCACCGTGGGTTATGCTCGCCACGAGTCACAACTGGAGAAACGCTAAGTTTCCCAATTTGATTGTATTTACATAAACTGTATAAAGGGGAAGCAGTTGAAGTTGGCAAATTCTCTCTCTTGGCCTACAGGACACCACCCATCAGTTAACCAGAATAGCTGTGATAGCCATACTCCAAAGGGGCCCCCAATGACTCTGGCTGCTTGGGAGTTATATTCTTGCTACCTCCCTTCTTCTGAACAGGACCAGTTCCTACCACCAATCAAACACTGTAAAACATCCTTTGTCGCAGATGGCTTCTAGGGTCATGAAAGGTATTGTGGCTCCCATCTTGCTCTCTCTTGGATCACTCACTAAAGAGGAAGCTGCTTCGTCTGTTGCTGAAATCTCTTCTACTACCTGCTGGGAGTGCCATGTGATGGAGGCCGAAGCCCCTGACAACGGCCAACACTAGCTTGCCAGGCAGAGGCGTGAGGGTGCTGTTTTGGAAGAAAATCCTCTGGCCCTAGCCAATAGGTCTTAGATGAATAAGGCTGCTGCTGATGTCTTAGCATCTCCTGAGAGGCTCTGAACCACTAAAACCATGAGGAATTAAGCATCTATCATGTTCTGAAAGTTTTTGTTATGTTCCAATTGACAAACGATTAAAAAAAAAAAAAAAACCAAAGTCCTCAAAATGACCTATGAGCCTCCAGATGATCGGCTGGTCACATTCCTCTGCCTACATTTTGAATGTTTGTACCCTTTCATCTGTATTAGACTCCCTCACCGCTCTGCCTTTTCTGGAACATGCTAGCGATGCCCTTGCATGCTCTATAGGCATGGGCCTCTTTTGGGCCTCTTTCGTGGACCACTCTTCTTCCATCTATTCAAATGACTTGCTGCCCTCACCTTTTCCATCTCTTGGTTCAAATTACATCTTAACAAAGCCTGCCTAATTGTCTCTCTTCTAACTGGGATGTTATCTGTCTCCCTTACCTGGAAACTCCACCCGCTCCAACTCCCTTTTCTTCCCATGATTTTCTTTCTATGACCTTTCACCCCCATTAATATGCTCTATATTTCAGTTCATAGACAAAGTTCTTTTTTGTTGTTGTTGTTGTTGTTTTTTTTTTCGAGACAGGGTTTCTCTGTATAGCCCTGGCTGTCCTGGAACTCACTTTGTAGACCAGGCTGGCCTCGAACTCAGAAATCCTCCTGCCTCTGCTTCCCAAGTGCTGGGATTAAAGGTGTGCGCCACTACTGCCCGGCTATAGACAAAGGTCTTAAACGTTCTCTTCATTGCTTTCTTAGGGTCCAGAACAGCACCCAGCATAGGAAGCTCCTGATAACTGTTTTCAAAATGAAGGGTAATGAACTAGTCTAGTTAGCCTAAACCATTGAAAGCCTTACTGTTTTCCTTGTAGAAGTATAGAAACTCTGATTCAGCGTGGAATAAGAGCTGTTACCTGGAATGATCCAGTGCTAGTTTTCCTGCATCTTTCTCTGCCCTAATCAATCCCTTCTTAGCTGTAAGAGATGGGAATGACTCTGGCTGACCCAGACAACGTGGGTATTTATCAAAGGCTTCAGTGGACTCTAGGGAAAACTATAAAGCACAAAGTGCCCGTGGGCATTCAGGAAGCTAAACTCCAACAGACTGGAAATCTAAAGCTTCTCTCCGGCTCTGGGCTTAGGATCTCCCTCCTGCTGCTCACTTCCTCTTTCCTCTGCTCCAGTCGGCTCCCTAAAGTAGATTGCTTTCTCCACACTCTCAGTTCACGCATGCTCACATCTGCTTGGGGACCACTTCGGTTTTTCGATCTTGCTGGTCCAGTCTTTTCTTTCCCAGTTCCAAGAAGACTGATTGTACTAGCCAGGCATCCTTGTCTGGCGATCAGTCACAAATCTGCATTAGTCGGCTGGGTCTCCCACAGAGTGCAAGAAAGTATTGTCTCGTGGTTTGAAGGCTGCAAGTGTGAGAGAGGGTCTTTCGCAGCTTTCAGCTGCTTCCTGGCAATCTTCGTTCGGCATTTGTTGGTGTCTTAGTTACTCTGTTGCTATGATGAAATGCCCTGACAAAAGCAAAGGGGTTATTTTGCTCACAATTTGAGCTTACTGTCCATCCCGGTGGGGAAGGCACAGGGGCAGGAGCCTGAGAAGGCTAATCACAACATATTTACTCCACAGCCAAGAAGCCGGGAGTGAGAAATACTTGTGCTCACCTCCCTTGCTCCTTCTCATACGATCCCGCGTAGGGATGATGCTACCCACAGTGGGTGGGGTTTCCACATCAGTTAACTTAATCGAGATCATTCTCTATGGTCTTTCCAAGAGGCTCATCTCCAAGGTGATTCTAGATCTCATAAAGTCAGTAAATAAGATAAACCTCACACTTTGCTTCTACTCTGTCTGTATGCATCTGTCTTCATCCTCACAAGCCATTCCTCCTATCTCTGACCTGACTCTAATGACCCCTTCTTCATTTAATTATCTGACAAGACCCTATTTCCAAACAAGCCATTGGACTTTGCCTGTTTTTGGATGGACACACATAATTTAGCCCTTGACAATCACATTGAAATAATTAGCAGATTTATTTATTTACCTTCAAGTAGCAATGAATGCTTGAAGTAATTAATGATACTTGACTGGCACCAATGTTGCTTCCTAAGTAAATATGTACTTTTTCTTGAAAAATAGAGTCATATTATATACTTTTCCTTTAATAATACATTGTAACATTTTTCCATGACAAGAAAGTTCTTTTTATTTTTAATGGCTGTTTAATAGTATAACTTACTCAAGAAATAACTTACTCTTGGTTTAAATTGCTAGACTTACTTTTGGTTAGCATCAGTGTACATAATGCTAAAATAAATATCTTTATGCTTGAATGTATCTGCATATTGATAACTAGCTCCTTAAGATAGATTCCTGCAAGTATGAGTGAAGGATATGAGTTTTGTCTGGTGGTGGTGGCACACACCTTTAATCCTAACAAACGGGGCAGGCAGATCTCTTAGTTTACAGAGGGAGTTCCAGGATAGCCAGGGCTACACAGAAAAATCCTGTCTTGAGCCCCCCCCCCCCCAAAAAAAAGAATACGACTTTTAAGCCAGGTGTGATGGTGCACACCTTTAATCCCAGCATTCAGGAGGCAGAGGCAGGCAGATCTCTCTGAGTTAGAGGCCAGCCTGGTCTTCATAGTGAGTAGCAGGATAGCTAGGGCTGTGGGAAGAGACCATCTCTCAAACAAACAAACAAACAAAGTAAAGGAATGTGACTTAAAAAAAAGATATTTAACTGTCTTCAGACACACCAGAAGAGGGCATTAGACCTCATTACAGGCGGTTGTGAGCCACCATGTTGTTGCTGGGATTTGAACTCAGCACCTCTGGAAGAGCAGTCAGTGCTCTTAACTGCTGAGCCATCTCTCTAGCCCCACAATGTGACTTTTAAAACAACCTAATCAAGCTGATTTCTAGGATGTTAGTTGAGAATGCCTCACATCCTTTTTGTCAGTACCCAGTAAAGGATTTTTTTAAAAGATTTATTTATTTGATATATGTAAACACACTGTCTCTGTCTTGAGACACACCAGAAGAGGGTGTTGGATCACATTACAGATGGTTGTAGGCTACCATGTGGTTGCTGGGAATTAAACTCAGGACCTCTGGAAGAGCAGTCAGTGCTCTTAACCGCTGAGCCATCTCTCCAGCATATAAAGCATTTTTTATTAGCCTAAGATGAAGCAATTGAAAAATAGCTTCTGGTGTTTTTAATTTCTAGTTTTGGAAAAGTTTTGAATTTTTCTACAAATTTATTAGTCATCAAACTTCTTTTGGGGGAAATTGTTTCTTTGATTAATTATTTTAATTTTCCTATAAAATTTTTATCTAATCAATTTGTATTAATTCTCTAGTTTATGGATATATGCTGTACCTGCTTATTTAATGGTGAAATTGTCGACTCTAACTGGAATTACCTTGTTCAACACTGACTAAACAGAATCAGGACAGGAAGACCCTTAAGCATGGTTTCCTTTTCTCATTTTTATTAGGCTTATTTATTTTTATCTTATCTGAGTGTCTCACCCACATGTGTACCATGTGAGTACAGTGCCCAAACAGGCCAGAAGATGACGTTATTCTCCTAGAACTGGAGTTACAGATAACTGTGAGCCACCATGTGGCCGCTAACAGATGAACCCAGGTCCACTACGAGAGCAGCAAGAGCTATTAACCTCTGAGTCATCTCTCCAGTCCTGTCATGAGTGGTTTTCTTCACTACTGGAATGGTCCCAACATCACCCATCTAACTTCAGCTTACAGCATGAGTCACAAGGACAGCTAGCCAGATATCTAAAAACACTTTAGTGTCTCAGGGAAATGACGTCAACTCCTGGGGTCAGCCCCTACACATAATTAATGTCCTCCTCTCAAAACAACCGAGGAACTCTGTCTTTAGGAAACCATGGCCGGAGAGATGGCTCAGTGGTTAAAAGCACTGGCTGCTTGTCCAGAGGTCCTGAGTTCAATTCCCACCAACCACATGGTGGCTCATAACAATCTGTAATGGGATTGGATGCCCTCTTCTGGTGTGACTGAAGACAGTGGCAGGATACTCATATACATAAAATCTTTAAAGGAAGAAAGAAAAAACTATGGCTTCCCTTTATCTCCAAGGGCTTCCCTAGAGATCCCACCATGATTGTCCAAACCTCATCTTTCTGTAATTTGCTCCCAGGATAGATTTCTCTTTGGACAGCTCATCTCTCTGACCTTCCTTTTAAGCTGACAATTTTGTTGTTGTTTCTATTTTACGTAATGGGAACGAGCCCAGGGTCTTATACGGTAGATAAGCTTACTACCTCTGTTTTGTCTTCATTTGTTTACAGTAATTTTTTAAATAAAAAATTAATATTTGCCTTTCTGGTTTCTTTCAAGAATTTACCTTTATTTGCAAGTCTTTAATAATATGTGTTTATTATTTAGTATATGTGTTTATTTTGTTTATTTTGTTTGTTTGTTTGTTTTTTGTTTTTTGGAGACAGGGTTTCTCTGTATAGCCCTGGCTGTCCTGGAACTCACTTTGTAGACCAGGCTGGCCTTGAACTCAGAACTCTGCCTGGCTCTGCCTCCCAAGTGCTGGGATTAAAGGCATGTGCCATTTTTTAAATGATTTATTTTTTTTCTTTATATACATGAGTGTTTTGCCTGAGTGTATGTATATGCATCACACACATGTCTGATATCAGCAGATGTCAGACGAGGGAATTAAATTCCCTAGAATAAGAGTTAACAGATATTCATGAGCCACCATGTGGGTGCTGAGAACTGAGCCCCAGTCCTCTGCAAGAGTTCTTAACTGCTGAGCCATCTCTCTAGCCAAATAAAGTTGATTTTTTTTCATGAATACTTTTCTTTTTTATGTACATTGGTGTCTTGTTTGCATATATGCCTATGTGATGGCATTGGATCTCCTGAAAAAGGAGTTACAGATGGTTGGGAGCCACCATGTGGATGCTGGGAATTGAACCAGGGTCCTCTGGAAGAGCAGCCAGTACCCTTAGCCTCTGAGCCATCTCTCCAGCTCCAAATTTATTTGTTTATTTTTTAAAAGAATTTCTGCATTCATGGATTGTATAGACATTATGAACCTTTCCTATCCTTCCAATCCCATAATTTCCTCCCTTTATATCAAAAGTGTTGGTCTGGAGGTTCCCATTACAACTGGCAGGTTAATCGATAGTTTCAAATTCTTTCAAACTCTTCATCATTCTTTGATAGTCTCATGCTCTTTCTCTCATACCTGGCTTTAGTGACTGACTAGAGGAATATGATAGCTGATGTGCTGGATCCTGAAGCTCAGTCACACTCGTGTTGCACAGGCTCATGGAGTTCTGAGTCTCCACACAAGCAGCCTGACTACCCTAAGCTACCATGCTGGACAGACTTCATGTAAACACTTGATAATCCAGCCAAGCCCAGAATCTTAGCCATTGGTACCAAGGGATTAAACATGTGAGTGAAGCCACTGTGGTTTCTCTCTCAGTTTGTCAACTGAATATCACCAAGTAACCATTGTCAACAGTAAGCAAAGCGGAAGCACCAGCCAGCTGAGCGCTTAACAAATCCACGATCCATAGCACATCTGCAGATGTCAGCTTAAGCTATTAAATTTTAGGGCTAGTTCATTACATGATGATAGGAAGCTGGATTATTACTTCTTTTCTCCTGTCACAACAGAATCATGGTATGCTTTGAGGTGCAGTCAAAGGCACTAGAGTTTAGAGAAATGAGAGAGCTAGGAGCTTGCACCAGCATTTTCTCACTTTCTCATCAACTGGTGATAGCTGACATGAGAAGTGGCTAAGGTCTTTAATCCAAGCACTTGGAGGCTGAGGCAGGTGAATCTCTTTGAGTTCGAGGTTAACCAGAGTTACAAAATGAGAGGAAAGGAAGAAGGAAAGAAAGAAAGAAAGAAAGAAAGAAAGAAAGAAAGGAAGGAAGGAAGGAAGGAAGGAAGGAAGGAAGGAAGAAAGAAGAAAAGAAAAGAAAAAAAGGAAAAGAAAAAAGGATGGATGGAAGGAAGGAAGGAAGGAAGGAAGGAAGGAAGGAAGAAGAAAGAAAAGAAAGAATCCAATAGATTGTGCAACTGACATCTACTTTGAGGCAGTAGAAAAGGGATACCAACTCTAACTCTAAAAGAGTTTGAAATGAAAGCTTTCTTCTTCTTCTAATATTAATCCATTGTAGTGTACTGTTTTCCTCCCAGCCCCAAGATCCCGGAATAACAACTCAGATTCATGATATATATGCAAATACCTAGGCCACATAGCTAGGCTAATTCCCTGACTAGCTGATAATTTAAAATAACCCATTTAGACTAACCCTCATTCTGCCATGTGGCTGGTTTCCTCTGCATCTTTCCTTCTCACAACTTCCATGGCAACTGGCTCTAACCCAGAATTCTTTCTGCCTACTGGATGTCACATCTTCTATTCTACCCTTTCCTATAGACCATAGGTTTGTTTGTTTGATTGGTTGGTTGGTTTTGGTTTTTCGAGACAGGGTATCTCTGTATAGCCCAGGCTGTCCTGGTCACTCTGTAGACCTGGCTGTCCTTGAACTCAGAAATCCGCCTATCTGCCTACCTCTGCCTCCCAAGTGCTGGGATTAAAGGTGTGCGCCACCACACCTGGCCCTGTTTTTTTGGTTTTTTTGTTTGTTTGTTTGTTTGTTTTTTATTGATAGGTGATGTATCTGTGCAATACAAGATACTTTCTACAATCCATGGAGCATTTTAAATGCACCGAATGTAGATCTAAGTTTTCAACACTGATTCTCTTAATTTAATCCCTATGAATACATGCTATCAACATCCTCGTTCCACAGACAGGACAATGGAACTAATGTGCCTATGGCCACAGGGCTAGAGCCAGGGCTGGAGTCTCCGTGTTTGGTGCCTGAGTCTTAGCAACAGGACCCTCTCTTTTCTCAGATTTTGCCAGTCACCTTTCCTGTCGCTGGGACAGAATACCTGAGAGAATCAACTTAAGGAAGGAAAGGCTTCTTCTGGCTCAACAGCTTGGGAGACTTAGCTCATGAAACTTGGCTCCATCACTTCTGGGCTCATGAGTGGTGAGGTAAAGGTGGAACCTCAGTCCTGGAGGGGAACTCTGTGAAAGAACAAAGTGTCTCACCTTATGACAGTCAGAAAGCAGAGACAGTGTGTGTGTGTGTGTGTGTGTGTGTGTGTGTGTGTGTGTGTGTGTGAAAGGTCTAGAAATAGAAACACCTCCAAGACACACTCTAGTGACTTCCTTCTTCTAATGATGTTTTATCTTCTAATAGCCCATTCAACTATGGATTAAATCCACTGATAAAGTTAAAGCCCCCACTACGCAATGGCCTCTGGAAACAAAGCCATTGAGATTTTATCTTAGACTCAAAGTGTAATAGCCTCTGAATGTGGGGGATGCTCTGATATCAACTTTCAGGAAGTCTCCCTTTACCAGGAGACACATCTGACCACCTTCCTCCCCACCAGATCCTGACACACAAGTATCTCTGAACCTGTGAGACTGGACTGTTGATTCAGATTGTCTAAAGCCTTACAAAACTCCCATCCCCAAAACCCAGCTCTGGGCTTGGCACCACCGACAATGCTCAGGAAAGCAAGCAGTCTCTGACTCAGGGACTTCTGGTTTCAGATACCTAGATGGATAGGGTGAAGTCACTTGTAAGACTTTATGAATCCTATGTTCATAGGGTCAGGAATGAAGACTAATTTATCATCTCTCCCACTGAGCTCAACATAAAGCCGGGTTACTCCAGATGGGTTTGATGCACAGGAAAAGGGAACTCAAATCCCAGTGTCCTAAGACCTTTGAGACTCTCACATCATCTCAGAGAGCTTTCTAGAGTGCTGCCTCACATGCATCTAGGAACAAGTTTACAAGGTTATTTCACTCTGCTTTATCTCCCAGCCACTGCTTCATCCATCAATCCTCGGGCTCTGCTCCCAGGTACAGCTGCCCTATAATTGCTATTGACTTTACATCAATGGCCTCCGGGGAAGGGACACTGCTCACTGCTCTGCTACTTGGTCCCAAGTAGGTTTCTTCCCTCAGCCACTTCAGTGTCACTGTGGCCCAGTTGAAACTGGCAAGGAAGCTTTTCTCTAAGCTGGGTTGATAGAAGAAAATTATGAAAATGAGGAACTACTGAAACTGCCATTCCACATCAGGTTGGGTTCAATCTTCGGATCAGATTCTTTTCATTGCTTCCATCCTGCCTTCGTTTGACAAAGGACAGTTCCCCTCCCTGGACTGCCTCAGTATACACTCATGCTGGATATATCCCAGGCCTCTCTTGGCCTTGGGGTGTTAGCTGAAGAGATGACCTACATATCTTCTTTACATCCTTAGAGGCAACATTAAATTAAATTTTTGTCAGAGCTATGGACAATGAGAGCATCCATTTGCTTCAAGGGCGAGCTTTTCTCCCTCCCTTACCACTCAGGTATGTCTGGCTCAGATAAGACAATCACAGAACAGCCTGGCATTAATCAGTCTCTTCAGCTGGGTCCTATTATCTTACCAATGTGTACCTTGATAATGAATGAATGAATGAATGAATGAATGACTTGGCCAAAATCAAGGTGCCCGTCCTGATCCCAGTCCACAGCGATCTTCTTAAGGATTCAGACGGCTTCCCCTTCACAGCAGAGCTTGTACATTCTTAACACAATTCCTAACCCTATCAACCCTATCCTCTCTTCCTCTGGCCATTGTGCACTCTGAGATCATTAATCACTCTGCTGCCAGGCAGGACCTTTCTGTCCCAGGATGCTCCCCTCTGCCCCACCCTGTCCATCTCTCACCTTTCCAGCCTCTGACCACTGAGCTAAACAAGCTCACACCTGTTGGGACGAGGGGTTCAGAACTAATCCCCCAATATTTAATCTCTAGACTTCTAAGGAACTTTCTAGACCCTGACAAATCTGGGTTTTGTATTTCCTTCTGGAATTTACCAAGAAGCAAGAGGAGGAGGTAGGGAAAACCCTAGGAAGAAGCAGGAACACTTAGCGTGGCCAGCCAAGCTTTGGGATCACTGATTCCACGGTGTCCTATGCATCAGGAAAGCTCCATTGCCTGTACCCAGACTCCCATAAAGGAAGAGTCAAACCTAAACACGACTGACTTTAGAGAAGAGGCCCAAACTGGTGTTTTCCTTTAAAGCCTGCTACCTAATTTCTGCAGTGCCTTGGCCATAGAGGCATGAATGAATTGAGTGACTGGTGTCTCAGTAGGAAGCAACATTGTAAAACAGGCCACTCCTGTTGGCTCTGAGCTTCTTGCAGAATTAGCTCTTTGTGCTAAAAGAGTCACACTCATGGGCCTCCCTTCCACTCCCTGGAAACCTCCTTTAATGGTGACCTGCTGGGAAACATGCCCCACTCTTTGTCATCTAAGACCTTAGCAGCTCAAATGGTAGGAATTGGAGGCCTGGTTAGAAAGGAGGGTGTCCTAGGCAGGCGGGTAGTGGAGATATTTTTAGGTTGGCAGAGCCTCAGAAAAACCCATCAGCTCACAGAAGCCCTACCACTCTACCTGTGTGTCAGTTTAAATTTGGATTGAATTTTGGTGGCACAAAAGATACTGTGTCTCCTGCCAGTGGGAGGCCCCATTCTCCTCTGGTGCCATCCCTAGCTCTTCTGCCCTTCTGGCATCCAACTGGCTCAACTCAGCCCAACAGAAAATTGGCTACTGAACCAGTCTCTCCAGCCTGGCCATCTGTCCCAGAGGAGGGATGTGGTGTTGCTCGTCCCAGGACCTCCCTGGGTTGCAGCTACTTCAGGAAGAATTCAAAGCTTAGCCTCACCTTGGTGCCAGTACTCAGTAAAGATCTGAGTTCTCTAATAGTAACTTCTGGGAAACTAGGTCAATTCCTCCACCACTCTATGGAGTCTGTAGAGTATGGGATCCAATACCATGTGAAGATGTAAAGGAACATGGGAGAGGGCAAGACAGTTAAAAAGATGTGGCTTCTGGCCCTGGAGTAGCTTCTCAGCAATGAAAGGATTTTAGACATCACTTCTTTCTGGGACTTAGTTTCCTCTGTAGAATGAGAAATTTGGGTAGGATGTGTCTAAATTTCTTTTCACTGTTTCCTTTTATGGATGTAATCTGATCAACAGGAGGATATGGCTCACTCAGACGAATCTCTACAATGGTGCAGTGGAATTGGAAATCAAATACATGTATATACTTTATTCTAGGCAGAAGCATTTTTTTTTTTTATTTTTGGGAAAAGTAGGAAGGGTACTAAGTAGCGCTTCATTCCACTTTGTTGGCTCGTATAGAAGAAGCCCAGTAGGGGTCATTCATCCCTGATACTGGTGCAAGGTTCAGATTGGGTTGAGTAGACAGGCCTTTCACTATCGTCTTGTCTGCTCTGAGATGTTTTCTCATGCCAAGGGCTCCGTTCCTCTTCTGTCTGTATCAGTCCGATCACGGTCTCTTTGCTTTGTTTAGAAAAACAAAGGTATGTGGCAGTGTGGTTATGTGAATGAGAGTGACCCCCATAGACTCATATATCTGACCATTTGGTCCCAAGTTGGTGGAATTGCCTCCAGAGTGCTGGGACTAAAGGTGTGCACCGCCACCACCAGCACCACCAAGCTTGCTTTGTTTGTTTATTTATTACCAGGAATAAGACTCCGCCCCAGTGGGGGTGTCTGAGAATGCAAGAGACAGTTCTACTCTCACAGTTCAGTAGAGCTGGGTGATACGGTATCTAGCTTGAAGAGGTCAGGGTTGTGGCTGAATACCCCACAGTTTAAAACCCATCTCCAGAACTGGACTCCAAAGAACGACCTTGTCAAAAGTGTCAGTGGTGCAAAGTTGGAGAAGTCCTGGCTTAGACAGTCACCTGGGGGAAATAGCTAATATGGAGCCAGTCAGCCTCAAGATCTTTCAGTCTAGGAGAAAACTGGTCTATGTACTAGCATTTCTATCAAAATCCCATGATATTTTGTGATATTAGAATACACCAATGTAGTTGCCTTGGTCACATATCCACCCCTGAACTAACTAGGAACAGAAAAGGAGGAGAGAGGGAAGAAGGCAGATAAGAAGGGTAGCAGTGGGAAGATGGGATGCAAAGTTCTTCATTTGTTCCCAATAATAACAAATAATACAAGTATTATTTGTTCCCAGTCTAGATGACCTCTTTGCCTTGGACGTTGATCTCTATGACCCAGAGTCCCCAGAGTCCGCAGAGTCCCCGTGTCCTGTAGCTTCAGCTGAGTTTGGCCAATAGAGATAAGATAAGAGGGAGAAGAGAGATTGGGCTATGTATTCCTCTTTTTTTTTTTTCCTGCCTGATTTGTCGGAGTTCTGGCAGTAGCTACATGCCACTATGACTTACACTTCTATGGGACAGTCCTCCTAGGCCATCACTTTCTTCTTTTGTTCACTGGGTCTAAAGATAGCCAAATGGTACCTTTTTGAATAACTCAAAATTTCCCATCAGTTCCCCTTTTCCTACCTACCTATGTGTAATTAGTACTCCATTAGAAAGTATCTTACTGTATATGCCACCTGGTTTCTCTAAGTTTATTGAATGATATAAGAGGCAGTTGATAAGTAAAGAACCATTCATACTAGATTGTCACAATAAGGTAAAACGTGATTAGATTATATCAAATTTTTCATGAGTCTAAAGAATAGTCATTCATGGGCCCATGCCTTGCCTGGGCAGCACAGTGGAGCTGGCCCTGGAGGTGTGGTGTGGGGTGAGTCAGTCCCAAGGGCATGACAGCAGGAGGGCTGATCCTTCCTCTTGATGACAGTGGCACTGGGTGGCCTAGCCAGAGAAATGCTGGAGAACAAGCCCTGGTGGTGCAGATAAGGGATAGCCAGCAGGCTGACCAATTCAGCTATGCCCCCAGGCCCAGAAGCGGGGCTTTGAGTTGGCCCGCCCCCAAATCTATATCATCTGCAAAGGGTTGGGACACATGAAAGAGCCAAGCCTGCTGGTCCTAAGCTGCAGGATCTCCAGGGCACAGGGCAATAGCAGGATAACTGGAAGTCTCAATGAGCATCCAATATTTATGGTGTCACAGAAGCCAGATCAGTGACTCATTGCAATGAACACTTACAAGTGAAGATGTGCGGACAGAGGGATCTACTGTGGGACGCACTGTGATGTACTATGGCTTCCACCATGAGATGTTTCCTATTATTTGAGTTTGTTGCTGGTGTGTGTGTGTGTGTATGTATGTATGTTAATTTGAGGGAACATTGTAAGGGAAAAGGGCAGATATGAGGGGATGAGAGATGAGTGGGATAGGGGTACATGATATGAAACTCATAATCAATAATAATTATTATTATTAATAAAAAGAAAGGAATAGCTACTCATACCTGACTTTTAGGACCTGGCCCTTTGTGGATGCCCAGTAGTTAAAATGATGGATTTAAGGGTGGATCTTTTGCCTTTCCTTTTAAGCCCTAATAGTCACATCTTCCTATCCTTTTCCTTTTTTTGGGGGGGGGGGGGTTGTTTGTTTTGGTTTGGTTTGGTTTGGTTTTTGGTTTTGTTTTTCGAGACAGGGTTTCTCTGTGTAGCCTGGCTGTCCTGGAACTCATTCTGTAGATCAGGCTGGCCTCAAACTCAGAAATCCGCCTGCCTCTGCCTCCCAAGTGCTGGGATTAAAGGTGTGCGCCACCACTGCCCGGCATTTTCCTATCTTCTAAGTAAGCAAGGAGTGTGTAAATATTCTGTATTTGATAACAGCGCTTACTTCTTCTTGTGTGCTTGCAGTGTGCAAGGTACCACACCAAGCACTCTGGGTACTTAGTTTATTTCATTTCAACTATCGTGGAGACACTACTGATTTTCCCATTTTATAGACAGGAACTAAGCAGTTTGCCCAAGATCAAAAAGCTTGTAATCATGGCAATCACAAGCAGTGACCACCAACGTTCTTAATTCTCATTACATTTTCCATGAAATTAGTGTCTTGAGACTGGCTTGGTCAACATATTATGACTTTCAACAGATAAGGTAATTCTGGGATGACAAATTTAAAAACTGGCATACGATGTTTAGTGCTTGATCCTTGTGCATAATAATGGTAATACGTGTTACATGGAGGTGCCATGGATTAGGAAAATGTTGGCTTGCTGAGCCACTACATGAGAGCTTCATCCTTATAGTTGCTTGAACTTTCACTGATGTGATGTAAAACCAAGTGAATTTTATTGTGATTAAAAAGTGAAAAATGGGGACTGGAGAGATAGCTCAGAGGTTAAGAGCACTGGATGCTCTTCCAGAGGTCCTGAGTTCAAATCTCAGCAACCACACGGTGTCTCACAACCATCTGTAGTAGGATACAATGCCCTTTTCTGGTGTGTGTCTGAAGACAGCATCAGTGTACTCATATACACAAAATATATAAATAAATCTTTTCTTAAAGGTGAGAAATGTAGTGCTATTTGTTGCTACAGCAAAACATGACTTATCCCGACTAAAACAGTGACCAAGATAACAATCAAGTCTTTCTGAATTATGAGCCTGTGTCTCTAGCCACTGGGCTAATTGCTTTCCTTGTTTCTTCATCAAAGAAACTTCTTGGAAGCTATAACTTTGGAAAGATGAGAGGAGGGTAGAAAAGCAAGGGGTATTCATGAGAGCCATTATTACACGAAGAAAGGAGTTAAGAAAAGATTAATAAGCAATCATACCTATTGTTGCTACAATAAAGACATAAGAAGAATAAGAAAAGTTTATAAAGTAATCTTTAGAAAAATATTTATAGACAGGACCTCAAAGATTTCTGATCTTGGCCAGGGAATTAACTGTGGCCACTATTTGCTGAAAATAGTTTTGCGGCCTTCTCCAGGGAAGTGAGAGTGGGAATGGCTTCTGTTATGGAAGGTAAGCACCAGTCCTCCTGAAAACAGGACAGAGCTCCATTTGGGTCATTGTCTCCCTGTGTGGTTTCCCTCCTTTCTAGCTCAACAAGGACAGCCTGTTGGTTTAAGGTTGTTTGTTAATGCTAGCTGCCTTCTTCCTTCAGTCCTCTATCACTACTGTCATATCCCAAGGATGGACAAACCAAATCCTTGTAACTAAGTTTGGAAACAACCTACCTACATACTGAGGTCGGTATTCATATGATCTCAAGGCATTTTGTATAATAATCACACATCGTTACTATGAAACCCAAGTTTAAGCAGATTACACAGAAGACAAGAGTAGCTGGAGTGGTTTACTTTTCTGAAGTGAAAAAGATGATACTTTCAATTTTAAAGACAATGAAGATGGTCCCATTACTGACATATGCACGTATCTATTAATTAGATCAGAATGCCTGATCCCACATGTGCAGGCATTTGTGGGTTATATGCTGGGTTATATGCTATGAGAGGGGTTGCTAGCTAGCATGTTTATGCATTTATTGTCAGCCATAGTTTCTTGTTTATTAGAACAGAGGCTTCCCTGCTTATTACAGCCATTATGTCTGTCTGGAAGAGGTAATGTTCCTGAATTTCACAAATATGAAAATTCCACAAGCCGAGGCAGCCTCAGAACCAAATCTTAATGAAAATGCAGAGAAGTTCATTTTGGAGGACACATGGTTTGTTTTGTTTTGTTTTGTTTTGTTTTTTTCTTTTTTTTTTAACTAATATGGATTTTTCCTGATCAGGAGGACCACAGACTTTCCAAGAAAGGAGTCTGCTGCAGACTGCATTTAGCACTAGCCCATGCTTTTCTTTATGCATTGTGCAAAGTAAGTATGTGATATGTGTGTCCTTGTTTCTTTTTCTTACAACCTCTGTCATAGGGATGAATAGTCCCATTTTCTTTTCATAGAGAAAGTAAGACTCTGAGAGGCCAAGAGCATGCCTGAGTATGCCTTGTACACACACACTCACACCCACACATGCACACACCCACACACGCACACACCCACACACGCACACACCCACACACCCACACACCCACACACGCACACACCCACACATGCACACACCCACACACGCACACACCCACACACGCACACACCCACACACGCACACACCCACACACGCACACACCCACTCACACACCCACACACGCACACACCCACACACGCACACACCCACACACGCACACACCCACACACGCACACACCCACACACGCACACACCCACACACGCACACACCCACACACGCACACACCCACACACGCACACACCCACTCACACACTCACACACGCACACACTCACACACGCACACACCCACACACGCACACACCCACACACGCACACACCCACACATGCACACATGCACATATACTTCCTACTCACCCACATACCCCATGGAAGTCTACTGGAGAAGAATATTGGCTAGGCAACTTTTTTAATGTACGTAAGTATAATAGGTTATGTGAAGCGAGATGATTTCTAAAATGGCTGGGAAGTAGCATCTCTACAATACAAAAGGGGAGGCAGGGTGGCATACTCAGATGAGACAGGTGGCAAGGAAAAGAGGCTATGCTGTTTGCTGAGAAATTTTGAAGAAACAATGCCTTGCTGAGGAGTTGAAATTCTAAAATTCCTGGTCTGGACGTTGAGGATGCAGCTGGCTAAGTTAGGACATTACAGATCATTAGTTAGGGCTCTGATTACCTGTGATCATTTTTGCTTTTGCAGATTTCTGGGAAACGAAAGTTGTGACCTATAAATGATGCTGAGCATTGAGTGGTCTCCGGCTGTGTCAGTGCCAGGGGTCAGGGTAGCCGTAGCCATAATGGAAAAAGCTAGCTGTTAGTGAGTGTCATGTGCCAGACACCATGCAAAGGCTCTGCATTCATTTTCTCATTTAATCTTTATCAAGCTCTGTGGGGTTGGCTCATTTTGTTTGCAAATGAGGAAACAACAGACAGACATTAAATAAAGTGACTAAAATGACAAAATTCACAATTACCAAAGTCAAGGCTCAACATCCCCCTTCACTTGAACCAACAGAGTTCTGAGACGGGTCTCACATACTAGGCTTACCCTACAACTCTGGACTTGTTTATAAGCCTGAATCCTGGATCTAAACAGCAACGTTGTTACCCTGAGGTATTTACTGATATGCAGTGCATGAATCTTAAGTGGATAACTTAATGGATTTCTAACCAACATCCATGTAATAGCTTTTGATTTCAGTAATTAGCTAAGCCAAACAGGTAAAATGCCAAAGACACAGTTACTGCTACAATTAAAACAAAAACAAAAACAAAAAAAAAAAAACCAACAACAACAACAACAAAAAAAAAACACCCTTTAAGCAATGTAATTTAGATCATAGTCACATAGCATGCATTGGTATAGCACAAACTCCTGTTAAAACTGATAGAACCCAAGTCTTCATGACCTTAGATGGTTTATAAGTTAGATGATCAAAATCTGTCAAGTGCCTAAATTAGCATGTGATAGACCACTACTAGTGTTTTTTAATGTTAACTATTTCCAATCTCTTGCACAGGTGGGTACTTTCTACATAGGGAAAAGAGACATACATTGTGAGTCCCCCCAAGAGGGGAAGGTATATAAATTCAAGGTTTTATTATTGTTCTGTATCTTTAAAAAATCAATACTTCTATCTGTCTGGCTATCGATCTACATGTGCACATTGGATAGCCATTTTAAAAAGCTCTTTTTAAAGCAACACTGCATTAAGTGGTCCCTCTGTTAAAATGGGTTATATGTACATGGCTAAAGTTTAAAGCATGTGGGTGCGTATCGCTGTTCACCTGTGAGCTGGGAGGCCTGACGTAAAATCAGATTATATTCTGATTGAAGGCTATGAATGCTGAAGTATATATACCTCTCAGACACCTGTAATCCCATGCATAGTCGTAACATGTGACTCAAACAAGTTTGTAGGATGCTAGTGGGCTATGGTCTGGTTTTCCCCATGCAGAGCAAAAGTCCCTGTGTTCTGAGACAGTGTGTGGAGTGGACCAGTCAGGAAAAGAGCCTTGGGAAACACCAACTAACTTTCTCCTACCAGTCTGACTGAGCAGGCGGCCATTCCCTCAGTACAGTTGGGAAGCAGGTTCCTTTTGGCATGTCCACTGAAGGCTCCCTGAATATTTCATGATACCATTTGCCTTCCCAGAAGGAGCTCAGAAGGGCTGAAACCATTTGTGGGCACAGGAGGTGAGCTACAGGACTAGTGCTGAGATGAAGCAGGTTGGCCTGTGTCATCTCCCCAGAACCATCACCAAACTAGAAACCCCGAAAGACAGTTCAAAGCCGTGGAGAGAGCAAGGAGAAGAGGCCATCTAGGTGGTTCCAGGCACCAGGGAGGAGCCTTAGAGAGGAAGGTAAAAACAATGCTAAGCTGATCATCAGATGACCATGCCATGTGGTGAGTCAGAAACTAGAGACTTATTTTCCATTCACAGGGAAGAACTTGGCTCAGATGCAGGTCCACACGAGGACCGTGGAATGATGAAGCCAGAAAGGGCCACATTTCTTTTCTGTTCCCAAATAACTATTTTGCAGATTGAGAAATGGAAGGCCTGGTTTAGCCAATCACTAGGGTCATTCTGATACATAGTATCCATGTTTCCATTCTGCCCACTTCTAGCTCATAGCTTGGTCAGCAACCCGAGTGATCTCTTAGATGGGTACCACATCCTCTCACCATCCATTGGTTTTAATCCTCGATGGCTTCCATGCTCCTATGGAATTAAACTCACTCCCCATTACCAAATGACATTACACAGGGCTCTTGCACTGTGCTTGCAATTCATCCTTTCTCCCTTCCAAATCACCTGGCCTCCAACCAGCCAACTTGCTATTGCTCATGATGTGCCAACATGGCTGTCTTTGCTTGCTGCCTGCTCTCGGCCTCAGATTCTCTTTACTGGTCTCTTCTCCATGCTTGCATTTACACTTGGAGATGGTTTCGATTTTCCCCATCAACACACATACCACTGAGTCACATACCACTGAGTCATCCCCTATCACATGTCTCTGTTTATGTTCTTTATAGCACTTACTACTAGAGGAAATTAGCTTATTCTACTCATTTTGCTCACTTGTCTCTTTTTCTCACTAAGCTATAAACTATATGAGGTCATAGATGTCTTCCTCTCTATTATATTGCTGTCTCTGGGAATAGTGTAGACTTAATCTTGTAAACAAGCAAATCTCTATTGAACACTTTTTTTTTTATTATTTCACTACGTTGCTTCTTGCTGATAATGATTTGAAAATTACTTTGTACTTGTGTCTGGAGATAATGTGAAGTCACACAGGAGACAAGCTAGCTCTCATCACAGAGGCTGAGAGTTGAAAGGTGAGAGCTTAGCTCTGTGCTTGCTGCTGAGAGTCAGGGTTTGGAAAGATTAGAGACAGACCACCTGTCTGAGCATTGTCCAAGGTCAAGGTCTAAAACCTGGGCACGTCGACTAATACCAAATGTCTTTATCTATAAGTTATCACTTGTTACATAATAAATTATTCCCAAACTCGATATTTTACTCTCATTTAGGGACACTTTTCTGTTCACTGGAAATTCATTCAGAAAGATGGGATAGGATGAAATGAATGAAGAGCAGGAAAAGGACCAGAAATTAAATTCCATTTCAAATTAGTCTTTGTCTGTGGTTTGGCGGCAAAACCTGAAGGAGGAGGTTAAGAATATTGGTTGATAAATAAGCAAAATATCCTATTAAAAAAAGGTTAAAAAAAAGAATATTGGTTGAGATGAGGCCTCAGTGTAGCTGGGGATTCTTATGATGCATGCACAAAAGAGAACTATGCTTACAGTGATGATGAGTGTGGTGATGAAGGGCACAAACCATTAAACAAATATTTATTGAGGACCAACTATGCACCACCAACTATGCGCATAGCATCAAAAAATAAGAACAACCACAAACTCTGCCCTTGAAATCTCAAGTCCAAAAGGGGACATGGAGAAAACAGCACTGCTACCCCCTGCTCGTGGGATCTTAGCCATCTGGGACTTGTTCTCTATTGTCAGAGTCAGTGGGAGCTTCTCCTTAACATTCTCTCTCCTTCCAAGGTGCTGTTTAAAAATGGAGTCTGATGGAGAGAGATGGAGTGGGGTGGGGGGATGACCTCTGCATGTGTTGGAGGTGAGCAGTGACAGTTTAGACAGCTTGATCAGCTCTGTTTGTCTAAAGGTTTCTACAGCTTAGAGAGGCTTAGCTCAAATGCCTCCTTTGACCCACACTCCTCATGAATGTTTGTAAAGATGTGGGGCAATTCTGACATCATATCAAAGCACAGTAGGGAAATGATCCATTTCCAAGTTCACTTACAGGGTGGCTGGCAGGATTCAGTCCACGGTCAACTTGGCTGTTCACCGGTTGTTGGCTAGAAGATGCTTTCTGTTTCTTACCGTAATGCCCTGCCATAGCTGTAACCAACAGCTGAGTTACACGAAGTGAGATGAGACAGAGTAAGTGTAACAATAGTAAGTCAGTCTGGGGCTGGAGAGATGGTTCAATGGTTAAGAGGGCTGACTGCTCTTCCAGAGGTCCTGAGTTCAATTCCCAGCAACCACATGGTAGCTCACAACCATCTTTAATGGGATCTGATGCCCTCTTCTGGTGTGTCTGAAGACAGCTACAGTGTACTCAAATAAATAAAAATAAATCTAAGAGAGAAAGAAAGAGAGGAAGAAAGAAAGAAAGAGAGAGAAAGGAAGAAAGAAAGAAAGAAAGAAAGAAAGAAAGAAAGAAAGAAAGAAAGAGAGAGAGGAAGAAAGGAAGAAAGAGAGAGAGAAAGGAAGAAAGGAAAAAGAAAGAGAGAGAGAGAGAAAGAGAAAGAGAGAGAGAGAGGAAGGAAGGAAGGAAGGAAGGAAGGAAGGAAGGAAGGAAGGAAGGAAGGAAGGAAGGAAGGAAGGCAAGCTGAGCAAGTCAGAGGAAGCAAGCCAGTTATGTAACATCCCTCCATGGCCTCTGCATCAACTCCTGCTTCCTGAAATCAGTCTGTGTGCTCTGATCTCTGAAGTGATAACCCTCCCTTTTTACGTGTAGTAAAAACTTTAAAGGGCCCACACGGGACTCCCCACGGGATCCTAAGGCCTCTGGTGAGTGGAACACAGCGCCTGCCCCAATCCAATCATGCGGAACCTGAGACTGCTGTACATAGGGAAGCAGGCTACCAGGGCCTGATCTGGGGCACAAGTCCCTTCCGCTCGACTCGAGCCCCGGGCTACCTTGCCAGCAGAGTCTTGCCCAACACCCGCAAGGGCCCACACGGGACTCCCCACGGGATCCTAAGGCCTCTGGTGAGTGGAACATAGCGCCTGCCCCAATCCAATCGCGCGAAACCTGAGACTGCTGTACATAGGGAAGCAGGCTACCCGGGCTTGATCTGGGGCACAAACCCCTTCCGCTCCACTCGAGTCCCGGGCTACCTTGCCAGCAGAGTCTCCTGACACCCGCAAGGGCCCACACAGGATTCCACAGGAGATCCTAAGTCCTCTAGTGAGTGGAACACAACTTCTGCCAGGAGTCTGGTTCGAACACCAGATATCTGGGTACCTGCCCTGCAAGAAGAGAGCTTGCCTGCAGAGAATACTCTGCCCACTGAAACTAAGGAGAGTGCTACCCTCCAGGTCTGCTTATAGAGGCTAACAGAGTCACCTGAAGAACAAGCTCTTAACAGTGACAACTAAAACAGCTAGCTTCAGAGATTACCAGATGGCGAAAGGCAAACCTAAGAATCCTACTAACAGAAATCAAGACCACTCACCATCATCAGAACGCAGCACTCCCACCCCACCTAGTCCTGGGCACCCCAACACAACCGAAAATCTAGACCCAGATTTAAAAACATTTCTCATGATGATGATAGAGGACATCAAGAAGGACTTTCATAAGTCACTTAAAGAATTACAGGAGAGCACTGCTAAAGAGTTACAGGCCCTTAAAGAAAAGCAGGAAAACACAGCCAAACAGGTAGAAATCATTAAAGAAAAACAGGAAAACACATCCAAACAATGTGATGGAAATGAACAAAACCATACTAGAACTAAAAGGGGAAGTAGACACAATAAAGAAAACCCAAAGCGAGGCAACGCTGGAGATAGAAACCCTAGGAAAGAGATCTGGAACCATAGATGCGAGCATCAGCAACAGAATACAAGAAATGGAAGAGAGAATCTCAAGTGCAGAAGATTCCATAGAGAGCATCGACACAACAGTCAAAGAAAATACAAAATGCAAAAGGATCCTAACTCAAAACATCCAAGTAATCCAGGACACAATGAGAAGACCAAACCTACGGATAATAGGAATTGATGAGAATGAAGATTTTCAACTTAAAGGGCCAGCTAATATCTTCAACAAAATAATAGAAGAAAACTTCCCAAACATAAAAAAAGAGATGCCCATGATCATACAAGAAGCCTACAGAACTCCAAATAGACTGGACCAGAAAAGAAATTCCTCCCGACACATAATAATCAGAACAACAAATGCACTAAATAAAGATAGAATATTAAAAGCAGTAAGGGAGAAAGGTCAAGTAACATATAAAGGAAGGCCTATCAGAATTACACCAGACTTTTCACCAGAGACTATGAAAGCCAGAAGAGCCTGGACAGATGTTATACAGACACTAAGAGAACACAAATGCCAGCCCAGGCTACTATACCCGGCCAAACTCTCAATTACCATAGATGGAGAAACCAAAGTATTCCACGACAAAAACAAATTCACACAATATCTTTCCACGAATCCAGCCCTTCAAAGGATAATAACAGAAAAGAAGCAATACAAGGACGGAAATCACGCCCTAGAACAACCAAGAAAGTAATCATTCAACAAACCAAAAAGAAGACAGCCACAAGAACAGAATGCCAACTCTAACAACAAAAATAAAAGGAAGCAACAATTACTTTTCCTTAATATCTCTTAATATCAATGGACTCAATTCCCCAATAAAAAGACATAGACTAACAGACTGGCTACACAAACAGGACCCAACATTCTGCTGCTTACAGGAAACCCATCTCAGGGAAAAAGACAGACACTACCTCAGAGTGAAAGGCTGGAAAACAATTTTCCAAGCAAATGGACTGAAGAAACAAGCTGGAGTAGCCATTTTAATATCTGATAAAATCGACTTCCAACCCAAAGTTATCAAAAAAGACAAGGAGGGACACTTCATACTCATCAAAGGTAAAATCCTCCAAGAGGAACTCTCAATTCTGAATATCTACACACCAAATGCAAGGGCAGCCACATTCATTAGAGACACTTTAGTAAAGCTCAAAGCATACATTGCACCTCACACAATAATAGTGGGAGACTTCAACACACCACTTTCTTCAAAGGACAGATCGTGGAAACAGAAACTAAACAGGGACACAGTGAAACTAACAGAAGTTATGAAACAAATGGACCTGACAGATATCTACAGAACATTTTATCCTAAAACAAAAGGATATACCTTCTTCTCAGCACCTCACGGGACCTTCTCCAAAATTGACCATATAATTGGTCACAAAACAGGCCTCAATAGATACAAAAATATTGAAATTGTCCCATGTATCCTATCAGACCACCATGGCCTAAGACTGATCTTCAATAACAACATAAATAATGGAAAGCCAACATTCACGTGGAAACTGAATAACACTCTTCTCAATGATACCTTGGTCAAGGAAGGAATAAAGAAAGAAATTAAAGACTTTTTAGAGTTTAATGAAAATGAAGCCACAACGTACCCAAACCTATGGGACACAATGAAAGCATTTCTAAGAGGGAAACTCATAGCTCTGAGTGCCTCCAAGAAGAAACGGGAGACAGCACATACTAGCAGCTTGACAACACATCTAAAAGCCCTAGAAAAAAAGGAAGCAAATTCACCCAAGAGGAGTAGACGGCAGGAAATAATCAAACTCAGGGGTGAAATCAACCAAGTGGAAACAAGAAGAACTATTCAAAGAATTAACCAAACGAGGAGTTGGTTCTTTGAGAAAATCAACAAGATAGATAAACCCTTAGCTAGACTCACTAAAGGGCACAGGGACAAAATCCTAATTAACAAAATCAGAAATGAAAAGGGAGACATAACAACAGATCCTGAAGAAATCCAAAACACCATCAGATCCTTCTACAAAAGGCTATACTCAACAAAACTGGAAAACCTGGACGAAATGGACAAATTTCTGGACAGATACCAGGTACCAAAGTTGAATCAGGATCAAGTTGACCATCTAAACAGTCCCATATCACCTAAAGAAATAGAAGCAGTTATTAATAGTCTCCCAACCAAAAAAAGCCCAGGACCAGATGGGTTTAGTGCAGAGTTCTATCAGACCTTCAAAGAAGATCTAATTCCAGTTCTGCACAAACTATTTCACAAAATAGAAGTAGAAGGTACTCTACCCAACTCATTTTATGAAGCCACTATTACTCTAATACCTAAACCACAGAAAGACCCAACAAAGATAGAGAACTTCAGACCAATTTCTCTTATGAATATCGATGCAAAAATCCTCAATAAAATTCTTGCTAACCGAATCCAAGAACACATTAAAGCAATCATCCATCCTGACCAAGTAGGTTTTATTCCAGGGATGCAGGGGTGGTTTAATATACGAAAATCCATCAATGTAATCCATTATATAAACAAACTCAAAGACAAAAACCACATGATCATCTCGTTAGATGCAGAAAAAGCATTTGACAAGATCCAACACCCATTCATGATAAAAGTGTTGGAAAGATCAGGAATTCAAGGCCCATACCTAAACATGATAAAAACAATCTACAGCAAACCAGTAGCCAACATCAAAGTAAATGGAGAGAAGCTGGAAGCAATCCCACTAAAATCAGGGACTAGACAAGGCTGCCCACTTTCTCCCTACCTTTTCAACATAGTACTTGAAGTATTAGCCAGAGCAATTCGACAACAAAAGGAGATCAAGGGGATACAAATTGGAAAAGAGGAAGTCAAAATATCACTTTTTGCAGATGATATGATAGTATATATAAGTGACCCTAAAAATTCTACCAGAGAACTCCTAAACCTGATAAACAGCTTCGGTGAAGTAGCTGGATATAAAATAAACTCAAACAAGTCAATGGCCTTTCTCTATACAAAGAATAAACAGGCTGAGAAAGAAATTAGGGAAACAACACCCTTCTCAATAGTCACAAATAATATAAAATATCTTGGCGTGACTCTAACTAAGGAAGTGAAAGATCTGTATGATAAAAACTTCAAATCTCTGAAGAAAGAAATTAAGGAAGATCTCAGAAGATGGAAAGATCTCCCATGCTCATGGATTGGCAGGATCAACATTGTAAAAATGGCTATCTTGCCAAAAGCAATCTACAGATTCAATGCAATCCCCATCAAAATTCCAACTCAATTCTTCAACGAATTGGAAGGAGCAATTTGCAAATTTGTCTGGAATAACAAAAAACCTAGGATAGCAAAAAGTCTTCTCAAGGATAAAAGAACTTCTGGCGGAATCACCATGCCAGACCTAAAGCTTTACTACAGAGCAATTGTGATAAAAACTGCATGGTACTGGTATAGAGACAGACAAGTAGACCAATGGAATAGAATTGAAGACCCAGAAATGAACCCACACACCTATGGTCACTTGATCTTCGACAAGGGAGCTAAAACCATCCAGTGGAAGAAAGACAGCATTTTCAACAATTGGTGCTGGCACAACTGGTTGTTATGGTGTAGAAGAATGCGAATCGATCCATACTTATCTCCTTGTACTAAGGTCAAATCTAAGTGGATCAAGGAACTTCACATAAAACCAGAGACACTGAAACTTATAGAGGAGAAAGTGGGGAAAAGCCTTGAAGATATGGGCACAGGGGAAAAATTCCTGAACAGAACAGCAATGGCTTGTGCTGTAAGATCGAGAATTGACAAATGGGACCTAATGAAACTCCAAAGTTTCTGCAAGGCAAAAGACACCGTCAATAAGACAAAAAGACCACCAACAGATTGGGAAAGGATCTTTACCTATCCTAAATCAGATAGGGGACTAATATCCAACATATATAAAGAACTCAAGAAGGTGGACTTCAGAAAATCAAATAACCCCATTAAAAAATGGGGCTCAGAACTGAACAAAGAATTCTCACCTGAGGAATACCGAATGGCAGAGAAACACCTGAAAAAATGTTCAACATCCTTAATCATCAGGGAAATGCAAATCAAAACAACCCTGAGATTCCACCTCACACCAGTCAGAATGGCTAAGATCAAAAATTCAGGTGACAGCAGATGCTGGCGTGGATGTGGAGAAAGAGGAACACTCCTCCATTGTTGGTGGGAGTGCAGGCTTGTACAACCACTCTGGAAATCAGTCTGGCGGTTCCTCAGAAAATTGGACATAGTACTACCGGAGGATCCAGCAATACCTCTCCTGGGCATATATCCAGAAGATGCCCCAACTGGTAAGAAGGACACATGCTCCACTATGTTCATAGCAGCCTTATTTATAATAGCCAGAAGCTGGAAAGAACCTAGATGCCCCTCAACAGAGGAATGGATACAGAAAATGTGGTACATCTACACAATGGAGTACTACTCAGCTATTAAAAAGAATGAATTTATGAAATTCCTAGCCAAATGGATGGACCTGGAGGGCATCATCCCGAGTGAGGTAACACATTCACAAAGAAACTCACACAATATGTACTCACTGATAAGTGGATATTAGCCCCAAACCTAGGATACCCAAGATATAAGATATAATTTGCTAAACACATGAAACTCAAGAAGAATGAAGACTGAAGTGTGGACACTATGCCCCTCCTTAGATTTGGGAACAAAACACCCATGGAAGGAGTTACAGAGACAAAGTTTGGAGCTGAGATGAAAGGATGGACCATGTAGAGACTGCCATATCCAGGGATCCACCCCATAATCAGCATCCAAACGCTGACACCATTGCATACACTAGCAAGATTTTATCGAAAGGACCCAGATGTAGCTGTCTCTTGTGAGACTATGCCGGGGCCTAGCAAACACAGAAGTGGATGCTCACAGTCAGCTAATGGATGGATCATAGGGCTCCCAATGGAGGAGCTAGAGAAAGTAGCCAAGGAGCTAAAGGGATCTGCAACCCTATAGGTGGAACAACATTATGAACTAACCAGTACCCCGGAGCTCTTGACTCTAGCTGCATATATATCAAAAGATGGCCTAGTCGGCCATCACTGGAAAGAGAGGCCCATTGGACTTGCAAACTTTATATGCCCCAGTACAGGGGAACACCAGGGCCAAAAAGGGGGAGTGGGTGGGCAGGGGAGTGGGGGTGGGTGGATATGGGGGACTTTTGGTATAGCATTGGAAATGTAAATGAGCTAAATACCTAATAAAAAATGGAAAAAAAAAACTTTAAAAAGAGCCAGTCACTAGGTCCATCCACACAAGGCAATGAATCTTAGGAGATGAGGGTCATTCTCTACCATAAGTCTGCTTGAATTCTGAACTATCTCTTGACATACAATATAGTAAAACAGACAAATATAAAAGATTCCACATGGCTCCTGGAAATTTAACTAAAAGCTAAATTATATTGCTAGACTCCAGGTTCAGTATGGCTCCTTGTAGAATTTCACCCTCGACACTCACCAACCCATGAACATAGGCTGCTTTTTTCAAGTCAGAATTTGAAGATGAAGTCTATTATTTAAGAGATAATAAGAATAAGGGGGAAAACTAAAGTCAGGTATACTGGTTCAAATATGTCATCCCAAAACTTGGAAAGCTGAGGCAGAAAGATAAAGAGTTGAGGCAGGCAGGCCAGCTTACAATAATGGGTTTAAGTTCAGCCTGGGCTATAGTGAAATCCTTCCATTAAAAAAATAGCTTTGGTAGGACACTTGCCAAAATGTATGTCCCTAGGATGATCCCCAAGAAGTTTGTTTTTAGTAATTTGGAAATACCCCTTTCATCCCTCCCCTTTCCTCCTGCTTCCTTCTTTCTTTCCTTCCTTCCTTCCTCCTTTTTTCCTGACAGGATTGTACTGTGTAGCCCTGGATGGCCTTGAACTAACAATCCTGCCTCAGCTTCCTGGGTGCTGGTATTACAAATGTATGCCACCACGCTCAGTAAGACTTTGTCTGTTTTTCTTTTATTTTTTTTTAAGATTTATATATTTCATGTGTATGAGTGTTGTGCTACGTGTTTGTATGTGCGTTTTCATGTGCATGCACGGTGCCTGTGGAGGTCAGAAGAAGGTGCTGTGTCCCTTGGCACTGGAGCTATAGATACTTGTAAGTCACCATGTGAGTGCAGGGAACTGAGGCCAGGTCCTTTGCAGGAGCAACATGCTTTAAACCACGGGTCCTTCCCTCCAGCCCAGAGAGTTTCTTAATTTATTCTTCCTCCCTGCCTTCTGTGTGCATGAGTAACATGTTGGTACATATGTGACCCAGCACATGCACGCACACCAGAGGATGACTTTGTGGACTTGGCTTTCTCTTTCCACCTTGACATGGGCCCCAGGGGTTCAACTCAGGTTGTTAGGCTTATGAAATACACACTTTACCTACTATGTCATTATCCTGGCCCCAAGAGTTCCTATTTTTAAATGAGTAGTCTAAGTACCTATGAAGAGGGTGTCTGGTTCGGTATAGAATAGATACTAATAATTTGCATATTAATAGAAATTCTGCAGCTATTCTTCAGGGTCCATGCATTTGAAGCTGGCCAATGGAGATACTGCAAAATTTGGGAAAGCAAATTGTAGGAAAGATTAGAAGACAGATGAATTATGTATAAGACTTGGCTGTGTGATCTCGAGCTCGGAGCTCTCTAATGCCTGTAAAGCCTCCTCAGTCTTTGGCACACTCTGTCTAGGCAAATAAGAGCAATAGCGGCTGGCTTGGAATCCCTTAGAGCCTCCCTGTTTAGAGAATTAAGTACAACAGCCTCTGGAATGAGTCAGGCTGTATGTCTAAGTGTCCTAATATTTCTTCCTAAACCTATTCTTTCAATCTCTCATTCCTTCACTGTTCTTGAAATTCAGATGACCCCAGCATCTTTGTATGTAATGAAATATATCTGAAAACATCCTCATTTAAGGGAATAAATCTATTAAAGGAGCTGAGAACTTTCTGGCGTGAAATGAAAAATATTGATTGCTTCCTACCTGTTAGCAATGAAATCCCATCCAGTTAATTAACCTGCTCAGGGATAAAGTTTATTTTCGCCCTTCACCTTCAGTTCCAAATCTTTAAAGCCATTAAAACAAGAACCTGGTCAATGAATAAATCTCACAGAGGGGCATTTAGAACCTTCTAGACACTGGCTCCACCCATCCTCTTGCCTGTACTTTCAGTTACTTGCCTCTAAGCACCTTCTAGGCAGCCTAACCGAGTGGAAGGGCTGACGTATTCTGTGTTCCTGAGGCCAAGAACGGCTTCCTTCTTCTGAATTCTATGTCTTTTAACTCAGCTTGAATGTCATCTCTTGAAAAAGGCTTTCCCAGAACTCTGGCACTGATCCCTAACTCCCCCAAACTCTTCCCACCTCTCCTAATTGCTGCTGAACTGTAGGCATTACCTCCCTAGTCTGAACCCTCCTACAACTTTTTATACTTTGATAGCACTTATTGTGTGCCTCACATTATCATTATTCCTGTGTTTCTGACATGAGACTCTCGAGGATTCAGCTCTAACCAATTCATTTGTGTGTTCCCGTATCTCCCAACACCATTCCTTACCTATGATTGGTGTTCAGTAAATGTTTTCTGAGTGTTTAAATGGAGACCCATTGATTTAACATTTTCTTTATGGTTGTTTTTCCTCTTGAGGCTCATGATTCAACACTAACATAGTGGGAGCCTAATTCAGTAAGATGTTCTGCAGGATTCGTATTACATTCTAAACAGAATCCACAAAATTCTGTCTTTCTATAGACAATCCAATTGTCCTTCCATTATTAGTAGCTTTCTAGTTACGGAAATCTTTCACTTGCACCAGCAGGGTGGGACAAGACAGTCTTCTTTTGGCCATCACCCATCTCTACAGTTCTGAATGCAGGCTCCAGATGTGGCCTTTCTATTTCCTGTTCCAGTTCACCGCACAACACAGCAGAAATTAGTATTTCATAGTTATAAAACCTTAAAACTCAAATTAAATGGGACATGTACTCAGTCATGTTTACATTGAAGGGGAGAAATATGCAGTTTCATTGAAAAAAGGCCGTTGATCCCTTAGGTCTTTTCCCTGATCACCTGCTGGTCTTTGAGTGCTGCACAGTATGTTCCTGCTGAAAATACAAATACTGGTCCGTGCAAGGACGTCTGAGTTATACAGAGGGACTCAAGCACGTGATGAGGTCAGTTTTATATCACCAGAGGCAGAGATGCAGGGTAGTGCAGAACACAGGTGCTTTCTAATAAAGTTTATTCTGCAGCAGTGTTCACGCAAGTATCAATAATATAAGCATTGTTTTATTGTTATTAAAACATTGGCATTGTTTTTATTGTATTTATTATATGTGTGTATGTGGGGGAGCATTGTGCGTCATGCTATACACATGGAAGTCAGAGAAAAAGTCGCAGCAGGAAGTTTTCTCCATCCACCAGGAACCCCTAGGATCAAGTTCTGGCCAGGCGTGGGGTCGAGCACTTTCACCTCTGAGCCATCTTAGTGGCCTAGCAAGCATCATTTTCTTTTTCTTTCTTTTTATTTTATCATTTTTTTCTGGAATCATTTTCCTTTTCTTTCTTTTTCTTCCTTCTCTTTCTTTCTTTCTTTCTTTCTTTCTTTCTTTCTTTCTTTCTTTCTTTTTTTCTAGCATCATTTTCAAATACTGACTTTGAGCAGGCTCTCAGCCTCCATGTCAGGTGCTGGGACATGATTCAGCCAAGCAGCCATGCTTGGTTGGCCAAGACCTAGAGATCATCCGCTCCCTCGGGCTCAGGGCGATGAATATCCATGGAGACACCAACAAAAGGGCAGCTTCCTTATGACTCACTGAGCGAGCTTTCATGCCAGTGATATTTTGGTGTGGTGATTTTACATTCTACTCTGTCTACAGCATCAGAATTTCTAAGTGCATTAGCATAATTAGCCCAGCTCTGTAGATGACTCATTGCAGTGTGTTTTCTAAGTCTGTGACCCTAACAGTAGTGGCAGGGGTGGGGCGGAGTGGGATTCTAAATTACAAATGGCCCAAGTCTGCAGTTGTAAACAGCAAGTATTGATACAGCTTGTTTTGGGCTTCCTTCTCTCTGGGTCTCTGCATTTAGGAATACTCTTCTGTTCATTGGAAATGCCTTGACAAGGATGGGTAGAGTGGTACAAATAAGAAGAAAGGGCAGAGGAAATTAAAGTCAACTTCCAATCTCTCCTCGCTGGTGGCTCTGTGGAAAATTCGGATGGGGGAAGGCTAGGGATTTTAGTTAGCATGAGGGTATATTATTGCCCTGGATTCTTATGAGTCACAGCCGAAAGAACGTAACAGCTTGAAGTAAAGATGACACTGGTAATGGTGGCTATATAACAAATATGTATTTTACCTCAAGCCTAGGAATATTAGGTTGACTTAGGCATATGAGAATAAAAATGAATCCAACACATAATGCAGGGTCAGGGAGAGAAGGGAGAGAGGAGAAGGAAGAGGAAGAGAAGGAAGAGGAGGAGGGGGAGGTCGAGGGGGAGGGGAGGGGGAGGGGGAGGAGAGAGGAGAGAAGATGAAAGAGGACATTTCCTTTCTTGTTGCAGTTTAAATTCTAGAAGGCAAAAATGCTTCAAGGTTTAAGAAGCACTTTTCTCGTGAGTTCTAAAGTCATGAGAGATTTAATCTCCACCAGGGGCCAGCTTCAATATGGAAGTCACAAAACTTTATCCTTTCTAAAGCTACCAAGTGACATCTACTTTAAGTGCGTGTAAAGAAGAGCATCATAGATTTTGGTTAAAAGGAAACTGTATTGGGTGTATACGTGCTGAGGGAAGCGGTGAGAGGGACGAACGGTGGACAGGGAGCTTACGAATGGTGCTGTCCACCCGAATTCTTTCTATCTGGGAAAAGACATTGGAGTGAATACACGCATCACTCCACCACCCAAGTTCCCATTCTGCCTCCTTTACTCTTCACTGCCTCCTCCCTCCTCTCCTAAATCCCTCCTTCTCTTCGTACCTCCCTTTCCCCTGGTTCCTCCCTATCTTCTTCCTCTTCCTTCAAACAGTTCTCTCTCCTCCTGTGGCTCCCTCTCTCCTAGTCTCTCGCTCTTTCCCTCCTCCATCCCTCAGCGGCGTCTGCGTCAGGCCCCCACTGGCATGACGCGCGGGGTCTGGGTGGGAGCTGTCCACTCACCCAGGTGCTGAACGCAGCAGCGGCTTCACGGCCGCTCGGGTGGGAGTAGCTGGGTGCCTTCTCCGCTCTAAGAAGGTTGTTTCCAGTCCTCGGACCGCCAGCCTACCGCCCGGCACCTCCCTTCCAGCACCACCCCTTTGGGAACTGAGCCAGGGGGGCAGCAGTCGCGGCGGCGGGTGCTGAGCAACCGCGGAAGACAACACCTGGCAGCAGGCTAGAATCTGATTTGTTTCCTTTTCGGCTTTTCTAAGAGATATATTTATATACGGTTCTGGGGAGTCTCCAGGACCAAGCTGGAGCCAAGTGCCGTCTGTCTGACCATCTCGACCACACCGTCTCTATTCCTCCTCCCCACCTTCAGCTTACACCGCAAACAAGCCTTACCTCGGTGCATCTGGGAGAGGTAGCAACAGCAAGCGAGCCTAGCCAGCCAGAGGCAGCCGGAGGAAGGAGGGGCGGCGTGGGGGTGGGAGCAAAGAGCGGGCCGAGGCCGCCCAAGGTGGGGGGAGCGGGGGCAGAGCTGTCGACAGGACCTGACAGCCGCCCTCCTCCACCCCCACCCACCAGAAGCACTCTTTCCTGATTATCCGAGAACTGAATTGTTCCATTAGTATTATTTTATTTTTTATTCTCCCCATCACTTCCCCACCGCCCCTACCCCCACGCCTGCCTCGTCTGTGGTTGCATGGCAGCACTGCCCGGGTGCGGGGGCTCAGGGCCAGCCCCTCGGGAAGGAAGAGGAGGAGGATCATGAAGCCTGGAGTCGCGACCGCGCTGGACCGCGGGCAGCAGCCAGAGGACCAGCTGGAGCAGCCCCCGCCTGGGAGACACCAGGACGCAGACCAGCAGTCGCTTCTGCCGCCACAGCAGCAGCGCCGGGCGCGTGCAGACCCAGAGCAGGAGGAGGAGGGCGACAGCGACCCAGAAGAGGACGAGGAGGAGAAAGCGAAGCCACTCTCCAGCCCGGACCTGCCCATTTTCCAGCTCTCGAACCTCGCCCGAAGGGACCTTTGATGGAACCAAGGGGAGGGGCCTCCGACTTACAGACTGCAGCTGGAGTGGGCTGGGGGCTGAGATCATGTAACTATTCCCCTTTACTCTCCCCTCCCACAAGCCCCTCTTCGCTACCTCCTTTCTCAGATCCTTCTGTCACCTTCTCAACCCCAAACACACACCCTTCCTCTATTCAGGACCTTAAGCTCTGGAAGGCAGCAGCCCTCCGAGGGTTAAGGATCTCTTTTTCCTCCATCCTTTCCCGGTCCACCGCCCTATATCCCACCTCTTCTGTGTAGCCTTTTGGCTGCATAGGCGAAGCACAAGGCGAAGCTCTTTGCCCAATTTCACCCACAACCAGCCCCCCTAATTCCTCTCTTAAAAGCAACTCTGGTGCTGCTGGAGGTCAATTGTCCTGGTTTTCTGCCCAAGAGAATTAGGACGTCTTCTACCCCCACCCAATCTTGCCTTTCCCCAACCACTTCATACTACCTGAGACAGTCTGTCTTTCTCTCTCTCTCATGTGCAATTCTCAATTCTTTACTGAGCTGAGTTCCCTAAGCTGCTCCAAATTTGATTTATATCCACCGTTTTTATATAAAAGAGATTTACCACAGCCTAGAGAATTGAGAAGAACCTAGCAACCCTTTCTTTGGGAACTTTTAACTATTAGACATTGGTCATGCATCCCAGCCCCGATGCTTCTGTTGCCCTACTCCCAGCAGTGTTCAGGGGTCAAAGACAGAAAGGAGACAGCAGCCAGAACTAAGTCTGAGGTTGGGGCGGGGCTGCTAGAGCAAGAAAAACTTTTTTTACTTTGCATTTCCTTAGTAGCGTTCAGAATCATTGACTCACAGTTGTCAGTCCAAGAGGGTAATTTATTTGCTGCTTGGAGGGGTTATAAGAAGAGCCAATAAGAAAGGTTCCTCCATAACACAGGAACACTGTGGACCCCAAGCCCCACCCTACCCACCTCTTCAAAGACTCCAGCTGCCCCTCTCCAGTCCTCTGCTTCCCTATCACATGCTCATGCCCCTGGGTGGGCTGCTGTGGTGGTGGTGCTGCTGCTGCGGCTGGTACAGCTGTGGACTGTGCACCCCAGCTCCCCAGATGTTGCGCCACCAGGGTCTCCTCAAGTGCCGCTGTCGAATGCTCTTCAATGACCTGAAGGTTTTCCTACTGAGGCGCCCCCCTCCAGCGCCCCTGCCCATGCACGGCGACCCTCAGCTCCCTGGTGTGGCGGCCAACAACAACACCCTTCCGGCTCTGGGTGCCGGGGGGTGGGCAGGCTGGAGGGGCCCCCGAGAAGCGGTGGGCAGGGAGACCCCTCCTCTGCCACCTCCACCACCTTTGCCTCCTTCTGGGGATGATGACTGGGATGGCCCAGCCACAGGGCCACCTGCCTCCCTGCTCAGCAGTGCTTCCTCTGATGAATTCTGTAAGGAGAAAACTGAGGACTGCTACTCTCTGGGAAGTAGCTTGGACAGTGGTATGAGAACTCCCCTCTGCCGCATCTGTTTCCAGGGACCAGAACAGGTGAGTCCTCCCCCTGCTTCCCCTGCTTTGGTGTGTGGTATCTCCGGGCTGGGCAGATTGCCATTTAATTATTTGCCCCAGGGATCTATTGTGCGATGTCTAGTGTCAAGGGCTGTAGTGTTTCAAGTTTCTCAATGTTTCTTGTAGAGAAGCTGACCAATAGGTGCAGGGAGTCTGTTTGGTAACAAACTCAGTTGTACATTGGTTTTGTACCCTCTCCCAAAGTAAGTCTTTTCAATTTCACCCTCAAACTTCTACCAGCATCTCAGAACAGAAGCCCCAGAAGCTATGAAATAGGAGCCTCAGAGGGCCCTTCCAGCTTGTTGCTAAGAACCACTTTTAGCTGGTTTCTTGCTAGTGGAATCACACACCCCATCCCAAGCCCATATCCAGCTCTACATTCAGATTTCTTCCTTTCTTGAAGCTGTGACAAGATGATGGTCTTGCCTCCTATTCTCACAGATTGAAGTGCAAAAATCCTGTTTGGGTTTTGTTTGCTTTGTTTCTTTGAGGCTACTTCAATTTTCCAAGACACTTCTTGGTGATCTTGATTTTTTCCTTATTGGAAGCAAATACTCTAAGTCAGAGTGAGTTTAAGTGAAAGAATCTTGATCTTTTCCCCTTCCCTTGCCTCCCCTTAAACTTTCAACATCCATGGCATGGAACAGAGTTTTTTTTTTCTTTTCTTTTCTTTTTTTTTTTTAGAGTCAGGCAAATTCTCCCTTCCTTGTCTATTCAGATCTCTGCAGACAGCACTCCTGTCAGTCCACTGACTGCCTGGTGTCCACCAGACAGATATGCTAATTGACATCAGTTCTGACTTGTGAGAACACATAACAAAGAGTCCCAGGTAGAAAAGGCTCACCTGTGAATCAGGTCTGGCTGGTGATGCAGCAGAGGGAACATCTGACTGGGATGTGGGCAGGGCTCTGTGTTCACCTCAGAGACCTCTTCAGCAGTTTGGGTCTTCACAGATAGGTGTCAGTGCAGCAGGATGCTACACTGGTGTTCCTGATAAACCCTGCTCTTGCTTACAATGTGAGCTGCAGTCTTAGCTGACAATTTCATTCATTTTTCTTCCCATGTTTCTGAATGGGCAGAGCACTTAGAGACTGGTGATGCCTTGGGACAGCAGCCTGGGCATTATGAGAGGAAGTAGGGAATAAGTATCTCAGAGATTGGGCTCCTCCTCCTTATGACTATGATAACCTGAAGCAGCAAAGGCAATGCTGGTGGACGAGGAGGTCCACACTGCTTGTTCAGTGCCTTTCTTCCAGCACAGCGCTCCATTGCTAATACCAAGCTTCTGTAGGTGTGTGGGTCTGTGGCTGATGGCAAAGATGAGCCTCACTTTGCATCAGAATTTGTCTCATTCAGGGGGCCTCAGCTTTTCCATAACATAGAGTGATTTTGCTTATTAACTTCCTGAACTATTTCTTCCCTCTCCCATATGGGCTGGCGCATGTGTGCGTATCATGGGGGGCTGTTGGAAACGCGCCTTCTGGCAAGAGCTCTCTTGTCTCTAGAAAACAGCAAGTCTTGGAACGTGTGCTGAGATAATATTTCACCTGCTGTGAAGTATTCTTCAAATAACTCTATGCCTTTAGGCCTCTTTTCCAACTTCCATGAGTTACCACTTGCTTCCCATATCTTTCCTTGGTAGGAGAGCCCAGAAGTGTGAAAATACCTTGTAAGAGATTAACATATGATTAACATTTTTTTTGATCATGGAAAAGCTGTATTTTATTGGAAAAAAAAAACCATTAGCAATAACTCTGAAATGCCCGCTTGTGGTACAAGTTCTGATTAATGGTTGGGGACTTTTGTCATTGTTTATCATCTTTACTATGTGTCATAAATGGAACTTGGAATAAAAAAAAGCTAACATCACTAGAGGAATGGGTTCTCTTATTATGCGGGAGGATGGGAGGGGCTGTGTCTGCATTGAGACCAGACAAAATCAAGCCACTTCTTAAAGATTATCTTGTTTGGGAGGCTTTATTCCTTGTCAGAGCCAAGTTGTTTTAATGGGACTGCGTTACACTGGTAACTAGAGAAATGTGTCATGTTAGATTGGAGAATATGGTTTCCCACCGTCTTCTCACTTTTCTTCACAGAATTTCAATGAGGAAGGAAGACAAAAGAGAGAGAGAGGCTGGGGTCCTCTAGAGAAAGATGCAAAATGAGAGGTGGGCGTAGAGAAGGAAAGAGAGGGAGATGGAGAAGTAAGTGAGAGAGAGAGAGAGAGAGAGAGAGAGAGAGAGAGAGAGAGAGAGAGCACTGTGAAGCAGTTGTCTACCTGGTCTAAGAGAGGAGTGATTTGCCACCCAAACAGCTGAATGTCTTGGCCTTTTCCATGTTCAAACAAAGGAACTAAAAACTTCCCCTCCCACACACCACGCTCTCGTTTGCCACTACTCTAGGATCCAAAAGATTGACAAAAATAAAGATTTGGCCTCTTCTCGCAATGCTTACAGGATTGTGGTGAGGGGTTAGCGGAGGGTTGCTAAATTCACACCTGCAGGTTTCCACGGAGGACTTTGCATCCATTCGCTTGTGTTGTGCACAAGGCATCCGTGAGGGAACAAAGCAAAGGAGAGTTCTGCTGTGTTGAAGCTGGCCTTCCAGTGGGGACACAGCAATGGGCAGATGACCTAGCAGACAAACAAGGTGATTTCAGATGGTGATGCACAGTGAAAACAAGGAAGTCAGGAACAAACAGGAAGATGAGTTCAGAATGAAGGAAGAGGAAGGGATGAGACACGTGTGTCTATACTCCATGGGACCAACTGGACGAGCCTTCCTAAGAGTGCTCTGTCCGTCCAAGCTGTCATTTAAGTGATGAGGAGGACCCAGCAGGGCACAGATTTGGGGGGAAAAACCATTCCATTGAAACAACAACACTCCCCCCCCAATCCAAATGTGAGCAGACTTAGAATATTTGAGGAACAGTGGAGGAGATCTGGGAGAAAGAAAGATAAGGTGTGAACCAATGCCTTGAGGACCTGTTGACACCATGCTGGAAAGTTCCTGAGTAGCCATTTTGTTCTCCTCTCAGGCATTTGTTCCAAAAAGACCATGTTCAAAGGCCCCTGAGGGAATATGTTAGGGGCTTTTGTACAGCCCTCTACTCTCTACTTGTGGCTAATGCTATCCAACCCCCCCCTGGAAGAATAGTGCAACATGGTAAGCTGAGGCTGCCTGAAGTCAGATGGCCCTAATTGGAGTGAATAACTAGTTACATGGCCGAATGGTGTGCTTCCTCAGATTCCTCGTTTGTAAAATCCCCTGCTTTGTAGGGTGACTCTGAACACCAAGTCAGATACTACAAGAATAGCTGTGGCAGTGTTCTGTTACTGTCTATTATCTCTCAGGTGCACGACAGTGCTCCCTTGCTTTGTTAAAGTGTGCCCCAGCTCATAGGCTGGCAGAGGGCTGAGGACTTTCATGGATGGCTTCTCTTGCATGTGTTACGCGCTAGGCACAGAGTGCTGTCCCTCTGCTTCAAGCTCCAAAGTCTTTATTAAGAGCCAACTTAAACCTGCTGCTTTGCTGAACAGTGGCTAAGAGATCCACGTTAGATGTGGCCCGGTCCTCTAGGATGTCACAGCCTAATCCAGACATCACAGGGTCTGACCGAGATCAAGAACACACAGATGATGAACCTGAGTGAATGTCTTTATTATCTGAACAAGAAAGAGGCAGGTTTCCAAACAGCCAGTGGGGTGGATACCTATTCAGAAAGACAGGAATGCAGGATTCGCAGGGATTTGTTATTTTTTTCCCCCCAATTAGTCAGGAAGGCTTCTCTGTTGCTGCTGAAGACCAAGGGAGAAGAAACAGATTCAGGCTGAAAGGTTGAGGTTTGAGAGGAAGCAGCAGAAGAGATGAGAGAAAGTGTGCCTTCTCAAAGAGTGAAACCACCTGCTCCACGGGAAGCTGCAGGATGCCTGGAGGGCCATGGGGCTAATGGCCAAGGATGCAGCCCAGAGCAGGGCAGGCAGGGGCTGCATATTTTGGATCTAAGGAAAAGCAGGAAACAGGTTTTGGGGAATTTAACAAACTTGGGTGCCTTTCGTATTCTTTGGGGTTAGCTTCCAGAAAGCTCTGTTCACAGAGCTTTACTAGAATAAAGGTTTTACAAGGGGAAGGGGAAACTGCCAAACGCACTGAGAACTCAAAGGTAGAGATTGAGAAGAGCAGTTTAGGACCAGATAGTGTATTTATTCTTCTAGGAATGGCAGTTTGTTTGTGTATTTCCTTGTGTGCTTACTACATTACCGTCTCCTCACACAACGAATAGACCCACACCGAAAACTTCCAGATCTTAGGCAATGATGATAGTAGAAGCGCACGTACTGTAAGCTAAGATATTTACAGGTAATAAAACCAGCTAACGAACTGTTAAATACAACCATTCTATCCTCTGAACCTGACTACTGTGCCTTCAGAGCAACCAGGAAAACGAATATGAATTTACAATGTTTACATTTGTCTGAATTATGCATTAGCCAATGGAGATAGCCTCAGACTACTCTGATTCTCTTGTTTAAGTTCTGCCCATACCATTCCCTGAGAAGTGGTTTCTTCCCTTAGTCCTCTAGCCTAGGAGGGAAGTTCATAGACATGAAGAAGAAAATCCTGCGGGTCCTGGGAGCAGGCTCTTGTATATCTGGGCAGGAACTCCAGGTTCCCAGGTAATTGGAGCATTTTCTAGAAGAGGCACAGGGTTCCTCAACCTTGCAGACTCCTTCTCTGTGGACCAGTGTGCTTGTAGAGGGGACAGCTCTTAACCTCCTAAAGCCAGGGACACTTGCCTGGGTCTAAGGGAAGCGTCATGAAAGGACTCTAAGATCCTGGAAGGAAGCAACCTGTAGGTGCTTTTTCTTCACCAGATCATCAGATCTCAGCCCAGTATCTGACACATGCTTCACATTCTAAATTAACTGATGAAATGCTTGCTCAAGTGGATGTATCCCCAGTCTGGGTAATTGAAGTAAAAAAAGGAATGTTTAGGAAGAAAAAAAGCCAAAAACCAAAAAAACCCAACCAAACCAAAATCATTGCCATCCAATGTTGAATGTTGTCTAAAAGAAGGGCCACAAACCCAGTGCCTTGGCCAGTGAGGGATTTCCACAGACGTCAACTTGGGTTTTGATACTATTCTATCATTCTATCTAACTTAGGCAAAACGGAATAGGCTGCCTTCGAGGGGAAGTATATAGATGACTGGGTCTTGGATGACTCAAGATCCCTTCCTGGTTTGAGTTTCAGTTCACAAATGACACTGTTGGGAGAGTCCACAGGGGTCTCTTAAAATCTAAGCAGAGAGAAATGGCACCCTGTCTTCTGCAAAGCTTCTCTCACAGCAGGATATCTTGTCCCAGTATGCAGAGTATACATAGTATTCTAATGTGTCCTTAACGAATGAATGGTCTCTCATGTGTTTATAGGAACTCTAAATTGTTGATCGTAATATGATTGGTACAATTGCAACTTTTTGCCACGCACATACCAGGGTAGGGGAGCAAGCCCTTCATGGTGGAGCAGCAAGACACCACTGTGGACTTAAGAATACAGATTCATCCAGTAAAGATGGCTGCCACCTTCAGATTTTTCATTGCTGCCTTTAGTTTCTACCTCCATTCAAAGTTTCTAATTCACCGGAAAGTGATGGCGCACGCCTTTAATCCCAGCACTTGGGAGGCAGAGGCAGTCGGATTTCTGAGTTTGAGGCCAGCCTGGTCTACAAAGTGAGTTCTAGGACAGCCAGGGCTATACAGAGAAACCCTGTCTAGAAAACAAACAAACAAACAAAAAAGTTTCTAATTCAGTTTCTAACAGTCTTGCTTAAACTGGAAGCTCCAAGGACCCTTTCTTTATCCTAGACCCTTACTAATGCTCTCCTTGTCTGTTGGGTGATAGAATAAAAATGTTCAAATCTCACAGGCGAGTACCTGGATAGTTTTCATTTTTGTGTATTATTGACATGCGCATACCATGCTTGTGAAAGTACCAGGATATGTTGCTTTCTGTCTATCTCTGTCTCTCCTATACACACACACACACACACACACACACACACACACACACACACACACACACACTGAGAGAGACACAGACAGAGACAGAGAGATAGAGAACCAGGGATGGTTTGGGGAAGATACTGTTGTCTTGACAGCTGTATAGTACAGTTTTAAAATCAATTGTCTGTTGACCCTCCACATCAGCAGTTCTCAACCTTCCTAATACTGAGATCTTTTAATACAGTTCTTCATGTTGTGGTGACCGCCCAACCATAAAATTACTCTTATTGCTACTTCATAACTGCAACATAAATATCAGATATGCAGGATATCTGATATGCAACTCCATGTGAAAGGGTTATTCAACCCCCAAGCGGTCACGACCCACAGGTTGAGAACTACTCTCCACATGATGCTCTCACTAGAGTAATCTTGAACTTGCCAATCTACTTCAGTTTGGGGAGGACTGGGGGATTTATTGGGTGTGGCTTCAAGCTCAGCCATTCATATAGAGAGTTAATATAGCTGGGAAGGCAGGAAGTTGTAAAATATAGACTCCATGAGAGCCTGAGAGAAGACAAACATGGGGAAATGATGAGAACGTGAGTGCTGGAGAAGCCCAGCTTTGTCTTTTGAGTTTAGGGGAGGGAGGGAAGCTGAAGGAAGGGGACATGCTAAAAGGACCGTGGAAGTGAGCAGGCACTTGTTTGCTGGGGAGAAGCCGAGATGGAGGTGAGCCTGGATGTAAAGGAGCTGCCAAGTGAATATTGTGAACCCAAGCTGCATAGATAGCACCCCCCACCCTAAGATGTATTGTGCGCAAGCCAGGATTTGCATATGTACATTGCATACAGTGCATATTTGACACCTCCTTGTTTGGATGTGAAAAACAAAAGTGAGAGTACACAACCTTGGAACAAAATTGAGTAAATTACATTTTCAGGATATTTTTATTTGTTCTTTGACAATTTCATACATACATATGAGTATGCAACATTCCTGTTTACTCCGAATTCCCCTTCCCACTCCCCCCCAAATTCCCCTGAATATCCTCAACTTCAAATCTTCTCCTTTTATTTTCCCTTCTATAACCCACTGAGTCCCATTACTGTTGCCTGTTAGAATGCTTGACCGATCCTGTTGGCTCCATCTTGTGTGGACAACCACAGCAGCAGTGAACTTATGAGTGCAGTGACCGTACCAATCCCAGAAGACAGCATCTCAAGAGCCCTGCTCCCATCATCCATCCATCTCTGACATTCTCCCCTCCTCCTTTTCTGCAGTGTTCCCTGGGTCTTGAGTTGCAGGGTTGAAACAGATGTCCCATGCGGAGATTATACTCAATGATCATTTATCCTCAGCATGTTGATCAGTTAAAAGTCTCTGCAATAACTGCGCACTGCAGAGAGATGCTTCTTTGGCCAACATGAGAACATTAGCCTATGGTATAAACAGAGATATTTAGAAGGCGATTGGACAGTATGTCCATGCAGAAAAGCAACAGTAATAGGCTTTTCACTGTGTCCCTTGGGCTCCCAGGCTGTGGGTCTTTGACCATGTTTGTAGTATTAAGTATGACTTTCCTCATGAGGAACAGGCTCACATCCAGTCAGAAAGTGCTTGGTTATCTCTCTAACCTTCATGCCACTGTCACACTAGTGGGTGTAGCCTGCCTAGCAGGTCAGTGTGGTGCATTCATGGTTCAGCACTGGGAAATGACGTTGTCCCTCTCCGTGGCCTTCTTCTGGTACTGTCAAAGTTAGCCAAAATGGAGGAAGGTTTCTGTTCAGTTCCAGCTTGGTTCCTCTGTTCTACAATCCATGGGTGTTGCATCTTCAACAAAAGGGTTTTACCATCAGTTACGATAACAACAACAGCGATCACCTGTGTTGTTTGAGGGATTCTTACGTAGAGTCTTCATGACGGATAACTTGTAGGGAGATATCCAGTCTTGGCAACTGATAGTTCCATTGATAGTCCATGTCTTCTGGGGGAAAGCATCGTCAACCCATGTGAGTCATCTGTGTTCAAACTCTAATATAATTTTTTTTTTTGAGACAAGTTCTCACTATATAGCTTTAGTTGTCCTGGAACTCACTATGTGGACCAGTCTAGACATCTGTCTGCCTCTGCCTCCCAAGTGCTAGATTTAAAGGGACATGCCACTATGTCTGACTTTAATAAAAACTTTTAAAGATTCATTTTATGTTTAAGTCGTGTGTGTGTGTGTGTGTGTGTGTGTGTGTGTGTGTGTGTGTGTGTGTGCAGATAAGTGCAGGTGCACCAGAGGCACTGGATTCCCCTGCAGCTGGAGTTACAGATGGCTGTGGTCCACCTGACACAGATGCCTGAGGTCCCTGCAAGAACAGTATGTGTTCTTAACTACAGACCCAGTTCTCCAGAGGTTACCCAGTTGCATTGCGATAATTATCTTAATAAATGAGTGGGTTTCCATAATATTTTTCCTACATCTATAGGTCAACCAACTCTCCACTGTCTCCTCTCTCCTCCCCCACTGCCCCAATTCCAACTTAAACCTTAAATCCCAAGCCCCTCTTCTCTAGGTTTGTATAACGTGTGTGCTGTTAGCTCCTCATCACTCAAAGCCTCTTCCTTCCCCACTCAGAGCCGCTTTAGCTTCCTGATCTCTACAGACTCCAAGTTAAACATGCAAAGCTAAAATTTCAAAGCTAGCATCTCCATATGGCATATTGTATGGCATTTGTCTTGCTAGGCCTACAAGCAAATCTATAATTTACATTTTGAGTAACAAGTAGAGGTCATCAGAGAAAAAAAGGTAGGGAATTAGAACATATAGGCTCTGCCTAACTTTAGGATCCAAGGAGTTACCTCTCGCGCCATAAAAGGGTAGCTAATGTGAAATTCAGCTGATTGCTTTCATGAGAATTCCTTTTCTTCTCTTTTTCTTTTTCTCGTTTTTTATTCATTCATTAATTCATTTGTTTGTTTATTTCAGGCAAAGCCTGACTATGCTAGAACTTACCATGTAGACCAGGCTGGACTTCAACTCACAAAGATACACCTGCCTCTGCCTCCCAAGTGCTGGGATTAAAAGTGTGTGCCACCATGTCATAAAGATTTTTGACTCTAGGCTGTGTGAAGTTGGCAGTTGAAGCTAACCAGAATAGAAACTAAACTCCATAAAATGGTGTTTAGGATGAATAGAAACAGTAAAAACAGTTAGCAGTACTGGGTTAGGTTACACAGTGGGACAAATGCTCAGGGCTAGTCTATGAAGTTTCAAGTTGTCTTCGGAATTACTGAGAAAGACAGATGAAATTATTTTCCTTGTTTATAGAAAGGTTAACTTGAATGTGATGAAAGAGAATCAATATCTACAGAGCCCTCTTGAAGCTGCCGTCATGGCTAAGACGTGACTCTGCACATAGTAGAAGGTTAGTAATTGTCGAACCTTTCTCCTCCTTCCTGGGGCATGTTTATCCCAGGTTAATAATGCTATCTGTGGTCCCTAGTATATTCAATGTAGAAAGTACATGTGGGCATATATTTGTGCATTCATATGTGTGCAAATTAAAATTCCAAATATGAGGTCTATGGATAACCTCCTCAGAGCCCAACCAATTTAATTTTCTGATACTGAAAGGACAAAGACTGGTGATTGTTTTTCTGGCAACCACAGTAATCATTTTCTTGGCTTGAGACCTCAGGGCCAGAAACACACTTTTCCTTATTCTTTTGAAGAATTATAGCATAAACACACTTTAAAAAAAAACCCACCCACCTAAACAGGATAAATACCTTGTATCAACTACCGCCCATGTCTCAAGGAATGTTGACAAGGGGTTTCATGTCGAAGGATGTGATTTCATTCCCACTTAGATTATCTTAGATTATTTATTTCACGTCCCTGGATTTGGAAGCCGTTGTTTATAAGAAAGAATACAATACTGAGTTGGACACTTGTAAGAAGTTGAACAGATACACAACAGATCTAAGCACATGACAGCTTTTCATGAGTTAGGGCATAGCTCCCTTTCCATCAGCATGTCTTAGGGACTTCCCAGGTTCCCTCTCTGGAACCCTTAGAAGATCAAATGTTTAAGGACATATTTGGACCTCAGTGAGACCCCAGCATTAAATATTATTGTTGCATGTGCTTAGACCCAGAGCCTCTGCTCAGCAGCTCCCATTACTGTGATACCTGACTCAGCTGAACTCCGTTCTCTCCCTTGGGTCAGAAATTCTCTAATGGTGTTATCCTTATCCATCCCCACGATTGGATACTCCTCGTGGAGTCATAGCCTTGATTGATCTTTATCAATCAGTGCTCTATGATTGGCAGAAACTGTTTTTTTGAAAAAGCCCTTTATCTGGGCTCTGAGTCCCCAGAAGCTAGGAAGAGTCTAAGTGTGCAGAGGAGCAAGCAGAGAAAGCTCAGGAAAGCCTCACACCTGCAGGACGTTTGCAGTCCAGCCACCCCTGGGGTATCTGGAAGAGGATTTAGATATGTGTCTAAATAACATTGACCCACACGTAAGGAGACCGCTCCTTTCCAGTTTGCTCTCCTGCCTTAGGATTGTGTCTCGGACAGAAATCTTATTGCAGTAACAATCTGTCTCTAACATTTTCCTAAAGTTGCTAATCTCCCTTGTAAACAAAAAGAGAAGGCATGAGGCTCAGAGCCTTTGGATAGACTCCAATATCTAAATAGAACTTTTGATTACTTTGTTTATATTTGTGCCTATTCTTGTGAATAGTCTTTTCATTAGCACAATGTTATGTTAACAGTAAAACAGAGCGGGAAGTTCAGAGACTTCCCACGCACTCCCTGTCTTCCCACCACCACCATCTCCCACCCAGAGGTACGTTTGCTACAATTGATTAACTAGCGCTAACCTCATTACCCAGCGTCCATTAGGACTTGCTGCTCGCTTTATTTGTTCCAAGGGTTGCTCCTCAGCCTTGCCCATGTATAATGATTTGTATCCACCATTAGAGTATCAATCAGCATTTTCACTTAGTGATATACGTTTATGTTTCCTCCATGTCCTTCTAGGGTGTGTGTGTGTGTGTGTGTGTATGTGTGTGTGTGTGTGTGTAAACAACATTTTTTAGTGCTAGAATGTTTTGTTGAATCAAAGTCTTACAATTTGGCTTTTTTTTTTCTGTAGCAAATGACACTAGCTCTCTTTTATGGTAGCAGCAGAAAGTCCCCTTTAGAGGATATGGACTGAAATAAAGATGTGAGATAATTAAAAATAAATGACAGATTTGAAGAAAGTAATATATAGGTTGAGTACACAGAAAATATCCATGACTGAATAACGCTTACCTGGGCTTCACACTCTGTAGTAGTGACTTTTATCATTTCTGTGATTAACATCTGGCAAGAAGCTACTTAAGAAAGAAGGATTTGGCTGGAGAAGTGGCAGCTTAGGGGTTAAGAGCACTTGTTCTTCCAGAGGACCCAGGTTCAATTCCCAGCACCCACATGGTAGCTAACAACTATCTATAACTCCAGTTCTAACAAATCTGATGCCCTCTTCTGACCTCCACATAACACTGCATGCCTGTGCTGCCCAGACACACATACAGGTGAAACACCAATGCACATTAAAAAATACAAATAAACAAATCTTAAATAAAAAAGAAGGATCTTATTTTGGGCTCACAATTTGAGGTTGCAGCCCATCACGAAGGGGAAGGGATGCTGGCCAAGCTTGCTTACCTCTGTGTGAGTCGGGAGCAGGCAGGAGGGGAGCTCCTGTGTTCTGCTGGCTTTCTCTTCTCCCCTCTTTATCCATTGTTCACAGCCTGGTGGTACCCACATTTAGAGTGAGTCTTCCCTTACTTGCATCTCTCTAGACAGCTTCATAGGTACAGCCAGAGATGTGTCTCTTAGGAGATTCTAATCCAGTCCAGTTGACCATGACAGTTAGCCACCATACACTTTAAAAATGGTTCTGAAACATTCGTGAACTTCCAAAAGACCTCGGGAAGGCAGTGCAATGCAGCTTGAGGCCACGGTCTGCTTATGATATTATGAAGTCTACATTCTAAACCATAGGGTTTGGCTTTTGATGCTTCTCTCCTTCGTTCTTTTATTCCAATCCCAAGGTGGCTGATGATTCTACGAATCACTGCCCATCGGGAGACAGTTCTGTAGGGGAAAGAAACGTAGCCACTGAGCTGGGGTTCTAGCACAGGGGAGATCAGGAGGATGGGACTATTTAGGAAGACACAGGACCATGCGCCCAGGAAGGAAGTGGCAACTAAGACAGCTGTGTCCAGAGAGAATTTGACTGCAGTCAGATCAGGAACTTCCCTGGGAAAGTCTGGGAATCCCTACACAAAGGGTCAAACGCTGAGTGGACCCAATGCCTCACATGCTTCAGCTCAGAGGGACACACGAATTTCATCTACAACTCATTGGCTGCGTCTTGAAACCTGGTTTTACACACACACACACACACACGCACGCACGCACGCACGCACGCACGCACGCACGCCAGTGCCTAGAAGTAGTCGATGCTCAGAGACGAGTGAGTTCTAGGAGCCTCTTCTGCAACGGTGGTGGTCTTGCTATTTCAGGGTAGTTACAAATATCAAATGATATACTCTGTGGCAAACACTGAGTACACGGCCTGCCCCTCAGTTCATGCTCCATAAATACTAGTAGCATCATCATCATTCCCTCGTTTATAAAAGGAGGCTGAGTTTGAGAATACTCAGGCTGCTTCTAGCTCTGCTGCCTTTGTGACACATTAGAGCAGTGGTTCTCAACGTGTGGGTCAAGAGCCCTTTGGGGGTTGAGTGACCCCACACAGGGGTCATCTGAGGGTGAGAAGCACTGTATTAGAGGGAGGAGCCCAGTTTCACCTTCCACCAGAATCAGCTTCTCAAGCAGAATGGCTTTAGGAAAGGGGAGTGAACAGTGCTTGCCTAGTGTGTGCAGGGCCTGGGTTTGATTCCTAGTTTGAGGAAGGTGGGAGAAGGAAGAGGAGGAGGAGGAGGAGGAGGAGGAGGAGGAGGAGGAGGAGGAGGAGGAGGAGGACGAGGAGGAGGAGGAGGAGGAAGGAAAGATGGAGAAAGGAGAATCAGCTTTAGAACTGAGTATTAAAGACCAAGCTGGGGAGAGAATTTAGGACACAAGATGCAAAAACTGTTTCACAAATGAGTTCAGTGGGAACCCAGAGTCAAATATGGTTTTGATAAAATTAGCATGGTGGATAAGACCATAGGACACTAAACTTGACAAAGGGCTGAAAAGCTAGATCGTGAGGCTTTCAGAATCAGGGCTATAAATCCCAATGTTGCTGTGCAAATGTGTGACATTGGTTGAGTCACAGACTCCGAATCTTAATTTCCTTCACGGTAGGATAAGAACAATAATAACAGGGTATTGTTGTCTGCAAAAGCTCTCAGGAGACTACGCCATGCCTGAATACAATAAGGGAGCAAGCACACAGTAAACATTCTCTAGATGTTGTTGTCCGACCTTGTCAATCCCCATCACTTCCTACAAAGTTTCCTGGAGAATTTCTGCCTTGGACTGTGTGAGACTGTGGGCTGATGACTTCAAGACACAGGTCATGTGAATGTAGGGGCATGTGAAACCAAATTTACCCCAGCATCGCCTGGCAACTAAATAAAGTTACCTTAGATACATGAAACATTTTTCAAATGGGTAGAAAAGCCATTGTGGTGAGCAAAATCAAAAACATTCTTCAATGTAGAATAGCCTTGTCAATAAATATGCTCAGTGGGTGTTTAAAATATAGCTATGATCATTTGAAGGCATGAAACTTTTTCCCCCCAGCCTAACACCAGCCTACTTTTAAAAAGCTTATTATTAGGAGTTGGAGAGATGGTTCAGTGGTTAAGAGCACTGTGTATTGCTATTCCTAGAGGATCTGGGTTCAAATCCAAATACCTACATGGCAGCTAACAATTGTCTGTAACTCCAGTTCCAGGGGATCTGATGCTTTCTTCTGATCACCTTAGTCCCCCCAAAAGCATGTGACACACATACATGCATGTGATACACATACCACATTCAAACAAGCGTGTGGTACATATACATACATGTGGTACACATACAAACAAGCATGTGGCACACATACAAATAAGCATGTAGTGCACATATATGCAGGCAAAACAATCATACACATAAAATAAAATTATTTTTAAGGAAGTTAATTATTATAATTCATTATAAAAGATACAAAAAAGTAGGTGGACCAAGAAGCTTACAGGGTGATTGAAAACTTTTAAAGTATATTTTTATTATTTGAAAATGTCCCACATGTAGAAGGTGTAGTCTGTTTGCATCCACCCCATTCCAACTTTTCTAACTCCCCTGATGCGCCTGCGCATCTCACTCCTAGCTTCATGTCATCTTGTTTTGTTTTAAATAAGTCACTATAGTCCAATGGGTGTTGCCCACGTATGCATAGGTCATCCACGGGAACACGGGCAACCTACCAGTGACCACACCTCCAGAGACAAATGACCTCCCTCCATTAGCCATTTAGCTACCAAGGAGGTAGCCATGAGTTACTCTGCTGGGGTGGAAGCCTGTGAGCCTCTCTCTTATCCATGCTGGAGTTGATTCATCAATCCAATCATAGTTTGATTCATGCAAGTCTTGTACAAGTAGCCAGGTAACCATGGTTGCTGTATTCATGAGTGTAACCTTGTCATGTTCAGGAGACAGCACTCATCTTCTGGCTCTTACATTATTTCTGTTTTCACTGTCATAATGTTCTCTGAGATTCGGGCAGTAGTTGATATAGCTATCTCATTTAGGGGCTTTGTAAAACTTTTTAAATATTCTAAAAAGTCTAAATTAAATACTGTTCTAAAAATAGCTTATTGTACTTTCCCAAAGTGTTGAGGTCACTAAATATGAAGAGGGACAGGGAATTGCCCTGGGTGAGCAGAATCTATGTAGACCAGGTTAGCCTGGAACTCACAGAGATCCACCTGCCTCTGCCTCCCTAGTATTAACTAGCAGAATCTAAAGAAATATGAGAATTAAATAAAATGTGGCATCTGGTCTGGATTCTGGACAGTAGAGGTAGCTAGTAAAATTAGAATAAAGCATGTAGGTTCAACAGTAGCCTTATATCACAGTTTAACCAAAATTCTTGGTTTTGATTATTGTATTATGTTCATAGGAGACATCAACATTTGAAGAAGTTGGTGAATGGTACATAGGAATACTTTGCTCTGCTTTTGTGTCTTAAAAATAAGATTAAGATTATTTTAAAAGTTAAAAAATATTTAAATAAAGGAAGTTTATCAAATGTGGAAACCTTGGGACTTTCCAGTGTAGAGGAATGGGTTGAGGAGCTGTGATATTTACTAGCTCTGTATCTTTTGAAAAAAAAAAAAAAGAATCAGTCGATTTTTCTGAATCACAGAGTTCTGTGTCTGAGCTCATATAAACAATAGAGCTGTTCTGTAAAGTAAGGGGACAGGGGAGATGGCTCGGCAGTGAGGAACACTTTCTGCTCCTCCAGAGGACCTGGAGTTTGCCTCACAGTGCCCATGTCTGCTGGTTCACAACTGTTCACAACTCTACAGCTCCAGAGGATCACACACCTTCACTGGGTCTTCACAGATACACACATACACACATATGTACACATACACACACATATACACACATATGTACACATATACACACATACATACACATACACACATATGCTCACATACACACACATACACACACACACACACACACACACACACACACACACACACACACGGTGAACACTCACACAGACCCCTACAGATACATGTACATAAAACTGGATCATATTAAAGAAAGGAATTAAGTAGTTGACAGCAGACACAGTGAGAGAAGCTCTGGAAAGCTGTTAGGCTTCCTTCTGATCTATCCTTCCCCTGCTATCCAAAGTGGGTGACAATATGCTTCACTCAGTCCCTAGGTATAAGTACCCTGTGCCAAGTGCTTTGGGATGGGCAGGATGGCACCAAAGCAAGGCGAAGTGTTGTGTGGGCAGGAGAGTTTCCCCACTGTGCAATCTTAAGTACATAAACAGAGTTAATAGCTCCCCGTGTAAACAGCACCGGCTGTTACATGGTTGTGTTCATCAGTTTTTAACCTGATACCCCAAAAGGAGCACTTCGGTACACAGAGTGAACGTGGGTTGTATGTTTTGGTTCATCCTGGGGTGATCCCTCCAGGAGCCACAGATTTGTGCCTCTGTGGAACAGTGTTCTACTTTAGAAAGGAAAGCTTCCCAGGCCTTAGGCTCTCAGTTCTCTTTAAAGTGTTTGGCAAACAACTAAAGGGAGCAGAGTGTGTGAGTGTTCAGAGGTGCGACTCCCACGACGTGCCTGCTTGTGGGTATGGGTGTGCGTATGTATCGGGGTGTGGGATATAGTATGTAATGCAAAGAAAAAGGCCCTGGAGTGGGTTTGTCCATTTGGCTGCTTCTCACTCAGTGCATCTTTGTGCAAAGAGGGCCCAGAGGCTCTGGTCTTTGCACGTCAGTGCTGGCATTGTATGGTACCCCAGTTCTTGCTTTGAAGGAATATATAGCTTGATTTCAAAGGATTTTCATACTCCCCTGATTCCATTTATTGAGAAGTAAACCTACAAAGTGCTTTCTCGTTATTTAAATTAACTTTTAGCCTTTGTATGAATCAAAAAGCATTTGTTCAACATGATACCTGGAATCTGTTTAGCTGTAATCCGGCAAGTTAGGTGGAAGCGAAACAAGTACATGTTGGAGTTCGTGATGGCCATGCGAGATTTATTACATTCTCCCTACTTTAATCTGTGTTTCATCTTTTCCATAATAAAAAGTATAACCTCTTGTTTGGTTAACAAAATGTAAAAAGATACGTAATGAAGATTTTTATACACATTTAGGCTGAGCTAGCTGAGGGTACATAAGCTAGCCTTGGGCACAATAAGCTTGAGGGCCAGCATCAAAAACAAACAAGACCCAAACAAGACTCACCAGTCTCTCATCAGTTTTGTTCCAAGAGTAGACTAAAGCTTATGACCTCTTGAAGGACATTTTACCCTCGGGGTCATGATTAAATCTGAAAATATCTTGCTACTCATTTCCTTTATGGACACCGGGTCTGGCAGTGAAAAGAAACCAGGGCAACCACCAACTCTGAAGACAGAGAGTGAGCACAACTGGGTGCCAGCCCTGGGAATGCAGAAGCAAGATAGGTGCTGGTAGAGAGCCTAGGACAAGAGGCTGCTGTGCTTGGATGCAGTCTCAAGACAATACAGTGAGGGCCTCAGGTCAGGGCTATGGGCAGCATGATCTGCACTAATGCTCCCTAAGAGCTGGAAGGATCCCAGAGAGACTGTTAGATAGCAGAGCAAGGCTAGCACATAGGAAAGCTACTAAAGCAAGTGGATGGGTGTTCCAAAGTGCAGGGATGAGAGACTGATCCCAACTCCCGTCACCAGAAACTATTCTCTCAAGACTGCTCCATCCTGTATCTCCCTCATTGCTTCTCCATCACTCGGTTGGGCTTTAGGACCCAGTGTAGTTTCCTCCAGAGAGCCAGGAGACTGACCTGGTAGGGTGCAGATAAGAAAGGGTGCTAACTCCTAGCTAGTACTAACTAGTTGGTACTGACTAGACTTCTCAATGGCTATTTTTGTAGGCTTGGTCTTAATAATTTTGTAGTAGGAATGAGTGGTTTGGCTGTACTTAGGGCTATCAGTCTTAGACTTAGTAACGCCACAAAAACTCTCCTGGTTCACTAAATGGTACTTTCAATCTGGACCTTTTCAAAGAGTCTGGAAGAACCCTAATGAGTCTAAAAGCTTCTTTTTCCCCCAAAACAGGAAGAGTCACCTGTTTGTATTTCTGTAGTTGGGAAGGGAACAGAAACCATTTTTCCTGGCATTTGCAAGCAAGAGACAAGGGTCCAGAGAAGTGAGATGATATGCTCAGGAAAGATGGCAAACAGGATAGCCAGGGTCTCCTCATCCCACGACAAGAGGGATACCAGCGAACACATGTGCAGGGGGAGAATTGTTCCTGCTACCCGGTCTTTACAGCCTCAGATCTACTTGTCCTTCCCATCCTAACATGTCAGTATGTCAGCACCAAACCTAGACAATTGAATGAGTGGGATACAACAGGGAGGGTATAAAAGCGGCAGAGCAGATGGTTAATTTTCTCTTCTAATTAATCTGAGGCAACCCTATAACTTTTATTAGACATCGATCAAATTTTCTTTCAGTTGGAGGACTATTGATTAAAGTCAGGCTATGCAGTTATGGAAGACACAAGGGGCCAAGCTCTCATTTCACAGGCCACAGGTATCTTGGTTATGCTGGTGGTTGGATTGTACTGAAATCGTGTTATCTACCTGTTAGGACCTTTCCCCATGTGGGTAGAGTGACATGATTAGATCATTTGCAGTATTTATTGAGCAGCTGCTTAGTGTTAGTATGACACAGAGAATTCTGGAGATCATGCTGAACTCAATTGCAACTCCTGTCCTCTTGGAACTTCTTTAGTCATATGACTTCCAAGGGGCCAGTGACAGGATGAGAAGGCCCAGGGACTCTAAGTGTTACGGAAGCGTGGGCTACGGGACCCAGGAAGGCTTTACACTAAAGGAGATGGATTATCATAGACCTGGTGTTGGCTGAGACAGAGGATGGAAGGCATTCTAGTCATGAAGAGGAATGGTAGGAAGGTCAGGGATGCTTTAGCACACCAGCTGTTGCTCATTCTCTTGACCTGGCTGAACCTGGTGCATTTGTCCCAGAGCACCAACTGTAGCAGCTGCTATCTTTGTTCTACTTGGGAGCTTGTTCTATGACCTTGGGTACCAGGGTCCTACTGTTTGGGATGATTTTCTTGATAGCAAGAAATTCATTGTTGGGGAGTACAACAGGTTGACAAAATTGAGTTCAAAGCTCAAGAACTGCAAATGTGTCAAGTGTTCCACTGGGACTATTGATAAGTAGTGCCTCATTCAAGACTTGGCCATACTTACTCTAGATCCCTTACCTACATGATTTTGATGAGGTTTTCCTGATTTTTCTTGCTCATACCCACGGGGATCTGATAGATGCAGAACTCAGTGCCATGTTCTGTCTTGATTTTTTTTTTTTTTTGTCTCTTGATATTATTGTTCCCAGATTGCCTTTAGCATCATCACTGTCCGCCCTGATGCTCAGAGGTTAGATGAAGAAAAGTGACCTCACATTGAGAATTGTGAGATTTAAAAGAAAGAGATATAAGGTCCAAAGCCTGTGAGTGATGTATCTGTTAGTACTCTATACAGTCACTTGGGCTTATGGGACACTGTCAGGGTTAAAGAGGAAGACCAGCAACCCCAGGTCATAGGGGTGAAACCTGGCAGAATCGTGGGTCCTCAGATCCTCACAGTGGTCCCATGAGAGTCCTGGTGGCTTTAGGCAATGGATGATGTGCTCCAGCTTCTTGGAATTCTGTGTGACTCTTGTCAGCTCTCTGCTGACCAGCCCTCATCTTCTTGGAAAATGTCAACAGTTGACTAGCATTCAAGTCCACTGTATTTCTGCTTCAGCTGCTTGAACGTGGCATTTAAATTGTACTTGGTGTCTGGCACACAGTGGGCTCACAATGGTGGCAGTATCCGTTCTTTGTTGTATCTCCACAAACTTTGTGGACTCTGAATGAGTTCTTATGGATGAGGTAAGTGTGCTGGGAAGAAGGGCAGCCATTATGCTTCAGGGATATAATGGGGTCTTTTGGGACAAATCTATGAAATCTTGTCATCCTTTATTCCAGTGTGAAGAAGAGATAATTTCTAAGGAGTCAGATCATTTGTTGGTTGGTAGTAAAGTTTAGACTTGGGGCTCTTGAATCCATGTCCAGTGCTCTTTCTACCATTTCATTAAATGGCATTTAGCTCAACAGTTATTTTTCCAGCAACTGAGATGTATTAAACATGGTATTAGCTTAAGCAATTCAGGTAAATAAATATGGTTCCCTCTCAGGGACATTTCAGTCTAACAAGAGGGACACAATAACTGCCATAAAAATCATAATGGAGAGGTATCCTTGCTGAAACATGAACAGAAATGAAGGAGTAGTTGAGTCTTCTTAAGTGAGTCACAGTTGGCTTCATAGAAAAACCAGAACTTCTAGCCAATAGCACGGGCTCACCAGAGCCAGGTGCGGGTATGCTCTCATACTTGAAAAATTAGAGAGGATGGCATAGCATGGTGGTATGTTAGAGCAAGTGGCTATGTCATGGCTTAGTGATACAGGATAGCTTGGTAATATGGGATAACATGGTGGTACGATATGGCATGCTGATATGGCATGACATGATCAGAGTACGATGGTATGTCACAGTATGATGTGATGGTGTAACATGGCATGACATTATGGCACAGCATGGTGGTATTTTATAACATGATGGCATGGCCCGACATGATGGCTTATTACAGGATGAGAATGTGCTTCAGTGTTGTGGTGTAACAGCATGGTGGTGTGGCACAGCATGGTAATATTTTGTGGCGTAGCATGACAGGATGTCACAGCAGGATGTGATGCCACAGGGTGAAGGTGTGGCATGGTATACACCCTGATGAAGTATTGTGCCATGGTGCGGTGGTAGAAGGAATGCCTGTGAGTAGCATTGGCAGACAGTTACACCATACCCAGAACCGGCTCCATCATGTTCATTTTCTTGCATTTCCTGAGTGCCGTGCAGTGAGAGGACTGAGGAGAATATCTGCCTCCCTTCTGCCCCATATCACAGTGTTCTGAGCAACCCACTCTTGTGCTTATCACTGCCAAGGGGAGAAGCTCACTTCCCCTTGCTCAGTGACAATATGGGACTGCCTGAATCTGGATTGACTTCTTGGTTTGGCCTGTCATCCGAGCTTCCAGATAGATATTCTGGCTACACCCCACTGCCTGTCATTCCCTACATACACTTGAGGGCTCCCAGGTTTTTTATTTTCATTTGAAAACCTCTTTCTTAGTGTTCTATTGCTTTTAACAGACACCATGTCCAAGGCAACTCTTATAAAGGAAAATATTTAATGGGGGCTGGCGTTCAGTTCAGAGGTTTAGTTCATTACTGTCATGGTGGGACGCATGGTGTGGCATGCTGACAGACATGGTGCTGGAGGCTCTTCAGCTGACAGTTCTACATCCAGATTAAGAGAGAGAGAGAGAGAGAGAGAGAGAGAGAGAGAGAGAGAGAGAGAGAGAGAGAGAGAGAGACTAGGACTGACTTAAGCCTTTGAAACCTGAAGCCCACTCCAAATGACACACTTCCTCCAACAAAGCCACACCTCCTATTTCTTGTCAAGTAGTGGCACTCCCTAACGAGCAAGCATTCAAATCTATGAGCCTATGGGGACCATTTGTACTCAAACCACCACAGCTCCTTCCTGAGACTTCCTTCCTCTCTTACAGAGACCCCATTCCCCTCTTCCTCTAGGCAGGCTTCGGAAAGCACCTTCTAGATCGCCTGCTCACCTACATACTGCCCATGACCACGCCTGGCAACTGTAGAGATTCAGAGATGCAATGCAACAGATCCAAGCTGCTTGTGCCAATCCATTTAAGAAAAACATTTTCCCTTATTCTAACTCGTGCTTCCCCTTTTCTGCCAAGGCAGGGGCAGGGACGGTGTAGATCTTTGAAACATTCTGCTTGCAGGTGACTGGCACATCATAGTCCCATCATTCCCTTGGTACCCTGAGCTGTACAATCTGTCAGGAGCCATTCCTCCCCCCACCAACCCCATTTGTTTCTGGGATCTCTCTCTCTCTCTCTCTCTCTCTCTCTCTCTCTCTCTCACACACACACACACACACACAAACTATTTTTATTGATCACTTGGGAATTTCACATAATGCACCTTGCCCACATTCACTTCCCAGTCTTCCTAGGTCCACCCCTGTCCCTGTGTCCTCCCCGAAAGAAAAGAAAAGAAAAGAAAAGAAAAGAAAAGAAAAGAAAAGAAAAGAAAGGAAAAGAAAAGAAAATTGCCAAGTCCGATTTGTGTTGCCCATGTACTCACTGGAGCATTGCCAAACTCCCAATAGGCAGCCTCTTAAAGAAAGCTGAGTCCTTCCCCATGCGCACCCCACCAGGAGCCATGTGCTGTGAAGAGCAAGCTACCTTTCAGGATCCCTACTACAATTTCTAAGAAATTGTACATAGAGTTTTCTCTGTATAGCCCTGGCTGTCCTGGAACTCACTCTGTAGACCAGGCTGGCCTCGAACTCAGAAATCTGCCTGCCTCTGCCTCCCAAGTGCTGGGATTAAAGGTGTGCGCCACCACTGCCCAGCCTGAGCTTTTCTTTTAATGCTTCCCTTTTATTTTTATTTTCTCCATTATTCTGTTTCCTACAGAACTGTAGAACTGTAGAATTCTTCACTTCAGCTTTTCCAAGGATCCCGTCTCCCACAACATGTTGAGCAATTGCTCACATGGCTGACATCTCCCATGCTTCAGAGGGTCCTAGATCCCACGATGTGTTGGGACCTCTGCCTGGGTCTCTTTCTACTGCTCACAGCACTTACCCATTGCAGTCTGCTAGTTCTGTCCGTCCCCCCTTCCCCATCCCCACTAGACAACATGCTCCTGACACTGCCTTGGGACTGCTGCTTCCTGGCAGGTTGCATGCAGGATTAGAACATTCACTGGGTTTTTCTGTTTGTTCATTGTTTGTTTGTTTGTTTTTAAAAACTACCTATTCTGAGTTCATTATTATTTTTTTTTGATGTGTATGAGTGTCTTGCTTGCATGTATGTCTGGGCATGCTAGGCCATCCACTGGAAATGAAGTATGGACAGTTGTGAGCCATCATGTGGGTGCTAGGAGAACCTGGATCTTCTGCAGGAACAACAAATGCTCTTAAGCGTTGAGCCACCTGACCAGCCCTCATTGAGGTTTTTTTGAATGAATGAACCAACATGTTTAATCACTAGCATTACATACAAAACACCAGCACTCCAAGCTATGTGTGTTCACAAGAAGGCAGGAATACAATGAAGGAGGTTTCATTTTTGATGGTGTGTGTGTGTTTGTGTGTGTTCCATGTAACATCATTCCAAGTGTTAGTTCACATGACAACCACCCATTTTGGTTTGCCAACAGCCAACACATACCCTCGGACATGACACTTAACCTGCTAAAAATTGGAAAGATATCAGAGGAACATAAGCTATCCGTCACCCTGCACGAGTGTCCCAACTATAAGGCAGACTGTTAAACTGAAGAGCCAGCACTCGGGTGTATGGTATCTGCTTGCCTGAGGCAGGAAGCCCTTGTTGGCTGGCTTGTGGGTGCCTATTTGACATTCCACACAGCAGTCATCAGCTCTTTGCCAGGCTGCTTAGAGATCAGGAGTTAGGAATCTCTCTATTTGATCATACACTGAACAGACAAGCAAACTTGTTCGATCTCTAGCACAGAGCTTCTCTGACCTCAGCATGCATACGAATGGCCCACTGTATATCCCAACTTTTCAAGCATACAGAGAGCTTGTTCTCTTAAGTACCCAGGCCAAGATGGATGCTTCTGGTCCAGAGGAAACAGCTGGAGTAGCAAGGAAGCTAATGGCTCACATTCTTAGACAGTAGAGCTAGCTGGGGAAATTTATTGGTGCACAGCCACAAAGCAAGATTAATCAAGTCAGTCTCTAAGGCTGGACAAGGCTCCAGTATTTTTAACTTTCCTCAGGCATTTCCAGTGCAGAGTCAGGAGTGCAAATCCCATAAAGGGAGGTGGAAAAAACATCACTTGATAAAAGCTGATTGATTGGTCCAGATGGGCTAGGCTGTGCTGTCAAGCCATCCACCGGAAGTAGCATCAGCAATCTCAAAACAGGAGCTTATTTTAGAAAGCCTTGAGGCAGGAATCTAAAAACAAAAACAAAAATTACACAGGGTATAATGATATATGTATGTATGTATTTGGTGTGTATATGTATGTATGTATTTGGCGGGGGGGCGGTCATTTAGCAAAGACTCAACATTTTCCCAGTCTTGAAAGGAATGGAACTCAGTGAGCAATCCTGGAAAATAAAGCCAGCCTATACTCTGACAACAGGTAAGGAAAGAGAGCAATGCTGCCACCTCCCCCCCCCCCCAAAACAACCTCAGGTTTTGCAGCTCTCTGCCTCCAAACTGGTTCCTGACTATTCAGCCTGTCTTTTGTTTCCGTTCTGTTGAGGTTTGTTAACTGCTAGCTAATTAGTATTCTAAACACTTCCCATTTACTTGAACTCATCAACCACAGGACCTTGCTGCCCACTTTACTGAGAAAACTGGGGTCAGCTGTTCACATGCCATCACACACACACACACACACACACACACACACACACACACACCCATACACACACACATATACAAACATACATACACAAACACACAAACATACACATATATAGATGCACACAAAACACACAAACACGCACACAAACATGCATACATACACACACATACACATATATTCGCACACATATACACACATACACATGCACACACAAACACACACATACACACATATATACACAAGTGCACAATACACACACACACACACACACACCCCTCCCTTCTACTTCTCAGCACTCCCTCTTGACCTCTGCAAATGTCTGTTTACCTAGCCTGTTCCCCTCCCTATCTGAGAAGCAGCACAACACCTTCTACCCAAGATGACCCTACATCTCTGTTCTTCATCCCAGTTCACCCCAGTACCATCTAGAAGTTTCCACGTGAGCCTGGCCTTTCTCACCACCACCTGCAGTGAGCCCTCTCAGGCATCTTTAATCACTTTCCCTTCCTGGCTCTGGCTCTTTTATAGATGGGCATGTTCAGGTCTATGATTCAGTCTTTCATCATCAACGCACACACATTCCTGTTTTTCCTTCTGGTTGCCTCCTTCAACTGAAACGATTCTTGGAAGATCTCTGATGACCCCACTACAAGGTCTTTTAGAGACTCCGCCCTCTTGTCTCCTTTGTATGTTAGTCCTGATCCCCCTGACCACCCAATCCCCCATTTCTCCTCTGTAACATCAGCTGCAGTGGCTAAGAGGACTAGTTCTACTCACACTGCCTTTGGCTAAGTCTTGTGCAAGCTATAGGCCAATGGGTTAAAAATCAACCACATACAGCAATCACCAGTTTCCTCCTCTGTCCCCCAACTTACATGAATGAAGGTAGGCCAGAACAGGGCATAAAACATAATGCAGTGCATGTAGGAAGGATAAGTGTAGCCATGGAACACACATGTCAGGGACACAGCACGTGAGTAGTGGTTGCCTAGTGATGGCGTAGCCATCTTGGTTCATGCACCTGTTATCTACTGATGAAATTGCCTATGACATCTTATTCAGGATATGTCCCTGTGGGTTAGGCAATACAGGACTGTGTTGTTAAGTGTATACTTTAGCAGTGAATTTTTGAAGTTTTTCTTCTCATTTGTTTGACTGTCCTGCTGTACAAGGAAGTGAAAAAGGACTCTTTCTAGACCTCTGTACTAACATAACATTTCAAAAGACCCAAGTTGAGCCATCCACGGTGACACCCCCGTGATCCCACCACTTGGTGCCTGGAAGCAGGAGGTTGTCCTTGGCTGAATAACAGGTTAGAGGTCAGCCTGGGCCACATGTGGCCTCAAAACCACAGAGCAAATCAACACAAGAAAATAAAAGTAAGGCTGTCTTCTGAAAATTGAAACCTCTTCTGAATTCCCTGTATTGCTAATGTCCCTTCCCATTCCTTAATCGCTCTGGGATCCCTCCCACTCCCAATAGCTGCCTTCCCTCTTCTCTCCCCCATCCTTTCTAAAGCAGGTACCTAGAGGTCTGTTCTTAGGATCTTCCTTCCTTCCTTCCTTCCTTCCTTCCTTCCTTCCTTCCTTCCTTCCTTCCTTTCTCTACTTTCCTCCCTTTCTTCTTTGCTTCCTTCTTCCTCTACCATTTGTCCTATCCTACTGTATAGTTCCAGACACTACTGTGTCTGACTCAGATAATGCTTCTAGCTCCTCTTCTGAGCTGCCAGTTTCCTAAAGTTCTCCTGGCTTCATTTAGGACCCCAATCTGTTTTTTGATAGCTGCAATATGATGCCATGAATGTTGCTGGACATTTCAAACTTCAGAGTCCTTGCCTGCAAAATAGAAATATTCTCACAGTGCTATTCTCAGAGCTGCAAATGTGCAGAGTTGGGATGTATATATGATGAATGGGTATATATGCATAATAAATACATAAAGCTGGAGAAAGGATCTACAAGGAGGCTGGAACTTGGATGTATGTGTGCTCTTTGCCAAGTCTTCAGTGTGGCGGTATTAAGTGGTGGGGGATTTGAGGGGTAGCTGGGCTTACATGAGGTCTTGAGAGCACAGCTCCTATAACAGCGATGATGAAGGATAGGAGGAAGAGGATGCAGGAAGGCAGTTTGCTGAGAACCAGGCAGAGAGAGGCCTTCCAGATCCAAACCACACTGGTACCCTGGCCTCAGATCCTCAGGCCCAAAACTGTGAGAAATGAATGGCTGGGTTTAAACATCTTAACTTCTGCTCTTTTGTTAGAGCAGTCCAAGCTAAGACAGATACTTTCCTGTGAAAATTTCCATGGCTCCCTATTATTGAATGAATAAAATGTTCCAACTCTTATCTTATTTCCTTAAATGTCCCTCAGTTTGGCCACAGTCTTTAATTTAAGCCTGTACTTTCCGATAGTCTCTGTTTTTGCATGAGACCATGTACCATCCCCCTACAGACATGCCCTTTCTTGCCTCCTCAGTCGCCTCTCTCCTGTCCTTGTCACCACAGTACAGCCTCATAGGAGGTGATCACAGAGCCTGTCTACAGCTAGCAGCTCCAACAGGGACTTGGGGAGCAGCCTGGTTGGGGGCTCAGGCACAGCAGGCATCTTAGGAGGGAAATGAACTGTTGCACATGGTAATCAGATTCCTGGGGCCCAGTGCAGACCTTCCTGCAGGTGTGAGGGGAGAAAACAGCCCATTCCTGATTCTCCTAAAGGAAGGGTGACTTCTCCACTACAACCTAAGCTCATTTCTTCTTCCAGTGAGAATAAACTGCAGGATCTCTCAGACACCCTACCCATTCCCAGTCTACACAGGGCCTTCTTCCCGCTTCTCTGCCATTCTCCTAGGCTTGTCACAAGTCACTGCCTTACCAGTCCCTCTGAGGGTCTGCCCTAACCCCAGCCTATCCATCAGCAACAGAGATACCAAAGTAAAGGAGCATGGGAGCACTTGTACACCAGAAAGGCCCTTTCTCTTTGGAGACAGAAGGGTGTAGGTTTGAAAAGCTGCCCTCCCTCCCCATACAAGGTGGCTGTCCTTGTGGTTCCAGTTACCTCCACAGATGACCAATTTTGGTTTTGTCATCTTCAGAGTGATAGCAGACACCTGTGGGTAAGTGTATACTTTTTTAAAAATCAAGTTTCCCCCCACCCCCTCTCTCATACACACACACACACACACACACACACACGCACGCACGCACGCACGCACGCACGCACGCACGATCCAATTACTCTTGAAAATTGAAAGATGAGAAGCAAGCAGGCTTCCTTCCCCCCAGAAGGCAGCTGTGGACGGATCCTGAGGAGTAGCTGTCCCTAAAATGAGTAGCTGGCTATGGCCGTTCCTGAGTCTCTATGTGTATGGTTGGTGTGGAACATTTTTGCTATTCCTGCTCTATGTTGGTTGATGAGTAGCTGCTGTCTGTAGCTCCACCGTTCTAGCCCTTCAGGTCCTTCCTTGGGATGAACTTCATCAGGGTCAACAGCTAAAAGACTAAAGCATGCAGTACAGGGACCTTCTTCAGGGCATGCAGCAACTGGTTCTGTTCCAATCCAGTTGTTACATACTTTGAATAACACCACTACTGTTATGCATTGAAGTCACCACCTTGGGCGCATAGCTGGGTAACCTCCATCGAGAAGGAGGTTTTCCGTTTTCAGAGGACCGAGTCCTGCTGGAACTCTCATAATGCCAGTTCCTCTCCTTGTTTCTGTCTTCTTTGCTGCTGACTGAACACCCACTATCTACCTGTGTCCTGCGGACACTCTGCTCTCTGTTCAGATCCTTACACATCCCAGCCGTGGCCTGAGGTGGTCCTTCAGCCTAAACCTCTCAGCAGCGAGCAGACGAGAGGCGGGATACAGATGGCTGTCTTTTGCATGTGGGCAGCCAGAACAGAGCCGTTCCTGAGAGACCGTGGGTGTAATCAAGCCGGTGTCATTTCTCAGACAATGGAGACAAACAGAAGAGCTATCTCAGTTGGGGTGGAGAGCACCAGCAGGGAGCAGGCCCAGTGGCGAAGCTGCAAAATGGTATAAATTAATGAAAACGACTCTAGCTGAGCCCCACTGCCTACCTCCTCCTCAGAGTGGTTCTAGCAACAGCCTTCCTGGGGCCTTCACACCTGGGGGCCGGGAACTTGTTCTGAGGACAAATGACTATCTGGGGAGAAAAAGGAGGGGGTATAGAGGAAGTGACTGGCACTGGGGAGCATTGCACACCTTGGACAGAAACCAGAAACAATGAATGTGCAGGGCCAGGAAGCTCCTGCATTGCCTTGGCTGTCAGAGTAACCTTTCACCAAGGCCTCTCACCTCTCAAGACCTCAGTGTGGCTATTACTCAATAGGTTAGGCTAACAGAGTGTTCAAGTTCATGAGAGCCCCATGTTCTGTGGTTCCGAAATATTTATCCATATAAACATTTGCTTATATAAACACATAAGCACAGCTAACCCTGTTGAAAGTCTTCATCCTCTCTTCCTCCTCACCCCTTCTCTGGACCAAGGGATGGCTAAAAGGCGCCATGGTAAGACCGAGTGCACAGAGTAGCCATGTGGAGTTCCTTTCCCAGGAGGAATGGACAGAGCAGCTGAGATCACTGCTCTCCAGTGGGGCCGCTGAATCCACACTGAGACTCAAGCCTAGGAAGGTGTCCCCGCCCCCACCCCAGTCCCCTCCAAAGACATTCTGGCGGCAGCAGGGGTGGGGATGGCGGTCTAGAGGCAGAGCTATCTATGGAGAGTTGTGAGTTAGCTCCTGTTAGAACAAAACTGCCACTTCTTCCAAGTCATTAGGGGGTTTGTATTCACATGTGGCCTTAAATCAACCTATAGTCATTCCCGAAGTCACCAACAGGTCCCTATTTTTTGTCCAGGAGACCTAAGCATGGTTGCAGATCCCAGGCCTGGTCACAAACCTGGCAGCAGCAGCTTTGGAGGAATCTGTGCTCTGGGCTTCCTGCTGCTTTTCTTTGGGGCCAGAATAGAGTAGGAAAGAGAGAGGCCTGGAGATTGTGGCTTTCTCCACTCTGGTGACTGAGAGGGGAAGGTGGCTGGGCAGCCCAGCAGGGAATACTGCCTCATTTAAGAAATTGTTTCCAAATCTCCCAGCAGGGGCCCAGAAAGATGGCAGAAATTAAGTGTATAATTCCTCTGGGGTTCTTTGGTACCTGATTGCCCTAGCTGGGTCCTGGGTAATAATGGGGTCTCCTGGAGGGCCTTGATGGGGTCCTTGGTAATACTGTTTTATACTTTAGAGATCCCAGGAAAACCCAGACCTCGTAGTGGGCGAATCATGTCAACAGTTGGATGAGGACCAGGAGGCTAGATGGGGATTTGAAAAGGATTTCTGAACTGCCAGGCTCCTTGTCTTAGCACCACTTTCTCTCAAGCTGAAGAAAAACCCTTCTTGGCTGAGCAGCTAAGACAGAGAAGCAAGTTTCACAAGAAGAGGGAAGGGCGGGTGGAGAGGAGTGAGTGGATTTTGTGTTTTGACATATTTACTAAGAAATGTGGAAGCTGCTTAGCACCTGCTAATTAGAGTCAGAGCAACCTGAGTTCCCTGAGATGTGCAGATGCCAAGGGAGCCTGCGTCTGGAGGATGGGTGGATTTTCTAAAGAGGATTATGGGCTTTTCCTGATTGAGGATGGAGGGAAGTAGAAGAGAGAAGACAGGAGCTGAGGGCAGTGAGCAGGGCAGAGTCATTTTATAGCGCAGCCTGGATTTCTCTGAACCCTTTCTCCTACCAGAAGCCAGATACTTTCTTCTCTCACTAATGTACTGCATGGAACAATTGCTCCTATGGGGTCTGGGGAGAATGAGTTTAGAGACCAGATTCTTGAGTCAAGCTGCAGTCCTGAGGTCGAAGGGCTGGTCCACTGGTCTTTAGTTCCTTCTCTGTGCTTTGACCTCTTTTGAGACCCTTTCTCATCTTTCTTTCTTCTATCCAACCAGAAGACAGCCTCTTGGTTATTTATGAGCATGGCTGGGGTCCCACTCCTCAATCTCCCACTTGATGTTAGGGAACATTTCTGGACCTGGGAGATGCTAACAGGATTTGATTCATAGGGTCATTGTGACAACGAAACATAATGACCAACCTAAAGAGCTTGACATGTTGTGTGTGCTCAGCAACCCTCAGAAATCACCTTTGAGGATTTTGGAGTCCAAAATCCCTGAGTATAGCAGCTCAGTCAATGAGTAGCTCTGTGTCTTGCTGGGTCAGGGTCTGTTTAAGGAGGATAGGGACCTAGTAACAAAGATGTTCCTGGTTGTGTACCTGGAAGCAGAGGTGATATATAGCATAGGAAGGTGATAATCCAAAGCTGGAGGACAAGAGGAGGGAGTGAATGAGTAGGGTCTGGAAATTCATGCTTTCTGCTGAAAACTGAGACCATGGTGTGCTGTGGGTGCTGGAATTGAGGGGACAAAGAGCCACTGTGGAAGCTGCTACCTGGAGTCGCAAGGATCCTCTGCGATTGCCTCTAACTCCTGCCCTTCTGCTTGGCAACCCCACCGAGGAACTGTAGGTTCCAGGAGTCATGCTACATGCTGCCAGGATTGCTTTTCTCCTCTTGGTGTCTCCCGCTCCTTGAATACTGGCCATGCAATACTTATGCAAACTCCATAAGGTGACCTGCAACATATAGCTGTTCAGAACAGTCTCCAGGAAATGCTGGTGTTTGTGAGATATGGTTTCACTAACGGAATTTTAAAGGAGGGAAGAGAAGAGTAGGAAAGAGGAGAAGTTTACTGGAGTCGAGCATTCCAGCCTCTAGAAAAGCTAATGGACAGTTAAAAATGTGTTCACATAGACCATACATAGTGTGAAATTATTTTTTAAAGTCCCAGGTAAATAAAAGTACTCATAATGCCAAGCCCCCAAACAATAGCAAATATTTTGGTGCTTACTCACACAGTTCCTCAAGTATGGCATTTCTTCTTACTATAGAAGTGTCCGTTGGCTTCACAACCTGCTCCTCTTAACTTGGTAACAATGTCTGACCTTATGGCTTTGCAGCACTGACTTCAAAGCTTCAGACCAGCACATCTACACTTTGACCTCCTGCATTTAGCCAACACCCTGTTGTTGAAAACTCATGTTTGAGAATTCTATTCATTAGACGATTCTGTCAAGAAATCCACACATCTGGATCTGTCATTATTCCTTTAGGATAATTAAGGGGCATTGTTGGTAGGGGGAACATGTTCATTTTTACAGCTTGGTTTAACAGGGATTACCAAACTACTTCCCAGAAAGCTCCTTTAAAAAATCTGTCTGTATTTTACTTGTGACAGAGGAAATAATTCTGTATAAATTTATCAGCACAGAATTGATCTAAAGCCATTTTTACAAAATTAATTCATCAAATGACCATAGACTAGTCAATTAGGAAGATAGATGAAAGAGATAAGACAGATGTTAGATAGATGGTTGATAGATAAATGATGTTAAATAGATAGAAGACAGGTAGATAATGATAGATGATAGGTAACATATGACAGATTAGTAAAAAGATAAATGATTGATAGATGATAGGTAGGTAGGTAGATAGATAGATAGATAGATAGATAGATAGATAGATAGATAGATAGGTAGGTAGATTATACATGTAAAACAGCTCTTTAATAACCAGCTAACAGAATAAGTAGTTTAACAAGCACACTGACATAGTCATAGAGCAATTTCTGCTGCGTAGGAAGATGCTCATGTGGTTTTTGGAAATTGCCATCCAGTTTGAATGGACCGTTTTCATTTTGTTCTTATGGCAACAGTTCAAGGACTGCTCAGTTGTTGAAGTAATGGGGACTCATGTGTGAGCATCTCCAGCATCTAAAAAGTGAGTTTCCTCGTTCAAATCTAGAGTGATGGTGTTTTAAATGGTATCATTCATCATTCGGGTTTGCAGATGTCTCTTAAGGGTTTTCTTTTTCTTTTCTTTTTGGTTGTTTTTGGTCTGTGTATCACTTCCTGTCCTCATGCTGTTGAGTCATCTGCTGGTTTCTTAATGGTTGTTCAGTTTCTAGCCGTCAGTAAATAGAATAATATGCAATGTGGGTGCTGTTGTCCCCTTGTTCTCCTCTTCACTTATTGACCTTCTAAGATGATTTGGTTTGCTTTGTCGTTGTATTTAATACAGGGTCCTACTCTATAGACCTGGGTACCGGCCTGCAACTCCCTAGCTTCCAGCTCACAGAGATCAGAGCCTCTGCCTTGCTGGTACAGGGGTTACAGGCATACACCACCACTGCAGCCTTGGCGGTTTCTGATTTCTGAGCACCCCTGTTGGGGACTCTCACACCATTTCCTATGTTTCTGTCTTCAGCCCTTGGCAGCTTTCCTTCGCCGGCCGCTCAAACAACGGCAGCTTCAGTTCTGAACCCCTGGAACCACATGGGTGCAGTTCTTTCTGCCTTTTTCTTACCCGGGTTTATCATTTGAGGCTGAGGATGAGCAGAGGAGGCCAATTCATGTTAGACTTCTTCCTCAATGTCATATTTATAACAAGTCCTTGTCCAGTCTGGTGATTCTGTTCTGTCACTGGGACCTTCCATTTCAGGTGGTGGCCAGTTCTAGAACCACACAGGTGATATGCAAATTGTTACCAAGTTGATTTTATTGTTTGTTTTTGCAGTACAAACATCCTTCCGATGACTAGAACCAACAGAGAGCCATCAGAATAATGGGGTGGGGGGTATCACTTCTCACCTCAGTCTGTCCCTTAACATCCCATGGTGGCATGTTCTCCCAGCTTTATATATCTTATACATTTGCTGACTTCTTCAACTGCCTGACCCCTGACTCTTCATCTGAATGGCTTTCTGATTAAGCAGGCTGCTGACCCAGGAAAGTCCTCTGTGCTTGCCTCTCTCTCTGCTAACCCGCCTCAGTTTTCTCTCGTTGCTGTACTGAACTGCTGCAGACAAAGCAGTGTTAAACACCAGATACGTATTTCCCCACAGTTCTGCAGATCTGAAGTCTGGTGTGGGTCGTAGCAGGATAGAATCAAAATGCTGGCACACTGTACCACTTTCTAGAGGCACCAGGAGGAACATTTATTGTTTGATTATTTGGGTTGTTGGTAGAACTAAGTTCCTTGTGAGAGAGGATATGGTCCCTGTTTCCTTGCTACCTAGACTCCAAGGGCCATTCCCAGCTTCCAGTGGCCACCAGAGTCCTTGACTGCTGGCTCTCTTTCTCCTTCTTCATATCTATCAGCCTTGTTAATTCTTACATTGACAGTCTCCCTCCCCCTCCCCCCTCCCCCTCCCCTCCCCTCCCCCTCCCCCTCCCTCTCCCTCTTCCTCTCCCTCTCTCTCCCTCTCTTCCCTCTCTTCCCTCTCTTCCCTCTCTTCCCTCTCTTGCCTCTCTTGCCTCTCCCTCCCTCTCCCTCTTCCTCTCCCTCTCTCTCCCTCTCTTCCCTCTCTTCCCTCTCTTCCCTCTCTTCCCTCTCTTCCCTTTCTTGCCTCTCCCTCCCTCTCCCTCCCTCTCTCTACTTTTTTGGAGGCATGGTCTTACATAGTCCACAATGGTCCTGAAGTCCTGGTCCTCCTGCCTCAGCCTCCAGAGAGCGGGAATCACATTGGTGTGCACCATTGTACCCTGCTCACACAGGATCTGTTCTTCTGCCTTTTTTCACTTTCAAGGGTTTGTGAGATTAGATCCTGCCCATCTGGGCAATCTAAATAATTTTCTTATTTTCAGACCAACCCATTGGCTGCCTTATATCTCTTTTCTCATACATTCACAGGCTACACGGTTTTGAATATGGCTACTTGAAGGTCATATTCTATTCTGCCTATCAAGCCAGGATTAAGCATTGGTTCTAAGTGTGTTGGGGGGAGGGGGATCATTCATGCTAGCCTATACAGTCTTGACTTGAGGGAGCGAGTGGGACAAGAGACCCAATTGCTGGTTTCTTGCTATAGTACTAAATTTCTTCCCCAAATGAAAGGCGGGAGTGATTACAGCTATGGTTTCTTTCTGGGGATGTTGAAAGGATGGATCCCACAGCCAAGTTTCCCTTCACAAAACATACCCGCTAAATATAGAAGGAAGGCTCCCGTCATGACCCTGAGGGAGAACAGGTGAGAAAAAAAATGTGGACAATTTTAAGGAAATTGGGTCAAAAGAAAGTATCTGAGAGCAGAGAGAAGCGAGTACAGCAGGGGGATGAAGGTTAGCATTTTGACTCACGTGCCCAGTGATTCCCCAGGCAGGTGTTCTGTGCGCTGAACTTCAGCAGAGGCTGGCTGTGAACCAGTTCTAACCCCCATCAGCAGTGAGGGCGCTTCACAGCTGCTCCAACACATGGCGTCTTTGAGCGTTTTAATTTCCCCTCGTCTGATGGGGTTACCTGGAACCTCACTGTGGCTTTGTATTTGTTCTTTCAGCTGTCATTTAAGCTGAGCACGTCCCCGTGACGTTACTGGCCTTTTGGCCATCTCCTTTCATAACGTGTTCGCTCTCCATGTTGTCTCTGCAGGCTTCCATGGCTTCTTTATACACTCTAGGTTTAGGTTTGGTTTTTTTTGTTTTTGTTTTTGTCACATATATGTTTTTACAAATGTCTTCTATTCAGAAACTCGCCTGTTCATCTAAATATTTGAATGATTCAAAGTCCTTAACTTTCCCTCCCCTCCACCCCATATGTGGTTAATGCTGTTTGTATGCAATATGGGAATCTTTACCCATCTCGAAGATCATAAGAATTCTTTTTTTCTTTATAGATATCCTTTTCACATTTGATTGATCCAGAGTTGATATTTGTGGATAGGGTGGGAATTCACCTTCATCTTTTCCACACATGAGTATGTATTTCATTACATTTTCCTCAGGAGATGTGATTAAAGCTTCATTTACTCCAGGTAGGGCATTGAGAACAAATCAAAGAAATGAGTCCAGCCAAGACTAGTTTGGTGAACCAGTAAGTTTAATTGAGGTTACTTACAGGAGTGTGTGTGAGGAAGTGACAGATACAGGAGCATGGTCCCTTACAAAGAAGTCAGTCTCTCTCTCTTTCTTTCTCTCTCTTCCCTCCCTCCCTTTCCCTCAGCAACCATTAAACTGTTTATATTCCCCAGAGAGTGATGGGGCCTCCTGTGGGTCTTGTGGGCAGCTTCATAAACCCTTACAGTCTCCATGAGTCTTTGTAGGCCCTGTGGGCCCTCTCTCTCCTTCATGACAGAATGTTAGGAGTCCCAGACCTGTGAAGGTGCCTTAGTTAGGGTTTGCATTCCTGTAAAGAGACACCATGACCAAAGCAAATCTTATAAAGGACAACATCTAATTGGGGCTGGCTTACAGATTCAAGGGTTCAGTCCATTATCATCAAGGCAGAAGCATGGCAGCTTCCAGGCAGGTGTGGCACAGGAGGGACTGAGAGTTCTACGTCTTCATCCAAAGGAAGCCAGGAGCAGACTGACTCTTCCACATTGGTCAGAGCTTCAAAGGCCACCCCCACAGTGACACAAAGCCACACCTCCTAACAGTACCAGTCCCTAAGGGGCAAGCACATTCAGAAGGTAATCACAATAACTGATTTCAAAACAGCAACGGCTGTGTTATACCCACAGGGCTGCACTCTCCAGTGTGTAATTGGCAGCACAGTGTGTATTGAAGACTAGTTTCTTGCTGGCCTGCAGTTTCACATTGGTCATGAGTTAAGTGCGTGCTCAGGTGTCTGTCTGTGGACCTGCATCGGGAGACTGTTGGGTTTTGAGAATCTCTGTCCACTGAGCTCAGCACCACGCTGCGTTAGTTTGGCTCTATTTGAAGTCTTCCACACAGCTCAGTTCTTTAAGACTACATTGCTTACCTTTAGCTCCTGCTTCTCCTCAGTGGTTTTAGAACACAAGCCAGTTTCCACAGGAAAGATGGAATTCTGATTGTAACTGCTTTGAAATCACAGATGGTCAAGGTAGGGATGGGGGCATGAGGATCTTATTAAATTTCTCTCATCAAAGGGTTGTCATTAAAATTTCTGATGATTTGTAAACTTTTTTTTTTAGTTTTCTTTTCTGCTGGTCATAGTAATTCATTTCCCTAGTGGCCTTAAACCTTCTTTAAAAGATGCCGAAAATGGCTTTTAAATCATGATTTGTAGATTCTTTTTCACTATATACTCAACATATGAACTATAAAGAATATTTTGTTTCTTTTTATATTCCAATGACAGCTTGTTTGTTGTTACTTTATTGACATGCCTTGGGCTTCCAGGTGATAGTGAACACATCAATACCATGTCTACCCATAGTTCGGTGAACCCTTTAACCACTTCTCAGAACTGTTATCTTTTAGGACTTTTGTAAATAGCCTTTAAGAAACACAAGAAGTCTCTGGATTCCAGTTCACTACATGAAGAGTAAGACATTTCTTCTTCATCTATTGAAAGATCGTGTGACTTTTATCATGTGACTTTTCTATTGCATCCTGACATGAAGGAAGCTGGCTGCTTCTCATGTGTTGCACAACCTTCCACAAGAATTCACTTGTAAGAACTCGATTGGCCCTGGAGTGCTGCCGGTGTTCCCTGTGACCGGCTTCAACTCCCCGAGTCTGTGCCCTAGGGTTTGTGTGTATCACCACCAGACACTGGCCAGCAAGTTTACTGTTGCTTAATGTTCATGTTGGGTTGGACATTACAGAATGTAGTATTCCATTTGTTTTGGTTTTTTTCTTTCAGTTTTCATAATATCAATGTCATTTGTTTCTCAAACATTTCGAGTGATGTAATAGTGAGGCCCCGCCCAGGCTTTCAACTGTCTTTGTGTGCAATTTTGATGGGTAGGTTATTTACCAGACATGAGGACAGTCAGACTATTCCTTTTATGGTGGTTGGGTAAATGGTGCTCGTCTTTCTTTAAATTTTGTTTATGTGTCTCTGAGGTAGGGGGAGGGGGCATCCACAGAAGGTAGAACACATTGACTCCCTGAGAGCTGGGGTTACAGGTGATTGTGAACTGTCCAATACGGGTGCTGAGACCTGAACTTTGGCCCTCTGGAGAAACACTACCCAATGTTAACTGCTGAGCCATCTCCCCAGCCTATATCTCCCCTTTTCCAGTTTAAAAAAAATCTTATTATTTATTTATTTATATTGAAAATTCACACAATATATTCTGATCATGGTTTCCCCTCCCCCACCTCCTCCAGATCTTCTCCACCTCCCCAACCATCCAACTCCATGACTCCTTTCTCTCTCTTTAGAAAACAAACAGGCAACTAAAAAAGCAAACCAGAATTTAAAGCACACACACACACATGAAACACACACACAAAAGCAAAACTCACAGAATTACAAAATCAGAAACCATACTATACAAGCAAAAGATCAGTAAGATTTAAAAAAAAAAATACCCAAGCAATATGAAACAAGCAACAACAATCTATGAAAACTGTCACTGAGTCCACACCTACTGCTGGTCACAGGGCCTGCCCTCAAGTGTTGTTAATACATCCGGTGAGGCACCATTGGCGAGAACTGACCTCTCTTTTGTAAGCAATTATGAGTTGGTGATAGCTTCTTTGTAACTTTAATTTTTCTCAAAACCTCTTTTTAATGACAATTCTTAAACACTTTAACCTCCCTTGTAGCCCACCATCCACCAGAGGTAATGGAAAAGAAAGGAGTGGGGGGGGGGAGGAGTGGGCCTATTTAGAAAGGTTCTTTGGAGCAACTCCTGTCTGTGTTGTCTGGAAATCAACAGTTCAATTCACAGGTCAGCAGCTTGATCCACTTGCAAACATTTCATGGATAAACCAGCAGTCCAGTTCGGTACAGTCAAGTTAGCAACAGCTGTGACACAACCTAGTAGACACAGCCAGGCCTCAGCCTCAGCTCGAGTCAACAGGAGGGACTAGCAGGAACACCAGGAGTTCTCAGCTGTGCCTCTCTCAGGGAAGTGAAGATCAGCGAAGATGCAAGACCCACAAGCATTGCACAAATAGATGTACCAGCAAGCCAAGCTCTCTCTTCGTCACTCAGTGGAGTCTTATTTATCCCCTCCAAACATGACGTGTCCTCCACATGCCTTGCCTCAGTATGGCTCTTGCCTCAGCATGTGCATTCAATCAGCCCGAGTCCGCAGAAGTGGCAAGAAACTGTAGTACATTACCAGAAGATTTTTGGTGTGTTTCTCTCTATGGAGTCTTGACAAATGCAGCTCAACTACACAATGTAAGGCTGACCAATATATGTGTGTTCTTAGCAAAAAATCCTTCATCACATGTCCTGTCACATGCTTGTTTTAGCAGAATGTCCTCTCTCCTGTGTCTCCTTCAGTGAAACACTCCTTCACGAGTCTGCCTTAGCCTTTCACACTGGTGTCCACTTTAACGAAACGTTCCTTCACATGTTTGCCCCAGCAAAACACCATCCAATCGGCTTTCCACCTCACTTCTTGGTTAAGGAAGGGAACTCACATCTACTTCTTCCTCTTAGGGATGGTACCCCTTTAGACTGGAACCTGCATAGGCCCTGTATATGCTGCCACAGTCTCTGTGAATTCATATATGTCTTGGTCCTGTTGTGTCTGGAAGACACTGTTTCTTTGGCCCTATTCTCTTTCGATATTCATGAGTCTTGCTAGAGATATTAATTTCATTTAACATTTGTTTGCTCACTGTTTGTTTGTTTGTTTGTTTGTTTATATACAAGGGCTTATTATGTAGCCTGGGTAGCCTAGCACTTGCTATTTAGCCAGGATAGTCTTAAAACTCATGATCGCCCTGCCTCAGCCTCCCTAGTGCTGGGATTACAGGTGTGTTCTTCCACACTCTCTGTTCCTTTCTTAGTCTTGCCAAGGACACAGCTTTGGGCTGTGCTGCCCTTTTCCCTTATGAGCATTTGTTTTCTGTTTCATTTATTTCTGATCTTATTTTTATGATCCTTCTCTCTACTCTGGGTTTAGTTTGCTGTTCTGAATTATTCAGACAAATCTCTAGATTTTGGCTTTCAGCCTACCTTCTTTCCTATGTGAGTATAAAAGAGAAAAGCAAAGCCGTATTGGATTCATGGGTTCTGTTTGCCACTTTTTCATTTGTTCCTTTCTAGACAGGGTTTCTCTGTATAACCCTGGTCATTCTGGAATTCCCTCTGTAGATCACACTGGCCTCAAACTCAGAGATCCCAAGTGCTGGGACTAAAGATGTGTGTTACCATGCCCAGCCACATATTTATTCTTGATGGAAATTTTTATGATAATCAACACAGGGATTATTTAGAGCTTCTGTCTAAGTTTGGATTTCATTGCTCTGAAGAGACACCATGACCCAAGCACCTCTTATAAAGACAGATATTTCATTGGGGCTGGTTTACAGTTTCAGACATTTAGTCCATTATCATCACAGCAGGAAGCAGACATGGTACTGAAGGAGCCAAGAGCTCTACATCTTGATCCAAAGGAAGCAAAGGGAGACTGGATTTCACGTTGAGCAGAGCTTGAGCGTAGCCCACCTCCACAATGACACACTTCCTCCAACAAGGCCACACCTACTTTGACAAGGCCACATCTCCTAATAATGCCACGCCCTATGGGCCAAGCATTCAAACACATGAATCTTTGGGGGTGGGGAGTTGCAAACCTACTCAAACCACCACAGTTTGTGTTTGTCACTTTCTGTTATCATGACAAAAAACTTGAGCTTGTCTATTTAAAATGAAGAAGATTTTGACTCAGAGTTTTCATTTCAGTCTGTGGTCACTCAGTCCTGTTGCTGTTGGGCATTGTCTAATGTTCTTCGTCTAGTGGCCACCACTGCTTCCTGTGGTCTAATATAACCTGACACTGTTCCCACTTCTGAGATGATGGAGGACATTAGGTTGTGTAAGTTTGCCACCTTCACCATAGTGGAGTTTAATGCCTCATATCTTTAAAACCTGGTCACTGTTCTGATCTTATACAGTCAACGCTGCCTTTGTCCATGTGTCTACTCTAACTCGCTCCTTTGTTTGTTTTTCTTGCACTGTTCACAATGTGTGGGTGGTGAGATGTGAGTGTGTGCTCTAATGACCCTATAGAATAAGGATGGGATGTAGCAGGAGGCACAGTGAAACAGATTCACAATGTGTGAGCCTGCTGTGTGCGTGGGTCATTGAGAGTATCTGAGGCTTGGCTTTCTCCCTCCTTAAAATCAGGATTGTACGTTTGCTTGCCCAGCCTGTCTTGCAGATGTCCTCAGCATTAAAGGAAATAGAAGCAGACATAGAGATGCTGCAACATGAAACTCACCATGCAGGGATTTCAAACCCACCATGGGTTTAGGCAGTAAGGTGTTCTTTTGACTTACAGAACCCTTCGTGTTTAAACCACACCACTGTTTAAAAATCGTATTTCACATAAAATATTTATTTTTACCTTTATCTTTGGGGAAAGAAAATAACCTAGAGATCCAATAACTGCAAAATGGCTTCTTCCCAATCATGGTCATGGGTAGGAGCCAGGCAGAGCACTCTCCTCTTGATCAAGAGCATCATGATCTTGGTTTTATGAAGGCACAGTGTCAGTGCACATGGATCTCAGCACGTACATACACATCTGCATTCATGCTGCCAAGCTTGCTCGATATCTGAGCTGTGGCCCTGGTAACACTGAATCTACCTTTGTTGTATTACTCATTTAAAGCCAGGGCACACAGGGACAGGGCTTTCTAGTGTTTAGGGTTGCTAAGCACTGAGACAGGTGACTGAGAGAGGTTGTAGAAACACTTTCCCCGGGGACCTAAAAATAAAACAGATTTATCCCCAGTCTCTCTGGGATGCAGAGGAGAGAGAGAGAGAGAGAGAGAGAGAGAGAGAGCTGACTGTACCACATCACTTCTAGGTTTTAGGTCTGAATGAGGATGAGGAGGAACTGTTTTAGAGTCTGCCTGTTGGAGGGAGATAAGATTATAACCATAGATTGAACATATATTATAACATAATCCAGCATTTGGAAAACAAAAGAAAGTATCATAATTCAGACAACAGAAAACATAAGGGCTTTATGAAAATAGCCATGGCTTTAGTCAAACTTATATCACTAATCTAAATTACACCTTACTTTTTTGAGAAAGGGTCTTACTGTGTATCCCAGGCTAGCCTCAAACTTGTGATTCTTCTGCCTCCCAAGTGCTAAGATTATAGGGGTACATCACCATGTCAGCTATATCTGAATTTTTTTCTATATATGAACATGTTTAATGTCAAAGTATAAGTAAAAATGAAGAAGGAGTCAGGGAATAAGTTCTGGGGAAGGGTAGTCTGTGCCGTTCACTGAGCAGACCACCAGACATACTGCTTATACTATTGGATCCTCATGATGTCTTTCAAGGTAGGCAGAATCATTACACTCATCCGTCAGGTGTCGAAACTGGAATCCCAGTGGTAGAATATATAGCGGCTTCCACAGTTGAGAGAGTCACACCGTACGGTCCAGATGGAGTGGTTCACACACTCAGGGACTCTCTCCATCTGCTCTGTGAGCTAATCATTTGAATGGTTAGGAAAACTGAGAAAATTTATCACTGTAAGCTCGAAGACGGAAGGATGAAGCAGACATGGCTTACTGTGGTATCTGCTGGGACATCTACTGAAGAACACACTTGCTAATTCCGTATTAGAAGCATTCATTCACAAATCCCAGCCGCTGGAGGAGTCACCCCACTGCTGTTAACAGCAGGATGATCAGACTGTACAAGGCGGGGGGGGGGGGGGGGGCTCTTTGTAGCAAGTAGTTCTGTTTATGGTAGGGCATTTCATGACAAGATGTTTCCATCCTCACAAAACATACCCTGACTCACACAACTAGGCCCTTGAATCTTCAGATTAGTTGTAAGACTCCTCATGAATGTTGAAACCCCTCTCCCAGAAAAAAAAAAAAAAAATGGACATGTTCTGAGAATATATGTGCCAAAAACATTTGTTTAAGTCAGGATTTCTATTGCTGTGACAAAACATCATGACCAAAAAGCAAGTTGGGGAGAAAAGGGTTTATTTGGCTTACACTTCTATATTGCTGTTCATCATTGAAAGAAGTTAGGACAGGAGCTCAAATAGGCAGGAACCTGGAGGCAGGAGCTGATGCAGAAACCATGGAGGGATGCTGCTTACTGGCTTGCTTGCCTGACTTGCTCAGTCTGCTCTCTTATAGAACCCAGCACTGCCAGCCCAGGGATGGAGCCACCCACTTTGGCCTTGATCACTAATTGGCAAGATGCTTTACAGCTGGATTCATGGAAGCATTTTCTCAACTGAGGCTCCTTTCTCCTTGGTGCCTCTAGCTTGTGTCAAGGTGACTCACAATTGCCTATAGCTTCATTTCCAGGGAATCTGATACCCCTCTGGTCTCTAGGGGCACTCGTATACATGTGGTACATATAAAATCACACAGGCATGCACACAAAAATAAAATGAATAAATCCTTTTTAAAAGTAAGGTAGAAAATTAAGAAAAGAAGATATTAGATATCAACTTCTGGTCTCTACACACACATATTTATGAGCATGTGCCCAATACACAAACATATAAATCGCATGCAGAAATACACACACACACATACACACAGAGAGAGAGAGAGAGAGAGAGAGAGAGAAAATAACACTGTTAAACATTTAATCTTCTGTAAGGTAGTTGGCCAGCTAAAATATCAATATCATCAGAGGGCACATCTTCTAAAAGAATACAAATTGGAGACTGTGGCTTAAAGAATGGAGAATGTGATTCATCTTAAGTGCGGTTTATCCTACTCATGCTGGAGTTTGATCTTTGTTGTGAGGCTTAATCTGATGTGTAGAGACGGGAGCCTTGGGAAATGCATTCAGTTTGGATTAGGCAAATTGGACAGAACGCCTGAGATTGAATCCTAGTGACTTTAAATCAGGGGTAAGGGGGGCTTCCTGTCACTTCAAGATTCCCTGTGTCACCTTGGGACTCTGCCAGAAAGGAGGCCATCAGCAAATATGGCTCCTCCAACTTTCGCCTCCAGAATTCTGAACCCAAACGAATCTCTCTTCTTTACAAACGACCTGCTCCTCAGATATTTCAGCACAGCAATGAGAAAGCTGAGGGCTACAGGGAGACACCCACAGCAGGCTTGTACTGCTTGGACCCGGAAGCCCTTCCTAGCTGCCCCGTGCTTCAGAAGTTCTCTGTCCCTTCTCTGTCCCTCCAGGCAACCCATCTCTGACCCTCTACTTAGGTTCCTCTGATATGTCCAGGAATTGGGTTCTTAAACACGCCCATTCTCAGCCTTTAGGGTGGGTTTCTGAGAGCAGGGCACCCAGACCACTTGCCTTCAGGCCACACTGCGCTTTTCATGTAAATGCACTTTTTGTGCAATGTCCCAGATCTGCAGCATGGGAGTTCCTGGGGTGGGGCAAGGCATGCTGAGCCTTGGAGAATTTCTGCCTCAAGCACCATCCTTAGCTTTGTGTATTGATTTGGAGGCATGTCTCCTCCCTTATTCTCTTTTCCTCCCCAACTAAGACTCTTGGCCCAGGAGAGTGGCCACCTTCCCTTCAAAGATGTTTCCTTTTATAACCACAAACACTGTTCCTAGAAAGCCAGCTGGCACTCTCGGCTGAGAATTCTCTTGTTCTTCTCCCCCCCCCCCCCCAAGTTTTGTGATCTTGTGTTCTCGTTCCCTTTTCCTCTCCTTCTCCCTCCTCCTCCCCCTCCCCCCTCTCTCCCTTCCCTTGCCCCCTCCCTGGGTGTAGGATGGGTGGAAGGTGGGGCTTCTGTCATTATAAGAAATTGGGCAGGCTAGCACCCACCACAGGAAGCACAATTAAGAATGATCACAGTAGGAAGGCTGCTCTCCAGGAAGCACGGAGAGCTGTCAGGACAAGTGACCTTTCTAATCACGCCTGACATTTCGCAGCCTTGAAGGCGGAAGAGCTGCCCTTATTCTGGAGGCGAGATGTCGCTCTTTGTCACCCCAGACACCTGCATCTGAGGCTGTGGTGACTTGGCCCCCAGCCACTCAGTGAAGCAGAGCGTGCAGAGGGCTTTGTTTCTCTAGGGAAAGAGAACACACTGAGCCCAAAGCTTAGGTGTTTGGCAACTGAGTCTAAACCGGGGACAGAGAGGTATAGGAGAAGCATATCCCCTCCTCTGAGGATTAGCCTGCTCCCAAGGGCTCATGTGGCCAGGCTGATCAAACAGGGCCCATGGGGAGGATACCAAAGAGGATTACCTTCCAGTCCTTCCTGCCCCAGAGTACTGGCTGCCCTGACTCACATTTTATCCATCTCCTTATGAAAACGACTTTAACTTATTTTCTTAGTATTAAAAAAGAAAAGCTTATTCCAGAAAAGGCCACACAACATATATAGACTATAAAGAAGAAAACTGAAAGTACATTTAATCTTATCAACCAGATAAACACTCTTAATATTTTGAGGACAGCTGACCAGAGTGGTGACTTGAATCCAAAATTGCAGGAGTGGAGAGACCCAGGGAGGTCTCAGGTTCGAGGCCAGCCTGCAGGACAAAGTGTCAAAAAGCAAGCAAGAAGCAAAACAATGTTTTGAGGGCATACAATCTCTTTTTAAAGATTTTTTAAAAATATACATGAACGTTTTGGCTGCAGGTAGATAAGCACCGTGTGTGCGCAGATGCCTGGTGCCCACAGAAGTCAGAAGAGGGCATGAGATTCCCTGGAACTGGAGTTAGAGATGCTTGTGACCTGCTCCACAAACAAACCCAGGTCCTCTGCAAGAGCAGCCAGTGGTCTTAACTGCTGGTCCATCTCTCCAGCCCCGTATACACAATATTTTAAAACAAAATTGAACACTATCATAAATGCTATTTTGTAAGATACTTTTAAAAAAAAAAAAACTTAACATCCTGCATCCTGAGCACGTCGACTAAATGTAAGTTGAACAAAGTCATTCTTAGTGATTCCCCTGTGATCCATTCTGGGAAAAGGACTTCTGGTTGTTGTAAGTTCCCCCGCAGGACACACCATTCCTGCAGGTACTGCAATGCCAGGTTAACATAGACAGTGACCACAGCAGGCTCCTAGGCTATTTTGGTGTTCCTACCAATCCAGCCAGTATGTTGTCTTCAGATACAGTGTGCATCAGCTATTCAGTGGATAGCATATAAAGTACTTGGTCTCAGCCAAAAGGCTGAGAAGCGCTGGCTCTGAGTTTTAGGCATGGTGGAATATTCTAGAGCAAATGTCCTCACAGTTGAATATTCCGAGGGAACTGAGGGAACTTTCTTATGATATATTCCCTAAACATGGACTTACCGAGTTGAAGGATACGAGTACGTGCTGGTGCTCGCCCCACCAGCATGGGAGGATCTCTTGACTCCACCTGCCTTGAGACTGAGGATTGTCTTTAAATCTTTACCATTCCCAGGAGTGAAAATGGTAACTCCCAATGGTCTGAGTGGGTCTTCCTCCCTCCCTCCCTCCCTCCCTCCCTCCCTCCCTCCCTCCCTCCCTCCCTCCCTATTTTCTATATATGGGTGCTTTGCCTGCATGTATGTCCAAGCACAGTGTGTGAACCAGGTGTTCATGGAGGCCAGAAGAGGGCATCAGATCCTTTGGACCTGGAGTCACCAATGGTTGTCGGTGCCATATGGGTCCTGGAGATTGAATCTGGGTCCTCTGCAAGAGCATGTGCCTTTAACCACTGATTCAGCTCTCCAGCTCTTGAGTGTGCATTTCTATGTGTCTGAATTTAGAAGAGTTTCCTTTGTTCAGTGGCCGTTTGAGTTGGGTTTGTATGTGTGTGTGTGTGTGTGTGTGTGTGTGTGTGTGTGTGTGAATTCTCCTGACTTCCATTCCTTTTTTTGGGGGGGGGGGGGGGTGCTGAAACTTTCTAATATTTAGTTTCAAGTAGTTTCTGGTTAGTAATGAGAACTACTTATTATCACTGAATTACGTTTTTTTCCTAGTTTTTTGTTGTCTTCAGTTCCACGTGGGTTCTGTCACAGAGACATTAAAGTCTTCTTATGTTGTCTGAATAACATCTGGTTCTATCTTTAAAAAAAGAAAGAAATCATATTTATAGAGGCCTTACTTATTCTGTTACATTTTGTCTATCTATTCAGTATTTGTTTCCCCAGCTAGAGTGTAAACTCTGTGGAGGGCAGAAATAAATATTTACTGTGTTTTCGTCTTGCATGTTGTTCTCAATTTCCAGGCTCCTTTGGCCGTTCTCCCCACCGTCTGCAATGGTCTTCTCTTCTCTTCATACTCATGGTGAGATGGCATCTCTGTAGAGAGCTCTTTCTGGTTACCTACTCTCAGGAAGGTTCCATCAGCCCTGTTCTTCTCTCACACAGCACTCTTGTTTTCTTCATGACCTTTATTCTAAGAAGAAGCATAGACCATTTCATCTATCTGATATTTGCCTCCCCAGATAGACTATAAACTCCACGGAGGGCAGAAGTCAGAACTCTTTTGCATTCTAAGCGCCAAAGCTAACATCTGGCATATGACATAAACACAAAAGAAATTTGTTAAAGGTCATTGAATGTTAAGTCAATGGTATAAGGTATGCACTAAAGATTTGGTTTAAAATTTTCCAGATGGCGTCTTGTGATTACAGGGCAAAGCAACACAGCAGACTAGCTTTCTGCTAATCCTCACTTCATTTGACTTCAAGAAATGAAACCCAGGATAGAGCAGGGGTGTGGAGTTCCTGGCTCACGTCCCCTGGAGCCCTGTCACCTCCTGTCTTTGCGGTGACTTCCTTCTCTCCATTATTGTCTTAGCCCTAAGTGCTTCCCATAAGGCTTACTTCAGGGCTTATCCTAGAGAGGATCCTTAATTAATGGTATTTGCTTGCTGGTTATTATCACTCCAATGGAAGGGGAATCCGCTATTTTGATATGTTTCATTCACAGTAGCTTCTGGAAACCCTGAGGGATCTCTTCTCTCTTCACATTGCTGAAAACAAAAACAAAAACAAAAACAAAAAACAAAAAAAACAACAACCTAGAGTGTTCTGCACTCTTCAGCTCTCTCTCTGGTTTCACGTCTAACAGCTGTGACTATGATGACAGACCAGGAGGGTTGGAAGAGGCAAAAGGGAAGACAGTGGGACCCACGTACATGGGCTTTGGAAGTTTCAAGTGCCACCTCATGCCACGTCCACTTACTCCCTCAAAGCTCACTCGTGGGGCTGAGGAGGTAGCTTAGTAGGTAAAGGTGCCTACTACCAAGCCTGACGACCTGAGTTCCGTCTCCAGAACCCATGGGAAGGTAGAAAAAGAGAACCGAAAGTTGTCCTCTGTCCTCCCTGTGTGTCTTGTAGCATGTGTCCCACTCCACTTCCTACACACACACACATGGCAATAAAATAAAATAAAAAATAAAACTTATCTGTGAGGTAGCTTCAGCAGCTTCATAGTCAGGCCTTGGAGGGATCACAACTTTAAAACATATTGTCAGTAAGTTTCTTTCTCAATGTGTTAAAGTACCAACATTAGGTATGGTAGAATTTAACAAAAGATTCTGTTTCTCAATATTTAAAAGCTTTAGTGAACTGATACTCATACTAATACTAATTCTTAAAGGAAAACAATTAAAAATAGACATCAAATAGCATCTAACTTGAAAACAACAGAACTTACAGAGAAGAGACAATGTACATTTGTCTTAGTCAGGGTTTCTATTCCTGCACAAACATCATGACCAAGAAGCAAGTTGGGGAGGAAAGGGTTTATTCGGCTTACACTTCCATACTGCTGTTCATCACCAAAGGAAGTCAGGACTAGCAACTCAAGCAGGTCAGAAAGCAGGAGCTGATGCAGAAGCCATGGAGGAATATTCTTACTGGCTTGCTTGCTCTGGCTTGCTCAGCCTGCTCTCTGATAGAACTCAAGACTACCAGCCCAGGGATGGTCCCTCCCACAACGGGCCCTCCCGCCTTGGTCACTAATTGAGAAAATGCCTCATGGAGGCATTTCCTCACCTGAAGCTCTTTTCTCTGTGATAACTCCAGCTGTGTCAAGTTGACACAAAACTAGCCAGTACAACATTAAAATTTTTTATAAATGTAGAGGTCAAAGAGATGGCTCAATGGGCAAAGGTGATTGCGGCCAAGTCTGATGACCTAAGTTGTCCTCTGACCTCTACTTGCTTACTGTCTCTCTCTCTCTCTCTCTCTCTCTCTCTCTCTCTCTCTCTCTCTCTCTCTCTCTCACACACACACACACACACACACACACACACACAAAATTACTAAGTAACATTTTAATGCTACATTTCATCTTTAATCCTTATTAAACCATTTAAAGTGACTGTCATTTGTAACTGGTTTTTGGTTTTGTTTTAATTTATCTGTGGTAGATGAAGAGACAGCAACATCCTTTGCTAACCAACAGAGATTAGGTAAAACATGACCCAACGGATTTCTGAGTTCGAGGCCAGCCTGGTCTACAAAGTGAGTTCCAGGACAGCCAGGGCTATACAGAGAAACCCTGTCTCAAAAAACCAACAAAACAAAACAAAAACAAAAACAAAAACAAAATATGACCCAAGTGTTTTGAGACAGTGTTGCAAGTAGTCCAACCTCACTTCAAACTCTCTGCATAGCTGAGGATGGTCTTGAACTCCTGATCCTCCTTCATCCTCCTCCAGATGTCAACTCTCTTATTCTTTAGAATTGTACAATTCATATTGGAGGAGAGTATTAGAGTACACATTGGGAAATGCTGATTATAGAAATTATCCCTAAAAATTAACAGAAAACATGAACACTAGATGGAATGATATCAGAGATAAGGTATTTATTTCAGTGAACATTTTTGGATCCTAGACTTTGCTTTCGTCCAACTGTGGGAAAATGAAATTTTCTTATACACACTAGTATTTTAAGATGACAAAGGGTGCTTCCTTTGGTTAAATACCAGTCAAACATGCTTTACCTGGGGCCCTAGGATACTGCTGTGGCCAACATGGGGTCTTTAGTAATAAAAATATTACTAAACTAAAAATATAATACAAAAATTTTAACCCAACTTATTAAATCCCAAACCATCCAATTTTGTAAATACTGAAAGGATACAATTTAAACCATCAAGCGAATATTGTGTGCACCTAATACATCCGTTATGAAATAAGAAATTTACAATAGTACTGAACAGAATGTTATAAAACCAACGTTTCACAGTCTGGGTGGGAGAATAAAGAAACACATCTCTAGACTAGGCTTTCCCAGGAACCTTCCAAATGTTCATACCCCAGAGACTCAATCTTACTTCTGCAAATCTCAACTGAAAACGCTTACCACATGGTTGTTTGGTAACGTGTGAAAATGTGACAAACCCAAGTGTTGACAATAAGGATGTGATTTTAAAGTTTCAGATTCTAGCAATGGCAGGCAGGCTGGCTACGAGCAGCCATGCTTCCAGGTGCTACATAGTGACATCGGATACCCTCCCAAATATAAAAGGGATCCAAAGTTTGACTCCAGTTTGTATTTTTAAGTATTTCATTTAAAGAAAAGATTTTAAGAAAAATATCAAAGTATTAACACTGTTTATCTCTAGGTGGTAGGGTTAGAGCTAAACAGCCTACCTTTTGTTTTGTTTTGGTTTTGAGATGGGGTCTTACTGTATAGTCTTGGCTGGCCTAGCACTTGATATGTCGATCAGGCTGGCCTTGAACTGAGAGATCTACTTGCCCATGCTTTCTGAATGCTGTAATGTTCACCACATTATACTTTTTTGTTAATATTTTTCAAATTCTTTACAATAAAGTATGACTTATTTTGTTTGTTTTTGTTTAGATAGGGCTTTCCTGTCAAATATGACTTTTTTTATTTTAAAAGAATAGACAGGCCAGGCTGTAGTGGCTCACGCCTTTAATCCCAGCACTTGGAAGACAGGCAGGTGGATCTTGAGTTCAAGGCCAGTCTGGTCTGCAGAGTAAGTTCCAGGACAGCCAGGGCTACACAGAGACAACCCATCTTGTGGGGGGAAAAAAATGACGAAGAGCTACAGGCAGCTAAGGAGTGCCCAGGGAGGGAGAATTAGTTGTCCCAGGGATGAGACCCCCTAATTGATCATCCAATTTCAAATGGCCATCCCTGAAATCACATACACAGGAGCAACACTAAAGGGACACCGCGAATTGTATTTATATATTTATGCATTACATACATACATACATACTTGCAACATTAAAGAAAAATGGGAGTGGAGAGGACAGGAAAGGTGTTGAAGGGAGGAAAGGGGAGGTGGGAACTGATTCAATTATATTTGAATTTAAAATATATATTTAAAAACAACAACAAAAACCTAATATCCTGCTTATCTCCTATCTCATACCTTAGTAATGTCAACATGATCATGGTCTATGTTCATTAAAATCCAGAAATTCCTGTGTCTCTCATGTCAGCCAAATATTCGCCATGTGCAAGGGACATAAACGTCCAGGGATATATACAAGGTGGTTCACAGTGAAAGACTCAAAACCAATGAATACGAAAAAATCTAGAATACATAGGTAAGATCTGGAATTCAGACTGGCTGTCCCAAAGCAGAGCAAGTTCTCTGTGTCACTCTAGAAAACAGAAATGGAGGCTGAGAATAGCAAAGAGCATGGATTTTTGTGTAGCTGGACTTCAGCTACTTTGTGGGTTCTTCTTTCTTTCACTCTTTCAACCTTCTAACACTAGGTAGGAAAGAAATGTGGGGGAGAACGGAGAAATAAATCCCTGAAAAAGTCAGTGGTAGGAAAGGGGGCAACAATATCCTTAGATTCCTTCCTGCTGATTAGGGCCTTGGGCAAGTTTGATCTTTGCTGTCGGGATATCTAATTTTTTCTTCTCGTATCTTTGCCCATGACTACTTGACAAAGGGCAACAAACATCAATCAACGGCAACCCACCAACCAACTCCCTCAGGACCCTAGCATTTATAGACCCTCTAAAAAGTCCCCAGAATTCCAAACCTCACCCAGTCACAGAAACTATTTGCAGCTGGCAAAACCACACCCCTGCTAGAGCATGAGGCAAATCATAGTCAGCTGCTGTGGACAGTCTGAAGCAGCCCTGTATCCCACACCTGGGATTAAAACGAAAACACATTTTTATATTTCTGTGCTTTTAAAGAAACCAAAATCCTCACATTTCTGTTTAGAGTAAGTATCAGCTGTTTACTAACTGCAATTGCCCTCAATGAAGGAGCAGCCTCTATAAGGAGAGACACTCTGAGGGCAAAGCTAGATAACCACCTGGTGGCCATGCTTACCAGAGTGCTTGGTGGTGGTGGGGGGGGGCAGGGTGTAAATGCCTCTTGGAGTCTCATTAGACCCATAATCTCTGCCTAATCCATCGCCCTGGGCATGCCGCTTTCCCGTTCCAGTCTCCCAGCCCCTCCTCTGTCTTGACGAAGGTACCAATGCCATTTGAGATAGATGATATTGTTTGTGGTGTAGACAAGACTGGGTATAATGCTCTGGGGTTAGGAAACATCCATAACAGTTAGAGCTTTTTTGGTTGTGACAGAAAACCAACAGAAACTCTGTCATGCAAAACAGAAAGGAGTTGGCCAACACTCAGGGAAGCCAAAGGGAACCAACTGTGTGCAGCATGAGGGGAAACCAAGGGCTGTGTTTCTATTTCCAGCCCTTAGTCTGTGGAGCTGAGTCTGGCTACAGGAGAAATCAGGCCTGTTCATGTGGAAACAAGGCGGTCTCTGACAGACTGGTGTTTATGTTACATTTCTACCTCAGGCCTCCAGCTCCGACTTCGAGTTCTCACAGGACTTAGAAAATGGCCTTGAGAAAACTAGCTTGGTCATGTGACCCACTCCTAAATAGGTCGATGTGTCCCAGGAACAGGAGTCCTTGTATTAGTTAAGCATCTTTGCATGTATGCACTTAGAACCAGGAACAGATTAGCTTTCTGTAGACCACACCGGTTGAACCAGCTATGGAATGGGACTGCCTTATATGCACTGTGGAAAGAGCTTGTCTTTGTTAAAAATATTCATGGAAATTGATTTCATGGCCATGTCCTGTGATAGTTCTGCTTCTCTTCTATCTAGAAATCCTCCTGCAGCAGTTTCTGCTCACGGTGCTCTGGTCTGACTTACAGACAGATTTCAATCAAAACCTCTTCCTCGGCAGACACTCGGTGAGGGTTAATTAGGTTTTCCGGAACCCATCTGTAAAGTGCCCTGGGATCTTCAGGGCCAGATGCTGTATGAAAATAATTGTCATTAGAATCGACTCTTCATCTTTATCCTTATGAGGAGTGGGGAGGTGGCGGGCCAATGTGCAAAGAAAGGGAGATCTACAAATGTCCCAAAGCATCTTTTTGACCACGATAAAGCATTCTCCTTTCTTTGCCCATTACTTTATAGCTGCCGCTCACAAGGAGCAAACCTGAAATCCATGAATGGGGTTGTGCATCCATACCCTTCTCGGAGAAGAACACTAAACTCAGGAACTTGGAGCCAGGAGTAGCTAAATGGGTTGTGCAGTCTGAGCTCAACCAGGATTGGCGCCCCGGAGGATTAGCGGCTGGCTGTGTCGGAAGGCTTTCCTTTTTTAGCTCAGGTTAACGGGCTATGAATGATACATAACTGTCTGGGTAGTGTGAGAATGACATAGCGTACACCCCTCTGTCAGCCTGCAAGATGCCTTTCTGGGTACTGTCAGAGACAAATGCTGGGAAGCCTTTGGGGGCTGAGAGGGTCATAGCTCAGGATCCAGGAAGTAAAGCATAGGCTGGCTCACAAGCCGTCCCTTTCATGTGACGGGGCCCGGGCTCTTCTGTGCTGTCTATTCGTGTAGGTCACATAGACCCATGGCCAGCATTCAGAGTGACTCAGGAAACAAGTTTCTACAACTGATTTGGAAAGGCTGGAAGTTTAGGCTGAAATTATGTGTGCCCAACTTAAAAATAATAATTGCAATATTTCCCCAATTTTTAATTTTAAAGGCATTCAAAACATTAAAATCCATCCATCTATATTCACTCTACTAAGTGACAATTTTATCTCATTACATTGTTTGATGGCACACATCTGTAATGCACCCCCACCTCAACCTGTCCTACCACCACCCTCATCCCCATCACCAGGAAGGTGGAGACACATAGATCTCTGAGACTCACCGGTCTTTAAGTAGTGAATTTCAGGCCAGCGTTATATTTATTTATAACAACAACAACAACAAAACAAAAAGGGGTGAACAGCATTTGAGAAACAATACTAGAGGCTGACCTCTGGTCTGCACATGTGTATGTGCGTGCATGCATGTACACATACACGTACGTACACACGCTGGTGGTTTCAAAGAAAATGGCTCCCACATGCTCATAGGGACTGCCATTTCTTGAAAGGATTTGAACATGTGGCTTCACTGGAGAAATTGTCACCCATGGTGGGCTTTGAGATCTCCTTCACTAAAGCCAAGCCCAGTGGGTAATTTTCTTCCTGCTGCCTACTGAGACAGATGCATAACTCCCAGCTACCTGTCCAATGTCATATCTGTCTGCATGCCACCATGTTTCCCATCAGGATGATAGTGGACTAAACCTCTGAGCTGTAAGTCGTCCCAGTGAAATGTTTTCCTTTATGATAGTTGCTGTGGTCACGGTGTCTCTTCACATCAATAAAATTCTAACTAGCACACACACACACACACAACACACACACACACACACACACACACAACACAAACACGATTAAAAGAGGAAAACCCAATATATACTTATGTGTTTTAAACATGGAAGTACAGTAAAAGACATGTTACGTTTCCACCCAGCTTAAACTCTCCCATCTTATTCCAGCCTGCAGGAAACAAGGGCTAGTCTTATATAACTGGATATGAGTGCGGTGGTTTCTCTAGGAACCCCCTTTTCCAGAGGAGTTATTCCTCAAATGATATGGAGAACATTGGTGTTCTGGAATCTGAAGATGATTAAAGTAAAAGTAATACGGCATAAAAAATACAAAAAATATTCAAAGATAGAACTGTTGGATGGCCTTCATCATTCGGTATATGATACCCTGCCTTTCTATCCCTCTCTTTCAATGTATGTGTACCTATGTATGTATACCTAGATGTGTATAGGTACACATACATAGATACACGCCCATGTCCATACATCTATAATGACATATATTTTTCCCTGAGCTATTTGAGAAAAAGTTATAGAATTTAGGGTGTTTTCCTTTTAAACACTTCTCTCTTGAGCTGTTGTTCTCTTGAGAGCAAGCAACGTGACGGCTGGTTAGACGGCAGCCGAGAGAGCAAGGACATGCACTGCAAAGTTCGATGACATGAGTTTGATCCCCGTTATATCAATGCTACAAACGATTATAAAATCTCTAAGTTAATGATTTGTTTATCTCCACGATGCCATTTAAGCTGACTTTCATTCTCTGTCTCCACCCGCCTCTCCCACCTTGGTCTATCCCTCAGGACATGGGTAGGTTTTTGGAGAGTGAAGCCCTCAGGCCAGTTTGTATTAGAGACATCTCAGTTTAGCTCTCTGTGTTCATTTCCTCAGGGTCACATGTAAGGTAAATGAATGAATGCTGAGCTGTGTGACCTTGCGGGAGTCACCGGATGAGGAGTACCTCATTTAGCTATATTGTGGTTTATCTCCTAAGGTGGCTGGGACAAGAGCTGGCTACAATAACTGAAGTTCTCAGCATGTGGACAGGCAAAAATCAGCTCCGGAAAAACTTTTGGTCTGCTATTAGCTTGACAGTGGTTGGCACCACTCGGAGCCTGAGGGATCCTCCTCATCCCAAACAGACTTTCATCTTCCGCACTTTAATTTGGTTACAGTTTAGTGGGTGTGTTGTTTTGTTTTGTTGGGGAGGGTAATAGTTTTATCTTGTCTTCTTGGTTTGGGGGTGGTTTGTTGCTGTCTTGGGTTTTTGGGGTTTTTTTTTGAGAAAGAACTTACTGTTGGGTGGGTAGAGAAGAAGAGACCACCTGGAAGGACTTGGAGAAGGAAGAACATATGATCAAAATATATTTAAATTTAAAAATGTTTTAATTAATACAAATATAATAAAAATTTTTTTTTTAAAGATTGCTCCTGCAAAGCTCCCGGGACAGAGCCCAGGTGCCACAGTGGCAGCTCCTCCGTGTGGCACCTGCTCACAGAGCCAAGCTATCATTTGCTTTATACTTCTCCTTCCTGAGCTATTTCTGCTGAGAAGTGATAATAACTATAAACCCCAGTGATGGTTTGCTCAGTTCATTATTAATCATTATTAATTGCCTATGAACATCTTTCCTGGAAACAACATTAAATGACTTACACAGCAAGGCCTGGCTTGACATATCACATAAGGAGACAAAGGTTTGACTCTGGCAGAGCAGCTCCTGCTGGGAGCCCCCACTCCTGGATGCCACACATCCCAGGGAGAGGCCGAGCATTCCAAAAGCCCTCCCCCAAGGCACACCCTGCCCCAATCTGCAAGCATCCAGCCCTACTCTTGGGGGACAGGGCTTTATCTAACAACTCCATCACGTATTGTTTATACCAGAGCTATGCTACATGAAGCAACAGAAAACCAGCGAGAATCCAGTTCCTACCATATGCCAAATGGGTCACCTGACTCTCACCTTCACTCTCACCCCAGCTGGCAGAAGAAAGTCCTCAGGTAGGTAACTTCTTCAAGCCAAGCCTTAGCCAAGGAGGATTCGAACCAAGCCCTTTTAGGCTCTGAGGACTCTCCATGCTCAAATGAGAAGGCTACGGAGTGACCTATTTTCTTAGAATTTATAGTGTCACCATTGATGCTATGTGGCGTCCATGGATCATCGTGACAGTCATCTCCTGTGATCTTTCAAATAATCTTGAGAACCAAAGAAATAATAATAATAATAATAATAATAATAATAATAATAATAATGAATAATAAATCAGCCAATGCTGGTTGCCATAAACCTAATGCTATTCTAACTACCGGCCTTATACTGATGCCTGTACTTTTGACCATGACATGTAACATAGGTACTGTTCCTATTACTGCTAAGGATGATGAAGAACTGAGAAGCTCAGTGACACGGACAGAAGAAATATTGTACAGAAGTGGATGCTCACAGTCAGCTATTGGATGGAACACAGGGCCCCCAATGGAGGAGCTAGAGAAAGAACCCAAGGAGCTGAAGTGGTCTACAACCCTATAGGTGGAACAACAATATGAACTAACCAGTACCCCCGGAGCTCGTGTCTCTAGCTGCATATGTAGCAGAAGATGGACTAATCGGCCATCATTGGGAAGAGAGGCCCCTTGGTCTTGCAAACTTTATATGCCTCAGTACAGGGGAATGCCAGGGCCAAGAAGTGTGAGTGGAAGGGTAGGGGAGTTGTTGGGGGGAAGGTCTGGGGGACTTTTGGGATAGCATTTGAAATGTAAATGAAGAAAATACCTAATTAAAAATTAATATTTTAAAAAAAAAGAAGAAGAAGAAATATTGCATAGCTTGTCATGAGCAGTGCTGGGATCGAAATCCAGAGGAAATCCATGCTCTTCATGACTGCTAAAGCTAAATGAGGATTAGTTACTAGCTCTAGTCTAGTTATTGGCTCCAAGGAAGGAAGCCAGGGAAGTTGCCATGGGAAGGGAGAGAGGAGAGGGGGAAGTGAGAGAGAGAAGGGTGGGGTGAAGGGGGAACCAAAACGTTTGGATTATATAGGGAAGAGCCTTTGGGGGAAGGGCAGCCTAGACTCTGGGCTGGAAAGTTCAGAACTGGGGGCAGAGATTGGGAACTGGGGGTAGGGATTGAGCAAAGCTAGGAGAACCTAGAAGCCAGGTCTACTTTGATATGTAAAATATGCACCTCAGTCCCTTGTCCCAGACACTCGGCTTGAATGACAAGCACTTTCCTGACCAAGCCATCCACAGCCCCAGACATATTTGCTCCAGGTAAACTCCTAGGGTTAGGAGAGAGAAAGGAAAATTCTGGTAGGGCTCCTTAGAGGATTGTAATTCCATTCTTAGGTCAACCCGAAAGTCTCAACTGTCAAGGGTTAGAATTTCCAACCTTAAGAGCTGGGCCACACTTGGAACATAATCTAAGTTTCATTGAGGGGCCCTTGTCTAAGATGCTGGTTATTTCTAACGGAGAAGAGACAGCTGGCTAAGAGGATGGGTACTGGGAGGGTTGGCACTGTCATCAGTCATCAGGCAGTGAGGGCAGCCTTGCTTCTTTTCTCTAGAGAACCATCTTTTTCACCCCCCCCCCCATACCAGAAAACATTCCTGAGGCTATCAATAGTGAAGATGAGTTAGGTGTATAACCCCAGAGCTTGGGAAGTTGAGGTGGGAAGAAAGCAAATTTGAGGCCAGTTGCTTGGTAAATTCAAGACCAGCCTGTGCTTGCCACATAGCAAGATCCTGTCTCAACATCACAACAAAACAAAATAGCAGTGGACACTATACTAGGATATACTCATACAGCAGGGACTGGAGTTCTACACTGTGACTGCGACACTAGTGACCCATAACTTCTGTGTATGATATCCAGGACCCACGGATAGCCATGCCCTGCTCAACAAAGGCACAGTGAGAGGGTGACAGGTCAAGCCTGAGTCAGGCTAGAGTCAGACAAGGAGAGCAAATGTAATCTTTGAGGCCCAATGGAAAAGTCAACAGGAGGAACCTGCCCAGTGCCAAGGAGTTGAGTTGGAGTCAGAAGTGGGTATGAAATGGCAAGTCCAGGAGATAAATTGAGACAGACAAGGAAAGCCATGACAGCTGAAGAATATTAGAGTAGGCAAGACCTGGTGGCTTTGCCACTGGCCAGACAGAATTTTTGGACAAGATACGCCAATGAAGTAACTGAGACCTTTGGCTCTATCTCTAGGTAAGTTGCAGACACCCACAATCTAAACTTTACAACAAGTCTTATTTCAAGTAGCAACCTGCGTGTCTGATGCTATGGGACAGAGAAGCTCTGATGGGGGCAAAGTCTTTTTTTGGTTGTCTCTTATGGTTTCTGGTCCACATGGCCACTCACAGTTGAGGTATTACACAATCTGAAGGGTCTCACTCACATAACCTACAAGTACCCAGTACCCCCAGACTTGCACTATGTATAACCCACATGGATGTACGTGGTCCTGTCTGGGCAGTAAAGCTCCCTGTTGTGGCCTGAGGTCTAGTCCTTAGCCTTTCTTTAGCCTCTTCCAACACTGTTCGCTACCCTTCCTTCCTCCCTCCTCCTCCTCCTCCTCCTCCTCCTCCTCTTCCTCTTCCTCCTCCTTCTCTCTCTCTGTCTCTCTCTCTCTGTCTGTCTCTGTCTCTGTCTCTGTCTCTCTCTCTCTCTCTCTCTCTCTCTCTCTCTCTCTCTCTCTCTCTCCCTCCTCTATTTACACTGGCTGTCTTCTAATCCCCTGTCTCCTAGGATAGATTAAAGATGCCTCTTCCTCCGATAGACAGGTCAACATTCCCTCTTCTCAGATCTAGTCGAGTTTCATGATCACTTGAGCAGTAGCATGAAGTACAAATGGCACTGTAATGATTTTCTGGTTTCTTAGAACACAATCCTTGTGAGCACTGAGTCACTATGTCCTGGGTGCAGCTACTGTAGATAGCACAGGACAGTCACGTGAGTGCCAAGGCCTCAGCTGCCCCCAGTCTTCCTGCCATCCTTCTTAAGACACCAGGTGTAGGAGCCGAGTCAGCTTGAATTTTCCAGGTCAGCTCACCTGTCAACTGGATACTACCCAGTGACCTCAGTCAATGCCCCAAGGAGCAGGTGCCCACATGTCTAACCTACAGGATTATGAGATGAATGTGGTTTTTAGCCACTGAAATTCAGAAGAGTTGTTAGGATCTAGAGGGATGGCTCAGTTAATCAAATACTCGCCACTCAAGCATTAGAACTTGAGTTCAGATCCCCATGCTCATGTAAAAAGCTGGGCATGGGACATATGCCTATAACCCCAGGGTGTGATTGCATCACAAGCATCTATTCCTCCTACTGTATAGTAGCAGGGACCATAATACCCCAGGCACATAACTGGTACCTGGCACACAGTATACACTAAGTCCTTCAAGAATGAATGGATGAGGGGTCGCATGCATGATGCATGCCTGCATGCATGGGCACACGGTCCTAGCCTTTCAACCTGTTATAGAATAGTGTCACCCCAGAGACTGCTCTGTGTGCTTGGAGGGGCCAAGCGATGGGGATCTAGAAGCCGCCCACCTTCATACACAAAGCAGGTTTCTTTATTTGTGTCATACGCTGATAGTCTTTCATAAGATTCACAAAAAGTAAACTGGTTGTGCTTCATTGAAAAGACAACTTCTCCTGACTAAACAATCCAGGCCCGGTCTGCACTCCCCTCTCTGTGCCTAGGCAAACTGCTGGGGGCAGTAGGAAGAGCAGGGTTAGGCTGGGGCTCCTAAGAGGCAGCTGCTTGCTCCCCTATTCCAGGGTGGGGTTGAATCCTGTTCATACTGGCAGTCACTCATGAGAGAGAGAGAGAGAGAGAGAGAGAGAGAGAGAGAGAGAGAGAGAAAACAGAAGGTAGGCAAGAGCAAAGTGAAATTATTTATAGATGTCAGAGGTGTGTGTGAAGCCAATAAACACAACATATTTTTGAATGAAGCCAGGATTTTCAAGTAAGGGATGGGGGGAAGCCACCAACTATTAACACGTAGAGACTAGCTTTCAGCTCTCATCTGTCTTGTAGCTGCTGCATGGCACTGGGCAGATGACCCCGCGTCTCCCCTCAGTTCATTATCTATGAAATGGGGATAATGAGACCCACCTCTCAGCAGAGCAGTCAATTGAGTACATGCAGCAGTGACTAATGGGCCCTGGCTATTATGCAGTAGACATCTTCACGTTGTGTTTAGAAACGTTCATACAAGATTTAAGTAAATGGCTAAGGCTGTCCTCAGTAAAAGTTACAACTTACTAAAAATCTGACAGATTACAACCACTTTACAAAATTCATATCAGCAAACCATCACATCAAAAAATATTAAACATATGAGAATAACAAGGCAACAGAACAAAGTATTCAATGACCAAGCTGAAAATAGTGTATTTAATGTTGTTCCAAAAACAGTACGAGGGGGCTGTAGAGATAACTCTGTGGTTAAGAGCACCGACTGCTCTTCCAGGGTACCTGGGTTCAGTTCTCAGCACCCACATGGTGGCTCATAACTGTCTGTAATGCCAATTCAACACCCTCACACAGACATACATGCAGGCAAAACATTGATGCACATAAAATAAAAACAATGTTTAAAAAAACAGATGGACTTATCCAATCTATTAATACTATTTTGCTAATAAAGTGAAACGGTATGAATTTATCTCAATGAAAAGTTTTAGGAAACATGGAAACAGTTAGTTCTCTGCTCCTTTGTTTTCCTATTGAGTTTTCTTAGTGAATCTTTTAGTGACCCGTAAGCTCCTCAGCTTGGTCCTTTTGTGAGATGTCCCCTCATCTCCTCTCCCTTTTCTCTGTTCTTCTTGCCCCAGGTATTTTTCTTTGAGGCTTAGAGTAAGTACAGGATGATGCTCATGAATAGGACTTTGTCCCAGAGGGCAGATGTAGGACAGCTGGTCTGAGAAATTGTTGCAGAAGAGATGGAAAGGGAGCACTTTTGGTAAAAGAGGAATGTGGTGCAGTTCGGTAGATGTGTTGGGATATTCCAGTAAGAATGGAGAGATGTTCACATAATGAGAGCCATGGTGAGAGATTTTCTTAGGGATCTGTACTGTATTAATCCTCTGTATGGTTCGGACACGAGGGACAGGGATAAATGGAAGGAGGTGGCTGGCAATGCCATTCATCCCTGGATTGACCGTGCATGGATGACCTTATGCCCATATCCTTTCTATCCTAATGTATACAGTCTTAAGAGTATAAAGATACCTGTGTCATTTGATCATCTTCAAGTTTTTAATACCTCCATGTCACACTTTACAGATAGCCCTTGCTACAGATTGCCTCTTGCAATCCACTGTCAGTCCATCCTTCCAGAAAGCACTGGATAGCTGGAACTAAAGTGTTTTCAGTGCAATGGGTATCCTTGTAAGGCTCCTGACCACTAAGTGACTAGTTAATGATTATGAATGCATGCATGAGATAGATGTGTGTATACTGAGCTCAGTACTTGTGTGGAGTCCATAGGTGTTTTTACTGTCCTAGGGACTGAGACAGAATTAATTGTTGGAGATTTACAGAATGCAGACAAAGATCGAATAAAAACAAAAATACTGGCCATACCTCATATACATCTTTAGAGTAACACCCCTCCATTGCTAGAGGATGGTGTGGGCGAGAACTAGGGAGAGAAAGAACCAACCACTCTTAATAGGAACTTTGCCTCCATCTCTCTGCAGGTCTTCTCTTCTGGGGGGATGTAGGTATCAAGTTTACAAGTCTAGAATCTCCTTCAATAACCTCTTACTCCAGGCGATCATATTCAGGCTAAGAAACCTCCTGAGAACCTGATTTGTATTTACAGTAGAGAGGCTCCTTTTCAATATCTACAGAGCTTATGTTCCTACATCAAGGGAGCTTAGTCTAGGACCTTACACAGCAGAGAAGCCAAACAAAAGATGAGGTGCTTGCTTAGCGACCCTGGGCATGAACAAGTGAATCAGGTGTTCTGAAAAGGGATTTGGATTGAGCATTAGAAATACACTGGAAAGGCATCTTTGCACTCTGGGGAACCAGCATTCTCCCCAGTACCCGGAACCTCTCTCCCCTCCCTCTCTAGGTTGTTTCCTCCCTCTTCTCCCCCTCCCTCTCTCCATTGCTATGCTATAGTTACACAACACTAAACGCTTCTCTCTAAGCCCCTATTTCAGTATTCTAGGATGGGTACAAGTGGTTGCTGGTGCCATCTCCAGGTGGCCTCCCGAGCTGCCCAGCAATGCGCTCACTTCAACCACAAGTACCCCTGCTTCTCTGGCTTTGGCCTAGTTTATCTGCAAGCAAATCCTGGAGTCTGGTATCAGGTCGCTTTTCATCTGTGACTCTGTTATATAACTTATAGATTCTTAAAAAGTCAAAAACTGCCAGAGACTAGTAGAGATGATTAACCTAACATCCCCTTTTAACCAATAAATAAACAGCAACTCAAGAAAGAGAAATGGTCTTACCTCTGTGGCAGTTAGAAAGCCAAGCATTTGTCCATGGTTCTATATGAGCTACCTAGCTTGTTGCTGTAACCAAAGACAAGAAGCAACATAAGGGAAGAAATGTTTGTCTAAAGGGGTTATAGTTCATCTAGGCAGGGAAGCCATGGGGATAAGAACATAAGGCAGTTGGCCACATCATGTCCACAGTCAGGAGGTAGAGATGAATGCTCGTAACCAGTGTGCCTTCTCCTTTGTATCCAGTCTGACTCCTGGATGATGCTGCCCACTTTCAAAGTGGGTCTTCCCTCTTCACTTAAACCTTTTAGGAAACACCCTCAGCCTCACTCAGAGATGCGTATCCATGGTGATTCTAAATCCAGCCAAGCTAACAATGAAGACAAACTATCACATGCGCCAAGAAGGTCTTCATCCCTCATGTCATCTGGGAGGTGACCCCTGTGGGCATCAGCACTCTTGAGGCCTCCCTTAATGTTACCATCCATAGCCTTACTCCTAGCTAAGTATCACAGGCATTTTATTTCAGTGCCTCAGACAGCAGGAAGGATTCAGGCTCTTTACAGACACACTCTCCCTAAACCTATTACCGAATGAGCAAGTATCAGAAAATTCATTCCTTGAAGTGGTAAGCTGATTTGTGCAGCACATGACTTCTTTTGCTGTTGTTTGTTTCAAAAGTCATTTATTTATTATTCAGTGGGTCAATAACAATAGAGTTATGAAATATCTAGCATGATCGCAGTTTCCTTGGCATTTGAGAAAACTGATACCAGAGGTAGTTGTGCCTGAGCTGGGAAAGTGACTCCATTATCCTGCAGACTTTCTGCAAATATTTATGGGGTTTATTTTTTATTTATTTATTTATTATTTATTTATTTATTTATTTTTATAACCAGGCTGCAGTTTCCTCTCCCTCCTCTTCTCCCAGTCCCTCCCCCCACCATCTGGAAAAGGGCAGGATCCCTACTGATATCAACCAGCCATGGCATATCAAGTTACAGTAAGACTAGGCACTTCCTCTCCTATTAAGGCTGGATAAGGCAGCCCAGTAGGAGGAAAGGGTTCCCAAGGCAGGCAACAGAGTCAGAGACAGCTCTTGCTCCCACTGTTAGGAGTCCCACAAGAAGACCAAGCTACACAACTGTAACATATAGCACATGACTTCTTTAAGTGGACATTCTGCTCATTTCCTTAGCACAGGTGGTCTTCAGGAGCCAAAGCACTGAACTGTGATCCAAGGACCCTATTTAGAAGAGGAGGAGGAGCCAGATCTTTGCCTTCTTCCCATCTCCTTCCTCTGTCTTCAGGAGTATGAGGGGGCATGTGTGTGCATGCAAGTGTGTAGAAGCCAGAGGATGACATCACGTGTCTTCCTTTACTGTTCTTCGTGTTATTTTCTGATAGAGTCTCTCGCCAAACCCAGAGCCCCGGTTTGGCTATAACAGCTGTCTACTAAGCCCCCAGGCTTTTCCTGTCTCCATCTCTGCCCAGTGCTGGGGTTAGAGGCATGCCTCTCTGTGCCTGGCTTTTATGTGTGTACTGAGGATACAAACACATGTAAAGTTATCAAGTCAAGATCTCACTATGTGGCCCAGACTGGCCTCGAACTTATCATTCTCCTGTCTCAGCTTTTCAATTGCGGGAATTACAGGTGTATGACACCAATTCTAACTTGGAAGATGTTGATTCTAATACCAAACAGACTCTTTGGTTTACATAGGATAAGACTCAATGTCTTCTTCTCTGGGCTTTTCCTAGAGGCCACGGACTTGCCTCTGTTTCTGTGGGGGTGGAAGTTGGCACCGCTACAGAGGCTGCTCTGCTTGGTCAAATCTTTTATTCTGACGGTTCTATTTTAATTCCTACATTCCAAGCTTGTACCAAAGCTATGTCTTAGTCCTCATGAAGAATGAATGGGGACAAGGACATTGAGAGGGAAATGGAACTCAGCTGTGCTTCCGTCCCTTTCCTTTCTTTCTGCTCCCCCTTTTTTGGGTTTCAAATTAGAAGCTTGTCTTTATAAGTTATTAAATGTCATTTCTATTGTCCCCTTGAAGGAATTGCTCTCCTTCCTAACTGAATTTATGGCAAAATTTCAATAAAAATCTGAGAATAAAAGTCCAAATGCACAATAAACATAAAACTGCTTAGTAGTTATAAATGACGGTTCATTGCTTTGAGTTTTAAAGTGTTAATAAATTAAGGTTTCCTGGAAAATTCTGAATTTTAATCTCATTAAAAAGGGTCTTTTGGAAGTATCATCTGTATTTTTAATGGCTCCGCCTTAGTTTTTTACCAGAGGTTCACTACAGCACTAGGTGAGGAGATTACAGATGAGTTAGTCATTAGTCCTGTCTCCTCTTACCTATACTCCCTTGAAGTAACTGTGAACCACAGTTGAGTTTCTGCTCTTCCCTGAGCACTTTACATCTCATCATTCTCTACAGTTTGATTGGATAAGTACCACTGTTACTCTCATTCCACTGGTGAGGAGAAAAAGCACAAAGGCACTAACCAACTTGCCTCCCTGTCCCCGAGAGCCATATACACCATTGAATATTCACGCTAGAAAGCATGGATTGCCTTGCTCCCCGTGCACACAGGCATTGGCCTTCACTTGTCATCCTCTATTACACGTGTTCTGGGAATTGTAATAACAGAGAGAATACACGCATCACTCAGTGCAAGTTTCCCCCAATCGATATCGCATTCATTTATTCCAGTGAGAAAATATTAATGTCTCTCTGAGACAGTCGTGCTGGGCCACTGCTTCTAATCGTAGAAACACACAAATGAGCACATATATCATGCCAGCACACAGGCATGTGTGCACACAGGCATGCTAGCACACGTACATGCTAGCACACATCATGCCAGCACACAGGCATGTGTGCACACATGCATGCTAGCACACATACATGCTAGCATACATCATGCCAGCACACAGGTATGTGTGCACACAGGCATGCTAGCACACATACATGCTAGCACACAGGCATGTGTGCACACATGCATGCTAGCACACATACATGCTAGCACACATCATGTTAGCACACAGGCATGTGTATACACATGCATGCTAGCACACATACATGCTAGCACACATCATGCCAGCACACAGGCATGTGTACACACATGCATGCTAGCACACATACATGCTGGCACACATTATGCTACCACACAGGCATATGAGTACACAGGCATGCAGGCACATATACATGCTAGCACACAGGCATGTGCACACACACTTGGAGGCAAATCTTGTGTTTGTAGAGCTCTCTGAAGGAGGAGACTAGGTACACTAGTTACAGTTGCTGTGTATCCTTTCTCTCAGGGGAAGTCAGAAGCACAGAGCAGAGAATGAGAAGGTTTACAAGCTTGGCACTCTGGCAACGAGCACCATGAGAAGGTCCTTCACCCTGGCTATAGTCCAGGAACTGTTGTACTATTGCAATCAAGATGACCTCCAAGTGAGGCAGGTGCTCAATACCGTGTACCTCCTTTGGGCCTCCCTTCAAAGCTTCTCTCACCTGCTTTGGGGGTGAGGACCAACCCCTCTCTGTACCTCCTGCCACGACGCTTTCACAACCAATTACAGTTCTATTTCATTCCCAGCAAGGGAGCTGGCAGCTTTGGGTCCCCTCAGCAGGACTGGCTGGCTGCAATTAATGTCTCTTCTAGAGCCTGATTAGCTAAGGGGAGGCCAGACTACGGCTTCTACCCCCAAGCCCACATTTAAATTGGGAAATGGGAGGTTTCCTATCTTGTTGCCTATATTCAGAGTCCTTGGTTAGTCCAAATGTGTTAACCCTTCATCTCTCTCTCTTAGTAGTGGAGTTAGAGCATAGAACTAAGATATCATCCCTCAACTGGATGTTCCCGGGAGTAAAAGAGAAGAGACTTCTTGACTCTTCCTTTTACTATCTCCAATGCGGATTAGTAGGCTGAGCTGGGTGCCCATGAACTCCCAGATAGAGCTGAGGAAGCAACAGAAGCCATGGACAATGGTTAGTGTTATAGAGCTCTGAGTGTAGAGGATGATTCACTTGACAAAAGACAGAGAGTTCAAATGAGGGGAAATGAGGAGAGAAGGAAATTAATAAAAATAGAACGTATTGTGTGGTACACATTGTACATCTGGTTGAGCAAGGAAGTGCTGTAAAGCCGCACTCACGCAGATGATGGGACTCAGGCTCAAGTGAAGGAAATTGTCCCAGACCAGCTAGCTAACGTGGTAGAGTGATTGTCTCAATGGCCTCCCCATTGTCACTTCCTTTGGCAATGACCATTTCCATCAGGTCTAGAGGAGCTGCATGCCTTGCCTTGGGCAATGGAGCCTTGATAATGTGCATGCAAGCAGAGGGTTAAAGCGTTTGAGGACTGAAGTGCCCTCTCTTGCTAGTGGGACTCCTGTTGTCATGCCAACAAGCTGGGCAGTGTCACTAGATGATATGAGACACCTGGATCAGAATTGGGTCATCCCATCCTGGATTAGCCAGTACTTAGCTAATTCATACATCCAGTCAAGATCAGCCAAATCATATCAGGCGAACCATTCGCCTGTGAAGTTGTAAGTGGTTGTTTAAGGTTTTTGTTGGAGGGCGCATACTCAGAAGAATAGTTAGTGGCTAGGGTTGACGGACGGAGCTAGTGGATGGCAGAATGTGGATGCTGTCCATTTATCATGAAAAAAAGAAAAGGCTGAAGACACAGATTTCATTAGGATACCCTTTTTAGTCACAGGCTTGCAGTCACACAAGGCTTTTATTGGGAGATGGTAATGTCTCTAAATCTGGGCAATTGTGAGCTATCCCCTGGCTGGCAGGTCTTGTATGTTCCAAGTGCTTCAATCCTGAGCGCTTACTCTGGTTGTTGCCATCTCAGAATCTGGGTAGAGCAAAGATTCTTGACAGGAGTCCTCAAATCATCCCCATCCCCATCAGTCCTTCCGAGCAGGCAAAACCCTCACCTGAGATCCTGCAGGTTTCCCCTGACTAAGTACACCTCGGTCCTTTCATAGCTGAAAGACCCTCCTCTCCTAGACGTCCTTCAGTTGCATTGCTCATTGCCAGCGTATTACAACTGAAGTCTGCGTCTTCCCAGAGAAAGATTCAAAGACATTTCCTGGGGCTTCTTTCTTGAGTCATGGCTCTGATGCCCTCAACAGATAGCTCCAAGAATGTGAAGAAGGGGAGGGACCTTGAGTATGGAAAAATAGCAGCAAATGCTAACTCTGGTGTTAGCAAGCAGCAGTATCATTTTTTTTTTTTTGAAGACTATCATGGCAACCTGTGTCCATAGCCTTAAAAGTTCCCATGCCCTTTGAAGGAGTGGCTCTATTCCTTCTAAGGACACCTGGACATGATTTGTGATATCAGGAAACCACTGGGGGAATTCTTATAGAACATCTCCCTGGATTGGAGGCAGGGGGGGGCATGGGGGGAGAGGGGGCACTTATGTGGGAAGGGGGCTGTAATTAGAGGAAACTTTAATTTCTAATCAATCATTAGTTCTAAGATATGGCTTTCCTCTCCCACCCCAGCCTCTGAGCAGGTGTATTGACATGGTAGGAAGACTTGTCTTAAAAAAACCTAAAGACCAGCAAAGCTCTACAAAGAGTGGCTGAAATGTGAAATGATCAATGATGTGAGAATGGGATCTAAATATAGGACTTTTCAGCATAGATGGATGACGACTGGGGGTGAAGGCAGGGGGATGAACCAAGTGTTGAACAATTATAAAGACTAAGAACAAGAGGAACATGGCTCGCCAAGTCCCAGACAGGACTGACTGAGAACACTGAGTCACAAGTGCTTGCAGAATGGCCTGGTCATCTGACAGAGACTGAAAGCAAACAAAAGGAAGCTAGACTTTCTTTATCAGCCCCTAATTAAGGGAAACATGCGTGTAAGATCATGCTGGGACTCTGGGTGGGTTTGGAATGTGTGTCACCATGTGAGAATGTCTCTTGGGCTGGGGTTGGCTTGCATTTTCAACATGAGGACCGAATGGTGGTGTCCACCCAAGGCTGCTGAATGTTCATGAATGGACACTGTCCTCTGCCCTCAGACGGAAACGCGCTGGTCTGTATATATCCCCCACACCTCCACACCCCTACATCTTCACCCTGGTCCTCTGCCACCTGGTCCCCATACAGGTTTCTATGCCTGAGTTCAAAGAGGACATTGGGAAGTGGTGCTGGTGAGAAAGATAGGTTCTCTTGGGTTCCTTCCATTTGTTGGGATTGGGGGCAGTCTAACCAGAGACTAGAGTAGGGAAAGAATATCTTTAAGACACTCCCTGCAGGGCAGTGGTGGCACACACCTTTAATCCCAGCACTTGGGAGGCAGAGGCAGGTGCATTTCTGAGTTTGAGCTCAGCCTGGTCTACAGAGTGAGTTCCAGGGCAGCAAGGACTACACAGAGAAACCCTGTCTCGAAAAACCAAAAACCAAAAACCAAAAAAAAACCCCAAGACACTCCCCACCCTCCACCCCATTCCAAAAGAAAGAGAGAGAGAGAGAGAGAGAGAGAGAGAGAGAGGGAGAGGGAGAGGGAGAGGGAGAGGGAGAGGGAGAGGGAGAGGGAGAGGGAAGGAGATGGGCAGGGGGAGAGGGAGGGGGAGAGGGAGGAAGGGAGGGGGAGGGGGAGGGAGAGAGAGAGAGAGAGAGCCAGAAGGTAAGGACTATAGAATTCTTTGAAACAGAAAATAAAATTGCCAAGATAACAGCAGCCACAGTGACTTGGAGCCGCTTACTTTGGAGCCCGCAGCCTGGAGTCTATTCACACGCCAGAGTCATTCAAATTCGCTTAGCATGCTTTCTGCTGACAAGGAGCGGCAGCCAAGATTTCAGGAATAGTATGCTTTCCCGAGAGGCGTGAAAAGAACCGAGCTGGGTTTGCAGCAGACTCTGGCATGGGCAAGGTCCTGCAGGGAAGTGGGGCCTTGTCTTGGGAGCATGGAACCTGAACAGGGCTCAGAAAGAGGAAGGAATCTCTTCTGTGCCATGGGATCCTCCTAAGGGCTTTAGGTTGATCTGTGTAAGTCTGCCGTTCAACCTGTGGGTCATGACACCCCTGAGAGTCACGGGTCAGATATCCCACATATCAGATGTTTACATTATGATTCATAAAAGTAGCAAACTTGCAGTTATGAAGTAACAACCAAATACTTTTATGGCTGAAGGTCAGCACAACGTGAGGAACTGTGTTAAAGGGCTGCAGTGTTAGGGGAGTTGAGAACCACAGCTCTAAGTGAAGCACAATGACTGTGAGGTTGATTTGAGGAGGAAGTCAGATCCACAGGAGGAACCGACAAACAATACACAGGCTTACTGTAATCCCTTTTAAAGGCAGGCAAGAGAGATTACAAGCAAGAGTCTTTCCTTCTCTGAGTCCTCCTCTGTTGCTAAACTCTTTTTCTTAATTATAATTATTAATACATATTAGTTATACACACTAGCGAGTTTCACTACAATTTTCATGCATTGATATAGTATGCTTTTTGACCATGGTCACTCCCATCTCCTTCCTATTCTTTCTGTCTTTCTTTTCTTCTTCTTTTTTCTTTCTGGTCTTTAGGCCCCGTCCTCCCTACCTCACTATCCTCTAGTGTTCCCATGCACACATAAGGCCGCAGCTGTACCCAAAACAGGAGAGGGAAAGACTGATGCCTGCAAACACCCGTAACTCAATACCAACCCCCACCCACTGTCACAGAAGGTAGAATTCACGAATGTGGAAAAGCAGGCTTGGGGAGGAGGGTCGTGGAGGCAGGAGGATGCATAAGGATCTGGGGCACTGGTTTTCTTTGTCCCTCCCCCCAACGTGCCAGGGCAGATATCAAACACCTGGAAACCCAAAGCTTTCCTGCAGGTATCACCGAACCCTATATTCCTGGCTCACAGCATCTTCAGACCCGTGGCTTTCAGGACAGCAAAGTACATTACTTGGTGAAGCGACAATAGTTATAGTGCTCTCATTTGCAGAGCTGGCACCTCCCTCCTCCTGTTAGGGTGTGAAGTTACGGTAAAGGTAGGTAGGTATACATGGAAGGGCATGGTATAGTGCCATCACAGACACTCCCTGTGTGCTCCATAGGGCTCTAAGCATTTCTCATATCTTACCCCATTTTAATCCTTCTGAGAAACCTCTCTGGTCCTACTTTAACCTCTAAGGAAACTTGCCTAAGGTCATGCATAATGGAGCCAGGGTCCTCAGCAACGATGTCGTATCACCTCATGCACATATTAGAACCATGCTTGGCCCCTAGCACATATTCAAAGGCATGGACTATAGACTAGCAAGAGAGGCAACAACAGGCCAGGGGGTGGTGGCATACACATTCAATCCCAGCACTCCAGGGGCAGAAGCAGGTGGATCTCTATGAGTTCAAGGCCTACAGAATGAGTCCAGAACAGCCAGGGCTACACAGAAGAAACTGTCTTGAAACACAAACACACACACACACACACACATACACACACACACACACACACACACACACACACACACACAGAGAGAGAGAGAGAGACAGACAGACAGACAGACAGACAGACACAAAGAGACAGGGACAGGGACAGAGAGACAGTCAGAGAGACAGAGACAGAGAGACAGAGGACAGAGTGAGAGAGGACAGAGTGGAAGGAGAGAAGGAGAGAGAGGGGAGAGAAGGGGAGGGGGAGAGGGAGAGAGGAGAGGGAGAGGGAGAGAGGAGAGAGGAGGAGAGAGATGGGAGCTTGGAGCAACTTGCCCAATATCTTTCACCCAGCAAATGGGAGAATTGGTATTTGAACCCAGAATTCAAAGCCTGTGACAAGAATTGGCAGACAATGAGTCCTCAATAAGTTTTCACTCTCAGTGCCTATTTTTATCTTTGTGTACATAAAAGTCTCAAAGCAATGTAGGAGGCAGAAGGTTTGTTAATGAGTATCTGGTCCAACACGTTACAAAGTAGGTCTTAGCCAATTTTGCTTTAAGTGGGTCTTGGTGGAGTTGGAGTCTTTGGGTTACAGCCAGCATGGAGATACTAAATAAGACTCCCAAGGGATTCTGATGCAGCCTCAACTCTCAGAAACAGTGGATTCAGGTAGAGAACATTTAAACGCATAGTCACCAGCCAGACAGCGGGCAAGCTGGGACTGCACTGGGGAAAGGTCTTGCTCCTGTGCTTTGTAGGACGATCCTATGTACCTAGGGTCCTGATCTGAAGCGGCAGAAAGCAACAAGTGACTCCAGCTGTTTGCACCTGCAGCCTAAGCCCTCCGAATGCTGTATTAATCACAGTGAGTGAAAATTAATTTTAGGAGATTTTCACCACAGTTCCTCCAGGGAGCATCATGAGAGGTTTACAGAGTTGATGTTGTATACTCCTTTGCTAGTGTGCAAGGACCATACAGGACTGATTCAAGGGGACATGTCTGCACCTTCCCTCTAACCTGTCAGATGATTTGGCCTGGTTTTTGGAACAAAAAAAGAGAACGCAGTGACCCGGCATTCCTGAAACTTCCTGAGAAGTGTAGTGGCCCGGAACCTTGGACATGGGCCCAGCCCACTGTATGCAAATAGCCCAATTCTAGCTCCTCAAGGCTTATCTGAATTATGTTTTCCTCTTGAGCCAGCCAGAGGAACGAGGCCAGATCAGCCTTTAATTTTGGCTCTTTGGTAACGATAACGATGGTAATGATGAGTTAGACAGAAAGACAAACAGACATTAGATTACACATCTGGGCCATTCGAAATACAGATACAATTATGCCTCTGCACATTAAGCGTGACCTTCTTTCTTCCTGCCAGCCCTCAAATCCTGTGGTTTGTTTACTATGCAGACCATGTTCGACTTCACAGAATTGGATGTTATTTAAATTCAATTATTGTGAGGTTAAGTTCTTCTCTCTAGTAGCAGTTGAGTGAATTTAGAAGCAGTTAGAGGGAATAGGTACATTTATCTTATACCAGTTAAATTATAGGGAGAGAAGCAGGGTAGGAATAAAATAATTACCAGGATAATGAATGTCACAGTTTGGAGGGCTTGGGTTCAACTGTCCACCTTTCTTGTCCCTTTTAACATCCGATTGTTTTGAGACAATGAACAGATAAACCAGGACATTTTCCATGAAGATGCCTGTAGATTAACTGTGTGAGGCTGCCCGATTCTGGGTGTTTCTGAGAGTAAGTGCGTGGTATGAGAATAGAAACAGAAATAATTTTGTAGGTTAATTGGATTTAGTGCCGATAACTGCAGCTTATTAGGGCTTTAGGTCTCTTCTTGGTAATAGATTTCTCTCCTCTTTAGATCAAGTTATCTCACAATTCATAATTTCTCTCCAATATCACTGGCACGCTGATGGTCCCTTGAAGCCAAGATTTGGCCTTAGATCTATTGATGAAAGCATAGTGTGTGTGGGAAGGGGGTGTGGATGGGTGGTGGAGCTAAAAGACTCTTCAGAAAACAGAGCTGTTCATACACTTTCTCATACAGTATGCACAAAATTCAGGATGGCTTGTCTGTGAACAATAATGGATTTTCAGGTCTTGGGGCATCTATGAGGTCATTATCCGCCCTTCCCTCATCCTTCACAGTTTGGCAAGAAGGCCATCATGATAAGTCATTTTTGTCCTGATCCTGATGCCACAATACATTGACTCCCACAGTCTGGAGAATGAGGAAATGATTGTCTACTGTCCTGATGGAATGAGACACTGAAATTTTCCAGGTTACCCTCACTTTTTTCTTCTATGCACTAGCTCTTTTGGGCATTGTCTCTTCCTGTCTCAGCCTTTCTCCACAAACTCAGAATATGGCCACCCAAACAACTGATCAACATCTTGGACCCACGATATTGTTTGTTGTGCTTATAGTTGTGTGTGTGCACATGTGCGCAGGAATGCATGCTTGTGTGTGATCTTATGCACAAGCTATTAATAATCCTCACTGTTAACTGGTCACAGAATATGAGGCTTTAAAGAGCGATGGAAAACAGGGCCTGACTTTTCTTGTCAGCTACAAGTTATCATACCATAGACACAACCTAAGTCAGGCACTGGAAGTCTCTACCTTCTTTAGCATCTTCATGCCCCTACACACACACACACACACACACACACACACACACACACACACACACACAAACCCTATGACCTAATTCTTGCCCTTATGCCTATCCGTCCCTGTCACAATGCAGAGTTCTGGCCTGGAGGGGAAATTCTGACTTTAAAGTTTAGAGCCTACAGGCCTTCATACCACAACAGCTCCAAGACTGGACTTTCCTTCACTAATTTTTTTAATTAGTGATTTCCTTTACTCCTTGGAGCAATCTTTAGTGGATTAGTCTGCGTATGAAAATCTTTGTCTCTTAACTCTTTTTCAACAAATGTCTCCTTCCCCACTAAGGTTGGAAACTTGAGAGTGGAGGGAAGAGGAACTGAGAGCCTATTTTGATCTGTCCCCAACCCCTAACCCCCACCACACAGACATCAATTAATATCATATAAGCATGACCTAGAACTGATTCTGGAGATGGAGATGAAAGAAAGAGTAATAGGGTGCATATGTGTCTATCCAGTGAGGGAGATACCAATGGGGATGCGGCAAGGCCATCTCTCCTATCAGGACTAAAAAATGAATAGTTTTAAAGACAGGCTGCTGTGGGTGGAAGAAGAGATGAAGTCAGCAATGCCTGTGTGGAAAGAGGGAGCTGGGTAAACATTTGGTAAATGGAACTGGTTTCAGAGCCCAACTCGTTCATCTTCATGAGCATGCAACAAAGTCTCTGAATGGGCACTTCATTTGTGAAGTGGGAATGGTAATCACTAACCTCACTGTGCTGAGGTGGCAGACGACATTACATCTACACACATGGTCTACAGACATGAAGAGAGAGATACAGAAAAAAAGAAAAAGAAAAGAAGGAAGGAAACTAATACTTGAAGGAGGTGGGAAGATGGTTTTAGTTTTGCTAAGCCCTATGGTAGTGATTCGTAACCTGTGGGTCGAGACCCTTTTGGCAAACCTGGATCTCCACAAATATTTATATTATTATTCATAACAGTAGCAAAATTACAGTTATGAAGTAGCAACAAAAATAAATTTTATGGGTAGTGATCACTACAGTATGAGGAACTGTATTAAAGAGCCACAGCTTTAGGAAGGTTGAGAGCCACTGCTCCATTGTAACCCTTACATATTAGCCTCCATTTTTTTTTTAAACTTTATCTGCATTTATTTTTTGCTGAACTTATTCCTGGGCCATGAGTTTTGTTTCTTCAGTTTCTTCTGGTATATCTTTTTCTTCTGTGCAGCCTCCTCTTCTGGCTTTGGAACGATCTGTTCCTTCTCAGTGAGGATCATCTCAATGTGGCAGGGGGAGCTCGTGTATGGGTTAATCCGGCCATGAGCTCTGTAGGTTCGTCGGCGCATCTTAGGTGTCTTATTCACCTGGATGTGTTCAATGACTAGAGAATCTACATCTAAATCCTTAAGTTCAGCGTTACTCTCAGCATTTTTAAGCATGTGCAGCAAAAATTCAGCACTCTTTTTTGGCCACCGACCCTGTGTCCAGCCCCACTGTTTGGCCTGGGCACAACTACCAACTCCACCATTATACCGCCGGAATGGCACACATTGCTTCTTTAAAGTGACATCCTTCAGATACTTGGTGGCTTTGCAGATATGCATACCCTTGATGGCCTGGGCAGTTTCTCGGGTGTTATTTTGTGGGGTTGTCTGGGTCAAGAGAGTAGCGAACCATCTTGGCAGGTGACCTCTGGCTGCTTACAGGAAGAGAGCTACTAGCCTCCATTTAAGTTGAGTGAGAACTAACTTACCCCCTTGCTCCCCTGCTTTGATATAACTTCTCTAAAGCTGTTTTGATATTTCATACCAATCTTGGCCCATTGGTACTTCTTTCTCCACCTTCAATATAAGCCCAACTTCTTTTATTTTCATATTTCACCTAAAAATGAAAAAAAAAGCAGAAAGTTTGCTAGACTCATAGATAATTATTTGTTCTCATCTAACTTGATCCATCAACATTAGACAAGGCTAATGGTTTCCCCTTCTTAGCATACTTTGTGTCCTTTCTTGGCTTTGGGAATGCTGTGTTCTCTTTCCTTCTTTTCTCAGTCTCTTATGCTGGTTCCCAACATTTTCTGGCCTCTAAACAAGGCCACTCACCAAGATCAGACCTTGTGCCTCTCCTTTTCTGGCACCCACTAACCACTTTGGTTATCTCATCACAGTAGCGGATTTAAACACCACCTCCCTGCGAATGATTCTCATGCTCCTGTCCTCTCCCAGCCCAGACACCAACGTAACGCATCTGCAGTGTTTGTTTGGCATTTCCACTTGATGGCTCATGGGCATCTCATGGATTGTCTCAAAAGTCAACACCCAGTCTTTAAACCTACTTTTTCTCAGTCTTTCTCAAGTCAACTGAAACCAACTCATCCATTCTTCCCAATGCTCAAGTCAAAGTCATCTGCTTTCCTGCTTTTCTCTCACACCACATCCAATCCACCAACCAACCTCAACATTTGTTTCTTCAAAAATACACCCAGAAACCAATAATTTCTTAGGTTTTGTATTGACTTACTCATCCTCCACTTGGATTATTTCAATGGCCTTCGGTCTCCAGATCCTATTTTATTTCCCCCTAGTCTGTCCACAGTAGAGAAAGAAGCCTGTGTGATCCTGTCATGCATAGTCAGATCAACACAGATGACACAGGTGAGTAAGAGGGCTTAGAGACTGAGTCTCTCTCTCTCTCTCTCTCTCTCTCTCTCTCTCTCTCTCTCTCTCTCTCTCTGCATTCAAGGCTACCCATCTCATGCATAAATGTCAGGCCCTTAAGATGCTCCATAAGCTCTTTCCTTATCTGTTTCCTCGCCTTTGATCCCAACTTTGACATCTTCTATTTCCCTTCCTCTCAGAACTCAATCTTAATATACCATTGTCTTTGGTTTTCCCCAAATATGTCAGTCACTTTTCTGCCTCAGAGCCTTTGCACTTACTCATCCTGCTCAGATTTCTTGATCCCATATATCTGCATGGTTTACTCCCATCTTAATTCAAATAACCCTCTTCAGAGGGCTCTCACAGCCATCGGCTATGGAATATACTTAGTTTCCTAGTTGCTGTGACAAAAATATGAGAATGTTACTTGATTCTAGATCCAGTCAAGTTGACAGCCACCACAGAGTTCCAGAGAATACAGTCTGTTATGGCAGAAATGACAGGGCCATGAGACCACGAAGCATCTGGTCACCCTGCAGCCAACAGCAGTAAGCAGAGAGAGAGAGAGAGAATGCAATGCTTGTCCTCAGCTTCTTTCTCCATCACTCTGGGTCCTGAGCTGTGGGATGCTGCCACCTACACTCAGAATGGGTCTTCCCTCAAGTTAAGCATTTCTGGAAACAACTTCACAAACACACTGAGAGGTGTGTTCCCATGGTGATTCTAAATGTAGTCAACGTGACAATGAAGATTACCCGTCACAGTCCTGTTTAGGATCTCAGTCCACATGTCCTCATTTACAGTCCTTTCCCATTCTATGCTTATTGTCTCCATAGCACATGCCAGCTTCGCTTAGGTATACACAATTTACTTGTTTATCTGATTTATTGTCTTTATCTACCAGAGAATGTTATGCCTACCACCTAGAAGAGACAACATAGTAAGTAAATATTGAATGGACAAAAGGGTGACTGAACACGGCTTCAGGTGGTTAACAAGTTGATCAAGGTCACACAGACTGTCAGAGCCTGAATAAAGCCAACACCGTCTAGGCTGAGAGCCAGGCTCTTGATCATCAAGAGTCTCAATAAAGGAAAATAACTATAAACTGTGCCCTAAGGCTGCTGTTTTATTGTATCCTTGTTTTGATCTCCCAGAACAGCAAACTCCAGCCCAGCATGGGGCTGTCTTTGCCACACGATGCTGTATATATTTCTTCCTGCTCTGTGACAGAAATGCCTGGTTATGAGTAAGTGGGGGGAAAAAAAGCAATCTTGGAGTTACCTGGCATTTCCATAGCAACTGGGTAACCTAAGGACTCTTGAAGCCAGATCTTCAGACTGAAAAAGGCAAAAAAAAAAAAAAAAAAAAAAAGCTAAAAAACAAACAAGAAAAATCTGTGAATGGAGAGATAACTGTAGCTACCAACTGACTCACTGGAACTCTTCATCCTCTTCTTGGTCCCTCCCACTGGGTTAGTCACAGCCACGGCTAGAAAATTACCTTGTCCCTGCCTGTAGCACCATCTCAACCCAGGAGACCCGTGTTCTTCTCTTATCTAGCATCTCTAAGGTAAAGGTTTCCTCAAACACTCCCAGTATCCTGTAGTAACCCAAGGACATTTCTGGACTGGGAATCTAGAATGCCGTGTACTGTCCCAAAACAACAAACTCTCATAGAATGTCCTTTAATCTTAACCTCTCTCTGTGACCTAGTTAACTATTTCTTAAGCCTCTTGCTTCTTTATTACCTATTCGACTTATCTTAGCATGACAGTAGGAAAGGAGAATTGCAATAAAAAATGAACACTTAAAGAAATGTGAGTTAAAACTGTCATTTGGCAAGAGGGCTTACTGGCGCTGGGGACTGTCAAGCACTTTGTATGCTTCATCGCATTTGATCTTTCTTTTGAGGAGGTAAGAGCTATCTGTACGTAGAAGAAACAGCATCCCAGAGGTTAGGGGCTTGCCTACATTTGCTTGGCTAGTAATGGCTGAAGAGACTATTCAAAACCAAAGTGCTTGATTTCTAAAATGCATGCTCTTAGCCACTCTCACAGACTCTGTCCCTTGAAAGCCAGAGAATTAGAGGAGATCCCTGTTTCTTCCTTGTCCTAAAACCCCGAGGTCACTGAAGAAGTCTCCGGTCCCTTGGCTTTTAGTGAGCCCCCTAGGATCTCTGGCATTTGCTGTACTCTGCAGATTAGTTTACTATAATCTGCACCAAAGGGTGGGGGCCTCAGGAGCTGGGCTTCCCCCACTCTGGGCCTGTATAGTTCAGTCCACACGTTTCCTGGGCATCACTGGTTTGCCTAGTTAATGGGGTATCAGTGAGCAGCATAAATCTCGGAGGATATGAAAATGATGTAGTACCAGACTGTGTGTAATGAAGCAGGGAGAGGAGACAGGGCTGCAGCTGGCAGTCATGGGAGATTTGGCTGCAGGGCTTGAGATGGGCTAGAAATATCCCTCCCTCCTCCAGGGAAGGAGAAAGGAAGAGATGCACGAACAAGGCATCAGTGTGGTGAGACCAGGGCACTGATACTGGTCAGAAAGCCCTGACTTCTCCCTTTCCTCATGTCACCGGCTGGCTCTGTGACACAGACTCTACATCACATCTTCTCTTGTATTAGGGGATGTTCATACTGGGAGCCTGGGGGAAGGGTGTCCATCTCAGTTTCCATATTACACCATTTAAACTTGTGTATGCATGGATATGTACATACAAGCATTTGATGGTGTGTGTGAGAAGCCCAAGCTTCTGTGCGAATGTTGAGGACCAAGCTTCAGCCCTTCACACTTACGCACCAAGCACTTTGCCAACGACACTGAGATCCTGCTCCGGCTCCCCCTCCCCGCAGCAAACCTCCTCATTTTTAGCTTTTAAGGAGTTTACTGTGAAGAACATCTTCATTGAATTTAACATGATCTTTTTTTTTTTTTTTTTTTTTTTTGCTGCCAGTTATTTCTGTTCTATTGTTCTTGAAGACACATGGGTATAATAAGATGGTATTTTACCCTAACCAGTAAAAGGACCGTGGCCCTCCTCCCGAGGTACATAAAAACATATCCTAGGCAATTGGCATAGCAGCACTAACAAGTTTAAAAGAGCTTCTTTGTGGATTTTTTTTTTAATCTAGTTTTTTTTTTTTCACCAGATCTACATTTTAAAGGAGTTTTAATACCCTGGTTACTAATATTCTCAGTGCTAGAATGGAGTCCCCATTCTGTCTATGGGTTGTCCAGTGTGGATGTTGGGGAATTAACAAGAGGCTTCAGGAGAAGCACCACAGCTCTGGCCTGTGGGCACTCAGACCAGGCCTGGCCAGGCCAGCTCCCTCTGTAGGTAGGTCTGTGACTCTCCAAGGGCTCTAGTGAAAGCTAATGGTCCCCATCCAGAGGCCAGGAGGAGAGCTCAGATCCTGGTAGGGGCTGTTGTCAGCCAGTAGCTCATCTGTGCCTTTTCTCTTTGCTGCTGCTTGAGAAACAAGGGTGCAGACTGCTGTCACTTGGTTTCATTGCCAGCGACCAGAAGTAATGTCTTTTACCTGATCAGCGACTTGACATGGCTGCTTAACAACCCGATTAATCAAACCTAGCTCATCCTGTTAGAATTAATGAGCCTAGGAAATGCTGCCATGAGTAATGAGGGCTTTGCCCCTCCCCCAGCACCTCTCTCCACTCACCCCCTCCCATTTCGGTCTCACAGCTACAGCCACTCAGTAACATTCGGAGTTAGAGTTTGCTGTACTGAGCGGCCAGCAGCATGCACAACTCCTGCCTGCTCTTCCCTGCTGGTCATCATAGACCCCAAGATAGGCTATGTCCTAGAGAGATAAAAACCTCTTGTTTATCAAACGGAGAAGCCCATGATTATCTGCCAAAGTCAGATTATTGTACTGTAGGCACTGTACTGGGTGCTAGAGATGCGAAGGTGTATAAAATACTTGCCTGTGAGGGAAGTCATAGTGTAATGACCTGCAGATGGAGAAGGGCCATAAAATGAGATTGGGAAGGGTCATAGACAAGAAAAGCTATTGGTACTTGAAGAACAGAATGAAGTTTCATGGTGCTGATACCTAAGTATCTACTACCCAGGTAACTCATTGCACACAGGTACATGGAGTTCCATGTACTACAAAAATTAATAAGATAAATATTGATTCTCTTCTCACAAAGTGGGCAATGCCAGAATCTAGAAAGATATTTGGCTTAGTTTTTCATTTTGTCATTCAAACACAAAAGGTTGTCTTCTACTGTAGGGCTTGGCACCAGTGAAGGGTATAAAGATGTGAACATCACTTTGGCCTTCAGGGGTCCTTCGGAGGGCACATAGGTACATAAGTATATCCTTGTGATTATGTGTTCAGTTCTCTAAGAGTGAGATGCTAAATTCATCCAGCATAAAGTCCTTTTGGGTTGAAACACCAATCTTCACCCGGAGAAGCCTTGGCTGATTCTTCAGGATGTGGCATTAGATCCATCTGAAGGGCAGAATTGAGCATTTGAGTAGACTGGGAACAAAAGGACTTCATACAAGTCAAGATTACAAATTTTCATTTAGAAGTTAAAATGAAAGGGGCTAATGTTTCCAGAAAACATAGGAGGAGATGCTTGGTTCTATAGTCCACAGTGAATAGCAAGACTAAATATGCAGATGGATATACTTAGAGGTCAGAAAATCCTGGACTTGCTTATTCATGGTTGAGAACAAAGCTTAGTTTCCTAATTGATGAAACATTCAAACAAGCAGGGGAATGCTTCAAGTGGCATTATCCCAAACGTAGCATCACAGGGCTCAGGAATTGGGCTGTGCATAGGACCTTTGAGTAAGACAGAGCAACTGAATCCAAAATAAGTGATCTGGGGTGGAAGCATGGAGCATGAAGGAGGAAGCTATGAGGAAGACCAGAGGGGATGCAGAGCCCAACTGTTAAGGTCTCTGGGAAAGTGAGTAAAAGAGCTGAGCCAGTGGGGATTTAAGAGCCAAGAGGGTAGAAAGTGAACTGGGAAGGAGAGAGTGAAGAAAGAGACAACAAAGGGAGGGGGATGGAAGCTGGATAGTGGTGGTGTATGCCTTTAATCCCAACACTCCAGAGGCAGAGTGGATCCCTCTGAGTTTGAGGCCAGTCTGGTCTACAGAGTAAGTTCAAGGATAGCCAGAGCTACACAGAGAAACCTTGCCTCAAAACAAACAAAAATGGGAGATGGCAGAGAGAATAGGTGGTGAGGTTCTCAGAGGCACTTTGGGGCCACCATATCAGGTGACAAGAGACAAAGTTTTCAATCATGGCTATCTGATGTTCACTGAGAGCTCTAGAGAATAGCCATACTCTGTCATCCAGTTACAAGGGGCTTCAGATCCTTACCATCTAGCTTTGCCCGATGGTTTATTTTCCTGCTTCCAATACTCCTAAGTTGGTCTTTTGTCCTTTGCCCCAAAATTGGCTGGTACAACCAAGGCCTTTGGCAAGGACATTGGCCAGCCTCCAAGATCCCATAGGATTCAGGCCTGACCTACATTTTTTTTTCTACTCAAAGACCCAGCATGAAAATATTCTAAAAAGACACTCATGGAGCCTACCACCTACCATTGGACTACAGAAGGTTTCCATGGACATCCTAGGTCTTAGGCAGTTCAAGACTCGTTGCTTTATGTCTTACCAGGTAGGAAGAAGGTCTCAGAACTGGTAGTTTATCTGTCTAAAGCTGCTTGGATTCTATGGTAGGGACGCTGGAGTCCAGGCCTCTTCAGTAGATTCTGGTGCCTCCAGACAATATTTGTGGCTTGGACCGAGTGGCCTTAACTGGGCTATCAGAGTGGCTAAGACCAGAGTTCCAGTATCCATCTACCTATCTATCACCTGCGGGACTGAGGCTCCAGTCTCACCACAGTGCCTCTTTTTTTTTTCTCCACAGGGAGAGCTGCTAAGCCCATGCCGTTGTGATGGTTCAGTCAAATGTACACACCAGCCATGTCTCATCAAATGGATCAGTGAAAGGGGCTGCTGGAGTTGTGAGCTGTGCTACTACAAGTACCATGTCATCGCCATAAGCACAAAGAATCCTCTACAGGTAAATCCAGAGCTTCCTAGCCTGGGGTTCCCTTATTGCCTGTTTTATGGTAGGGGAATTACCAAACCTCAAATTCAGGGCAGCTTGCTGACTAGGTGCCACACAGTCAGGAGGTGGTGAAAGGCGGTCTTTTCTCTTAAGTCTAGTCAAGAAGGGGAAAGGTTGTACAAAGAGAGAAATATACCATATATGAGGGGAAAGGCCAGGAGAGGTAGATGGAAGGGATAGAGTAAGAAAACATATGGGTTAATAAGAAAAGGTAAGGAAGATAAAAGGAATAGGAGATGGGAAAAAGAAAGAACGGAAAGATAAGAAGTGAGAGAAGGAAGAAGGGAAGAGAAGAGAAAAGCAAAGAAAAAAAAAAGAACAGTAAATTGGGAAGAGGTGGTGGGAAAGTAAGGCTTGAATTTAAGCCAAGGGCTTGAAAAGAAGTTGGGTAGACCAGATGGCTCAGTGGTGTTTTCAGACTTTGATTTGCTTGTAGTTTACTTGGAGTCTTAACAAGTGGATTACAATTCACTGGTCTAGAGCAGGGTCCTAGAGCCTGCATTGCTAGCAAGCTATAAGGGATACTCCTGCTGGCCCACTGACCACACTTCCTGTGACAAGGGACAGAGAGGGAAGGGATGGAGAAGAAACAACAAAGAGGGACAAAGAAAATGAAAGAGGGGGTATACAACAATGAAGAAGCCATGTTGACAAAGTAACAGAGGTACTATGAGAGGTATGGGACTGCAGGGCCAGAAATAGAGTAGAGATCTACCAGTCAGATTGGCAGAACTCAGGGCTCTCTCCTCCCACTCTCCCCTCTCCTTCTCTGCTGACATAGCCATCTTCCCCCCAATTGCTGGCAAGTCCTATGTCAACCAGCCAAATCAAGCAGTTTTCCAGTCAGAGTGGCACATGAGTGCACAGACACAGACACACACACACACAGACACACACACACACACAGAGAGACAGACAGACAGACAGACAGATGAAGACAGAGAGACAGAGAAAGCATGTGTGTGTGTGTGTGTGTGTGTGTGTGTGTGTGTGTGTGTGTGAAAGAGAGAGAGAGAGCGAAAGAGAGCACACTGCTTCTGAAAATACCTCCACATGCACACCATCAGTCAAGTAAGCAGCCATGTAATCAATTAGCCATCGAGACAGTGAGGATGGAGACAACAGATGCCTAACAGTGTCCCTCTCCTGTGAGTGTGGCAAAGAGTCAACCTTGTAAGCCCAGGAGGTTTGGAGGTGGGTGACTGTAGTAGGGTCTTTGCATTGAAGAACATCTGAAAATATGTAGAATTGTCCTGTGGCATTCCCCATGGGGTACCCTTGGGAATTGGGGGGGGGGGCAGTAAAGGCATCAGATTCCCAGGCATCTCAGCCTCTTGATGGGAAGCCCCTCCCGACTGCTGGCTCCATCTTCAGTCATTCGTCTCAGATCCTGAGATGTCTTAAAATAGCAGTGCTGAGCAACAGCTGATTCCAAGTCCTCAGGGTGCAGCGGAGGTCTGAGCATTGACCCGCCCCTCTCTTTACAGCTGACTCAGACTTCAGGAAAGGTCAGATCCACAATCTATGAACCCACCCTAAGACACCCCCCATCTTGGTTCCACCTTTGACTCATATAATGAAAAAAAAAATCATTCAAGTATAGCTTTTTTTTTTTTTTTTGTAAAGAAAATGTTATTTTAAGCCTATGTCAGGTAAACAAATGGCAGTACTGGCACCACCAGTCTGTTAATCTTTTCCAAGTTACTACCCTGACTTCAATTATGAGTTTCTCGGCACTGGGGACCTCTCTGATTCTGTTGGTCCTGAAAACTCAGTGATGTGAGCCGAGTAAATGCCAATTCCTTTTTCTATATAGAAGTAGTTTGGACTTGAAACTGTGCTGTATGGTTGTGTCCTAAATTGTTCCAAGTGTGTGTCCTGGACTCCTCTGGCCTAGCCAAGTGTCATACAACTGTCTGCTCAGTCACAGTGGTGACCCTCTGTGCAAAAAGCCCAGCTGGATTTTCTGTAGAAGTTGGGGCTGGCAGACCTGACTAAAAGCTAACAGATCGATGGGTAGGGTTTAGCCATCAGAGCAGGGAGATACTTTCTCGTATATCTTGGCTCTCTCATGCCCTGGTTTGTGTTCCAGGCAAAGATGTCAGAAGTAGTTCAAGTCTTCATTACGGAAAAGCATATGAGTGACCTTCTCAAAGCAAGGTTTGCATCTAGAATACCTACTGAGAAAGGAGTCATAGCCTTGTGAAGCTTGAGACCCCATTGCCTGCTTCCCTCTTTGTCTTTGATAGCTCTGAACAGCAATTTTGTTAGTGCTGGCTTCCTGTGGTTTTAACCATGGCTGCCTGGTACCCAAAAACATTGAAAAGGAAACCGCAGAAAGAATTAATAACTTATAATTGCATATTGTTCTGAGTAGAGGGAGAAAATGCCATGCCTTCCTCTCCATCCTCCCCAGGACGTGAGTCATCCCTTTCTTCATCATCCAAACCGTATGTGCTATTTACCTATTAGTTACTGAGTCATCACCTTGGCTAGCAGATTAACTGGCATGAGTCATCACAGTACTTGGTCCACTGTTGTCTGAGGCTTCAGGTATTTACTGGGGGGCCTTAGAATGCATCCCCCTTAGATGAGAGAAGAGTATGATATATTAATGAACATTTAATTACTGCTTGTTAAGTGTTAGTTCACACATAGTGTCAAATTGAACCCTGGAAAAACTCAGTGGAGTGCTATTATTATTCAATTCCCAGGTTTAGACAATAGAGGCAGAGAGTGATTTGTGGACTTGTTGGAGGCTGTACAGCTATGAAGCAGCAAAGCAGGTTGCTGTCTGCAACAGGAACTATGTATGGTTCCTGTGTCCAAGCACCTACCTTGTATATAATAATACATAATACAGGCACACATACACATGTATACACTCACCTCTGCCTTGACAAGTTCACATGTGCCTTTACTGAAACATAGTAAAGAATGCCCTTCATAACCTGGCTTTACATTTAACACTCACAATAGGAAGAAAAAAGGACCAATTACTTCCATCTTTAAAGAAGGCAAAATTTATGGTCATCATGATTTATGGTGACTTCACCCAACAAGTTTGGGGACACGGCCCAAGAAGACTTGGGTCCTCTGATGCCTTATTTAATGTTCCTTCTTGGTGTACAGAAGAACATCTCCTCCTTGCACTCCTCCCATTGCTTTCCACTTCCTGATGCTGCAGAACTGGAGGTCACAGGAAGAAAGTCTTATGATCTGAGGGTCAGAACCTCATTTAGACTAGATTCTGAGGGCTGGAGAGATGGCTCAACGGTTAAGAGCACTGTCTGCTCTTCCAAAGGATCCAGGTTCAACTCCTAGCACCCACATGGCAGCTCACAATTGTCTGTAGCTCCAGTTCCAAAGGATGTGACACCTTCACACCAATGCACATAAAATAAAATTAAATATGTAGAATGAGATTCTGGTGTTCGGGGTATTTGTTGGCAACGGGGCTTGGCACCACCAATTCCCTTCTCCATTCCCAGCCCTCCTGTCAGATCTCAGAGCTCTCTGCTTCTCAGCTCTCTCCCTGCAGTGCCTCCTGTTCTACTCCCATGGAGCCTCACATGGGACAAGAAGGAGCTCTTGTCTAGAGCACCTCATCCTCCCTCTCGTTCAGCACACTCACTTTAGTCAGAGGCCCAGCCCATCAGATGGTTTGGAGCTGAAAGGAAGAGTATCAGGATAAAGAGGACCTTTCTGTGCTTCTGTCTTTGGGATTATCAAAGAGGAGAAGGAGTTGGATCTTAGTGTTGCCAACCCAATTACAGTTAGAAACTCTCCACTAGACTGTGTAGGGTTGGCCCTGGAAAAAGCATTTATTGTACCTGAGAGAAGTCCATATGATAGGGCCATCTTCTGGAAAATGCCTTTGTTATGTGTAACCCGAGGCTGGGGAAGCACTGGAAAATTTAAAGGGCTAATGCTCTGTAATGGGATGCTATCAGTGTAATTAAATGTTAAGGCCCATGTCCTATATCTGGATTAAAACTGAGATATTTTCCAATACCTACTGTTCCTTGGAAGCCACTGGCCTACCCCATCTGAGCCCAGTGATGTCAGAGGGAGGGGTCTCTATTGGCAGGTGGAAGGCACTGTGCCTCCCCTCTGTGTTTACACCACAATGATCCCTGGGTATGTTCCAGGAAGAACACACATATATCCATGATGGATTGCATATGTAAATTCTTAGACTTACATGGTCCTGAGGCTGTGGGTGTCATAGGGCAAGGGTCTTTTAGTTTTGTCCATTGCTTTAGTTCTAGCATCTAGAATAGTGGCCAGGCACATGGAAATGATCATTGTACTTATTTGCTGAGTACAATGAGCCTAAACTAAAGTCCTACTCAAGGCTAATTTAGGACATTGCTCCATAGATGAACCACAGAATCATAGAATTTCATAGCCCAATCTCAACCACACTCCAGCCTCCAGCTCAATAGTGCTGTAAGTACACTGGTTTCTTTCTTCTGTTTAAAAAGAAAAAAGGAGTTAAAATACAGTTGGTATATTGCGAACTGTTTTTTTTCCTTACTCCCACATGCCATGTCCTCTCCTTCCCTGTCAAATTGTTGATCTCTAACATGTACATTAAACGGCAGCCAAGGTGGTGTTATAGAAACAAAACAAAACAGTCAAAGGAGGACCTGTGCCCTCTTAGCACCTATTAGTGAGGAAATCAACCGTGCTGCTCTAGAAGGAATATTCTGGCACCGTGGAGCAACACCCACACTAGCTCTTTGTTTTTCTTCTCACCTTCAGATTTCCATGTTTTTGAAAGTCAAAAGGGTCTCCTCCTCAGCCAGGCCTGCCCAGAGCCCCCTCCTTACAATGATGTCTGATCAGTTTATATATATACAGTACTGGTTTCCTCTGCACACAACATATAATATAAAACTGCAAAGATGTCCATTGGACTACAAGTGGAGAAGCCCTGGCCTAAGCTCTAGGCCAGTGAACTGCTGGAGCAGAAAGAAGTAAGAGTGTGGGCATGGGATAAGGGCACTCAAGCAGCTAATCTGTCACTCTCTCCTCCTCAGTGGCAGGCCATATCCCTGACGGTCATCGAGAAGGTTCAAATTGCAGCCGCCATCTTGGGTTCTCTCTTCCTCATCGCCAGTATCTCTTGGCTCATCTGGTCGACCTTCAGTCCCTCAGCAAAATGGCAACGTCAAGACCTCCTCTTCCAGATCTGCTATGGGATGTATGGCTTCATGGACGTGGTGTGCATAGGTGGGTCTGGGGCTTATCTCTGGGGGAAGTGATGAACTACCTAGTAAGGAAATGGGGAAAAAAGGTCTCAAGATCCTCTCTACTTGGAGGTCAAGCAGAGAAGTACTGGGCTTGAGACCCAAGATCTAGGATGAAGCCACAGCTTAGGCATAAGAGATGGATAGGGAAGAAGAGGGTAGCTGGGGAAAGAAGAAAAATTGAAATCATTACCAAGCAAATCTGTCTCATCCAGTTGAAGACAAGGATGAAGCTTGACTCTGAGGTAAAGATCAGTTGGTGGGTTCATCTGCCTTAGGCAGGGAATGGAAGGCTTCTTCTCAGTTGCACACCCCACAAGCCATGACTTATCATGTCTATACAGCAAAACACCTAGAAGCACCATGATGAGAACTATCTTTTTATTATTCTGTGTGAATATATCTACATGTGGGTGGATCACATGTGATGAAGGTTTGCACATACATGCACATATAAGTGTGCATGTGAGCAGCACACATATGGGAGAGGAGTTGTCAGAAGACAACTTTGTATGTTGTCCTTAGATGCCTTCCACCTTTAGTTTGAGACAGGGTCTGTCATGGTCCTGGAACGTTGTCAGGTAGGTTAGATGAGCTGTTCAGCAAGTGCCAGGGATCTACCTATGTCCACCTCTCTTCTCATTGTTTCCAAAATTATAGACGTGCTACCACAGCTGGCTTTTCACGGGGACTCCAGGAATCAGAACTTAGTTCCCCATACTTGTTTTTTTTTTAAGATTTATTTTATTAGTATATCTAAGTACACTGTAGCTCTGTAGCTGTCTTCAGATGCACCAGAAGAGGGCGTCAGATCTCATTATGGATGGTTGTGAGCCACCATGTGGTTGCTAGGATTTGAACTCAGGACCTTCGGAAGAGCAGTCAGTGCTCTTAACCACTGAGCCATCTCTCCAGCTCCAGTTCCCCATACTTGTAAAGCAAGCCTTTCTGCTAACTAAGCCATCTCTCTGGCTCCTACCTCTTTCTTCTTCTATAAGCCTATTCTAGTATCCCAGATTTCTCTAATCTAATCCTTTGAAAAGTATGTGTAGGTTGGGGTTCCACACAGGTTCAGGAGTTTGGGGAGTAGGAAATATAATGCTGTTCTGAAGCCCCACACCTGCTCTACCATGAGCTTCTGAGTTATTGTCATTGTTGTTGTTGTTATTCATTTTAGGTACTATTTTGTTTGAAAGGCTTAAGTGTTTTAGGGAAAAGTTAGAACCCACTTCTTTAGTTCCCACTTCTTCCCCCATCCAATGCTCAAGTCAATGTTCTGCCTCCTGATTACCATGATTCATGGAGGACTGGGTCCTTTTTCTTTCAACAGATGGTATGGCTATTGATGGTAAGGATGGTTGCTCCATGCAAATGAGGAGGTGGAAACAGTCCTGGTTATTCTGAGTGAAATTGACGCATGCTTGAACACTGGCCATACATCCTCATCTGGAACTTTCATATCCCCAGGCCACAGGACTGGGAACATTGTGCTACTGAAAGTCGCACCGTGTTCCTCTTGACACTGCTGTGCTACTTCAAATATGCCACTCTGCTCTGTTTGGCAGGAAAACACCTACTAGTTATAATTTGGCTGAGACGATGGTGATGTAGAGTTCTTTGGGGTCATGTAATATTAGAAATTGAAAAGACCTGGAGTGTATCATACTGATCACAGAAGCCAAGGGCCAGTAATGCCAGACCTCGTGTGTTTATTTAAGCCAGTGTATTTTGTCTGGCTATGTTAATTCAATATATCAACCTGAGGGACAAAGATTACTTTTCTTATTTTTCAGATTGTGAAATATTGAAAGGTGCATCTTAAGGCTAACTCAATATGAGCGTAAGAACTATAGTTCAGTGCTGACCCTAGCGAATTCTGGGCAGTGAAATAAAAGCGAGAGTATCATGTGACCTGGACATGGAGCAGGAAATGATGGGCAGCAGTTGTCGACCATAAGCAGGCTTGTGTGGTCGCTGTGATGCTGGCCAACAGTGACACTGGTGGCTGTAAGGGTAAAATTCTACATCAGTTGCTCTTGCTCCACAGTACTGTCTGCAGCTGTACACTGGATGGGTGTGAAAATATAGGGGCTTTCTGCAGGGAGAATCAAGTGGAAGCTGCAATATTCACCAAGGATGCTTTTATTTTGGGTCTCAGCCTTCCTAGAAAGCAAACTTGGCATCAGTCTAAGGAGTGCGAGATGGAAACTCAGGCTTTCTTCAGCTGGAGAATCCTCAGTGTGTCCCTCTTCCACGTGCTTCTGAGTCCAGGCTCATCCCTTGGCTTCCAAAGCCACCAAGAGCCACAATGTCATTGCAGGGTCAACCTGAGCATGGTTTTCAGAGCCCCCTAAAAATGTGGGTTGGGAAAAATGTTGAGTAAAAGATTCCATATCCAAGATCCAAGATCCACGAAGAAAGAAAATAAGTCCTACACAGTACTGGCTCAAAGGTGCTAAGGCCAGAGGCAAACCATCTGCTGCTGTAAGCGTCTGTGTTTTCTGTTTTTCAGGCACCAAGACCAATTTGTTCCCTAAAACTGTTAAATAGCCATGGATAGTAAAGACTGCATATAAGCATTAAACGAGTAGTTCTTTATGTATAGGCCTTTTTACATGTTTTTACTTTTCTATTAGAGTAGTGTGGTAAGTTACAGTTCAGGATGGTGCAGGGACTCTGCAGAGAAATTCCACTGAAAGCCAAGAGCAAACACTGTCTGCTTACTGCGTGTGAAACCAAATCTGTCTCATTCATAGCTGGATTCATCCAGCTGGCTTTTAGGAGCATCCGTTGTCACTGAGAAAACCAAGAGTAATGATTCAAAGAATGGGCTTTAGTCCTCATTAAAGGACTTTGCCAGACTCTCTAGGTTCTGTATCAGAGGCAGTTAGTTGACCTCCAGGGTTGAGGTAAATGACTTTGGATGTGAGTATATCAATGGGCAATGCAGTTCCTGATACAAACGGTTCCAGAAGACAATGCATCTCTTGGGTTAGAGTCTTAATCTCGTAGACCAATGCATGCAACTATGGAAATCAAATATAAGTTAATGAGAACACAAAACACCAAATCCCTACAAAAGAAGCAATGAGGGCACAACCCTTCGATGATCAGAGTGGTGAATACTGTGGTCATATTTCACAGGTTGGTAAAGCTCAGAGAAACTGTATTCTAGGCCACACAGCTAAGCACACAGTGGAGTTGAGAATGAGACTAAGAACCTCTGGCTCTAATTCCAGGGCATTTTCTATAACCTATTGTATCTCTGGTTGCTCTATATGAAATTATATGTACCAGTTAGGGATGACCCCTACCCTAGCAATATTGTAACACAGAAGACATCAAGGAAGGTAGAAATGAACCCAGTCATAACTATCAGCAGCAATCAGAAGTTTGCTGGGCCCCATCTGTTCCAGTCTTGTGTTTGGGATCCAAGCCATCAGCCATGGTTGTATCTTTTAAAAAGTCAGTGCTGTTTTTATGCCAATAGAGAAAGAGGCTTTAGAAATTAGGATGGAATTTGGATAGCCTATCTGCCTATGATATCCTCTGTCAAAGGGTATTTTAGGTTAGGTAAATTAATTCTACTGATGGACATGGACTTGGAAAATCTATTTTTTGACCTCACCCTCAAGCATGAGAGGCACCAGTTCTAGTGGATCTTCTGTCCCATGGAGGGGAGTGACTGACCACGAATGCTCAGCAACCAGAGCTTGTGCTGTAGTCTGAATTCAGACATGAGTCCCAGGAAGAGGAAACTGGGTCAGAGGGCCTTGGGATGGCTGTATCCATTTCTTCAACAGCATTTATTGGTTGCCTTGTGCTCCCCCTAAAACCAAGAGACATTAAAAGAGAGGTGAATGTTCAAGAACCTAGTCTACAAGCACACAATAACTCACTATGGGGAGTGTTTCTGTTGGAGGCAGAGAGGGAGACAGAAGAGAACAATGAACTCTCTGAGAAGACCCCAAAAAGACCCCTTGCTGAAGGAACCCTACCTTAAGTTAGTTTCAAAAGAGAAATCAAAGTCTGTCCAAAAGAGGGAGAAAAATATTCTTGGCAAAGGAACTTGTGTGTGGAAACACAGAAGAGCGAAGAAGGTATGCTTGGGAGGCTGTGTGGGTTTATATGGTTCAGAGGCAAAGAACCAGGGCAGGAGGTTAATGATGAGCAATGAATTTGGGGAAGATGGCAGAGGCTAAATCCCATGGGGCCATAAATCATATGCTAAGAACTCCTACATCACTTTGCTGGGGCTGTGGAAGCAATGACAGAATTTTACATAGGAAAGTCTGATGAGACATAGATTATTAAACCTATACATTTAACAACTATGGGAAGGATAGATAAGAGCTCGATAGACTGGAAGTAGGAGGGACCAGCTGAGAAATAATGATCTAAGTAGGAAACAGAGATGCAACACAGACAGTGTAAAGGTGACCTTGAGATCCACATAGCTCGTGGAACGGATGGAATGAGGTAGACAGTCACTGGAACAAAGGCGATCCAAGGGTATGCTTTGACCAAAACACCAAAACGAAAAGAGCACCGCGATCTTAAAAGCCAGGCAGGAGGAGCAAAGGCTCTCCCTAAACCAAGAGTTTGCAGTCAAGAGAAACAAGACATCATAGACAGCAGAGATGAGAAGGCAACTCCAGGGAAGGTTGACTGGAGCCAGGGGGTGTGGCTGAAGCAGTAGGTGGGGGTTGGGACGGGGGGAGGGCTTTCATAGCAAGTAGTTCTTTCCTGTGAGATAGGAGGTGTTGAGGGCTTTGGGCCAGTCCTGCAAGTGTTGGTGGCTGACTGGAAGAAGGGAGATGGTAAGAGAAAGTAAAAGCTTTAATTCATGCATGGGAATCTGTTGAAAGTTGGGTCAGATTTGCAGCAGATTTGGAGGCCCACAGGAAGAGCTGAAGTCATGGGTTTGATGAGTTAATGTAGGCGGGATGTTCTGAGGAGGTGTGGATTAAGGATGTAGGACAGGTTACATTTAAGGGATCAATGGAGAGAGAACAGAGAGAATAGGAGAAACTGAGTCTCTGATGTCGGAGTGATAGGGTCTGGACTGACAGGCGTGATGAGGTAGAATTGGTCTAGGGCTCACAGCCACATCTCACCCAGTCTTTTTCTAAGATTGTGTTCTTAAGTGAGCTGTACCATCTCTCTCTGCTTCCATTCCTCCTCTGTGAAGCTATCTAATGGCTGCATCACTGTTGGGGAGATAGTAGGTCCTCAGGAATAGCCGTGACCAGGGTAGAAAGCACTCAGTCAGAGTGCAGTCCCCTTTAAATGAACAAAGGTTTGCCAATTGTTACCACAATCTCAATTCAGTCTCAGCCAAGACAGAGATGGAGCCTGACCCTGACTTCCTGGCACAGTCTGCTTTTATTTTGAGCATAATCTTTTCTTGAAGGCTCTTAGTTCCCTCACACACTCACCTCCCTTCACCAAGATCCACCTCCTCCTCTTCCGTCATCTCTAATGATGCTGATGTCTGTAGCTGAAGTTGACAGACCCTTCCAAGAAGCAAATGGGGGCATTCTCTGCTCCGGTGAGTGACATTATTAGGACTTAACAAGGGAAAATTAATTTAAAGGTGTTGGTACCAAAAATAATTTTTAATCACTCCACAGACCTAAGAGATTGACCATCAAAAAGTCAACCCTGCAAACTGAGGCTGTCGTCCTTGTCATGTCTGTTTACATTTGTCCCTTCTGAGTGGAGGAGAAGAAGAAGAATGCCTTTGAGATTATTTCTGAACCTTAAAACAATGGTAGAGTATTTTTCAATAGTAGAGCAATTGTTAAAAGTATAGAAACAGCTGTTTCTTTTCTGTGTGGTCCTTTGAGGTCCTGTCTTGTGATGTCTAGATATCTTGCCCCTGTTCTTAAAAAGTACAAAGATTTAACTGCGAATAGGAAAAGGGAAAAATGATTGTGAAACATTTGTAATTTTGTATCTAATTTTAGGGACAGTGAGATAGCTCAGTGGGTAAAGGCACCCTCAGATCCACATGGTGGAAAGAGAGAACTGATTCCTGCAAGTTGTCCTCTGACCGACACACACACATATAGACACACACACACATATAGACACACACATACACATGCACACACATATGCACACAAATAAATTTATAAATATAACTTAATTTTATTCAGATTAACTCATCACTCTGGGTAGAAATGACTCCACTCATTAAGTTGTTAATCCCCTGCTTAGGAAACTGGGCAGAGAGCAGAGATAGCTTGGTCTGATAGTCTAGGCAACCAGATTAGTTCCCTAACAACCTTCATGGCCTTGGACATACATCTTCTTTATAAATGATTTCCTCATCTATAGGATGAGAGTGTTGGCCCTAATAATCTTTGAGATCCTCCTAGCCTAGGACTTAGAAGTTACTTACATAGTAAGCGGATAGTAGAGTCCTCAAAGGTTGACAACTGAGGCTGTAAGGAATCCCCAATAATGTTGGGCTGGGTGTAAGAAGTATCAACCTCACGAATGGATGAGAGGGTGCTTGGCCTATACTCTGTCATCTCCAAGTAGCTTGTCCAGTTTCTGGATACACGTTTACTCATATCTTACCACCCAAAGCTTCCTGTACCCAGTCATCTCTGTCCACAGCAAGACTGCCAGATGCATCGAGAGCGAGGGTGATGGATTTAGAAGAAAATTTGCCAAGTGAGCACCACCCACTCTACAGGACACCCCACAGAGAGGCACTTCACTCTTCCAGCTGTACCCACAAAACCCAAGTATTCTATGCATACCTCTTTGGGACTGTTCTCAATGTCAGACAGATTCAGGAATGATGTGTCTGTCTATTGGTAGGCTTGCGATGAAGAACAGACCCAAGCAAATAAATAACATAGATGCTAAAAACAGCTAATGCATTTGGGGAATGCCATGACACATGCCATCAAGACACAGACTGCTCTTCTCTGAAGGTGTTAGGGAAATCCAGCAACCTACGGCATCCAACCGTCAGTGCTTTCACTCAGCAAGGTTCCAGAGTGCTGAGAGGGTCTCCTCCACATAATGAACAAGGGATCCAAGCTCCTCCCACTCTGTAGCTGCAGTGTCTTTAGGCTTTTAAGCATTTTGCTTCTTTCTAGCAGAAAATTGACCATGAATAAGGCAGACCCTCCTCTTACACTTTCCACTCAGTGTCTATTTCTTAAACGTTGGCCTGACTTTGTTCACATTCACACCAGGGATCTGGCCCCTCATGGTCCACATAAGGAAAGGAAATGCCATTCCTTCCCAGGGGCAGCTGTATATGGAGGGAGGACCGTAGTGGGATTACGGCCATCTCTGTCGCTGTGAGCCCATCCCACTGAGGGAAACGTTCTGAGCCATGATAGTCTGATGGAAGAAAGAACACCTGAGTTCCCAAATATTATCTGTTAAAGTCTCAAAGGTTTTTAAGAGCCCAAATTCTCCATGGATACAGAATATGTCAGTTATTTTTGCATCACTGTAACCAAAATGCCTGACAGAAACAACTTAAACCGGGGCCATTTGTTTTGGCTTGGGGTTTCTCAGGCTGTAGTCCATTCTGGCAGGGAAGACAGGGAGGAGGGAATGTGGTGGAGGGTTGTTCATATCATAGAAGACAGGAAGTAGAGAAAGCAGCCTGGAACGGGGGAAGCATGTCATCCTTGAAGCCTCCCTCCAGTGTGACCTACTTATGCCAGCCAGGCCCCGCCTCCTAATGACTCCACAGCCTTCAGAATAGCACAGGAGTCAGGGGGCTGAGAGCCTGCGGGGGCAACATTTCAGATTCAAACAATAACACAGAGTTTCGGTATGTCTGCCTACACAAACAACTTTTTAAATGTGTAATAACATATGTGAAGCACAGCCTGGCTCGCCTGAGAAGCATGGAGATGTCTCCCCAGAGAGCATGAGGTGGCTTTGCCAATCTGGCGTCCCCAGCCGCACCAAAAATAACCGGCTTGCTGGCTGGCTGGCTTGTTTGCTTGCTTTATTTGTTTATTTATTTATTTAAAATGAAATAATGTATATTTATTTAATAATGATGATAAAATACTAACCAGCATTCATTATGCACTGTGTCCTAAGTGCTGTGAAAAGAGCTTCATACACTGTAGTGTTGGGTTTTGTTTTGTTTTTTTCTTAATCTTCTTTACCCCCATGCAACTCCGTGGCATGGTTGCTATTACAATTGCCCATCTGCCTGATGGGAAAACTGAGAATGAGACGTGAAGATAAAAGACCTTCACAGGGTCTTTTATCTAGACTGAAATTCTGTGTTGGCCACTGTAAAAACAATGTGTCACACATTAAAACATATATTGAGCAAGAGATCTTATTAGTATCGCTAATAGAAATTATACATAAACATACACGATTAAAAAATTTTGTTACCTCTCTGTAGTTGTTTGCGAGGTGTGCACGTGACTTGGAGCATCAGCCACAAAGCACTGCTCTGGCTCAGATACACCCCGGGTGATGGCCCCGCCTCATAGACTAACTGCATTTCCTTGCACAAGGAAATTTCTTCCCTGAGCTCCGTTTCCTCTTCCACAAAATGGAGATTATAAGATGGCCGACCTCACATATGTTTCTGTCACAAAAAGCTCATTTTGCAAAGCCCTTTTACAATGACAGAACACCGTAAAGCATTCAAGAAACATTATCGTCCCCATGGCTGTCACCATCATCATGACCTTCATCACCACCTCTAAGCACCGACACCACCCAGTGTAGCTAAGGAACACCAAGACCCATTTTGTAGAGCAAGAGCTCTCAGCCTCACGAAGGAGCCCTGCAGAAAAAACCCCAACTGCACAGATCCTTGCAGAACTACACCCTTCCGTGAAAGCAGTGTATATTTGAGGCTCCACATTTTCTCTCCCCTATCCAGTCCTACTGCATAAATATCACTTCATCCCCAGCATTTCACCCCCATATTTATTTTCTCCGTAAAGGCTTCTTATGGATCTGTTTTGTCCTGGGTGAGCAGAGAGGCTGCAACGGTTCTGACTCAGAAGTCTCAAGACACATTCTGTACCTTGATGAAAAGCAACCAGCCCCATCAGGTGGCTGCTAGGTGAGAGTTCTGGCAGAAGTTATATCAAAGGGGCACGGGCCCTTGGTGCCTAGGCACTGACAAACACTAAAATAATGGAAACAGAAGGGAAACTGACTCTATTGTGGGACTGAGGCACCTGGACCCACCCATTACCACTTCCCTGGGGAGGCCCCTAGCAGTGTATCTTGGTCACATTGTAAGATACATGTAAGACATGAGGATATGCCCTGGAGAATCCTGAGCAGGTAGAGGCCAATCTGATTTCTCCCAGAAGCAAGCCTCTGAGCTCAGCTACGTAGATGGTTATCTTCCTTTCTTCTACACCTGCCAGTGGAACTTACTTACTTTAGTGTAAGTTCCAGGGTTGGGTCTTTAAGGGGTGCAATCTGGAAAGTGGGTACTTGACCACAGTGGAGCTTCATGTTGGGACATAAGGTCACAACCCACAGCTGTCTGGAAGAAGGGAAGTATTGTAGTTTGAATGTGAATGTCTCCTATGGAGGCCCCTATGGGTCATGTATTTGAACTCTTCAACCCTAACTCATGGCACCACGTTGGAAGGTTGTGGAACCTTTAGGGGCCTTTGCAGCCTTGCTGGAAGAAGTAGATCACTGAAAGTGAGCCTTGGAGCTTTACAGTCGGATCCCACTTTCTGTTTTCTCTCTGCTTGCTGATTGTAGATGCAGTGTCACATAGACCCTTCCTCTCTTAAACTGCTTCGTGTCAGGTATTTGGTCACAGTGATGAAAAAAAAAGTCAACCAATATAGGAAAGAGGTTGTGCTGCATGAGAGGCCAAGGTGGGGCGAGGGGAGGCCCCAAAGGGAGAGCTTGACCCCGCCCACACCTACAGAACCAGTTGGTCTCTAGAGCACCTTTCACCCTGGTGTGCTATTCTCTATAAACAATGGCTCCTCCTAATGACAGAAAAGGAGAATAGTTCCACAGAACAGACAGGTTGGCAAAGATGGAGACAGAAGACATAGCAGTGTCCTGTGCTCTCCTTCCAATGACCCATTTCATGTGGCCCCAATGTTAATACCTGCCACGTGCGGCACTCAGGACTCCTCACCCCAGCCAGTCTCATAAAAACTCTGTGGGGAAGGGAATACCAGTTCCAACTTGCTGATAAGAAACTGAGACTCATAATAAGCAACTCCTCTGCTAAAGCCAAAAAGGCTTGGAAATAGCAGACACACTATTACTCTCTATGTGATCATGGGCATGTAATTGGCTCTAAATTGTGAGGACCAATTGTCTTTGGGTCCAAGAAGTGACCATTTCTACCATTGCCCTACATTTTAGCATCTGGAACATCTGGAGAGAGTATACTTTTCAAATGTATGTGTAATGTGTGTGTGTGCGCGCGTGCACACACGTGCACTCATGTGCAGGTACATGTGTGCACTTACACATGTAGAGATCAGAAGCCAATGTCAAGTGTCTTGCTCAATTGCTTCTCTTCCTTATTTTTGGAAATAAGGACTCTCACTGAATCTGGACCTTGCCCTTCGTCTATACTGGGTGGTCAGTAAGCTCTAAGGATCCTCTATATCAGCTTTCCCAGAGCTGGGGGGCATTATCCTGAGTGAGGTAACCCAATCACAAAAGAACTCACACAATATGTACTCACTGATAAGTGGATATTAGCCCAGAAACTTAGAATACCCAAGATATAAGTTACAATTTGCAAAACACATGAAACTCAAGAAGAATGAAGACCAAAGTGTGGACACTTTCCCCCTTCTTAGAACTGGGAACAAAACACCCATGGAAGGAGTTACAGAGACAAAGTTTGGAGCTGAGACAAAAGGATGGACCATCTAGAGACTGCCATATCCAGGGATCCATCCCATAATCAGCCTCCAATCACTGACACCATTGCATACACTAGCAAGATTTTGCTGAAAGGACCCAGATATAGCTGTCTCTTGTGAGACTATGCCGGAGCCTAGCAAACACAGAAGTGGATGATCACAGTCAGCTAATGGATGGATCACAGGGCTCCCAATGGAGGAGCTAGAGAAAGTAGCCAAGGAGCTAAAGGGATCTGCAACCCTATAGGTGGAACAACATTATGAACTAACCAGTACCCCGGAGCTCTTGACTCTAGCTGCATATGTATCAAAAGATGGCCTAGTCGGCCCATTGGACACGCAAACTTTATATGCCCCAGTACAGGGGAACGCCAGGGCCAAAAAGTGGGAGTGGGTGGGTAGGGGAGTGGGGGGGGAGGGTATGGGGGACTTTTGGGATAGCATTGGAAATGTAAATGAGGAAAATACCTAATTAAAAAAAGTTACTCCTTAACATGCACAAGAAAGAGAAAATTTAAGTTTTTCTCTTTATTTTCTAGGAAGAAAGAGTGTATCCAGACATGCTATTCCTTCCTAATGATGTTCACCAATATAGATAAAGTATTTCTTTGTTTCAATTATAAAAAAAAAATAATAAAAAGTTACCATCGCAAAAAAAAAAGGATATCTGCCACATATATTTTACATGGATGTTCAGTATCCAAACTCAGTTCTTCATGTGTGTACATCAAGCGCTTTATTAAATCTCTTCCTCTTCCTCCTCCTCTTTTTTTTAAATTAAAATGTAGCCAGACAGTGGTGGCACACGCCTTTAACCCTAGCACTTGGGAGGCATAGACAGGCAGATCTCTAAGTTTGAGGCCAATTGGGTCTACAGAGTAAGTTCTAGGACAACCAGGGCTACACAAACAAACCCTGTCTCAGTGGGTGGGGGGTGGGGGTGGGGAGAATGAAAAATGAAATATAAAATGTAGTGCATTCCGTGCAGTAGAGGGATAGGGATAAGAGGCAGTGCTGCTCATCATAGCCCTCCCTAGTCACCATCAAAATCACCCCAGGCTATTGTGAGATGCAGGTTCTCAGGCCTGGCCCCAGACCTACTGTCTCAGGCTTCCCAAGGATAGAGCCAGGAACCTGTGAATTACTGAACATTCTAATATACACTTAAGCCTGAAAAGCGCTATTTTAGACTTGTCAACAACTTTCATGTCATTTAAATCAGGACACTAGTGAGACATGAGGGTGTGGAGGTGACTTCTGGGTCACTGAGGCCATGAGAGGTTTCCCTATAGACTTCTTGATCAACTTGGTTGGAACTGTGATTGGACACATGGTGGGAAGCAGTATTGTGACCATGGCAGGGGCTCAGAGACATAGAGTGGGCACCCAGAAAAGACAGCATCAGATTAAGTTGTGTCTCTCTCACACAAAAAAACCCAATGGTCAAAATGCACTAAGGGAAGGTTGGGTTTTTTTGTTTTTTTGGTCTTTTGTTTTTTTTAGAGAACTCCTTGCTGTTGCTATGGTTATAGGGTGCGGAGGAGCTATGCAAGTGGGACTACCTATTCGTGGTGGCCAGCCTTTTCATTCCTCACAGTCTAAGCAAAAGGCCATTTCAGCTTAAGATAAAGATAAAGGGAGAGTGACAAAAGAGATGTCTAACAACCTGTAGCACCTATAACCCTGTGAGAAAGAGACGCCCAAAAGCTGGAAACACTTTAAAGAGATGAAGTGTTTGCTCTTCTGAAACTGGATTTATCACAAATACAACCAAGATGTGGGTGCATTGCAAATAATTGCTCAGTGGCTGTTAAATTGCTTAGAAAATCTCAGGAAAGAACTCAGTTAAAATTTACTACATTTCTGTACTCCCATCCCTCCCTCTTTCCCCCTCTCTCTCCTACCCTGTCTCCTTCCATCCTCCCCTCTCTCCCTCCCTTTCTCCATCTATTTCTTTTTTCCTTTCTGGCTTGCTTTTGAAACAGGGTCTCATGCAACCCAGGCTGGCTTCAAACTCTCTGTGTAGCCAATGATGACCTCACCAGCCATGTGCTAAAGATTCCAGGCTTGCCCCACCACACTGGTTTATGCAGTACTGGCAAGCATTCTACCGATAGAGCTACAGCCTCATCCCTTCCTTCTCCTATGCCCAGACTCTTCACCAATAGCCCTCTTTGTTCACCTGCATCCCAGCTCTTTCTCAGTTCACAGCTGATTCCTACCCCTCATTCTTCTTGGCCGCCATGTTGACTGACTGCCATCGGCCCCAGCAGATGAGCCCAAACTCATCCTCCTCCGTTTTAAATAATTCCTCATTGCAAGGAATCGATAAGTAATTTCTGAAGCAGAAGGCTGAGGGGAGTGGATGTGAATGAGGTAGTTTATGTTTTTCCAACTTTTCCCAAATAAGTGTTATCTAGAAAAACAGGTGCACTCCTCCCCCCTCAGCCACCTAGCCATTAAAACGGTTTAATTACTGCCTGAACACTAGACAGGCAATTAAAAGCAGCATTCAAACTGAAAATTTAAGGCACCCTCTTCAATCAGAGTAAAACTGTCTGATCGAGAAGCTAATTAAAAATGGAGTGTAGATTCCAGCCAGGAAGTTGGGGGCCTCAAAAGCCCCCAGTTCTCTGTACCAAGGCTCCTCCTTAGTAACTCTCGGAGATGCTCCCAGTGCAGCATTGGCTGCGGAGACTCAGTCAGAGCCTGTCATCTGGAAAATGGCAAAGGCAGCATATGCAAACAAGGTACGCCGGAGAAACAGATGAACAAATGACCTCAGTACCATCAATGCATAGGTATACATTTAAGGGTAAGCAGAAGTAATGGGAGTGGGCACCCTGGTGGAAGAGGGGAAGCCTATTTGTCTAGTACCCATCACACTGAGCAAGGGGGCTCACAGGGGGTCTTTAGGAAATTATGTTCCCTCTAAACTATTAGGACACTTTAGATGTTGGTGTTTCCTCTCCGAGAGATGGTGTTTACCCAGGGCTAGGAACCAATGTGTCTTTCAGTGAACCCTTGAAGATACAGAGAGAGAAATGCAATTTCAGGAGCTGCTGGATAGTGGAAGAAGTGGCAGTGGGTGACTGCTCTCCTCTCCCAGCATCTGCATCTGCCTTTCAGGCTCTGTTCCCACCCCCATGATGCTCTGGGATCACAACTGGTAGATCCTCAGAGGGGAAGGAGCAGGGTGGGAAGTCTGGGAGCTAAGTGGCCTCAGGCGGCAGTGGGTGTGAGCACAGAACAGAACGAGGCAGCTTCAGTGAGATAGCTCATTTTAATGGGGGAACAAAGACTATTTAAACATTTGGGAAGTGAGGGTACAGCATTGGCAGGGGCCAGGGTGCTAGAGGTGCCTCATTAGCACAAGGAGGTGCTTCTTGGACATGACTTTATAAGGGGAAAGGAACTTTAACCTGCTTACATGTCATCCTGCAGTGGGGCAAAGGTTGGGGTACAGGGCTATGTACACCCAACACGCAGGCCCAGGGCAGGGCACTAATGACCCTACTCCTGCTAACCTCAGGATAAGATTTCCAGAGTCTGGACATGTCTCAACCCTACTCTTGCTCCAGGCTTGTTCCTTGGGGCTCCCCATTTCCCTATCCCCCACATGCATTAAAGCAGACTTGGGCTATGGTAAGCAGTCCATGCTGTTCCTATGAGCTAGCTCTTGCCCTGAGGTTTCCGTGGCCGCAGGACAAATCCCACCTTGTCATTCATAGCAAGCCATCTCCACTGTCACAGGCTCAGCCTTCCAACCTCTTCGTTCTTCAGACAAGCATCCTCTTCTTGTCTTGCTCATTCCTTCCGCCACTTTCCATGGTGACCTCTGGACAGCTCTGGGTGCTTCTTTCATCAGAGCAGCTGGACTCTAAGATACTGCATCCCTGTATCTGTCTCTATAGTGGCTGTTCATCCCTTCTCAGGCTGTGGGCCAAGAAGTAGTCCACAGGCATCTCTCTACCTGCTGGGACATCCATGCTGTCATTGATCCTCCATCTTTCAGAAGACCCCTTTTAAGTGCATCCCTCTTTCTTTACCCCCTTTCTCCTCACTGCCTCTGGCTACTGGCTGGCCTCCCTGAGGGAGGGATCTGATGGAGACATACTATATAGGGTTGAGTATCCCAAAGTCTCTCACTCTCTGCATGATGTCTGGCTGGGTCTCTGTATTTGTTCCCATCTGCTGCAGGAGAACGCTTCTCTGACAATGGCCGAGAAGGGCACCGATTACATTTGTCTTTCTGGATCTGAGCTACCTCGCTCCACGTGATTTTTTTCTAGTGTGTTTTGTTTTCTAATACAGCTGTACTCCAGCACTTATATTGACTTTGGTTTCATCTTTTTCTTGCAAGTGACTTCTTTTGTCTTATTCTGTCTACTAATTATCTATTAAGGCATTCCACTAATTAAAAAATGCATAGCAGTCTTATAGTATCTTATGAACTGTATTTCAGGATAGGAAAGGGGATGCTAAAACATACTTGGGGGTTATATATAGGACCATTAACTAAACTGTTTGGCTTGAAAACATGAAGACCCTGAGTGGGCTCTGGGAATCCAAGCATAGGACAAGCGCTTTACCCTGAGTCATGTCCCCAGCCATGGTGAGAGACTTCTTGAAATATCATCACATAGCAAAACATAGGACACGTGAAAACCAACTGTCAGTCAAGGCTCTTGGTAAGGCATGTAATCTGTTCATGAGGAGTGCATTCTTGTGGCCTAATCACTGTGTAAGAGGACCCAATTTTCAATACTAACTCATTACTAACCTCTGAGTGTTTAAGAAGATGCACTTAAACAACAGTACCACCTCCGTTCCCCAAAATTCTAGCACCATCTGTCTTAGTTAGTTTTAGTTAGGGTTTCTATTACTACAACAAAATGCCATGACTGAAAAGCAAGTTGAAAATGAAAGGTTTACTTACACATCGCTGTCCATCACCCAGGGAAATCAGTATAGGAATCCAATCAGGAGAGGCTCTTGGAGGCAGGAGCTGAGGCAGAGGTCGTGGAGGATGCTACTTACTGACTTGCTTCTCATGGCTTGCTCAGCCTGCTCTCTTGTAGAACCCACCAGCCCAGGGATGGCATCACCTACCATGGGCTGGGCCCTTTCCCATTGATCACTAATTCAGAAAATGCCTTACAGTTGAATCTCATGGAGACATTTCCTCAACTGAGGCTCCTTCCTCTCTGATGACTCTAGTTTGTGTGAAATTGACACAAAACCAGCCAGTGCATCATCTAAGTTCTCAGCTTCAATCTTATTGCCGTTTGATCGACCAGTTGGATTTTTAGCAGACATCTTAAACTTACCATAACTAAGATGTGACTGTTAATACTGCAGTAAGGTGAAGAATGGCCCCCAAAGACACACAGGGCCTCATCCTGAAACTGTTAACCTTTTGTGACAGGACTCTGCAAACATGGCTAATTTGAGCATCTTGAAGTGAGGAAATTATCTTGAGTTATTCCAGTGGTCCCTCCACGTAATCACTAGAGTTCTTATTAATAGAATATCAAAGAAAAATGTGATGACAGATTAATAAATGTGATGACAGAAGAAAGAGGGTGGGATGATGTGAGAAAGAGGGAAAGACAATGGCCATTTCTAGAAGTTGAAAAAGGTAAGGAAATATTCTCCCTCCAAGGCTTCTGGGGGTATAGGCCCCAGTGATGTTTGCACTTTGGCCTGGTAAGACCGACCCCAGAACTGTAAGAGAGCATATTTGTACCACTGTGGGCTACCTGTTACCCTCCGGACAGTTATTATAGCAGCCATAGTGAATTAATAGTCACCATCACCATGCAGCTCCACACGCCAGCCCTGGGACCATCGATGTCTCTGCAAATGATCCTCACCATCCAGCTGTGGCATCAGAACCTTCAGAGCTTCCAGATGCTTCTTGTGCCCACAGCTCACTTGTCAGCCAGACTGTCAGCAATACCCACAGCATACATCCTGACTCCAAGACATCTCACGCACGGCACTGCCCTGTCCCCAGCACCACAGTTTCCAGCTTCAATTACCGCTTCCCTTCCTGCTTCATTTTAGAATAATTCTATACGTGACCCTTCTGGAGCACCAGCGAATTTTCTTAGAGAGAAAATCTTTCAATGCCATTCCTCCTTCCAAATCTACTCGGTTGCCTCTCATTACCCTGGATACAATGCAAGACACGATCATAACGGGGGCTCCGGCCACCTTCTCCTCCGCTTGCCACATCCACGGGCTTGCGCTGCGGTAGGCACGCCAACCTCAGTTTCAACCTTGGTCATCGCATTCCTGCCTCCTGGCTTGTGCACTTGCGTTTCCCACCAGAGATGAGTGCCCTCTCCAGATCTTTGCACACAACTCTCCTTCTCATTTAAGTCTCAACTTAAACTTGCCAATTCCTCTGAAACTTGCTTCTTTCTTCCCTCTTGCCAAAACAAGACCCCAGTTGCCTGCAGCTAAGGGCTATTTAATCCTATTTCATCTTCCTCCTAGCATGTGCCCACACAGGAAGAGAGTCTGGTGGATTCATTTGTACATTTTGTATATGCCTCTTAACTTAAACATAAGCTCTCTAAGGAAAGGACTTCCCATCTCAGGCACTGCCCCATCCTAAGTGCTTTGCACACAGTAGGCCTAAAATTGATATCCATTTGCCTTGTTGCCAGACATGGTTTGTTTCCAATGGCTCCCAATGGATTTGGCCAATATAACTGCAAGGATGTTCAGACGGCCACGGGGATCCGTATTTCAGTAGCATTGGCTGTGCAAAGAGCTAGAGCGGAGTTTCAGTTCCCATTCAGCAGGACCACGATGACCACAGGATTTCATGGCTGTTGCCCTTTAAAAGCACATGATTCATTCAACACCTGGTAAGCACAGGGCATCATGAATATGTAATACAGGGAAGGAAAAAATATTTTTATTATGATGTCATTGAAGAATTTGAATTGTGCCAAGCCAAGAAGGGGGCAGGATGGAGCGGAAGCAGGCGAAGGCAGTTCATGCAAAGCCCAGCTATTTTGTGACCTTCTCCCTTCTGGTGACTCATGGAGTCTGGGAATCTAGTGGTGCTCTGGAGTCATGTGGCTCAGAGCTGGAAGGCAGATTTAGAATAAAAGCAACACAGAGAGACCCCAGCTTCTCCAGTGCCCGTGTCTGTGTAAGTTAAGGATGCAGTGGCATTCTCTCCCCCAGTTGTTGCTTTCTTTGCTTAGCCTTTGTCTTCTTCTCTTCCTGGCAGGCCTCATCATCCACGAAGGGCCCTCGGTATATCGCATCTTTAAACGCTGGCAGGCTGTAAACCAGCAGTGGAAAGTGCTGAACTATGACAAGACAAAAGACTTAGAGGATCAAAAATCAGGAGGCAGGACAAACCTACAGACTTCCTCATCTGCCCAAGCCAACCTACCCTCTGCGGAAGAGGAGGCAGCCAGCCCGCCTGCCCGTGAAGAGGGCCCCACCAGGGCCGCCAGCCACCCCTCAGGCCCTGTGTCCCAACACCACTGTGCTTACACCATCCTACACATCCTGAGTCACTTGAGACCTCATGACCAGCGGAGCACCCAGGGCAGCGGCCGAGAGCTTGTCATGAGAGTCACCACAGTGTGAAAGGAGGCCTGGGAGGCAGGTTGAGACCACATACACACCACAAGAGTCTGGGCCAGGAGGGGCCCAGGGATCAGGAATGGTGGGCCTCAAGGGGAGCTATGGGGGAGACCGCCTGAGGGAGAGCCCTTACGATTCCCAGTCCATTGGTTCCACAGCAAGGGAAAACCAACACAAACTTCACAACAATGGGTGGGACAAATGGAATCTGCCCTAAGAAAACAACCCCTCCCAGAGAACCACAAGTAGCAAGACACCCAGAAAAGGGTGGGCAGAAAATGGTGGCTGGTACCTGGGGTACCTGCTGTGCCTGGGGGTCTAAGGGCAGCAAAGAGAGAAAACAAAGGGCCACCTGGGTGCTGCTGCTTCCTAGCACTGAGTAACTGAGAGACAAGAGAGAGAGAGAGAGAGAGAGAGAGAGAGAGAGAGAGAGAGAGAGACCTTGTGAGCTGGTGGTCCTAATGTTTGCTGAAGGCCTCTACACTCTGTAAAATTCCAGTGACTCAAATGGCTTTAGGGATCCCCTGGAGACGGTTCAGGAAGGGAGTTGTTGGTATGCCAGGCCAGAGAAATGGGGTTGGGTCCCCCAGGAAGAACTTTCCTAGCTGTAACATGAACTCAAAGAAGGCTGAGGTTTAGACATGGAGATCTTTTTGTTTCCTTGTTTACCTTACGGTGATTTGGCTCAAAGATGTTTACAGGATGTGGGGGACTCATGTACATACATGTGCATGTGGAGAGACGTGAAGACTTCTCATGAGTGGCTCAAGCACACTTCCGCTGCTGTGGCGTCAGCCTTCAAAGCTGTCAGGCCAGGGATGATTTTCCTCATTACTGAGCCCCGTCTATAACCAGGATAATGCAGTGCCATGTCCTTTTCGCATTGGCATTCTCACAGGCAGGCCCGCAAGCACACACGCATATGTATGCACGCATGCACGCATGCGTGTGCGAGCAAATGCCTGTGAACACACACACAAAGACACAGAGAGAAACACACACGCATTCACGTGCTTGAGCGCGCACACACACACACACACACACACACACACACACACATACACACACACACACACAGACACACACACACACACATCTGGGTCTGCTGCAGTGTGGGGTGACACTGGCCTGTGTATCTCAAGGAAGGCGTGAACACCTAACTAAGTATTCCTAGCTGCTTGGTACTGGTCCCCTCCCTAAAGAGGCAGTTTGCCTTGTGATCTGGGCTATGTGCTCTGGGCTATGTGCTCCTGGTCCTTCTGGTGCAGCCAGGCACACCAAGGAGGCAGTCAGGGAGCACTGTCGTAGGAGCCCACCAGTGTGTTCCAGGACCCTGCCAGGGAAGGCCACTGGGTGGTCACCTGCAGAGTTTCTTACTGTCATTGCACAATGGACATGCCATCCTTGGGTATTAAATGGACACTGTCAAGTACTTTTTTAAACTAGTTTTTAGGGTTTTTTTTTAAAAAAAAAACTCTCTGTTGTTTGTAATATTCTCTTAAAAGCTTGGAAATAAAATTTCTTTCCCTAGCACTCATGTCTCTTTCCCGGGTTTCCTTCCTTGCTTGCTCTTTTTCCTCCAGTGAGAGCCACTTTTCTTTCTCTGTTTTCTATGCTTCCTTAGCAAGAGTTCATCGTGTCATTATTTCATCTTTGAGAGTACAGCTGCTAGGGCAGACAGGTATGCTGCCCTCAACATGCATCCATGTGTGTATGGATACATAGGTACACATGATGCATGTATGTACATGGTATGTGTGTGTATGTGACCGCATCAAAACAATGAGATTCTTGGCTTTTTTTTTTTTTTTTTTTTTTTTTTTTTGGCTTCTTAACAAATGGATTCCACCAGGTCAAAGCAGGAACTACTCTCAACCCCTTCCCAGGATACAGCCCAAGGCTCCTACAAGTATTAATGCTAGCAGGATCTCTCGTGAGCTCCACCCATTGGGTCCATTTCAAAGATGCTAGAATGATCTCTCATGAGCTCCACCCATTTCAAAGAATTGAGAGAATCTGAGATGGGAGGTGCAGGTCCAGGTTCCTTGAATACTTTCCTTTGAGGATCGGAGAACAGCATTCAAATTAGGCGTCCCAGAGAAAGCTTGGGCAGAGGTCAAGTACCAAAGATTGCTCCTCCCTTCACCCTGACCGGTCCCTCCCTCTTTATGATTGATGGACAGTCAGGCAGTATCATAGGTGGGACGTACATGGTGAATCATTAGTAATTGTAGTTGGATGAGTAGTCACTAGTAGGAAGCCCCTAGCTGGGGGAGTACTTTACAAAGATTACTTCCCAAAAAATCTTAAAATCCAGAGGCTTAGAAAACACACTGAACAATTTAAAACTAAACGAAACCCACAACTACAAATAAGCTGTCTTGATAAGGGATGGAGGGGCTGCATCTCGGTTGGTAGGGTGCTCGCCTAGATGCCCAAATCCTGGGTTCAATACCCAGCACTGCATCAAGCAAGCACCACATGCTTGCATTCCCAGCACCCAGGAGAGAGAGGTATGAGGACTGGGAGGTCAAACTACATAGCGAGTTCAAGGCCCGCTTGGGATACATAGGACATTAAACAGAACAAACAAAAATTAAAAACAAATAGAATAAGGGTGTGAGTTCTCAATGTGGTCCAGAACAGGTCATTTACCTGAAACACTCATGGGAACTCTTTGTTATGTGGATTGTCTTCTTCCAAGATAGTGTTCAAATATAGCGGACTCTGCACATCATCAGAGCTATGGTGACGACCATGCTCTTTCTCTGGTGATTCACAGGTCACTTTAGTATCTATTGATTATGGAGGGACTTAAGAATCATCATTCTGAGTGCGTTGTACTGAGAAGATGCAAAAGATGAGACATTCTCACAGAAGGCTGGACTTTATGGTGTCTTGGTGCTACAAGCCTTGACTTATCCTGTTGATTGCTGTATACTCAGAGCCTACAGCGGGGACTGGCACATGGTGATGTTTAGTAGATTCTTCTGACTGCATAAGACACTGCTGGGGTAGGTGCAGGTACTCACTCCTTCAATACCTGGGTGACATGCTCCGTCTTCTTTCAACAGATAGTCTGCCTTCCAGGACAGTCACCAGGTAGAAAGGAAAGGTCAGATTTGACATTGCCCAAAAGGATGGTAAATTTCTTGTGCCTCAGAGTGTGGAACTTATAGATGCCATGAATAAGATAAGATGCCACCTAACAGCATCTGAAGTTCTTACCATACACAAGGCGACAAATTAAATGTTTGATATACATCAATCAGTATTACAACAACCGGATCAAGTAGATGTCATCGTTATCCTCATTTTACAATTGTGGGCACTGTGGCACAGAGAAGTAACCTGCCCAAAGCCACCAGCTGGTATTCCCACCTAGGGAGTCTGGCTAAACTGTAACTACTCCATTGTGCTTCCTCCAGACAGCCAGGAGCACCTTAAGAGAAACCTGTACCTTGTGGATGCCAAGAGCCCACCATGGTAGACATCTGTGAGGGAAAATTTGCAGGTTGTGGAACTTGAAGCTGAATAAAAATAAACTTTTCCTCTCTTCTAGGAGGGAAAATGCAGAGATTATTTTAAAAATAGGTTCCTGGTGTTATCTAGCTAATATCACTGTTGAATGGGAGCTTGTATACATTGGAGAACTGGTTATATCTGGGGACTGGCAATGGATATGGTTAAAACACACTTTTATGAGCAAGTGGCTAGGTTTCATGAAGGTTCTGGGAAAAAAATTACCTATCTGGACCCAGATTTTTGGTTTTGGGTCCCAGGGATTGAGAGGGACAGGCTGAGGTTCCTCGCCACCGTCACAACACGATGGAGGGTGCTTCTTTCATGAGAGCGATACTAATCACTGTCCAGTGTCCCTGGTTATTATTGGCATAACTATAAAAATAATTCTTTGTTGGAGAATCAGATATGTTGGCATCTTGGAGCACAGACACTCTAAAAATCACATAAGTTTTTGACTCAAATAGGCAACTACCTCACAGACCCTAACTTACTGGTCCTCCGCCATTTTTGCCCTTTGGTACAGATAGGCTTCTCAGAGTAGCAGGATGATTTGATATGAGAGGAACCAACCCCTCAGGGTAGCAATGGGCTCTATAAACAGGATCTGTTCTATTGTATAGGAGGGAAGGTAATGGAAAACAATGAATTTCCCCTTGTCATCTCACCTCAAATTACATTAATTATTAGTATCAAACAGTCAAGAAGTATTTTACCCATGAGGGTCTGACCCAATCTCTCTCACTCTTACAGGCAGAATGACAGATAGGGATTTGAAAAACCATGTGTGCTGTACACAGTTGAGAGAGGATCTCAAATGGCTTAGAGGGCGAGGATCTAGGGCCAGCCTCAGCCCATTTCTGAGCCTAGAGTCTGAGCTGCATTGTCTGGAACCGGGTAGTGAATACACTGCCCTTCTGCCTGCTTCGTCTGACCTCACACACGCCTCGTGCCCTCCAAACGCAGTCCATCCTGGAATGGGAAGCCACTGATTTTCTTGGTGCTGGAACCATCACGTGGTGGAGCCCCAGAGACTTCGCATGGTTCCTGAACCCAGACTGTTGAGATGCATATGTGCCACTTATAACGACAAACCTCGCTATCAAATTTAGTTCCAAACCAGAGCTCAAGTAGCCATTTAGGGGAAAGAAAGAGCTGGGGACTGAGGCTTATAGTTACAAAAAGAAGCAGCCACATCCTGTGTTTGTACCCTGTAAGCTTCATATGAAAAAGTCCTAAACTTTAAGAGTATCTTCAGTGCCCTCGGTGTTGGTCTCAGCCTGGTCTCTGCTGCCCCAGCTAGTGAGGAAAGAGTAACATAGCACATGGCTTCAAGGCACAAAACACTGCCACGTGTCTGTGATCCCGAAGGGTTTCTCTCTACAAAGAAGGGGTAATCTGTCTTTGTATCTATTAAGCTAAAAAGTCATATGCTCAGAATCTGTGTCTAACAACAGTGTCCTTTCTCAACAGAGAAATAATAGAAGTAGCTAAACACACAGTGTTTTCCATCTGCCAGACTCCATTGATAACTTTCTAAGTATTCTGGTTGCCCAAATTAGCCACAACAGCTGGGAATCCTAGTACCTCCAAGTCTCAGGTGAGGAAAGGGAGGTGTGGAGAGGTTGGGCGTGGTACCTGCAGTCATGCAACTAACTACATGGACAGAGCTGGAATTTACACCTTAACCATTTGATCCCTTACATTGGGATATGAACACCATACTATACTGTCTCTTGGAGAAGTGGAAAGCTGTATAGATGTCCTGATTTAAGAGGCCATGGAGGAAAATGAATGAGCTCTTCAGCAGCCGGATTCATCCAGATGCCATTTACACATAATTCCTTCATCATCAGTTCATCTCAGTTCCAGGCTCTGCATCCCTCATCCCATGGAAAGGCTGAGACCATCACTGGGCTGACTACCATCCAACCCTAAATAATTCCCATTCACCTCCAGCTCCAAATCCAAGATCCTCTAAGATCAGATTTTCTATTATTCATCTTGCAGCAACTCCTTGATTTGGACCCTATGTTAGCCATGTAGGGGTTAACATGTAGGGCTAACACATTAGCCCATATGTTAGCCATGATCCCTCCCTCTTGATTCCTCTGTCTACCTAAATAGACAGTTACACTTTACAGCTTTACTGGAAACTGGGAGGCAACTTAAAGTTTATTTCTATGAGAACCTAAAGTGAGAAACGGCTGTGTGGGATGTTCCTGCCAGATGCATATCTGAGATACAAATGAGTATAACCACTTTCCAGGGCGTCAGTTATTAGACTCCAGGAAGAGGCTCAGAGCTTCTCCTCCAAAGCTTTTCTCACAAAAGAGCCTGCCCTACTCTCCCCAGGACTTTGCATGCTTAAGGAAAAGCAATCCTTAAGGGAGAAGAGCAGCTGTCTGAGTGGTAGGTTTCGGTTCTCCAACATCACATGAGAGTTGTTGCCTTCTTTTGCCTCAAGGAGTATAGCTACACATGTGTAGCACACAGATACGCATAGAGAAAAATGCACCTCCTGAACACTGAGGCAAGGCTCATGCCTAAACAGCCTCGCGGTGTTACACGGGACAGTGAAACAAATCTCCTGGGCTCTCTAATGTAACCCAGCTTGAACAGACGTCTTGTCTGAAAGTTGGGTCTGGGACATTGCCTCCTTTGTCCCATCTGGTGGCTATTCTACTAGGTGACTTTTAAGAGGGAAACCCTTGTGTCCTGCCATAAAGGCTGCTGTGTATTTTCCAAGAAAAGGTGTGGCAAGTCCAGACTGCCACTGTGGTTCATGTTCATGCCAAGCATGCTGGGACTCCATCTGCCCTGCGAACCATGGTGACAATGCTCTAAGTCCCGGTCCTTCCCTCAGAAGGCTCTGGATTGAGGTCCTATCTTCAAAGTATTTCATGGGCATCTGCTAATTTTGCCTTTCCCTTAACTCAAAAATTCTTTCCCACAGTAAACCTATATCAAGTGATTTGGGTAACGTGAGCCCTCACAAGCAATCACATCATGGAAGGTGGCCCAAGCTTAGATAACTAAAATATCTTAAATAAATCAATGAATTTGCCCATCTTTGGCTCAGAAATGTGTGACTGGTCAAAGTTAACCCAACTCTTCCCCCGAAATAATCTATCAAGGCTAGGGGGAAATATCATTTCCCTCTACTGGGGTTGCCAACAGGAACTCCAAGAACATGGAAGTCACCATCTCATGCCATGTGAAAAGTACTTATCTTCAAAACAAACTCATACAGAGGCATCCAAAGCAGATATGACTGAGATGGTCCTGACACTCCTGGACTTGCCGGGTCTGGCATGGTTGCGGAAGGGGAGGTGTGACACAGTTCCTGCTCCTGGAACATTGCCAGGCCATTGATCCCCTTGTGAGCTGATTGCTGTTGGTCTGGAAGTGATCGGCTGTCTCATCTATGTATTTTACCTTCAGTCTCTCTTTCTGGGGGATATACTTTTCCCCCACTACTCAGACCTAATCACTCCATAATACATGGAACAGATGCGGTTCTCAGGAATGAGGACTGGAGGTGCTCGTGAGCCTGTGGAGGATGAGAAGCGGGCCTTCTGTCTGGCCTGTAGGGTCACAGGAAAGGATCTAGACGTCACCACAGAGGCCATAAAAGCACACATGGTTCTTTGTAGAAGTAGTTCATTGCCAGACTTGGCCTTGAATTTGAAATTATGGGGAGATACATGTACCTTCGAGTCCAGGGACTGCTGCATTAATTAGCCTGGGTGACCTTGGGGACATCAAGGACAGAGAGTTAAAGTGGTCTCAAGAAGAAAAAGCATGGCTAGGAAAAGAAGGAGTGTATAAAACAGAAGGAATATATAAAACACAAGCAAATGATAAATGGGTTTATTTTATAGGAGAAAGGCTTGCACATAATCTAGAAACAAATGGTACCAAAAGGAGAGTACACAAGGCCATGGAATTGCTAAGATAGGAAACAAAGTTTAGAGAATTAATAGATGATATACAAGCATATGAAAAGTTAGTACTTCATTCTCCTAGCTACTTGATGGACTGGAGATGACCATGCCTAGAGAGAGATTAGAGAGAGCTAGCCACTCTACTTGCATAAATTTTAAAACTTTTTAAGAAATCATTTCCACCTTAGTAGTCTGACACCTTTCTGTTCTTATATGAAAATAGTCACTAAAGACAGCGCTCTGCTGTACCAGGATACCGCAGGAGCTGTGCCCAGCTACCCATGAAGAACAGGCTGTGTAAAACTCTAAGGAAATGAGCTTTTGCTTTGTGTTTAGTTTCTGTTTTAAGGAAATAGGGATTGGGGCTACTGATCCAGGACTCATAGAACTTATGTAAGTTCAAGGATTTCTAAAGAATTATTAACAGGGTTCAAAGCCTTGATGCTGTAGCTTTAGGAGATAAAAGACTGGGTTCAGGCTCTCGGGTCAGAATGAAGAACAGCAATGAAGAATGAGAAGAAGGAAGAATGGTGAGAGTCCTGGGGGAAAAGAGTGAGCGCTTGAACTGACAGCTTGCTTGCACTACTGACTCGCTGAATTACTGAGTCATCATTGAATCAGCTGCTCCTGTTTCCCCCTCCTAAGGACCCTCCTCACACTGAGGCTGGACCCACCTATGACTCCAGTGCCATTAGCCATGAATTTCCTTTTGCTTACAGTGGCCTGAAGTGGGTTTATGTTACAACTGAACAACCCATTGTGCAATACACTGGTTTCCAATAACCATGCTACAGAGCTGTGTTTGTTCAGAGGCCACAGGAACTAGAAAGAATTACCTTGCTCTCTTGTGGTATAAGGGCTCAGGCTAGCTTTATATCAGCCATCACAACTATGATTATTCCCAGTTATCTTTTAGGATCTGCTCAAAGTTAACAATTTTTAAATAGGAAGATAATATACAAAGACATATACATGTATTTCAAGAGTGTCTTTTTTTAAAACATTTTTTAAATTGAATTGGGGGAGATAATGAAATGGCCCTATGGTGAAACCAGACAGACTTATGAGCATAGCTGATTTAAGGGCTTAGGAAGGGATAGAAACCAGTTGTGACTCTACAAGACAGAAGTCCAGGTTCAGAATACTGGAAAAGTGAGAAGCAAAGCTGAAAGTAAGACCTGAGTCAATCTCTAAAGCCAGAGGCGTCGCTGTGGCTCCTAGGACTGACCGCGCATGTCCTCACACACAGGCCTTGAGTCATTTTGTTTATTCAAAATTATAACTTGCAGGACAGTATTCAGGATGCCCATGTGTTTATAGAAAAACAAACCCCAAAGCTTACCCTCATATTGTGCATTTGAAAATGCCGCAGGCTGCTTGACAACTGGCCACTTTGTGAGGTGGAAACTTGAGGGGGTCTTTGGAAAGTCGGTTGGGTGGTGTTTTGCTGGGGCAAACATGTGAAGAGACGTTTTGTCTCATATATATATGGCCTGCCCGAATCCCTGCCCATCTGCTTCTCTCTTGATGTAATATATATGGTTAAACTAAAGCAGAAATGGATACCCAGCACTAAGATCCAACTAACTTTATGTTTTCATTCAGCCACAAAGTTACAGATACCCAGCCAGGAGGAGTTAAACAGGAAGGGCTTATTTTCCTGTTACAATGAGCTGTCCAGACTCGTTACCTGCTGGCATCAGGCTTGCTGCCACTAGCAATAGGTTTTGGCACTAATCATCTAAGCTCCTTTTGTTTGCTTTGTTATCCTAGCATGCTGGTCTGTCACCTGTGGCTATAACCTCACAACACCAAGTGGTCTAAGAAAGCACAAAGCAGAAAAAGAAGGAAGGGGACCATGCCCCAGCCACTCCCCTACTTTATGTCAGGAAAAAGCTAGAGCTTTCTCAGGACCATGCTTCAATGCCTAGATATTTCCTCTGTATCATTCTGGTATGAGAAATGCATTACAAAGCCACTGTTAGGGACTGCAAAAGTGATTGTTTACCCTGCTGCGTTTCTGCTACAGAATACATCAAGAGAGAAGCAGATGGGCAGGGATGCGGGCAGGCCATCTGGGGGCATCTTCTCCATGCTGTGAGTAGGAGGATCAATCAGTGTGCTAATTTTGAGGGCCACTCGCTAGTATTCTATAAACTTAAAGTGCACATACCCTTCAACCCAGAAATTCCATTCCCTTGGGACACTGATGAAAGACAGTAGCAGGTGTTGCATTTGCAAAGAGTTTGGGAAACAAGGACGGGTGTAGTGTCATCGCTACAGTGCTACAGACTGGAAAGGACCTAAACGTCTGTGCAAATGGAGGGGAGGACACCCTGTTACACCATTGGCATCTGAGAAAATGTCACAAACCCGAAGGGACTGACAGAAAAAGACCTCAAAATTATATTAACTGAATAATGCAACAGATGGAACAATATGCACAATAGCTACATATCTGTGGAACAAGAACAAAACACAGACACCTGCTGTCTCAGTTTACTTTCCTATTGCTATGATTCAAATACCATGACCAAGGCGACTTAGAAAAGGAAACATTTGTTTATGGCTTACAATCCCAGAGGGGTAGGAGTCCATCTCCATTGTGGCAGGGAACATGGCAGCAGGCAGGCATGGCGCTGGAACAACAGCTGAGAGCTCACATTGAGTTCTACAAATAAGAAGCCCAGAATCCACTGGAAATGCTTTGAGTCTTTTGGAGCCTCAAATCTCACACCCTATGACTCACCTTCTCTGACAACATGGCATATTCCATGAGAATATAAAATGACCAACCAAACCAATGAGAGTTATTCATTTCTGAGAGAGTATGAGGCTGAGGCACATGTAAGGAGAACTTCATGCTTGTGTGGTTTGCATGTTTGTTTCCATTTTGATAATATGAATGAGTTTCTGCAGTGTCTACACGATGTTTTATACTATGGTGCATCAGTGGGATGAGAAGCTGCCACTGGAAACGCTGAGTAGGAGCTAGAGCGATAGCTCAGCAGGTAAGAGTATATCCTGTCTCACAGCAGCTGTAACAGTCAGCCACTTGTAACTACAGCTCCAGGGGATATGCCACCTCTGGCCTTCAGGACACACGCACTTACATGCACATACACTCTCATACACACAGTTAGGAACAAAGTAGATATTAAACATGAAAAAAATGTAACTAAGTTATTTTTAGAAAGTAGGTATCAAGCAAGACACAGTAGTAGACACCTACAATACCATCACTCAGAAGGTAATCTGTTTGTGGATAGCCTGAGATCCATATAGAGACCCTGTAAGCACACACACACACAGAAATGGTACCCGTAGTTCTGTATTTTGAGAGAGTCCTGGCTCATCTTCTCTGAGCATTTGTTTCAGTGATGGCTCGTTCTTATAAGTCTGCACTCAAGAGGCTCCATAGCAGGAAGACCCCATGAGCTTGTAACCAGCCAGGACTATATGGTGAGCTCCAGGAAAGCCTATGCTACAGACACTGTCTCAAAACAGACCTAAGTCAGGGCTGATGAAGAAATGGTGCAGTGGTAAAGAGAACTGGCTGCTATTCCAAAAGACTCAGGTGTTTGAGTCCTAGGACCTACATAGAGAACCATACCCATCTGTAACTCCAGTTTCAGGGGATCCTGAACTATGGTACACATAATAAAATAAAAACAAAACATTAAGAAAAAAGTCAAAGTTTAAAACTAAAGATAGTTTGCTTTTAAGGAAAGCTATCCTGGGGTGTGGAATCAAGGATGCTCAGACAACTGTGTTCCCGATGCTCCATTAGACAGAAAGTTTGAGAGCAAGGAAGTTTGCAATTGGGGGTTTATCTGTGGGATAATGAAGGGCTGGCACAGGAGAGCAGATCTTAGGTGGCAGAAAGGACCTTCCCATCTTCTGTTAGGCCTTGGGCCGCTGACCAGAATTTTTGTAATCCGGCCTCTAGAGCCATCAGGATCTGTCCTTTGTGTTACTGCCTATGTGCTCAGAAGGCATTGAGTCCCTCTGCAGTCATGAACCTCTGACACTATCTGCCCACTAGCCCTATTCTGTGTCCAGAAGAAGCCACAGGCATCCACACTGGCTTCGGAGTTTCCCTAATAACAGGCGCCAATCAGTCCTCTGCAGATATATGGCAGCTCTAGACAGTCACTGAAGGCTCTTCTTGTCCAGCCAAACGCCTGCAGTCTCCTGGGCGGCATCGTGGCCTTGAGCCTGCCTGACATGACTAGGGAAAGTCAATCAAGGAGAGTGACAGCAAAGAGCTACGGAAAACAAACAAGGCAAATCTTTTCTGATGGAGCCAGATGGAGACCCTAGGGAATTAAGCAGAGTAAACAAACATCAAGTAAACAAAGCCCTCTTCTGCTAAAACAATAGAGAAGGAATCTTTTAGAAAATTTTCATAACAGAAGTAACATAAAACCCACATCACATTGCCTTTCTGTGCCTTTGTAGGTGCAGTCTTGGACTGGAAGAGAAGGCCCTTTCTCTCCCTGTCTTATACACATTCTACACATCCTCAATTGAAAGGCTACATTTGTTAGGAACCCTTCCTTATCCCTCATCCCTCTGACACCGCCCAGTGCAAACACACACACCTCCTTCAGTTTTTTACTTATTTCTAGGACCATAGTGTCAGGTAGAATAGATTAATCTGCAGCTAGTCCTCCAGGCCAGCCTTTGAGTATGTTCAAGAAATTCAGATTCACTATCTCCCTGTTCTTGGTTCCTAACACATAGTGTAGGCCAGTGAGGAATACGTCAGTGAAGAGATCATCCATGCCACGGCATGCATGACAGCCACTGTGCTAGGACGGGTCATTGGCAGGATGAACAACTTCATGGATCGTTCAAGCTGGATTCCCCAACTTCCTGGAACCTGCAATCTGAGAGATGAAGACAGTCAGAGACAGAGAATTATAGTACAAAGTGGGCCAGGGAGATGGCTCAGCAAGTAAAGATGGTTGTCTCACAAACCCAGTAAGCCACATTCCGTCCTCTAAACCCTTTGTAAAAGATAAGGCGTGGCACACCTGTAATCTCCATACCTGGTATTGAGATGGGTGACAGAGATAAAAGAATCACCCAGTAGCTCACAGGCAGGCTAGCCTAGAGTGGACAGCCATGGCAAAACGGAAGTGGAAAGAGACAGCCCAGCCCTGAAAGTTGCCCTCTGACCTTCATACATACTCTATGCATGCGTATATGCACACCTGCATGTGTGCACTCACACAAACACTATTTTTAATTTTTATTTTTAGAATGGTGTAGGCTCAGTGACTTACTGGGTAAAGGCATTTGCCACCCTGCTGCTGAGCCTGACAAGAACATGAGTTCAGTCCCCAGAAGCCACGTCATAGAAAAAGAGAAGTGACTTCAGAGGCTGTCCTCTGATCTCTGCATGTGTGCCTGTGGCACACACACATACACACAAATGACATAAAGATAAAAATAAAATCTAAAACCCGTGCTCTCATGAAGCACAGCCCAGGCAGGCAGGTGGTATGAGGGAGAGCAGGTCCAGTTTCACACCAAGACAGGAAAGGCTTCCAGGACAAGGTGATGCTGACCTGTTAGTCTAGGAAGGCATCTAACACGTGGGTAATGGTTTGAATGTGTGCCCCAAAGGTCACGAGTTGGAAACTGAACTCCAAGGGCAGCGATATTGGATGATGGACGGGGCCTAAGACCTCCCCTCAGATCCGAAGGCATTGTCATTACAGCAGAAATGAATTCTCTTTTGAAGGACACATAAATTCATTTTCTCTATAAATTAACCAGTCTGTGATAATCTGTTATAAAAACAGAAAATGAGCTACACAGAGGGTTAGACAGGAGTTTCTCTGGTGAGATGGGAACAGGAAAGGCAGGAAGAAAGAGTCTTCATGCTTCAATGCAGACTGACGTATGGAAAATGAGTAGGAAAATCTTAGACACTAGAGCATTTCCAAAAGAGTTTTGGGGTGTCCTGGAACTAATGCTGTCCATTAGGTGAGGTTGCTTTAATACGCAGCTGTGCTCAGTCATTGGTCTATGGGCATTATGGGCATAAACAAAGGCAGAAAGGTTGTAGCCGGGGGCATTGCCAGTGAGTGCTCTCATCAGCACCAGGCTTCAGGGACATGCACTAAATTGCCACCATGCTTGCCTCTGACTAAAGCATCGCTAAACATGTATGTAAGGTACTGTGAAAGGAGACAAAAGGAAAACCATCCGAGGATGAGGAACCCTCAGCAAAAAAACACAGATTCATAAAACAATGTGGCTCATTCATGGGCCTGCAAATCACTTAACAAGCGTGGAAGGAAGGTCAGGTCAGGGTGTGGACGGAAGTGGCTGGCAGGCAGCAGCATGATTAGAGTGGGTACTGCTTGCAGGCAATGGGAGACATAGGTCATGTGGAGGACAGGGAGTGTCAGGGCAGATTTAACTGTGGAAAGAGGCCCTGGCAAGCAAAGCTCACAGCAGGCAGGCGAGCTGACTAGGAAGTCTTAGCAAATATTCAGGAGCGAGGTAAGGCCATGATGGGAAAGAGAAGGAAGAGAGGATTAATGAAAGGATGGCATATGGGGAATGAATGAGCAAGTACAAGTAGAAATATGAAAACCAGCTTCACCTCGCTCGTGGAGAGCTCTGCAGAAGGGTTACAGCCACCAGCCCCCATCCAGGATGAGTCTCGGGCAGCTAGGAAAGCAAGCGTGTGCTCGGTTGGAGCACAGATTCCCAGGAGCTGTAGCCGCCCTTTTGTGCTCGTTCATATTTCAGGGCCAGATGGTGTTTGCCTCATTGACTTTCATTGGTGATGTCGTCTTGGATGTCGGGTTTTCAGCGGTTGTTTTATTTCCTTTACTTTCAATTCATTCTCTTCTTGTCCCACTTTCCTGCTTTGCACCATGTTCATCACTCTGGCAGAGAGACAACTGGATCTCTCAGCAGGTGGAGTTTACAGGGAGCCAAGAAAACCTAGTTCCCACAGCTGAGCCCCTGCACCCTGGGAAAACACTGCACTGGGAGCCCTGAGAACAAATAGTAAATACAGTTTCAGTGAAAACCACCGCGTTGAATAAGCAAAATTGCAAGACCACCAATTACAGCCACGATTGAATGGGGGATAGCATGCTACCGTCTTGCATGGGACCAAGTCTAAAGAACAAGTTCAAGGATGGTTGACATCCAGGCACTGTCTGATGTGATTGCTTCCCTGTTTGGCCACCACAAAGGACAATTAGTTGAGCCACCTGCTCAGACCATGCTCAGACACCAAGCGCCTATCCCAACCAAAGGGTCCATCTTTTCTTCCCAACTTAACAGCATTCCCTTCTACTGAAATCCAGTTCTAGTTGCTTCCTGAAACATTCTTTCAACATTCTCTGGCACTTAATCTATAGCCTTGTTCAGTTTGTCTTCGTCTGAGTCTTCCAGTCAATGGGTGTTTCTTTTCTCTAGACTCTTAGATTCTTCGGAGTGAGACGGGAGCCTTCTCCCTCCTTTCAGGACCCAAGCCTTTGGGAATGGCCCACCCATTGTGAAGGTGAAGGCCACGTGGATCTATGGCTTGTTTTGACATCCTGCTTCCTGGGCCAGAACGTGTCCATCAACTACTCAAACTGTCTTCTGCTGTCCTGCCTGTGTGCTATCAGGGTTTGCCCGTAAGGCACATGATTTGTAAAAATATTCTGAGGTCACAAGGGGACATAGGCAGAGCAAACCACGCCTGCTCTCACATCTTCACTGGCCTCGTGCACACCGGCCCTTCCTGTTTTGAGTCTGTTATTTCTCACTTCCCTTGTTTGTGTTTATGGCATTATATAACCATCTCACATTTGGATTTAAATGACTCTAAGGATACTGATCAGTCCTTTCCCGGCTGGCACATGGGTCCCTGGACACAGATTTTACACTTGTGTGGAGGTGGTGGCGATGGCGTCATGTGTGTTAGTGGAAGAGGGAGAAACAAAGCAACATAGCGGGTGCCAACTGGCAGCCTCTCTGGATCAATAATATTAACGATTTCAGAGTCTTCCAACGAGCTCCTGCCAACACTTTTGGCTTTTTCAATACTATTATCACGGTTACAAGGCACCCTGCGGCCCTTTTACTTAAAGAAATGACAGAATGCCCCAAATGAGAAGACTCTTGGTCTCTGTCTACAAGGACTACAGTTCTAATGTTTCCTACAGAGTGGAGAGTTGGGCTTGTGCTTGACCTTAATTTGGGGGTTCAAGGTATCAGAAGGACAGATGACATAATCTTCTGAGGGCTCATTTTGGCACTGAAATCTACGTGTCCACTTCTTCTGCATTGCCCTGGGGATTTCCAGCACTGATATTAAGCAATGGGCCAAGAAGAAACAACCTGAAGAGTTCTACCTGCTTTTATGGAGATATGTTATATGCTTAATTGGCAAGACAAAGTTTTGAGATAGATACTCTAGTTCTACTGGGCCGTTAACCACAGATGTGTTCACAACGCCCTCCACCTCTCTTGTAGGCAGGAAACCTTCGCCATGCATTATACAGGGAGTGCAGAGCTGAGGAGCTGGCTGATGGAGAGTGGAAGCCGGGAGTCTATGGTTGCCACTCATTGTAGGGGAAGGGGCTTGAGAGAGAGAACACCCAACTAGAGAAAGAAGAGAGACAGAAGCCTAGAATCTGTGGGACATAGTTACTCATTTGCTTACTCAGCATCTGTATCTTAACGGCCCACCCACTCTGTGTCAGGTTAAAGTGATGGACAGAAATGTAGTTCAAGCCGCATATGCAACTTTGAATTTTATATTCACCATGATTTTAGACAGTAAGGGGAGTAGAAAGGTAGCTCAGTGGTTAAAGCACTGATTGCTTTCCCAGAGGACCTGGGTTCGATTCCTAGCATCCACCCCCAGTGGCTCATAACTGTGTATAACTCCAGTTCCAGATGATCCAATAAACTCTTCTTTTCTGGCCTCTGTGGGCACAAGTCACACGTGATACACAGACATATATGCAGGCAAAACATTCATACATATGAAAAAAGCACAAAAAATTAAAAATAAAAGGTAATGGAAATAGGTGAAAAAGAACTATAAAATGTGGCAAAGCTTTTGTAAATAACATCTTCATAGTTACTTAGTATACCCAGGACACCATCACTTCAGCATATAACCAATCCTTCTCAAGCATTCACACAGCTCTGGAGTTACTGCCTGACATGACATAAAAACAGGCATGGTGGCATTTGCCTGGAATCTCTGCACTTGAGAGGTCAAGACAGAAGAATCAAACATTTAAGGACGTCTTTGACTATATCATGAATTCAAGGCCAGTCTAGGCTACAAGAGCATTCACCCATCTATCTATCTATCTGTCTATCTATCTATCTATCTATCTATCTATCTATCTATCTATCTATCTATCCATCTCTCTCTCTCTCTCTCTCTCTCTATCTATCTATCTATCTATCTATCTATCTATCTATAATTAAGTGTGAAGGACTAAAGAGACACGTTATGTTCTGTCTTTCAGGCTAAGACACTGAAGCCCAGGGTGCATTTTACATTTTTGGCACATCTAAATTCTAGCCAAACACTAAGTATCCAGCAGACACTGTGAATGCCAGTGATTGCACTGAACAATCTATTTCCATATCACTTTCTAGTGGGAACAATCTGGATAGGGAAGTCTATTCAGAAAGTCATATGGTGTGATGCACTCGCAAGGTCTCAACACGGAGATTAAGGACCTGCTACCCGAGCTTGTGTATCTGCGGATGGGCCCTGTATCACAGCTGTTACAGCTACTGCTGATGTGCATTCGGGGAGAGCCATTGTACTGTGCGCTTTCAATGCCTTACATAACCCCAGCCTCTGGCACATCTACCAGGTACTGCTCTAATGCTTATGTGATGCGGAGACAGAGGCCCAGAAACTAAGTTACTTTAGACCATATGGCTGCTGAGCATGAGTCAGGAAACCCAGTCTGTCTGACTCCTTACACTTGGGCATGGATTTACTACTCCATTTCCTGGGTTCCATTGGGCAGTTAGTCCATCGGAATCTGTTAATAGGAGATGCTTATTCCTTGGCAGTTAGGGTGGCCACAGGGGATAAAAGGCCACTGTCATAAGTAGTGTGAATTGGGTCCTCTACCTCACTAGGCTATCAAGAACGGTCACAGTCCTTTGATTCTTCTGACTTAGATTACAACCATCAATATGCTGGTTGACAAGAGTTTGATTGGAGGTTGGGGCTCTTGTCCCTAGGACTAGTGGAGTCCTTAGGGATGTGTGCCTGGCTTCACAACCACCTGCCACTGTCCCTGTGTGCAAGGTCAGTGAGCCTCTCTCAACTAGAAGTGCTAATTGACACTGAAGTTGCCTGGAGGGGACATTACAAGATGCTACCTTCTCATGGTGGGTTCTTGAAAGCACAGCAGAACAAAATTAAAATGTTCATGTTAAAGAAAAAAATTTTCAAACAAAAATCATATTGACAGTATCTGTTCAAGTTCATAGTCCCACATGGCTATCAATAGCTGGGGTTTAGTTATAGCTGTTTCTGTTAGAGGGGGGTGCATACTTCAGATGGCCAAAGTTCTCCCCACTAGAATCTCAGGAAACTGTCATTGCCTTCTGTTGTAGGAACCCACCTCCTGTATGCACACCTCAACAAGAACTGATAGTCTGCCCATGTGATTCTTAAGGCCAGCAGCTATACTCTTTGCTTTTGTGTTCCTGGCAACACTTGCTTAGTCCTCATGGTCTGATCCTTAAGACTTCATACACAGACAGTCTCCTCTGCAGAGCCACCTGGCCAAAGGCACCATCATGGCAAGGCAGGCGGTGATGCTCTCTGCAGATCCTTCCAGAACTGAAGAGATGCTGAAACACTAATGTCTGTGTCAGTGTGCCCCGTGTTTCCGAGGAGGCCAACCTTAAAAGCCCTACGGTCCATTTTACGATGGTTAGGGGTTGGGGAAAATGGTCACACTGTCTTCCTAAACAGACCACATAATAAAATGGCTAGGAGCCCAGCCTGAGAAGCCAAATGTCTACGTTTGGAAGGCTTCCACCTCTCACTGTGTGTATGAACTTGGAAAATTCACCTCATCTCCTCTGCTTGTTTTCCCAGCTGAGAGTGCTAACAGCATGTGAGGCACTCACATGAGCTCTGTGGAAGCCAGTATTGTGCAAGTTGATATTATTCCTATAAAAACATGTGTAGCATGTAAGCTACTGTCCTGCTTAATCCAACCAGCATATAGTAGGCATAGACAAATTAATAGCTGTTTTCTCTCAATACTGTCACTGTAGAATGCCAACTCAAGAAGACTTTTCTTTCTTTTAGAAGGTTCCTGATTTCAGCCAGATGTGATGGCATAGCCTTGTCATCTTACACTTAGCCAATAGAGACAGGGGGATCAGGAGTTTGAGTCTTCTTTGGCTACATATCCAGTTGGAGACCAACCTGGGCTATATAACACCCAGCCAAAAAAGAAAATAGAAATTGGTGATTTCATAGCAGACATTTAAAGAACACAGTGCCACTTTTATAATGCTATATTACCAAGAAACAGGTCTAACCAAACGAACCCTGAGCTAGATCTCACAGAGGACAGCTGACATCCAGACTGTCTCACAACCAAGATCCCCAGGTCTTTTCCACTGTAACTGGGCAACCTGGCACTAGGTCCTGTTACAACCTTGTGACTCAGCTGCAGTGTGAGGTGAGGGTGCTGAATAAAGTCTTCCCATCACTAGCAAGCCAATGGAGAAAAGTGGAGATCTGCTCTATAGAAGAAAACTCAAATGCCACCTCAAGGGAGTGGAATTGGCACATAGGAATGAGGTCGAAAGGGCCCAGAGTAAAGGGGGTAGGATTGGCACATAAGGACGAGGTTGGCAGGGCCCAGAGACGGCTGCTTTGAGTATGTGGGTGAACAGGTTGGGTCTGGTGTTCCTGGCAGCCTCAAAACAGAAGAAAGAAGGTACAGGGGCCAGATACCTGGACCTTAAGTTTGCCTTCATCATAACCAGGGCTTCCAGAATTTTCTCTACTGGTAATTTCTCCCCAGTCAAGTAACTTTTACATAATCCCAAGTATATCGGTATATAAAATAGGTATACAAATGAACATTTACTGATAATAAGCCATAAAAACATATTTTAAATTATTTTGTATTTATGTGTGTGTATGTATAAACTTAAAGAAAATTGCCATACTAATGAGATGGATTATTTGATTTTTTTTTAATACAAAAAGTCAAATCTTGCCTGGATATTTGATGTTGCAGGATGTGGAGCATCTTCAATGTCTTTTAAAGTTGATCCACATTTTTATTTTATAATGGCCAATTCTGAAAACACTGCTTCACATAGAACAAAATAACAAAAGCATGTTCAGGATCATTTCAGAAATTGTTGGATATTCTGGCCTAATCTCAAGCCAAAATTCATTTTTATGATTTAGTGTGTGTGTGTGTGTGTGTGTGTGTGTGTGTGTGTGTGTGTGTGTGTGTGTGTTTGTGTGTGTGTGTGTGAGAGAGAGAGAGAGAGGGAGAGGGAGAGAGAGAGAGAGAGAGAGAGAGAGAGAGAGAGAGAGAGAAACCCAAGTTAGTAATTTAAACAGCAATTTGGTTGAGGCAGGGGAGTTGAGACAAGGTTTCTCTGTGCCCTGGATGTCTGGAACTTGCTCTGTAGACTATGTTGTTTCTGACTCCTGGATGCTGGGATCAAAGGTGTGCCCCACCACACCTGGCTTCAAACATTTAAACAGAATGATGGCAAGAAAATATTAAAATTTTGTGCTTCATAACTAAGTCATTAAGTTTCTAGAAGAGAAGAAACTTTTTCTATGTACAGTTAAAAACACAGACGGGAATCTTGATTATAAACAGAGATGTTTTTGGTAGTGTTGGTTAGCATGGTATAGCCTGAAGACATGTGTGCAGTACAAAATGTGTGAGGTGTACAAAATATGCATGTTGTTTGCAAAATATGCAAGGCTACGGTGAGGCCGCGCCATGCAACACAGGCCAGTGTTTCCAGAAATACCTCAGATTCATTATATATTTGATTTTGAATAGGATAAGGTTGTCACACATTCAGAAACTTGTCACCATAACTAAAATTTTCTCATTTGGTTCTACAACCCCGTATTTGGGGTGTGACCTACAGATTTAAAAGTATGTCTCTTGACCAGGAGAGTAGCTTTGATTCTGCTAGACCTCAAACTACTCACTCAAGGAGACTGGACTGTGTGCATCCCATAGCCATAACCCATGGTAGTCAGGCCCTCTGCAGCTCTCCCCTGCCCTGCTTCTCGCCCTTGAGTGGCTCTGTCTGCCCAGAGCATTTAGAGGTTGATAACATTCCTTCAAAGTGAGAGCTGTATCTATGATAAAAGGTTCAAGTTTCTGTAGATTAGAGGATGCTCAGATCTTTAGATATTCACCCAAAGTGGGTGAACCAAGGTAGAGGCTTTTTATTTCACAGAGACAATCATCTGCACTAGGTGCTGCATAATGTACGTGCTCTCTCATGAATTCAGCAATGTTTATGACTGACAATAAATTATAAAAATATATGCTGATAACACGTTTTTTGGCATTGGGGAGAAAGAACAAACCAACTGAGAAGTATAAAATCCAGCGAACTCATGCAGAGGGCAAGACCTCTGAATTAAAAACTAGTAGATCAATGTATCCTGTCACGCTTAACATGCAACAACTTACTCTGCATAGCCCTAACCTCATTAGCCAGGTAGGTACAAGGGTATCCTTGAATCAGGCAACTTCTAGGACCATCTAAGATGTTATATATCAAGATATCTTCCTTCAAGAGCTGGAGATACAGCCAGAGGTAGGATACTTTTCTAATGTGTAATAAGGCCATGAGATGACACTCAGCATGGTGTGTGTGTGTGTGTGTGTGTGTGTGTGTGTGTGTGTGTATCTATATGTGTGTGTATGTCTGTGTGTGTATGTATGTATGTGTGTGTGATGTGTGTAAGATCTAGACATGAAGGTACATGCCTGAAATCCTAGCATTTCAAATACGGAGACAGGGCTCTGAGTTTGTCGCCAGCCTGAACTGTGAAGCAACACTACCCTTTTAAAAGTTGAGGCTAGGGAGGCCTTTTCCTCCAATATAAGTCACCCCCTCATTCTATATCACAAGCTAGTTACGGATCTGAAGTGAAGGTATTTCCAGAGATTTCCCCCCAGACTTCACAGATCTTGGGCGCTGGTGTAGGAGCGTCTCTTCCTTTCCCAGAATGCTAGACGCCTCCCACTGATGGAGCCTGATAATAAATGAGTTCATTACGCTGGCTGCTGGGGCTCGTGACAGCCCATCTGCTGGCATGATTAATTAAAACTTTGACTGGCGATGGAGGTGCCATCTCAGGGCTGGAAAGCAATTAATCGGAGTGTCTTCCAAACCATCATCTCAACTGGATCCTAAAGAGAGCCACAGCAGAGAGAGTGGGGTCTTCAGGGGTCAAGTCCCGTCGGCTCCCTATCCTATACAGTCATTGCAGGAGTGGAACAGAGGAATGTCCACAGGAGGGAGCGTTTCCTGTTCCTTCCTGGAGCTGGGCGTGTTGGGGTTCAAAACAGAGCTTGCTGCCTTTAATCCCAGCACTCGGGTATGGCTATGTGTGACCAGGTGAACTGGCCTGGAGCGAGAGTGAGATTGATACGTGCCCCAAACCTCAACAATCTCATCCGAGATCCACAGGAGTTAGGACCGCTCTCTCCCTGCTCTTAGCCTCCATGCTCCAGGAGAGGAGGACCTGGGCCTCCTCCCACCTCTCAGGACAGTCACATAGTCTATGGCCAGATGACAGGTTCAACTTCCTCTCTCCTGGTAAGAATTCTTCTTCGTGTAAATGAAGTATTCCCAGCACCTTATCCCAAGCCAATAATGTAACCCACTCTAGAAATCGCTACTCATTTCCCTAAGATCTCTACAGCCCTTGTTCACCCCAATAAGGTTGAGCTCTCTCACTGAAGCTGATCTCTCACTGAAGCTGAAGTCAGTCTATCAGTACTCACGGCTGTCAGAACCCTGCCCCTACCCCCTACCTCCCTACCCCCACTCCCCCACACTCCCTGCTCCATTCCCCTCACCCTGGAAGACTTCTGGTTAACAACTCACAAGGAAGGGGAGATCCATACTCAGGAGGCGGTAGCAGGTGATCTCTAAGTTTGAGGCCAGCCTGGTCTACATAGTGAGTTGCAGGATGGCCAGCTCTGCACAGAGAAACTCTGTCTCAAGAAAAAAAAAAACATAACAAAAACAAAAACAAAAAGCCCTCACAAACAAACAACAGAGCCTCCCCTCTTCTGAACTTCGGGCTCAGGCATGGGGAACGATTACTTTTTCCTCTGTATTTTTCAGGGTTCTTCACAGAAGCAGACAAGTGAGACAGATGTTCTTTGTGATGGGGTAGGTCCTGTAAAGTGCATCACCAGTAGACAGTGCCCTAAGCTGACAATACACTGAGTCATTAACGGCTTGGATAACTGTCTCCCAAAGGCCTTGGTCACCAGCCTGTGGCACTGTCTGAAGATTCTAGAACTCGAAGCAGTGGGAGAAAACGAGGTCACTGGGAGTATGTCCTTGAAGGGGTGGAGCCCAGCCCATTTCCCTTTTTGCTTTCTGGCCACCAAGGAGAGAGATGTTTCTTTTACTACATATAATGGTATACTGCTGCATCATAGGCCCCAAAGCAATGGGCCAACCAACTGAAACTTCCAAAAGTGTAAACCAAAATAAAATGCTTTCTCCTTGTAAGCTGGCTTCCTCAGCTGTGTTGTTACAGTAATGCAAAACTGACTAGAAAACTTATCAAGCATCATACCTTATCAACTGTACAGTATCAGTTGTCTGATTCGGCAATGTCATTCTGTCTAGGAGCTGTGGCTTACTGCCATGGTCCAGAATAAAGAAGGAATATCATGTTGGTACATATCAACAACCTGGGCAAAAATATTCAAACTTCCAAGTACAATTTTACTGAATAAGTGTGTTTTCACACCATTGTAGAGTTGGGAAATTGCAGGGTGAGCCATTCACTCTAAGTCAGGAATCCAGGTAGTAATTTGAAGAGACTCGTCGCAGAGATTAAATACAGACAACACATTTACAGAAGGCAGGAAGTCCCATAATCTGTCATCTGCAAGCTGGACAACCAAGCAATCCATTGGTATGCTATCTAAAGGCCTGTAAAGAGTGCTAATGTTCAAAGGTAAGAGAACCTGTGAATTGCCCATGCAACCCCAGCCCTCCCCATTCCCCTTCCCTTTCCTCTTTGTTCTAGTGATTAAATCAAAGCATTCTTCTACCCAGGCTCTCAATGAGTTAGATGATGCTGTCCACACTGATGAGAGCAGATCTTCATCTAATCCACTAACTTGGATACCAACCAATTCTAGAAACACAACTGTCTGTTGCCAAGAGTAGACAAAAAATACTAAAGTGATCCCTGAAAGTGGCTGTACATAAATTCAGCTGGGAATCTGTCTTAGATACTCTCCTGCTGTCATGATAAAATATCGTAACTACAGCATCTCAAGGGATTATTTCAGGACACAGGGCAAGGGAACAGTCAGAGCAGGGAGGTCCAGGCAGCAGGAACCTGAAGCAACTGATCACATCACATCCCCAGTCAGGAAACAGAGAGATAACTGATGCTCGGCTTTCTTTCTCCATCTTATAGAATCTAGGATTTCATGTCCAAGGAATGGTTCCACCCATAGCAAAGGTAGCTCTTACCCTGTCAATTCACATGATCATGATAATCTCCCTTGCCCAGAGACCCAGCTCCCAAATGTCCACCAAGTTGACGATTAACACTATCACAGGATCCTTTTGTTTGGTTGACTGGTTGTATTTTTTTTTTTTTTTTGAGACATGGTCTGATGCAGGATGGCCTTTAACTTAGTGCAATCCTCTTGTGTCAGCCTCCTGAGTACTAGAATTGCAAGTGTGAGCCTCCGTCCTGGCCAGCAGGAAAATCCTTAAACCTAACTTCTGCTGGTTCCTTAGCTCTGATGTAACAGCTAGGCTTACCGTTTGCATGTTGGGAGGCCTGAACTCTTAAGGTGATGCAAACAACTGCGCAGTGCTGCCTCAGGGCAGTCTCTTCTGTGAAAAGTGGGGCCAGGAGAGAGACGATAGAAGGGGGGGGCTTTAGGGAACTCAGCAAATGCTCCTTGAGTTCAAAAGGGTGGGGTGGAGGACAGCCCACCGGCAGCCCCCAAAAGACAGCACTTAAAATGGCTTCCTTTTCTAAACCAGGGAAGAGCCAATGAGGACCCGGGTGAGAACTTCACAGGAGCCTGGAGAACACAGCTGGTGGAGTTTTCTAGAGAAGAGAAAGGTTGGGGAGAAGAGTGGCTGAGGTAGGAATGGGGACAGGTGAGGCCAGGAGCAGCGATCAGTGGGTGGCTTGCTCTCAGAGAAGGGGGGAGAAGCTGGAGACCTGATAATCCTGACTGACAGTGTGCTGAAGGAGCATCTTTGCATGTGCCCTTGACAGTGGCCACTTCCCCCAAGCTTCTCGGGAGCCAGAAAGGGGTGGAGGAGATGGAGTCCAATACCCAGTGGCTAGTAGGCCATCTGACATCTCTACTTCCTCAAGGGCCACCCTGGTTTGGCCCCTCATCACTTCTTTTAGAGGCTATTACAGAGCTATTTAGAGCCTCTGCATGGCTCTCCTGCATCCATTCCCCAAGGACTGCCCCCCCCAGCCCCCACACCCCACTGCATACTATGACCTGTATAACCTTGCTGAAGTACACAACTGATCCCTTTCTCTCATCAGAACCAAGGGTCTCCAGAGATAATTGGTCTTTGTAGTGGAACTCATTTCTATTTCCCATCATGCACTTGTACCTCCAGGCCAACCACTTACCCCTCTGTGAGGCTGTCCTGACCTCTGCTGTGTCCTTTAGATCAGCAGCCTGCCCTCTCTCTTGATTAAATTCTGTACCATTAGTGTTCATCTTAAGTGCTGCCAATTCCAGAGGGCATCCCGTTATCAAGACTGAAGCCGACCCCCTTTTCAGTGTCTCTGAGGCTCTTCCCATGCCTCTTTCACGGGTTTGTGAACTTCTCACCCTACCGATCCATGAACTTCCGAGCACAGGCCATTCGTATTCTTCAAACTCTAATCTTCTTGAGAGCCCAGGAGTGTAGATACAGCAGGTGTTCAAGGCACGTTGATTAACTGGAGTTTACAGAGTGGAAGTGAGTGCGCGTAGATTCCTTCCTGTGGAACGGGGAAATCAATAGGGCCCTTCCTTCCCATCAACCTTTGCACGGGGTAAGATCCTTGCAGCCTACGTCTACCCATAGGGAGAAACACATCCTGGGTCCAGGAAAGGTGGGGACTATATGGTCTCTTTCCTCAAACAATCAAGAACTTGTGAATAAAAGCACACAAGATGAAAACAAGAACCAATGTTCGCAGAACACTTGATCACGCTTAGCAGCATGGCCTTTTCTGCTGACTCTGGATAAACAAAGTCCCCCCTCTCATCTCACACAGCAAGCACACAGACATACAGGCTTGCGCCTTATCTACAGAGACAGCCCCTCAGATTTCAGCTTGTGAACAGATACAAATACATACTTCCCAAACAAGGTCTTCTCCCTTTCCACAGAGTGTGTGTGTGCCTGTGTGTAGCAGTATTTCTTCACCTCACACATAGCATCTCCTAACATACACATCTTTTTTTCTAACTGCAGCTTTTTCTTTGCAGGCAAGATAAAGTTTCATTGGTTGCATGGTATACTCTCCCAAAGCTATGTCAACCGGTGTCTTAACACCCAATACCTTAGTAAGAATCAGGGTATCTGCTGATGAAATTAGTTAACTGGGATTACTGAAACAGATTGGGCTTTAAATCCAATGTGAATGATGTTCTAGGAAGCAAACTGTGGGTCAGGAAGGGAATACGGATGGATATGTCAGGTAAAGAGAGCACATGTATGTGCAGTACACCTGTCAGGGGGTTAACTTTGCTCTTCAGCTACCACATTTACATCCTCAATCTCTCTCTCTCTTGCTCTCTTGCTCTCTTGCTCTCTCGCTCTCTCTCCCTCTCCCTCCCCCCCCCTCTCTCTCACACACACACACACACACTTTCTCTGTGTCTCTGTGTGTGTGTCTCTCTCTCTCTGTCCTGAAACTCCAAATGCCCTCTCTGCTTCAACTCCTAATTAGAATCGGACTTCCCATCCCTCTCTGCCAGTGGGCGGATAGCAGTTTATGAGTGGTGATTAAGCCTCGATCAGGACACTAATAAAAATGGCCCATAAAAGGCATCCAACCCTGACACTGTTGGAGGATCCAGGGCTCAGGGAGCTGGGGGGTGGAGGGGTATCTTTAAACAAAGGAGCCAGGGGAAGGGATATGTCCGTGGCTGGCCCGCTGAGGTTCAAGTACTTAAAACACACACACAAAGCTCCTCCTATTGAAAGTCTTTGGTTCTTTTCCTCTTATTCTATTGCCACCAGCATTCTTGAGGGGCAGCTGCCCATTTTGTTGGAGAAAATGAATGTTTGGAAAAAATGCACAGAGCAAGTTGGGAACAGAGGTAAGTGCTGTGGCCTCTGGCTACTTCATGTGAGGCTCGGCAGAGCAGAGCACAAATGGAGTCCAGTATAGAGAATGCACAGAGAACTGGACAGACTAATAGTGGGACATGCTGCTGGGTGCTCCCTCTGTATCAAATATTTCATGTCATTCACCTTCATTTTCCCCTGCAATCTTGGATGTTAGGTTAACATAAATCCTGTCTGACAGTTACAGAAACGGGGGTTATCAAATGGTTGAGTGATTCATCCGAGGTCAAACAGCCAGGATGGAGCGAGCAGAGGGTGAAAACAGCTTACACTTGCTTCAAGGTCCTACAGGTGTAAGGACTGGGAACTGTAGCTTGCTCGCAGAACCCCAGCATGACACGAAGCATCTCAGGGCAAAAGACAAGAGTGTGCATGGCTATGACCTTGTCTCCATCCTTATTCTTCTAAAGCCACCAGGACCCAGTCATGGGGTGTCCGTTTTGGCGGACAGTAAGAAGCAGGCATGTAGGAAGAAGAGAAGTCGTGGTATTATCATCAAGTGGCTTTGAAACCTTGTATTCTGGAACTGAAGCCCCATGTCTGTCCTCACTGCTCTTCCAACCACCGTTACTGCGGAGGACAGGCTTCCCCCACACCACTGGTGGTCGGAGGAAGGGCTGCTCTGCCTCCTGAAAGCACTCAAACTGTGGTAGCAGGAGTCAGGCGGAGAGAGGGACCGAGTATGCCCTTCCCAATCCCTTCTGGAGTCCTGTGCCTCACAACAGATGGTGGGAAGCGCTCCAGCTCCTTCCAGTAGACTCTCTGGCAAATGTGTAGTGTGTGAGGAAAGACAGGTGGAGCAGGAAGGCTGGGAGGGCCTGGAGTTGCTGTTGCTGGCTGATTCCCTGGGAAGTGTTACTTCAATGAACAAAGCTTAAGCCACAAACAAACCTACCCGTCACTGTATGCGCAGAAAAGCTGAGGTCAGACGGCTAGACAACTTCTGAGATCCACAGTCCAGGATGTGCTTCACCTGAAGCCCACGCTGAAAGTGCAGTGAGCTAAGAGGTGAACTGGATATAAGGAGTGGCCCTCAGAAATGGGCTCCCTGTGAATGGATGAGGTCGGCCCCTTCACCTCCTCCCCTCTGCCTGCCCTTCGGCCTCCAGTCACAGGTGACACAAAAAGGCCCTTGCCAGAGGTAGGCTCCTCTGCTGTGGATTTTCTACCACCAGAACTGTAAGAAAGAAATCTGTTCTTCAGAAACAACTCAATCTCAGGCATTCCTGACAGCAACACAAAATTGACTTAAGACGAGTAGCCGAGTCAGCGCTGGTACCCAGGCATCCTCTCCTGCTCTCACGGCTCCCTGGACTGACTCAACTAGAGTGGCTTAAGTAATGCGGCCTTCCCGCTTTCCCAGTGCCTCTTACTGCTGAACTAGACACATGACAAGCTTCTACCCAAAGAGGTCGGCTGAACAGGTTTTGTTGTTTGGCTTTATCTCACCTTTTCTGCTTTACCGAGGAGGAGGAGGAAGAGGAGGAGGAGATGACAACAAGCAAACAGAGAGATGGGGTGGGAAGGACAAGAGAACCTCAGAGTTTTCACTCAGACCATTGCTCAGGGTCATGTGTGTCATATGTCTCCTGGCAGCCACCTAAGCCAGACTTCCTGCAATGAGGGGAAATTGGGCCTTATTTGCTTAAGGCAGGGCTAGCTGGCAGTCTTATTATCTACAAAGTACTCATGACTGATCTGTCTACAAAGGTAACATCTGTGCCAGGACCCCAGCAAGCTGAGCATTCCTTTCCCTCTCAGAACAAACTCTGCTCCTGTCAGATTTGCAACATTTCTAACATTTTAAAAGCTGGGGTGCAGGCTGGTGAGATGCCTTGGTGGGTAAAGGGATTTAATGCTAAACCCGGTGACTTGATTCTGATCTCTCAGACCCACACAGTGGATGAGAACTCCCTCAGGTTGTTCTCTAGCCTCCATCCACGGCACATGCAGAGAGAAGGGTGGGATGCTATAAATGTAAACAATTGTTTTAAATTGGGATGCAAAATAACATGGCCACCAGCTTTTTCCCGCTTAACATCCTGAATGGAATTTTGGATCTGGATAATACTATATTTAAAAACATCCTTTGGAGTGGGCTGTTGGATCTGTCAAAATTTTGGTTTTTCCAAAGGTCATACTGTCCTTCTCATCACTTCATGGTGGCCAGATCCAATGGAGATAGAGATAGGAAGAGTGGCCAGCGTCCCAGGCTACCTTAAACCAACACAAGCCCTGGGAACCCTCCGCTACTAAAGAACAAGGCCCCTTTGAAATGGAAATACGTCATTTGTACCAAAATGTATTTATGCTGGTTGAGTAAGTTACTTTCAAACTGTCTTTGGAGCATGTGGCACATCCGTTGGCTTATCTGCCTGCTGTGGTCTCTTAACTTCTGAGAGTACTCGTGACGGATGAAGTGTAAGAAGTCACCACTGGCCAATGGCCGGGAAGCCTGATGAGAAGCCTGTCACGGCCTGCTTGAAAGGAAACCGCGGGTGGCTGGGGTTACGCGGAAGAACATCCAGAATTCAAGTTTTGAGTCTCATACCTTCCATCAGCTTTGGGTGACCTAAAAGGGACATCCCCTTAGCCCCCACTGACCCCCACAGCCCTCAGACACATGAAGGATACTGTCTCAGCTAATGTGACCCTAGATCCATCAGTGGCCTAGCGTTCCTCCTCACTTTTTCTTTGGCCCAGGACTGATGCTGACCTCTAGAGTAGAGTCCGTTCTCTCCCTAGGGTGGTGCAACCACCATTCATCTTCTCGGGCCAGGACTGCGGCACAGGCTACAGGGGCTCGGTGCTGACCGAGACGGTTCTTGGCTGTTGCTGAAGCTGCAGAAATGGGGGCACAGATTCAGAAGCCCCTGGGCTCTTTTCGCACTCCCCAGGTGAGGCTGGGCTCTACCATTTGGCTTTAAAAATGTCCCATGAAGGCTTTCTGCATCCACTCCCAATCCCCTCTGTCAACACAAATTAACAAAAAGCCAAAGTTTTCGACCTTTTATTCTTACTAGGGTAGATAGATAAAATTTCATGCCTATATCATATGCATGGGCCAGGGCAAGTCTGTTTCTAGCCAGAGTGTAGACATTACCAGAGAAGGAACAGAAAATCTCGCCTGAGCTAGTATTTCACCGGCAAGAATTCACTCGGACAACCGGATCCTTCTACGGCAAAGCTTTTATTGCTTCAACATAAGGAAGATCCCGAACCCGGAAAATGGCGCTGCTTATATAGCCCACAGCGTGACGTTTCAGCACCTGATGTGGCGTGACAGCACCTGATTAGTTGCTCGCCCATCACCCCATTACTACACCCCGAGATGGGCAGTGACTAGGCATGAGTTCACTCTTGCACTTGCGCATAAGGCTTGTTTACTAGTTAGGTGCAGTGGAAGCCAGCGCCATCTTATAATGGCGATTGCTCACGGCATGGCTCTCCACAAGAAAATCTCTTTCCTGTTTCCAAAATCAGTAGGAGACCCCACAGAGGGAAGGGTCTTAACTCTAGTAACAGACTCCACATTCTTGATGCGGCCGTACGGAAGAGATGTGATTTTTTTTTTTGCTGGTGCATTTTATCTTGTTCCAGTGTGTACTCTCTTAATCACCTTCAAACCAACAGCTTGGAAGGCAGTTTGTGAGCCATGGTTCACGCTTTTAATGCCAGCACTAAATTAAAGGCAGGAGGCTGAGGCAGGCAGTTCTCTGAATTCAAGGTCAGCCTGGTATGAGTTCTAGGACAGCCAACCTACATAGAAACCCTATCTTGAAAACACAAAGACTATAAACAAAACAAAAAACAAAACAAAACAAAACAAAAAACTGTGAGGGATAACAGACGTCTTGGGCACGCTATGTTTTGTGCACTGGTGGATCGGCTCTTAGGTGCACATCCTTTGTTTTGTTCCTGTGAATGGTTATGCAGAGGCTTGGTTCTGGTCATAAGCATGAGGACTCTTTCTGACTGTTAAGAATAGAACAGGCCCAGGTTTAAACAGCAGGGCATCTACATAATACGAACAGCAAGAACGAGTGTAGTGTGTGTCTGGTGAGAACGTGAAGACTTACCCATAACCACCCGAGGCAAATGAAGAAGAGGATGCCCCCGGACTCCTGGGTGTCCCTGCTCCCTGAGGCCACTCCCCCTACAGAGGATGCCACACTGTCCCCCTCACCTGTCCCAATCTCCTCAGCCCTGCCCTAGTTTATGATACAACCTTCACCAACACAAAGGCCAGAAACTAGCCAGGCCTGGCTACTGCCTTGCTCCTCCAAAGGTGGAGTAGCCTTCCTTTCACACACCTCTTTATCCTGCCACCAGCCCTACACAAGCAGATCATCAAAACATTTACCCAACAAATCAGACCTGTTTCCAAATAGAGAGTTCTATTGCAAAAATAAGTTCTATTTCTCAGATTTGTCAAAGACTACCTCCTGATAACTGTATATATTCATGAGCCCTACCAATAATATAATTTTTAGCATACTGAAAAGGTAACAAATTCCACTAACATCCCAGAGTCCCCTCAGTTCCCTTAGCCATCCCATATCACAGTGGTTCTCAGCCTTCCTAATGCTGCAACCCCTTATAGTTCCTCTTGTTGTGGTAAGTCCCAACCATACAATTATTTTTGTTGCTACTTCACAACTGTAATTTTGCTATTATGAAACAGATATTTATCTGATTTCTAAAGGTCTTAAGTAACCCTATGAAAAGGCCATTTGACCCCAAAGAAGTCTCAACTTACAGATTGAGAGCCACTGCCATATAGCAGGCAGGCTTGAAGAATGTGTGTTGAAGACAGGGCATGTTTTGGGGAGCTGCTTCCCCTACACCGCCAGCCACGCCTGTCCCCATTATTCCTCTGCATAGCCACTGCAGAAGAACCCCCTATCACTGGGGGAATTCTGTCTTCTCCAGGCATTTTATCCACAGCCAAAATGCAAGAGATTGCTTTAACTTCACTGCTCAAAAGGTGCTCCTAAACTTAAAACTATTGGTTGAATAAAGATGCCTACAGCCTGTAGCTAGGCAGAAGAGAGATAGGTGGGACTTCTGTTCCAGGGCTTGGGGTCTGAGGCAGAGACCTGGGAGGGTGAGGGGGTGCGGTGGGGGGGGTGGGGGCGCAGATAGAACATGGCAAGTCATATCTTGGAATTATTGACAGGGAAATAGATAAGATAGCACAGACGGTTGGTATCTGCCCAGCCCCACGCTTTAAGGCTTATGTTTTGTGATTTTTATTTGGGAACTGAATGATCTAAGGTGGAGTAGAAACCCCCAAATAGTGATTACTACGTTCTGAGGCCTAGTCTGTGGCTGATGGACGACAGCTCAGCGCTTATTGCTTTCCAAGGCAAGTTGTCAGCAGAAAACCTGGGGGTTCTGCGGACCTGCAAATCTCACTTCACAGAAATGAATACAAAATGCAACGCGCCTACTCACAACAGTATGTTCCATGGAGTTGACAGCACATATCACTGTGCCTACAAGACAAGGATGTGGAGACCACATGCAATTCAGTCCTTTCTCACTTCTTCCTGCTCTACATGTAACCTAAGTGAAAAAGCATCACAAGGAGGGAGGGGTGATGGAAGGAGAGATGGCTCTGCAGCGCAGCGCACAGAGTGAGTGCTCTTGCAGAGGAGCCGAGTTCAGTTCCTAGCACCCAAAGCAGTGGTTCACAGCTGTGTAAGTCCCAGAGGATCTGATGCCCTCTTCCAGTTCCAGCAGGCTCCTGGACTCACACGCATATGCCCGCATCCAGACAAACACGTGCACGAGCGATTAAAAAGAAAAGTATCACAAGATCAATAAGGCTAAACCAACTCACACATTTTCTAGCTTGATGGGACAGATGTTATCAACAGGGAATCCCCACGCTGAGGAAGGCAGGAGGCCTTACAGGACCACACTTCCGGAGCCATGCTGAGGAGGAGCGAGAACAATGCACTAGACTTTAAGGAACGAAGCTTTCACTCTGACTGGAAGATAAGTCACAGGCATCCGGGGCTTTCATTGTCCTTGCTGGGGATGCTTTAAATGGGCACCTGAGCTGAGTGTGGTGAATGCCAGCACTCAGGAGGCAGAGGCAGGCTCATCTCTGAGTCTGCGGCCAGCTTGGTCTACCAAGTGAGCTCCAGCACAGCCAGGGCTCTCAGTGAGGCTTCTGTCAGTATGACAGAGACTGGGCTGAACAAAGGCCTTCTCTTCACAAGAACACTGCCATTCCCAAACTGACGTGCAGGGTGACACTGCCCTTCCCACCCGTCAAAGTCACCTGAACAAGCTAAAGTGGGGGCGAAAATGCTTTAAGGTCAGCCATTACTTATGGCTTTCCCCACCGCCTACCTGGTAAAAACCAGGCACTGCTGCTCCCTCTGCATGTGGTGTTCTTACCACTGGCAGACCTGGTGGATGACTCCTGAACTGGGCCAAGAATCATACCCGGGGCCACGCCGTGGCTCCAAGAGTCCACTAACCTCACCTGACTGATTCCTCACCATCACAGCAGGGTAGGATGAAGTCTATTTTCTAGAAACTTCTACGCATACGTATAATATACCAATAAGAATGAGACTTCACACAAGAAATGATATACCAATCAGAAAATAATGGCTCTTTATAAATTTGAATAGGGTCTAAGTTATTTCTTGTAATATATGTCCTTATGGTCACTCTGTAGAGACCTGGAGTGACTCATTCCCAAGTTGTCTGCTAGGATGACGTCCAGAGCTTCACATCCCCTGCACGGCCTCAGGGATGCTGCCAGAGCTCTCAGCAGCACAGAGCTGGCACTCTTGGATTCCCCACACATCCATGATCTATATCATGTCCAGCTGTAAACAAGAACAACATATTCAGAAAGGAACCAGGCCACTCTCAGATCTGCAGTTCCAGTTAGCTACACACAAAAACCTGTACTGGTATTCTCTGCCAACTATTTTAGGACCTAAACACTAAATATCTTCTCATTTCAACCCTAAAAACTTTTCCACAAAAAGGCTGACAGCATAGTGTGTGGTCATCACTCCAGTTTTCCTGTGATACTAAAGTGCATGTTTTTCCCAAACATGGCTGCAAAAGCCCACATTTGCAACTTCCTAGCACCCACAGCATGGTGTGTCGAGGGCTGCCTTCAAAGGCCTATCAGTCTGCTTTGTTTCTATTTAGCTAATTGAGAACATTTAGGAAGTGGGCTTTTAAAAGGATGTTTGTATTTGTCAACCCACACAAACTGCACGATACACTGCTTATTTCTGGTTAAGAACAATTTCAGTAAATTATAACATTTTTCTTCTAAGGGAATGGCTTCCCCGGCTCTTTTCTAGCTCTTCAGAGGGGAGGATTAGTCTGAATGAACACTATAATTGAAACCACAGAACATAGGAATTCCCATTATGAGATTACCTATATGATTAGATTTGTAATGGTAATAATTAACAGTGCAAGGAGTGTCTGGTGTGTGTGAGGTTAATGCACAAATAAAAACCATGCCTGCAGTGACAGGTTTGGTGGCTGCATTTACAGCTCAGACAATTTGGTCTTTAAACACCTGGTGCATGTTAAAAGTACTTACTAAATCATCCACATCACCAGCTTCTTCAGGTCCCGTTGTATCTTCTTTTGCTTTGTCTTTGGGGGCCAGAAACTATGAACAGAAAGTCAGTCATGACAATAGAATGATCGTTTTTGTCTTTTTTGACAAAAAGAACAGACAAACACAGAAAGGCTCTGAGACACAGGAGCTCAGCCAGTGCTCCTTTGTCTCTTAACATGAGGGCTAGTTTTGAGGGTCAATAGTCCACACTGACTCTCACTAGAGAGTTCTTGTGGAGAAGGGGAAACATCAGTGCTTGGTAAGGATGAGAAAGCGCACACCCGATATCTCATGCCTTCCGCGGGGCGCGCTGGCATGTTCAGGCTAAGAAAATAATAAAACCCCTTTCCCAAATCAAACCAGCACCTCTTGTCTCATTTGAAAGGAGCAGAAGAATTAAGCAGGATTGTAATCATCTATTCCTGAACACAACTGAGGACAAACAGCCACAGAGAACAAAATGGCGAGCTTGGGAGGCTGTTTGGTCTTTCGTGGAAATCCTTCTGTTTGTGTTAGAGATGGTTTGAAAAGAGGCATAAAAACACTCCACATCAGTGAACTAAAGCAGAGAACCGACTGTCTGCTACGGATCAGGAGTGATATTCAGAGTTTAGAAGTACCGAGTGGCTCCGAGAATGATCTGAGCATCACTCCCCACCCTGCCCCTCCAAGACTGAGAAGCAGGCCATCTTTTCAGACTTTGGGGCATGTGGCAACTGCATGTAAAATATGGCCTAAAACCTACTGTCCCAAAACAGAAGGTGGCCTTCCTGTGGCACCTGTACTCCAGGTAAGGTAAGAGGAGCCTGCTGAAGTGTTTGAAATGGGGTAGTAGCAGTGGGCATGGCTCCCTGAGTATTCTGTGTGGTAAGCAAGCCTTCCAGGTCAACCCTGTCTCCATGCGACAGAGAAAACATGTGATTGCAGGTTTCCTGCTTTCCTAACATGAATACTGGCAAGACTGTTTTCCCTATGAATCCTATTCTTCTTATGAGCCATGGGGTGACCATGACCTTTGAAACTCAGGGTATACCTTGAAGATATCTCCTTAACAACCTTAAAGCACTGTCCCCCATTAAGTAAGCAGCTGTGCACAGCACACCCCAGAGCACGCTCTGCTCAGGCACGGACACGGGCACTCAAACACACTGGCTCTGTTCTCAGCACTGGGATGGAAGCCATGGCAGTCTGCTAACGGCTTCTCTTCCCTGGGTATTTTCCTCACTTCTTGTTGATCTCCACTTTGACTGAGATTCTTAAAGGATGTTATGGATCTTCCCATAGTCCTTTGGTGACCCTCCACTAGATTCTGTACAGAGTTGGGAACCACACTATCAGAGAGAAGATCCAGGGCAGACAGTCTGAACAGAACTGTAATGAAGCTCAGGCATCGCTGTACTATATATTTATTCTGGGTGATATTAATAAAAATATCTAAGGGCCAAATGCAGGTAAAGGAAGTTTGCCCAAGGCTTACTGTGTCATGGTTTACTGTGCCAAAGGTTAAAAATAAGCTGTGCTCGCCCCTTAATTCTTAATCTTCATAGTTGTCCTGATTACTGTACTATAATGATTATTCCCTACCTTGGCCCTTCCACTCATTACCATTAACCAACACAGACAATTTTCCACATGTCGGAGATACATAGCTGAGACTTACTGAGTTAGGATAAAAAAAAAAAAAAGGTAAAAAGTACTGCTGGTTCTTGCTATACCCCTGTGGGGCCACAAATAACCAGCACCTCCTAGGAAATGACAAAGCCCAAGGGCTCGGTGGCAGCAGCCCACTACATATTGCCCCTCAGTCACCTGAACCGTGGTGGGGACTCCTGGATGAATCTAGAGACGCCTAACTATCTTTGGCATCCATCCTCTAAAAGCTACAGTTCCACAGTCTCCCTTCCTGCAAGGCCTCTCCACAGCACAATTAAAGGATAAATTAAGATAGGACTGCCTGCACGGTATGGCTGAGGTACATATAATTAAACACAAATGGCACATCTCTGAGATGTGGCCAAACTCCTAGGAAGAGCAGAGTGGCAGGGGAAAGAAAGAGAACGAAGAACTGGGGTTTCCACCAAGTGCAGAGCCCCCGAGGCTGACTCCCTGACGGGTCTGCTCTTGCTCCTGAATAAGCAGATTACGGCTAAAGGCTCAGCTGCCTCCTTATCCTCCCCAAAGCCCCGGGCGAGGCTGATCTCTTCCAATGATCCCTCCTCATCAGTTTTTTTTTAAGTTAAAAATATTTAATATCAGATAAAAACACTGCTGGCAGTTTAACATGGCACATTTCATACATAGTCAAAGGGTAAAATATTACTGGGAAAAAAATTAATAGGTCATTTGATAATTTGTTGTCCACATAAAAGCAATGAATAGTGACGTATTTAATGCCCATTATTACAAAACTTTTCGAGAAAACTCAGTTATCTCTAACATGTTCTGCTAGAGAAAAGAAAACTGTATCATTTAAAATCTATATGATACTGGGCAACAATTATCAGTACTTTTCTAGTAATCTAGAAATTTCTTCAGCTCCTCGTCAGTTTTAACGCAAGTAAGTTCTAGTCTGTGCGGTGACAGACCCGCTAGATATCCAGCACTCAGGGACCGCTTTGCTGTATCAAAGAACCAACTCCTTAGATCGCAGCAGAGAGGGTAAGAGTCATTCCCGCCTTCTGTCATTCTTTTCCTCTGCAATACGCTGAAGTGGAGAAAACCCAGAATGTACACCTGGTGACATGCTTTCCCCTTCCTCAAACCACCATCATTTACTTGGCGTTAACCACAAAGAGCCTGCTTGTCTATAGACCATTATGACATGAATAAACAGTACTACCTCTAAGTACACCAGACGCAGCTGGTCCCATCCAGAGAAATGGAACCAATAACCCTTGCATAGGAACTGCTAGTCTTACTCCTCCATTAAGACTAAAAGCTAACAATCAGGTCTTTATCAACACCCATATTAAAAGCACATGGATGTGGTAGCTCACACATGCAATGCCAGCGTTTGGAGGTTGAGGCAAGTGGATTGCTGGGAGTTCCAAACCAACCGGGTATACACAGGAAGGTCTAGGCTAGTCTGGAGCATAAATTAAGATTTTTGTCTCAAAACAAATTACCAAGGCTTTTACTGGGCACCATCCAGTGACTATAGATCCTTCAAAAACATCAGTAGTGGTACAGGATTGTCCAGCTAGCACAAAGCCCTGAGTCCAATCCCCAACACTATAGCAACAAAAGTTAAGAAAACAAACAAACCAAACAAAGCCACATCCCCACTCATGAGGTGAAGAAAAGGGGAACAGGTCACCCTCTACTGTATTGCAAGTTAAAGCCAGCATGGGTTACATGAACTCTGGCCTAAAAACCCACAAGGTTACCTAAAATGACATGGACAGCTTACTTCAATCATAAAGACAGACTGCAGCAGAGGGACTGTGCAGCCCGATGCGGAAAACACAGCCAGAACGTTAGCTCGGCTGCTTTCCTAGGAGCCCTGGGCAAGGACTTGACTGTCTTAAAACCAATTATTCCCAAACGCCTCCAGCTCACAGGTCTGTGCTTAGCCTCAGATGAACAAAAGCAGGAAAAAATGCTTATGTAAGTGGAAATGTGCTAGTTATAGGGAGTATATGCAATTTATATGCAAGTGTGTACTAGAATATCTACCATATCTTCATTTGCAAATGTCAAAATCTCCAAACAAACCAAATGCCTGTCATCGGGAGAAAGGATTGAACAATGGTAGGTAGAATCAGTACTAGGGACACTACCCAGCCAGAACACAGGCAAGAGATCAGGAGGAAATCACAAAGGTTCTGACTCCAAGTACACGAGGACCAGGAGCAAACAAAAAGGCTCCAGTGACAGTAGTGGCAATGCAGGAGATGTGAGGTTCTGGCTGGGAAGGTACTGGAGGCCCTTTTGGGCTGCAGACATTTAGGTATATGCTCTTTAAGAATCCATCAAGTAGCACACACATGATGCTTGTGAATGTTTCCTACATGTAAGGTGTGCCTTCATAAAAAGTTAAATGTAAAAATCACCACGCTTGCTGTGTGTGGTAGCTCACACCTTTAGTACCAGAGGCAGGGTGGAGAATGGGAGAGAAAGAGAGAGAGAGAGAGAGAGAGAGAGAGAGAGAGAGAGAGGGAGGAGAGGAGGAAGAGGAGGAGGAGGAAAATGGAGGAGGAAGAAAAAAACTCAAAAAATAAAACAAGACAAAAAAAAAAACCTACCAAGCTTTCAATAACCATTAGGTAAAACTTAAAACACACACACACACACACACACACACACACATGCACACGCACACCACTTTCACCACTACTCCACAACATCCAGAAAAAATGACATCAATGATTTAAAGCAGAAAGAAACAAAAGAAACATTCACAGGGTCCAAGAGAGACACCCACCAGTTAGAGAAATGATTCCCATGCATTCATTAATTCTCATTCTCTCTCTCTCCCTCCTTCCCTCTCCCCCTCCCCCTCCCCCTCCCTCTCCCCCTCCCTCTCCCCCTCCCCCCTTCCTTCCTTCCTTCCTTCCTTTTCCTTTTTTAGACAGGGTCTGGCTATGGTCTTGAGCTCAGGACCCTCAGCCTCATGAGGACAGGGTTTACAGGCGAGTGTCACCTCGCCTAGAAAGAAACGGTTCTTTCGAGACTGCCTAACTAGTTCAGAGCACTAACTCTCCTTCCAGACGGCCTGAGTTAGTTCACAGCTGTCTGTAACTTGGATCCCAGGGGATCTGGTGCCCTCTTCTGATTCTGAGGGGACCAGGCATGCACATAGTGCACATACATACATGCAAGCAAAATACATATACACATAAACTTAAAAACACACACACACCGCACTGTGCAGGAGGTCAGAGGAGAACTCCAGGCCAGTCCTTGCCTTCTCCCACAGTCCCTTTTTCTTTGTTGTGTACTAAGTGCTTTACCCCAGAGCAATCCCCAGCCATAAAAGCATCTTTAGTATAAAAGGTTCATTGATATTAGGGCAGACACAAAAGCCTAACTGCACATGACACAGACAGAATGCACTCTGAAGCGGAATCACAGTTCAGGCTCTACTTTACGGTCTTTAGGTCACTGTAAGCAGGTCTTGGTGGTGCCAGTTACTTGTGGAAATGAAGCAGATGGAGACAAGTGTGTTCTAGTGACCGCTGGTCAAAGGTTCTACTGAGAAGACCATTCGTTCACTTGGGAACCAAGGCCCAGTGCAGTGCACAGAGACTGGCATTCTAATCTTGCTGCCTCTTCTCACAGTATAGCCCCATTTAAGCTTTCTAGGGCTTGGCTTCCCAGTGGTAACAGGATGGTATTTCACTCTTGTAGGCTCTTAGAAGGTCACTGAGAAAATCAGAGTGGCAGTGAGAACCACTGATTTTGCAGTGAAATAAATACAAAATTTATTCCCATTATTTCCTTCTCTTATCTGAATATGATATGTACACATACACATGTCCTAAATGAATATCACACAATGTGGAAGTTAAACTATTATCATATAAACATTTGATATAAATACTAAATTCAGAGCTAAAAATACTTGCTACATACACGAGTACTTGAATTCAGATCTCAGCAACCACATAAATAGCCAGATGTGACCTGCCTACAAGACATGCTAGTGTGACAATGGCACAAATGTTATGGTAATAACCAACCACTTTTAGACTGGATTTAAGGCCCATCCCATGAGATGGAACCTGCACCCAACACTGCAAAAGTGGCCAAGGATCTAAGGCTAACTAAGTCATTGGGCCTAGGGGAAAATCAAGTACTGTTCTGCTAAAGGAATACAGCAATAATATGGCTCCTAATGAAACTGCTATGCCCATAGGCCAGTGCATGACTGGACCCTCGCGAGAGAGGCATCTTCTTGCAATGGATGTGTTCTTTTGGGTTTTGGTTTTATTGTTGCTTTTTGAGATGGAGGAGGGAAAGAACATGAAGTTGGATGGGTAGGGAGGTGAGAAAGATATGAGAGGAGTTGGGGAAGGGAAAAGCATATAATCAAAACATTCCTTGTTTTTGGAACATAGATAAGCATGTATACATTCATTCTCTGCTCTTTGCTGGTTATGACCGGTTGCTTCTGTCCCACAATGAGGTACTGCAACCTGGAAGTGGAAGTCAAATAAACCCTTTGGCCCCTAAGTTGCTTTCTGTTATGGTGTTTTATCACAGCCAAATCATGACTCTCTTTCTCAGAGGACTATGGTGGAGCATGATAGAGCAGGGTATCTTAAATTTGAAAGAAGATATCTTCCTCTGGCCTCCATGTATACACAGGTACATGTATCCCACATACAACTATATACACACATTACACACACACATGTACATACACACACATGCATAAAATATTAAATTAGTAGAAGCACTAAAAATGTGAAAAAAAGAAAGAAAATGGTGTTTTCTTGACGCACTATGTAATCTGCAAGGCTGATACGTAATGTACTTTGGCAGTGGCTATAGGATAATGCTTACCGCAGAGCCTCTCACTGAGCTACTCCTCCTCCATGGATTCAGCTGCACTTCCTGGGCTCTCAACTGACATAAAGTGGAGTTTTACTGCTAGTGAAACACTGTTCCACATGCAAGAAGGAACCAGGCAGCCAGTGACAGGAGAGCTGTTCCCACCTGTGCTCACTATGCTACGTCTACTCAAAGATGGTGACAGCCCCAGAGTTGTCTTAAACTCAAACTGCATCAGTTCTGTGATACTAGAATCATCTAAGGACTCTACCTTATCCCTAACAATTAGCTTACACTTCCCTCTAAAGCTTAATCATCAGCTATTAAAACTCCTGCTGCATAGGCTCTGTGCTCTTTACTCTGGAAGAAGACACCACACGTGCAGTATTGCCTCACACAGTCTGAAAAGGCTGTATCCCTTTAGATTCCTTCCTTCTCTAACTCCATATCCACGGAGATGTGACATTTTTGGCTAAGATGTGTTGCTGGGAGGAAAGCCTACCTTCTGAACATCAGCATTCCCCACTTTCTTTAAAAATTGGAATACGTAGTCAATCTCAGCAAGATGACAGAATTTCATAGCACATAGTGATTAGAATTAACTTATACGTGAACTGACTATGTTTAGCAAGAGCTGACTGGCAGAGCTTTACTCCCTAGGCCTGACACCCAGCTGTCCCCTCAAATGCTGTCTGGATGTTGCTGTGATGATATTTTGTAGGTAAGATGAACGTTTATAAAAACTGACTTTAAGAACACCCTTGATAATGTTAGTAAGCCTCATCCAATCAGGATGACATCCAATCAGCCTTGGATGACACAGCAGGTGCCTTAAAGTCAGCTAGACCTCTCTTTGCTGGACAAGAGACTGCAACGGTGGTGGCAGGCACGACCCAAAGCTCTCATCTCCCTGATAACGTGCATAAGATGTGTCTAGATGAGTCTTGTCATCTGTGGGGAACAGAGACTGACAGATAAATTCCCTTCCCATTGACGACGTTACCTTGAGACAGCCTTTGCTTCTGAAGGGACACACTCTGTTATTTTTAACTGTATAAGGTCATGGGTCAGTGGCAGCCAGCACCCATCATCACGAAGGATAAAGACAATCAAAGTACCTGTCTTTACCAGTTATGATTTGAGGTCCTCCCTAGCGAGGCTTGGCATAAAAAGCCTATACCCACACTCAGCTTGTGTGTGCCTGCAAGGGGAGGCCGACAACTGAACACTTACTGAGTGCTCTCCTTCTATAAAAAGATCAAGTTGTAGGATAATACAATGTGGTGACTGACATTTTCCCAATTCAGGTCACTTTTTATTTTCTAGTCTAACTTTAAGCCAAACTTAAATGCAGAAAACCATGGAATTTCTTTCTTTTTATAAGGTCTGGGTTAAACAGATACAATCAATCAATCTCTCTCTCTCTCTCTCTGCCTCCCTCTCTTCTAATGGTGTTTCTTTGAGGACACTGATTGATTTCAGCACTGTATAAAGTGACAGAAATGAAGCTGCACATTTGAGCAACGCTCTCAAGCCCAGGGTTCCCAGTACCAACTGTGGCAGAAGTAGCTCCAGGTATTGTGGACACTGAGATGGCAGAGCATTCTTCTGAGCTCTATGATCTCCATGCTCAAGAGCAGGCCCATGCCTGTTCATAACAAAGACGTATGTAGCACAGGTCAGGTAGCAGAGTGCTTCTGCAGTAAAGCGCAAGGCCCTGGGTTCAATTCCCAGCACTGCAGGCACCAGTGTGGGGATGTACACCTGTAATCGCAAGACTGGGAAGTTGGAGGCAGCAAGGTCAGAATTCAAGGCCAAGCTGAGGAGATGGCTCAGTAGGAAAGGCATGTGATGAACAAGCATGAAGACCTGCATTTGGGTCCTCAGTAGCCCTGTGAAAGCAGGAGGCTGTAGTGCCATCTGTAATCCCAGGGTTCCTACAGTAAGATGGGAAGGAGGAACAGCAGACGCCCCAGAAGCTGATGGGCCAGTGACACTGTCACAGGCAGTGGTGAGAAGAGACCCTGTCTCAAACAGGAAGACAAGTATAATAATACCCAAGATTGTCCTCTGACCACCACACCCATGTCATAGCATGAGCGTACCTGTACTCACAATGAACATACAGGTATACACACACACACACACACACACACACACACAATGATTTTGTTTTCAAGTTCAAGGCCTTCCTCAGCTACATGGAGAGATCAAGGCCTGCCTAGGCTATAGACCCTGTTACCAAAAAAAAAAAAAAAAAAAAAAAACAAACAAACAAACAAAAATAAATAAATAAATAAACAAGGAAAAAAAACTTCAAATCAAAATACTCAGTAAAAATTAGCTAACTTTTCTCCTGAATACTACTTTGGTTCCTGTCTAATGCCTTTTCTGAGTTGAAAATTCCTGGCATTTTCCATTTGGCCTGAAGGTAGATGAATAATGACCATTCCCAGTCTTGCCCCTGCCATTCCTTACAGCTACTCTGGCTCTCCAGCCCCAGGCCAAGTTCTCCTTCCCCACTGTGCTTACCTCTGAGTCTTCAGCACAGCCCTATGCACCCAGAACTGACCACCTGAGCTTCTAGGGGCCAGTGTTAGTACCTAAGCCAATGACTATGATGCCACAGCTCAGTCTACTGCCAGCTCCCAGGTCCTGTGCTCGTGAGACGAGGTCAGCCTGTGTCTGCAACTGAAGCAGGCTGTTATAAACCATGTACCCTGAGCTACTCAATGTAATTTCATAAAAATTTCATTACAACCTTGAAGTACAAAGAAGAATTACTGAACTAAATAGCTACATATATTTGACTGACAGCTGAGTCAGATTTAATATTCAAAACATCAAACAAGGAGGCCTTAGCCTAACAAATGTGCCAATCAAAAGCTGTGGGTTCTGTATATGTGGAGGTCATTCATTGAAAACACCTGGCTAGTCCAGTGCTAGAATGGGAGTCTTTCTCTACCAGCTCCACAACATATTCACAAGAATAGCTTTAAAACCACAAACAAATCACTCCTCAGACCTGCCTCAAACCAGCAGAATCTTTGGAGTCTCTCTCTTTGTTTTGTTTTTAGTGCAAGGGAACAAATCCAGTACCTCAGGCATGCTATTTTAGCCAATAACTCTACCGTGGATCGCCGCGCAGCCTTTGCTGTTTAACCAGTATTTAAGAGAGACTGGGAGGGTGCAGCCCATGGCTCAGTGGGTAAGTGTGTTTGCCATCAAGTCTGACAAACTAATTTAACCCCTGGAACCCACACGACGGTAGGAGCCGACCAATGCCCGCACTTGTTTCAGACATTCATGCATGCGTCATGAACCACTGCATGTCACACACTCCACCACACCCACACCCACCCACCCACCCAATGTCATTTAAACAAAAATTTAAGGTGGGAAAGAGAGGGGTGGGAGAGTGGTCTGTCACAGCTTGTATTAGGATCTGGGCTACAAAGGAAATGGGCTATGACGTTTAACAGTTCTGTAGTTACTGAAGCCAGGACTACAGGTGGCTTCTAGAGACACAACCATGGGAACAAGAACAGGCTGCGTGCCTGTTCTGGGAGTGCAGCTGCAGCTGAGGCTGTTGACCTGGCTGGTAAGGAATGTGTTCACTGTGTAAGGAGCTCCCTCATGGGGTAACTCGTCTAAAGACAGGGAGGGCATTGGCTCTCGATACCTTTGTGGCTTCCTCAGCTGTGATAGAGCTTCCTGGGCCTTCGTCTTTGGTGATCAGAGTAACTCCATCTACAAAGTAAGGTGGAAAACAATGGAGATGCTTTCCAGAATCAACCATGGGCTTCCACATGCATGTGCACACACACACACACACACACACACACACACACACACGCACGCATGTAAGTGCCCCAAACATACAAACATGCATACTCACATACATGCATACCACACACGAAAATGAAAAACTTAAAAGGAAAGTTTTTATGTATATTTTAAGTAGCATAAATATTTGAAGAAAACACCACCACCTTACCCTGAACAACAATTTCCCAGAAATGATTTAATTGCTTAATTTCCACTTTCTCTCGAAGGGCTTCCAGGAAGCTGTTGAAGCGCTGTTCTTCTGAAAACTGGAGGTGGACAGGGAACAAGAAGCAAGTCAGAGCAAGCAAACATCCTTCAACCAATGCACTGCACTTGAATCCATCAGAAAGAATGTACTTCCGTAACTGGAAGCCGGCAACTCAGACTGCTCTGTTCTTTGAGAAACAGAGAGCCGTCTATCCACAGAAGGCACACAGCCAGGAGCCACAGAGATCTTGGCAGCGTAGAACTTACAGTTTACTGGATGCTCATGCCCTGATCATTTATTTGACTATAAGATTGGTCAATTTATCTATCTTTGTATCACTTTGTGATTACGAGAGACTGACCATAGGCCCTCACTGGGCTGCGTTATCCAGCAGTAACAACCAATCTTGGACTGTCTCCACCCCTGCCTCTCACAGCCCAAGTCACTTAACTTTAGTCATATTATTTCAATTATAAATCTTTCTATATGTCATTTCTAAAATATGTATTTTACTTAAGAGACATACACATCTTGGCTCCCTGGAACATGCCTAGCATCCTAGCACAGGGGGATGGAGGGTAGGGGATGAGGAATGCAAGGTCAGCCTTATCTATATTGAGAGTTCTAAGCCAGTCAGGACCACTGAGACCCTGACAGTCGTCAGGGAGACCACTCAGAGGGGAAGGAAAGGAGAAATATATGCCATCATGTACCAGAGGATCTGAAAGGTCTCTAGGGAGCAAAGATCCACTTGGTATTTTGTTTCTTTCGATGAATTTCATGTTCTTTTTAAAAAAACTAATTTTACTCTTAACACAGGTCTACATGAAGAAGGACCAATCTGTCTCTGGTCTCTTTTGCTCCTCTTCCACCTTGCTCTCTTCTTTGTTATGTGATGCAGATGAAGCACAGGGCCCGTCCACACAGGCTGCTGAGAGGAACAGTCCTAGCCTTCCTTCTGTTTTCCCACCCAAGTCCTAACCTGACTCGTGGTGGGAACAGGGCACTCGTCTGGACCACCCTTAGCCTTTTCTTGGTTCTGCTTTTCCAAAATTTCATTGTTTTTAATCTGTGGCGTGTCTGTATCATCTACTTCCGAGTCTTTTATTCTAATTTCAGCCATTTTCTAATTTTCCTGTCATTCTCCATAAGCACCTGAATTAATCAAATATTTATTTATTCAGCAGATATTTCATCAGCACCTGCACAAAGACACACTCAACCACTGTGCCAACTTTAAAACACACCTTCCATTTCAAACTGGCTCACTTCTTGCTTAGAGGGAAAAAGGCCCACAAATAATCTGATAGAGGTTTATAAGTGTTTTCTGTAAGTCCCTAACAAAATGAAGAAAACTCACTTACAGCACTGGGAAACTACTGCTGTGTGTAGGGTTCTTTGTTTCTCCTGGCATTCATACACCTATCCCATCTCTATAAATCCCTCTCAGCACTCACACTCATATATACCTTTCATCAATTTTCCTAGATGAGTTAGTTTATCCCCACCTACCACACCACGACCTCCACTCCTCCCGAGAGATGACGATGACAGGCACGTTTGGTCATTTCCACTTGGCATACTGCACAATTGACCGTGAGAACGATGCTTTCCACAAGCTAGGCTTACCTGTGGGACGCTGCGTGCCCCTGCCGTCAGCTGCTGGGAGACGGGTGAGCACACTCACCTGAATGGCCTCCTCCCGGAAAGCTTTGATGCAGTCCATACTTTTCATAAAATACAGTGTTTCATTGGTATCCAAAAATTGTTCGATGTGACTTATTAACTGGAGACTCGCTAGAATATAAGATAATAGATTTATTCTCTCAGGCATGGGGATGTTTGTGAGAACATAGTACAATTCTTGGAACACAGCTGTAAGGGTGAACTCTTGGTCAAGAGTCTCGGAATCTGCATGCATACTTGCCAAGTTTCTTTAGGGAGGGAGATGATGCAAAATCCTATCTTAAAAGTAGGTATTTAAGAACTTTGGTGCAAGACATGGTGGTGAACGCCTTTAGTCCCAGTATTCAGGAGACAAAGACAGGCAGATCTATTTAAGTTTGAGGCCAGCCTGGTCTACAAAGCACGGGCAGGACAGCCAGGGCTACACAAAGGAACCCTATCTCACGAAACAAAACAGAGCAAAACCAACCAAACAAACACAGAAAGAAAAGAAAAGAAAAGAAAAGAAAAGGAAAGGAAAGGAAAGGAAAGGAAAGGAAAGGAAAGAAAAGAAGAAGAGGGGAGGGGAGGGGAGGGGAGGGGAGGGGAGGGGAGGGGAGGGGAGGGGAGGGGAGGGGAGGGGAGGGGAGGGGAGGGGAGAGGAGAGGAGAGGAGAGGAGAGGAGAGGAGAGGAGAGGAGAGGAGAGGAGAGGAGAGGCAGAGGAGAGGAGAGGCAGAGGGGAGAGGCAGAGGGGAGAGGCAGAGGGGAGAGGCGAGGCAGAGAGGCGAGGCAAGGAGAAAAAGGAAAAGGAAAAGGAAAAGGAAAAGGAAAAGGAAAAGGAAAAGGAAAAGGAAAAGGAAAAGGAAAGAGATTTGGTAAAGAGGTAGAGAAACAGTTCAGTAGTTACGAGCACGTGATGTACTGTTCTTCTAGAGGCTGAGAGTTCTGTTCCCAACACCCACATCGGGCAGCTCACAACAGTCTCTTAATCTAGATCTAGGATAGCTGATGCCCTCTTCTGGCTCCTGTGGGCACTGCAGTCACATGCATATACACTTACACAGACACATACACACACATATAATTAAAAATAGTAAATCTTTTGAATAAAGAAATTTGGTAACACTATTTGTCAAGAAATAAAATTAAATTTCTAGAATTTTAGTGCCTAGAAATTAAGTGCCTAAAATTATACCTAAGTTTTCCTTCTGCAGGTTGTAGTAGGATGGTTTGTTTTATGTTTTTATTTGCTTGTTTCATTATAAATCTTGGGGGGGGAGGGTTGGTGGTTTGGTGGTGGTGGTGATGTTTTGTTGTTGTTGTTGTTGTTGTTGTTTTAGTTTGAACAATTCAAAACTACCTTGCTTAAAATATTCATCAGAAATGAATCCTCCAGTTCCTCCCCCAACTCTGAGACTTAGGGTAAGTAACTGTCAAACAGCACCAGGCAATGAAAAGTAACGAGCTAGCACGGCCTACCCTTTACCAATCCCAGATCGCACTGGGAAAGAGCAGCCCACATTCGTCGTCAGAATGAGCGATCATTACTGTATCTGTGCCCTTCCTGGACCTGAATATTTCCCGTGCTTCTCAGCACTGCACTAGCTCTGGGTACTTAATACCCAATAGCTGCTAGCAGGCAACATATAAATGGCTTGGAAAGCAGAAGGACATTAATAATGTTATCATTTGCAAGGCAAGCTGAAACTTGTGGCTGCCTCACTAACAAAGAAAAAAGAACCCTTCAGCATGAAAACAGCAGAGGACAATGGGAACATGCCTTGGCCTCAGCAGAAGAAACCAATGGAAACGGGACATCATGCCTACGGGCACGCTCTCCCTCATTCCTGGAGCCACGCACTGCCTGGCTGCCTGACAACTTCTGGGGCAATGCTGATATACCTATGGCTGCTATTTCCCAAAATCATGACCTCATTTGAACATTCTGTTTAAAATGTATGTGAGAGTGCAATATTAAAGCAAACTGCTTTTAAGAGTCGCCGGTGAGGGCTCGCGGCCACTAACTCTATGAATCAGAGACCTGAACACTGTTCAGCCTCTTACAAAAGACCTGAATCAGTGCCATCTACTCATTTCCGGAAGACCTTAAAGCATGCAGAAAGAAAAACGAATGAAGCATTTTCTCATCTCATATAGCAATTTCTCAGGAAGGAAAAAATATCCCCAAGAACCATTCCATTTCTCCTTCCAACCCGGAGATTATGATCTCCATTATTATAAAGCATTTGACAAATTTGAGGATTAAAGAAACACTTCCCTATGCAATTTCAGAAATCTCCCCCAATGTGTCCTCTGGCAGTAAATTAATATCCACACACTATTCAAAGGAGACACAGCACGTTCCAATGGTCGTCTTAGGGAGGTAAGTAATACAACCCTGATTACCTGGCAGGAGAGAACCGTCAACAAGAAACTCAAAGCAAACAAAGCAGTTTCTCTTTTCAGCTTGCAAAAGCAAAATAACCAAATGGCTGGCGTTTCTAATACAGTTCACGACAGCTCCTTTTGCAGATGGTTTGATAAGAAGTTCACTTAGCATTATCTCTCTAGGCACAAATAAATTTCCTTCGAGGTTAAGGACACTAATCCCAAATACCCCAAGTCCTCCATTTCTTCTGAGATGAGGATGAAGTATCTTAGGAAGCTATGGCGTAACTGTTTCTCTTTGCTTAGTTTACCAGCCACTTCATCAGCTTGTCCTAGTTCATATTTATTGTGTGACTGCTGTGTACAGGATAGGATGCAGTGTTCCTTAGGATTCAATAAGTTTAAGGTAAATCCCTTCCCTCTGAGGACTAAACAGGCTCCTGGGGAATGTAATATATACACACACTAATAATAATAACAACAACAACAACAACTGGGTGTAAATAATGAAGAAGGCTATGAATGTTATGAAATCACATGAACTTTAAATTGTTGGTGATTCAGGAGGCATCACCAGTGAACATGGTTCTTAACTGAGCAATGAAAGGTAGAAGGTGGCTTTCTTCCAGCAGCTGGCTTTTCTCTCCAACAGCCCAGGCTTAGCACATAGAGTGCTCACAACACAAGGACATGAGTTCAGCTCCCCAGCAGCCCTGTAAAGAAGGATCCCAGGGCACCTTGGCTAGGCAGTCTAGCCGATTTAAATTGGTGGGTTCCAGGCTAAGTGAGAGGTGCTATCTCAGAAGTAAGGTGAAGAGTAATAGAGGGAGATACCCCAAATTGACCTCTGGCCTCTACACACACACACACACACACACACACACACACACACACAAAGAAATGGGAAGGGAGGGTAGGAGAGGGAGAGTGCCTGGAGTGACTGGGCAAGAGTAAGGGAAGAAGGAGTCAGAGTTGGCCGGGAAGCTCTGGCGCACGGAAGCATCATGAGAGTGCATATTTGTGATGAGGGTGGAGCCTGGCTCCTTTGAAAGAATAGAATTAGAAAGGGTTCAAGGCCAAGGACTTGGAAAGGACATTTAAAGACAGACAGAGGAGTGGGAGCTTGGCAGGAAGTCAAGAAGGAAGTTCGCAGGAACATATAAACCAGGACTTGGAGCATGGGAATTAACAGAAGAAGAAGGGAGAGACTCTGTGCCCACATTTTATGAAACAGCTATGAAAGGGCCAGATGGCTCAGTGGGTAAGGGCGCTTGCCACCAAGCCTGATGATCTGACTTCAGTCCCTGGAACCCACAAGAGAAACGGAGAGAATACATTTCTACAAGTTGCCCTCTACAGGAGCACCATAGTGTGCCTGTCCCTGCGCGCGCGCGGGAAAAATCTACAAAGAAATACATAAAAACACAAAGGATCAAGTGATAACAGATTATGTTGTCTAGCACGGGAGCCCATTAAACAATGAAGAGAGGAGATACTGAACTATTTCACAAAAACCGTTTCCTTACCTGCTTATCCTGAAATATGAAAGAACACACTCATACAGACTATACTCACAAACACACTCACACTCACCAGCATTAAAGAGACAGAGACACAGACCAGTTTACGGAGAAAATACCCAAACTCAAATAAAATCAGCAAATACCAAAGCTGCCTGTCCATGCACAATGGTGATGTGGTGAAGAAGTTACACGGAGAATGAAGGCGTCTCGGCGTCCCATTTACATTTGAGAACGATACTCTCGGAACCCAAGAACCTATTCGGATTTTGTCTATCAGACTGCCTTGTCCTTTCCCCCACGAGGTTGAGAAACTCAGGCAGATAAACACACCGACCTTCCAACAATCCAGTGAAGACGAAGGGCTGGGTTTTTGTCCTTTAGAAGCAGGCAGGTGCATCTGGCCCCTGATTCTGAATTCTGCCCCTTTACCCAGACAATTTTGTGGTTCACTGACTATAATGAACCATTTAACATCAGGGCATAGCTGTGGTGGATAACGCTTTACATACTGAATATTAGAAGAGATGTGGACAAGAGACTTCCATTCCAACATTTGGGGGCAGAGCCCATTTCCCTGCCATCTTTAATATAGTAAACTGCAAAAAAAAAAAAAAAAAAAAAACCCAAAACAAAACAAAACAAAAAACAAACAAAACGACTGGGAAAACCCAGTACTTCTTCCTAGCTGGTTTATGCTTTTGGTTCCCCTGTTCTGCTGTATGAAGGAGATGCTGATAACCAGGGGCTTCTCTGCTTCTATAGCAATAACAGGGCTAAGAGACAGACTGACAGTCTCCATTCTCCCTAAGTCACAGATCCAATTATAATGCACCAAAATGTCCTTCAGAATTAGCCAGTGACTCAACACTTATTAGTAGCAAATATAAAAATTGGCCCCTGGAAGGAGTATCCATCTTAGGATACTACAGGCCATCATTTATCTCAAAGAGGCTTCAAAGATATCTATTCTAGATTCAGGCTGTACATGGGCTTAATACAGTAGTCCAGATCTTGTTCATAAGTGAAACGAGCCAAGCAACCATGTCACACTCAAAGGATTTCTAGACTCAGATGTGTTCCATCAGAGGAAAACGAGACTCCTCTTGTTTTATCTGAAATGCATACCTTCCCTCTACAAAATACCACCCCAAGTCCTATACAACAGACTACTACCCTCCTTCTCAGTGCATGGTAACAAGGGCCAGGACATCTGGGGCCACAACCTAGCCTGCCCCTTACCCACCCCTCTGACCTATAAAGATATTTTCATTCAAATGAAAGAAAGTAACTATGGGTTTTCTTCTTATCTAACAGCAAAGAGAGTGGTAGGCTCCCCCCTTGGTCACATACCGTATATGACAACCTGACAGCATCCTGGATGGATGGCTTTATTGGATCCGAGCATCATTCAGGATGTCTCCCTTCTGAATTTCCCTTCCGGCTGCACCGCCTCATGGGAAGTCTGCTTACTGCTCATTTTTCAGGTATCAGTAGTTAAATAATTTTTAAATGGCAAAAACAGATTTATATTCCTAGTGACAGTGGTATCTTTACTTTTAAAAATTATAAGGCAACAATAAAAATGTAGGCATTTAAATCAAATAAACATAATGTTAGGATATCACTAACAGAATAAAAATGAATGATGCCCATCAGCAGATAAGACTCTAGGCAAGGAGTCTTTCACCAATGGAATCGACATGGAAATTACAACCCCTGCTTCAAGCCAGAAAGTTGGAAAGGATATGTGCTCGATAATAAAAGGGAGTCTGTGGTGTAGATTTTACAACAGGCAGCTAAAATGATCACAAAATGGCTCCCTTTTTGTTTCTCTTTAGGACAGCAGTTCTCAACCTGTGTGGCACAACCCCTTTGGGGGTCAAACAACACTTTCACAGGGGTCACCTAGCACCATCAGAAAACAGAGATTTACATTATGACTCACAAAGGTAGCAAATTTACAGGTATGAAGTAGCAACGAAATAATTTTATGGTTGGGGTCAGCACAACATGAGGAACTGTATTAAAGGGTGGCAGTGTTAGGAAGGTTGAGAACCACTGATCTAGGATATGAATCAGCTGCTGTGGGTAGAGCTTGCAAGTTTATCAGCCAGAAGGAAAGAATTCGCTTTAAATATTTGCCACAGGAAATGTAACCCAAGCAGTCCTTACTCGCAGGATGAAGAGCTATGAAGCCATCCATGTAAGGCAGAAGCAAGCAGCACATGGCAAGCAGCCTTTAGTACCTTGTGCCATGTTGCAAAAAGAACAGGGAATATGGGGTAACTGGAGGCAGAGCCATGAAGGACCAGAGATGCTGCCCATCACAGGAAAGGAGATACTCTGACATTTCCGCCAATCCCCATACCGTTTTTCTGTCACAATTTCCCTTTGACTGAACCCTGCAGAAGTCTATAGACCTAGGAGAATGGGAAAGGCAACTGGCAAGGGGCCGCCTGGGCCTCCCAGGCCTTGACCATGCAATGTGTACAGGGGTAGAGTGAGGTTTAGATCTACGGGCCACCTGGTGTGTGCCTTTATCATGAGGTAACAAAAATGACCACCCCTTTGTTTGAACTGGATATTTCCAGGAGAACTGGATATGAACAAGGTATTATTTAATATAAACGATAAAGTAAGACAGCCTTTGCAACACTTTCTCTTTCCTCTCTAATGAGGTGGGACACAACAAAACCCAATTAAGTGGCTACAAAGCTTCACCAGCACATCTGAAACTTTTACTAGATGTTTGCTTTTTTTATTTAATAAGTTTTACTCTACAGAAAGAGAGTCACATAATAACCATTAGTTTTACTACGTATAACAGCTTTATCTAAGTGGCATACATTTCATATATATATATATATTTCATATATATATGTGTGTATATACATATTTTATTTTATATATATATATATATACATATATATATATATATATGATATTTAACATGGGAGGACACAACAGCAGTTACCATACCACCACATGATTGTGGAAATATACAGGAGGTCCTAGAAGTAACTGAGTGACTCCCATAGGACCCATGTCCTCACAGGGGTCAAACTGGTAAGTAGCTAAGTACAAAAAGAAGGTATTTTAAATACTTTTCCCCAAACAACAAAAGACAGGCTGATTTCTTTCTTTTTTCTTTCTTTTTTTAAAAATGTATTTATTTATTTTATTTATATGAGTACACTGTAGCTATCTTCAGACACACCAGAAGAGGGCATCAGATCCCATTACAGATGATTGTGAGCCTCCATGTGGTTGCTGGGAATTGAACTCAGGACCTCTGGAAGAGCAGTCAGTGCTCTTAACCACTGAGCCATCTCTCCAACCCCACCCCGATTTATTTCTTAACCTAAGATTCCAAGAAGTTTTCCTTGGATGTCTGTGTTCCTTGCTTCCATTTTTACAAATTCTAGTGAATATTCTCATTGGGGAAAAAGAAATCAAAAGACACAGAACTTTTCAAAAAGGCATAAAGTTTATGAGCCTGAAAATGGCCTCTGAAATTGCCTGTTCACGCAGCAGTGAGGGACACATCACTCGCCCTTTGCCTCTTTTGTCCTTTGCCCCTTAGGAACTGTTCTGCAGGGATCTGCCTCCTAATCCCCCAGTTAGCACAATGCTGTGGCTTCCTCACAGAAAGAGAAAAAGGGTCCACAGGTACACAAGGGTCCCCAACACTATCACACTACGCATGCTGGGTAGCAGGGGAGCAGAACTAAATACAGAGTGCTGACCTCCTCATAGAAGAGGTGCAGCCCCAGACGATTATTATTATTATTAACAACAACATCATCGTTATCACCATCTCTCTCCAATAAGTAAAAAACTCAATTAAAACCTCACCCTCTAAGCTCCACAAGTTCCATCTCAGCCCGTTTTTTTCATGCTTAACGATTTTCTCATTAAATGCAGTAATTTCTTACAAATTGCACTAATAAAAGTAAGTCCTGCTGGGTGTTCCCTCCCTTTTTAAATGCTGTCTTTTCATTGATGTGTTAAATTAAAACCGCAGGCGCAGGGAGCAGAGTAAATGCAAGTCTTTATTGTCAGATTCTATTCCTAAGGACTATGAGAGCTCTCTTGTTTTATTTTTGTTTTTATTTGTGTTAACTGTGAGTCCTACTTCTGTAGCTACAAGAAAGGAAGATATTGAAGGCCTCTCGACCTTAGTTTACCCTGTAGTGTGAGCTAAGAAGAAACTAGAAAAGTAACATCCAGTGAGGTGAGGTTGTAGGCTGTGAACCCAAGCACATGATACAAAGCATAACAACATATCATTCTAAAATCTGGATGGATAGTATTCCTCATCTGAAACAGTTGGTTTTAAGACCAGATCTCCTCCAGGGCCGATGGCAATTTTTAAATTCCATGGTCAATGGAAGAACTCCATAGCATATTATGATTTTGTTGGTTTTTTTTTTCATTAAAAACACATATGTTAAACATTAAAAGCCCACTGAACATTTCTCAGAAAGCATAAAGATCATCAATTAACACAAGAAATATAGCAACATAGCAGTGTAATACAGAACAAAGATTATTCTCTCTCTGAAATGATTCATCCTCTCCAGCTCCAGAAAAAAAGAAATACATTTGAAGAGAGAGGGAGAGAAAAAAAAAAAAAACCTACACCAAGCTACCATAAGCAAGCAAGCAAAGGAAGACATTCTGTTAAATACGCAAGCGATGTCTTTTGGCTCATTTATGTAAACTGTACGACAGATGGTTATGTACAGTATATGCCATACTCCTAAAAGAATGCACTGGGCTCATTGAGAGTCAGGAAGGGAAGAGAAAGATGGCTTCCACAAGTTCCTAAGGTCCCAGAACTCTTACACTTGGCAAAAGTTACTAAGTAAAAGAGATACAGGGAAATTAAGAGCCTTACCACCATGGTCTGCTCCTATTCCAGATGGACAGTAAGAAGAAAGCAAGTGCAAGGTGACAGTGCTTTGCAGTAACTGTCTGGAGTCTACCTGAGTAGGTGTTGATGTCATCCACTGCTGCAGGGATGACATCAGGGATAAAGCAGAAGGAACCAAGTAGCCATAGTAACAGCATAGCTTAGAGGAGACAGTCTGGAACAGGGGACCAGTCTGGCAATGGGATCCAATTAAAACTTGGTAATTGAATGAAATTGAAATTCATGTATCAGCTGACACTCCAGAGTGAGTGATGAGTCAGCCTCCACACAGGCAGCCAGCAATGAAAGGTGCTTCTGTGCACACCAGAGCAGAGGCAGCACACTGTTTACACAGCACATCAAGAATCTGCGTCACTCTTGAAATATCACTACCAGGCATTTCAGAAAACCATATTCTACATAAATCCTCTAGAACTCCACTAACACCCTTTGTTAATCCAGCTCCTTTCCTTAAGAACTCCTCAGATCGTCTCCTTTTTCTCTCATTTACATTATTTTCTATTGCTTAATGAAGAACATTTAATATCTAGAGTTCAAAATACAGAAAAGCTATATTTCTCTAGGTGGTAGTTAATCTTCTTTGCCAACTCTCCTGGACTTGGGATCACCTAGGAAACATATCTCTGTTGTATCTTTGAGGGAATTTCCAGAGTTTAACTGAGAGAAAACCCACCTTCAATGTGAGTAGTTGTGGTGGTTTGAACAGGAATAGCCCCACAGACTCATATGCTTGGTCACTAGGGAGTGGCACTATTAGGAAGTCTGGCCTTGTTGGAGTAGGTGTGGCCTTGTTAGAGGAAGAGTGTCACTGCGTGTGTGCTTTGAGGTTTCCAATGCTCAAACCAAGCCCAGTATCTCTTTCTCTTCCTGCTGCCTGGGGATCAAGATGTAGAACTCTTAGCTACCACTCCAGCACCTTGTCTGCCTACCTGCCACATGTTTCCCACCATGATGATAACGAACTAAGGCTCTGAACCTGTAGACCACCCCCAATGAAATATTTTCCTCTATAAGAGTTGCTGTAGTGAGTGTGTGTCTCTTCCTTCACAGAAACGGAACATTGACTAAGACATAAGTGACAACTCATGGACTGGGTCCCAGACTGAAAATAAGAGAAAACAAGCAGAGAACCAGCATTCATGTCTCTCTGACTCATGGCTGTGGCTGCAGTGTGAGCAGCTACCTCACATCCTGCTGCCATGTTTTCCCTACTACTAAGGACAGTCTCCCTACAAACTGTGAGCCAAAATAAAGAATTTCTTCTGCAAGATGCTGTTGTCAAGAATTGTGCCATTGCAGTGAGAAAAGTAACTAATATGTTCTGTTTCTTCTTTCTTAGGTTTAGAATTTGGAAACTGATTGAAATAATCAAAGAAAAAATTCTGGTGCAACTCAAAAATTCAAATTTTTGTTCCTTCCAAGCTCTCATCTGTTAGAGTTAACAACACGAACAAAGTAGCTCACTATGAGCTGGCGGGGTGCAGGCATCAGAGGAAAACATTTTAGTCATTTTGTCTCACTGGTGATGGACTCACTAACTACATTACCAAGATAACAAATTACATATACTATAAGAAAACAATAACTAGACATTACTACCTATAGGCTCTGAAAGCAAAGGCATTTTCAGAGTACGTCTGGGAAAGAGAAAAGATAATGGGTTTTTGTTTTTCAGATAGAAAAGCATGAGCAAGCATAGACAGAAAAGAAAGCTCCCGTCTGGAAGGGATCACTGGGAATACGGTTTGAGTATAGGTTTCGCAGAAGAGACCATGAGAATAATGTGAATGTGTCAGAGCATGGCAGTAAGTCTTAGATGGTGGACTGATTTCAAAGACATGGTGCATGATTAAAAAGGGCTGACCTGCATACTCTAAGCTAAATCTATACAAACTCATGGGCTAGACTGAAGATAAGAACTTTATGGATAACTAACATAGGATGCTGGATCTGACCAGTGGTGAAAGAATGAAAGCTTGGGATAGCACAGCAGTACTTAGGATGGAAAGATCTGAGAGAATGAATTTAGAAATGAAGGGCACTTAAAAGTGACTCGGAAGTGGTCTAAAACAGTCAGACAGTGAAGGGACAAAAATAACAAAAACATATTTGGGAAAGGTGCCGCCAACACCATAAACATTAGAAAGTGTTCAGGGTACTTTGGGGGATCTCTTACCCAACCTTTATGACCTACCTTTGGACACTTCCTCAGCCACTGCTCACCTGTCTTCCCTCTACTACATAACATCTTCCCTGCACACCTTCCCTGCTGAAGGATCACATCCAGTCTCATGGCTCTATGGATCGGTTCTGTGGTCAATTCCCCCGGAAGTAATTAAGTCCAGATTTGATAACCAACATCACATGACACTCCGCTCTCATCCATGGCAATTCCTTCTAGATGCTCGAGGCAAAAATACTGGGAGTCACCCTTCTTCCTCCCAGACCTGATCAGCAAAACTGCCAACTGTACACTCAAACCCCATCAAGACTTCTTCTCACTAATCCTTGCTTCCCCCACCCCACCCCCACCACCTCCCCTCCACGCACCATGACGATTTAACCCAGTATTCAATCACCTGCCTCCATCATGTCTACCTCTTTCACAGAGGCATAAGTCATAGGTCAATCAGATCCGCTCCGGCTCATCACCCTTCAGTGGTTTCCTGAAGATCCAGATCTCTGGGATACCTGTCCAGCTACTGCTCTAACCCCTCTCCTTCTGTCCTCCAGGGACCGCACTGGCTTTCCTGAAGAGCAGCCGTGCATGGTCTGCTTTAGAGGAGCATGTTGTTCCTGCCTGCAAACATAATGAGCACTCACTGGACTCTTCCTTCCACAACAGTGAGGTCTCCGACCCTTTGCACAGTAGCACAGAATCCCTTACTACAGAAGGCCCAGTCCTATCATTCTGTATAATCTCCCTTTATAATACTGTAATCAGCTGGATAGATTTCTCCCAAAATTCATGTCCAATTTAGAACCTGACAATGTGACCTTACTTGGAAATAAGACCCTTGGAGACATAATTAAGATGAGGTCACTAAGCAACAGCAAATTTAGACACAAATACATATGATGAATTCCATGTTAGAAGGAAGCAGAGGCTACAGTAATATATCATAAGCCAAGAGCACCAAGCATAGCCAGGTATCACCAAAAGTTACACAGAGCCACTAAACAGATTCCCCTTGAGTCCTCAAAAGAAACAAAGTTTGCCAAGCATGGAGTTCAGGCTTCCAATCTCCAGAATGGTGACAGCAATCTTCATTGTTTTTTCTTTTCTTTTTTTTTTTTAATTGAGCAATACATTATTAACAGCATCCAAGAATACATCTACAACTCCTGTACCTAAGACTCAGGGATCATTCCTGAAGAGGGGGCAGAAAGATTGTAAGAGCCAGAGGAACAGGAAGTTGGCTGTGAGATTATGTCTCCTAAAAATGTCAGATAAGCTATAGAAGAAGCAATCTTCCCCAGGGAAAAATATGCAACTAGTTATCCAACACCAAATGATCAGCCCTAAAAACATACGTAGGAGTATCAGTATACAGTCCAAACAGGTTGTATTTATATACATACATGCACTCCCAACAACAATTAAGGAAAAAGCGGCCATGAATTTGAAGCATTCTCTGATGCTTTAAGTCAATTTGTCTAACTCCGCTCCAGGAGCACTAGGAAACTACTAGGTACAAATCACTATGGAGCACACACAGTATTTTGTTTGCTATCTATGTCTTGCCATTATAACTGGCTCACAGACAACATTCAACAAACCTTTGCTAAGTCCATGAACAAATGATACAAGTCTCACTGGTCTGATCTTCTAAAACCTCTTGGAATGAAGGTGCTTTCTTGGAGTTCCTTTAATTTAAAATAACATACTGTATATTTGCTATTCACTTAAGGAAACAGAGAGTCTCCAACTCCTTTTAATTTTACAGAAATGGAAACAGTTTCAATGATGTTTAATGGATTAAGAAAATCCACAAAGAATGAGCTATGTAAGAAACTATATACAACACAGGGGTTGAGACATGTCCAGTATGATCGTAATTATATGTAGACACACTGCCTTTGTTTCTTTTCCTGTTGCTGTGATAAATTACCCTGGCAAAAGCAATTTGAGAGGGAAAAGGTTTATTTTGCTCACAATTCAGGTTACAATTCTTCAGTGTGGAAGTCAAGGCTACAAGAACTTGAAACAGTGAGTCACACTACACATCCATGCTCAAGGGCAGAAAGCAATGAAGTAATGAATGTATTTTTGTCTTTAGCTAGATTTCTCTCCACTAACACAGTCCAGAATGGAATGATGTCACCCACAGTGGGCAAGTCTTCCCACCTAGTTAACACAATCAACATAATCCCCCATAGACACACCAACCACCCTAGTCTAGACAGTCTCTTGTCGAGGTTCCTTTCACAACAAAGTCGAGACTGTCTTACAACTATCTAGAACTCCAAACCAGGGAGCCCACACCTTCTTATGACCTTCTCCCTCAGGTACCAGGCACACTTGCTGTAATGCAGCCTACATTATCCTGTATGTATTTTCTAACTCACATGCAGACAAAATACTTACACAAATAAAAGTCATTTCAAAAATGTTTAACATATCATACTACCTCATTAATATGTTCAATTTTTATTTTAAGCATCAATTCAAAAATAACTTTAAAAATAATTTTATTAATTTTTTGTTGTCGTTTCTGTCTATTGGGGGAGTGTGAGTGTGTGTGTGTGTGTGTGTGTGTGTGTGTGTGTGTGTAAGCTTTTGCCTCCTATATGTATGTGCACCTTGTGCCTTCCTCATACCTAAAAAAGTCAGAAGACAGGGTAGGACACTCTGGAACTACAGCTACAGGTGGTTCTGAACCACCTCCAATCCCTCAAAAATCCATTTTAGGGTGCTAGAAAAATGACTCAATGGTTAAGAGCACTGGCTACTCTTCCAGATGACCCAGGTTCAACTCCCAGCACCCATATGGCAGCTCACAACTGTCTAAAACTCCAGCTCCAGGATCTGACCCTCTTTAACTGCTCACTGCAGGTACCTACTTATACACACATGGCATTCACACTCACACACACACGCAAACACATTATTTATTTATATATATATTTATATATATATACACATACACATATTATATATGTATATATACACACATAAATATATATATATATATATTTTACACATGTGTAAAAAATTTTAATAAACATTTTTAAATATATTGAAAAAAAAGAAATGGAACAAATTATGGAATAATATATCCTAGATTATTCCATATGCATTTTCTTTTCAGTACATAAGATGAAAGAATAACATGAGCTTAATAAAAGTAGCATAAAAGAAAGAGCCCAGATGAAAGGAGTAACAAACCAACAATTCTGCCAATTATAAACACTGGTGTAAGACCCAAGACACTAAAGCATCTACTGTTATTAAAATTCTGTTTGTGTCTCACAAGGAATGACCTTTATGCTCTAAGAAATTCTGAAATCTATATAATATTTCCTACCCTGAATATCCTTACCTTTTAACGATATGAACAAATTCTTTTTGAAAGGTAGAGGGTTCTAAAAACAAGTATAACCTTGCAACAAATGTATCTGAGTTCATTTTTCTAAAACGATGATAACTTGTGACCACGTTTTCTTTTTGGTGCCGTGTAGAAATTCACCTCTGTAAGTGACGAAGATTACAAAGGTCTCACTAGCTCAAAAGCTCTCGAGGTGAATAACTTTCAATACCCAGCACTAGATAGAAAATCAACAAAGACATGCATCAGAACAAATGATCAGCCAAACCAACACTCCCAGAACCCTTCAGCTAAGGGCAGCAGAATGCACTCGCCTTGTTAGGCCACAGGGAACATGTCAGTGGAAACTATGTGGTAAGCCATAAAAGGTCTCAGAAAAAGGCTCCACACTATTCCTAATGCTTTTTAATCATAGCAGAATTCAATTCAAAACCAACAGTGAGTTGGAAAGTTGTCAATATTTGAAAAATTCATAATACATTTATTGCTTGGCATAGTGGCACATGTCTGTAATTCCAGAACCTGGAAGGCTAAGGGAAAAAGAAATGAGTTCAAGGCCAGACTGGTGTACAGGATATAGCAGGTTCAAGGGCAGCCTGAACTACATAATGAGACCCTGACTCAAAAGGCAAAGCCAAACAAATAAAACAAATGTTTCAAAATAACCCAGGGGAGCCGGGCGTGGTGGCAGACGCCTTTAGTCCCAGCACTTGGGAGGCAGAGGCAAGCTTTCTGGGTTCGAGGCCAGCCTGGTCTACAAAGTGAGTTCCAGGACAGCCAGGGCTACACAGAGAAACCCTGTCTCAAAAAAAAAAAAAAAATCATGAAAGATACTGGAAAATGTTAAAAACTAAGCTCACAACACACAATTTAGGATGTACGGCTGAAGAACTGCTCAGATTGGATGTCTGGCTGTAAAGGCCTATGTAAGAAAAGACCAGCAGCCCAGGTTATATACTGAGCTCCAAACCAGTGAGAGGCCTAGAATTTAAAACCAAGGTGAATACTGACACAGCCCTTGGTTGAAAGTAAGTCCCTGAAGGAAGATACCGGCCCCTTGGGACACAGGCCCTGGAGATCTGAGGTGGACCTGACCTGAAAGCCTGCTCCTGAGCACACAGCTCTCTCACAGGGCCCAAGTTTAGTCTCATCAGGTGGCTCGCAACTCCCCATGACTCCTTCTCTAGGAGTCAAAGCTTCTGTGGGCGTCCACACACACGTGGCGCACACACATAACACACACACTTCTGTGGGCGTCCACACACATGTGGCACACACACATAACACACACACACTTACATAATTAACTTAACCAGAACATACATATCTCTGTATCTCAATATGATAAAACTGGTTAAAAGTCATCAAAAACTTGGAATGTCAATTCATACATACATATACACACACACAAGACACACGAATAGTATACAAACAGCTACACTTTAAAACAATCTCAACAGAAACGCTGTGTGTTTGTATGATAGGCTTCTTTTTAAGAGTGTGGCTGCTTCTGGAAAGTTAAAATGGGATCAGTAAGACAGCTCATTGGGTGGAACTGCCTGATAACTTGGGGTCAATCCCTGGAACCCACTGTGGAAGAAAAAGAACAGCCTCCTTTGACCTCCATACAGGGCATGAGGCTAGTCCACAAGCATATATACACACATGCAAAGGAGTGCACAGACACACACATGAACATGCACATGCACACAAACATACAAACACACACACAAATTAGTAACAATAATAATAATAATACATTTTAAATTTTTTTTCAGAAAGTTCAACACATGCAAAGCACCCTTGCGTACAAATGTCAGAGCAGCACAATCTGAACCAATGCACGTGTCCATCATGGATGAACATGAGGTGGTGCTCCTGAAGAGCTAAGCAGGTCAAAGGTAAGGCTCTGTACTTGCGCTGCTGAGGAATAAGCAACCTGCTGACACACAGGGGTCAAGTTCTGCTATACACTAATGCGGACTACCTCAAAAACACCATCAGTCCAAAGCTGGAGGCAAAACACTGCCAGTGAACGATTCCACTAGATTTTTCTAGAAATAGGACTTCACTTCAGACAGAAAGTATTTGCTCACGGAAGGATGAGAAGCAAGAAATGACTCCAGGCAGACACGAGGAGCTTCTAGGGGAAAGAAAACATTTTTTCCATAGAGTGACAGAAAAGCTCTACGAAATCATAAAAGCTCCCCTAAAACACACTTACAGGGAGACCTCACAGCACAAACATTTCCTTCAAAACAGCTGTAGAGAGCTGGCACCAACAGTGACTACAACCTACACAGGAGACTTCCGGAGCCAAACCTCAGTGGGGAAACACTGCGCATTTCTCCTAGGGAACAGCCACCAAGGCTCAGCTGGAAAACCAGCCCCGATGTATACAAAAGACTACAGGAAATGACAGAACAGGAAGAATGGCCTTTGTTCCAATAGCAGCTCATTTCTACAGCCATCTCTGCTGACACCATTCCTAATCTCTGCTAAATTCTTCTGTGTGTGAATCAAATGCCTTCCCCACTGCTGGCCCAGGAAACAAGCATGTGCCATTTTTAGTTTCAAGTCCCATGGAGCTACGCATGGCCCAAGAGGACTGACTGTCCGGATCATACTTGCCACCTCTTCCTGCGTCAGCGTATTTTTGGCCTTGGGCTTGCAATCTGAAAGAAGAGGACCGCTTTTATTACATTTAAGTGAGACTCCAAGCTGCTCCTCAGCTCCTCTCAACACATTTCAGCTGATTAGTGCCCATTTTAAGAAAAGTCTAACATCCTTTCCTAAACATCTTAATTGGTTAAGAGCTTCTGTTGTTTGCCACTAGCAGTCACTTTAAGTCATTGATTAAAGCAGTTTGCACATCAGCACAATCAGAAATCAGGTTTTTTTTTTCCACCAGCTGGGCCTGAGAAGCAATCTTTAAGACAGCCCAATTCAAGCACCAAACGCAACAGTCTGCAAGGCCAACGATCTACCATGCAAAGAAGACTCAGAATCTATAGACAGTGGAATGGGGGGAAGCAAACTGAAATGAGTAAGCACTTCACTGCTTTCTGCCTTATAAATCATACCGCGTGCAAGTACAAACTCTGTGCAAGTACAAACTCTGGTGGCAGGCTGAATGGCATTGCCCTTTCCTCCTAAGTACCTACAAATTCTGCCTTTCCACAGAGCCCACCTATGAGTGTTGTGCCCTGTCTCCTTGACAGCAGCCGTCACCAATGCAAGCTGGTGGTTTAGTATGTAGAAGGAAATGTCTGTATAGATACTGGCCTCTTCTAACTATCTGATGCAGGAAAGACAAAGTTCTACACTTAGGAAACTGGAAAGATGCTCAAGTATAAAAGCACTGATTGCTCTTCCAGAGGACCTATGTTCAACTCCCATCACCCATGTGGCAGCTCACTACTTCCTGTAACTCCAGTATCAGGGGATCTGATGGCTTCTCCTGTCAGGACCTTCACAGGTGCTGTACCCATGATGCACAGATATGCATGTATGCAAAATGTACATATACATAAAAATAAATCTCAAAATTTAATTCATATTTTCACCCAGAGGAAAAGGTATCTTTCCCACTGGGGGGAGGGGGGCTTATCCATCAAGTTTCAAGCAAGCCTCTTTATGGCTCTGCATGAGGAAACAAACCATCCAGGACTTGTAGGTCTGCCAAGGACTATTCAACCTTCCCCAGGTTGAGGGTGTGGGAGGTCAGGCTCCCAACACAAGGTCAGAGAAGGGGAAGCCCTGCTGGTAATTCTGTGTTGAACTCAGAGGAGTTATGTGGTCATGGTAGACTTCAACCTTATTCAGCCTTAATTAGCAGGGTTCCCCTACAGGCACACGTGTGTGTGTGAGCACTACCATGTAGAGACCAGAGGTCAACATTAAAATGCCTTCTTCATTTTCCACCTTATTTTTTTAATTTATTATTAGCATTATGATAGAAAGAGAATGTGTGTGTGAGAGAGACAGACAGAGAGAGAGAGGGACAGGGACAGAGAGACAGAGAGGTGGGGTTCCCTCACACCTTATGTGGGTCCCAGAGATCAGGTTTACACAGTAAGAACATTTACCCACTGAACCATCTTGCCAGCCTTCCTCTAACAGAACTCTCACCAATTTGGCTAGGCTAGCTAGCCAATGAACTCCAAGCATCACCTGGCTCTCCTCCCCAGAGAGTTATGAGCATCCACCATCATGCCTGGGCTATTTTATGTGAGAGCTAAGAATCTAAACTCTGGTCCTCATGCTTGCACGGTAGGCACCTAAGCAACTAAGCCATGGTTTGAGCTCCTCAAAAGACTCTCATGATAGTTAACTTGTATGGTAATCTCTAGTTTCCATACAATGCCATTTCTAGTTTCTCTTTTCATCTTTAGTTCACATTTCATTTTAATGATTTGGCTGATAAGTTTTATTACACTAAAATGTATATTTCAGGGTAGTGTTGTGTGCCAATTTAAGTTACGGAGGCCATGAACTGCCTCTCTGGAACTGGATACAGTGTCTTTTACACATTTGCAGTAATATGTGTAAGCCCTCCAGATTGTTCTGGGCCTCAATCCACCCAAGTGGAAGATGACTCCAAGGGCCACTGATGTCTAATTACCGTGTCAAATAGTAACACACCTCTTTCGCAAGTCCTTCAGGAGTCCACATAGACTTTTATGTTCGAGTAAGATGACATGTCCTGATAAATGATGCATGAAATAAGCCTGATCCTCGAGTTCGAAGACTAAACAATTTAAATCAAGTCAAAAAAGAAGCAAGTAAAAATATTTAATAAAAAATATGAATTATCGTCTAACACCAAGAACTGGCAATTGTGTATTCTCTCCCTCATGACTACATGCATCAGAGCTATTCTGGGGAAGGAATAAAAAAAGTATGTCAAACTTTAAAAAAAAAATTATGGGTCTAAAGATGTTTACAAGTAGTCGCCATATTTAGTATCTTCTTTTAAGATGTTCAAAATATTTAGCAGCACTTTAAGTTGACAAGATAATCTAATCTTTATCTGCACAAAACTTCAAAAGATTATCTAATTCATAGTCAAAATTATATACATCAGGACAAACTACAAAAAGGGGGGAGAGAGAGAGAGAAAGAGAGAGAGAGAGAGAGAGAGAGAGAGAGAGAGAGAGAAAGGGAAAGAGATTGATTGATTGATTGATTGATTGATTGATTGATTCTAGATCATAAGGCTCAAAGATCCACAGTTCATAATTGACTCATGGCCAAAAAATAACATATTTATATAAATAAGTGTCTGTGAAAATGAAACAGCAATAGCATACAAACACAGGATGGAAAAATGCATCTCCTGAGCTTTGATGGATAACATAAGTTCATCACCACTCAATCACAGCGTGCGTAACCTAGTGCCAGGAGAACTTGGGGATGAACTTTAGAAAGCATCTCTTACATTTAAGAGAATGTTTCTTATGGTTTTTAAGGAAAACATACAAAGAAGGCAGTGAGGAAGGGGGACACAGAGACCTGAGGATGCGATTCGATCTTAAGAAACTAAAGGAAAGGGGAGGGGATTGAGAAGAGCTTGGAGGCTACAGAAGAAACTGGGTGTTTTCTATCAAACGGGCACAGTGCATCGCTCCTCACTTACACATAAAGTCAGCGTCAGATGAACTGCAGAGGATGGGATCTGCACCATTTCCACCTGGAATGCCACGACACTTTCTTTTAAGCCAGTCGTGTCCATAAAAATTCAATTTGGTGGAGTAGAGTTCCAGTTCCTGCCACTGCACAGAAGTCTAACATAAAACAGATCATTCGATAATCTATGTGGCAAAAGCCAGATCCAGGAATGAGAAAGTCGTCTCATTACTAAGTAAGTTCCGTTCTATCCTACTAGCTGTCTCCACGTGTCCTTCTTTTCTGACAGGAAGAGCCTAGCTCTTCTATCTAACATCCCATATTAACGTGGAATTTATCAGTTCAGACATATCTCAGTCACGTGGGAACTGGGAAATGACTAGAGCTGTGTAGCTATTGTTTCTCCTCTGTCTTGCTGTCTACCCTCAAACCAGGTCAGCATTCTTTTTGAGTAGAGTAGAGAAGGTGTTAGAAATTTGCGTACTCTTCAGCAGCCCTCCTAACGGCTGGGTTGAAAAAGACATTCACACAAGTGAAAAGATTTGATTTCAGGAGCCTCGGAGGTAATAAATAAACCATAGGTGATAGCAGCCCCCTTATGAACAGCGTGAATCAACAGGGAAATGAGCTGACTTTCACAACTGAAGGATGCTATTATGTATGCAGTCATGGTCAAACAACTTCTCCATTGTAAAACTGTGGTGACAGAGTGGCAGGGGGAACAGGGAAAGGAACTCACTAGAAAGCCACCTGAGAAAGCATCAACCACAGCTCCCAGAAGGCCCAGCAGCCAGGAAACTACCAATACAATTAGAACATGAATCACCATCCCCATTGAAAAACAGAAGATAAGGAAATGTGTAGCTGTCTACTGTGGACTACTAACCATCAGAAGATGGCATGACCACGGTATCGGTGGATCTATGCTGCAAGTAGACAGGACAGAAAAGAAGGACTCCTGAATTTTAACCAGTGATATGGTCAGTTCTACCTAAGTAATATTACCAACAATCTACTATTAGTTAAACTTCTGTCCAATCAATTAAAGAACGAGTAGGACTTCCTGTTCTCTTTGCCCAGACAGAGGTCTCTTGCAGGGATCACGACCAGGGAGGGTGCTTCAAATCTGGATTCAGTACACTTTCCTAGGCAAGGAACTGCAAGTCCTGGATCACAAAGAGTCAATCGAGATGAACACACAAAACTTATAGGAGGAAGCAAGCATGTGAAAGGAGTCACAAAGCGCTAGTTAACAATCTGGGCAGGTCTAGTCTGGTGACAGCCATGGGGAGCTGTGATTCACCACACCCTAGGTGGAAGTACAGAGGGCATCCACTGTCACAACACTGGCAAGGTTACATTCAAAGTAAAAGAACATCCTGATCAAAAGGCCCACCACAGACTCGTGGCTTTAGATATGTGATATTATGTACGAAGTAGGGAAAGGGGCCACCAAAATAGTGTAGTGGGTAAAGCTGCTCGATGCCAAGCCTGATGACCTCAGGTGGATTCTGGAGACCCACGTGACAGAAGGAGAAAACCAACTGCTGCAGGTTGTCTTCTGGCGCGCGCACGCACACACACACACACACACACACACACACGCATGCATGAACGCATACGTGCATACGTGCACACGCACAAATTAAATGTAGGGAAACAATCTGGCAAAATAGGGAAATCCAGTATGTGAATGAGGCTTATGTTCAAACCCCTGTGTGATTTTTAGGTCCATCTCTTCCAATGTAACATTGTTTTTCATCAGCAAAATGAATATAACCATACCTCTTATAACCTATATGCCATGTGGTCTGTTTGCCTTGTTAATGCCTAAGACTGATTCAAACCCCTATTGCTGTGGCTCAAAGGAACCATGTTTTCCTAAGATGGAAGAGATTCTCTGGAAGGTTCTTTCTCATGTTCTCATCAAACTTTGGTCTTCTGTACTCTGAGAACACCTGTGCCTGGGTGGAAGTAATTCCAGACATCAACTTCCCCTTCACCATTGTCACCCAGTACAGCACATAAACTGGGCAATGCCAGCTATAGTTTCGACCATCTTGGTTTTGTGGTTATCATATGGGAACCCGGGGTGAAAACCACAAACATGCCCATGGTTAATTCACTCACTTTCCCTTCCTCTCACCCCCTCTCACCTCCTCTCAGCCCTCCTCACCCCTCCTCTCTAGGTCCAGCTCTGGGATTGCTACCTTCTTTTTTTAATCCTTTTATTTATTTGTTTATTTGATTATATATTTATTTCATATATGTGAGTACACTGTAGCTGTCTTCAGACACACCAGAAGAGGGCATGGAATCCCATTACAGATGGTTGTGAGCCACCATGTTGCTGGGAATTGAACTCAGGACCTCTGGAAGAGCAGTCAGTGCTCTTAACCACTGAACCCACTCTAGCCACAGGATTTCTACTTTCTAAGCAGCTATGCATTTCCCTTCTTCTGAAGCCTTACAATGACTGATGACCAAGCCTAGGGACAAGGATTCACTTTCTGCTCTCAACACCCACCCAAGTGTTTCCTGAATAAAAGTGGCCCTCTCAAACACCCCTCCAAAGTTCTAACGTTTTCTCCATTTTCTCAACGTGACTGCAGGACTGCTGTGCCAGCTATACTAGGATAGTGAGTACTAGGATAAAGCTAGCCCAACGTTCTGTACACAGTAGACAGCACAGTGGTGATCATAGCCATATTTGGTCCCTGAAGAGACCATCCCACAGGAATCTGGAAGACCAGCCACCTCCAGAGGACAGTACTGGACATTGACTGACCAGACAATAAGCAATTAAAAGCTAAGATTTAAATCTTTCTCTAACATGCCAGAATTATTGGCTCACTCCTTTTTTTTTATTTTTTAAGACAGGGTTTCTCTGTGTATCCCTGGCTGTCCTGGAACTCACTCTGTAGACCAGGCTGGCTTTGAACTTAGAAATCCGCCTGCCTCTGCCTCCTGAGTGCTGGGATTAAAGGCATGTGCCACCACGCCCAGCCTGGCTCACTCCTTTTAATACAGGTACTTGGGAGGCAGAGGCCAACCTGGTCTACAGAGTGAGTTCTAGGCCACAGAGGATTGCACACTGAGACCCTGTCTTAAAAAAAACAAGAAGACAAAAAAACAGTTTTACATACACATACACACACACACCAACATGGTCCTCTAATTTATCTGGCCTCCAAACACAAAATCATTCTAAAAGTCCCTTGCCTACTTACTGATGATGTCAATTCATGGGGAAAAAAAAAAAAAAGGAGATGGCGATCTTCCTACCACTGCCTGCCAAGCCCTGGGACCCACACCCAGTGACAGATGATGTCTAAGGCACTGTTCTGCCACTCCTCCTGAAACTGTGCCCAGACTTCTAGATTTCCTTCTGTTTAGATGAAGGGATGTTCGGTCTCTGGCTTTAGGGGATGTTTGTTTGTTTGTCTGTTTGTTTGTTTGTTTGTTTGTTTGTAAGAGCCAGGGTTTCTCTGTGTAGCCCTGGCTGTCCTGGACCTATCTCTGTAGACCAGGCTGGCCTCAAGCTCAGAGATCCATTTGCCTCTGTTCTCCAATTGATGGGATTAAAGGCATGTGGCACCAGGCCCAGTTTAGATGAAGGTTTCTTTTGTCTTACAACTAAAAGGATTTTTTCCTATATAGTAATACTTAACAAGACAAAAGCCTCTTCCTCTGTCTCAAACACAGAACATACACAGACCCCTTCTGTCCTCAGATCATCACACCAGAGGCTGATCATTCTCAGGAAAGGACATGCACTTGGCCTCTGGTGTGCCCGCCAATGGGACCTGACCTGGGAACTGTTGGTGCCTTCTGAGCTTAGTGCATTATGCTTGTCTCTGGCCAATAACAGAGCCAGTACAGTTGTCCTGTTAGACCCCGGAGTACACACCTGTGCTAGGTAGGGAGGAGTGGTACCTAAGATTCAGTTTTGCACTAAAAAGCTGCCATGTTGGAAGAGAGATTTCTAGGCATACATGAAGAGAAACACACATAGATAAGGCAACTCATAAACAACTTGACTCTGGGGAGCAAAAATGGATGTCCAGAATGAATATAAAAACTGCTGGCCATGGTGGCACACACCTTTATTCCTAGCACTTGGGAGGCAGAGGCAGAGGGAGGCCGATCTCTGAGCTTGAGGCCAGCCTGATCAAGTTCCAGAGCAGCCAGGGCTACACAGAAAAACCCTGTCTCAAACCAACAAAAGAGAAAAGAAAACAAACAAACCAACCAACCTACAGCTTTACTAACTACTATTTGCTGCCTTTCTAAGAGTAAATTTCATGAGCAATAATGAAATCACGTGAATATAACAAGTCATTCATTCATTCATCTCTGTAAACTATTTTGATATTAGCCACAACCTGAATAGAGTTACCAGTACTATGTGCTAAGGAAAGATGAGGACAAGGCCAGTAAGAAGAATCCAGCCTAGAAGCAGCAGCAACATCCTTCTGAGACTGTACAGGTGGGGACTGGTGCAAGAATCGTATTTCAAAAGATAGAAAGACGGGATCTACCTCACTCAAAGGACACCAAAGAACTTCAAGGAGGAGGAAATAAACGTTCCACAGTTCTGATCCAAAGCTTCTGCAATAGGCAGACTGGCCCTATAGTCTCATCTCTGGCCAGTCTGTGCTGTGCTGACCACCCCCACCCCACTGTAACTCTGTAAGCCCTGGCAAGCAGCACAGATCAGCCCATGAAGACCACTGTTGAGAAACCATTGCAGCAGAACACCTCAGCTCCGAATCCAAACCTTAAGTCAATTAGACTACCTACCTTCTCTTAAACCCAAGTGAGTGGCATGCCTCTTACCTTCCTCAAAGCTGGCAATCTTCTGTCTTACTAGGAAACGGAAGTTTTCAACAGGATTCACACTTCCAACCTAGAACAGACCCACAGGTCACACACTTGCAGGTCACTTCACATTTTGGCAATATCCTACATCTTAATTCCATTCCCGTCGCTGTGGTAAAACGCTGACAAAAACAGCTTCCAGGAGAAAGGGTTTATTTTACTCACAGTTCTGGATTACAGTCCATCATAGCAGGGAAGTCACAGTGGGAGAAGCGTGAGGAGATCTGTTCATACCACATCCATCAACAGGAAAAGAGCAATGAGTGAATGTGTGCACGGTAGTGTCCAATCTTCTGAACTGCAGAATCCCCTTCCTAGGGCATGGTGCCACCTACGGTGGTCAGGTCTTCCCACCTCGATTAATGTAAGCAAGATAATGCTCCTCAGACATGCCCATAGGCCAACCTGGTCTAGATAGTTGCTCACTGTGACTCAATTCCCAGATGATTCTAGACTATGTTAAGTTGATAGTTAAAACTAACCATCAAACCTTAGTTAGGTAAGATAGATGGGTTAAAATAGTAAGTGTGCTCTTAAAGACAAAAAAGACCTTTCTATCATTTTGATTTCCAGGACTCTCTTAAAAGTTAGAAGATTCAGGGGTGGGCAAGACTGAACTCAGAGCATCCACAGGATAGAAAGAGAAAATCAATTCTTCCAAGTTGTCTTATTTCTACATGGAGCATGCGTATGTGTATGTATGCACACATGTATACATATTAAAACATGAACGAAAATAAAACCTGGAAAATTCAAGCAGTTACTTGGTTGCCCTGTCTCTTTTCACTTGACTTTCATCATTCAAGGTGCCTTGTCTCCAGAGGAGTCAAAAGTATTACAATCCAAGCCACTAGCCGGCCCAGCTTGAAGGTTTTATGTGGTAAAGACCACCTGTATATTCGGATACCAAACCAGTTAGGAAAGGGAGGACGTTGTTGTGTGAGGTCATGCTAAATACATTTCCCCTTAGGATGACATTAGCAACAACAGCCAAATGTTAGACCTACTAAACTACAGTTTGCTTGTTTTGTTTGTTTTTCCCACAGGGAGTGGGGGAGGTACTGCTACTGGACCTTTGGCACTGAAATTTTGGTAGAACACATAAAGATGTCCATACAGAACAAATCCACTGAAAAACCAAATCATATAAACAGATCTAAAGCAATACAACTCTTTGTCACACTGTCCCATCTTTAATCCAAATCAGTCTCCGCCCTAACCCAGCCTCTGCAGCACTTAGCTCGGAGAGGCGAGGACAAAGGGTTCCCGTGAGTGTCAGTAAACTTTACAAGAGAGTGTACCGCTTCAGCTTTGCTCGGAATCCTGCGCAGAAAAGCCCCTGAGCATGACATCTTGACTTCTCAATACTACAGAAGATGCCCACCACATCCAATCCACTGTTGAGACTTGCAATTGTTCTGAGATATTTCTGTTTGACTTTGCTAACAGGGAAAGGCTGTACATAAGAAGGTAATACACTCAGGTTCCAAAAACCTTCTCGTTAAATGACTCTCTCCATATCAAAGGGAATTTGATTTGGAAAGTCCTAGTCAAATTCTGTTTCGAAGGGGTTTTTTGGGGTTTGTGTTTTTAGATTTATTTTTTAATATTTTTAAATTACACATGTGTAACTTTGTGTGAGCTTGTGCACATAAGTGCAGGTACCAGAGAAAGCCAGGTGTTTGTAGCCATGAGCTTTTTTGCCCAGCCTCTTTGTTCCTACAATAACAACTCTGAGAGTTAATTATTCATTACAGTGCTTGGGCTTATTCTCTGACTAGTTTATAACTTATATAACCTGTTTATTTTAGTCTGTGTCTGCCATGTGGCCCTCTCCTTGGCTACCTCTCCTGCTTTCATCCGCTCATCTCCCTTCAGTCCAGGAGAAAGAAACCTCCTGTTACTGACTCTTTCCCTGAATTTTCTCTCTCTACCAAGTGTCTGCCTTCTAGTTCCTGCCTCAGTTAATACGCCACCAGCTTTTTATTGACAGGTGATGCTTCCACACAGTCCATAAGAGATTCTCTCTGTAAGTGTTGGATTCCCTGGAGCTGGAGATGCAGGAGGCTGTGAGCCACCCCATATGGGTGCTGGGGACTGAACTTGGGTGCTCTCAACTATCAGAGCCATCTCTCCAGCCTCTGAAGCATTGCATTAGAAGTCAGGAAAGATATACTTACTTCAATTTTACACATTTGGGGAATAAGACTCATATCATTAACTGTCCCCCACTTAATCCTATCATCTTGACCCAACAGAAAATGCAAAATGAAGGCATTCTGTGGTCTACATCTTATTCAGAGATCTGCTTACTATAATCCAACACATAATTCTATATGTCATTCACTATTATTAATTACTTCTGGGAAGAAAGGAAGAACGTGGGATTGGCCTATATGGTTCACATACAGAGAGGACCAGACAGAGTGGTATGTCAGCAGACTCATCAAGCCCAAACCTTGGCCTTCCTGTGGAGGGAGAGAGGGACACTGGAAAAGCTCAGTTTACCTTGGTGATGTTCCCTTCTGCCAGGCTGGAGATGCTGATGTGATCTTCTTCTTTCTCAGTTTTATATTTTTTAGCAGCGGGCCCCTCTTCATGACTAGAGGGAAAGAAACAGGTGTTTCCCCTTTACAACAAAATTAAAATGCAATCGCTAAGATATTGTATGTGGAAAGTACAGCGTTATCTTCGAAGCATCAAAAGTAAAGACGCATAACAGACATTCTATCCAAATAGCGGGTGCCTTCTCTCTGCCCTGGGGCCCTGACAGGAGGCCTTGGAGTAATGTGGGTTTTGCTTTGCAGCAATACAGAAGGCAGCAGCAGCAGCTACATCCAAAGCTGAACGTTAACTAAGAAGTTCATCTGTCCCTCAGGCGTCTTCTTGGTCCCCATCTCAGAATCCAGAGCTATAGCCTTTCATGTACATGGGTGAGCGCTGTGTTTGAAACCCCATCTTCTCCACTGTACCAATCTCTGTAAGAGCTCTATAAGCTCCTAGCTAAACATGTCAAAACTTACTAGGCAATCACAAGGTAAATATGGGAAAACTGGGGTTTTTTTTAAGTTAAAAAAAAATTTTAAGCAAACCTTTTAATCTGTTTTCTTATAGCCCTGATTTTATTTGAGCACAGCACTAACAATGTTCACCAGCATCAAGAAAAAGATGGCTCCGAGAAAGGCCATATCTTGCCTCAAGTAACAGGCTGACTTTCCTAACATATTGGCTTCAGAGACATGGGGATGCTAACATAATTAAAGGAGAACTGGAAATTCAACCCAAAGACGCTGCCTATCATCTCTCTCACAGTGAAACACAAAGATAGGAAGAATTTTCTCCCAGAGAAATAGTAGGCCAAGAGCAGCCATCAAGAAACAACTGGGGGGGGGGGGAGAAAGGAGGAACTCTTGCTCTCTTATTCTCTTGCCCTCTTGCTTCCCCTCTCTCTACCTTCCCTTCCCCTCCCCCTCCACGTGGCCATAGCCAGTCTCTACTTCTCTACTCTTCTCCCTCTCTCTGCCTTTCTACAATAAATGCCTTGAAAACAAAACAAAACATAAACAAAATAAAACAAACAAAAAAACAACTGAAATTAGTAACTAAGAAATTTCTAACTAAGGTCTAGCTAGGGCTGGAGAGATGGCTCAGTCAGTAAAGTGCCTTGTCTTGCAAGCAGAAGGACCTGAGTTTAATTTCCAGAACCCATGGCAGGGTGAGACAGAGCGAGTGTGTGAGAGTGAGTGTGGGGGGGGGGGGGCGGGGGGGGCGGGGATGTGTATTATGGGGGCAGGGTGAGATGGTGGTGTGCTGCAGCCCTAGTGTTTGGGAGGCAGAGATAGGTGGTTCCTTGGACCTGGCTAGCCTAGCCTATGTGGTGAGTTTCAGGCCAGTGAGAGATCCTAGCTCATGAAAAAAATTTTTTTAAACAAGGATGTCACCAGAAAAAGTTCTCCCTCTGGCCTCTACACATACATGTGCATACATATACAAGCATAAACACATATGCACACACATGCATACACACCAAGAAATAATCTATTTTAATTTACAAACTAAAATTAAATATGTCAAAAAATGACATGATGGTTTAAAATAAGTAACCAGTATCGTGGTATGACTAATTGGAGCTAATGAGTCACTTCACCTTGGAGGTGGTGCCGGGATCACACTCAGAATCTTGTGTGTGCCAGGCGCCATTCCCTCTATTAAAGATTTTCAATTCTATATTTCAAAATGTGTTGGCTTTCTGCTCAAATCCCCACCTTCAGACACTGAGTCCATAGAAGAGGGCACCTTTAAAATGAAGCGAAAACTAAGCACCATGCCACAACCAGCAAGTGGCTACATTAGCTGAAAAGTAGCAAGAGTTGGGGCTAGAGATTATGAACATAGGGACGGCAGATGGTTTTGTCAAGACAGGGGGAGTGCTTAGACTTCTGTCTGGCTGCTGGCTTTTTTGTTTGAGTACTGGTCCCATCATCTTAGGTGGCAAGCAGAGGGGGCACTGAAAGCAAGGCTGGTCTGCAGTCTGAGGAATCGGAACCCCTGAAATCACATCCAAAATGTGGAGTGTAAGGGTACTGATCTGGAGAGAGGCTCTTAGTGTTTATACTGAATGAGTCCATCCCAGACAAGGGGTTGGGGGAATTAAGAATCATGGCATTAAAGAACTTTAAATAGCAGTGATGTGACCCTACTTTTTAAACACACACACACACACATGCATACTCACAAATCACTTAGGCTAGGGAGATTGCTCAGGGGACAAAGGCACCTGCCACCTCACCTGACAACCTGAGTTTCATCTCCAGGGCCTAGGAGAGAATCAACTCCCACAGGTTGTCCTTGGACCCCCTATGTGTGCCACAGTGCATATTCACACACACATACACACAGAACATAATAAAGGTTTTAGAAACTCAGTGTCACTGGCTGGCAGCCTCTGAGTAGCGTAGGGAAAGGGAATCAGGAGGCACCACTAAAAAGCCTAAGGCAGGCTTAGGAAGCAGAGATGCTAGTCTACCCCCCCCCCCCCAGGAGGGGTGAGGCCAAAGGTTAACCTGCTCACCAATGGCGACTGATGTAATCAATCTTGCCTATGTAATGAAGTTTCCACAAGATCTCAAAGTGGGTTGGAGAGAGGGTTCAGCAGTGAAGAGCACTGACTGCTCTTTCAGAGGACCCAGGTTCAATTCCCAGCACCCACACAGTGGCTCACAACCATCTGTAACTCCAGTTCTGAGGAATCGACACCTTCTTTTGGCCTCTATGGGCATTGCATGTGTGTGGCGTACATACATGAAAGCAAAATACCCATACACATAAATTAATATTTCATTTAACAACAACAACAACTCAAATGAGCAGGGTTCAGACAGCTTCTGAGCATGAAGGACCCTGGATCGCAGTTCACTAGAAGACTCAGACATTTGGAGATATTTCTAAACACCTCACTCTATGCACCTCTTCCTCTGTATTTTCCACAACATCAACCAGGAAATGCTGAAAAGGGAAAAAGAAACACAAAACTTGCTGCTGAGGGAGCCGAGCGTTTGGAAAGGATTGAAACCAGGAAGAAGAAAATTAGCCACAGACTGTCTCAGTAAGGCAGGCTGAAACAGGAGGCACAAAGCATGCATAAGCAATGCTGGTGGGAAATGCTATTAAGAGCTAAAGGGCCAGGCACTAAGTAAGCCAAGCACGGCTAAATTATCTCAGCTAAACTATGCAACAGCCCTCACAAGTCTCTTCTGCCATTGTCTTCTATAGATGAGCAAATGAAAGGTCATCAAATGTAGGTATCCATTTTACACGGCCCAGCCCAGCCTGCCAACTTCAACTGCCAGTAAAGGGAAATGCCTGGATTTAGATTCAAATCTATTTGTCTCCAAAAATCAATGCCATTAGCCACTACATTAACCTGAACTGAAAGGAGCAGATTTGGGGTAAATTTAATACAACTTGGTAAACCAGCCAGACATGGCAAGTGGAAGAAAGGGCTGAACCCAAAACCTCAAATTCTCTCAAAACCTGCCATTCTCTCAAATAGGAAGAGGAGAGGCGTTGGAGAGCAGAGTGCTCAGAGACAGACAATGAAGCCATTTCTGTATACACTGAATTTCAGATAAATGCAGGCACCTGAGCCACCCACGGATAGGACGCAGACAGACTGTGTGGCTTTTGAAGCCCCGTACATAAAATGTCACTGGGGCTTGTACTGTAAGGGTAAATGGTATTCTGGCTGAGTGTCTGAGCTTTGGAGTCAGACTGCACACATTTATTAAATTCTTCCTCTAACACTTGTTAAGATCTCAGGCAAGTTGTTCCTTTTCTCCAGTCCTCAGTCTTGTCAGACTTGAGAGAACATCAACAAAGCAATCTACTTCATAGGATGGCCAGAGCATCCAAGCAGATATGCAAGGAAGGCATTTCAGCATCATAGTGTGTTCATACAGCTGTCCTGAAGACAAGCGCTATACACAACACCTATAAGATAAGGTGGGCAGGGAAAGGAAACATCACAGGAGTCTGGCAGGGAGTTTTCAAAGACAAGGAAAAAATCTGGAAGCTTAAGTTAGGGGAGATACAAAGCTTCAAGACAGAAGAATAATTGACAGTGTGAAATGCAGGGAAGAGAAAAGTCTCTGGAGAAAAGGAGAGCAAAGCCGGACAGTGGTGACGCACACCTTTAATCCCAGCACTCGGGAGGCAGAGGCAGGCGGATTTCTGAGTTCGAGGCCAGCCTGGTCTACAAAGTGAGTTCCAGGACAGCCAGGGCTACACAGAGAAACCCTGTCTCAAAAAAAAAAACAACAAAAAAACAAAAACAAAAAAACAACAACAACAAAAAAAACAAAAACAAAAGAGAGAGAGCAAGGCTGAAGGCAACTTAAGCGATTCTGTAGTTTGGATCTTCAAAGAGGCAGCCAAGGAGGATACACCAAGAAAAGCAGCAATGTAGGCTACTCTTCCAATAGGCCTAGCCTTCAAAGGAAAGACAGTGGTTAGATTAGTAATTAATAACAGGCAGCAATCTGGAGGAGGAGCCTGGAGGGATTGTTTTGTTTTAGATGAAAAAGCTGTTAACATGAAGAGGGTGGGGGGACAGTGGAAAGAAGACATTAGTGGACCAGGGTAGCAGAGAAGACAACAGATGGGAGCTCAGGCCACAGCGATGGTGAAGGGATGAAGGATGAGGTGTCCTGTGTCCGCTGTGCTGGAGAGAAGGAAATAAAGGTGACTGCAAAGCAGGATGTTCAGACATGAGAGGGTCCATCCACTGGAAGGACCAACTGACGACGACTAGCTTCTCTATGAAATCATCAGGAACATCATTGCCTCTGCTGCCCTTGATGACATGCTAGGGACCTGATGAGGAGTGTTAGAAGACTGTTGACTGACAAATGCTGTTCTTAGGATATGACTTGATATGCTATCATATGATATGATGTGATACGATATGACGACACTGTGTTGGGTTCTAGGTAAGCAGCATGAGTTATCCAATAGTCCTCGTGACACCCCTGAGACAGGTACTCCTGCCATCCCCATCTCACTCATGAGGAAACAGAGGATAAGCACCTTCTACCTACAGCCCACAGAGCACGGGAGTTAACTCTCACTGGCTGACTCTAGAGTCAAGTCCTGAACATTAGTCAGATGGAGCTGTAGTAGAGTAGCAGGTGCTGAGAGTAAACGCCGAGAGAAGTTTTAGGAAACTTGGAAAAAGGAGCAGACTTTAGACGAGCTATACAAAGTGCAAAAGAAAGCAAGGACACGCGTGTGTCATACATGCAGAGCTGGACATCAGATGCCCCAAGCCTCCTGCACCACCTGACCTAGAGATGATACTTTCACTCCAAGGTCTATGCCAACATCAAGGGAAGCAATGCTTTCAGACAATGTAGGCAACACATGCAGTATATCGTGGGACTCCATGCAGGCGCCAGGAGAGCTCTTTCCCTTTGGAAATGAAGACATTACCACTACATGTATTAGGTATCCAACATGTTGAAGATGGATTTGTAGCCATGATATCTCTTGAAAATGAAACTGGTTCTAACTTTCTTCAGTTACTGTTGTGGAGGGGCGTATGCAGTCATATGATCATGGGGAGGTCAGAGGACCACTTCTCCACCCACTTTCAGGTAGCCAGGCTTGCAAGGCAGGAATCTTTCTTTACCCATTGAACCATCTTGCCTGCCCATGGCTGTATTTAGAGGAAGAAATTATCAGAAAGATAAAATTATTCAACCAAAATCCTATCAAGTGACATCTTGCTTTTTACTATGAAACTTCCTCAGCAGATAATTGTCACTCCCAAATCTTAGCTCTTTTCCTGTCTTCTGGAAATCAGTAAACTGGATTCAAGGGTGATCAATAAATACAAAAACACATCTCAGTATTGGCGATCTGTTTTCCCCCTTAGCATAACCTTTGAAGCTAACTGGAGGCTTTCCATTAAAATGGAGGGCTTTATGATCCATGTCAAGGAGACAGAGTCATCCCTGAATAGAAGAGGTGCTAGGTAAATATGTGCTAAATCCATCATTTCTACAGTTCTTAAAAACTAAGACTTCTGATAATAAAAGGTGGAGAAAAGGAATGTGGGTAAGAGTGTACTCCTGAGCTAATTCCCAGGCCCCAGGCAGATCGCCTTCGTGTCAATAGTTTCACAGGTGCAAAGAACAAGAAATCGAGCACACCCAGGCTTCCCCAGTGATGAGTGATAGGACCGAAGCTGAAGGTATAATCACTGCAGGGATCAGATCACAGGGTAACTGCCCTGGGGGACTCTGTGGTTTATCTCTTAACCAGCTCATTTACATTTTAATCAAAGGAAGAGGAGAAAACGGTCTATTTCTTTCCCACAGTACCAGAAGGTAATCAAGATCACAAACTGAACTGGAGTTTAATATGGGGAGAGAATAGCTGCGTGGTTGCAGGGAGACCAGAGCAAGGTGCCACAGGAAGAGAGACACAGACTTCATTGAGTGGCTCGCAATTGGATCCAGTGGCAAACAGGAGGAGAAAGATGGAGGTGGGGTGGAATTTGGGGGACAGGCTTCCTGTGTAGAAGAAAGCAGGATAGAATAAAAAGGGCAGTAAAGCTCTCCAGGGTGCGATGGGAGTACATGGAACAGGATCAATCCAGTTTAGTCTGTTTTTTCTTTTTTTCCTTCAAAATCTCACAAAGGTTGGGGTATTTACCTCTGGGAAGCTATGAAAAATGCAAGGCTTTCTATTCAACTTGTACAATAATTCACTAAACATTGATTTATAGAAACCAATGAAAGTTTCTGGAAATTACTCATCCTTTCCCACTGGGTACTTATAAATAATAAGCCTTACTTTGTCAATGAAGATACAGCTGTAGAAAGGAAACCAAAGAAAATGGGGAGGAGGGGGAGAGGGTCATGGTCTGATGCCAAAGCTCAAAATGCAGCAGAAAGAAACACATTATTTTGGCTTAAGAAAAAAATCACCAATAACCAGCTGAATGAATTCTGGAACGTCAATGCCACATACCCAAAGGATTCTGTACAATGGATATTTTCTTCTAGTTTTTTATTTATATGGAGATTAATATAGATTCTGAACAAGCTGTGAAGAAGAAAACACTTTCTTAGCCCTCTGCAAGCTTAGCTCATACACCATAGGAAACACATTCCACTCCTTAACCTGTAAAGGCCTCCCAAATGTCATGGGTCAAGCACGTCAGTGACCCACTGACAGAACAGCTAAAGGGCCATGGTGGCTGTGGGTCTCCACCGAAGACCTCACCGACACTTAACCGCCCCCACCCAAGACACACACACAAGCTGACACCCCACAGAAGCCTCGTGACATCCAGCCTGCCCTTCCCACCCCCAGCTCTGTACTTTAGGAAAGGGGCAACTCAAGACCAGCAGGACAACCTGCTGCCAAGCCTGACAGCTTGAATTTGACCCTAGAACCAACATCCAAGTTGTTCTCTGACTTACACATACACATGTGTGTGTGCTCATGAGCACATGCACACATACACACAAAGACAGAGAGAGAGAAAGAGAGAGAGAGAGAAAACTATAATAAGAACTGTTTTAAAAGAAGGAAACTCAGCCTCAAGTATTCACTCATGTTGCTTAGCCTTCCTATGTATAACTCACAAAAACTTTATGGTTGATACAAAAGCCAATCCAAACCAGAAGACTGAGCCCAGATGAACATCAAGGCTAGACTATGACTCTGATGGACAGGTGTGAGAGTTTCATATTTCTACACAAGGATTTAGAAGCTGCTCTATTGCCCTCTGTAACCCTGGGCAGCACCATAACTCCAGTAATTCCAGACTCACTGCTGTTCCGGCCCCCACCCCGCCCATCCCCTATCCCTCCGCATTGCTACAGACCCCAAGGTGACCTCATCAGGTACTTACTTGTCTTGGAAAACGTCCTGAGCAGTCACTTGGTTCTTTTTCTTGATGACTTCTGTGAGAGGGAAAAGGGTCTTTACTTTAGAGAGTGGACTCTCACATTTTGCTTTCATCTCAGTGGGGGGATCCAGCATATTCAAAATGTGCTGCTGAATCGGGGGCAGCCGCTCCTGGAGATGTAAGGCTCTATGCAGCAGACACTGTAGGCAAAGAACAAAGGTGTTAAAAACGCTGAGGCTGACATCAAATATAGCTTTCTGTTTTCCAGTCAGGAAGCCTCCATCTCTAACTGGAAGGGCTAGGAGACTCATGCCAAACAGCAGAGAAAAATGGGATGGCTCAGAGGACATTGGTCACATCTAAAACCAGCTATAAAAACAGACTCGAGCACAGAAGCAAACCCTTCTGTAAACCTCCTAGAGGAGCCCTCGTCTTATAAACTACTCAGGGACCACACAAGGCTCCTAAGCCGTAACTCGCCAACTCTCCAAGATTACAGGTTCTTCACAGTACGTCTTTTCGTTCCCTTCATCGCAGGCATGTTCTCTATCATGTGGCTTTAGGAGTCCCTGTGTGATGGGTGAGATGGAGGCCTAAGGAGAGCTGCCCACTCTGAGCCCCAGGACAAAAACATGACAATACCCAGCTGCTACAAGCTGCGACCAGGGAGGGCAGCGCGTGACCCTGTCTCCACATGCCCAGCATCCCCACTGAAACAGACTGAGACCCATGTAAAGAGAGAATGAGAGAGAGAGGACATGACAAATGGGGAGAGAGAAAGAGAGAGAGAGAGAGAGACAGACAGACAGACAGACAGACAGACCACTCTTGCCCTGGCCCAGCAGCCCTGGCCTAGTCACCTTCTAACTGGCCACCTCAGCCTCTGTTGACACTACACTGAACCTGAAGTCATCTGAAAACAATCTCATGTTCTAAATGTTTATTCCCCAGCTTATGAATGTGCTTTGGGGAGGCTGTGAGACCTTCAGGAGCTGGGGGGGGGGGGGGGGTAAAGTTGGTGACAGCCGGTGACTGGAGGTGGCTCTTTGAAGGTTACCCAAAGCCCGTTTCTAGAGTGCTGCTTCCAGGCCCACCACAATGTGAACAGCCGCCCTCTGCCGTGTACTATGATTGAGCTTCTCTGTCCTGCCTTTCCAGCTGTGAGAACCCCTGAAACTGAGTGGAGGGAATTCTTCCCTCCCTTGTTTCCTTCAAGTGCTTTGGAGACACAAAAGTAACTCTTCCCAGTTCCTTACACAACCCAGGAAGCCCTGTAAGACAAGGCCCCACTCCCCGATGGATCATGGCACTGCCACCTGCCTCCTCACTCACAGCCAAATAAAGATGAGCTCTTCTGGGGTCACTCCTGCCTCTGGGGCCTTGGGTAACACTCCTGTGTCCTCTGCCTGTCCCGGCTCTAATGGAGTTAGCCCCTTTCTATCATGTTGGTCTCTGCTCAATATTAACCTCTCAGAAAGCCTTTCCCCGACACTGTGTACGAAGCAGCCTCTTCGCTTGCAAGCTGTTGTCTAGTCATATTCTAACGTTTCCCAATTTTGTGTTTTTCAAGCATTTACTTACAATTGTCTCATCAATTGCTTAGTTCACTTATGTATTCTCCCTTCCCCTTGGAAACAGGTATCTTCTCTTGTGTACTGCTGAATTGTAAGCACAGAAAATATGCCTGGCATATAGTAAGTATCTGATGATATTGACTGGGAGACTAAATGCTCTTCTCTAGGACACTCACTGTTGACAGGGATGCCAGAAAGAAGCACCAAGAGTGGGGAGAGGACCAAGGGAGAGGCAGGTTGTCCACTGTCCAAGTGAGCGGATCAGGCTACTGCCACTCAGTCATCTGTCTGCATCAGTCTAAGTCAGGCCTTGGCAACACTTGTATTTAACAAAAAGGCAGCACTCTAACAGAGGGTCTCAGCCTTCCTGATCAACCCTCATGTTGTTCTGACCTGATACTTCATAACTAATTATGCTACTGTTATGAATCATAATGTAAATATCTGAGATGCAGGATATCCGGTATGTGACCCTGGGAAAGGGTTAACAGAACCAATGGGGTCGAGACTCACAGGTGGAGAGCCACTGCTCTGACAATAGAGCCAGGTAAGCACCGAGATGCCCTTAAGAAACAATGAAATGACACAGCCCATTGAGGTGTCCCTCCCGCGAAGAAAGCTCTAAGTGGCCTGTTTTGTTTATTATTGCCGTGGATTGAACCCAGGGTGTTGCACAGGCCAGGCACATGTTCTGTCACTAAGCCATGCCCAGCCCTACTCCCATGTTTAAACAACTCAGAGATTGGTAATTCTGAAAGAAAAAAAAAAGGAGCTAAGTAGTTCTTGCAATTTCAAACTATTTCATATCACAAAGCATATTATTCTATCCCATGAACTGTTTTCATACAATAAAGAAAATGCTATCTAGAGGTCTGTATCCAAAAAAAAACAAAAGATTGTGAGGCTCAACAGAGAATCGCCTAGGAGTCAGTATCCTGCAAACTCCACACCACGTGCTCCTCGCTCCAGCATCCCCTCAGCGCACCAACAGTTCGTCTTCTCCACAGTACACTTGCTTCTTTTCCGTGTTCGTTTACTTCACCTCCTGCTTTGCTCACCCTTAATCACCCGACTCCCGCTTGAGCTTCCTCAGGCCGTGTCAGTGGGTTCTCGTCCGTTCTAGCTATTGATCTCTGTGAAGACCAGCTGACGACGCTGCTTCACTCCATTAACTGATTCCTTTTGTGTGCAAAGCTTTTTAATTTCGTGAGGTTCCATTTGTCAATTGTTGGCCTTATTTCCTGGATGCCTAGCTAGAGTCCTGTTGGGAAAATCCTGTCTACACGCAGATGTTGAAGTGGTTTCCAGACTCTTCCTCTGAATTCTCTCCAGACAAATGGAACTGGCTAACCATGTGGCTTTGCATCATGCCCGTCTCCTGTCAAGCATATTTCTTTTAGATCTCCGTCCAAGGTTTCTACCTCAGAGGAGGGTTCCATAAAATCCACTTCCAAAGATCTCCTCTCCTTGTTTCCACCGTGTTTCCATACAGCAGTTGACCTATGGCTCTGTATCTGTTCCAGCACTCGGGAGGCAGAGGCAGGCAGATCTGTGAGTTCAAAACCAGTCTGGTCTACTTATTGAGCTCCAGACCAGCAACAGCTAAATAGTGAGACCCCATCTCAAAAAGAAAAAAAGGAAGGAAGGGGAGAGGGAGTAAAGAAGGGGAAAAGAAAAGAAAAACATAATGGGCTGACCTTTCCTTTCTCACCTGGTACAATCGCTGAAATTCAGGATTTGGAATTTTGGAGGTTGGAAACAAATCTTCAACAATGTCTTCTTCCTCGTTTTTCTTTACCAAGCTCATGGAATCAATCAGATCATCAATAGCGCTCAGCTGGGCCTCTTAAGACAATGATAGCAAAGCAAAGGGAAAAAATAGATTATTTCTATTATTCTCTATCAAGATGAACTGCTTTCCACTTCTGAATGCAGTAACACTGGCAGGTTGTACAGCGCCTGCTCTGCCAAAGTATTCCCTAGCTGTGTAAGTACTTGGCCTGACCCTTGATTTTGCTATTAAGACTAGTTGAGGCTGGGAAGTGCTGGCACATGCCTTTAATCTCAGCACTTAGAAAGCAGAAGCAGGCAGAACTCTAGGAGTTTGAAGCCAGCCTGATAAATAGAGTGAGTTCCAGGAACAACCAAGGCTATATGGAGAAACCCTGTCTTAAAAAACAAAGCAAACAAAAACAAAAAACTATCCCCTAGGTTAAATGTAAGCACAAAACAAAGAAGGAGGAGGAGGAGGAAGAGGAGGAAGTACAGAAGGAAGAGGAAGAGGAAGGAGAGGAGGGAAAGGAGAAAGAAGAGGAAGAAGAGGGAGAGGAGGAAGAAGAGGGAGAGGAGGATTTTGCCTGGGGGCTGAAGAGATGGCACAGAAGTGAAGAGCACTGACTGCTCTTCTAAAGGACCAGGATTTGATTCCCAGCATCCACAATCAGCTGTAACCCCAGTCCTGGTCAATCCAACACCATTTTCTGCCCTATGAGTGCACTAGGCATGCATGATGATATACAGACATACATGCAAGCAAAACACTCATACATCAAAAGAAATATAAATCTCAAAAAAAAAAAAATAGAAGTTGATTAACCAGGCATAGCAGCATACACCTTTAATCTCAGAACTCAGCAAGCAGAGGCAAGCAGATCTCTAAAACTTCATGGGCCACGAGGTCTACATAGTGAGTTCCAGGGCAGCCAGGGCTACATAGCAAACCCTGGTTTGAAAAGAAGAAAACAAAACAGAGAGTAACTGCCCTCTTGATTCTTTTCCAGTTCTACCATTCAGCAAACATTTAGCCATGGAATATGATAACAAAAGCAAGAGTATGTTCCAGAAAAATAACTCTGCCATAAAAAAATTAAATAATAAAATCACTTCTCTATGGAAATTTAAACAAAATACTAAGTATCCAATGAGCTGGTATTTTCAAAATAGTAATTAGCTAAAGAGAAAAAGCATTTAAACAAACTAACAACTTCCAAATGAAGCCAAGCTTTCTGAAGACCCCAAGCGCCCTCCAGCAACAAGAAGACACCTCTGACCAGAGCAAGTGAATTCCTTGTGTTCTGTCAGAGTCGCCCTTTTCTTTTTGCAAAGCTACTGAGTACACTACACACACCTGAGAACACTCTATTTAAACTCTAAAGTTCCTTGATGGCAGAAACATGACAGTGTCTCTTTGATGTCTCACTTAATACCTAGCAGCTGCCCTTCAATAAAAATCTATCAGGTCAATACAAATGGCGCAGCCCAGAGCTATGTGGACAAGCAGCATATCTTCCCTGGAAAGCTTCTGACCCCCACCACGCGTGTGCCTTTCACTTTGAGGGTCCACGGCCGTCTGCAGAGCCATCCAAGTGGAATACTGGTTCTAATGTCAATCGTGGGCTGGTGGCAGGAAGTGTAAGCGGCTTCTAAACAGTACCTTAATGCTTCTGTGTCACAAGATGAAAGTTACTTATCACAAGGCACCGTCTGCCTGTCTGAACCTGCCACAACCACCACCATCATAAGTCAGGAGCTAGGGCCCACCAGGCAGCCATTGCTTGCACAAGGCAACAGTCAGTGAGTCCCACCTACAACGCTCTCAGCTGCTCTTTTGCTAGATCACACCAGTGTCATAAACTTCCCCATAAACATCAACTTGGGAGATTTGCCAATAGATTTAAGAAAATTCACTATGACATAGGAAATAAGTCAACTGATCAAAAGGTGTTCAACTTTTAGACTCGGTCTGATTCATAAAGAGAACTTCTCAACACGTTTGGAATGAGGGCTGGGGTAGCGCTCAGGGATTAGATTGACTGCACAATGTGCATGAGACTCTGAGTTCAATCCCCAATTAATCCTTAGTTAATTAATTAGCAAGGAACCAAGAGGCAGAAACACAACCAACAGCACAGCAACAACTTCTCTGACATTCAGGTCCACAGGTGCCTCTGTCATGATAGGAAGACACCAGCTCTAGAGAAAAGGACACTCCGCCTAGCCCTAAGAATGCAGAGAGAACACCTCATTTTCAAACTCACCTTAAAATTCCCTAACCCTACATTGCCACAGGTAATATTAGACTTGTAGCCTAACGCAATCCATTACCATTTGTTAGATCTCGCTGGATGATCTTTAAGCCTCTAGCATCATCTGCTGTTGTTTATTTTTGGTAGTTTTCATAGTTTTGTTGTTGTTGTTGTAGTTATTTGGTTTTGGTTTTGTATTTTACATTCTGCCCACAACTACACAAATAATGACAAATGGCGAGCTGCCTAGAAGATGGCACCTGTGGCTGTGAGGTCGCTCTGGCACTGAGAGCTGGCTGCAGGTGCAACTACCGGACACTCACAACAAGCCACAGTAAGAACTGAACTGCAGTCATAAACTTCAAAGGAAGAACGAAGAGGACAGAGATGCTGAATAGTGCCACTGTCGCTCCTGCTACATCAAACCACGCACAGAATGCAGAGGCATGCATGCGCGCTTCCACAGGAGCAAGCTTTCCGCTTACACCTGGAGAGCAGCCATCCAACAAGCTGTTCCTCAGATGCGGAAGGAAAAAGCAGACAGTGTGGAAGGCTAGGAGAATAGGAGAACTTGCTTCCTGGCAGAACACCTGCTGAACCACCTTCATCGTGATTGTGAGTGTGTGATTAGAATCCAAGTACTTCATTCGCCCCATGAGGTCCTGGCCCCAGATGCAGCTGCAGCCAGGTGATTTCCCAAAAAGAGTCTATGTGCAGAGCCATCAGTGGGCCAAATGGAATAGACTCACCTGTGGGAGTGCACTTCTTATTGTTTTTCAGCGAGGAAAACATGTATTGCCGCAAGTCTTCCATGAAAGGCAGCTGCACATAAACTAAACACTAATGAGAGAGAAAGGAGTCAACAAGCAGAAACCATCAGATTAATGGAGACACATCCAAGTGGTCCCAGATGCTGCGGAAGCGGCACAGCAGAAATAGTTCGAAACCTTGTGCAAATCTGACTAAAACACGGTAACGTATTTTGCCGCCTAGTAGTGAGTTCACAGTTGCAAACAGTATGGCAGATACCAGATATAAAAGAAATGCCTCAAAGGAAGGCTGTTAGGTAACCATAAAAGCACAGGACCAAGCAGAACCAAGGAGGAGAGCTGGATGGCAGGACATCTGACTGGGAAGTCACCATCCCCACCCTCTCCGACAGCCTGCCGCATGGAGTTCCCAGAGGAATGGGAGAAGAAGCAACCTTGGCCTGTACCTCAAATAGGAGAGCCTCAAATGGACCAACCTTCACACTGACACAGTGAAGTCACACCCAACCTTTATTCCTGGTCCTTATTTGCTAAACTGGAGGCGATTTCTCTTCCCATGTGGCCCTGAAAAGGCCAAGGGGATGGGAACGAAGAGAGAGTCCTGCATTCACCTTCGCTGGTTTAATCAGACCCTCCTTAAAAACATTCAGGAATCACGTTGTTTTCTAGCTGAAAACCTGGCTTGAAGGCCAGCAATCCCAACATTATCTGGGAGTTTGCAGGACATTCAGAAAATGGTTCCTACTTAGCCCTACAGAGCTAGAATACGTATTTTAACAACGTCCTAAAGCACTGTTTAGGATAAAGAGACAGAGGGCAATAGTGCAGTATCAAGCACAGCCTAGCAGGCGTGAGGCCCCAGCATGGATGAATTGGATCTCCAGAACCACAAAAGAGGTTTTTTTTCTTTAAAGGAAAGGATGGAAAGGGGCCGGGAAGGTGAGAAGCCTGTAGGTTTTACCTCATAGGCGTCCTTAATGTAAGGGAAGGCTACACCAACTTGAGGATTAGATCTTTTGTCATAAGCATATCGGACGATGGCGACCATGTTTAACTCATCCAAAGCATGAACGAGAGAGGAAAGGGCAACAGCTGCCGCCTGTAAGGGAGAAGAGTATATGTCAGCACAGGTCCTGTCACACTGTGAGAGCTCCTCACAGACAAGACCTGACGATCACATGGGGCCCATCTGCTCTCTTCCCGTTGCAGGCTCTTGGTAACAAGCACAGATCCCAGGTCCACCTCTCCACACTCTGACTTCAGAAGTAAGCCTCATCTGATTACTCCATGTGGGTCTCTGCCCCACAAGCTCCTTTCTTCTTCCAACCAGCTCTTAAAAGACTGCTTTCAGCCTTTTCCTTCTTCTCACTCTAAAACTCAGTTCCGGGATTGTTTCGTCCAGTCCCATGAATGGAAGAATCAAAAGTCTTAAAAACTCTTCCAAGGAGATGGGGACACAGATTAGTGAGTAAGAGTGTTTGTCCTTATTAACTAAGGATCAAAGGTTGAGTCTTTGGCATCCGAGCTTGAATCTCCAGCACCCACATAAACACCCAGGCATGGCTCTGTCTGTAACCCTAACATTGACGGGTGGAGACTGGCGGCCCCAGGGGGCTTGCTGGCCACCCAACCTAGCCAAAAGGACAAGTTTCTTGTCCAGTAAGAGACCCAGTCTCAAGGAAGTGAAAGAGAGAAAGGCTCCAAGTATCTTTTTCTGGCTTCTGCATGTGGGCACACAAATAAATACTGTCCTGTGAGCCAGGCATTGACTGGCAGATCTCTCCTCTTCCCACACTTACTAGTACCTTTCTCCTCCTGTATCTCTCACTTCCACTGCCAGCACCTCCAACTCAACCAAACTATGGCCTCAAAGTCCTTGACCTTCCTCATCCCTCAGCCTGACCCCTACGCCGTCTCTCAAGTACACCACTGCCTCTTCTGTTCAGAGGTGACCCTGCCAGTCTCTTCTACAAACCTCCAACAGTTCTATTCCAGCATCACAGAGCTGATTGGTGACCAGGGATATATCTTATGCCTTGCTTCCCTGGGTGCTTGTGCTCACATAATTTCCTTCTAGCACCAACCGCACCCATGTCCTCTAACGCATCGCAGATTTGCCTTACTAAGGAAGCTTCACCCTCCACGCTTCCGAGCACTATGGCCTTTCCGGTGTCACAGCTAGCTGGCCTGTATCACAGTTAGGTATGTGTGTCCCATCCCTTCATACAAACTTATGGCTTCAATATCCTGCTATCAAAATAGTCTACAGATTTGATAATACATAAATTTCCCCTCATTTCAAGGACCACTTATGTTAAGCCTATTCCTTGCTAGGTGTCAAGGCCCTGTCATAGATTAAAGCAGACCCCCTGAGTTCATTGAGTGAAGATACTCCTTACTAGTGGGAATGACAGATGTACCAACTGAGCATGTCTGTTCTAACAGTAAGTCCCATAAGAGAGGACCAGACAAGCAGAGAGTCTGGGGAAGAGACTATTTCTAATTTGCTTGGAATTTGAATGTGTGTGTCTTTGATAGGACCAGTCAGAATATTTAATGTAAAGGACAATAGATTAATGACTGTTTCTGTATTGTAACAACACTGAGACTGTATCTAACTCCACTGAGTCCCTATTCCTTTCCTCTTACCCCTGCCCTTCTTCTCCACACACAGTGCAAATCAGCACATAAATATACATATTCTACACATACACACATACATACATACATACACACACACACACACACACACACACACACACACAAATAGCCAGAGAAAACATTTTAAGGAGTTAGTCACTGAATCACAGAATAGTTTAACTGAAAAACAATAATATTCACCCATTTTAACGACCCCAACAATGCACATGGCTGGTGCTATTGGAGACTCTGCTCAAAAACTTGCATGGTCGGACTTAAGACAACCTCACAAGAAGGTAATCCATCGGGAGCTGGTGATCTCTGATGACAGAGTAACTCATTTGGAGCAAAGCTCCGCACCCGTCAGGCCCCGCTCAGTTCTCTGGTAGGAAGCACAGATTAATTTCTACTCCCCATGATCCTCCTCAAAATGTCTGAAGACTGCTATTGCATCTGTCACCGTCCTCCTACTCCTGTCTACCCACACAAGTCCGCTGCGTGCATTTTCTACTGGAAGCTCTCATATAGCATACTCTCCCTAGCCTCCTATTTATCTCATAGGCTCCAGTTTGACAATATCAGTTTTTGACTACACTCACAGATACCAAAGAGCCATTAGGAAATGAAAGTGTCTTTTCTTTAAAAACTTCAGTGATATATGACGATTTATTATACAAAATGAGCCAGATCTGTCACAACTCACAAAAATAGAATCAAAGGACCATAAGAAAGCAGAAATACCTAGGTCACCAATATCTAACCCCAGAATGATCTCAAGTAACCAAGGAGAGACAGCTTGCCCTTTGTTTGGATATACTGACTAACTGCAGAACAGCCAGCTCTAACCTTGGGACTAACTTTACCTAGGAACTTCCACCGCTCACTCATCAGAGCTGACCGAGACCCTAGAGCACTGAAAGTGCCAATAAGGAATCATTCATAAGAGTTGCACAGGTTTCCTGGTCCTAATAAACCCCAAACCCTCCTCCATCACCCAACCACACCGGCTACCACTGTCATCCCATGGGCCCGAGATACGGTCCTAGTCCTTATTCCAAACACAAGATGCTTCATCAGAAACTTGTCTCTGCACTTTCGTTTGACTTTGACAACAGAAGCTAGTTACGTATATGACAAATTTGATTTGCAGCTCAGGTACCTCAATATAGCTCTGCAGCAGAACTCTCAAGAAGTCACTGGGATTTCCTTCGTGGAAAAAAAACAAAAACAACAACAAAACAAAAATAAACAAACAAAAAAACCAAGTGGGAGTTATGTCCACAGCTGGAGTTCAAAAAGTTTAAAACTATAGAACACACCAGACCAGAGCAGCACAGTTTCTAAGGCTGGAGTTAGGAGAACATCACTAGCTAGAATTCTCAAGTGTGAAGTCATCTATGTGTTGTAGTGAACTCACCCCCTCACACCCAGGAGAGGGGAAGGCAAGCGTCTTCTCCTGATGTTAACTGTTCTCAGACACTGACATGACCACCTCCTAGGTGAGCAGCCAGCCATGTTCCAGAAGCATGGGGAAAAAAGGTCATCAATGCAATCAATTGTTCACATTTTCTAATGCAAATACCTCTGAATTTAGAAGCCTGCTTCAGCTGGTTTAACACTCTGTACTGGAGTCAACACACCAACGAAACATTGAGTGCTGACTTAATATTTCAAAAAGAAAATGTGCAGAGTTGGGAATGGGTGGGTAGGGGAGTGGTGAGGAGGGTATGGGGGACTTTTGGGATAGCACTAGAAATGTAATTGAGAAAAATACGTAATAAAAAAAAAGTTTCCTTTTAATGAGAAATACTATGTAAAATACATTTATATACTGCATTTACAATGTGAACCAGGACAAACAGCAAAGAATATCCCCATTTCTAGTATTATAGGGATTATTTGCAGTATGAGTTTATGCATTATTCCTATGAAATTAGAAAACCAATTAATTGTAAACTTGTATCACATTCAGAAAATCTACTCAATGTGGGAGCTACTATATATATGTTCTAATTTTGCTTGGAGAGAGAGGGGTACATTGCTTCTTTCAATATCCCTATGCTCACATGGCTTCTATTGTTAAAAATGATATACTTATTAAAAGATGATAACAAATGAAAAAAAAACAAAAAAGAAAAAAAAAGAAAATGTGCAGAGAGCAAAGCGTGAGTGTAGGTTGTGAAAGTCAGAGTTGTTAGCCAGGGATAAACAGGCCTGACGACAGAAAACCTTAAGAACGTGGGAAACCAGGGAAATCGCCCACAGATCAGGAGCGCTTCTCCAGGTCCACACACCATACTAATGCTCGGTGTTCATGAGAGACGAAGGCCAATCTGAACCAAAACTACTTAACAGCCGACACCTACACCTAAGTCAAGCTGGTCAGGGGTTGTTGTGCAATACTATGACCTCGGGCATTACGTTGAAGCTAAAACAAACTCGTTTATCATCTCCCCATTTTTAGAGTTAAAGGTTGGTGACTTTCCCACAGCTGTTGCAAATGCACACCTTTAACCCCATCACTTGGGAGCCAAAGGCTGATGATTTCCTAGTTCAAGGTCAGCCAATCTACAAAGCGAGTTCTAGGACAGCCATGGCTACACAGAGAAAGCCTGTTTCAAACAAACAAACAAACAAACAAACAAAGGCTATAAACAGCCCACTTTCCCAAAATAACAGTTCAGTTTGTAGCACTGTCTCAAAGCTCCAACCCAACTCACCTCATCATCCTTTGCTGCAAAGACCTTTAGAACTTGATGTCCCATGAAGAATCTTCTATGAACCTACAAGAGCATGGGAGAGAGAAAACGCGTTTTGAAATATGCACCACTGTAAGGTCACATGTTGCTAAATGTCTGCTCAGAATGTTCTTACTGGAAAACAGCAAGAGCAACTGGAAACAACCGAGTACTTGAAGCTCAACTACATGAGCACCTAACGCATGGCCTGTATTGTCCTATATGGTATGCAGTGAGACAGAGGAGTGAGCAGGATATAACCATGCTCCTCAAAAGCCTCAATAGCTGTGTGATTAAATGCAATGCTGGGTTACAGTCCAACACAGGGCACTGCACTAGCCTGTGATGGTTTCAGAAGAGTACGTAAAAACTGACCAAGACTTGGGAAGTAGAAACTAACCAAAAGGAAAATGTAAAGGCTGGAGAGCTAGCTCAGCTGTTCAGAGCACTTGCTGCTCTTACCAAGGGTATCAGTCGTGCACGATGCCCATTCATACATGTAGACAAATCACTCACACACATAAAAATACATCTTGAAAAAGGAAAATGTAAAGCAAGGTCTATGCACTGGCTCCAGAGCAGACATCACAGCGACCGCAATCTGGAGTGACGGGAACAGAGTATGTGTTCATTGGTCCTGCTTTTAGAACAATGCCGGGGCACAGCACAAGGGGACAGGTAAAAAATGAGCGATTACAAAGACTGTCTCCAAAAGTCTCTTAGGAATGATGTCCTCAGGAGATGGGACAAGCCTCTAATGTACTGCAGACGACAAAGAAAGCCAACTCTGAGCAGACCCGGGGCAGGGAAACTACGTACGGCTGGTGCCTCCGCGCTCCTGAAATGCAGTCAAGGTCACAGAACTCTACCAATACCTGCCTAGAAAATGAACGTTAACGCTCCTGAAATCGCAGCCCCTACACCCGTCCACCAAGCTCTGGCTCTCACTGCCTGTGGAGCCTGGCGCTTTTCTAGAAGGACGTGCCATGTGTGGCTCTGGGCAGCATTTCTCATCTGCTTTTCCCTCGCACTCTTTCCTCTGAAGCCTGGAAACAAGGAGCACGTTACAGCAGCTGATAGCTCAAGCACACAGAGCTGCAAAGGTGTGAGGTCCACACGTCCCTCACTTCCACTTCTAGTCCCAGCTGAAAACCACTATGCGAAGGCATACAAGAATAACCCTACACTGCCAGTACAGCAGATCGAGAGATCCCCTTACCCTGATAGAAATTATAACAGTCCTTGACTTATTCAAAAACTAGCTAATGAGGGAGCTGGAGAGATGGCTCAGCAGTCAAGAGCCACAATGCTCTAGCAGAGCCTCAAACTTTGGTTCCCAGCACTCATGTCAGGTGACTCACGACCCTTGTAACTCCAGCTCCAGGAGATCCAACACCTCTGGGTTCCACAAGCCCCTGCGTTCACGTGCACATAGCTACACACAGGCACACACACAGACATGCATAATTAAAAATAAAAGGGAATCTTTAAGAAATAGCTAATGACATCTTTATCTAGTACACCTAAATGATTTTTTAAAAGAACAGCCAGGAATCTGGAGGGAAGCTAATTACCACAGTCTTTTCTGTCTCATAATTATCTACCCAGAATACTTGACAACTTAGCAAGAGAACTGAAAAACTGCTTGATATTTTAAAATAAACAGTGTGCACACACACACACATACACAAGTGGTAGTGTGCTTGCCTAGCAAACAGTCACCATCCACACACAAAAACTATTTCACACCTATTCATTCCATAACTGGTGTTTTGTAAGCATTCCCGCTGAAGATGGGGTGCAGGAACATATGATTTCATATACAATAACTGACAACCACTCGTCTGCTAAAAGGTGCGCCTCTGTATTATGTCCTATTCCGTATGGAAAATACTTCGTGCAACGCCTCCTGTCCTCTGGGTAAGATCATACGTGAAAGCTGTATGTACAGTGGACTACTCAGAACTGTGCTAGTTCACATGGTAAGAGTAGCACTGGACGATGGCCCAGTCTCTAGAGTCAAGGAGACCTGCCTCAAAATCCGCAGCCACTCTCGTTTCACTGTAAGGTCTTGGGCTAGTTACATAACAAGGCTAATCCTCAATTTCTTAACCAAAAAAGTGCCTACAATAAGTACAAGCCTGGAAAGGTAATATTAACTGAGAATTTTTATCAAATGCTTACACTGGTTGGAACACTGTAAGTGTGCATTAATGGTAGTTATAATTATAATATTTCATGATACTTGTCTGAGACAGAACTTTGTTACAAAGTTGAGTGGGGCATTGCCTGGCTGTTGGTTAAAGAGATGAGCCTGGGCTTATCCCATCTCAGGAAACCTGTGAGACCTAGGAGATCCTTCTCTGACACTGGGAACAGGAGGGCTCTTCTCTTTGAGATGGACAGCCTTTACCCATTTTCTAAGCCCAGACTTGAACAAAAGTATTTTCCTCCTTCAACAGAACAATCATTATAATAAAATTGATTTAGAAGTTAAAAAGAGAGAACATGATTTTAAAAGTAAAATTTGAAGTTAATAAATGTCTTTTTTAAAGGGACATGTTATTTAGCTAAAGTAGGCCCCTACTTCCAGCCTGACAAAGGTAATTTCAGTATTAGCAATTCTAAATTATACTAAAGGCGTTTGAGATAGGGCTTATCTGTCTATCTAGCAAGGGTGGAAAGAGTAGTTTCAGTGAGATGTAGTAACACAAATCTTTAATCCCAGCAACTAGGATGCAGAAGCAGACAGATCTCTGTGAATTCAAGACCAACCACAGTAAGATCTCTCTCACAAAAGGGAGAGAAAGGCTGGAGAGATGGCTCAGGGGTTAAGGGCACTGGCTGCTCTTCCAGAGGAGCCGGGTTCAATTCCCAGCACCCACATCACAGCTCACTGCCTTTAACATCAGTTCCAGTGGCCCAGCACCCTCTCTGGACCTCTGCAGACACTGCATGCACATGGTTCACAGATAAGCATGCAGGCAAACAGCCATGTACATTAAAATAAGAAATACAGATATATCTTTTTTAAAAGGGGAGACAGTTTCTACAAATTGGTCTATATAAGGTTAGTTTCACTCAAGATTAATAAATATTAACTTACATTATTTTGCAATGCAATTAGTTTCTCCTTAAAGAATTTTTAGGGGCCCTAAACTTCCAGAAAGTGTTATGCTCACTTAGCACATCCTACTTCAGTACATTCTTAGGGATCCTAGGTAAGTTTGCCCACTTTTTGGCTTAAAGAGGTTTGGTTTGTTTGTTTGTTTGTTTGTTAAAAAGTGTGTGTGTGTGTGTGTGTGTGTGTATGCAGTAAATACATGCCATGTTTATACAGGTGCTCCTAGAGACTGGAAGAGGGCATCAGATGCCCTTGACCTAGAGTAACAGGCAACTGTGAGCCACCTGACTTGGTGCTAAGAACCAACTTCTAGTGCTCTAGCAGTTGTTCACGTTCTTCACCACTGAGCCATCTCTCCAGGCCTTGAAGACACTGCTAACAGTAGAGATAACCATGAGAGAAATGCTCCTACAGCTCACTGAACTAACCTAACACTAAGACTACATAAGGCTTGTGTGCTAGGCACACAGATTCAGTCTATGGGTGGTATTTACTTTCATTTCAATTCCCTTGAGTTCTCCTAGAAGAATCTCTTCATCACTATGAATTTAGGGAGAAATTCACATACAAAGATTCTTGCTGGAGTGGTGATGCAAGCTTTTAATCCCAACACCCATCAGGCTGAGGCACGAGGATCTCTGAGTTCAAGGTCAACCTGGTCTACTGAGTGAATTCAAGGATAGCCAAGGCTACCAGAAAAACCACCTCAGAAACTAAAATAGTAACAATAACAATAATAATAATAATATTAGTATTCATCATTTTGTGGTCTACCCCAAAGACAGCAAACCTAAGATCTCTGGAAATACTGAGCCATGCTTCCTAGGACCATCTGTGGAATCCCATGGCAAGCTGCTGCATGTCCCCTTTTCTATACTCCATGTATCTGCACTTTGTACCTACAAATTGTGACTTATGGATAAGGTTCACATCTTAGAACCCCACAAAAGAAATTGAGGGAAAAGGTGGCCAACCATGAACCAATGATACTCTGGAGTGTAGAGATGGTGCCATGTGCTAAGTACACAACCTTCTCTTCCAGAGGAACTGAGTTCAAGTCCCAGCATCTATGTCATGTGGCTCACAACTGCCTATAACTGCAGCTCTAGGGGGACCTGACTCCTGTCCTTCCTCTAACACCTGTACTCACACACACATGCACCCTCACACACCCATGCCCATTCACATACACATGCCAACTTACACACACATGTCCACTCACACACACATGCCCACTCACACACACATGCCTATTCACACACACATATGTACTTCCACACACATGTGGAAACACTCATGCATAAGCACACACACACACACATATACACACACACTCAGACACACACACACATGCACACAGAAATTAGTATTTTTTAGATAAAAAAAAAAAAAGGCAACACTCATCCCCAAACTACATTTTAGATACTGAATGAGAAGTAAGTATGAAGTGTAAATAAAACAACGAGTCAAAAGCTCAAGGCATGTACTTTGTCCACAACTGCAGAGTATTTGCTGTACCTGAGAAGATTTACAAAATCCCAAAACAGAGAAGCACTTCCCCTCAGATTTATATTTCATTTGTTCCTCATCCACTTTAGAAAAAGGAATGATATCACTTCCGTAGCGGTACCCTGGAGAATGAGAGCAGAGCATGTGTTAGCCATGTGCGGCCTGAGGTAAGCTGTGTACATGCATCAATACATGTTTAAATACATCAACACACGTGTGTACATATTAATACATGTATACACATCAATACAAGTATCCCAGAGCCAGTCTCTTCTGCTCCCTGGAACCAAATTATTGCCCCCCCCACCAAAAGCAGAGGCAGAAACAAACCGCATGTGCCGCTTACGGACGATTAAGGTCTAATTACATTTTTAAGGCAGCATCCTCTGCAGTCTAGGTATCTTAATGATCACACAGCAGAGAAAACTGTACAAACACAGCACGTTAGTCAGCCTCCGAAGACAACCGTGTTGACTGCAGAACAAGAGTGACTTGTAAACATGATCAAAAGCCCATTTATTCTGAAACCCAGAGGTCCACACAGAGTAAACGGCCCATCGGAAATCATCAGAACAAAATGTCCAAAAAACACACGCTGGAAGTAGACATACCTGCAGCCATCTGACAGAGGAAGCCCAAACTCTGTTTTAAAAGCATCTAACCGACAAGCCCCACACTCTTCTGGGTTTGAATTTACTCTGTTACTGGGACTCAGCTGTGTCTGCTTTCAGGGTCTTAGGTTGGATAAATATGGGCTCGTGTGTCCTCACGAAAGGAAAAAGGCGAAAGGAAAAAAGCCAAGCCCAGCCCTGTTCTCCGGTATCTGCTCTCCTGCGGCAGAGCGTCTCTCCAGTGTGAACGCAAACAGGGTCACCAGAACCCCAGAAACAGTGGGAGTCCCAAGACAGACTATAATCCAGTGTCTAATCAGTCCGTGAGGCTGCTGGGGCCATGGAATTAATAAAAAAAATTCTTTTTAAAGCAATTTCTAGTCTCATGCATGGCTTTTTGAAAAAGACAACCAATTCAAAAGTTGCAACCAAAAACTCAACAGGGAAACGCATGAGACACGATTAAGCATGGCATCTAAACCGAATGGTTTTGTTTCCAGTCACTTGTGTGCAGCTAGGGGAAAGGGTACACATGTGTGCATGTGCTCACCTGAGAGTACGTGTACAGGTCAGAGGTCAGCTCCCCTCTACTGTTCTCCACCTTACTTTCTGAGACAGGGCTTGTAAGCAAGCCAGGAGCTCCCATTCCAATGCAGCTGACTGGCTAGCAGGCCCCTGCGGCTCACCTGTCTCCACCTCCCTAGCACCAGGGTTACAAGTGTGCACTGACATGCTTGGCTTTGTTTTGTTTTATTTTATTTTATTTTATTTTATTTTATTTTATTTTATTTACTTGTTTATTTGGTTGGTTGGTTGGTTGGTTTTTGGTTTTGTTTTGTTTTGTTTTTTTTCAAGATAGGGTTTTCTCTGTGTAGCCCTGGCTGTCCTTGCACTCACTCTGTAGACCAGGCTGGCCTCAGACAGAGATCTGCCAGTCTCTGCCTCTGAGTGCTGGGGTTAAGACACGTGCCACCGTGTCCAGCCCATGCCTGGCTTTTCTGAGGGTGCTCTAGATCCACGGCTAGGACCTCATCCTGGCACAGAAGCACCTTGCTCACCAGCCGTCTCCCAGACCCTACACCAAGTATTGGTCTAACTTTTTCTTATCATCAATCATGTTCTTATTTGAATTAATAAGAATCATAAATCTCAGAGGTGCTCGTGAAAACTAACTGAGCTTTCTGATTCTTCTACTTCAAGTGCAAATAACGTTCCTACAAGCCAAGGAGGACAGAAGAGACTGTAACATACCACCACACTCTGGCTCACATGTATCTACTACATCCTCTGGGTAAGAAAGAGAGCAACCCACCCATGAGTGAGTAGACAGTGGAGGAGAGGCGAAGGAAAGTGGTCGGTAACAGAAAGGGAAGAGGAGAACTGACTAACTTCCATCTGCGACCCAGGCTGTGCCTAACGCTTCCCTTCAGTTGCCTGCCCTAAGAATCCGTTTGTCCCAGCTAACAGAGCTTTTTTTGAACAACTTAAGGAACTGGTCCCCTCTCCTCTAGTCCCTCCCCTTTCTAAACCAGCTATCCCACTCATCTCCCCACGGACCACTCCTAAACACCGTAGACATATGCAAATCCCCTGAACCATCAACGGCTCCATGAGCTTTAACACCATGCATACGCTCTGAGTCTATCTCCCCAAACCCTTTAGTTCTGAACAGAATGAAGAAACAAACTCTCAGTTTAGCTCTGTGTCTGCGCAGCTAGCTGTGTGACTTTACGTTAATGAGTATCTTTCAGCTATGGCCAATCTTGATCATCTACTTGATGGGATAATAACTTTGGAATCACCATGGAAACACTCCTCTGGGTGAACCTCTGAAGTTCGCCACCTGGGTTAACTGAAGTGGGAAGACGCACCTTGACTGTGGATGGCACCGACTCATGAGCTGGGGTCCAGAGCTGAGCACAAAGGAGAAAAGGAGGCCCACAGACGCGGCGGGCCTCACATCCCTGCCACCTGCCCTTCCTTGCCTGGCAGACTGTATCCTCAAACTGTGGGCCAAAATAAGCCTTGCCTGCCTTGAGTTGCTCTTGTCACAGCAGTAAGCAAACTACCTACTACAGTCCTTCTGTGGAAAACAGACATAGCAACGGTGTCTGCTTCATTAGGCTGTGACAATAAGAGAAAATGCAGGCTGCTACTCAGGATACCCCACAGGCCCTCTGAGCCTGGCCTGCACCTTACTCACGTTCCTCTGCCCACCCTGAGCCGGTCCTTCCACCAGATAGAATGATCCACTAATGACAAGCTCATGATTCCAGCTCATCTACAATTCCAAAAGTCATGCTCTATGCTCTGCTACTGAACTCAATCAAACTAGTAGATATTTCAAAGTATTCCTTATATTCTGTACATAACTGTACATACTACCAGCTTCAAACTATCCCATTCCCTCACACACTAAATACCTGTGGTAAGATATAACGCCATACATGAGGGTTTTTTTTCCCCCAGAACTGGAGACTTAAAACTACACTAAGCAGTGCACAACCTGGTAATAAGCTAATCCACGTACCCTGGCTGCCATCTTAAGCATCATCTGGCATCTGACGATTTGAGCTCTTGAATATTCAGATATTCTCAGCTAGTTTCCAAGTCCTCTGGATAAAGATGTCGTCTAAACATACTATTTAGGCCACATGGGTTGGGTATATTTAGCCCAGCTTTAAAGAGCCTAGTGTGTTTAAGCCACGACAACAACCACAGATAATATTTTCCCCTAAGGAAGCATAGCCAGTAGGCTCTAAGACCTGACATTGGCGCTTGAAGAGGAAGGGCGAGAGCTGCTTCAGCGCTTGATAAGCACACTCCTAGCGAGTGAATCTGCGAGAGGGAAGAAAGCCAAGGACAAGTCCTGTCACTTGACACATTTAAATTTGGAAGGATCAAATACACAGGTCCTTCCCCCAGAGCCATCTTGCTGGAGTCCCCACTGGCCTACAGGACCCAGTGTTTCTGCTGCACCCCTGTATCTCAAAGAAGTGTCTCTTGGTGACCAATCTACGCTGCCTCCCACCACCTTAGAGAAAATCTCTCTTGGGTGAAAGTGCAGACACTTGCTTCATACCTTGAATAGTGTCCTCTTTGGAAACTTCAGTTTCATCATCGTCATTTAGGCAATAAACAGTCTCTTTTTGTATATCTTCCTTCTTTAGCGTTCTTGCGTCCACAACTACCCAACTCTTCTTAAATTTCTCCTGTACAATCTATTATCAAAAGATAGATAGAAAATGAGGAGAGACAAGATACTGACCAAAGAAAATGGAAATCTGACAGACTCTCTGAACAACTATTCTACCTACAGTATTAAGCCTCTTCTCTCCTTTTATTAAATTTTGGTTTATTTCAAATGGGAATGCCTTATAGCTGTTTCTACATTCCCCTTTTCTCCTTTGGTAGGCTATAGGCACAAACTGATTTCTGAATACACATATACTTTCTATAGAAAACTCTCAAATTGACTAATAAAGAGGGAGAATACATTTTGCCATCATCAAAGAGAGGAAGAAGCCAACAAAGGAAACTGTGAGAGTATATTTTCATCCCTAGGCATGCTCTTTTGGCCTTGACAGAAACCAAAATAACTCAAAATTACCTCTATGGTTCTCATCATGTACTTGGGAATTAAGTTCTTAAACATTCAAAAATATCTGTATATTTATTTCTCAGATTTAGTTATACTTTCAGCATAAAGGGGGGGACAAGGAAGCTCATGTTGAAGCTTAGATCAGATTTTAACTGCAGAAGGCAACTGACTTTGGAAAGTGAACTTTGATGCGCAAATGCACATGAGTACTGACACACAACCTGACGCTAATAAGCCAATGTTTTTGACATCTTATAGATGCTATTACTACTGGACCCGTAACTACTGAACTAGGTATGACCATATCTCCACAGCTCTACACATAACTCTAGTGTATTATTGACATCCCCACTATGACACACAAAGACAAACTAATCCATCACAGTTTCTTTCCCCTAAAAGGAAAAGACACCAAGGCCTGAATTCTTGAGGAAGAGGGACTGCAGCCATATTATAAACAGTTGTTAAAGCCTCTGCCCGCATGCCTTTTAGATGAAAAGCTATACAGAGATTAAATCAAAAGGGAGAGCAGTAAGAGAGGCAGTAATTATACTCTGAATAGCTCGCACATGAATTGTCAGCTTCTTACATAAGCATATTTATCTGCCTGGGAACACGGCTTTAAAAAAAAGCACTTTACTACCTACCGATTTATAGGCTACAATCTTTATAGACAAGTTGGGGCCAATGGTCAGTTGGCAGGGCCAGGGCATGGAACGCCTCTCAATCTTCTTAAAGACGCACAGTTGTCGTAGACTCTCACTTAATAAAGAAAAACACATAATGAAAGACAATTTTCCAATGTTAATTTAGAGGAGATGGTCTCCTTATTTTACTAGAATCAGACGTGTGTTGTTGTTGATTATAAAGACAGAAAGAGCAGCAGGCGGTAGGAAAATGAGAACCACAGCTGGGAAGGAGCCAGAGACAGGTGAGCTGGCTTGGGAGGGAGAACTCCAGTCACTGTCCTGACAGGGAAAGGGACTGCTGGGCCCTCCTCTAGTAGATCGTTTCTTTCCGCTATACCAAAGATTCTTAACATTTACGCTGGACCAAGGACACCACTGAGGAGATGACAAAACCACATTCATCAATGAGCTGGCACACAATGGAAGGCGCTCAGCACCTCCCAGAAAACAAGAGGATATGAGCCCCTGCTCTGGAGTATCACAGGCAAGGTACCAGCCTGCAGCTCTGCTCACAGTTCATTACTTAATGCCAACTCCCTAAATAAAAGACAGGATGGTTTCATAGGCACACCACAGAGAGGGTTACATCAATACTACCCAGGGAATAAAGGAATCCCTAGCCTGTTTGGTGGAGGAGGGCAGGGAGAAGATAAATGTAACATAGAGCACTGCTTCATTTAAACAGGGGTGACATTCAGCCAAGTGTGGTGACACACACCTTTCATCTCAGCCACTTGGGAGGCAGAGGCAAGCTGATCTCTGAGTTTGAGGCCAGCCTGGTCTACAGGGTGAGTTCCAGGACAGTAAAACCCTGTCTCAGAGGTTGGGGCGGGGAGAAATAAAAGTCAAGCCTAGTTCTATTTACCTTTAGTCAAACAGAACAGAAGACCACATGAGAGGTAGGATGTGGTATCCAAGAGAGAAAGAGCAAAGTAACTGATGATCTAATACACACAATGTACAAGCCAGACCTTACGACTGATGTCCTTGGTACAGACGAAAGAGGAGCCTATGAAGTGGTAGAGAGCTACCTGACATTACCCAGTTAGAGTGAGAGAGACAGCAACGGACTCCAGTCCTCAGAACCGTGGTAGCAAGCAGCTGTTCTGCTTGAACCCCTGCCTCCAAAGCTCAGTACACCCTGGCTTTGGGTTTGTGGAAAAATGACCGCACCAGATCTAATCATCTCATGAGACATTACTAGTCCATCCATGACAACCATGAGGTATGGATTCTGTATAATGAGAATTTTTTTTAAAAATTATATACTTTCTCACAGCCAATGTTGTCGTTTTTCCACAAGCCCCTTTTCCTTCCAATTAATTATTTTGCCTGAACATTCAGTCTTTAATCTCTGATTTCATTTCTACAATCAAAAGGCCAGAGAGCATACATGTGCAGTTTCAGAGAAACTGAATTTGAAAGTCCAGTTGTTTGCAGTTGACTTAAATAAGAACAGTCATCGTATTTGAATGACAAAGTTCTGACCTACATAGAAGACCCGAAACCAAAGCAGTTTAAAGTACTAAGACACAAACATAGTCAATGATTTATCTGCTTGCTGGGGCATAGCGGAAGATAATTTTAAAATAGTGAACTTATACTAGCTCATTACACACTAGCTTAAGGCATGTATTCCCAAAGCTGAGAAACAGCTTAAGAATGCACATCTGCACACAGTGTGACAAGAACACATATTAGTCATCTGCACACAGTGTGACAAGAACACTATTAGTCAAGATGTTTCACTTTGTAGGATTTCTCATTAGTTCCTTCGGTGACCCCTTGGAAAATTACAATTTCATTCCAAGTTACCAATAACTTCAGGGGTTTCCGTATTTATAAAATTATGGTGTGCTTCTTGTCAATTACAAATTTCCAGAAATACTTAAGAAAAACTGTAGCTGAAAAAAAACCAGGTCAACTGCTGCTACTCGTAAAAACACCAATTGCCAACCTACTTCAACCGAGAGCTTTGCATACAGCCCTCGATTCCACGATTCCACGTAGCAACAGATCAATGGGATTAATTCCTAAACAAAGGCAGCACTGTCGGAGACTCTGAAGCCACACAAGTCACTTCTTGGCCAACTTTGTACTGCCTCCTTTGCCAAGTTTCACTCCTCAAAAATATGGCAGCGGGTCTATATAAACCTTCCCGGATTCTTTGCTCAGAATAAGTGTGCCTCCAGCTCTAACGGAAAGTAAGACAGATTATAGAGAGAGTCTCTCCCACGGCCTCCGGACAGATGGGAACATCAGTCTCTTTCAGGGTTACATGGTACTTCAGGGCTTCATCCCTTTGGTTGTTTTGGTTAGTTGGTTTGTTTGTTTGTTTTACGTATTATTTCTTTATTTTATGTATAGGCCTACACTGTAGCTGTCTTCAGACACACCAGAAGAGGGCATGAGATTCTATTACAGATGCTTGTGAGCCACCATGTGGTTGCTGGGAATTGAACTCAGGACCTCTGGATGAGCAGTCTGTGTTTTTAACCGCTGAGCCATCTCTCCAGCCCCTTCACCCTTTGGTTGTTTCTCAAGTCAGGATTCCACCTTGAGGCCTTGGCTATCCTGGAACTTGGGGACTCTGTAGCCCAGGACTGACTTCCACTGCCTCTGCTGGGACTAAAGGCATGCGACACCATCACCTGGCCAGGGATTTCATCTCCCTTTCCAATACCAAGGTGGACATCTTCCCTTCCCAACACTGTCATTGCAGTGACAATGGTTATGAACTCTTCACATTTTGAGCTTGGACTTTGGGTGTTTTATTGTCTACACTTATCTGAGAGGGGGTTTGTTTGCTTATTTGTTGTACCAGGACTTGCTCAAACTATTTAATGATCTAAAATAAGGAGGAGGAGTTGAAGGAGGAGGGGGAAGAGGAGGAAAAGGAGGAAAAGGAGGAAAAGGAGGAGGAGGAGGAGGAGGAGGAGGAGGAGGAGGAGGAGGAGGAGGAGGAGGAGGAGGAGAAGAAGAAGAAGGAGAAGAAGAAGAAGAAGAAGAAGAAGAAGAAGAAGAAGAAGAAGAAGAAGAAGAAGAAGAAGAAGGAGGCCCCAAATAAAAACCATAGTATTCCTTCCCAAGATGCTCTCTAAACCTTTATCAAAAAGTAAAGGAACACTGAGAGTCTCAGACATTTAATTACGAGTTTTAATTTCTTACAATTAAAAATGGTTCTTGCTAGTACAGCTACTATGGAAATTAATGTGGAGTCAGGCACTATGCTACTATATAACTTTGGGCATCTGCATCCTACCAGAGATACCTGCAAATCACGTTTATTGCTGTTCTCTTCACAACAGTAAGGAAAGAAACCAGCCTAGACAACCATCCGTTATGAATGGATAATGAAAATGTAGTACATATATACAATAGAATTGTATTCAGCTTTAAAGAAAAGGGAAATTATAAAATCTGCATGAAAGTGGATAGAACTGAAAAATATATTAGGTGAGATAAGTCAGGCTCTGAAAAATAAATAATACATATTCTCTCATCTGTATTAGGGGGAGGCTGGCTTCTAATTTTTATATATGTGGATTATGTGGGAGTTTACAGAGTCTGGGAAACCAGAAGGGCCCATACAAGGGGACAAAAGAAGCCTGAACTCGTGAGTGTGTGTGTGTGTGTGTGTGTGTGTGTGTGTGTGTGTGTGTGTGTGTAGAACAGTAAGGAGACAGAGAGTCAACCCAAACTAAGGCTCTATGAAAGAGCTGTAAGGAGGCCGGAGAGAGCTCAGGGATTCAGAGCACAGAGAGCTCTTGCAGAGGACCCTTGTTCAATCCCCAGCACCCATATGATGGCTCACAACCATCTGTAACTCCAGTTCGAAGGATTCAATACCTGCTTCTGACTTCTGTGGTCAATGGGCATACATGTAGACACACACATACATGCAGGCAAACACTCATACAAATAAAGTAAAAAAGCTAATCTTTTCTAAAAGCCTTCCTAAGCTGTAAGGAAATCATCCTCTCCGTAAGCTGATTAGAAGAGAGAACTTTAAAGACTGAGCAGAGAGGTCCAGTTTCCTGTGTGGGTGACAAAGCCGTCCCAGAAGCCACAGGTGACTAAATGAAAACCCCAGGGGAAGGTTACTATTATGAATAACGGTAAGGGAAACTCCTGAGATCCTGCAAACAGTAGGACTATTGCCTCTACTGTGTGTTGCACAACAGAACTATGTGGAAAGACCCTCCTGCAGAAGGCACCATGTGATCTGGTTGCAGGGCACAGAGAAAGCAAGCCAGTGCTGAGTGAGAAGCTTGCTCTCTGCTGTGTAGCTTTTCCAATGCTGGAAGACGTTTTGCAGACTGCTGCGCAAACTGTCATCAAAGGTCTTACTCAGTCCACGATGTGGACACTGTATATGTGATACCAACCTGACAGGCACACAGATGTAACCGTAGCATGACTGGCAACCAACCCCTCCATGCTTGAATTTAGGGTTCATGACACAGAAAAAAGACCACATTTAGTATTGTAAACCTAGTCAAAAGCCCATGGCTACAAAGGTCACAGGCCCTAGTGAAGAAGCTACCATTATTTTGCTAAATTGACATAATATCCTCCTCAAATTCTTTATTAAAAACTGTGTATCTGTGACTGTGTCTGTTTAGGTATATGCACATGAGGACATACTCAGGACCCCTGGAAGAGCAGGAAGCACCCTTAACCACTGAGCGATCCCTCCAGGCCCATCAAATTATCTTCTTAACATTTATGTTTCTGCACATAGATTTGTGGTGCTATATCAGAGAATCTTTTTGCAGTAGGTGGTGATTACTACAGGTAGGACTATAGGTGGTCAAAGTGCTAAGAGTAAGTGCTTGTTGAATGTTCAGCCCTAAGTGGAACGTCTATATTATCACCTACAAGGCTCAGGGAACACTGCAGAAGATGGGTCATAAAAAAATGTAAAACCTGGAGGACGTGGTGGAATGTTGCAGAATGTTGTATTCCAAGACTGGGCCTTTCAACACTCCATCATGGTGTGGAGGGGCTCACAGGTTCTGCCCTTGCTTCAAGTTCTATAGGCAGTTAACACTTTATAAGAAAGGAGGATAGGTTTTTTTCTTTTGGTAGGATAAGAAGAGAGATATTTTCTTCAATAGCATGACTACAGGTAAGCCAGTTATTGTCTATAAGTAATCCCTCGCCCATGCTCCAGTAAACAGCCCTCATTGGATAAACCCATCAGGTCACCAAAACCAAAAACAGACATGAAAGTAGAAAGGAAATGCAGAGAAAAGGAGGGATCGGTAGGAATGAAAGGGCAGGAGTGGAGTGAGTGTGATCAAAAGACATAATTCACGTGAATGAAAAGACATAGCAAGAGGCTGGAGAGACGGCTCAGCGGTTAAGAGCACTGCCTGCTCTTCCTAAGGTCCTGAGTTCAATTCCCAGCAACCACATGGTGGCTCACAACCATCTGTAATGGGATCCAATGCCCTCTTCTAGTGTGTCTGAAGACAGCTACAGTATATTTCATGTATATGAATACATGAAATAAATAAACCTTAAAAAAAAAAAGAATTGTTTAGAAAAGACATAACAAGAACAATTACCTATAACCAATATATACTAATAAAAGGACTTAAGCATTTTCTAAATGGGTTTAGTAAATGTGTAAGTGTGCGGTCCAACACATGAGCCCCAAGCCTGGATGAAGATGAAGCCCACCACTGTCCCCGAGGCCTCTATGCGCTCCCACATGTCAGTCGCACATCTGGGAATAAACGAGAACCCTGGGCAAACCATACCAACTAAGAAAAGGAGATTTAAGAGTGAGCTGGAGACTTCTTTAATAAAAGTCAGAACACTTACTAAAGAATGGCTGCAAAGTCAAGAACAGCTCAGAGAAAGACAGCATTAAGGAATTAAGAAGCCATCGGATGAGAGAGATCACGTGGGAAGACGGAGAGTCGCCACTGGTGTCCCCATTTCCTACCTGAAGGAATAAATTTCATCCAGCCCGTCTTCGCCTTCTAAGGACAGCATCACCCTTGTCACCATGCGGATGCCTTCCTTTTGCTGCTCAGTAAGTCCTTTTTGAGGGAAGGAGGGTTTGAGGTGGTCCAAGCCAGAGTCCAGGTCCCCTCTCTCGCCAGGCTCGCCATTCTTGTCGATTGGAAAAGGCAAACTATTGAGAAAGAAGATAAGCTCTGATTCCAAGCCTGGATTCCAACCCTGTGACTGTTACTACCAATGGGGAAGATGCCTGCCTATCAGTCAACCTTACTCAGCTCCATAATTTTATCTGTCAAATGCAGTGTATCTACCCGAGTATTACTCCAGCTTTAAATAGCCAACACTCCTTTGATTTGATAGAAAGGGAAAGCTGGCTGCCGGCAACCAAATAACTAAAAGGCTCTCTGTGCGGAAAACGAACAGTTCCAGCCGGGTCCTGGATCCTTTCTCTCCATCTCCATGGTTCACTTCACTGCACCTCCACACTGCCTTGTTCTGGCTGCCCTCTCAGAATGGCATCTTCCACACTGCTCTACTATGTTCTGTTGCTCTGTACCCCAAATTTCCTATATTGAAAGTGAAGGGGGGCAGGGGTGGACGGGGATGGGGCAGCAGGTTGATTTGATGGCTGAGCAGGCGACTGAGTGCCCTTCTGCCTTTTCCGTCCTTTCTGTCATGTGATGTCTCAGCATCACCTGGAAGACAGACATCCCCTGCACCAAATACAAACTTTGCATCGGCACTGTGAGCTCAGTCTTCCCTTCCCCTAGACCTGTGAGGGGAAACTGTCTGTCTGTAAATCCCCTGGCCTGTACTGTCACAGCAACTGGAATGGACCGAGGCAAGCTCATGCTGCCCAACTCTACTACCTAAGAAGGACTCCGTGTGCTTTGCTTTGTCTGTCTATTGACTCTGTGAGTTTCACCTCACCCACCACAGTCCCACTCATCTCCTGGCCCTTCATACCCGTCCTCCGCCCTTGTAAACCCCCCTAAAAAAATTAAATACAAACCACACAAACAAACAAAACAAAGCATAGAAAACATCTCGTGTGGACACGGTAGTGTGTCACAGTGTGTCCCACAATATACCTCTGAAGGACTCAAGTGTTCCACCCTCTGACTTCAAACTTACACAAATCTCAGGAATCAACAGTCTGAGGGAGAGATCTAGAAGAGCTCACTGAGGGTCACTAATACCAGAGGTTAAAGGTCAGAAGAAATGCTTCCTAGAGCAAGGCCAGGCACCACATAGCAAACAGAGTGCTGGAGAAGCCACCTAGGACCCCTCAAGGATTCGAGGATGAAGCTGAGAATGTAGCTCAGTGACAGAGTGACTGACTGCCTAGCATGCACAGGACCCTGAATGCCATAATAAGAAATAAGAGGTTGTGAAACATAAAATACTTAAAATTCAAATGCTATTGTGACATTAAAATCTTATCCAGAAATCAGAATATTCCCAGACAGAAATAAAACCTAATTCTGTTATGTTTCTCTCTAGTTATTTGTTTGAAATGAGGCTAAATCTAGGTTGAGATTACAAATCACAAATTATACTAGATAATCAGAGGCCGGGGAGCTGGCTCAGCAATTAAGAGAACTTGTTAATCTCACAGAGGACCCAGGTTTGGTTCCCAGCACTTATATGGCAGCTTACAACCACATGTAACTTACTTCCAGGGGACCCAATACCCTTTTCTGGTCTCCACAGGCACCAGGCACATATGTGGTACACAGATATACATGTGAACAAAACACCCACACGTAGAAAATAAAAATTAATTTAAAAACATATTAATCAATACATATGCAAATTGAAAAGCACCCAAATATAGTTAAGATAATATTATGATATGGTACTGTAGAAATGTTTTCATCTAAATAATAGCATGGGTTCTCATATACTAAGTCAGTGGAGATTTCTGCTTCTCTTTTCTGAAAAGGAACTAAAGCCACTGAGCTGAAACAACTGTCCCAGAGCCACTCAGTCACCTGACCAACAGGGTGAAGCTCTTGTGCTCCGGCATCCCTGACTTCACTCCATTCTTCCAAACACAGGCGGCCGAATCGGGTAACCCTTTCCCCCACACTCTGTAGGTCACCCCTGTGTGGGTGGATACTTTACAGGCCATCAATCAATCATTCTGCTTGCTACACTTGAAATAAGGCTTTCTGTGTAAGCCTTTTCCCCGTTTACTTAGCATGACAGATCCACATGGCCTGCACACGATTAGCCTAGAACAGCTCGTTCTCTGCTGCATCTGACCAGAGTAGAGGAAGCTAAAAACTATGCCGAAGGAACAAGTATGTTTTAAATGGAACTAAGGCAACTGGCAATACATGGAATGCACTGAACAGTGGCAGCTTATCCTACAGAAAGAAAACAAATGCAAGAGGGCAAATGCATCCAGTGCATGCAAGCAAGCAGAAGACAGACTACCTTCCTCCTGAGCACACTACTGTGGACGCACATAGAAAGATAAAGAGATTAGAAGCAGCTGACGTCAGGAGAAAGTGCAGTACAATATGCTTCAAATAGGAGGCATCCTGAGACTACGGGCAGGAGAATGAGCTAAGCTGGCCTTCCGCAGCACTGAGAAACCCCAGCTCGGTGACAAGTGCCACTTAAAAAGCACTTAATTTCTCTGAAGTACCATCTTAACGAGTGCCGATGTGGTGGGCTCTTCTGAAGTCTTCTCTATAGTCCCCTGGGAAGGTGTCCCTCAGCAGTCTTAAGGGGGACACACGTGCATGCTAGAGGGGTTCATACTCCCCCATGGCAGGCAGTCTAAGAGGCCGCAGGCTTACCACTCTGAACTGAAGGCTTCTTAGTGCAGTTCTCAATTTGAAAAGTGAACGTCCCTGATCAGATTAATAATTCAACACCCTGTATCATCACTCTGCTTCGGCCAAAAATAGGACGAGAAAAAATGGGTTTTAAATGCAGCAGGAAGGATTAGTATGACAGTAAGTTTTAGTGGGGATGTAAGACACAGAAAGTAAAGGCTAGAGGAGAAATTCAAGTTACTAGGAGAGGAGGGACCCTCTTCCTTTTACATTATAAAATACACGTTTTCTCCCAAAATTTTATAATATACATATTACATTTTATTATGTGTCTGCATCCTGAGAAAGGGTTAAACATACATACTCTATGTGCTATAAGATGATTCCCAACATAACAGTTCTGTCTACCCTCAATCTACTGCTGTTTGTAGATATCACTCTCTGAGCCACACAAAAAAGGAACTATCAGGGTGTTGATGCCATCTATGCAGACAGGAGACAAACTAAACATCCTCAAAAGATGGAGTCTGATTGTTTGTTTTTTAAATTCCTTGATTCTTTGGTTCTAAAAGCAGTGATCTGCTATTGAGCCCAATATCACTATTTTCCTTCTCTTTCTTACCTCAGCTCAGAACAGTTCCATGAACACAGGAATGGCCGATACATGCAAGGTGGCCAATCCCACCTAGCAGCTCCCCCTGTTCAGCTGAGACAGAAGCCCCCTGGGAGCCATCTATGTAGGCCCTGCCCCCTGCATGAGGGATGCCGAGATCCCCTATGCTTTACTCTCAGGATCTTACAAGAACTGCAGAGAGATGCCAGACTTCTTCAAGTTACAAATTATAACGTCCAGTTGGTCCTGGCTGAACGGGCTGCTGAGGTCAGTGAACACTTCAATATGCTTCTTCCCAAACTTCTTCCCTCTAAAAGACAGAATGAACACATTAAGAAGTCATTCTCTGCCGGGCGTGGTGGCACACGCCTTTAACCCCAGCACTCGGGAGGCAGAGGCAGGCGGATTTCTGAGTTCGAGGCCAGCCTGGTCTACAGAGTGAGTTCCAGGACAGCCAAGGCTACACAGAGAAACCCTGTCTCAAAATAAAAAAAAAAAAGGTCATTCTTTGAGGCCTAGGGAGATGGCTCACCACAGAGACAACTGCCGTGCAAGCCTGTGGCCTGCAATCACCAAAACTCACCCAGGGCACACAAAGAAAACTAACTCCATGAAGTTGTCCTCTGGCCTCCAACATATGCTGTAGCATGCACACATAAGTGGACACACATGCGTGTATGCATGTGCACGCACAGACACAAAACACAAAAAACATTAAAAAAAAAAGAGAGAGATTTTAAAGGAAGTAGTCTCCTAAATTTTTTTCTAAGAGCTGAAATATACATGATCACTGATCAGAGAGATGGCGTGAATCTGATATAATTAAGTGTGGTTACATTCTCAAATGTAACCACAGTTACATTTGAGCTCAGTTGAGCTCAGTTGAGTTCCTATTAGATACAAAATCAGCTTCATATAGTTCACACTGGGCTCAACATTACAAAATGTAATATTCTTGTGTGCCCAGCCCTGGTTTCTAGCACTGTGACTGAAAGCAATGCCTTCCCACCTGCACAGCTTCAGAGCATAAACAAGGGACTCCAGATGTAAGAAGACATCAGCCTGGCAGCTGCACTTCCCAAACATCTTGCTGGGAACTACACCTGGGATTAGTTGCAGGATTTTGCAAAGGATACAGACTGAGAAACAATAATAAAAGACTCAGGCCCAGGATATTATCACAAAATGTCTTTTCAAACAATGCAACCCTATGTGTTCAAGGGCATACACTTTTAAGACTCAGTAATTAAGCAAATGGATTAGGAAGTTGACAGTTACTGTGTACAGCACACCAACTACTTATGGATCATACCACTTGGTACTTTTTAAAGATTTGGGGTTAACTAGTTTAAGCTAGTTAACAAGAAAACCAAAGTATGCCAAATACTTATTTCATCCAGAGAAACTCCCACCAAAGGTAGTCCTTTGTTTTAAACTTTCATAAGCTAGAAAGGCGCTGCCAGACTAACGCGCTACTTAATTAACAACAAACCACGCATCCTCTGAACACATGGACCCCTGTTTTTCCCAGAAAGCCCCACTCCTGTCTTCAGGTGAGACACTCACATGGTTTCACGCTGAATCAAATCCATGCACACAATCAGGGCGTCCAGGACTCAGCTAGTTAAGGATTGAAAGAACACCAACACTCCCTTCTTAACCATGAACATCACAGTTTCTCCCAGCAAAGCCCATACTACTGACAACAGCAGACACTGGACAACTTAAAAGGGCTTGCCCCATGTGTCCCAGACTCTATTTCATAAGTGCTTTATATACATCCTAACAAATAGTGTGGAGGAAAAAACACATATCCATTTAACAAAAACTCTAAGATGTCATTTAACAATTCTTAGAACCCATATTTCGTCAGCAATCCACTCTTAAATACAATGCAAGCCAGCAAGCAACACCAAACACAGCAGCACCTCCTAGTGGTCAAGAATGGTACTACTAATTTTTTAGAAAAATACTAAAGATTAGAACCCTATTCTCTGTGTGTGTGTGTTGAGACAGGGTTTTATTTTCATGGCTAATCTTGATTGTGAACTTGACACACTTAGGAGGCTGAACCTCAACTCAAGAATTGTCTCCATTAGATTGACCTGTTGGCATGTCTGCAGGCATTTTCTTAATAACTAAGCGGTGTAGAAGAGCCCAGACTACAGTGGGTGGTGCCATCTCTAGGCGGTGGGCGTGGGCTACTTGAGAAAGATAGCTGAACATGGGGGTGGAGGTGAGGGAGCCAGTAAGCAGCACTCCTCCATTTGTTTGTGCTTTAGGCTCCTGTCTGAGCTCTTGTATGGGCTTCCTCCCATAAGGAAGCTAAAATGAACCCTTTCCTCCCAGTTTGATTATGGTCCGTATCTTATCACACCAACAGAGAATCAAATTGGAGCAGGCCTCCATGGAAGAGATGAGAAATCTCTGCTTCAATAGCAACCTTATTTTTTGGCATAAAAACATCCTCCATCCAGAAGAGCGGAGCGGTTAGCACAGGAATCTGAATAGACGTCATTTGTGGTGGTTTGAATGAAAATGGCCCCTGAGGCTCGTAGGGAGTGGCACTATTTGAAAGGATTAGGTGTGACCATGTTGGAGCAGCAGTGACCTTGTTGGAGGAAATGTGTCACTGGGGTATCTGTCGTGCTCTTTCTCTCTCTCTCTCTCTCTCTCTCTCTCTCTCTCTCTCTCTCTCTCTCATGTGTCACTGGGGTATCTGTCTCTCTCTCTCTCTCTCTCTCTCTCTCTCTCTCTCTCTCTCTCTCTCTCTCTCTCTCTCACTGCCGCCTGTGGATTGAGATGTAGAACTCTCAGCTACTCTCCAGTCTGCACACTGCCATGATAAAGGACTGAACCTCTGAACTGCAAGCCAGCCCCAATGCAAACCCATCCCCTGGTCAGTATGTGCATATACTCCCTCGGACTCCCCCCTTCCTCTACTTCCTCTACTTCCCAACCTCTCAATATCACAGCGCAAAGAAAGAGCAAGACACTAGAAGCCCTGGAGCTGGGTACTAATTAACTCCATATTAATTACACAAACACCCTTTCCTCGGAGGAAAATATGCCCAGATAGTCAGTCACATCTGGGACTCCGGGAGAGCCTCACCAAACTGGATTATGACTCCCCAGATAAATGGGGAAATCTTGTCGTTTTAGGCACAGAAAGGATACAGTCGGCTTGCTGGGAACTTGGCTGGATTTTGTTTCCGATGTCTTCCAGCAAATCAAAATCTGGTAGCATCAGGTGTCTGCACACTGTGATGTTCTGATACTGGTCCTTGCCAGCAAGGGCATTATCAGTGCCATCTGTGCCATAGAGGACTAACGCAATCTCATCTTTGCTCTCCGAAAATACCTAGGAAGGAATAGCCAGAGGCTGAAGACTATTGGAATCACCTTGGAGAACACCTAACTTTCAGGGAGCAGGAAGACCATTACCCCCCTTAAGCAGGTCCCCAGGGCCACCAGATACTAGATTAAAAAAACATGGGACTACTAACAATGATAGTTATGCCCTAAGCACACTTTTTCTAGTTTTTAAATATTATTTTATTATTATATGTAGGTGGGTGTTTTGCCTATGTGTGCATCTGTTCATGTTTGTGGTTGGTGCCCCAAGAATATGGATCCCTGGGAAGTAGAGATGCAGATGGTTGTGAACCACCATGTGGGTGCTAGGAATTGAGCCCACCCTCTGGAAGGGCGGCCAGTGCTCTTAACCTCTGAGCAGTCTCTCCTGCACCTAAGCAGATTTGTCACTATCTGTAGGTCTTACCTTTCATCTCAGCACAGTAAGCGTGCATGCCTTGTTCTCTCTCTGCTCCTGACTTAGCTGTGACTGGCAGTTCAGTCCCTGCCTCCTTCACTTCCCCAGACGGGCTTGAACCTGGACCGTGAAGTAAAATAAACCCTTTCTCCTCTAAGCTATTTTTCATTAGGTTTTTTTTGTTGTTGTTGTTATACCAGAAACAGAAACTATAAACCAGGGCAGCTGTTTTTGAAGCAGGGTCTTTTCCTGTAGCCCAGGTTGGCTAAAAACTTGCTGTGTAGCCCATGCTGACCTCAAATGCCCCAGCCTTCTGAGGGCTGAGGCCAGCAGCATACATCACCACGCCCAGATTACAGAACTGCTTTATTCCTGAAAGCAACACTGTCTGATAGGGAAAATTATTTTTCTTACTTTGCACACAGGGCATTGAAGCATTATGTTACGTGTCTTCAAGATAGCCAACATCCATCCCTTTGCATTTTCAGGCTACTTTTTAATAAAAGAAGAGATTCTAATTCCTGCTCCATAATTAAATGTGACCTGGCCTTAATGACTTATTGACAAACACAAAACAACAAAAAGGCATTCTGAGATTTCTAAAGCTGGGCTATGACACTGACACAGGCAGGGCCTCTCCATGAAACCCATCAGCCATGAACAGTGACTCTCCCCCCACCCCCTTTTCTCTTGATTCTTTGACACAGGGTTTCTCTGTATAGTCCTGGCTGTCCTGGAACTTGCTCTGTAGACCAGGCTGGCCTGGAACTCAGAAATCCACCTGCCTCTGCCTCCCGAGTGCTGGGATTAAAGGCCTGGGCCACCATCCAGCTATGACTTTTTTTTTTTTTAAGATTTATTTATTGTTATATGTAAGTACACTATAGCTGTCTTCAGACACATCAGAAGAGGGCGTCAGATTTCATTACAGATGGTTGTGAGCCACCATGTGATTGCTGGGATTTGAACTCAGGACCTTCAGAAGATAAGTCAGTGCTCTGAACCGCTGAGCCATCTTGCCAGTCCCAGCTATGACTTTTTAAAAAAGTCAATTAAGATATTAATATTTGTGATGCACTGAAAAAAAAAATAACTGGACTGGGCACAAACAAATTTAAGGGCTTGCCCGAGATCTTGGGGTTAGTAAATGACAGGTAAAGCAAGGATTCAGATGCAACTTGTCAGCTCTAGAGACTTTTATTAAACATTTTATACTGCCTTTCCTTTCCGCTAAGCAACATTGTATCTAGAGAAGAGGCCTGATCAGGAAAAGCAAAGGATATAGGGCTCCAGAGGTAAGCAGGCTTGGGTACATGTAAGAAACGCCCCACAGACTCTTGAGAAACACAGGCTAGAAATACAGTGGAGGCTGGCGTCTTATGTTAGGAGACAAAGGCAGTGAGTGTTCAAAGTGTGTGTCACAAGCTCAAGGTTAATCTGAAACTTACCTGTCGTTGGACAAACATAGTCATCACTTTCTTTGCTTGTTCAATTGGAGATTCTTCACCAGGAAAGGAGTTACCCATGGCAACCCCCACATCCACACACAGCACAACAGCTGCCTAGAAACAAAGGCCCCAAAAGTACACAAGAAAAAAGACGCTATTAGCAAAGTTTCTGAAGTGGGTCCCTGTCCTGCTACGTAAAAAGGATAAAGGGAGAGAACATGTTTAAGACGGTGTTGAGTTTCAAAAACACGTAAAGTTCCACTCTGGAGAGCCTGTGAATGGCTCTACTATTTCCTAAAAGCCACATAGACAGAGGGGTCAATCATGTGACTGGTGAAGTTACAGTCATAAGCAACAGCACCAGGACATTAATCAGCAATCATATATTGTGGACTCTCTGGGTTTCTTTTCCTATGGTTGTGGTAAAATACCCTGAGGAAGGTAACTTAAGGGATAAAGCCTTTATTTTAGGTCATAGGTCATGTTATAGCTCATCATAGTGAGGGAGCCATAACAAGTCAGCAGGCACTTGAGGCAGCTGGTCACGGTATATCCAGCCACAGCTGGTCATGTTACATCCAGTCACAGCTGATCATGTTACATCCAGCCACAGCTGGTCATGATACATCCAGCCACTGCTGGTCATGTTACATCCAGCCACAGCTGGTCATGTTACATCCAGCCACAGCTGGTCATGTTACATCCAGCCACAGCTGGTCATGTTACATCCAGAGCACAATGAACGCACACATGCCAATGCTCAGCTTATCTCTCCCACTTTATAAAATCCTGAGTCCTTTGAGGAGGGAACGGGCACACCCACAGTTGAGATGGGTCTTTGCTCATCAATTACCATAATCAAGACAATCCCCCACAGGCAGGCCCAAAGGCCTATCTGATTCTAAGGCCCACGATTCTAAGGTTTGTCAACTTAATGATTAATACTATCACAGAGACTAAGAAAATAAAACAAATCAGAAGCAAAACCAGACATATGTGAAGCTCTATGCATTTTGCACACAAAATTTAATTAAACAGAAACCACAAAAGACCTGAGCTCATAATTTCAAAGTAAACTATAGATTGAGTCACCAAGATGATACGGCTTTAACAGTCTATCCTCACAAACATTTTATGTTGTTAAAACACTATAATGTATTCAAGAAAGAAAATGAAGGGTCTTTTGGTGGGGAAAAAATAACCAAAAACCTAGGTTAGTAATCCAGAGACCTGGGTCTAGTCCTATCTCCTCTAATTAGCTCTGACCCCTAGGCAATGTCACTTAACCTCACTGTTAGTTCAGTCAGGCAGTAAGATGTTGGGCTTGATGAGGTCTAAAGCTGTTTGCAGAATTAACAGTCCTGATCCTACCAGTCTCATCCGTGCTTTTGTGCTGACCAGACAGAATGTGAGCTGTTCTGGGCATCATCTTAGGCGACAAAGACTGAAAAGTGACCAGTTAAGACGGTCATCATCTGACTCTAGAGGTGTTTGGAAAACTTGGACCAGCTCCTATAGTGGGGGATGAGCCCCCAATTTTGACGTTTTTGCAACACTCAAAGGAAATACTAGTTTCCCTTAGTTCATAAAGAATGGAATCACATGACACTCTGAAATTTAACAGGTTTCAGAAACAACAACAACCTATCTTGGGATGAACATTAATAAACTACAGAATACCTTTGAGAGGAATTCAAATTACATCCCACAGTGATTCCTTCAGCATAAAAATCTTTTTTTTTTTTAAATGTAGGCATCACAAAATATGCTGGCTGTGTTCCTTTAATAGGCGGCCACAAATCTACTTTTAAAGTAGCAAACACTAAAAGACTGGGAGTCTTTTGTCAAGAATTAGAGATTCAGAGTAAGGCATCAAAGAGTTTGACAGTGTAAATTCTGGTCTGGAAGAATGGTTTATGATAATTTAAAGTCTTTGGAAGCAGTAAGAAAACCAGGGAAGACAAACTGGGAGGGTACTGCAGCTCTTCATTACCACACTGAAGCAATACAACCTGCTAGAATTTTATCAAGTACATCTGCCACAGTAAGTCCTTCACGGGAGCTACAAAGTTCTCAGCAACTGAAGGCAGAGGAACAAAGGAAGCGAGCAACATCATTATGGGTTCATAATTTCATCAAATTCCCAAATGGGGGTGGAGGAAAACAGAGCTCCGTTATTGAACCCCTATCTTGTTTGTATTAAACGAATGAATGGATCCTTGCCATTGCATCTCTCTCTAGTGATCAAAAACAACCTCTCTAAAGTTTACAGTAATTTCCATTATTAATCTAGGATTCTAAGATCATAGATTCTTAGAAATTGAGCATTCTGTTTTGCTTTTCTTTCAGAGCTCCGAATGAATTCCCATTCACATGTTACCACTCATGGAAAGGGTGACCACGTTCTAATCACTTCAGTTCTTCATGTCTTGCTTGGTTCTCCTACTGACAAGCTAAGGGTAATAATGGTCGTCTCACGGTTTGGTGTGAAGATTTAATTAAATAGGAATAAAGGGCTTAGTTGTGCCTCACACAGTAAGCTTTCAATAAATTCGAGATTTTTAAATTATTATGAAGGTCATAATATTACGTAATATTACACCTTGAGTTATTTCATTCACAGAATCACAAAACCCCTCTGAAGTTTTACGAGCCTGGCATGTAGGGGATCTATCCTCGATAACTTACAAAGATTTTTAGAACCCAGGTTCGGAAGCAATAAAGGACGTCTGTGTTAGCAGGTGGCGTGGATAGAAAGTAAACTGAAGCAACGAGGGAGGAGGGAAGGGTGAGAGGCTGGAGAAGCAGGAGGGAGGATTTCGGAAGCGTGAAGGTGCACAAGACTCAAATGCAGAACTCCGAACCCCAAGTCTTTCGTTTTGAGCATCCATCCTTCAGTGCTGACTCAGCTGCGATTCCCACAGCTTCCACCCTCTAGAGATCCCCGGCTTAGGAAAGGCAAAAGGCCCTGCTCTCGGTACCTTATTACCGGACCACGCCATGCTGGTCCTCAGGTGATTTGATTACTTTTTCCGGGCGGAAACCTAGAGTGTCGCAACTCAGTTCCGGGCAACCCACAGATCCAGACGTCCCGCGTGCAAGGCGGGGAAGCCATGGGCTCTGAGCATGCGCAGAATTCTCTCCCTGCCTCCTTAGGCAAGGCTTTGTTCTCTGAGCCGCTAAAAGCCAGTCAGTACTGGGCTGGAGAAATGGCTCTGCCGTCTAAGACATTTGTCATCAAGCCTGACGAGCCCATTCAAGCTCCAGGCACCCATATTGTGGAGAAAAAGAACCAATTCCACAAGTTGCCCTCTGATCTCCACGTGTCCCACACATCACAATAAGTAAATAAATAAATTTAAAATAACAAGTTTAATAGTAAAAAAGTAAATAGGGGGTTAAAGGGAAAGGGTCCCAGGTTAGGAATGTGTACTGTTTTCGCAAGGGTATTTCAAAGCCCAGCACCTACATCAGCCTTCCGCGGATCTGACGCCCTCTTCTGGCCTCCACTCAATGCACATACCCACATGCAGCCGCGTGCATACATGATTTTTAAAACTAAAAAAAAAATAATAATTGCTATTACTCAATTGATAATAATCCCTTTCGCTAGCAATTTGTATTGGCACTCTGGAGTTAAAAGTCCCCTGTGTAAGATGAATCCACGAAGTCACTTAACTCCTCTAAAGGCCTTCTAAATATGATACTAAAAAAAAAAAAACCATGAACACGATGACCTTAGATCAACGTCCAAAGAGAAGAGTGAGAGTTCACCGAGTTAAAAGAAAAAGATGGCTCACAACCATCTGTAATGGGATCTGATGCCCTCTTCTGGTGTGTCTGAAGACAGCTACAGTGTACTCACATATATTAAATAAATAAATAAATCTTTAAAAAGGAAGAAAAAGTAGGAAAGGCATTCAACTCTACAGACAAAGTGGTTAAAACACCTTAGCCTCTGGGAAGAATTTCCTACTACCCTGGCGTGTCTGTGGCTGGGAAAGATGCCCTTTTCTAGAGATGGAGGCTGTCAATTCCCGTGAGTGTTCACCACTCATTTGCAAGGAAATTGCCCTGCAGTTCTTCCCTTCTGATAACCCTTGCACAGAAACTGCCTGTTTTCTATACAAAAATGACTCACAAGCTGCAGGTGGTTGGACAAAAGGTCCAGAGACCTGGAAAATGTCTGCAAACCTCTGTTCAATGTGGGAAACGTTCAATCAGATTCTCTTTTGTTGAAAATGGTCCCAAGAAAACAGGCACTAAAATTGATATGATTTGGAGAATTTTTGAAGAAGCCTTCAGGGAATGAAGGTTTAAAAATCGAAGCTGATAGGGTTCGAGAGATGGCTCAACAGTTAAATACATTCGCTGCTCTTGAACAGGACTGGGGTTCAGTTCACATATTACAGCTCACGGCCATCAGTAACTCCTGTTCCAGAGGATCCCATACCCTCTTCTGGGTTCTGAGGACACCAGGCACCCATGTGATACACAAACCTACATACGGGCAAAACACTCATACACAGAAAATAAACAAATAAAAATTTTAAAATAAACACAGTGGTGTCTAGACAGACACTTCGCACCCAGAGGACTCTTCCATGCTTTTATTCAGACTAGAGAATTTTTTGAAACTGAAACGTTATTTCTAGTTATAGTTTTACTATGGTTCATCTTTAGAGTTACTAGGGCTTTACCACAGAGAATGTTTGCAAGCTGTGTCATAGTTCCATCTCGGATAGAGTCTCTCTTTTCTCTTCCTCTCTCCCTCTTCTCTTTTTCCCCCTCTCTCCCCTCCTCCTTCTCTCTCCCTCCCTCCATCCCTTCTGTTTCTTTTACTCCCTCGTTTCTACAGACACACACACACACACACACACACACACACACTTCCAATACAAGTCTGTTTCCTAGGAAAAATAAAAAGAGGTTCTAGTAGCTGTCCTTGTTTGCATCTACACAATCTTTATGGAAGTCTCAAGAACCACCCACTTCTAAGCAGTTAGAAGACCATGGTCCTGAAAATGCATGGAGTTTAAGCATTGCTTGCTCTAAAAAAAAGCTTCCTTTAATCCAGGGGGAAAGAACAAACATGATTAATGCAGCAGAGTTCCTGGCTACTATCCGAAGGAACTCTAGAGAACCAAAGTATGGCAAACACGGCTCTGGCAGGCCTTGCCCTTCTCTCTCATCTCCTCTACCTTACTAAAAGTCATTAGATTGTATTCCTAAAGCTAGCCCTCAGAGTCTAGTCCTTATTTGCCCACTTCCTCCTCCTGAGGCACACCTAGCAAAGTGTTTAAGTCCAGCAATCAAAAGCCCCCTTTGGCTCACCTAATCAACATGACCAATTAAAAATCACCTTGTTCTAAGCCAGGCATGGTGACGCACACCTTTAATCCCAGAACTTGGAGGCAGAGGCAGGCAGATCTCTGAGTTAGAGGCCAGCCTGGTCTACAGAGTGAGTTCCAGGACAGCCAGGGCTACACAGAGAAACCCTGTCTCGTAAGACCAGAAAAAAAAGAAAGAGAAAAATCACCTTGTTCTAACATGGGGTCTCCCTTTTTACCTTTATAAGCTGTCATTTTCCTATGTGCCATGGCTGTCTATCCAGAGTCAGTCCTTTATCCCCATAAATACCCCTCCTCCCTCTCCATTGTTCCCTTCCTCTTCTCCCTCTTCCTCTGCCTCCTGTCTTTGTCTCTTAGTCCCTGCCCTCTGTCCCTCTGGGGCAAATAAATCTCCTTTGTGCTGAGAACTTGGTCTTGGAGGTCCTAAGCAGATACTTTCCCTTACAATAATTTTGTGGGGTTTGCCTTCATAATCCTTTGGTTAACAATAGCTGGGGCCTTACCTAGAGAACTCTCTCTGGGCTGGTCCTGACCAGGCTCTTTTTAGTAAAAAGCCTCTAATTTACTAAAACCAAACCTTGATTCATACTGATGAATCTCTGAAAGAGCCCAAACCTGCAACAAAGTTAAGAGTTCTTTTAAAAAGTAAGACCTATCATTCTGAATTTTGTGAACCATGTGTTTCCCTCAGGATGATGAATAAAGTAGAAAAAAGTTACTTCAAAATGTAAATTAAATTGCTGGAATATTTAAAGTTGGCATCAACTAAATGGGTTAAACAGCAGTTTCCTTTGAGATCCAAACATCTCATCCGGCAAAGAAGTTCCTTAAGACAGAAAGTAAACAACTCAAAATAGCTTCAGGAAGTCCCTGAAACTGACCAGATTAACTAGGCCCCTCACTCCCAAAAGTAAACAATAGAGACTACTGAGCATCATGCTCAGAGAAAACAAGCTGCCTGCAAGAAGTGCACATCAACTGAGCTGCTTGGTAAGGACACTCTCCAACCTGTGGAACTGTCTGCGGGGTGTGGCTGCCTGCAAGAAGTGCACATCAACTGAGCTGCTTGGTAAGGACACTCTCCAACCTGTGGAACTGTCTGCAGGCTGTGCAGTGTATCCAGATTTCACTGCTTTGTGAGCTGTTACCCATGCTGAGGTGGGGCTTTGGTGACACAGCTCCATTTCTGCTCCTGTAAGTAGTCTCTTACCCATATCCCTGTAAGTAGCCCCAATAAAACTAGTTGGTTTGCCAAGTTGGACTTTGGTGGTACCCATACTTGAATCTGTCGTGGGTTCTGTTGGACTTTGGTAGTCAGTTTCAGAAGGAGGAAGTAGTCAAGTAAGAAAATGGATGTTGGTGGCAAGCTTTAGGGATGTAATCTAGGGGTTTTTTGCAAGGAAGAAGGAATGGGGAAAGGGCAAGGCCTACCAGAGCCCTGTTTGTCACACTCAGGCCAGCTAGGGCCCCTTCACTACCTAAGAGATAACTCGATGAGCATTAGAACAAAGATATGCAACCTTCTGCTCCAAGCAGACAGTTGTAGCATTGTATGGACAATTTGGTAACATCATTAAAATCCTAACCATAACCGTATTGCTATGATGCCACGTTCAGCTCTTTTTATCAAGTATTATCTTTTAAAGTCCATGTTTTATAAAGCCTCAAGTAAGTAAGTAAGTAAGTAAATTGAGGTGAGGCAAAGAATCCTTATGTTGCCCATTAATCTTTTCAATACTATAAACTAAAACCCTATGTGGGCATCCCAGGGTGGCGAAATAAAGCTCTCAAAGAAGGATGTGAAAGAATGGTTCAGCAATGAAGGGCATTTCCAGGAGAGCCTGGGTTTGGTTCCCAGCACCTGCACAGTAGCACATAACCACCCGCAACTACAGTTCCAGGAGCCCTAATCCCTCCTCAGAATCAGCCATGCATGTGATACATTTACATACATGTAGCAATACTCATACCCTTAAAAGATTTTTAAAGATCTTACATCCACAGGACTGCCAACAGACTCACCTTTTCTGCTGAAAACCATAGCATTCAGAGCTATTTTTGAGAGCCCCCAAAATAAAAGAAGCAAATGCTAATCAGAGTTTATTATCTTTATTTTCATTTATATTATTCATATCTCTGGAAATGCACCAGGAAGCACCACAGCTATCCTCAAAAATACTGGACACATTTTCTTTTCCTTTTGATCAAACTAATAACAGGATTTTTTTTTTAATTCTCTGAAAGTGGAGTTCAGCACCATACATTAAATAAATGTCCCTGGCTGGTTTTGGGGGAGCTTGATCAACCCCTCTGGTTTGTTGAGTGCTTCAGAGCACTTCTTTCTGAGACACACACATCAAAAATAATAATAATGATAATAATAATGATAATAATAATAATAATATCGCTCCTTTTATGAACCCAAACCCCAAACCCACTGACCTCTTGGGACTCAGCATTTTGAAATCAGGACACTCTTAAAAATGAAGCTGTTATTTCTCCAGTCCAGAATCTTTTCATCTGGATTAATCTGTTACATCACTCCTAACCCTGTCAGAGAAGCTTCATGCTAGAAAGGTCTGAGCAAATGAATAAGGCTCCTAGGTTTGGTGAAACCACAGGCAAACTGTGGTTTGAATTTTGAGCTACTGATCCCTGCTGGGTTAGCGTTTGGAAGATTTACTCTCTCTCTCTCAATCTCTCTCTCTTCTCCATCTTTATAGATTAAATACTGTTAATCCCTGTTCCCCTTCCTTTCCAGGAAGAATTGTGCTGTGGCTGTGTGACCATATGCTCCTATCTAATGGGTCTTTCCAAAGAACCCTGAAACCACTTGACAAAAGGTTAAGTTGCCAAGTACACGAGATGCTACTGTCTAAGGCATATGCATAGTATATGTAACTCAGATCTATGTATAAACTCTCCATCTAAGACTAGGGCCAAAATAATTATATAAATAAACAAATAAAGCTGCATTTGTAATTTGGAATTCTGGATGTATCTAAATACCTGTTCTAAGATATCGATTTGTACTTGACTACCCAATAGCCACTATCCCCCTTTTCTCAAATTCACATAACCCCAGTATTCATCTAAGAATATAATTGCCCAGATGAAAGACTACATTTCCCAGCATCCTTTGATTGTGGGGTCATGTGACTATAGTATGGCCAATGAGAGATAATAAATATTGAGGGGGGAGGCTTTTAAAGCCTCCTTAAATAGGCTGAGTGTGCTCTCCTTTCCATCTCTGTTGCTATGACAGTTAAGAGTTGTAGTCAATATTTAAAAACTGAGGAGCACCAAGGGCCACATTCTGCCATCCAGTGAACCCCAGAAAACTTCATAGGTCTTGGGATGATCTGCCTCCTGACATCTGCATAAAAAGGAAGTATATTTCTCTCTTGTTTGGCTCACTAATATTTGTGGCTTTAGTTATGTGCAGTTCTATCTAAATACAGTGATGCACAGTCTTTAATAGCCTAACTCCCTAAATGTGTCACTCCATCCCCATCTATTATCTTGGCGGATCTGGTCACCCCTGAGCCTCTTTATCCTTTCTGTCACATTTAGGCACACACTCCCCTGGGTCATAGGCACCAATAACATCTTCAGGCCCCTGAAGGAATTTATGATGTATCTTCATGTAGCACATAAACAGTCATTATAGGGCAAAGAGTCAAGACGCATTTGTATTTCAGATGCACGGCTTTGGCACAAGTCGCTTTTCTATTTTCCGTCATCTTGGAATAATGAAGATGATGAGTTACGCCAGTGTGGGCTAGGCTGTCCCAGGAATGTAGAGGGCATTAGATAGTTTAAGGAAAGAACTACTAGATTCCATTGAATGACTATAGACAACTAGGACCTAGGAAGGAAGTCACTAGAGGTCTAGACAGTAGAGGTTTCTACCTCCTGGATGGGGTCCTTGTTGGAGAGATTGCCCGAGATATTATCAGACTCCAGCAGTTCCACAATGCTGTAGGGAGAACAGTCCTCCAGACCCAGCTTGCTGCAGAGCCAACCACAGAAGCCTTTCTCCATGTCACAGGCAGCTCGCCACCACGCTGCCCAGGACCATGAGAGCTGAGCCACGGCGGCATAGAGCCCCAGGGAAGAGGCCATGGTCATGATGAGCACTGGGTAGAAGAGAATGAGGCACGGACAGCAGGAGATCTTATGCCAGAAGGTCCTCTCTTCATTGTACACCAGAAAGATGTTGTACCAGGTGATGGTGCCATAATAGAAAGACACAACGAAAGAGAGCACAAAGACCACAGGCAGGCAGACCAGTGTCCAGAGGACCACGTGTGGCCCCTGGTCCGCCCCGACCTGGCAGGCCCTCCTTCCCTCGGGGGCTGCTTCCCTGGACAGCTCCTTGGGTTTGGTCAGCTCCTGCAGCTCCTTCTCTGTCAGAGTGACATGGATATCCACCATCTGACCCTTCTTCTTCCCTCGTGTGATGGTCCCGGTTAGTGTGACATAGCGGCTGTCCAGAGGCATGTTCCACACACCTGCAGCACACAGAGAAGATGAGCATCAAGAACTGAGGAATCCACAGCTCATCTTAGTGCCATCCTGAGGCCATGGAAGGCAATCTCTGCTGCTATTACTCCCACAGAGATTGCTGGCTCCACAGTGTGGGCCCCAAGAAAACTGTGAGCAAGATTAACATGTCCTTCCTATTGTCTCTACATTTTTTTCTGGACCACAGCCTTGACACAGTCTCTGTCATAGACAAGGAACCTCTTCGCCACCTTATCACGATACTGTTATAAAGGCATTATTTATGGGTATTGACCTGTGCATAAAATGTGTGTATGTATGTATACATCCCCTCCCTTCTAATGCCTAGTTCTGGGTTTCCCTGAAATGGGGAACATGGTGTCTCATGTTTATAGACACCCTAGCTGTTAAATCTAAGCTATAAATATCCACTAATTACACACACACACACACACACACACACACACACACACATTGTGATGGTTTGAATAGGTTTGGCCCCATAGACTCCTGCTTGGCACACAGGGGATGGCACTATTAGGAAGTGTAGCCTTGTGGAGTAGGTGTGTCACTGTGGGGTGGGCTTTGAGGTCTCCTAGGCTTAAGCTCTACCCACTATGGAATTCCAGTATCCTCCTGATTGCCTGCAGAAGTCAGTCTCCTCTTGGCTGGCTTCAGATCAAGATGTTGAACCCTTGGCTCCTCTTGCACTATGTCTGCCAGGATGATGCCATGCTTCCTGCCTTGACAATACAGACTGAACCTCTGAACTGTAAGCCAGTCCCAATTAAATATTGTCCTTTATAGAGTTGCCTTGGTTGTGGTGTCTTCACAGCCATGGAAGCCCTAACTAAAACACACAGGCACGCACGTGTGTGTGTGTGTGTGTGTGTGTGTGTGTGTGTGTGTGTTTAATTCAAATAATTAAAAAAAATAAGACAATGTCTGTCCTGCTTGACAGTCCCCCTTGGCTTCCACTGGCTCCAACAGTTCCCAGCCCTCCACTGTGCCCTTGCAAGATGCACCAGGATCTAGCCTGGCTTCCTTGCTGACCTTTCACCTCCTCCCTTGGTTCTATCCACACGCTAATAGAAGCACCCCTCCCCACCAATAGGCCAGTGTTGTTCTTACCTCAAGACACTTGCTTTTTTCAAAACAAGACACACAAACCGCCCTCTGCTCCACACCTTTCTTAGCTGGTTTCTTCGTGTTCCTTGGATGAGTTCAAATGCCACATCTTTGGAGAGGTCTTCTGTGGCACAGAGTCCCTCCCTGCCACCCTCCCCACTGCTGTAGGTTTCGTTGTCTTTGGAATGATTATTATCAGGTGAAGTCATCTTGTTCACTGTCTGTCTTCCCAGACTAAAAGCTCAGTGATGAGCACAGAGAGACTGCTCGTGTCGCCTACTCTGAGCGGGAGTCCTAGCATCTATCCTTCTACATGAATGGGACTATCTAGTAGTGCACGATAGTTCTTAACACAGATGACCCACAGGCTCCCTAGTAGCAGCAAACATTCTGAAACGTGGAGGACACAGATAATAAATTCATGGTGGAGATCCTAAGAATTTCTGTGACACACAGTATGTACACTGTGTATCTTCATAATATTGACCGGTCCCCGACAGTGTGGTTGGTGTGACTCTAACTGTGCTTGAGGGGTAGGAGAGTATTATCCAGTTCCACATAATCATACTTAATACTTAATATAATCATGCTATCATATTGCACACAAATCTTGACATTCCCAAATGTGAGGGAATAGTACATCTCACTGATTTCAAAACTCAAAACAGTCTCCCGAGCTGGGTGTGGTGGTGCACGCCTTTAATCCCAGCACTTGAGAGGCAGAGGCAGGCGGATTTCTGAGTTCGAGGCCAGCCTGGTCTACAGAGTGAGTTCCAGGACAGCCAGGGCTACACAGAGAAACCCTATCTTGAAAAAAAAAAAAAAAAAAACAAAAAAAACAAAAAAAACACACCAATCTCCTGGTTTCTCCTTCCTTCCTTCCTTCCTTCCTTCCTTCCTTCCTTTCCTTCTTTCTTTTTTGGTTTTACCTTTTGTTTTGTTTTGTTTTGTTTTCTTTTCTTTTCTTTTCTTTTGTTGAGACATAGTCTCACTGTATAGCCAAAGATGGCATCCAACTCATGATTCTCTTGCCTCAGCTTCCCAAGTGCTGGGATTGTAAGTATAAGCTGCCATACCTGGCTGCATGTTCATAATTATTAGGAAAGGTAACAACTGTTGTTCTTTATATCTGTTAATGTAATTAGCCTATAAAACCACTTCTCTTACACAGCAGTTGTGAAAGGGCAGAGATCCTGTCCCATCTAAATTATAGCACTGCAGGCTCTAAGTAACTGTTGTTAGTTTAATGAGTGAAGACAGCAACCCTTCAAGATATGCATCGTCAGAAAGAAAAGGCCAGAAAGCAGGTGCCCACCAGCTGGAGGGTGGATGCTGCTTTCGTTTTCTTCCTATGATTTTGAACAACGTGCTCCTGAAAAACTCACCATCATCCCCAGGATAGTCCAGGAAGTCCTCCCCCTCTTCCTCTTTAGGCCGATCTCCACCTTCAGATTCTTCAGGCTCCTCATCCGTCTTCTCATTATCTGACCGGTAGATGATGATGGATTCCGGGCGGGAGTCTTTCCTCCTCTTCTTCCTGCGGCCCAATGTGGATTCCCCATCCAGGGCCAGGACAGCAGCCACTGCCCTCCTCAGTGAGCCGTGGTGGGGGCTTGGGAGCTGACCCTGACTTTCCACCGGTGCCGACTCTTCCATCCTAGGCCTGAGAGCTAGCTGAGCTTACTTTACAGAGGAGTCTGACTTGTTTGTGCAAACTCAAGCGCCATACATCACACAGGTTTTTTTTCTATCGGGAAAGGGCTATGCAGACATGCCCCTGAGGATGCCTGCGACCTGAAAGACAGAAAGCCAAAGCATCAGCTGGAATCACGGAGGGCGGGCTGGAGATAAAGTGGGAAAGCAGTGTAGGAGGGAGGGGTCCATAGAAATCCTCTTTCGGTAACAGAGACGGAATAAACGTGTAGTCTTACGAAAACCTCATGAGTCCAGTTAAAGGGTACAGAGTTTGAGAAAGTGAGGAGGTCCACAGGCAGGGAAGGGTTAAATCCAGTCTTCCTCTCATCATATGCGGAGACTGACATGGCTGGGGCCAGTACTTTGGACTTCTGACTACCAAGAATACATTCCAACAATGCCCAAATGGGGGTAATGAAACCTTCATGGCTATGGAAGAACCTGCTTCCGAAGTTCCAGGAATCCAGGTTGCTTTCGCTTTCAACTCTACAGATTATCCTTCTGTTCTGCAGCTAAGCCAGAAAGAAGAGGTGGAGCATCTTTTAGAGAAAATGTAGGCACACTACTTACATTTACAAACTAATCTTGGGCTAATATTGATTTTCTAGGACAGTGGCTCTCAACCTTGCTAATGTTATAACCTTTTTTTTTAATTTTTATTTATTATTATATGTAAGTACACTGTAGCTGTCTTCAGACACACCAGAAGAGGGAGTCAGATCTTGTTACGGATGGTTGTGAGCCACCATGTGGTTGCTGGGATTTGAACTCTGGACCTTCGGAAGAGCAGTCGGGTGCTCTTACCCACTGAGCCATCTCACCAGCCCCATGTTATAACCTTTTATACAGTTCCTCATGTTGTGGTGACTCCCCACCATAAAATTATTTGCATTACTATCTCATAAATGTAATTTTGCTACTGTTATGAATTGTGATACAAATATCTGGCATGCAGGATAACTGTTATGAGGCCCCTGTGAAAGGGTCGTTTGACCCCCCCCCCCAACATCATCTACATGTTGAGAACTGCTGTTATAGGAGAAAATCAGGAGACTTTATCTGGGGTTCACGGTGTTAAGGCAAGCCACATCAAGCAAATCAAGACAGATGAGCCCAGCTGACCTCTCAGGAGGCTGCAATCCATTTTTTTTAAAGACTGATTGATTGATTGATTGATTGGTTGATTTTATGTATGTGAGTACAGATGGTGTGAGCCTTCATGTGGTTGTTGGGAATTGAATTTTTAGGACCTCTGCTCGCTCCAGTCAACCCCGTTCACTCAGTCTCTGCTTGCTCCAGCCCCAGAGATTTATTTATTATTATACATAAGTACACTGTAGCTGACTTCAGACGCACCAGAAGAGGGTGTCAGATCTCATTACAGATGGTTGTGAGCCACCATGTGGTTGCTGGGATTTGAACTCAGGACTTCGGAAGAGCAGTCAGTGCTCTTACACGCTGAGCCATCTCTCCAGCCCTGCAATCCATTTTTTAGCTTGAGCCATCCTGTGACGCTGTTGCTACAGAGTGAACATCAGCAGCACCCAGCTCCTCACAGGGAAGAGAACAAAGACAAAAACCCTGTCTTTATGGGAAGTTTAAAATTTATTTTGTTAAAAGTATGTGGGGTAAGGAGTGTATCTGGGAGGAGTTAGGGGACAGAATGAGGCTTGGGTATAATCAAAATACATTATATATATATATATATATATACACATACATATATATGAAATTCAAAAAAGAAACATATTAAAAATCAAACATAAATAATTCCACGGAACATGGTGCCAGACAAGGCAATGTAATATGTAATCCGAACCGAGCATGACTACGTCAGAGACACAAAAATAGCCCAAGATCTTTATCCTGGATCTCAGAAGCAGCCTAGCGTTTTCCCCAACTACAGCCTCAGACTTGCTGTGGGAGGCTCTCTCATAGACATTAGAGTAATCTCAGACTCACACCCACTGTCTGACAGACTGTTCTGTCAAAAGTGGCATCAGCCCTTATTGACAATCAGGCAGCCTGTTCCCGACACACTTCCTACTGGTCGTGGGCGCATTGCCCCTTCTGCAGAGGAACAGGCAGAGCCTATTCAACCACAGGTGGACTCCTGGTGTTGCCATATCTAAGGTCAGTCCACTCACTGCTGTCCTAAAATCCAGCGTAGAAAGAAATTAGTGGAAGTTAATCAGTTTATTCAAGGTCAACCCTGAGGAAAATAGAGGACACTTTGTGTCTTAGTCAGGGTTTCTATTCCTGCACAAAACATCATGACCAAGAAGCAAGTTGGGGAGGAAAGGGTTTATTCAGCTTACATTTCCACACTGCTGTTCATCACTAAAGAAAATCAGGATTAGAACTCAAGCAGGTCAGGAAGCAGGAGCTGATGCAGAGGCCATGGAGGGGTGTTTCTCACTGGCTTGCTTCTCCTGGCTTGCTCAGCCTGCTCTCTTATAGAACCCAAGACTACCAGCCCAGAGATGGTCCCACTCATAAGGGCCCTTCCCCTTGATCACTAATTGAGAAAATGCCCCACAGCTGGATCTCATGGAGGCATTTCCTCAACTGAAGCTCCTTTCTCTGTGATAACTCCAGCTTTCGTCAAACCGACACACAAAACCAGCCAGTTCACTTTATGTTCCAATTTACCCCTTTACTTGGCTCAAGTCTTGTATAGGAGTATGAAGGAGTTACAGTGACACTGTGATTGGATACAGTGAGACCATGGGTGGGAAATTCCCATACTGGATGGAGGATTTCTCCAGGCTTGGTCTCCATCATTCTTTAAGAGTCTAGTTCAAACCAGCTGGGCAGGGTGATATACTTCTTTAATCCCAGCACTCGGGAAGCAGAGTCAAGCAGATCTCTTAGTTCAAGGCCAGCCTTGTAAACATTGTGAGGTCCAGGACAAACAGACTTACATAGTAAGATCTTGTCTTGAAAAACAAAACAACAACAAAAACAACAACAGCAACAACAATAACAACAAAGAATCCCGTTGCCCTCAGCTCTGCCTCCTGGACAGCATCTGTGTTTTCTTTCCAGGTAAACACTTTTCTGCCAGTCAGTTTGTATGAACTGAAGGGGGACGGGGTGTAACAGGTTCTGTGAGAACTCCCCAGCGCCAAACAAAATGTCTTTACAAGTAACAACAACAACAACAATAAAAGTGCATGCCAGGGGCTGGAGAGATGGTTTAGTGGGTAAGAGCTCTTGCTTTGCAAGCCAGGGGAACTGAGTTCAAATCCCAGCACCCATGTAAAACCAGGCATGGGCATGCACCTTTAACCCTGGTATTGCCTTCTGTTCTATATTCTTAGTACTTAGTTATACAGCACTTCATGTCGTGGGTAGGGAGTGGCACTGTGAGCTCTCCTTCATCCCTACAGGCAGACTGTAAACTTGTAGAGGTCAGGAACTGCCACTAGTGGGTGGGCCATGTGCCAGAGAGTCAGTATTCACCTGTTGACTTCTTAGGGCAGAGGAGAAATAGTTGATGAATAAATCATTTTGAATAATGAATAACTACTTTGAATAATGTAAAGAGGTGCTAAAAAGCAGACAGTTAAATTCTCTTTCTGACTTTTGTACACATAAAATGCTTTGGCGTTTGGTGTGAGAAACAGGTTCTCTCTCCTCCTTTTTGGATTCGATAAGACAGAGTAAAACAAACCTGCCAAGTTCCCCAAACTTTAATTAATAGGATCAAGAGAAAAAACACAACGTTGGTGTCCTTTCTGGCTCAGGCTTTGACTATCTTCTGCCTGCCCTCCCTGGTCAAAGTCTGATAGCCAGCATTGCCCTGCAGAGCATTAACCTCCAAGTGGACTCTGGGATATTGGAGAACACATTTATACTCCAGGACTCATGATTAGGAAAAAATGGCTTAAGCCATTGGCTTCTAATCTTGATACCTTAGTCAGTCCTTCAGCTCATCATTAAAAGATTTTTGGAGCCAGGCATGGTAGCACACATCTGCAATTCTAGAGTTCAGGAGGCTGAGGCAGGGGAATCATGAGTTTGAGGCCAGCCTGGGTTATTTAGTGAGACTTTGTATTTACAAAGAAACAAAGATCTTTGAAAAGGCTGAATAAAAATGTGTTTTTGTTTTTTTTTTTTTTTTGCCTAAAACCCACCACTATAAAATGAAATGCAGACCTTCCACGTAGTCCGAGGACAGTAGAACATAGCCCCCCACCCCTAATATCACTCTCCCGTGCTGTACCATCTCCCTTACAACCACTGTCTATAGCCACTCTGGCTGACTGGATTCTCAAGAGTACCACATACTTTCCTCCTTGACATATTTAAATGCTGTCTGTGCTGAATAACATGCCGTTCTATCCTACTCCATCACATGACCATCTCTTAAGTCCTAAGTTCAAATGTCCCCTCTCCCAGGCTTTCTCTTCCCACAACCAAAAATGGGCCCCTTGCCATTCACGATTCTTCCTCTCCAAAACCATTTTCCTGGGTAAAACTTATAGGCACTTGTAATTAAGTATTTAATTATTAACAAATGTTCTTTTATCTGTTTGTTGTCTGTCCTCTATATGATACTATAAAATCTGTGAGAGGTGGAGTCACAGGGTGGCTCAACAGAGCAGATGTTTAAGAAAACGCTTTCAAAGGCAGTAGTCAATCACTAGCCTAATTTTGGGATCGAGACTAAAGAGAAATATAAGAAAGATATCAATGTGCTCTTTTGTGTGCTAGCTATTTCACACTTGGTAGGCTTTCCTCCTATATCTATTGTCTGCTTCTATTATGTTTGCTTCTATTATTTTTAATTGTTTGTATTAGGAAGGAGTAGTACACACCTGAGCACAGGTACCTGCAAAGGCCAGAGGTGTCTCGTCCCTCCAGAGCTGTAATTACAGGCCGTTGTGAACTTGTCCTATTTCTCCTTTCTAATAATGCAGGTTTCAGGTGGTCACATGATGTCTCTGGTAAAGATAACAATCTTAGGCTGAAAGATGGCTCTGGGGTTAACAGCACATACAGTTCTTGCAGAGGACCTAAGTTTAGTCCTCAGTACCCACATTGGATAGCTCCAGCTGCTGATTATTCCAGTTCCAGGAATCTGAAACCTCTGACCTCCTCCAGCACTGACGCTCATGTGCATATACTCACAGAGAGATGCATGGATATACACGTAATTAAAATTAATTAATTAATTAATTAATTAAAGATGACCTTTCCCACCAGACAGCAGTGGCATACACCTTTAATCCCAGCACTCAGGAAGCAGAGGCAGGTGAGTCTCTGAGTTTAAGGCCAGCCTGGTCTACAGAGTGAGTTCCAGAACAGCCAGGGCTATACAGAGAAACCCTATCTTGGGGGCATGGGAGGAGATCACATTTCGTAGCATCCCTTGCAGCTAGGTGTGATTACTGTCTGGACAAATGGATGTGAGTATGCAGTATTACTGTCTGTCCCTCTACTTCTCTTTTTGGAGTTGGAACATGATCCTTCCATAGTCCATTCAGATCAAAGCATTCCCCTTAGTGACAGCAGAAGACAAAAGAATGACACAGAAAGAATTAAATATAGGACCATAGATTCTTTTTGTTTAGACTTATGTGGGCAGGGGAGTCTTGTATTAAGTAATAGGAATACAACACTTCAAGGCCATTTTATATCTTAATCCCTCTGCTGTGTGTATACTGGCATATACACAGAGTTTAAGGAGCATTTTGAAATAGCATGATCCCTGATATTGGGTAACTTAAGTCATTTTGATTCTTCTGGGAGCCCAGAAATTCTGAAACCCAACTGCTCAGTACAATGGATTATTCCAGTGATACTGGCTCAAGTTCAATCAGAAATCCCCTGGAGGTCTGAAGAGATGGCTCGGCAGTTAAAAGCACCAATTGCCCTTTAAGAAGACCTGGGTTCAATTCCTAGCACCCTTGTGGCAGCTCACAACTATCTGTAACGGCAGTTTCAGGGAATCCGACACACTCCTCTGGCTTCCACATGCTCTGGGAAGATAGATTGTGCGCAGACAGACACGCAAGCCAAAAACAACCATAGGTATGAAATAACAAGCTTAAAAAAAAAGAAAAAGAAAAAGAAAAAGGAGAGAAGAAATCCACTGGGGAGCTCAGTGCAGCCCAGGACATGAATAGAAGTGGATGCTTGCAATAAGCGGGGCCAATAATGATGTTTTATTAAATAGAAGTTACTTATTCATCACTAAAATACTTCAAAGTTCAAACCCTCAAAATGAGTAAGCCTACAGTGTCTTCGAAGGGTCAGCCAGATCCCAAGTAAGCAAGTATTTGGTTACTAGTCTACCTCCATGCCCAACCTGTAGAACTGCCTCTCTGTATCTTGGTGGACACTTCAACGTCTTGTGGTTTCCCTACAGTCTGGTCACACTACCTCTCTGCTCGCAACCAATCCAGCACATCCCTCTACTCTTTCAGATAATTCAGCTTAAATTACAGACTTAAGTCGGTGCAGAAACCAGGAAACCTAGAGGCCTGTGCTACCCCTGTGTGCACTGCAGGGTAGCAAGGGACTGATGAGTGGGTTGAGATTTGACTGGAAAGAGTTAATAAAGGCAATGGCAGCAAACCTTGACAGTAGAGTGGACATGTAAGGATAAGAAAGACAAGAGCTTGGGTCTCATCAACCAGGAAGTTGCGGTGACTTTCTCTCTCACCAAGCATACTGTCCAGCCAACCCCTTTCATAAAGACTGGCCCATTTGGCATGGGTTGTATACAGCTTCATGGGGAAATTTCTGGTTTCAATTTGGGTGATTGGCCCATTTTCAAATAAATGGCCAGGCGGATGACCAACCAAAACAAAACATGGATGGGCTACATGCCGCTGTTGGACAAGAAGTTTCCAATCCGATGCTGCTGAAAATCTTAGGAGTGGTTTTTTTGTTTGTTTGTTTGTTTGTTTTTGTTTCTGTTTTGTTTTTTGAGACAGAGTTTCTCTGTATAGCCCTGGCTGTCCTGGAACTCACTCTGTAGACGAGGCTGGCCTCGAACTCAGAAATCCACCTGCCTCTGCCTCCCGAGTGCTGGGATTAAAGGCGTGCACCACCACACCCGGCAGGAGTGGTCTTTTGCCTCTTTCCCTTGGTGCAGCTGATCTGCCGTGGCTACAAGTATACAAGTGTGGAAGGCTACCTTCCCAAAGTCAGTCTGCCACTACACGGCGAAGTGCACCCTGCCTCTGACTTGCTGTCTTTCCCACTTCCCACCCCCACCCCACCCCACCCCCCATCTGTGCGTCTGTCATCCAAGGATCACACATCACATGTCTGGGGCTGGCCAAAATCTGCTGATCACAACTGACCACTATGAGGTTTGCCACCACCAAGGAAGCAAAGTGTTTACGGTTTTACCACCAAAAGTCACCAAGCTTTCTTGCAGTCTCCTCTAAGGTGGGAAGGAACTGAGCTTAGGCCAGTACTAGGTGACTGGAATTGTGGTACAGCAACATGCAAGACCTCCCTGCCTCCGGCGGGTTGCTGTGAAGGGGCAGTGAGCACAGTCAGGATACAGCTTGCTTCTCTCTGGTCCTCTCGTAACTAGGGTAAAGACTTGAGCACATCCTACAACTTCAGTTGCTTTTCATGAGATTTCAAACCCAGGACAAATGGTTGGGTGCCTATTTAACATATCAGAGTAGACCTGACCACTAGGTTCTCCCTGCAATCCTCAGATCTTACCTTTTACAGGGCCCTCCTGGCTGGCATACCTGCCGCCTACCATGAACTCTCCAGCTCAGTAGGCTGGGCTGCTCTTCCCTGTATAATCCAACCATTCTGATTACTCACTCTTTTTATACCCTCCTGACTGCTGCACCTCTCTCTCTCTCTCTCTCTCTCTCTCTCTCTCTCTCTCTCTCTCTCTCTCTCTCTCTCTCTCTCTCCTCTTCCCCTCTCCTCCCTTTTCCTTCCCTTCCCACCTCTCCCCACATGGATCAGCTCAGGGTCCTGCTCACTCTGGCTACACTCTTCCTTTTATCTACAATAAACCTTCTCCATCATTGTTAGAAGCAGTCATCTTTCCTTTCCTTTTCCTTTGTGTTTCTGTTTCCATTCATTTGTGTTTATTTTTTTAATACATATATTGCAGTGAGGGCACATTTGTGGGCCACAGAACACATATGGTGGCAGAGGACAACTTTTTGGGGGTTGGTTCTCTCCTTCCACCATGTGGGTCCCAAAGATTAAATTTAGGTCCTTGGGCTTGTCAGAGGGCACCCTGCCCAATGAGCCATCTTCCCGTGGTGCTTTTACAAATTACTGATTTAGGGGAGGGATGGAGAGATAGTTTATCGTTTAAGAGCACTTGCTGTTCTTGTAAAGGACCCAAATTCGATACCTGTCACCTACATGGCAGCTTAACAACTGTCCTAGATTCCAGTCCCAGAGGATCCAAGGTTCTCTTTTGACCTCCAAGGGTACCAGACATGAAGGAAGGAAGGGCCCCACTACACATGCAGGCAGAGCACTCATAGGTAATGAGTATGAGTAATACTCTTTTGAAAAGCAGTTATTGGGGGCTGGAGAGATGGTGCAGCGGTTGAGAGCACTGACTGCCCTTCCAGGAGTCCTGAGTTCAATTCCCAGCAACCACATGGTGGCTCACAACCATCCGTAATGGAATCTGATGCCCTCTTCTGGTGTGTCCGAAAAAAGCAAGAGTGTACTCACATACCTAAAATAAATAAGTAAATATTTTTAAAAGGAAAAGAAAAAAGAAAGAAAAGCAGTTCCTAACTCGGAAGGCCATGCAGCTGAATGGTGTTAGTGTCCCACTAGGGTGGGGTAAATGACGCCTCTGACTGAAGCAACCTATCAGTGTTGCTTCTCATGGTCAACTTTTTCCAGCCAAAACTCCTTTCTGAGTCTTAATGACTAACTGGAAGAGCCGATGTTCCTGGGAAAAGCCAGCTCTGAGAAGACATGGAAGGTAAATTTTACGCATCAGTAAGTTCAAGTAAAGTTTCTAAAGTTTCTTGGCAGGCAGGCATGATGATGCACACCTTTAATCCCAGCACTTGAGAAACAGGGGCAGGAGGATCTCTGTGAGTCTGATTTCTGTCTGCTCTATACTCTGAGTTCTTGAACAGCCAGGGCTACCTTGTGAAACCCTGCCTCAAAAACAAACAAACAAGGTTTAGCAATAGCATAGAGAGCTAGCTTCTGTCAGTAAAATGATTGCCTCACAAGCTTGAGGCCATGAGTGCAAGCCCTGGGAAGCCAGGGGTAGTGGCACATATACTGTAATAATCCCAACACTGGGAAGATAGAGACAGGCTGATTTGGGGGGTTCCTGGCTAGCCAACTTAGTCTGCTAGCTAAGCCCTGGGCCAAAGAGAGCCCTTATGCCAAAAAACCACGGTTGAGGGCTTCTAACAATGACACTCTGTATTGTCTTCCTGCCTCCACGCACATGCACACATATTCACATGTGCACATACACACAGCATTACATTTTTGACAAAGAGTTTATTGTCATGTGTGTGCATATGTGTGTGTGAGGATGCACAGGTGCATGCTTGCAGGTTCTTACGGAAACCAAAGGAGGGCAGCAAGATCCGATAGGGCTGAGTTACAGGTGACTAAGAGCTTCCCAGGATGCATGCTATGAGCCAAACTGGGGTCCTGTTGGAGATCAGGAAGTGCTCTTAACTGCAGAGCCCCTAAGGTTAAATGTTTAACTTGCAGAAAGATAGCTAACTCACCAAGAGCATGTTTCAGCACACAGCCTGGAGAATGAAAGTACACATTAACTCAAGGTTGCAACAGCAGAAGAGGAAAGAAACGCCCATCTGCAGGTGGTGAAGACCTAGCTCAGCCATTACCTCGATGCCCACTGGCCACCTGTTCCTTCTTCCTTTTCCTATACCAGCCTTGGAGGCTGTAGGTTCTCTATCACGAACCTTGAAGAGTGGTAGCTCCCTGCCATCTTCTTGGTCTGCTGCGTTCCCCCTGTCCCCAGCAATCTGTCCCATTCACTGGCTTTTGCGGTGGGAAAAAATGAAAGAATTCAGTAGTCCTGGCTGGTGGTATGGACCCGTGCCCTCAGTGCTACTCAGCTACTCTGGAGGCAGGAGAATTGCGAGTTCAATGCTTGACTACAGAGTGTGGTCAGGGGCACCCTGGGCAACTAAGGAGAGCCCTTGCTTGAGGTAAGAAATTAAGAGGGCTGGAAATACAACTCTGTGGGAGAGTCCATACTTCTTATACATAGGCCCTTTTGCCTCATACACATACTAAGGCCATTGGTTCAATCCCTAGTAAAGAGGAAACAAATAAACAACACTGAGGCTGATTCTGCACCATCTGTCTGCAAAGAAAACAGTTCATGGAAGCAGGGGTGGTTGCTTGTTTATAAAGACCTTGTACGCTGCTCCTTACCGTAAGAGCTGAAGATTGGATCCTTTATTTGGTTTCTGCCCTACCTAATGTGATAAGTTCTTCTCCCACCGTCCACCCCCTCCTCTCCTATGCTACAATGGAAGACTGAACAAAGACAGGGAAACCCAAGCACCCCCTTGCCTGAGCTGTCTTCCCCATGTCTGGTACACAAGAACTCAGGGAGTGCCATACTGACTGAACACTCATAAGTGAGCTGCCTCATAAGTGAGGGCTCTTGCTTGGAGGCACGAGCAGAGTTAGATGCCTTACTGGTATTCCTGCTACACAGATTCTGTGAGTCTGTGTGTTGACTGTCAATCGGAGCCAGCAGCTGTTTTGCAAGGGGGTTGGGGGGGAGCTAACGAGGAAAATGGGGAGGGGGAGGGGGAGGGTCAGGGAGCTGGGTGAACAGCAAGAGCATCTCAGAAGAGAAAGGAAGCCACTGCTAATGGCCTGTGACAGCACAGGGGGTGTGGATGGATCACTGTGACAGCAAGCTCTCTTCGCCAGGACAAAGGAAGCAGCTGCAGCAGAATATAGAGATTAGCGCTGGATTTGGCCCAAGAAGTCACCAAAGCAGCATGGTGGTGGTCTAGGGTGAGGCATGGACCAGGGGCCAGGACTCAAATCTGAAAATAAAGGACTTCCAGGTGAAATTGCCAGGTGTGGTGATTTTTCAGGGGCTAGGAGGATCTTAAAACCCGGGCGGCGGGAGGCCGAGACAAAGAGAACATATCTCTTTATTTTAAACCAAGGAGCCCTTGGAGAGATCCCACACCCCTGAACCACAGGTTTTAACAGAATTGAGGGAAAGAACTGACTGCTCAGCTGCAAAATCCCTGCAGCTGAGAGATGGCACCTTGTCATGCCCATTGGACTTAACTGCCTCCCATCCCCAGTCAGTTCTCATTAAGAGTACCTGCCTCAGTCTGTTCAGTGACCTCTCTCTCTCTCTCTCTCTCTCTCTCTCTCTCTCTCTCTCTCTCTCTCTCTCTCTCTCTCTGCACATTTGAGAGAGATGGAGGTTTAGCTCGGCTCTGTGGAGGAACTCGAGTGCAAGCTCCGTGGTTGGATCTTCAGCATGGCAGAAGAACAAACAACATAGATCACTTTGCCCTTGGGAATCACATAGCTGGGAACTGTATTTTTCTGAAACAATTCTTCAACATCTCTATTTAAATGTATTTTTAGGGGACTGTGGAGATGGTCCAGCAGGAAAGGGTACTAATTTCTGTGCAAGGATTAAGACCCCAGTCAAATCCCCAGAACCCTGGCTAAGCCAGACAGGAGGATGTCTGTGACTCCCACCAGTTAAAGGGGGCAAGCTCCTGGTTCAGTGAGAGACCCTGTCTCAAGGGATTATAGGGCTGACAATGCTAAAGAAGGATATCCAGCAATCTCCTCTGGCTTCAACAGGAACACACATACACACACAAATACACCACACACACACACACACACACACACACACACACAAAAGAATTATTTTTAAAAAGAGGTTACAGTGGTGCCATTTTTTAATGTGTTCATGATCACATAACTGACATAAACAGACGGCTACCAGAGCTCTTGATGGACTTCCCAGACAAAAACAGCCAGAGAGCTTTAGCTCTTCCTTTCTGCGTGCTGGTTGGAATCCATCAGCAGCTAAGCTGGAGAGGGAAGTGCTTCTAAAAAGAGGTCAGAGAAGGCCAGGGAGGTGGAGGGCCTAGAGGTGCTCTCAGAACTGCAGTCTGGCTGGTGCGAGAGACCCAGTGTCTAACTTCACTTCTCTCTGTGAATTTTTTAAGTAGTGGCTCCAACCGCCACCTCCCCAAACAGACACAAATGGCATTTGTTGACTGGAAAAGGGAAAACAGAGCACCCCCGGCAAAGTTAGAAAGACTGTTGTCCTGGATTAAGACCAATGACCTAGCATAGTCCGACATAAGGAAAGAGATAAACAGAAAAGAGCTAAGAGGGCAAGGCTGCTGCTGCTGCGCTTGATGATGGGGTTCAATCCCTGGTGGCACCCATACGGTACAAGAAGAGAACTGACTCCTGCAATTCGTCTTCTCACACACACACACACACACACACACACACACACACACACATATGTAATGTTAATTTTTAAATGAACAAACAGAAGGGCAGGGCATGGTATCCCATGCCTTTAATCCCAGCATTCAGTAGGCAGAGGCAGGGGGAATCTCTTAAGTTCCAGGCCAACCTGATCTACATAGTGAGTTCCAGGACAGCCAGGGCTATAGAGAGAGAGACCTTGTCTCAAAAAAAAATTAATAATAATAATTAATTCAAAACAAACAGAATGTGAACAATAAATTGTTCCTTGGAACCAACTGGGAGCTGATAAGTTCCTTGCTGAAGGTAGGAGCTAAAAGGCAGGTTCCAAAACCATAAACCTAGAAATGAATCTTACAAGAACCATGCAACGATTCATCTTTATCTGCTGCTATATAACCCAGATGAAACGGACCAGGTCTCAAATCTATGGAAGGGTGCTTTTTTTTTTCATTTCTGGGTGGGGCACTGAGAATGAGGTGAGGGTGGCCTAAAATCATTTTGTTTAATCATTCATTATTTAGGCTCTGTGGATAACTGCAACTGTGTGCCCTCTCCTGCCCCACCCCCTCCTCCCTTTCGACTCCCTCCCTGAAGAAGAAGGGATCTGGGACCTGGATGGCTTCCCTTCAGCTAACCTAAGCCTTTCCCCACTTCCTAGCCCTCTGCACACAGCTGCTGAAGCCCAGACAGCCAGATGTCTGTTGCAGATCGGTACTGCGAGGGCCCAGACCTGCAGCCTTTCTCTACACAGATGCTCTGGAGATGTAATTTTAATTAACGGTGGGAGCTATGGCCCCAAGGATTGGATTTTCAGAACAGAAAATATCCTTCCCATTTCGTTCTTTCTCACTCTCTTTTCATTCCTCTGTCGTTTCCCCCCAATGTCACCGACATTTAAAAATAAATATGAAAAAAATCGAACGAGGAGTCTCACCCACACCTTCACTGGGACCCAGGAGGGAAGCTGAGGATGCAGACGGCTGCGGGCGGCCGCCAGGAGCGGTCCAGCTCTGGGAGGAGGCCTAGCGCGCCGCGAAGGCGGGGCCTGGGCGGGGCCTGAGGCGGGACCACGCGGACTTAGGGGCGGGGTCTGTTTGGTTACGTGGCCAAGGACTGCTACTAATAGAGCTACTTCTGAGGAACACGTGGTCTAGCTTTAGCAAGAACTCAGAGACAGACACTTTGTGGCCATGGGCTCTTGGAAGACTGGTCAGAGCTACCTAGCGGCCGGGTTGCTGAAGAACCAAGTGGCCGTGGTCACCGGCGGGGGCACAGGCATTGGAAAAGCCGTCTCCCGGGAGCTCCTGCACCTGGGTACGTGAGCAGGCCTCTGGGGCTGGGCTAGTGTCCGCAGAGGTCCAGCTCGGGTAAACTGGGTTCAGAGACAGAGGGGAGTGCTGGCGGACCGGGAAGAGGTTGCAAAGCTCCGGTCTGCAGAGCTGAGCAATGAGGGAAAACGAAATAACAGAGGTTTTATTCCGAATAGCCGAGAAATGTTGAGAGGCCCTGATCAGATTTTCTTCTCACGTCCCCTGTGCTAAAAGCAAGAAAAAGGAAAAGTTATTAAACTTAGAATGATCACGTAAACACACGCACAAGGAAGCCATCAAGAAGAAAATAGTTACATTTAATATTTAAATATGTGAGAATGTGCATCTTCTTTGGGTTTACTTTTTTTTGTTATTTTGTTTTGTTTTTTTTGTTTTTTTCTAGACAGGGTTTCTTTTTATTAGCCCAGGCTGTCCTGGAATTCACTTTGTAGACCAGCTGGCCTCGAACTCAGAAATCCGCCTGCCTCTGCCTCCCGAGTGCTGGGATTAAAGGCGTGCGCCACCATGTCCGGGTTTTGGGTTTACTCTTAACCCAAAGCAAACTGTTCCCAGGTGGTGGTGACATATGACTTTAATTCCAGCACTCAAGAGGCAGAGACAGGTGGATCTCTGTGAGTTTCAGGCTAGCCTGGTCTACAGATCGAGGTCCAAGTCAGTCGAGGTTTCACAAAGAAACCCTGCCTCGAAGATGTGGGTAAGAAGGAAGAGTGCAAAGTTTATAAAGGCATATTTGAAAAGTATTTCCAACACGACGCTTGTATTGTGCAAAGAGCTTTGACAAGTAGATTTTTTTTAAAGATTTTTAAAATTTTATTTTATGTATATGAGTACACTGTAGCTGTCTTCAGACACACCAGAAGACAGTATCAGATCCCATTACAGATGGTTGTGAGCTACCATATGGTTGCTGGAAATTGAACTCAGGACCTCTGGAAGAGCAGACAGATCTCTTATCTGCTGAGCCGTCTCTCCAGCCCTGACAAGTAGATTTTTAAAAATCTGACATCAAGTGGAACAAATGAGAAATGATTTGGCCTTGACATTCCATGCTGAACTAACACAAGAAATAAATACATGGAGAAATGATTGACTTTATCTTATCAGCAGTACACTGCAAAAAAAAAAAACAAGACAGTATTGCAGTTTGCACTTTACCATTACTTCCAGCCTGTCTTCCACCAGGAAACTTCCCCTGGGAGGAGGAATTATTAAAAAAAAAAAAAAATCAACCAGTACCTGTTTAGTACAAAGGTCAGGATCTTGGCCTCTGTCAGCAAATTTGCAGAACCTTGGTTCCTCTTCTGTGGATTGCTAGTTGTTGAACCTCTTTTTGAGTAAGTTTGCATTGGGCAAACACTACACCAGTTCTGGGGTCGGCCAACAGAGTATTGTGGCATGACTGTAAATATAAGGCCACTCAGCCCTGGAGATGCTGTGAGAGTCCTGGGGTATGTCCCTAGGGAAATACTTCCTACACCTAAAAGAGAAGTGAACATTGTACTGCTGTATTTATCATTGGATTGCCTTCCATGAGAGAATATGGGAAAAAAAGTTCTTTTAAAGTTTTGTTGTATTTTTAATTATATATGTGTATTGGGAGGCAGAGGAGGGCCTGTGAGTGGGAGTACAGGTGCCCATGAAGGCTGGAAGTGGCAGATCCCCTGGAACTGGAGTGTGAGCCACCCAGTGTGCGTGGTGAGAGCCAAGCTCATGCCCTCTGCAAGAGAAGCACAAGCTCTCTTAAGCTCCGGGCTATCTCTCCAGCACCAAGTATGTGAAATACTCTCTCCTATGGCTTTTTCAGTCTTTGTTGTTGTTTTTTTGCTAACGCCAGAATTAATGGCTGTTTTCTGTTGTTATGTCAACCCAAATTGGACAGTAGACTATTATAAAGCATTAGCCGAGAGCTGGCAGGAAGGCTTAGTGGATGAAGGTGCCTGCGGCCAAGCCTGATGGCCTAAGTTCAATCCTCAGAACAGGAATGGGGGAAGGAGGGGACTGAGTTCCACGAGTTACCCAACCTCTGCACAAGCACCAGGCCCCCCCCCCCCCCACACACACAGATAAATTCTTTAGTAAAGTGTTAGCTGGTCTGCCTTCCTCAGATATATAGGCTATCAGAACGTCTTAACAACTGTTACAGGTGTCCCTGGCACAGCACAGCACAGCATAAAGGAGACCTAGCAGCGACCGTGAGCTAATGCTATGCAAAACAAACTGGTCATCTTTGGGGGGGGGGGGGAATTACAAATGTCTCCTTACCTTTGTTGTTGTTGTTAGTGTTGTTGTTGTTGTTGTTGTTGTTGAAAAGTCTTTCATTTCTAGTTACAGACATGTACTGGGGTGGAGGAAGGCTGTGCTATAACCACACCAGGCTAGTGTTGGTAGGAAGGGGTTGGTCAGAAGTGCCAGTGTCATCTGGAGGGAGTTGGGGATGGGGTGAATGTGCCCAGAATACGTTCTAGGAGTTCCCCCGAGTAAATAAAAGCAGGAGTTGAAAGGGTGCAAAGTTTCAATTAGGAAGGATAACGTCTGGCTGGCTGTTGCCCATAGTGCTTATTAAATGCACAGTTACTAAGACTGTGTTGTACGGAGGCACCTGCTGCCGAGAATTCCTAGGACCTACATGGTGGAGAGGGCAGATTCCTGGAAGCTCTGACCTCCACATGGGTGCTGTGACACACACACACACACACACACACACACACACACACACACATTGAACAAATGTAATAAAAGGAAGTAATATAGTTAATGTTTCAAAATTGCTAGAAGACTTTTTTTGTTTGGTTGGTTTCTTCTTTTCCTTTATAGCTTTGGCTAGTCTGAAAGTCACAGAGATTCACCTGCCTCTGCCTCCTGAGTAGTGGGATTAGATTCAAGAGTCACTACATCTGGTCTTTACTTTACATTTAACTGACAATTAAATTATCTGTACTGAGAATTGAACCCAGAGCTTTGTGCATGATCAGCAAAGTTCTTTACCACCTGGATACGTCCCCAGACCTCTCTTTAAAAACAAAGCAACAATAACAAAACCTTTTTATTTGAAGTCTGGCCTTCTCACTCTGTAGCCCAGGCAGCCCTGGAATTGGTGATTCTCCTGCCTCAGCCACCTGAGTAGCTCAGATTATAAGCTAGAACACCAGGCCTGCTTTAAGGATACTTTACCTATCATCTACCTATCGCAGAGGAATGGCTAAGTATGAAAGGAGATGTGTTCATTAGTCTGATTTAATCATTACATGGTATATAAAAATACCAAAAACATCGAAAATATACTCAGTGAATGTACAATTATTTGTCAGTTAAATGTAAAATAAAACCAGATGTAGTGGCTCGCTCATTTAATCCCAGGACTCGGGAGGCAGAGGCAGGTGGATCTCTGTGATTTTTCAGACTAGCCAAAGCTACATAGTGAGACCTTGTCTCAAAGGGAAAAGAAGAAATGGCCCCAAGAATTTCTGTAATGTGAAGCTTGTTGTGATTCTTAAACCTCTCCGACCTTCAGCTCAACCATTTTCCCTGTTTATATTGAGAAGTCTGCACTTAGCAGTGCCTTCTGGCTACGCCTGCCTGTAACTCTCTCCAGTGTGTTAGCATGCCTGCATCAGCTCATCCCTCTCTAACCCCCCGGGCTTCCGTTGTTAGCAGTTTTTAATTCCTTTTTTTGCTTCTATCGAATTGGCCAATCTTGTTTGATCAATCACTTTTGCAACATGTCACACAGTTTAGCATGGGGAGTTGAGGAAATGACACGCTATGATCTGTATGTCTGTGTTTGAGCTGAACAGCAGATGGCCAAGAATCAGTTACTAAAAGACCTACCCGCTCCGCACATAGAGTTTCTCTGTATATCGATGGCTATACCGGAACTCACTCTGTAGACCATGCTGGCCTCAAACTCAGAAATCTGCCCGCCTCTGCCTCCCAGAGTACTGAGATTAAAGGTGTATGCTACCACTGACTGACTGACTGACTGATATACACATACATACATATATATATATATATACATACATACATATATATATATATGAGTACCCTGTAGCTGTCTTCAGAAACACAAGAAGAGGGCACAGATCCCATTACAGGTGGTTGTGAGCCACCATGTAGTTACTGGGAATTGAACTCAAAACCTCTGGTTAAGAACTCGGTTAAGATGACTCCGTGTTCCTAACCGCTGAGTCATCTCTCCAGCCCTCTACATATACTTTAAATCCCACTACACATTGTTAATTCTTGTCCTTCAAATGATCCTTTTTTTTTTTAAAGTCAGTGTGAATAGAAAGAAGAAACAGTTTGTATAGTCACAAAATTTTCATTTCCAGTTCTGATTTTTCAGTCTTTGATAGTTCTATACAGGTATGTAATGAATTTTAGTGGCTTCTAACCCCCTGCTGTTATCTCTCATCCCCGCCTGTCTTTGAAACTAGTTTCATTTGGATTTTGATGTCTTCTGATGTGAGAGACCTACTGAGTTTAATTGCAGTTGGCTGTTTGATGAGTGTGAAAGGGATGGGGTGTTTGTTTTGTTTGTTTTTTAATGCATGAGCAACATACCAGTGGGTATTAGCACTGAAGAAAATTACTCTCAGCAACCATTGACATCACATAGCCCCGCAGGAAGGGGCAGGGCCTCATGAGCACCTCTTCGACCCTTGAGAAAATGATGCTGGTCCTTCCCAGCCTTGTGCAAGTCTGGGTAGGGCAAGCACAGGTTGGGTGAGTGTTTCCACCACTCGTTCCCACCCTGACTGACTCCGCTTTTGGAAGGACTTAACTCTCCTTCTGATGTCATTTTTTCTTCTGCTTGAAGGACTTTAGATTGGCTGAATTCTTTTTTTTTTTTTTTTTTTTTTTTTTAATGAGTGCAGTGCAGGTCTGTTCTGATAAATTCTTCTCATTTTATATGCGTGGCTTTTGCTATCGTTCTTGAGAGGGTGTTTGCAGTTATTTTGCTTTTGCGTTATTCCACTGTCTTCTGCCTGGCTCTGTTTTGAAAGCCGTCATCCGTCCTTATTGTAGATCTGGGCATCATGCATTGTTTTTCTCTAACTGTAGTAATTTTTTTTTTTAGATTTATTTTTACTTTTCATCCTGTATCTGTATATATGTGGGGGATGTGCCTGTGAGTGCGAGTACCCTTAGATCTAGGCTGGAGCATCGGATCCCTCAGAGCTAAAGTTGCAGGTGATTGTAAGCTACCTACCTAGCACGAGGGCTGGGAACTGAACCTGGGTCCTTTAAGAGAGCAGCAAGCGCTCTTAACCCTTGTGCTCTCTCTCCAGCCCCATCTGGGTTTCTATTAGTTGGCATCTCTTGGTGTGGGTTATTATCTTCTTGCTGCTATGCAGGTCCAGGGTTGAGTTTGCTGGTTGCTGACTGAGTTGAGCCTTGTTATATTTATAGTCTTATAAATCAGCTCTCCCTCCCCACCTTTGAGCCACACTGGGATGCAGCTCAGTTACCTAAAAAAATAGTTTGATACTTCCAAAGAGTGTCTCGAAATTCAGAGTTCGGCCTGGGAGCCTTTCATCTCTGGCTAATGCCGCTTCACTGCCAAAGCTACGCTGCACCTGGTGAAAGATTTTTTATTTTATTTTATTTTTATTATTTATTTATTTGGTGGTCAACAGATTGCCTGCTCCTGGTGCTGGATGCTGGGTTCCTTCCCTGGCTCATTTTGAAGGGCTCTTTCCAGTGTTCCTGTCCGCCCATGCACAGATCTGCGCTCTGCCAAGCTGAAGAGCAGGGAGCCAAAAATGCCAGGTTCTTCTTGAGAACTGAGGCTTTTACGTCTCTGGAGAGTTTTCCTCCCCTAAATTAGAAGATGGCTGATTGGCCCACAACTATTGAGTAATTTGCCCTGATCCTACCTGAACTTGTTGAGGCAATCCATCAGCCAGGCCCTTTGGGCAGGAGAAAAGGCCCACAAGGCCATAGTATTAAGCTGCCAGACTGTTGTCTCAAGTCAGGGGGGTGAGGAAGAAGCCAGCCCAAGTTCACCACCATTATTGCCTAGTCTTGGTGCCTCTCCTATCTGTCTGTCTAACTCTTTGTCTCACAATAATATGGTTTATTCTTAGACCCCTTCTTGGACTAGCATGCTCTCGGAGGTGGCTACTTATTTTTCGTTCCATGGCACTTGATATTCAGTATTTCAAAACAGTTGTCCCTTCCCACCCCGTGTGTGTGTGTGTGTGTGTGTGTGTGTGTGTGTGTGTGTGTGTTTGTGTGTGTGTGTGTGTGTGTGTTTGTGTGTGTGTGTTGTCTAGCTTCTTAGTCATTTCAGTTCCTATTGTTTCAACATATCTTCAACCAAAACCAGCCTAACACTCTTCCACACTTGCCTTTTACAGAATACACAAAATAGTTTCTGTAGTTTGGACAGCTTTTTATTAATTTATTTATTTTTATGTGTACTCTACCTACAGGTCTGCTTCTCACATATGTGCTTGGTGCCTGTGGAGACCAGAGGGGGGTGTCAGATGCCCTGGAACTAGAATTACAGAGAGTTATGAGCTGCTACGTGGATGCTGGGGATTGAACTTGGGTCTTTTGGAGGAGCAGCCAGTGCTCTTAACCACCCAGCCCCTTAATCTGCACAGCTCTTGAAGCTTGCTTACTTTTTCCTCTGGTCTTTTCCTCTTAGGGTGTAACGTGGTCATTGCTTCCCGGAAGCTGGACAGACTAACTGCTGCTGTGGATGAACTGAGAGCCTCTCTGCCTCCCTCCAGCTCCGCTGAAGTCTCCGCCATACAGTGCAACATCAGGAAAGAAGAAGAGGTAAGACAGACATGTCGGCACGGCCTACTTACCCAGGGTTCTTTGCAGAAGTGGTTCCTGGCCCCTGCTGTACTCCAAGGTGATGAGGGAGGCACACTAGAAGGCAGAGCTCCTGACTTACTGAGCTGGTGACCTCAGAAGGAGGAGTGGTGAGCTAAACCAGAAGGTACTCTTGAACCGGGCAGTGGTGGCGCACGCCTTTAATCCCAGCACTCGGGAGGCAGAGGCAGGCGGATTTCTGAGTTCGAGGACAGCCTGGTCTGCAGAGTGAGTTCCAGGATGCCAGGGCTACACAGAGAAACCCTGTCGGGAGGTGGGGGTCGGGGGTGGGAGGTGGGGAGAAGGAATGTACTCTCAGCTAGAAACCCTTTAAAGCTGTAGTTTTCAACCTTGTAATCCTGCAACTCCTTAGTACAGTTCCTCATGTTATGGTGACCCCCAACTATAAAATTATTTTTGTTGCTACTCCATAACTGTAATTTTGCTACAGCTATCAGTCATAATGTGAATATCTGGTATGCAGGATATCTGATATGGGACCCTGTGAAAGGGTTGTTGGATCCCCCATCCCCAAAGAGGTTGTGACCCCAGTTTGATGAACGCTACTTTAAGGCGTTTCTTAGTGTTCATTTTGGCCTGGTTTTCATCATTTTTGTTTAAGGTCGGTACTTAGAAACTAATGCTACTGAGGCTTGTTGTACTTAGGGGTTATCTATACTCTCCAGTGTGTCTTGCCATCCAAATTAGAATTTCGGCTTTTCGTTTAGGAGTGTGGTACAGTGGTAAATTCACACTGTGGGATCTGGGGGTTTATTCAGTGGTGGCTTTATGTGTTTGGATTGTAGTATTTAGAATGAATATGCATTATATAGGAGTCTACAGACTGCATTATATTTCTAAACCTGGGCCATGTTGTAGGTTAGTTGTTAAACTTTCCCTTTCCGTGTTTCTCTAGGTGAGTAATCTGGTCAAATCTACCTTAGCTAAGTATGGTAAGATCAACTTCTTGGTCAACAATGGAGGAGGCCAGTTCATGGCTCCTGTGGAAGACATCACTGCGAAGGGATGGCATGCTGTGATAGAAACCAACCTGACAGGCACCTTCTACATGTGCAAAGAAGGCAAGTGTCGACAGCACAAAACCCCAGCATGAGTGGAGCGTGGTGGCGCACCCCTTTAATCCCAGCACTTGGGAGACAGAGGCAGGTGGATTTCTGAGTTCGAGGCCAGCCTGGTCTACAGAGTGAGTTCCAGGACAGCCAGGGCTACACAGAGAAACCCTGTCTCGGAAAAAACAAACAAACAAACAAACAAACAAAAAAACCAGCATGGCTTCAGTAAGAGATCACAGGGAAGGCTGGAAGAGGAGCTGTTAGGGACTCAAGCCCATATCAATAACGTTTCTTTGGTATCTTAACAAAATTCATATCTTGTACTTGTTTTCTCTCTCTCTCTCTCTCTCTCTCTCTCTCTCTCTGAGACAGGGTTTCTCTGTGTAACAGTGGCTGAACTGGAACTCACGCTGTAGACCAGGGTGACCTGGAAATCAGAGCTCTACCTGCCTCTGTCTTCCAAGAGCTAGGATCAAGGGCCTGCACCACCGCTGCCGCCCAACTGGCTATGTCCCTTTAGAGGTTTATTTCTTTTTATTTTAGTATATATATATATATATATATATATATATATATATATATATATATATATATATATATACACATGCCTGAGTATATGCATGTACACCATGGTGCACAGTCGCCTGAAGAGGGGAGGTTAGGTGTCAGATCCCTGCAACTGCACTTTAGGGTAGACATGAGGTCCTAGGTTCTATCCTTGCCGCTCTGTAAGCCAGCCATGACGGTGGACAACTGTGACCACATCACTTGGATGGTAGAGCCAGGAACAATAGCAGTTCAGGGTCATCCTCAGCTACCTAGGGAATTCTAGGTTATCCTGGGATGCATACAAAACAAAACAAAGAACTTGTCTCAAAATTTTTCTCTTTAAATTCAGGTTATAGTAGATACTTTATGGCTGTTGCCGTCTTAACTGAGTCACTGTTCCAGTAATTTACATATAGATTATTAGTTTAGCGAAGAGTTTTTTTCAAGCTTATTTGAAGCTCTCACTGACCGTTTTCAGCTTTACCTCATGGCTCATTAAATTCTTGCTATACAGCAGTCAGGATCATCCTGGGCTACGTGAGACCCCAGCTCAGGGACAAAAACTAAGTTAAAATAGAAAATATCAATGTATGTTGGCGCAGGAGATAACAAAGGAAGACGCTGTTTAACATGGTTACTGTCTGTGTGTGTTCTGCAGTTTACAATTCCTGGATGAGAGAGCACGGAGGGTCGATTGTCAATATCATTGTCCTTCTTAATAATGGGTTTCCAACAGCCGCGTATGTATATTTTTTTCCTTTCTGTGTCTTTGGATTTTGTTCTCTGAATTGGGGGGGGGGACTAAATCAATGATTCACCCTTTTAATAAATTATAACCCTAATAATTTCCTTTCTAAGTAATGATCTTATTAATTCTTGTAAATTTTCATGCAGTGTGTGTAGTGGTTTGAATGGGTTTGGCACCCATAGACTCATGCGTTTGAATGCTTGGCCCACAGGAAGTGTCACTTTTAGGAGGTGTGGCCTTTTTAGACTAGGTGTGGCCTTGCTGGAGTAAATGTCACTGCAGGGGTAGGTAGGTTGAGCTTTGCAGTCCTATGCTCAAGCTCTGCCCAGTGCGGAAGAGAGAGGCTTGATCTTTAGGTCAAGATGTAGAACTCTCGGCACCATGTCTGCCCGGATGCTGCCACACTTCCTGTCATGATGATAATGGACTAAACCTCTGAACCTGTAAGCAGGCCGCAATTAAATGTTGTCCTTATATGAGTTGCCTTGGTCATGGTGTCTGTTCAAAGCAATGACTCCCTAAGACACTGTATATTTTGATCATATTCATCCCCCACCCCATTTCCTTTTATTTGAACTTTAAAAACAAATTGTGTATGCTAGAGGCCAGAGGTCAACACCAGGTGTCTTCACCAATCCCTCTCCACCATATTTCTTTGAGAAAAGAGTTACTCACTGAACCATGGCTTTCTGATTTGCCTGGAATGGCTGGCCAGTGGATCCCAGGGATCCTCCTGTCTCTGTCTCCCCCTTGTTGGAATTACAAGCATGCACTCCCATACATGACTTCTGTGTAAGTGTGAGCATCCAAGCTCACGTCCTCAAGCTCCTGCAGCAAGCACTGCACCTACTGAGCCTTCTCCCTAGTTGCTAATAGTGCCCATGCAGGTGGAGGTGGCCGAATACAGTGGTTTGAATGAGAATGGCTCCCACAGACACATATGTTTGCATGCTTAGTCCCAGTTAGTGGAACCATTTGAGAAGAATTCAGAGGTGTGGCCTCTTTGGAGTGGGCGTGGCCTTGGGAGATGGTGTGTCACCGGCAGTGGGCTTGAGGTTTCCTGGAGGTGTACACTTTTGTCATTTATCTGAAATTCATATTACCTGGAGGCCCTGTATCTTTTCTGCCAAGTAACTGAGATATTACAAATCTAGCTGTCACTGTGGGAAATAGCTTCTTTGTTAAATTAGAAAATTAAATAGATCTGGACTCATTTAGATATCAGAAACTCTGAGTTTCTGAAACACACACAGAATTCCTGAGGAATTGTAGTTCTAACTAGTAACAAGTTGACTTCCTCTATGGAAATTTTAATAACATTCTAGCTTCATGTATTATCTAGGATTCCTTCAGCTGTGGAGAGTATCGGTTACTCTTTGTCTCTCTAACCACAATTCCTGGCAGAGAAGGCTTAGTGGGGGAAGGGTTTGTTTGGGCTCCTGGTTTCAGAGGACTTGCATCCATCACAGTGAGCCAGGAAGCAGAGATCAGAAGATGCTGGTACTCAGCCAGCTGCTCCTTTGTCCTTTATCCTCACCTCTTGGGATGACACTGCCCACCTTCAAGGCAGATAGGTCTCCCCACCCCCCTCCCCTTCTCACAGTGAACCCTAGTGAATTCTCTCAGGAAACATCTTCACAGACACACTCAAGAGGTATGCCTTAAGAAATGTGGCACTCTCCATCTCTTGCAAAGCTCTACGTAGTCCTGTGGCATTCACACCATGTGTGGTGCAGACGGCAGAGTGCAGCTCTTCACGCAGGCACTGGGAGATGCCCATGTGGAGGTCATGAAGGAAGGGTTACATTGAAAGTCCTTTGTGCTGGGCCTTGGGGTAGGGAGCAGAGCTGCTGTGGCTAAGGGCCTGAGCGCCTGAGACTGTCCCAGCTCACCCTGACAGGCAACTTAGCACACCACGAGAATGAAATCTGGGGAGACCAAGCTAGAACTTACAGAGGCTGTGTGACCTGGGTACCATGTGCCGTGATGTTTGATTGCCAGTTTTTAACTGCCAGTATGTCAGTTGCGCATTTGACACATTTTCAGGGGTTCCGCACGCCTGCTTGTATGCGCGGACCAGTCTTGTATGCTTCTGGGTTTTTTCATATTGCTGAGAACTTTTTTTTTAATGTATTTTTTTCTAGGATATTTAAATTAGCTATCCAATAATATGCTCCAGATAAGGTAAGGATCAGGTTATGAACAAACCTATTTAAAGCGATCAGGTATACTAACCACTTAGTACCAAGACTCTCAGATTCTCTGGCTACATAATTTATACAGCTTTCCTTTATGCTCCCGCTCCCTTTAGAGGGACTTCCGGCGTGGGAGGCTAGGTATTCATACTGATGACCTTTTTTGTGTTTGAGTAATAGCATTATTAGCATGAAATTCACTGTGTGTGTGTGTGTGTGTGTGTGTGTGTGTGTGTGTATGTGTGTGTGTTGCTAGCGATCAAACCCGAAACCTTGTGCATGCTGACCACATACTCTGCCAGTACACTATGACCTCAGCCCCAAATTTATCCCTTGGAAGAATACAACTTACTGATTTTCATATTCAAAGTTACCAACTATCACCACTGTCCAATTTCTGATTATTCTGTCATTCCCCAAGAAGCTCTCTCAGCAGCGTGCAGTCCCCCTCCTCTGACCCAACCCCAGTAACCAGGAACACTCTCCATCTCTGTGCGAGTGCCTAATGGACGTTCATAAAGTTGGTAGCTTCACCCTGTTTAGAGAGAGAAAGAGAGAGAGAGAGAGAGAGAGAGAGAGGTCTTACTCATTCCTAATGAATCAAATCAAGCTGGCAATCTAAATTAACTGTTATATACTAGCTTTTAACTGCTGAGCCATCCCAAGTTCTCTACCCAGTGGGATATATGTTGTCGGAACAGAGGGGAAGGGGAATCTTTCAATGAACTAGGAAAGAGTTGATCAGCAAACATGCAGAGCTAAAAGTTGAAGGAAATCCTTCTTTCCTTACTACCTGGTCTGTCTTTCCCCGCTGGTTTCAGATGCTCATGAATGGATTTTTCCACATTAAACCATATGGCAGCTGGGGATATTATTATGCTGCACATAGAAATTCCGAATCACATTACCCTGTACCTTCTTTTTTTATATACTTTCTAAAAAAAAGATTTATTTATTTATTATATATGAGTACACTGTAGCTGTCTTCTGACACACCAAAAGAGGGCATTAGATCCCATTATAGATGGTTGTAAGCCACTATGTAGTTGCTGGATATTGAACTCAGGACCTCTTGAAGAGCAGTCAGCGCTCTTAACTGCTAAGCCATCTTTCCAGCCCTGATACCTTTTTTTTTTTTTTAAAGTGCATGGTTTCATTGTTGTTGAGCCACGGTTACCTGGCTTAGACGTTTGACATCTCTCCCTGTTTGACTAGAACGTGCTCTGTAGACCAGGCTGTTCTACTTCCCATGTGCTGAGAGTAAAGGCATGCGGCACCATGCCCAGCTTTCTAAATGTTTAAAATTATATTTATTTAGTGGTTTATTGTTCAATGTGGGGTATATATGCTCCACAACACAAGTATGGATGTCAGAGGACAACTTGCAGGGTTGTTTTCTCTTCTTCCACGGTGTGGTCTTGGGGATTGAAATCAGGGCGTCAGACTTTGCAGTAGGCCATATCTATAGCCCAACCTTTTACTTGGAATTCCATTGATAATACATGTAGCCAAATATATGATTTTCATAGCCCCTAGTATTAAAAGTATTTACAGTATCAACATATACTTGCCGTGTTTGGGGCTGGCGAGATGGATGAGCTGGTAAAGGAGCTTGCCACTAAGACTAAGGTCCTGCATTCCATCCCCTGAGCATCCCCTGAGCCCACATGATGGAAGGAGAGAAATGGCTCACTTGATGATCTCTGCCCTCCATACATGCCTTGTGGTACATGCTTGAGTGGACACATATACATACACGTGTGCAGAGAGAGAGAGAGAGAGAAAGAGAGAGAGAGAGAGAGAGAGAACCACAACCTGTTGTTCTCTTTTGTAATAAAAGGTTCATGGGGCTGGTGAGATGGCTCAGTGGGTAAGAGCACCCGACTGCTCTTCCGAAGGTCCAGAGTTCAAATCCCAGCAACCACATGGTGGCTCACAACCATCCGTAACAAGATCTGACTCCCTCTTCTGGTGTGTCTGAAGACAGCTACAGTGTACTTACATAAAATAATAAATAAATCTTAAAAAAAAAAAAAAAAAAAAAAAAAAAAAAGGTTCATCAACATATTCTCCCGGGCACATGGCTTTTGAGAGACACAGCTTATGCAGAGTGCATTGTATTTGATAACTGTGGCCTGGCTTTGATAGAGAAGGACCCAGCTCTCTCTTTAAACAGAGACTCAATGTGACAGAGACTCCTAACAAAAAGAATCTTGTGGAGTTCTCAAGTCACTGAAGTGCTCATCGACTTAGTTGATGGGAAAAATGTTTGACAGAAACTGATGCTAGTAATGTTTGTGTCTTTACAGGCACACTGGAGCGGCAAGAGAAGGTGTTTACAACCTCACAAAATCCATGGCTTTGGCGTGGGCCAGCAGCGGAGTGAGGATCAACTGTGTCGCTCCTGTAAGTAACTGCTATGTGTGAAGTCTACTGACAAACTGGGCTCCTGATTCAGATTGTGTTGTGGATAATTGTGTCACTGGTGTGTGTGTCTGTATATATATATATATATATATATATGTATGTATATGTAGATGTAGATATACTATGTAAATATACTATGTAAATATACTATAAATGGTTGACTTTTAACATAGGTGAAACTAGAAAGGCAGTCATTCGTTATAGCAGTAATGTTATTTGGTAACGAGATAGTGATGCACATTCTTGGTATATATTAGAATTATGTGTATTTAATCAGTAGTGGTGCAGGAACTGTACTTCCTATCATGAATTGTGAGTACCCGCATTATAAAACGCATTGAGGAATTCCATCCCACAGTGATGAAGGTTGCAAAATACTAGGGAACTAAAGAGGTGGCTCAGCAGGTAAGAGTGCCTATTGCTTTTGCAGAAGACCTGAGCTCAGTTCCCATACCACACTGCATCTCACAACTGCCTATGACTCTATCTCCAGGAATTCTGACACCTTCTAGCCTCCCTGGGCACCTGGGTGCTCGTCCCCTGTAACACACACACAGAGTTAAAATAATAAAAATAAATCTTAAAAAGAAATACTGCTTTGGGGACTGGCAAGATAGCTCAGTGGGTAAAGTGCTGTCTGTGCAAGTGTGAAGGGCTGGGTTCAGATCTCCACACTCACGTTCACAGAGAGACACAGCAGCACACACCTGTAACTCCAGTCCTGGGCCGCTCCCACGATGGCCGACCAGCCTGTGTGAAACAGTGAGTTCCAGGCTCAGTGAGAAACCCTGTCTCAAAACAAGCAAACAGGAAAAAAGGAGACGGCATAATGAAGAACCATAGAAGGCACGGATAGTGATGTCTGGCTTCTCCATGTGCCTGCCTGGTTGAGAACATACATGTGCACACACACATGTAACATGTATGTTCACCATGACATATAACATAACAAGTGTGGAAAGTTCACCACACTTGTACACACAAAAAAAGCACTACTTTGAAGAGTAACTTTTTTCCTAAGTGATTTTGTTATTTCTTGTTATAGTGTGAGTCCCTTATTTGGAAAAAAAAAATGAATATCAATGGGAAGCAACTCTCAGTTTTAAGACCAAGTAGAAGTTAAGTTATGTGTTATATATCACAAATGTAGCTACAGTATTACTCAAAAAAAATCTTTTTTTCTTTTTGAGCCCAGTGGTGGTGGCGCACACCTTTAATCCCTGCACTTGGGAGGAAGAGGCAGGTGGATCTCTGAGTTCGAGGCCAGCCTGGCCTACAGAGTGAGTTCCAGGATGGCCAGAGCTACAGAGACCTTGTCTCAGGGAAAACCATCTTTTTTTGTATGGGAGTGGTGCGTGTATGTGTTCATGTGTATGCATGTGCACGTACAGGCAAAAGGCAGAGTTCAATGCTAGCTGTCTTCTTCAGCCAATCTCTACCTTAGCTTTTGAGACAGGGTCTCTGTGTTGACCCCAAAGCTCCCTGATTTGACTAGACTACCTGGCCAGCAAGCCCCAGGGACCTGCCTGTCCCCGATGCCCTAGCCTCCCTAGTGGGATGCTGCAGGCCAGAATGCAGATTCTCATGATTTCAGAGCATGCAGTTCAACTATGACCGAGCCATTTCCCTGGCCTCTGCTTGCTTTTTGAGAGCGGTTCTTATGTAGCCCAGGCTGGCTAGAATTCATTATATAAGTTAAGTTGGCCTTGAACTCCTGGTCTTCCTGCCTCTACCTCCCCAAATATTTATTTGTTGTGAAATAAGTCATAGCTTGATCCACCTGATATTTTGTACTTGGCATTTATTCCAAGATACATTAGGTAGAATACATCTTTCTCCTCCTACACAGATCAACTCAGAGTAACTTTTCTTATGATGTTTTCTGACCGAGGATAAAGTAGAGAGAATAGTTCCATTTGGACTTGGGAGCACATATCTGTAACACTGGTGAAGTGTTGGGAGAGAGGGTAGCACATATCCACGGAGCCCACTAACCAATCAGCATAGCCATCTGGCGCTCAGGCCAGCTATCGTAGTCAATCAGTGAGCTCTGGGTTCAACAGTAAGGTGGAAAATGATTAAAGGAAGAAATCTGATGCCAACCTTTGACCTCCATATGACTTCCATGCAACCCCCCCCCCACACACACACACTCAAAATTTAAAACAAATATATATTTTTAAAATTAGCTATCAGGGTACATATCTTGGATTTGGGTGTGTTTTTTAAACTTCACTTGAAATGTAAAACCAAGAAAAATCCTGTATTTTCACATCTCTGGTAAAGCAAGCATGCTCAGAGGAAGAGAAACCAGACTCCCCAGACGCATTGTTCCTGGTTAGGTGCCCCACTGAAGTGCTTACATAAACATACTCCTCAGAAACTAAGTCTTTCAAGAAAAAGACCAAGACGTAGCTGGTTTTTAAAGGGGAGAAGCCCCCAAAATGATCATTCAGATGGTCTGCTTTTAGATAGTGGTTGGCTGGATCCCCTTTTGACAGTTTTGAATAAAGTTGATTAGAAACGTTTGTGCTGATGTTAAGCCACACATCTTTTGTCTTCAGTCAGCATATCCCCTGATGCCTTCTTGTTGCTATCTGTGAGTTCTAGAGATGGGACCCAGGGCCTTGAGCACACTGGGCAAGTGCTCTACTTCTCCTCTGCATCCCCAACCCTTGGTGTCTTGACAATTTAATTCTCCCCATTTACCCACCTTCCTGCTTTGTTTTCTTATATAGGGGACCATTTACTCCCAGACTGCTGTTGACAACTATGGCGAAATGGGACAAACCTTATTTGAGATGGCCTTTGACAGTATCCCAGCTAAGCGCCTTGGAGTCCCCGAGGAGGTGACGTATCTGGGTGGCATTGATGAGAATACCTTGAGAACTTTGTGACATTTGGTACCCTGGGCATGTGGCCTGGCTGACCAGTAGAGAGATTATTTCAGTGCCATCAAACCATGTCGCCTGAGCTTTGGGCTCTGGGAAATAACCTAGTTAGTTGCTTTGACTGCTGACAGCAGACTCTCCTCAGGAATGAAGGCCATGAAGTTAGAGACGACACGTTTTTGTTATCTTTGCAGCTACAGTTTTATTACCTGCAGTGTTGGTTCCAGCAGCCCCAAGCAAGCCAGATAATGACAGACTCGTGAAGTTCCACAGAGGAATGAAGTATGTTAAAAATCAATAGCTTTTCAAATGACTGAGGAGTAAACTTAGATCTAACGGTGGTAGGATGGGGAAAGTTTCTTACTGAAGAATGAAAAAAAAAAAAAAAATCCCAGAATAAATAAGACACGTGGGGCTGGAGAGATGGCTCTGCAGTTATGAGCAGGAAGTGCTCTTCCAGAGGACCTGAGTTCCATCCCCAGTGGCTATAAAGATGTCTCCCACTGCATGGGGATCCAACACCTCCAGCCTCTGCAAGCACCCGCATTCACTTGTATATTCCTACCACACATACACACACTTAGACATAATAACAATAAATATTTTAAATAAATAAATACATGTTATATTTCTTGGTAGGAGAACCAATTTTATTTAAAAGTCCATTTTTGCTGGGCCTATGCCTTTAATCTTAGTACACAGGAAACAGAAGCAGACAGACAGATCTCTGTGGAGTTGAGGTCAGCCTGGTCTACACAGAAAGTTTCAGGCTACCCAGGGCTACCTAAAGTCAAATTCCAAAGTTGTAGGTGTCAGGAAGATGCGTCAGCAGGTAAAGGTTTGATCCAAACTCCGCACAGGCTGCCCTGCCACAGGCACACAGGGCCACACACGTGAGTGCAGAACCCTAGAGGCCAGAAGACAGTGTTGGACCCTGCAGACTTCCCAGCAGTTAGCTGCCTGATGGGTGCTGGGAACCAGCTCACGTTCTTGGCAAGAACAATAACATGGTTTGGGGTTTTTTTGGGTTTTGTTTTGAGACAGGGTTTCTCTGTGTAGCCCTGGTTGTCCTGGAACTCACTCTGTAGACCAGGCTGGCCTCGAACTCAGAAATCCGCCTGTCTCTGCCTCCCAAGTGCTGGGATTAAAGGTGTCTGCCACCACTGCCCAGCTAATCTGTTTTAATCCAGCCTGTAATTAGGATTTATTTATGTTGTTTTTGTTTTTTGAGACCGGGTCTCCTGTCTCTGAGCTGGTCCCGAATTTGATCTGTAACAGAGCGCCTTGTATTTCTGACCCCCTTGCTTAGGTGCCCTATGTGCTGGCGTTACAGGCTGCTGCTGGCGTTACAGGCTGCTGCCGCCACACCTGCTTTATTTGCTGTTAGAGATTGCCTTTGGGCCTTGTGCATGCTAGACAAGCACCCCACCAGTTCAGCTACACCCCAACCCCAACAATTTCTTTAAAGTCAGAGCGAACCTGATGTCATGAACTTTCTGTGCTCTGTACTTGAGCCTTCCTGTCACACTGGGATCTTGGGTCTATTTAACTTGTAGCATAACTTATTGTCTTTAGGAGCTCCTTTGCATCTAGATGTTGACACAGCTCGTTCTGTAACTTTGAAAGGACACATCTCTTTATGTCTCTACCTGCTGCTTGAATCAAAGTTTAGCATGGCAGCCTGAGCCTCCCCAGAATTCCATTTCCACTTGCAAGCTTGACTTTTGTCATGGAAAACAAACATTCCCAGTTGTTTCTGTTTGCGGCAATAGCCTCCCTTCCTTTATGTAAATAAAAAAGGTGCTTGCGGAGGCTCAGTGGAAGTAGGGGAGAGATGCGAGACAGTAATGGCGAGAGTGACCAAAATTATGTACATACATGACATTGTCAAAAACGTTAATACATTATCTCAGCAGGCACCAGTCACGTGGTATGTGGTGCACATATGTATGTGCAGGCAAAGTACTCAAGCACATAAAGTATAAAAGAAATGCAATTTTTAAATGGCTGTTCAGTTAGTTTAATCACATATTCTTATGATGGCCAGTGGACTTCTCTGGGCAGCAAAAGCTCTTAGGGTGGTTGTGGTGGGTGTGTGCGCATGTGCACACTTCCTGTATCATGTCTTGTTTTATCACCTATAACACTAGAAAGACTGCACTCACCCCAACCCATTCCCATGATTATCTGCGCCAGAATATCATGACTGCTGGTGCCTCCAATACTAATATAGTTCATATTCTTTAGAAACATTTTTAACACTCCTTAAATTTTTTTTTTATGTGATAGGGTCTCACTGTGTAGCTTTGGCTGGCCTCAAACTCACAGAGATCCGCCTGCCTCTGCCTTCCAAGTGCTGGGATTAAAGGTATGCACCACCAAACCCAGCCACAGTTATGTATTCTTGAGTTGCCTGTGTGACAGAGCAAGCATGTGGTGGTCAGAGGACAGTGCTCCGGTGTTTGTCCTCACCTTCCATGGGAGGTCGCAGTGGTTGTATCTAGATGAGCGATCTTCGCGACAAACTTCTGTACTGGTTGAGCCGCCTTGCCGGCCCCACCTTTGACTTCTTGCCGTGACCCATACTGAGGCTCCAGCCATTCTCCAACCATTGCTTTGAGCCTGTGAATAAAATTCCAACACGGTGATGATGGCTTTGACTTTTAAAATCCCCTGAAGGAACGCCCATCAAGACTTTAACAAACTACTGGCACAGCTACTGTGAGATGCAGAACTGGGGACAAACTCTGCTCAATTATGTGCTGAGTCTAAGATCAGCAAAGCTTTCACACCAGCTGCAACCAGTGGGGTGTGTGTGTGTGTGTGTGTGTGTGTGTGTGTGTGTACACCAGAGTGTGTGCACAGGCATGCTTGTGCTGTGGTGCACATGTGGAGGTCAGAAGCCAGCTCATGGAGCTGCTTCTCTCCTACCTGCTGGGACTTATTCTGGCACCCGGTTTCCCGAGGAAGGCAGCTAAGGGCCATGGAGTCAGCGACCAGGGCCAAAGCTGCTTGCTTTATCTCTGGCAGTTCTGTCTTTAACTTTAACTCTGCTATTAAGATATTCCCTTTATTTACATTTCAAGTTTTATCCCCTTTCCTGTTTCCCCTCCGAAAACCCCCCATACCCTCCCCTCTCCCCCTGCTTACCAACCCACCCACTCCAATTCCTGGCCCTGGCATTCCCCTATACTGTGGCATAGAACCTTCACAGGACCAAGGCCTCTCCTCCCATTGATGACCAACTAGGCCATCCTCTGCTACATATGCAGCTAGAGCCATGAGTCCCACCATGTGTGTTCTGTGGTTGGTGGTTTAGTCCCAGGGAGCTCTGGGGGTTACTGGTTAGTTCATATTGTTGCTCCTCCTATAGGGCTGCAAACCCTTTCAGCTCCTTGGGTACTTTCTCTAGCTCCTTCATTGGGGACCCTGTGCTCCATATCCAATGGATGGCTGTGAGCATCCACTTCTGTATTTGTCAGGCACTGGCAGAGAACTCTGCTATTCTATGGCTGAAAGCCACCTACTTTTGGCAATTCTTCTAACTTTAACTCTTTGCTGTTGTGTGGCCAAGAGCTGCTTGCTTTTGGTAATGTTTCTCTTCCTATAACTCTTTGCTATTCTCAGGTCAAAAGCCACTGATTTCTGATAATTTGATTCCAACTGATAGCAGCAGGAGAATTAGAAAAAAGGTTTGGTATCTCCCTGGCTCAAGGGCCTCTGGCAGGCCAGGCAAGAGGCTTGGAGTTTGTTAACTTTTTGTGAGCCCGAGAGAGAAGAGAGGAAGAAAGCGAGAAATCAAGCACACACACAGACACACACAGACGCACTTTGGCCGGGCCTGACCACCTGTCTCAACAATTCCACCAGTGTTAATGCATACTTATATACATACATACATTTGGTGGAAGGGACTGACTCCAAATGCCACACTTTATTTCTTTTCTCTGGCAGTTTATACCTTCTTAGACATAAGTTCTTTATAGAATTATCTCATAGATAGAATGTTACGCAACAGGGGAGTTACAAAAGGATGTTGACAGTTCAAAGCAGTGTTTCATTCTGTGAGCTCATCATGAGTGGTTCTTCTGCATGCTCATTCAGAGCGACAGTTAGCTCCCCATGGCCTTGCTGTATCAGAGTGCTCACCTGTGGCTTCATCCGTGGACCTGGCCTACAGTGAAGGTTTTTCCTTGTTTGCAGATTTACTCTGAGCCAGCTAGTGCAATTAGCCCATGACACTGAAGGCTTGCAGAGCTCTGTTTGCCACTTTGTTCTATATGGGGCTTGAGATTACTTGTATCAACTTAAAAATTATATAAAATCATTATCGGAAATTGTGAAAAATCATCAATTCGTCTATACAGCCTTACTACGTGAAAGTCCATAGTCATGTTGATCTTCAGGAAGTTTGCCCAGTAGGGTGGGTCGATGCCCAGGGATCATTAGGCTATGTAATAGTGGCAGGGAAAATGTGTCATCAGCAAGAGGCAATCCCGAGATGAAATCTTTGGTGACCTTGCATGTTAAAGCTCACCCGTCAAAAGCCGTGCAAAATGGTGAGCCATCTCCAGGACACTCATTTGTGTGCTTAGTCTGTCCTGGGTGGTTTCTGACACCTACCCTCCGTGGGACCTGATCAAACCCAGGCTGTTCGCTCCCCATCCCTTGTTTTTGTTTCAGTGCCCAGTACAGAAGCCAGGAGTGGGATGCGCTTAGGGTCACCACCCCTGTGAGACTCTGCTCCACTTACCATCAGTAAAATGAATTCTGTTGGTTTGTGAAGTTTCTTTAAAACCTCGCCAAGCGACTACGTTTGGGAGGATGTGATGGGGACCTTGAAGTCCCGCTGGTGGGAAGCTCCTGTGATCCGCACAGCGGTGCTTTGGGCCTGACAGGGCCATGGACACACTTAACTGTATCTGGGACCGAGGTGGGAGAAGCATGTGACCGCCATGACAAATCAGAGTTGTAGAAGACAAGCAGGGCCTCAGAAGGGAATTAACTGTTGAAGCAGGAAACCGCCGTGTTTACCTGTGGCTTCTTATACCATTGCTGTTTGCCTGCCACTGTCTGCTGCTTGTCCACACCTTGTCGCCTCTGCCCTGGTTGTTACCTGACTTCCCTTTTGTCCACACTGTCTCTGTGCTGTCAAATCGTGCTGCACGTGCGCGAGGATTGGTGATGCAGTCCTGTGGGCAGAGATGTGCTTACTCAGGAGTTCCGGGCTCCCAGGCATGGAGAAGAGTCTTTCCTTTTTCCTTGTCTCCTATGTATGGATATATTCTCTTCTTTCCCTAGATCTCCCCTCTGGTATGTTTCCTGCTGTCCCCTGCGGCTTCCTATATCACTGGACAGTTGATCAATGTGGATGGAGGCCAGGCTCTGTACACTCACGCCTTCAGCATACCGGGTAAGCAGCCAGGAAGTGAAGAGGCACGAGCCCTTCCCTGTCCACGCTCCATGTTGTAAGCCACTGCCTCAGAGGCGGGGGTTTCTGTTATAGGCCATCGAATGGCCTTCAAAATGTTGATATTTGTGATAGGATATAAAAGAAAATGTTCTCTGTTACAAAAACTATCTAAACCTCTAAGTGCACAGAAGGTAGGACGGAGGCAAAGGCCAGCTGTGCTTGAAGGGTTACAGACTCGCTTCCTCTTCCCCCTCTCTGAGTGCCGCACAGACGGAAGAGGGGCGGTCCGACTTGACTTTGCCCTCTCTCTGGAATCAAATGATAAACTTCTGTGATTCAATAACTTTTATTTGTAACATGGTATTCTTTTTAATTATTTCATGTATATGAATGCCCTATCTGCATGTACACCTGCATGCCAGAGGAGGGCATCAGACCTCATTACAGATGATTGTGAGCCACCATGTGGTTGCTGGGAATTGAACCTATGACTTCTGGAAGGGCAGGTAGTGCTCTTAACCACAGAGCCATCTCTCCAGCCCCATAAAAAGAAGCAAGTTTATTTTATCTTATTGAAGCAGATTCTCACTGTGTAGCCCAGGCTAACCTCAGCCTCCCATTACAGGTCTGTGCAACAATGCTTGGCTTGAAAACTAAATTTGCTTTCATAAATTCAAGTCAATAACAATATTACACACGATTGGATGTGGCGTTGGAAGGGTCTTATAAAATCAGATAGTCCAGACCAGGTATAGAGAGACTTACCTTTAACCCCAGAACTCAGGAGGCAAAGGCAAGGAGATCTCTGTGAGTTCCCAGACCAGCCAAGGCTATAGAGAGAGGCCCTGTCTCAAAACAAAAACAACAAAATATCAAACAATAAAATCAGATAGTCCAGTGTCCTAGTTTTTTCAAACGACAAAACAAATCCCCAGAAAATAAAAACACAGGCTGTTCTTCTGCTCTTTCAGAGGATCTGGGTCAATCTCCAACACCTTCATGGTGGCTCACAACCATCTTTAAGTTGGGGAGCTGATACCCTCCTTTGGCCTCTGCAAGCACCAGGCAGGCACACATGTGTTGCATGGACACAAGCAGGCAGGCCTTCCCATATACATAAAACATAAACGTTTTTAAGAGCATGCTAATGTTCTGGGATACTGCTCATCCTTTACCAGCGTATGCAAACCCTGGATTGAATTCCCAGCACCCCATAATACCAAACGTAGTGGTGCAGGCCTGTAATCCCAGTAGTCAAGGTGGTAGAGGCAGAAGGAACAAAAAGGTCATGGTTATCTACAAAGTGAGTTCCAGGACAGCCAGGGCTACACAGAGAAACCCTGTCTTGAAAAACAAAAACAAAAAACAAAAACAAAAACCCAAAGCCTCAGGAAAATATAAACACAAATATATTTGACCTTTTTCTAAAGATAGTTACTAGTGTCTGTTAGCAAACGAATGTCTGGTTGACAAGACCCATTTCCTATCCTTGTAGGTTTCTTATGTCCCTAAAACTATGAACGGTTGGTTGGTTGAGTTTTTGGTTTTTGGTTGTTTTTTTTGTTTTGTTTTGTTTTGTTTTTTTCCTTCAGTGTTTTGAGACAGGTCTCACTGTCTGCCTGCTTCTGCCTCCCAAGTGCTGGAATTAAGGGTATGTGCCACTGTGCCTGGCTTCTTTCCCTTTTTGAAGAAAGATAGTGCAACCCCATTAGGCAACATTGATTTAACTCCACTCTGCTCTCTATTGCATTTCTGGCTTTGCAACTGAAGTCTTAACAGTTCATAGTATTAGGTTCTGTGGTGACATAAGTCCAGCACAAAAGAGAGAAGATTCTCTCTGCATTTGAAGCCAGCCTGCTCTACATAGTGAGTTCCAGGACAGCCAGAGACCCTCCCCCAAAACAAATAAATAAATAAATAAATAAAACCCAAGACTGTATTTCCTAGGCATGTTAGGGGATTAAGTACACATGGTGTCAGGTCCTGTGTGGCTGGAGTTGGTCATCACCATTGGCCTTTCAGTCTCCATGAAGAGGTGGGACACATCTAAGAGCCTTTTCCTCTTCCTCTGTGTTTGTTCTGGTGAAGTATCACCCTTTTGAGGCTGGCTTCCTTGGAACTAGGATAGCAGCCTGCCACTCTGAGACCACAGGCTTTTCTCTGCCCATATCCAGCTGGTTGAAGAGCCAGGAGAGGGAAGGACTTCATCTTAGCAGAGCCTGCTCAGTTCTGAGTCGGCTTCATGTTGATCACTCACAAAGATGTCCACCTGTAGCCAGTCACCAGAGGCAGGGGGTGAGGAGTGACACTGAAGTTACCCCTTTTATACGCAGGAAGCTAGTGAGTAGCAGGCCCAGCATTCAAAGGATTTTTGCGAAACTGCCTGTCCTGCAAGCTCTTTTCCTTAGCCTCCCTGAACTAAGAAGCAAGGCAGCAAACAAAACCATGAAGTTTGGGTGGAAACTGGGGGGAGGGGCTTAAGAGATTTGTGAGTAACACTTCACTGCTTACTAAACAGATCATGACAACTGGCCTGTAGGAGCTGGGGACCTTTCTATTGTCAAGAGGATAAAGGAATCTTTTAAGAAGAAAGCCAAGCTCTAACTAAGCCAAGGAAACAGCCACCCATCTTGTTCCTGCGTGCCTTAGCGCCTTGAGAATGTTTCCTACTTCACAAGAGCTTATGATTTCTGTGTGTGGGGGGTGGGGGATCACTTTAATGTTAATAGCTTTATCTTTGCAAAGACTGCTCCCAAAATAAATGTCTCTTCCTGTGCAAACCGGTTATCTTTTAAGGATTATTTAAGGATTTCCTTTTTATTACTTTAAACTGTGTATGTTGGAGGAAGGTGTGTGCACACTGAGCGCAGTGCCCAAGGAAGCCAGAGGCATCAGATCCCGTGAGCAGGAACTTTAGGCAGTGTGACCCACCTGACGTGGGTGCTGGGGACTGAACTCACTTGGGCCTTCCAGAAGAGCAGTAAATGCACTGGGATGGTTTGTATGTGCTCTGCCCTGGGAGTGGCACTATTTGGAGGTGTGGCCCTGTTGGAGTAGGTGTGTCACTGTGGGTGTGGGCTTTAAAACTCAAATCCTAGCTGCCTGGAAGCCAGTGTTCTGCTAGCAGCCTTCAGATGAAGACATAGATCTCTCAGCTTTTCCTATACCATGCCTGCTTAGATGCTGCCATGTTCCCACCTTCATGATAATGGACTGAATCCTCTGATCTTGTAAGCCAGCCCCAATTAAATGTCCTTATAAGAGTTGCCTTGGTCATGGGGTCTGTTCATAGCAGTAAAGCCCTAAGACATGCACTTAACCTCTGAGCCATCTCTCCAGGCCTCCCTCCTAACCTGGGACTTTTTAAAAGAACAGACAGACATTAACAAACTTAAAGGTATAGTCTTATTTCTAGGAGAGATACTTGAAAAGCTGTGGGCTGGGGAGATGGCTCAGCAGTTAAGAGCACTGGCTGCTCTTCCACAGGTCCCGAGTTCAATTCCCAGCAACCACATGGTGGCTCACAACCATCCGTAATGAGATCTGATGACCTCTTCTGATGTTTTAGCAACAGCTTACTCATATATATAAAATAAATAAGTGCATGTATACTCATACACATAAAATAAATAAATGTATATAAAAAAGAGAAAAGCTGTGACCATTCAGGGTCACAAAGGTGTGGTGACACACGTCTGTAATCCCAGAACTTAGGAGGTAGGAAGACCAAAGTTCAAGGCCATCCTCAGCCACATAGGGAGATCTGAACTCGCAAAAGCTTTTGCAATCTTACTGTAAAATAAAGATGCCACACTGGGACCGTGGGATACTTATGATGAACCAGCTGGAACAGAGTAGTCTGTAGTTTCTTTGTCTCATGAGTAACTTCATGTAAGACACAACTACTGCCGGAGGGAAGTGCGGCATGAGGCACAGCCCGTGGTCCCACATCACAAGACACTCTTGCATCTCCTTGGTGGAGGAGTGGTTCCTGGGTGGGATACCATTTTGCATGGGATGGCTTACCCATGAATGTGACTGATAGCTCCTCTAATGGTGCAGCTGCTGGGTTCCTGCAGAGAGGGAAGGCAGACCCTCACCTTGAATAACTATAACTTCCACAAGAGAACGTCAATACAAAGAATTCCTAAGTATGACAGGACACTTGGGGTAGAGGGTTGAGGAGGAGTATGCAAATCCTTGAAGCGTATGAAAAGAATAGCCAGCCGTGCGGGAGGGCTTAGGTGAAGCCTTCCCCTATCCGACACACTCAGGTCTAATAGAGTGGTCACCACTGTGATTCCATGCAAGGCAGAGAAGTAACTGTGTTGTACTACTGCTCATAGAACTTTCTAGAATTCCATTGTAGTGTGCTAAGGACAACTGAATGTGCACAATGTCTCAGCAGAGGACTCTGCTACGCTACCCTACGGAGGTGCACGCACAGCAATCTTGGTACTGTCGGCTCTGTGGAAGTCTCTTGCCCCTCTGCACTGAGAAGCCAACCCACCTCCTCTTACATCTGCAGTTCTCAACCTGTGGATCAGGACCATCAAAAAACACATATTTCTGATGGTCTTAGAACGCCTCCCCCAACCATGGGTTTATTTTCACTGCTACATTGTAGCTATAATTTTGCTACTGAGCCATATTGAGAAACACTGTCCTATAGATTCTCTCTGTCTCTCCCATTAGTGACTTTGTACAGCCTTGTGTCTGTGGGAATCAGGCTAGCAGGCTCAGTTTCAAGTCTTTCTATTGCTCTGCCCATTATAGTTCTAGGCTGTGCCTGACTGTTCTGTGGCTGATGACTTGGAGCGGGTGGATAAGAATTACTGTGGGAGAACACTTTGTTGCCATTGTTCTTTGTTATCCCAAATGATCTGGTGTTGTTGGCCACTATTCAGGGATCTATGTGCACTCTACCCCAGGTTGTTTTATGTCCACAGCTACCACATGGCTCTATCCTGTACTGTGAAACAGCTACTACCATTAGGGTGCGCCTTTAAGAGCTCTGTCGTGGGATTAAATGCAGAACACCGGTTTGTCTAAGCAGCTCCCTCTTGGGATCCAAACTATGGCTGCAACGCTTCAACGTGAGGTTTAGAATCTTCTTTCCAGTTTTTCTTCTGCACTCATTGTTGACCAGGTCTAAACCAACCACAGTCCAGAGCTAGGTCTAACTAGGCGTGCCAGCTGGGAATCTAGCTTGATGGCAGATTGCCTTTTGTCTTATGGGCAAAACTCTACTGTTGTATGGTAGCCAAGGTGCTTTGTATGTACTTGGCAGCCCTTGAGCACCATCTCCTGAATGAGCACATGCCTGTGCACTGTCCCCACCTTCTGAGTACTGAAGCTGTCAGTCTCTTGGTTGAATCCCTGGAGGTGGGGAGTGACTCCTCATTCCTTGGTCTAACTGGGTTCTGCCACCTCTTTCAACCTGCAGCCTCCAAACTTGCCTTTCGTGAGGTTGTCAATTTACTAATATGAAACACCTTGAGTCCCTCCTGATTGAAAACGTGATGAGATTTCCAACAATAACCTCTCTGCCATCCTTGGCATCTGTCCATTGATCACATTTGCTCCTTTCTGTCCACCTTTACTTTTCTGTGCATCCCGCAGAACTCTATGCAGATTCCCATTTTTCCATAAATTAAACAGTCTATAGAGTCCACTGATGTTCCAGCTTCCCAGATCCTATCGTAACTTGCTGTTGTAAGACTCAGACAATGGAGGGATTTGGCAAGCAGACCAAGTTCATAAATCTGCTAATCTAGCTGAAATAGCCAAGCTCTAGGTTCAGTGAAAGACCTTGTTTAGGTTCAGCTAAAAAACAAAGCAAAACAAAACTGGAAACAACAGAGGATGATCGTTCAAATAAAAATCTAGTTGTCACATGCACAACTAAAAAACGCCAGCTGCGCGCACACGGTGAGGGGAGTGCGGAGCAAGAAGTGGAGAGACGATTGTTTAAGAATTCTGGCAGAGTACCACGGTCCCTTTTGTTCCCTCAGGCACTTTAACTGCGGATCAGGAACTCACCGGAGCTTCTGCATTCACGTGGAGCATATTAATTTACACAAGCCAAACAGGTCTGGCTTTTCTAGAACTCCCTTTGTATACCAAACTGTCATCAAACGCAAGAGATCCAACTACCTCTGCCATGAGTAACGAAACAAACGACTCACAGATCTTAAAACTGAAGAGAGGAGAGAACGGGCAGGCCTACAGAACCTAGGTAGCAGCAGCCATCCTCCAGACAGGATGTTTCAGAGTCAATACCATGAGCCACAATTTCCAAGCTTTCTTGCCCAATGCCGGACTTCCTCCAAGCTATGGGACAATCAAAGAGGAGTAAGGGTGACTGAGCTGGGGGAACCCAACAACCCAGCTGTTGTGAGGACCACCGTGATCTACATGCCCAGAGAGCTGCCTGTGCCTGACCATGTGGGAGATGTGACTGGAACCTATGCCTCCTCTCCACTGGCAAGGGCCTGAGTATCAATGGTGACTCTACATTACTGTTTTCTCTACCACCTTTGTGGTATTTTCACAAAGAATACCACTCGCCACGGCCCACAACTGGGCCTCTATTTTAAACTGATACTTTGAACCTTAGCCCCATGCATATGCAAGCAGTACCCTCCCGTGCCACCTATGGTGGGATTAACTGAAGTGCACAAAAACGACTACCACCCAGTTGGCTAACAAACATGCTGTAATGTCTATTGTTTAACCAGTGTTATTCCCCAGAGGGGGTGCACCGTTCCTGGAGGTACTGCAATACCAGGTCGATGCGTGGAGTGGACGGAGCAAGCTCCTATTCCAACTCCTAGTTCCAAAAATCCATTTAATATATTGTCCTCAGATAGAGGGCGTATCAGATATTAAACTGATAAGAACAGATACTACACTTGATCTTAGCCAAAAGGCCGAGAAGCGATACCTAGCACACACCATGCAGCCGTGCTCTGCGTCCGCGAGACACATTAACTTCGTGGTGACCGCTCGCAACCCTCACTTCCTGCCTTCCCCGCAGCTCCTTCCTTCTCCCGTCCGCGTCTTGCATCCTGCATGCGTCACTCCCACTCCAGCACCCACAGCTTCAGCTACAACGTCCACGACCCCAGCTCTCCCGGCGTTCCGGAGCGCGCACGCCGAGTATAATTTGCATGCCCCGCCCCCTCGTGGAGGGTGTGGCGGCCGAGACTGGAGCCTCTTCCCTGGTGCTTCTGCAAGGAGCACACATGGGCTCCCGGACACTTCCGGTTTATTCTCCCACTCCACTGAGAACAAGAGCGCTAGAGGAGGGTTTGCAGCCGGCTGTACCTGAGAAGTACAGTACAGGGATGGTGGTCAAAGGGCCGACCTACTTGTCTAGTTCGCATTATCCGGAAGACGAGCTTTTAAAGTTGACGTTTATGTCACTTATGTCAGTATTTGGGGTGGGGGGGCGGGGTGTCCCAAGATGCACAAGTGGTTTATTCCAAGCCAACTCCCAAATACCAGACCTGACAACAAACTTGCGTGAGCTCTGGAAGGTTATGGTTTCCCCCTGTAAAGTCACTGCACAGCCCCTTTAAATGTCCGGGGAGTGGAAGGGTTCCTGCAAGCTGAATGACTTGAGTTCCATTCCTGACCTACCCAGCTGGTAGAAGGAGAGGATTGAGTCCTACCACTTGTTCTCTGGTCCCCATATGCTCTGTCTGGCGCGCGCGCGCGCGCACACACACACACACACACACACACACACACACACACAATTTGAATTTGAAAATTTAGAGAAAAGAAAGCAGGGAGCCAATCGGCACTGCTTATAATTTCAGCAGTTGGGAAATGTATACAATTTCAGGTTTCAACAGCCTCAGCCATGAAGCTAGCTTGCTAGATTTTCTTTTCTTCTTCTTCCTTTTTTTTTTTTTTAATCTGAAAAGAGGGTCTGGAGAGCTGGCTCAGCTGGTAAGACTTCTAACTGCTCTGGAAGGAACAAGTTCAATTCTCAGCCCTCACATCGGGAGACTTGGAGACCTGCAGGCATCAGGACCCAGAAACACAGGTACATACACACAATTAAAAGTTAAAAAAAACAATCTGAAAGAGGTTTTAGTGTAGATTGAACTAGACAAAAAGGTGGGGAACAGCGAGTTTCATTGTGTGGAAGGGAGATTTCCGGGACAATCTCCTTTGCAGCCTCAAGACTGTGAATTTATGAACATCAATATGAACTAAGCAGTATCCCCAGAGCTCCTTGGAACTATACCACCAATCAAAGAAAACACATGGTGGAACTTGTGGCTCTAGCTGCATATGTAGCAGAGGATGGTCTAGTCAGTCATCAATGGGAAGAGAGGCCCTTGGTCCTGTGAAGGCTTGATGGCCCAGTGTAGGGGAATGCCAGGATCAGGAAGGGGGGGCCTAGTGGGGGGGGGGTTTAGGGGATTTTCGGAGGGGAAACTAGGAAAGGGGATAACATTTGAAATGTAAATAAAGAAAATATCTAAAAAGATAAAAATAAAAATAAAAAAACTGAAAAAAAAAAAAAGACTGAGAATTTATTACCTCGGGCCTGATAATGAGAATCAAATACCTATCTATGCAGGACTCATATAAAAATGCTAAGTCAGGCAAGGCAGTGGTGGCACACACCTTTAATCCCAACACTTGGGAGGCAGAGGCAGGCAGACTTCTGAGTTTGAGGCCAGCCTGGTCTACAGAGTGAGTTCCAGGACAGCCAGGTACACAGAGAAACCCTGTTTTGAAAAAACAAACAAACAAACAAACAAACAAGCTAAGTCAGCCATCAGCCCGATGGCTATCAAGAGACACCTATGAAACAAAACATACATAGCCCTTAGTTTCAATTCATTCTTTCTTTGAGACAGAGTTTCTCTCTATAGTTCTGTCTGTCCTAGAACCTTGCCCTGTAGACCAGGTTGGCCCAAATTCAGGGATCTACCTGTGAGCACCACCACACCAAGCTCTAAACAGCACAGCCTTTCTAATTTATAAAGTGTTTATAAATGTGTGCCAATGAAGCCGCTCATCCCTAGACCTGAAGTCCTCTGGGGCGCAGATGTAAGCTTTTTTTTTTTTTTAAAGATTTATTTATTATATGTAAGTACACTGTAGCTGTCTTCAGACACACCAGAAGAGGGAGTCAGTTCTTGTTACAGATGGTTGTGAGCCACCATGTGGTTGCTGGGATTTGAACTCTGGACCTTTGGAAGAGCAGTCGGGTGCTCTTACCCACTGAGCCACCTCGCCAGCTTTTTTTTTAATTTTATTTAGTTATTTAATGTATATGAGTACACTGTATGGTTGTGAGCCATAATATGGTTGCTGGGAATTGAACTCTGGCCCAAAGACTTATTTATTATATGTACACTGTAGCTGTCTTCAGATACACCAGAAGAGGGCATCAGATCTCATTTCGGATGGTTATGAGCCACCATGTGGTTGCTGGGATTTGAACTCGGGACTTTTGGAAAAGCAGTCAGTGCTCTTAACCGCTGAGCCATCCCTCCAGCCCCAAGTAGGCTCCATTTTATCCAAGCTGACCAACCTGCTCTCTAAGCAACAGTAGTTATCCAAAACATAATGCCTGTTCAATAGAAAGAACAAATGAATTTGATTGGTTGGATAAAAACACTTACATTCAATGTCAACCAACAATGAGGGAACCCTGGGGAAAGCCTCGGACCCACACTCTCCTCCCCAGAGTGTAGGATGACAGTCATGCTTCCACATTTGGTTTTTTCCTGTTAAGAGGTTTTATCTTGGTGCAAGTTTTCTACTATTTATAACTCATGTCATCTTGCAACCCACTAATATTCACTGAGTTTAGTTGAATGAGGAAGAGGTACAGGTTGTGATGTTTTGAATATGCTTGGTCCATGGGAAGTGCATTATTAAGAGGTATGGCATTATCAGAGGAGGTGTGGCCTTGTTAGAGGGAGTGAGTCACTGTGGGGGTGGGCTTTCAGGGCCTGTGCTTAAGCTCTGCCCAGAACAGAAGAGAGTCCCTTCCTAGCTGCCTGTGGAAGAGAATCTTTTCCTGGCTGCCTCTGGATGGACATGTAGAACTCTCAGCTCCTCTAGCACCATGCCTGCCTGGATGCTGCCATACTTTCTGCCATGACAATAACGGAATGAACCTCAGGACCAGTAAGCCAGCCCCAATCAAATGCTGTCCTTTATAAAGAGTTGCCTTGGTCATGATATCTCTTTACAGCAATGAATCTCTAACTAAAACACAGGTTTATGCTTATTTTTTGTCAGCTCTGAGGGGCCCTTGAGGAGCATAGAATCCTGGTATTGTGGGAGGGCTGGCCTTGCAGAGGTGAGAAGGGAAGAGAGCCTAGATGTAAACTCTCATGCAATCGTCGATGGTCTTTTGTATCGGGAAACGGTTACGGCAGGAGGGTTGTAACAGTGCCGTTCATTATGAGGGCACAATAAAATGGGAATGTTGTTGGACACAGCAGTAGAGTTAACTATGGATTTATAGTTAACGATGACAATAGACACAAACATAGACTAGATGGGGCAAAAGCAAGAAAGGACACGCTGCAGGATTCAAAAGGAGAAGTGCCTCCAGGCACAGGTTGGGGGGGGTCTTTGTGCCCCTAATCTTTTAAAAGATTTTTTAAAATTTTATTTTATATGTATGAGTGTGTTGCTTGCATATATGTCTGTTTACACATGATCATCTCATTAGATGCCTTTGACAAAATCCAACACCCCTTCAGGATAAAAGTCTTGGAGAGGGCTGGTGAGATGGCTCAGTGGTTAAGAGCACTGACTGCTTTTCCAAAGGTCATGAGTTCAAATCCCAGCAACCACATGGTGGCTCACAACTATCTGTAACGAGAGCTCTTCTGGCGTGTCTGAAGATAGCTACAGTGTACTTACATATAATAAATAAATCTTTAAAAAAAAAAGTCTTGAAGAGATCAAGGATACAAGACATATGGGTATACAATACAACACAATAAAGACAATATACAACAAGCCAATAGCCTACATCAATTAAATGGAAAGAAACTCTAAGTTATTCCACTAAAATCAGGACAAGGCTGTCCTTCTCTCTATATCTATTCAATAAAGGACTTGAGTTCTAGCTAGAGCAATAAGACAACTAAAGAGAAAAAGGATACAAATTGGAAAGAAAGGAGTCCAAGTATTACTATTTACAGATGATATTATAGCATACATATGTGAGCTCAAAAATTCTACTAGTGAACTCCTACAGCTGAGAAATACCTTCAGTTCAGTGAAGTCCTGGATACTAGATTAACTCAAAAAATAAAATAAAATCAGTAGTCCTCCTATACACAATATGAAATATCTTATGGCAACTCTAACCTAGTAAATGAAAAACCTATATGATAAAAACTTTAAGTCTTTGAAGAAGGAAATTGAAGAAGATACCAGAAGACAGAAAAATCTTCCATGCTCAGGGATCAGTAAGATTAACAGTAAAAATGTCCATTTATACCAAAAGCAATCTATAGATTCAGTGCAATCCCCATCAAAATCCCAACATAGAGCTGGAGAGATGGCTCAGTGCAGAGCATGGTGGCTCACAACCATCTGTAACAGGATCTGATGCCCTCTTCGGGTACGCAGGAATACATATAGGCAGAACACTATATACACAGTAAATAAATAGGTATTTTTAAAAAAAATTCCAACACCATTCTTTACAGACTTTGAAGGAATAATAGTCAACTCCATATGGAAAACAGAACAAAACCAAACCCCAGTCTAGCTAAAACAGTCCTGAACCATTAAAGAACTTCTGGAGGTAGCACCATCCCTGATCTCAAGCTGTATTATGAACTGTAGTATAAAAACCACATGGGGGCCTGGCGATGGTGGCGCAAGCCTTTAATCCCAGCACTTGGGAGGCAGAGAGAGGCGAATTTCTGAGTTCGAGGCCAGCCTGGCCTACAGAGTGAGTTCCAGGACAGCCAGGGGAACACAGAGAAACCCTGTCTCGAAAATTTTAAAAAAACAAAAACAAAAAACAAAAAAAAACAACACATGATGTGGGCATAAAAACAGACATCTTGAACAACTGAATTAAGTTGAAGACCCAGGTGTAAATCCCCACACTTCACAGACACCTGAATTTTGATAAAGAAGCCTGAAATATACCATGAAAAAAGAAACCATCTTCAACAAATAAATGGGGTTGATCTAACTGGATATCTTTATGTAGAAGAATGCAAATAGATATGTATCTATCACCCTACACAAAACTCAGTCCAGCTGGGCGATGGTGGCACAGGCCTTTAATCCCAGCATTTGTGAGGCAGAGGCAGGTGGATTTCTGAGTTCGAAGCCAGCCTGGTCTACAGAGTGAGTTTCAGGACAGCTAGGACTACACAGAGAAACTCTGTCTCAAAAAAACCAAAACCAAAACCAAAAAAAAAAAGTTAAAAAAAAAAACAAAACAAACAAACAAGAAAAACCTCAGTCCAAGTGGATCAAAGACCTCAACATAAAACCATATATACTGAACCTGATAGAAGAGAAAGTGTTGGCACAGGCAACAACTTTTTGAACAAAACACCAATAAACAGGCACTAAGATCAACAATTAATAAATGGGGCCTCATAAAACGGAAAAGGTTCTGTAAACACCATCAATAGAACAAAACAGCAACCTATAGAATGAGAAAAGATTTTCCCCAACTCTACAGATGACAGAAGGCTACTATCCAAAACAAACAAACAACTCAAGAAACTAGACATCAACAAACTAAATAATCCAATTTTAAAAAATGGGGTACAGCTGGGCGTAGAGGCGCATGCCTTTAATCCCAGCACTTGGGAGGCAGAGGCAGGCAGATTTCTGACTTCGAGGCCAGCCTGGTCTACAGAGTGAGTTCCAGGACAGTCAGGGCTCCACAGAAAAACCCTGTAAAACAAAACAACAACAACAAAAAAGACAATTTATGCTGGTGAGGATGTGGAGCAAGGGGAGCGCTCCTCCACTGCTGGTGGGAGTGCCACTTTGGAAGTCAATGTGGTGGTTTCTCAGAAAATTGGGAGTCAGTCTACCTCTCAAGACTCAGCTGTATCACGCCTGGGCATACACCCAAAGGATGCTCCATTCAATCAAAGGACACTTGCTCAAACCTGTTCATAGCAGCTTTGTTGTGTCCGGCCAGCAGATCACAGCCTGGGTTCTAGCCTGGAAAGGCATTTTGGAAACCTGGAAGAGAAGGGCTAGGCGACGAGAGAAAATGATGCAGCTAAGACAGGCATTCTGATCAAAGCTCAATTTTACTGTTCCGAACGCAGTTATGAAGCAGGGGAAAGGGGCCCGATTCCTGCCAATTAATCTCGGGGGTCCAATAGCAGGGTGACCATGTGATGGCTTCAGAACAGGAAAGTGACAGGCTCCAGCAGTGGGCGTGGCAGAACGATTGAGTGGGAAGCTCCACCCCTGAGCAAGCAGGTTTCAGACTAGGGGAGGGGAGACTACATCTCCTCCCTGTTGTTAATAAAAAAAAAAAAAAAAAAAAAAAAGGCTGGCCTGAGGCAAAAAATTTATCTATGCTCAATAGTTCTGCCTGAATTTTTAGGTCTAAAGAAAAAACCTGTCTCCTTGGGATTCCCTAACTTTTCTTATGGTAAACCGTGTCTGGAAAAGACTGTCCTTTCTGTCCTAGTAAACAACTAACAGAAAAGCCCTGAGCAGTAGGCTCTGACTTTATAATGCTAATTAGTACTAAATAAGTAAATTCCTAGTTGAATTTTAAGTAGGGCGTTGGAACCCTGGCGAAGTTTGACTGAACAAATTTGAAATGCACTTTATTAAGAATAACACTGAATTGATATTCCTCCGCATTTTTGGATGACAGGCGGGAAACAGGGAGGAGGGGTATGACCGGCTCTGTAGTACAAGGCCAATTGGCTTATTTTGGGGTGGGAGGCTGTGAAGGGCTTGCCCTTCAGACAGTATGGTCTCCAACCTCTCTCCCCCTATTAATTAAGTTTAATAAGGCCACGCTTAACTGAGGTGATCAAATGATTTTCTCATCCATAGATGAGTGGGCTTGGGTGGACATTGACCTGATTCCTCCCGTGGGTGCTGTCACGACCCACACCTGTGGCTCTTGGTATCTTTGGGGGAGAGGGAGACTACACAGCTTTACTCATAATACCCAGAAACTGGAAACAACCTAAATATCCATCAACCGAAGAATGGATAAAGAAAATGTCACCGTGCATTCACAGAATGGAATATTATTCAGCTGTTAAAAACGATAATATTGGGCTGGTGAGATGGCTCAGTGGGTAAGAGTACCCGACTGCTCTTCCAAAGGTCCAGTGTTCAAGTCCCAGCAACCACATGGTGGCTCACAACCATCTGTAACAAGATCTGACACTCTCTTCTGGTGTGTCTGAAGACAGCTACAGTGTACTTACATATAATAAATAAATAAATCTTTAAAAAAAAACAATAATATTCAGCCAGGGCTACACAGAGAAACCCTGTCTTGAAAAAAAAAAAAAAAACCAAAAGACCAAAACAAAACAAAACAAACAGGCCGGGCGTGGTGGCGCACGCCTTTAATCCCAGCACTCGGGAGGCAGAGGCAGTCGGATTTCTGAGTTCGAGGCCAGCCTGGTCTACAGAGTGAGTTCCAGGACAGCCAGGGCTACACAGAGAAACCCTGTCTCGAAAAAACAAAAAACAAAAAAAAACAAAACAAAACAAAACAAAAAAAACAACAAAAAAAAAACAAACAAACAAATAACCCAATAAAATTGTGAAATTTGCAGGCAAATGGAACTAGAAAAAAAAATCTTGAAGGAGGTAACCCAGACCCAGAACCACAAACATGATATGTACTCTCTTATAAGTGGATATTAACTGTAAAGTAAAAGACAGTCCTACTGTGGTCCAGTGACCCAGAACAGCTAAGTAAGGAGGAGGGCTGAAGGCAGAGATGCAAGGTTCTCCCTGGGAAGGAAAAATAGAATAAATTTTGTGGGTGGGTGTGATGGTTTGTATATTCTTGGGCCAGGGAGCGGCACCACTTGAAGGTATGGCCTTGTTGGAATAGGTGTGTCACTGTGGGCATGGGCTTAAGATCCTCACCCTAGTTGCCTGGAAGTCAGTCTTCCACTAGCAGCCTTTGGATGAAGATGTAAAACTCTCAGCTCTGCCTGCGCCATGCCTGAATGAATGCCTGCGCCATGCCATGCTCCCACCTTGATGATAATGGACTTAACCTCTGAACCTGTAAGCCAGCCCCAATTAAATGTTGTTTTTATAAGACTTGCCTTGGTCATGGTGTCTGTTCACAGCAGTAAAACCCTAACTAAGACAGTGGGGGTGGCACAGGAGGGATCAGGTAATGGGGAGAAAATACTGGGAGAAAGGAGAGGATTTAGAGGACATTTCAAGGGGAGAGGTGGAAATCTAGTGCAATGGAAACTCCATGGAACCTGCAAGAATAGCCCTAGCAAGGACTCCTAGTAATGGTGACTCTCAGGGCCTGAACCAGCCATCTTCTGTAATCAGGCAAGGCCTCAAGTGGATGGATTGGGACACCAACCTAGCCACAAAACTTTCAACCCAAAGTTTATTATGTCTGTAGAATGTTCTGGGACTGGAGCCTAGCAGAAGGGACACCATGAGAACAGAGCTCACAGAATCAACTGACTGACACTCGTGGGGGCTTGAAGAGACCAGGGAGCCTGTAAGAGTCTGACCTAGGTCTTGCTGTGTATGCTATGGTCGTGTAGCCTGGTGTTTCGTGGAGGAATCATAACAGTGAGAGTGGGGGCTGTCCCTGACACTTACCTACTTGTGGGATGCTTTTTCCTACAAGATTGCCTCATCCAGCCTTGAGTAATGATATGTTCCTGGTCGTAATGTAGGTTGTTTATGCTGTGTTTGGTTGATGTCCTTGGGAGACCTGCTCTTTTTTGAGTGGAGGTGGGAGAGGGTGGATCTAGGGAGGACACGGGTTGGGACACTAGGGAGAGGACATCTGCAGTCCAGATAAAATATATGAGAGAATAAAATATATTTGACTTTATGTGTATGAGTGTGTTGCTTGCATATATGTCTGTGCGCCTGGTACCCATGGAAGTCAAGGTATTGGCTCCCAGACAGTGCCCTAACTTAACCTCTGAGCTATTTCTCAAGCTCCTAAACATTTATTTTCATCTTATTTTAAAATTATGCATGCAATGGGGTGGGGGTGGGGGTCGTATGTGCAGGCCATTGCCGGGTACCAGCTGTAGTTAATTTGATGTTGTTGTTGGCATTTTTCACTTTTTGATAACACATTGTAATGGGAACAGCTCCAAATTACTTTGCTTAATTCTTCAGGCTTAAACAATCGCCTGAGTTTGGACAAAATGGCAGCACTCTACCCATTCTTCTCAGGACAGTCACTAGAATTTATTTCAGGGGCTGGTGAGATGGCTCAGTGGGTAAAAGCACCCGACTGCTCTTCTGAAGGTCCAGAGTTCAAATCCCAGCAACCACATGGTGGCTCACAACCATCCATAACGAGATCTGACTCCCTCTTCTGGAGTGTCTGAAGTACAGTGTACTTACATATCATAAATAAATAAATCTTAAAAAAAAAAAAAAAAGGACTGACTGCTCTTGCGGGGGTCCTGAGTTCAATTCCCAGCAACCACATGGTGACTCACAACCATCTGTAATGGGATCTGATGCCCTCTTCTGGTGTGTCTGAAGGCAGGTACAGTACTCATATATGTACAATAAATAAATAAATCCTTTTAAAAATAATTTATTTCAGAAGAATCTAGGACTCTGACACAACTTCTGTCAGTGAATCATTATTTATAGGTTACTGTACAAAAATAACATACCTAGAGCGGGTCTTTGCTGTGAAAATCAGCATAGGCATAAACAGTCAACAAAATTTTAGCTTTCAGAAAAATTATGCAAGCCTAAGAGTTTTTAATGCCACCAGACTTACATAACTAGCAAGTGTTTTGTGACAGTAAGCTGAAAATAACTTGTCCATCTTAGTAACCTTACAGCCTCACAGCTCTTTCCAGATCAAAAGCTAGACATTATGTAGAATATTATGCAGCAATGTAGAGTGATGTGCAGTAAAACTAACAGGTTGGTAAGAAATCCACGTTGGCCTAATTTCTAGGTCTCTTATTAAACCAGCATTATTCCCCAGAGGGGAAAAAAAGAGATAAAAACCTTAGAGTCTTTCCCACCTAATCACAGTTATTGACCAGTGGATGGAAAGACTGTGTAAAAAAGTAAAGAAGCGAGCTGCTCTGCCTGAAAAGCCTGGTAGTGGAAATATGAAACCTGAATAATAATAAGAAAAGTAAAGCAATAGAAAAAGATCAACTGGCGGCAAGCAGGCGGACTTCCGAGTTAGAGGCCAGCCTGGTCTATCAAAGAGGGGTTAACGAGACCCGGGTAACTACAAAGTAGAAAAGAAGACAGAAAAAGTAACTGCAGCCTGTATTTACGAGCTATAATAGTCCTAAATGTCTTACATTTAACCAACATTGTTCCCCAGAGGGGTTGCACCGTTCCTGGAGGTACTGCAATACCAGGTCGATGCGTGGAGTGGACGGAGCAAGCTCCTATTCCAACTCCTAGTTCCAAAAATCCATTTAATATATTGTCCTCGGATAGAGGACGTATCAGATATTAAACTGATAAGAACAGATACTACACTTGATCTTAGCCAAAAGGCCGAGAAGCGATACCAAATACAGACCACGCAGCCATGCTCTGCGTCCGTGAGACACATTACCTTTGTGGTGACCGCTCGCAACCCTCACTTCCTGCCTCCCCCGCGGTTCCTTCCTCCTCCGATCCGCGTCTGCGCCCTCCACACCTCACTCCCACTCCAGCACCCACGGCTTCAGATTCAACGTCCACGACCCGGGCTCTCCCGGCGTTCCCGAGCGCGCACGCCGAGTATGATTTGCATGCCCCGCCCCCTCGCGAAGGGCGTGACAACACAAGCCCAAATTAGGCCTGTGCACGTCGCCACGCCCCTCGCGTGGAGGCAGGACGTGCAAATCAGCTCTTCCCCGCGGCCTCCGCGATTCACAGGCCGACTCACAGACTATTGCGGTTTGGAATCCACCGGAAATAGAAAGACCTGAAGGGGGCATGTCCACGGCCAGATGCACTGGATAAACTCTGAGGCAGGACGGTGGCTGAAGGGTGGACCTACTGCTCCTAGTTCGCGTTGTCTTAAGACAATCTTCCCTTGTTGAGAGGCTGGCTCCACAGGGAGTCTAGCAGGCTAGTGATTTTCTGTTAGGTGTTTTCACAATGTTGTCAAGGCAAACCTACTTAGGTAAAAACTGTAGTAAATCTTGACCAAAAAAAAAAAATGTCATATATTGAAATCCTTAATAAATTGTGTGATGTCTTTGAACTTTTCTACAGTTTTCAGGCTAAAAAATACCGATGGTTAACATCAAATGCAATAATAATGCAGGGATCGATGATGTTTGGCACGTGGGAGTGAAGAGTGGACAGTCACTACTCTTATTAGCTCCTTGGTACCCAGAACCTTAGATCATTTTCAGTTTAAGGACAGACATAATCCTGAGAGGAATTTACCCCGAAGAGCTGTAGGCTCTGGGCTGGTTCTGTGCCTCTTTGAGTGTTATAGGGAATAAAGCTGGGTAGGATGCTTTCCAACCACTGCCACTGGAAATTGCAGAATGGAGGACCAGATCAGGCAAAGCCTAAACTATATGAGACCCAGCCTCAAGTAAAAGACAATCTGCCAAATATAAAGGGCAAAATACTAAAAGACCAAACTTCTAAATGTGTTTATGTGTAAGTACTCAATATTGTAGGATTTGGGCTTAGAGTTGCCCCCAAGGCTTTGGGACCTCTTATGCCAAACACAAACACCATCCTGATACATCCTATTACAGAGATTTTGTTGTGTTTTCTTATATTTGTAACTTTAAATCACTTTGTAACCATCAACTACTTAATGGATTGTCATTAGCATTTAAATCCTTTAGGTAAAGGTACCAGTGATGGTTTGAATAAGAATGGCCCCCACAGACTCATATATTTGAATGCTCAGTCACCAGGCAGTGGAATGTTTGAAAGGATTACAAGGGTTAGAAGGTGTGGCCTTGTTGGTGGAAGTGTGTCACTGGGTGTGGTCTTTGAGGTTTCAAAAGCCCATGCCAAGTCCAGAATCTTTTTCTGCCCGTGCTCCAGGAATTCGCTCTCAGCTACTGTTCCAGAGCCTACCAGCATGCTTCCCACCACACCATGATGAGATTGGGCCACATCTCTGAAACTGTAAACCCGCCCCAATGAAATGACTTTTCTTACAAGAGTTGCGGGGCGGTGGTGGCACACGCCTTTAATCCCAGCACTTGGGAGGCAGGTGGATTTCTGAGTTCAAGGCCAGCTTGGTCTACAGAGTGGGTTCCAGGACAGCCAGAGCTACACAGAGAAACCCTGTCTCGAAAATCAAAAAAACAAAACAAAACAACAACAAAAAAGAGTTGCCATGGTCATGATGCAGCAACAGAACAGTCACTAAGATTGTATGCCATTAATTTTTTTTAATCCTCTGCTGGGATTAAAGGAGTGCACCACCACGCCTGGCTGTGCCATTAATTTTTGCTTAATTTTTGTCAGATACCTCAATGAGACCTTGGAGGGCACGGGATACTTACTATTGTAGGGCTAACCTTGCAGAGGTGGGAAACGATTTGAGACCAGATACATGTGATCATTATTCTTGCCAGTACTGGCCAGTGTACTCATTTATAATAATAAATAAAACTTTGGGCCAGAGTGAGCAGGGACTGAGCAAGTGGGTGGACCGGAGCAAGCACGGTTGACAGGAGCAAGCAGAGGTCCTAAAATTTAATTCCCAACCTCCACATGCAGGCTCACAACCATCTGTACAGCTACAATGTACTCATATACATAAAATAAATAAATAAATCTTTAAAAATACAATAAAATGGGAATACTGGATACACCTCTGTAGTTAACAATGGGTTTATATTGGGCCAGGCATGTGGTGCATGCCTTTAATCCCAGCACTCGGGAGGCAGAGGCAGGTGGATTTCTGAGTTCGAGGCCACCCTGGTCTATAAAGTGAGTTCCAGGACAGCCAGGGATATACAAAGAAAACCTGTCTCGAAAAACCAAAAAAACAAAAGCAAAAACAAACAAACAAAAAAACAACAACAAAACAAAGGGTTTACAAAGATGTTGTAGAGGTTTAAAACATGGAAAAGACAGGGCTGAGGTAAGGACAAAGGACACACTACACTAATCAGAGCATGAATTTTTCAAGGCACATATAGACATTTAAGGTTCATATGTGTGTGGAGGACAAAAAAAAAAAAATACTCGTGCACACAGATAAACACTGGAAATGCCAGGAAACTTTAAACACAAAGAAGATTTCACCTCTGCTCCTGGAATGCTGGAGAAGGATATAGTTTCCAACCTGGTGATTCTTTGGTACCTGCTGTTACAGGCTCTGCCTGTATCCCCAGAGTGTGTGAAAGATCCTGACAGGATGTAAAAGGTCACAGAAGCCCTGAAAGTGGCAAAACAGATTTCATTGTTAGCAGAACTAGCTTTGCTGATTTAGAAAAATAGAGGTGCATAATGCTATGGCCAGTGTACTCATTTGAACCCGTGTGTCTGCCAATGTTCTGACCGTTCCTTGAACCCAGGTGTGTGCCCACTGCTGAAGTCCACTGTCAGGTGTTTGTGATATTGGTTGCTGGGGAAGAGTCAGAAAATCTCCCCAGAAGCCACAGCCGGGCCAATCTGGAGTTGCTGCACCTGCACCAGACTCTTTCCTTGTACCCCTCCCATACCCATTTCTTGAGAAATCATTTTAGAATAGACATTGTTTAGATCTGGAAATCCCCTACTCCCCCCTTCCTTTCCCCCTGAGGGCCTATAAAAACTGGGACCCCTTTCCCCTCGACGTCGACTCCTCTAACCCTGCGTGGGATACGAGTCGTCCCTAGAGCTTTGGCTTTCCCTGAATAAAGCCTCATGTGGTTTGCATCAAGCTTGGTCTCTTGTGAGTTCTTGAGGGTCCGCTATTATCCCGAGACTTGAGTGAGGGTCTCCCTTTGGGGGTCTTTCATGTGTTTCACTCATCCTAGACAATTCCCTCCAAATCCTCAACACTGCTTTACTCCATAAAACCTATCCTTAGCAGTGACGTCATCCGTGCTTTCCAACACTATAGGTGACTTCTGTCATCCTAGGCCAGCCAATCCTGACTCCCACAGATACTATGCTTACCCCAATCAATCTCCCTAGACAATTTGGGTGCTACCTTTGAGTAAACAGTACTCATCTTTAAGAAAGAAGCCAGATGTACTTTGTAAAGAATTTCAATGTAACATGTGTTAATTTTTTGTACACTTGAGACTGAGTTAACTGTTATCAGAAAACCTTTTCTTTCTATCCTTCAAATTGTGCTGTGTTTCAATGTAGCTAAAATAAACCAACTGGTGTCAGACTCTGGAAGTTTGAACCGGAGATAGCAATTAAGTTGAACTGAACCAAATTTCACTCTTCCCTTACCCAGACCATTTCCCTGCAGGCTGAACAGATCATTTTCCCTACAGAAGACTCCCACCAACACACACCCACACACCCACACACACACATACACACACATACACACACACAACACACAACACACACACACACACACACACTCACAAACCCACCCACATACATACACACACACACACACACATACACACACACACACAACACACACACACGCACATACATACATACATACACACACATACACACACACACACACACACCACACACACACACACATGCACGCACACATACACACACACAGTGTGCATTTTCTCTGAGGATGAATAGTTTGTCATCTTTGCATTCCATAAGATCACTAAATTGATCCCACAGATGTGAGAAAGACCGCCGACCCAAATCGTGGCCAAATTAAAGCAAACCATTAAATGTTTTTTAAAAATTCATGTACTCAGACTGTATCTCCCTCAAGTTGAGGCTCAAATCAGCTTTTGACTGGGGAAGATAAGGTTTTTATTGATCAGAGATAAGGGATTTGCAATTGGCTGAAAATGGCAGGCAAATAACTTCTGTGGAGTTACAGAAGCAGAAGAAAAGCATAAGTTGGTCATAACAGCCTCTGCGAAACAAAGACATGCTGCAAGGTGCCCATAACAAGGTGGTCATAACAACAGAATTTATTTATGGGCGGGTGAAATGGCTCAGCAGGTAAGGGCACTGACTGATTTTCCTAAGATCCTGAGTTCAAATCCCAGCAACCACATGGGTTCACATCCATCTGTACAGCTACAGTGTACTCATATACACAAAATAAATAAATTACATAAATAAATAAATAAATATTTTTTAAAAGAATTTATTTTTTTTTAAGATTTATGTATTTATTATATGTAAGTACACTGTAGCTGTCTTCAGACACTCCAGAAGAGGGCGTCAGATCTTGTTACAGATGGCTGTGAGCCACCATGTTGTTGCTGGGATTTGAACTCTGGACCTTCAGAAGAGCAGTCGGGTGCTCTTACCCACTGAGCCATCTCACCAGCCCCAAAAGAATTTATATATGTATGTGAGGACACTGTAGCTGTCTTCAGACACACCAGAAGAGGGCATCGGATCCCATCACAGATGGTTGTGAGTCACCATGTGTTTGCTGGGAATTGAACTCAGGACCTCTGGAAGAGCAGTCAGTGCTCTTAACTGCTGAGTCACCTCTCCAGCCCCCATAATGGCCTCTTGAAACAAAGGCATGATTGCCATTTTCTGGACCAGGCAGTATAGAACCGTTTGTAATAAAGGTTGCAGGTGGGGCATAGCCCAATCCTGGAGTAACAAATTTAATGTTTCATAGAAATGAACATAGAGCTGGGCATGGTGGCGTGCGCCTTTAATCCCAGCACTCGGGAGACAGAGGCAGGCAGATTTCTGAGTTCAAGGCCAGCCTGGTCTATAGAGTGAGTTCCAGGAAAGCCAGGGCTATAGAGAAACCCTGTCTCGAAAAACCAAAAAAAAAAAGGAAAGAAAAGAACGTAGTTTGTCATTAATATGGCTTTCCAGGTTAAGATGGAGGCAGGCTGGTTTATCAATAATGTGATCATGAACATTTGATAAAATGAATACTTATGGAGGTCACAGTTGTCTGTGTAAGGTTCTGTTGAAAGTCTACATACCATACAACATTGTTCCCAGCACGACTTGAACACACAGAGAGCTGTGGGGGCTCATTTATCTGTGACAGGAGAGTTTATATAGAGTATTTTTGGATGAGCAGTGCAGTTAAACATGGTGTAGAAAAAGTGTAGGAGATCTGGCCTGTCTTTTACCATCCCAGGGTCATGACAGAGGATTTTCCTTAGGGGACCATCACTCTCTTGCTTAGTCCAAGATCTCACCCTTTCCTGTCTCCTGTCTTCCCCTTCTCTTGAGCACTGCATAAGACTTGTTCCACCTATAAAGCCCGATTCCCTCCATCAGCACAAGACCATTACTTCTGTTGTGTGCCGACAAGGCTCAAGCCCGGGCCTGTTTGTTGTACGGCTGTGAAGAAGTTATTCTCTGGATTAGAGAGAAAGCTGTGCAAGACAGAGCTACTGTAAGCATGAAAGTGGCACTAACTCAGCCCGGGGCGAAAGCAGAGTGGATCGCAGGTGTGCACCACTACCCTTATTCCCTGGTCCGAATCAACCAGCCACCAGGGCCATGGCACATTCAGGCAATTGTGGGCTTTACAGCTGAGGGAGGGAACACTTGTTAGGAAACAGGAAGGACCTGGAAATAAAAGACACGACCAAAACAACCACAGACTAAAAAGCCCCTTAGGTTTAGACGACTCTGGTTTTCTTCTTGCCTGTACTGCAAGTATTTGCTTGCTTATGGGGTCCTTCCAGACTGTATCTCTACGTCCTAATTTTTAATATCCATTTTAATACAAATGCTAGAAATACCTTACCATGAGAGGTATCCTGCTCTGCTCATAGCTGTTTCCTCTTAGTTCCCAAGTTTCCAGCCTGCAAAGAAACAGGCGCCCGTGTGTGCGTGTACGTACATACACACACACACACACACACACAGAGGCATTTAAAAATGTAATTTTTAATGACACTGGCTTCCTCCCTCAATTCTCATTATTAATCTCAGATACAATCGAGTGAATAGTGAAGACTTTTTTTTTTTAAGTGGCCCTTTAAGTAGCACAGTCCTCTAATGTCTAATTTTAGTTATGTAAATATCCAAAACCAGAGAAAAAGCTGTAACAGAAAGCACCGGCTAGGCATTACTTCTCTGACAGTGCAAAGAAATGTAACTTGTTAGATTGCATTTCATAGCAACTTAGCCTGAAGATGCAGCAACAAAAAGGGAAACAACCAGACTTCTGTACAACATGAAGTTTTGCTTCAACACATGAATCACCAAAAAAGCAACCACATATACACATTACCCAAATCCATTTACGTAAAAAAAAAAAAAAAAAAAAAAGATGAAAACCTTAGAGTCTTCCCACCTAATCACAATTATTGACCAGTGTCTGAAAAGGTAAAGAAGCGAGCTGCTCTGCCTAAAAAGTCGGGTAGTGGAAATATGAAGCCTGAATAATAACGGTAAAAGTAAAGCAATAAAGAATCAACAAGACCCGGGTAACTAAAAGGTAGAAAAAGAGAGAAAAAGTAACTGCAGCACATACATAAGAGTTATAGTATGTTCCAAATGTCTTATATTTAACCAATATTATTCCCCAGAGGGGGTGCACCGTTCCTGGAGGTACTGCAATACCAGGTCGATGCGTGGAGTGGACGGAGCAAGCTCCTATTCCAACTCCTAGTTCCAAAAATCCATTTAATATATTGTCCTCGGATAGAGGACGTATCAGATATTAAACTGATAAGAACAGATACTACACTTGATCTTAGCCAAAAGGCCGAGAAGCGATACCCAGCACACACCATGCAGCCGTGCTCTGCGTCCGCGAGACACATTAACTTCGTGGTGACCGCTCGCAACCCTCACTTCCTGCCTTCCCCGCGGCTCCTTCCTCCTCCCGTGCGCGTCTTGCATCCTCCACGCCTCACTCCCACTCCAGCACCCACAGCTTCAGCTACAACGTCCACGACCCCGGCTCTCCCGGCGTTCTCGAGCGCGCACGCCGAGTATGATTTGCATGCCCCGCCACCACTGCACTGAAACTCCTCTGCCTGCCTGCGCGCGGGTTTTAGAACCGCTGAGAACGCTCCTGCTACGGCCTCCAAGGAAAAAGGATACGGCATTGTGGTGGGAGATGCTCCAGGGGAGACGCAGTGGCGCATGGTGGCAGAAAAGAGCACACCCACTGTTCCTAGTTTGCGCTTACGTGAGCTGACAGACGAGCTTCTCCGGCCCGCGGAGAGACAGCTTCCAAGTCGAGAGGGCGGTGCAGGGATGGGGAATCTGGCGGAGGCGGAGCGATTCTGTCCCACCGGGCACTGCGGCTGCGCGTTTCCCCCTCAACTCCTGAAACTTCTTGACTCTCTGTGCTCTCCCCTCCCTCACCTGTTCACTTAAGTGACCGAACCGAGTGGGTGTCTCCATCTCCTGCGCCTGCCCAAATTAGATATAGTCCCGGGTATTTTACCTAGTCTTGCTAGTAGCCATGGGGCAGGGTTCGGGGGAAATGCTGTATCTATAGCATCCTTGGATATTCTCAAAGGATGCTGGAAAAATTGCTGAGTGGTTAGGAGCACTAAAAATGCTCTTGCAGGATCAGTAACCATCTTTACATGATGCCTCACAACTGTTAGTTGCAGGGTATTCAAAACCGTCCTGAGTGCCCGAGTTTCATTCCCAGCAAACCACATGGCGGCTCAAATTTATCTGTAATGGGATCTGATTCTCTTCTGACAAACATGGAAAACAGAGCACTTATACACATAAAATAAATTTTAAAATCTTTTTTTTTTAAGCCACTAACATAACAGTGTCTCTATATAGGCATTTCTTTGGAAATTTTGTTGATTATGTTTTACTCTCAACTTGCAAAAAACTTCCAGGAAGAAAACCTTCGTGTTCTTCCCAAGTCCCCCATAATCACTCCACCAGGTTTTCTTCTTTACAGGAGTTCCTCTGTGTAGCCATGGTTGTCTTAGAATTCGCTCTGTAGACCAGGCTGGCCTCCAGCTCACAAAGATCTGTTTCTGCACCCTGAGTGTGGGGACGCGACGGCCAGACCTAACCTGGAGCACTGTGTTTTTGTTGGCCTGGCAATGAACTGCTCTCTCCTAGCCAGAATGCGCGAACCTGAGTAATAACTTATACAGTTTCCTTGTGATGACTAAAGAGACAAGATGGAGCCAGGCATCCCATAAGGGCCATTGACTTTTTGCTCAGGAGTGCCTGGGAGATCCTAGTGGCCTGCGGGTAGCATGAGAAGGAAGGATTGTAGGTATTAACAGCTGCCTTTGCTGTGGTACAGCCTGCTTATCGCTATGGGAACGGGATGCAATGGTTTCCTACTATATATGGGGGGAAGAAACAACTGAGGGAGGCAAAACAATTTTCCCACTCATCTGTGAGTCCATGGATAGCTGTAACACACCTTTCTGATGTCCGACTTTAAAACCCCACCTTAACACCCCCGCTCCACCCCGACCCTGCCGGTTGGCTCTAAGGCTGCCCATCCTTCTGCTGGCAGTAAGAATAAATTCATTTCATCGACATTTGAATTGTCTGAATCTTTGGTCTTACACAGTGGGTTCAAGCATCATAGTACAAGTGCTGGGATTAAAAGCATGCTCCCCTATCCCGTGAAGAGTTAGTCAGGAGTTTTCTTGGAGGGGTGCAGAAAGAAGGCAGATGGGGTTTCCCAGCTTGGGCAGGGGCAAGTGTGGTTTCCAGTTTTAACAGTCTTGTTACTTCTGAATATAAAATCATTCTTTTTCACAGAAAAAAAAGATATTATAGTTTTTGCTTTCCAGAGTGAGGAGGGGTGGGGTGGGGATTGAATCTGGAGCTTTGCCATGCTAGGGAACTGGTACCCCTAGCAAGTCACACCCCTGACACTTCTTTCACACATAGTCCAGTCAGTCACCATTTTCTTCCAAGGCTTGTGAATTTTGATACAAGAGTCCCAACCTAGGATTCCATACTTCTCCCTGGACCCCTGAATCTGGCTTCTCCATTAATGTGTCCAGGCCTTTTCTCCCTCAAAGGCAAAGGACCTATGGTTGCCAAACCTACAAAACTTTCCTGGTTCTCATATCTTGACACAGTGAAGTGGGCCAGACCTCAAAATGGGCTCCAGATCTCAGGAAGAGCAATAAAAACTGTCCTGGCAAAGTTCACAGTCATTTTTGTCAATGGTAGTAATGTGTAGGCATATGCTGTGGGGAGGACTGGAAGGGAGGGCTTCTGAGGACAAAGGGACTGGAACTATCTGTCCTGGAACTCACTCTGACCTTGAATTTAGAGATCCACATGCCTCTGCCTCTCTGCCTCTCTGCCTCTCTGCCTCTCTGCCTCTCTGCCTCTCTGCCTCACTGCCTCTCTGCCTCTCTGCCTCACTGCCTCTCTGCCTCTCTGCCTCTCTGCCTCTCTGCCTCTCTGCCTCTGCCTCACTGCCTCTCTGCCTCTCTGCCTCTCTGCCTCTGCCTCACTGCCTCTCTGCCTCTCTGCCTCTCTGCCTCTCTGCCTCTCTGCCTCTCTGCCTCTCTGCCTCTCTGCCTCTCTGCCTCTGCCTCACTGCCTCACTGCCTCTCTGCCTCTCTGCCTCTCTGCCTCTCTCTGCCTCACTGCCTCTCTGCCTCTCTGCCTCTCTCTGCCTCACTGCCTCTCTGCCTCTCTGCCTCTGCCTCTGCCTCTCTGCCTCTCTGCCTCTGCCCCTCTTTGACTCTCTGCCTCTCTGCCTCTCTGCCTCTGTGCCTCTGCCTCACTGCCTCTCTGCCTCTCTGCCTCTGCCTCTCTCTGCCTCTGCCTCACTGCCTCTCTGCCTCTCTCTGCCTCTAGCTCTGCCTCACTGCCTCTCTGCCTCTCTGCCTCTCTCTGCCTCACTGCCTCTCTGCCTCTCTCTGCCTCACTGCCTCTCTGCCTCTCTCTGCCTCACTGCCTCTCTGCCTCTGCCTCACTGCCTCTCTGCCTCTCTGCCTCTCTCTGCCTCACTGCCTCTCTGCCTCTCTGCCTCTCTCTGCCTCTCTGCCTCTCTGCCTCTGCCTCTGCCTCTCTGCCTCTGCCTCTCTGCCTCTGCCCCTCTTTGACTCTCTGCCTCTCTGCCTCTGCCTCTCTGCCTCTGCCCCTCTTTGACTCACTGCCTCTCTGCCTCTCTGCCTCTGCCCCTCTTTGACTCTCTGCCTCTCTGCCTCTCTGCCTCTGTGCCTCTGCCTCGCTGCCTCTGTGCCTCTGCCTCTCTGCCTCTCTGCCTCTCTGCCTCTCTGCCTCTCTGCCTCTCTCTCTGCCTCTGCAGTGGTAGAATTAAAGGAATGCTACCCCTTCCTACTGACCAGTCATGTCCACTCTTCCATGAAAGCCTCCCTGGGCTCCCAGCTCCTGTGCAAACGGGAGGCAGACATCAGCTCCCACTCGGATCTCCTGCAGATCCCACAGTATGGCTATAGCGGAGTTCTTTGTTGCCTTCCCACTCTTTCTGTTTCAATGCTTCCTGGACCTATTAGACCCCAGCAAATGCATGGGTAATGTGCTGAAAGTAGGTTTCTTGACCGGTGAGAATGTTCAGTGGATACTGACACTTGCTGTACAAATCCAACGCCTGAGTTCTATCCATTGAGTCCCTGTAAAGGCTCCGGGAGAGAACTCCACACAACTCCACACTGCTCTGACCTCCACATGTGTGCATTGGCACATGTGTTCTCCCTCTATCACATACACACACACAATAACAATAAAGTAAAGAGAGGGACTGGTTGGGAGTGGTGGCACACGCCTTTAATCCCGCACTTGGGAGGCAGAGGCAGGCCTGGTCTACAGAGTGAGTTCCAGGATAGCCAGGGCTATACAGAGAGACACTGTCTCAAAAAAACCAAAAAGAAAGAGAGAGAGAGAGAGAGAGAGAGAGAGAGAGAGAGAGAGGGGGGGGGGACCTGGTGCCCTCTGCTGGTTTCTGCAGCTCATAGCATGCAGCAGACGACAAACACATTCACACAAAAATAAATATTTTCTGCTAAAATAATTTAATTTATTATGATTTGATTCGGAACTGAATAAATGGCTCTGCGGTTAAGAACACTGACTGCGGGCTGGTGAGATGGCTCAGTGGTTAAGAGCACCATGGAGCCGGGCGTGGTGGCGCACGCCTTTAATCCCAGCACTCGGGAGGCAGAGGCAGGCGGATTTCTGAGTTCGAGGCCAGCCTGGTCTGCAAAGTGAGTTCCAGGACAGCCAGGGCTATACAGAGAAACCCTGTCTCAAAAAACAAAACAAAACAAAACAACAACAACAAAAAAGAGCACCATGTCTTCTGAAGGTCCTGAGTTCAAATCCCAGCAACCACATGGTAGCTCACAACCATCCTCTTCTGTAGTGTCCAAAGACAGCTACAGTGTACTTACATATTATAAATAAATAAATAAATCTTAAAAAAACGCAGACTGCTCTTCTGAAGGTCCTGAGTTCAAATCCCAGCAACTACATTGTGGCTCACAAGCATCCGTAATGAGATCTGATTATACTGTAATCCTGAATCACATTAATACAGAGTCCTCCTCTGGTGTGTCTGAAGACAGCCACAGTATATGTCTTAGTCAGGGTTTCTATTCCTACACAAACATCATGACCAAGAAGCAAGTTGGGGAGGAAAGGGTTTATTCGGCTTACACTTCCATACTGCTCTTCATCACCAAGGAAGTCAGGACTGGAACTCAAGCAGGTCAGGAAGCAGGAGCTGATGCAGAGGCCATGGAGGGATGTTCTTTACTGGCTTGCCTCCCCTGGCTTGCTCAGCCTGCTCTCTTATAGAACCCAAGACTACCAGCCCAGAGATGGTCCCACCCACAAGGGGATCTCCCACCTTGATCACTAATTGAGAAAATGCCTTGCAGCTGGATCTCGTGGAGGCATTTCCCCAACTGAAGCTCCTTTCTCTGTGATAACTCCAGCCTGTGTCAAATTGACACAAAACTAGCCAGTACGGTGTACTTACATATAAAGAAATCTTTTTTAAAAAAAAATGAACAGGGTGTTATCTCTGTCCTCATTCTCAAACTAGGAATAGCTCAGTCACGAGACTTCAGAAGGAGGCAATGGGACATTAGCAATCTGACCCTTTACCCAAATTTTCTTGTGGACAGTGACAGTGCATCAGGGAATAGCGCCACCGGCTTGGTTTAAGTCCCCAGTTAGCCCTGGGACTTGGTACATGAGGGTTGCTTGAGAAACCCCCCTCTTTGGGTAGTTTTAGCTGCCCTTTCACATATGGGCCCCTCTCCACACACATACTAATTTTTAGATGAAAGTTGTATTTTCTTCATTCAAAACAAAACAAAAAATCCCAAAAACTAGTATATGAAAATTGGATTTTGTGATTTCCCATGATATTCTAACTCTTTTGATTCAGGTCCTTACCCAACCCAACTGAAAAAATCCATAGGCTGCCTTATGTCTCCTACACTTCTGAACAAGTTGTCAGGCTAGGTGCAAGCACCTTTACTTGTAGAGATGTTGGCAGCCCTAGGATCTTCTTGACTGAAGTTAGGTAGTAAAGACGGGGACACAGGCAGATTGCTTGCCTTGCACTTGGCATGCCAGGGTCGTTCAATAGAGCAGTGGTTTCCCAAGCCTTTGGCCAGTTCTGCGTCCTCTGTCCTAACCTCCTTAGCCCCAGCTCTGGCCTCAGGTGCAGCAGCAATCTGCCATCCCAACTCCACACTTGGGGATGTTACACATTCTCTAAGGTATAATCTGTGACTAATTTATATGGTATCCAGGGATGTAGGGAGGCTCCTTCATAGCTGGGGATTCTTGGAAGCTAGGAAGGAGGTGGCAAGTCATGTTGCTGTCAAAGATATGGGAAACTGGAATCTGACATTGTGCAAGAAAGAGCTGGACCATGCTGTCTGTCAATGACTTCCCTCTTTTTTTTGGGGGGGGGGGGTGCGGTCAAGACAGGATTTCTCTGTATAGCCCTGGCTGTCCTGGAATTTATTCTGTAGACCAGGCTGGCCTCAAACTCAGAAATACGCTTACCTCTGCCTCCCACGTGCTGGGATTAAAGGTGTGTGCTACCACTGCCCGGCTGACTTCCCTCTTCTTCTTCAACTACCCCTTATATACAGTTAGAAAGACTAATACTGAATCGAATTAAAATTAAAATAACCCAGCCTCTGGGTAGAATTAATAGTTACATATTCTTCCTAGATTTCTGAAGAACGCCACCCACTTTCCACTTAACTCTTTGCAGATCGCAGTTGTTTTTTTGACCAATTGCCCCTTTGTGTCACCTCCCTTCAGGGCTGTTTATACTACAGCCGACTGAAACTGCTGGGTGGTTATGCAGTTGCATAACTCCAAACAAAAGCATTACCTGCAGGAACCAAGTGGGGGACTCACTGGCCTCAGGAGGTAAACGAAAGGCCACATGCCCCTGAAATGGAAACCTTGGAATAATCATAGGGCCGATACACAGGAGTGTAACCAGACCTGGACAGTTACCGGGGTGGAGACTGACCAGCCAAACGCAGCAAGAAAGGTATGTCCAGACTCTGCAGCTCCCTGCAAGCAGGATAGAGAGCTCTCTTCTGCGGACCCAGCTGCTTTAAAGTTACCCATGCCCCTTGCAAGCTCACCCCTCATCCATACTCCCGATAGAAACTCACTGGTCCAACAGATTGGACATTGGTATGAAGGAATGCAAGGACACAAGCAGGGCTATCTTGTCTGAGTCAACACCATCTGCCCCGAACCTCCCCTCTGTCTACTGCCCCTTGACGCCAGGTAAAGTCATACATCAACCTGGTTGCTATGTGAACAAAGATAAGCCCCCAGCCCACAGGAACAAAGTCCTGATGCCCTTTGGCTGATATGTAATCTTACTGTTAATGTTTGAATGAGCCAATCCCATTCCTTTGTTGAAATTCCTCGCACCCCTATCCCTTTTTCTTCCATAAAAACCCCTAACTTTTGAGCCTCAAGGCCGACCTCTGTTATCTCCTGTGTGGGATGCATGTCGGTCCGGAGCTCCGTCATTAAACTACCTCGTGTAATTACATCAAGGCCTTTTCGTGATTCTTTGGGTGCGCGCCAGATTGGGAATTGAGTAGGGGTTTCCCCACTAGGCTCTATCAGGTGTAGTTATTACTTTGGTCTGTGGTGGGCCCCCTTTCTGGGATGAGTATGAGTTGTGTCTCTTCAGAAAGGTCTGTCAAGCCATAGCTGCTTATGGAGTTGGTTTTCAAGGTCAATTAAAGTGGAAAGGCTCATCCTAAATATGAATGTCACTATTCTCTGTCCTGGAGTTCTGTACTAAATAGAAAGGAGAGAGCAAGCTGAGCTGTAAGAGTTAAAAACTAACTCCCTTGCAAACTGAGGTTAAAACTAAATTACTGTGTAAATAAGAGAAAAACCTAGAAATCAGTAGGACCTTATTCTTAGCCTAAGGATTGTTATTCACAGGAAGTCTAGCCTGCAACCCTAAGGCCAGGATGGTCAGTAGCTGACTCAATCTAAAGTCAGTAATCTAAAGAAAAGATGATCTCAGAGCCTCACCCCTTATTGTGTAATTGTTATGCAAAAATGTTGGCGGGATGCCTGTTGTGTTCCTGTAACCTCGCTTAACCATTGCTTGTTCAGAAAAACAAACCTACAAACCAAGAAACGCCTCAGGCAGCAGACCCCCCCACCCCCCCAGAGTTGACACAATTGTGATTTTTGCCTTGAAAAACTTCAGTCCCTGTCTTCCCTGTCTGCAGCAGCTCTCAGATTGGAAAGGAGGCTGATGCTGCGGCACTGCTGAAAATTTAAAAAAAAAAAAAAATTTTTTTTTTTAAATCTTTTAAATTGAAAGATGTTTTGTTTGGGGCCGGGGGGTTGGGTGTGGGGGTGTGTCTTTCCTTAGTGGTTCCGAATTCCCACAACAAAGCATTCATGGTTGCTTCTGCCTCGGGTTTCTGCCGCCAAAATCAAATAACCATGCCCTCCAAACTGAGTCAATGTTGCAACTCCGAGGAACATGCCAAACAGCGGACAGAAAAGGATGGCTTATGTAATTCTATATCCTATCAATTTGGCATATGCTACCACAAGTAGTTCCTCACACCTGTGCAGAGCAGTTACAGGAGTTGATTTGGCTTTGATAGCATGGTTGGACCCGATGTGTGTATGCGTATCACACACACACACACACACACACACACACACACACACACACATATATATATATATATATATATATATATGATCTATTATATACTGCAGTTATATATTATATATAATCTTGCAGTTAAACACGGTGTAGAAAGAATGTAGGAGATCTGGACTGCCTTTTTGTCTTCCCAGGACCTTGCCTCTTGGGCTTACAGATGAATTTCTTTAGGAAACCATCTCCTTCTGCACTTAGTCCAAGGTCTCCCTTCTTTTCCTGCCTCTCACTCCATCTTCTCCCGAACACTGAGTACATGGATGGCACTTGCACCCACTAAGAAGCCAGGTTCCTTTGTCCGCACAGTCCATTACGTCTGTTGTTGGCCAACAAGGGTCAAGCTCAGGTCTGCTGATTGAGTGGCGGGGAAGGAGGCATTCTGTGTGTTAACAGAAAATACGTACAACCTAGAGCTTTCTCCCCAGGCTGGAAACAGTTCAGCCTTGTATTTTTCTAGGGTCCATGTCAAGTTGTGTAAAACCAGGATTATTTAATGGGGTGGGGAGTGGGAGATAGGATCTTACTATGTATTATTCCAGGCTGGCCTGCAACTCTATCATCAGTAGACCAAACCAGTTTTGAACTCACAGGAAACTGCCCGCCTCTGCCTCCTGAGAGATGGGCTTGGGACACTCCTATTTGTCTCCAACCAGTAACCAGGGCCTTGAGCGTATATGACAATCTGAGCTCTTGTAGTTGAGTGAATACTTGTTTGGAAGCATGGGAGACCTGAAATTACAGGACATGTGACCAACAAGACAATGCAGGCAAGAGCACCAAATGACTGAAAAATACTAGCATCATCACAGCGTGTACCGCATGTATGTGGCCTGCCGTCAGTGGGACTGCATTTTTGTCCATCCTGTTTTGTAGCTAGCTCACAGTCAGTATGTACCTGGAAATGGTGCTTTGGTATTAGCTCTTAACTTGTCCTCTGCACATACCACTATCCCACTTTTATTGAGTTTTTCTCTTTTTTTTTTTTTTTTTTTATTTATTCATTTATTTATTTATTTATTACGTATTTTCCTCAATTACATTTCCAATGCTATCCCAAAAGTCCCCCATACCCTCCCCCCCGAGTTTTTCTCTTTAAACTTGGATTTATTGTGGTGTGTGTGTGTGTTCACGGGTGGTTTGGGCATGTTTATTTACTTACAAAACACTGTGAGCTCCCAACTGAGTATTGGGACCTGAAGCATGGGGGACCTGAAATTACAGGGATCTCTGGGAGAACAGCCAGTTCTCTGAATCCTAACATTCTTTGACAGGTGTCAAAAAGTTTTAAGACTGTAACAGGGACTGGAGAGATGGGTCAGGTTCAGAGCTGCTCTTCCAGAGGTCCTGAGTTCAATTTCCAGCAACCACATAGTGTCTCAGAACCACTTATAAAGAAATCTGGTGCTCTCTTCTGGCCTACAGGTATACATGCAGGAAGAATGCTATATACATAATAAATACATAAATCTTAAAAAAAAAAAAAAGACCATGAGGGGGAAACCCCTAGAAATTAGGAGGCTAAGGCAGGTATAAATACGCACAGCTTTCCCTGACATATACTGCCAGTATAGAACTCACCTGAAGTCAGTAAAGAACCCACTCCTATGGCTGTGTGCCCACAAACACACTACGCATATGCATACACAGAAAGCTATTTTTAAAAAATTGACTTTCAAAAGTTTTAGTAAATACTAGAGTTTTTGACACCACCAGCTGGTTCCTTAGTCAAGGGTGTTAGATACAACAGTCATTAGGTGCTTTGTGTTACGCCAAGCTGGAACTTGCACATCATAATAATAATCTTGACTACAAAGGATACAGATAATAACACTAGAAGCTCAGAGTTTTATTAGGTACTCAAATACTACAAAAGATAAAGACTAGAAACGTATTTTATTTGGTTTTCCAAAACAGGGTTCCTCAGCGTAACCCTGGCTATCCTGGAACTCACTGTAGAGCAGGTTGGCCTCAGAACTCAGAAATTCACCTGCCTCTCAAGTATTAGGGCTCTGAAAAGATGCTTCTAAAGTTAGCCCCAAATCAAACAAACCTTTGGAAGACAAAGGGAAAACGAGTAATTAGCTCTAATTTTAAACAAATATTATTCCCCTGAGGGGGTGCACCGTTCCTGGAGGTACTGCAATACCAGATCGATGCGTGGAGTGGACGGAGCAAGCTCCTATTCCAACTCCTAGTTCCAAAAATCCACTTAATATATTGTCCTCAGATAGAGGACGTATCAGATATTAAACTGATAAGAACAGATACTACACTTGATCTTAGCCAAAAGGCCGAGAAGCGATACCCAGCACACACCATGCAGCCGTGCTCTGCGTCCGCGAGACACATTAACTTCGTGGTGACCGCTCGCAACCCTCACTTCCTGCCTTCCCCGCGGCTCCTTCCTCCTCCCGTGCGCGTCTTGCATCCTCCACGCCTCACTCCCACTCCAGCACCCACAGCTTCAGCTACAACGTCCACGACCCCGGCTCTCCCGGCGTTCTCGAGCGCGCACGCCGAGTATTATTTGCATGCCCCGCCCCACGAGGGGCGTGGCGGTTCGCACTGAGCCGCCTCCTCCTGGCAGTCTCAAAGCGGCCCACCTACGCTTCTTCCTCCACAGAGGAAAGCGAGGTGGGAACAGGTAGCCTGAGGAGCTGAGGGTTGGTTTCGATTCAGGCAGTCTGCTCTTCGTCCGTGCTGTTTCCTCCAGTCCTGAGGCTGTATGTGACTTGACACCGTATCCTCCCCTTTCTCACTTGGCTATTTAACTACCAAAAGCTTCTCCTGAGCCCATCACAAGCGCGATCCTGGGATGTTCTGTCGCCCAGGCATTCACAGCTAATTCAGCTTTTTGACTCTTTTACTCCAGTCTGCTCTCTTTATTGGCTGTAGTATCATCTGGACTTTTCTCAGTGCGCCAGCCCTTATCAGGTGCGCAAAAAAAAAAAAAAAAAAAGTAAGTTTTCAGCAAATTTTTGGGTGACTAAGCCTTAGGTACATCGTGATGCGAACACCCCCGGAATCAATTGGGGAGGGGCCCTGGCCTGATTCAAGGTTAAGATGATCTGAAGTAGTAGGACATCAAACAGGTGGGAGAGTCAGGTGGGGAAGATGTAAGTTTCTGAGGACCAGGGCAGGGGCTCTCTCTTCACATTCATTATGTAACCCTGGCTGCTCTGGAATTCGATATGCAGACCAAGCTGGCCACGAACTCTGAGATCCTCCTGCCTCCCGCCTGCCTCTCTGCCTCTCTGCCTCTCTGCCTCTCTGCCTCTCTGCCTCTCTGCCTCTCTGCCTCTCTGCCTCTCTGCCTCTCTGCCTCTCTCCCTCCTGACTCTTGGCCTCTGCCCGACAATGGGAGGGTTTTTAGCAAAACCGTTAAATCGTTGGTCAAGGGCTGGAGAGATGGCTCAGCGGTTAAGAGCACTGGCTGCTCTTCCAGAAGCCTTTAGCTCAATTCCCAGCAACCACACAGGGGCTCACAGCTATCTGTAATGGGATCAGATGCCCTCTTCTGGAGTGTCTGAAGACAGCTTCAGTGTACTCATATAGGTAAAATGAATAATTTTGTTGTTGTTGTTGTTGTTGTTCAAAGTCAGCTACGGTCAATTTTCTGGGTGGATGACTTTAGATAAATTACTTTTTCCTTACTTCCCATAAGTAACTATAGTCCTCAACTATGTACTAAAAAAAGATTGAATATTCGGAGTTGCTAGATCTAAGCATGGCGTGCAGATTTCTTCCGACCATCCCTTCACTTGCCCTCACGCCTGAGCGCCCAGCTCCTGCAGCCTGTCACTCAGACTCCCTAGGTTGCAGTCGTAACACATTTTCTAGGGTCTTGACTTTAGACCAGAGGTTCTCTGCGTGGCTGGGGAAAGCAGGTAGAAAGACAGGCTGGTAACGGAGCTGGGAAGCTTGTTCAACAGCAGTGCCTGGACACTTCATGCACGGAAAAGCTGGGCCCTGCTCTTGGGAGTGACTTCCCCTCCTCTTTTCCAGTGCTCCTTATATACAATCCTTGGAAGTAAGGGGTTGGAAGGCGTGGGATCAATGACACAGATTCTGGGAGCCAGATGAAAAGCAGAGCCAGACTTGTTTACTGTTCTAATGAAGACACTTTTTTTCCCTCTGCCCACGTCCCCTTGGTCAGTAACTGCTTGTCTTGCACCTGGCACCAGCCCCTTGGCTCCAGTCACTTGCTCTGTCCTTGTCTGTCTCTGGGTTTCAGGCAGATTCCAGGGTTAGTACATTTGGAAGCTCCTGCTTAAGTAAAGTTTAACTTATGTATCTGTTCCCTGAGGAGTATAGAATAATTGAGGGCCTTGGTGGACCATGTCCCCTTGATCCTCTCTAAGGTGGAGTTATATACCCGGTAGGGGGTCAGGCAAAAAAACCCTAAACCTAGGGTCGCTTGAAAGAAGAGACATGTCCTGTATCATCCCGAGTTCTTCTGACAACAAGAGTCCAGCTTCTGGGTAAACAGAAATCATTCATGTGGAGCCCTGCTCCTCTCTCTCCCTATCCCTGCAGGTCGTAGCCAATACTTGCTTTTGCCACTCTTCCCCTTTGTGACATCGACTCCTCTTCAGGGCTGTTCAGACTGCAACGGCTGGAGTGATGCCACTCTGTCCTGTGTCCTTTTAAACTAGTGCCACACAGGACCAAGGTTTCTGGAAACGCCCAGAAGCATCCAGTTGACACATCTCTTTTCTAGAACCCCACAGGTGCTTTACTCGGTTCAAAAGGCGTTAATAAATATGCTTTTCTGTGCTATCAACTCCTTTCCTGTCAGTAGTTAAGCAGGAAGCCTCGGCAGCCTCCTGCCAAACAGCATGGATAAGTCAGAGACCACTGTAAATCTGCATTAACTAGGGAGGCCCCAAGTGGCCTTCAGCTGGCTTGAGACCTGAGCAGCAATGATGGGGTTCTGCTGAGAAAGCCTAATGCCATGCCATAGCTTTTCCACAGAGTGAATCAAAACCAAGTAACGAGGGTCCAGACTGACCCGTCAGCCATTACAGTAGTGGTATGTGACCTAAGACAAGCCATTTAATCCTCAGAGAAATCTTTACCCATCACACAACAGATCCACGTGTGCTGCTGCGAGGATCCACACAGGTGAGGGATTTCACTCTGCACCAGCTGTTGTGGGTTCCAGGTTAACACTGGTTCAAAAATGGAATTAGGAAGGTTGTCAAGAGGTTATTGTCAAGCTGGACATAGTGACACACACCCTTAATCGAAGCAGTGAGGAGGGGCGAGCAGATCTCTGGGAGTTCAAGGTTGGTCTGGTCTATATAGTGAGTTCTAGGATAGCCAGGGCTACATGGAGACATCTGATCTCATGAGGGGGTGAGGGAGAGAGAGGTTGAGAGATTGTTGGCCCCCTGGTGAGGTATTCCTGCAAAGGAAGGAAGGCAGAGTTGGGAAGCTTGACTCTGGGTACCAGTCTTAACTGAGAATGATGGGTCTTATCTGTTTTTTCCCAGCCTCTCCTGCATGTGTGTGGGGCCATATCTAAGGGTTTCCCCCTTTTTGTCTTTTCCATTTCTTCTAAGATGTATCTTCAGGGGGCATTTTACTTTTTTAAAAAATATATTTATTATTATACGCAAGTACAATGTAGCTGTCTTCAGACACACCAGAAGAGGGCATCAGATCTCATTACGAGTGGTTGTGAGCCACCATGTGGTTGCTGGGATTCGAACTCAGGACCTTTGGAAGAGCAGTTCAGTGCTCTTACCTCGAGCATTTTCGCCAGCCCACATTGCCTTTTTAAGGTGTGGAGGAACTATTCTCTCCTTTAGAGTTAAGCCTGTTATACCTATTCCTCATGTTTAGAGACCTGTATGAAAACTAGAGAGAGATGGGTCTCCCTGGGGCTGGAGCATTCACAAGGAATTCAAGTGGCCTGTAAGAAATGTAGGTATTGGCCTGGAGAGATGACTCAGCGGTTAAGAGCACCAATTGCTCTTCCGAAGGTCCTGAGTTTAATTCCCAGCAACCACATGGTGGCTCACAACCATCTGTAATGAGATCTGACACCCTCTTCTGGTGTGCCTGAAGACAGCTACAGTGTACTTACATATAATAATAAATAAATCTTAAAAAAAAAAAGAAACTTAGGTATCCATATTTAGGAGCAATTTAAAGGTTAGGTAGGGATGGCTCAGTAAAATACCCCTACCTGAAGTGATTAAGTCTCTCTTCCTTTTCTCTCTCCCTCCCCTCCCTCTTGTGATAAAGGATAGTCCAGGCTGGTGTCCGTCCCCCCCCCCCCCCCCGGCTGGTTTTGAACTCATGATTCTTGTGCCTCAGTGTCCAAAGTGTCTGAATTACAAGCGGGTCCCATTATGCCTTGGCAGTGACCAACCTTTTTAGATTGGGGGGGAAAAAAAAGCCCAGGGTCGGAGTTCGGGGTGGAAAATCCGGCAGAGGCTCTGCCTCAGAAGGAAGAGGTGAGCTTAGAGAGGTTAGCAAACATCTCACAGGGAGAGCATCACTCAGCTCCGGTCAAATCACACAGTTAGTGTGAATGACACGGTTCCCTGAGTCCCGGTACACAGCATTTCCTGTCCTCATTGGCAACAGCCACCTTCCTGTGGCAAAGCTTCACTGGCTGTGCCCAGGGGGGCTCCCTCCCTCCAGGCTACCTCAGAACCAGATCCTGTTCTGGTTCCTGGCCTTGTCCAGCCTGTGCTGTTCATGTCATCTCTTGGGAGTCTCTGGGGCCTCCTTAGAGCTGTCCTATGCAGAGTCATCTACAGTCGTGTGACACTACATGGTGGGATATATTTTGAGAAATCCTCCATGGGGCAGTTTTCCTTGGTGACATCACAAAATACAGTGGGTGCAACATCACTAGGGGGGTGTCATGGACAGTCAAGTGTCATTAGGAAGTACTGGAACATAGCTAGTAAACTATATTCAGATTTTTTTTAAAGGCAGGTAGGTTCTCTCTCTCTCTCTTTTTTTTTTTTTTTTGGTTTTTTCAAGACAGGGTTTCTCTGTATAGCTCTGGCTGTCCTGGCACTCACTTTGTAGACCAAGCTGGCCTCGCACTTAGAAATCCGCCTGCCTCTGCCTCCCAAGTGCTGGGATTAAAGGCTACAGGTAGGTTCTCATTGTGTATCTTTGGCTTGCCTAGAACTTACTGTATAGACCAGGATGGCCTCAAAATCACAGAGATCCACTTGCCTCTGTCTCCTAAGTGTTGGAATGTGTTGAGGTCTGAATTGCCGCACAAACCACATAGTTAAACAGGGGTGATTTATTGAATGCAAACCCCAAGATTGACCTGGTCTGTACCTCAGAGTCAGGAGCTGTAAGCCACAACCACAAATGTTTTTCAGGCTCAGTTTATGTAGGCAGAAACCCATAATGAGCTCCTGAGCATGTGCGGGGAGTGCTGTGGGGTCGTCAGCCTTTCCCAAGCTTTTTTAGTCCTTTAGACAGAACAGTTTAACCTGCCCTCTGTCGTGCTTGGCTCTCAGTGAAGGCTACAACTGGAGAATTTTCAAGAAGGAGAAGAAGGAAGAAGAAGAAAGAAGAAAAGAAGGAGAATAAACCTCAAATTATACAGTCAACTTGATCTTGCTCTGAGCTGAACTACTTTTCTGTGTCTACTGTCAAGCTGACGTTGTGTCAGCAATATGGGATGGCCGGCAGGCATGAGACAGGAGAGTTACAGCCAAGCTAACAGGCTTCCTCAGGATTAAAGGTGTGTGCCACCATATCTTGTTCTAATCATGGATATATAGTTAAAAACAAAATCTCTCACCAGCACATTTAACCAAAGGATGGATCTTTTCTGTGGAATTGTGTCAAGACAGATTTATCTAAATAGATATTTACCTAAATAAATACATTTAAAAAAATCTCAGTTTTAACTATTTGTTGGAGTTCTTTTATATAATTTAAGAAATTTTTATATAATTTAAGGCAGTGGCAAAACATGCCTTTAATCCCAGCAGTTGGGAGGCAGAGGCAGGTGGATCGCTGAGTTTGAGGCCAGCCTGGCCTACAGAATGAGTTCTAGGACATCCAGGGCTACACAGAGAAACCCTTTCTCGAAAAAACAAATGGGTGTGTGTGTATTGCCAATTACTTTTAGCTAAGAAAGGAGAGCATCCTTTTCCATTTAGCTAAGCGTTCACAGGTTGAGAGGCTGGCCTGGAGTCAATTGAAGCCTCTTGTTTAAATGTTGCTGAGACTATTTAAAGGCGAGTCCTTTGAGGCATGGAGCTGCTGCAGCTTTGCACGAGGAGTGAAAGCCAGTTTGCTGATCTACTTTTGGTCCTTAGCCCCATCCATCCCTGTAGACAGCAGCTCATTTACAGTGAGAGGCACAAGGTGGCAGCACAGAGAATCACACAGGATTTAGGGCAACCCTGAGAGGCTTAGCTGGTATGTCAGCAGGTGGTATGGAGAAATAAAGGAATAGGAAGCAAAAACCTCGTAGACATATATGTGTTTATTTGTGGCAATGAAATTGGTAGGATCTGGGCTTAGGACTTGGGGCAAGTCTTTATGGGGCTCTTAACAAATATGTGCAAATATCTGTCTTGTTCTTTCCCTGCTAGGGTTTTTAATTTTTTTTTTTTTCTTTTTTGGGAAGAAACTCACTATGTAGATTAGCTGGCCTGGAACTTGCTATGGAGGCAAGGCTGGCCTTGGACTTACAGGGATCTGCTGACATCTGCCTCCCAAGTGTTGAGGTTTGTTACAGTTCTTGTTGCTTTTCTTTTAGTTTGTGATTTTGTGACATTGTGTAACGAGTAGGTGGTAGTGAATGCTTATTAGAGTTTAATTGGGAAAAGACACAATGTGATAGGTCATTCTAGGCTTATCCTTAACTTTAGTTGGGTTTAATGTCACAAGACCTTGGAGAAGGAGGGCTGCTTGGTACAGGGGTGGGGGTGGGGGTGGGGGTGGGGGAGGGAGATGTCCTTGCAGGGTAAGGAGACATCAGAATCCCTGGTTGATCATTGTGACCACTCAGGAGCCATTAGTAGTGCTTGCTGTGGTGAGAGGTTTTGATGGTAGAGGTGTAGATATACAGACAGACTTAGAATGTGGGGTGTGGTGGGGGTGCTGCCCCAGCTATTGTTTTGACAGGGTTCCTTCCCAAGAGGAGATGAGCCTGAGAGGAGAGGGAGGAGTCTGAGAGGAGAGTCAGGTGGACTGGTCAGGGGACTCTTGCAGCTCTCTCTGAGTGGCAATCTGACCTCTCCCGCATCTCTGACCGACTAGCAACCAGATTGCTTCTTTGTTTATACAGGTTTCACAGAACAAAGACAGGCTAATGGTTACCCAAGAAGTACAGCTTATCTGTTTGATTTTTCATTATATGTCCAGGGTTACATGTTCAGTCACAATTAGAAAATACACACAGAACAGATTTCAGTTTTATTATCAGCCTATAACTCCAATCTAAAGACTGTCTCCTCCAAAGCACACACATTTATTACATGGCAGCCTGCTTTTAGGCTGGCAGTGTTTGGAATTTGAAAGCATTCCAGACAAACAGAAGATATATGGACCTTTCTTTATGAATAGCAAATATTGATACCTAACTTCTAAAGTAGGAAGAGTTTATTTTATTTAATCTATTTGCTGAGTTTGGTTCTTCCAGGGGTCTACCCTGTCCGACCCCCTATCTTTAAACTACATTGTCAGACAGCTCTAATCATATTGTAAAGGGAGACCTTGAATCTGTAACCCTTTTTTTTCTGGCCAGTTAGAGTTTGTCAGCTGTCTCTGTTTACTCTGCACCATTTACACTGCTTCCGTTTGCTCAGGGACAGATACCCCAAGAAGATTCCTGGAGTAATGGCCTCACCTAGCTATGTGCTTATCAGCACTTAATGATCTCCAGAGCTCCAAATAGGGCCAGATAAAGTTAGCTTTAGGATTTTTCCAGAAACACTCAGACATAATTTTCTCAGAAAAAGACATAAAATGAATCTAATGCAGAAATCCCCCAAGAGCACAGCATGCAAAGACCAAAATGCAAGAGTTACGAGACAGAAGGGCATCATTACATCATTCAGCCCAGACTTGCTGCAACTGCGTCAAGCCACTGGTCTAGCCTTAGGACTCTCGTCTTTCCCAGTGGATATGGCTGTGCCCGTATAGTGGTGTGTAGATTTGCTTGTGGGAAAGATGGCCGGGTAAGGAAGCCCCTGCTGCAGGGATCAAAGGTTGAGCACAGACATCTGAGTTTCATAAACTTCCAATTTTTTGTTCTGGCTTAATTTTTTTTCCTGAGTATGAATACCCTATCTTTCATCTCTAGGCATATTTCACAAGATATTGGGCTCAGAACCAGTCTTTTTTGTTTTGTTTTTCTAGACAGGGTTTCTCTGTATATTCTTGGCTGTCCTGGAACTCACTTTGTAGACCAGGCTGGCCTCGAACTCAGAAATCTGCCTGCCTCTGCCTCCGGAGTGCTGGGATTGAAGGCGTGCGCCACCACTGCCCAGCTAACTTCTGGCTTCCTTTAAGGGACTACATTGCCTTTTGCACTTGTACCTGTCTGAGTGTTCTTGCTAGTGGTAATTAGCAGATGATTTCTATCCAGTGATGGTTGCTCAAATTTAGACCAAGGATTAGGAGGAGCTGATACATAAGTTAGTTTGCTTTTTACAAGGTTAGTCTGTGAGAGTCAAAATTTCTTGAATAAAACTCTAAGTACCGTTTGAGTGTTATCTCATATTTTTCTTATTCCTCGTGTTGGGGATTGAACTCAGGAAGGTGTGTCCTTCTAAAAGCCGAGTTCTTTCCAGGTTTGCAGTTCAGTGAAGAGTCTCTGCTGGATTTTGAGGGGAGCAGAAATGATTATCAATTGGAGCTGACGAATGAACACAGACTATTGTTATTGAGGTTTTCTCGGGGTGTTTTTGGACGGAAGGAGATGAACCTGAGTAGCAGCAGCAAGCATTGAGGAAAATGGCTTAGACATTTAGGAGGAACCACGGGGGGCTGGGCAGAAGGGTGGAGAAGCCAAGCAGAGACATAAGAACACAATTCCTCTCTGGGCTTTGGACACCACCCAAGCGTAGGAAGTTCTCCTAGACTAGCTCTCCCTCTGTCCCTCTGATCCTGTCCCGCCCTTCACCAGACTGTAAAGGGTTACAGAAGTTGACCCTAGTAAGCAAAACGAATATTGAATAACTCACAGAGAATAGAAAAAGTCCTGTAGGAATGTCCTGGGCCCCTGAGGCCTGTAGTCTCCTCTTCAAGAAGCTGCCCCTAAAGCAATTCACATCTCCACCTCAAGCATTCTCCTTTGTTGGCTCCTGGTGTTAAAGATGAGAGCTGTGTATCTGCTCAGCCTACTTTGGTCATAGCTGGTTTCTTGTAGAGAGAGGATAAGGAGCAAGAGGTGGTAGGGTATCTCTAGCCACGTACAACCTGCAGAATTGAGGGTGTTTTCAAAAGACAAAGGAGAGGTGAGGATGTTGTAGATGCAGAAACAAGTGACTCAGCTGGCCGTAGTGGCACACACCTGTAGGGGGGAGGTGCTGATAGTAAAGTCTGGTTCCCTAATTGGTTCTTGATTTGGTCAATAAAGAAGACAGGAGCCAATTGCTGGGCAAATGGTAAAGGTGGTACTTCCGGGTCCCAGGAGGAAGAGAAGATGCAGGGAAAGAGAAAGGGGCATTTCGGCCAGGCTTTGGAACGAGAAGTGCACGACTACCTTGTAAGATCTTGGGGTAGCTAGAACTAGAGGCCTCCACCACCAGCGGAGGCTGGCTGATACAGGTTAGGGTAGGAGATTCTGCTCCAGCCATTGTGCTATCTGACAAGTTCTAAGATAATAAAGTTGTCGCTGGGCAGTGGTGGTGCACGCCTTTAATCCCAGCACTTGGGAGGCAGAGACAGGCGGATTTCTGAGTTCGAGGCCAAGCCTGGTCTACAGAGTGAGTTCCAGGACAGCCAGGGCTATACAGAGAAACCCTGTCTCGAAAAAAACAAAAAAACAAAAACAAAACAAGATAATAAGGTTGTCTAGATGTTTCTCTTCCTCAGAGCAAAGGTGGGCAGTGATAGAGAAAAGCATGGTCTCAAAAACAAAAGAAAACAACAACAAACAAACAATAAAAACAAGTGAGTCAATGAGCCCCTCACCCTGCTTTTCTCTTGGTGATATTTAGTCATGGAACTTCTTAAAAAGTTCACTATTATTTATTCAAAGATTTATTTATTTATTTATTTAATGTATGCAAGTACACTCTCTTCAAACACACCAGAAGAGGACATCCAATCCCATAACAGATGGTTGTGAGCCACCATGTGGTTGCTAGGAACTGAACTCAGAACCTCTGGAAAAGCAGTCGCCGCTCTTAACCACTGAGCCATCTCTTCAGCCCCCTATTAAATTAAAAAAAAAATATTTTTATGTGTGTGAGATTTTTTTTCTGCATGCTCACCATATATGTGCAGGTGCCTATAGGCACTAGAAGGTTTGGATTCTCTGGAATTAGTTATAGGCGGGTGTGAGCTACCATATGGGTGCTGGAAACTGAACATAATCCTTTGCAAGAGGAGGAGCAAGTTCTCTAACTGCTGAGACCTCTCTCCAGCCCCTATTATTATTATTTTAATACTTTATTATTGAGACAGGGTTTCACAATATAGCTCTAGGCTGCCCAGAACTCTCTAGATAGATGAGGCTGGCTCCAAACTCACCAAAATCTGCCTATCAGTCTTCAGAGAGCTGGGATTAAAGGCCTCTACCACTAAACTGGGAGGCAGAGGCCATCCTGGTCTACAGAGTGAGTTCTAGGACTGCCAGGACTACACAGACAAACCCTGTCTCAAACACACACACACACACACACACACACACACACACAAACACACACACACAAACACACACACACACAAACACACACACACACACACGGCTAGGCCTGGCCTTTTAAAATTTATGTATGTATTTGAGTGTCCAAGTGAGTACATTTACATAGAGGCCAGTGGTCTCGAATTCCCTTGGAGCTGGAAGAGGCAGTTGTGAGTGGCCTGATGTGTATACTGGGAGCTGAACATGGGTCATCTGTAAAAACCAGTGTGTGCTTCTAATTGCTAAGCCATTTCTCTAGCATGCTCTCTCTCTCTCTGTACACACACACACACACATACACGCACACACACACACACTCACACACTCACATTACGTCATGATGTGCATGTGGAAGTCACTCCCTCCTACCATGTGTGTTCTGGAGATAAACTCAGGTTGTCAGAATTGGCACAAGCACCTTTATCCACTGAGCCGTTTCCTTGACCCTCATGGGACTTCTTGCTGTGATTTCTCTGAGCCATGGTGGTTCTCCACTGTGCCTTACCACATCTCTCAGGGAAAGGTACAGCTCCTAAGTGGAGCTATGGAAGTTCAGCAGAGCTTCCCAGGCAAACACTAAAGAGTTTTGGTGGAACCCACTAATGATGTAGCCTTGGGATTTAAATATTTGGATTTTTCTCATTTTCCCTTCTGCACATGCCCTTCCCCCCTCTCCGGCTCTCAGTAATTGTCAGTAAATTCCTAAAGGCTGGGGTGTGTGAGGAAAGACTCCAAACTACACTAATTGTTTTCAAAATAGACCCAGACAGACTCAGGGTTTTCCTTGATACAGAGAAGTCTAAAAATAGAGGCTGGCCCCTTTCCTAGTTCTGCTCTGAAAACAAGCAGCTGATGGCACTGTAAGTCACCAGTTGCCCCAAGGGGACTGCCAACTCCACCGACATCAGGTGCCCAGGGACTCTCGGTAAATGTCAGATGCTACCATGTGCGGTAGGCGATACTGGTTAAGGCAGGCAGAGGAGCAGTGGGGCCTAACTCTCAAAGGGGAAGCTCAGAGCTTCCCTGCGAGGGATGTCTGAAAGGGGAAATGTGCTCAGCCACAAAGCCGAAGGTGGAGGAGAAGCAGCAGGAGCCAACTCCCAGGAAGACAACACTGTGACAGACACTGAGGTGATGAGCCTTAAAGAGCCAACAAACAGGTCAGGCTCAGTGGCTCAGCGAAAGGCAAGCCAGACAAGCCTCAGTTGGATCCCTGGGACCCACATTGTGGATGAAGAGAACCAACTATGGCCAAATCTGAACCCCACCTGTGTGTCAGGGCACTCATAGCTGCCCCAGCCCTGCCAAATAAATAGACGTAATAAGTGAGTTTTAAAAGGGATCTTCAACTGTTACTTTTTAAAATAAAAATCAGAACATCTTAATTTAAAAGTAGGCAGAAACCGAACACGCTAATCTTTGTTAAGGCTGAATGCTAACTTGATCCACTCATTAAAGAGACACAGTGGGTGGGTGAGCTGGGAAGTCAAGGGACTAACAGGAACAAAGCCCCTAGCACTGCATAAGCTGGGCGTGGCAGCACATACCTGTAATCTTAGCCCTTGGGAGATGCAGGCAGGAGAGTCAGAAGTTCAAGGTCATGTTCAGCTATATAGGGGGTTTGAAGTCATCCTGGCCTATATGAGACCTTTTCAAAATAAAACACTGGGGCCTGGGCCTGTAACTCAGGGCTTGAGTTTGGTGTGAGCAGGACCCTGGGTTTGACCTCTAGGCACGCACACCTCACCATGGCACTCATCCCTTTTCTTGCCTTATTTGTTCTCTAGTCTAACTAACTTAAAGTCTAACTAACTAGTCTAGTCTAACTAACTTAAAGTTAACATACTTGGAAAGTGCTTATTTCCTTGTCTAACCACCCCTCACCAGAATGTTCACTTTTTGCTGGTCTTGTTTACTGCTGTATCCCCATCCTAAAACATGCCTCACACATAGCTTAAATACTTCTCAAGTAAATCAGACTGGCAAAGGCAAGACAAAGAAGCAAAACACCTTCTGCTTTAGGGTTTTACTGATGTGAACAGACACCATGACCAAGGCAACTCTTCTAAGGACAACATTTAATTGGGGCTGGCTTACAGGTTCAGAGGGTCAGTTTATTATCCAGGCAGGCATGGTGCAGGAGGAGCTGAGAGTTCTACATCTTCATCTGAAGGCTGCTAGCAGAATACTGGCTTCCAGACAGCTAGGATGAGGGTCTTAAAGCCCACATCCACAGTGACACACCTACTCCAACAGGGCCACACTTTCTGATAGTGACACTCCCTGGGCGATCACACCTTGTATTTTATATTGAGTATAGGGTTTGTATGCCAGAGTCTAAATTTGAATTGCACACTGGAAAGCAATTTGGCAGGATTCATTAAAATTAAAGGGGTGGACTGGAAAGATGGCTCAGTGGTTAAGAGCAATGACTGCTTTTCCAGAGGTCCTCATTTCAATTCCCAGCAACCACATGGTGGCTCACAACCATCTGTTATGGGATCCAATGCCCTTTTCTGGTGTGTCTGAACACAGCTACAGTGTTCTCACATATGTATAAAATAAATCTTTTTTAAAAAAAAAATTAAAGGGGCATCTTATGACACAGCAAGTCGACTGCCACATCTTTATTCAGTTGGTGTAGAAGCTCCCAAGTGCAGCAGTTCAAGGATGTGCACTGCAGCCCTCAGTACAAAAGGCTGGGATTGGTTAACATGTTCACCATTATGTTCACGGTCTGGTTAAATAACACTGGCATCGGTAAGATTAGGTCTGCGTTAGGAAGACAGAAAGATACACATACAGTCTGCATGACATCAGTGAAAAGAGCCAGGCACAAAAATGTGTGCATGGGAAGGGTTGGAGGGAGAAAGGGAATGGTGAGGGTGGGTGGGGCAATGCAATGTTTTAATTTCAAAAGATAAAAACAAACAAACAAACAAAACCCCAAACAAAACAAAACCACAAACATTTGGTGCGGTAATCTGCTGCTTGGACATAAAAAAACAAAAGTGGGATTTCTGGGGGCTGGTGAGGTAGATGGCGCTACACAAGACAGGATTCTGTTCCCAGCACTCACATTGTAATTTACAAAAATAAATCTCTTGTAATATAACAGTTGTAGAACTCACAAGCGGTTGCTTTTTTTTTTTCCCCTAAGAGTGTTCAAGGGCTGGAAGTTTGAAAAAATAAAAAAACTTTTACAAAGCGTGTATTGTGGGAGACCATTTCCTTTGCAGAGAAGCCAATTAAAAGGACAGTTGGGTTCGGCCACGCGCAGCAGACCCCTGCTGCTCAGCGGTCACCTCCGGGGTTCTGCGGGGCGCCTGGAGCGCGCTCGCTCCCTAGAGGGCAGCCGTGGGCGTCGCAGGACGCATGCGCTCGGGCGGCACCCGGGGAATTAAAAGAGAGAGGGAAAAGCTCCCGCGGCAAACGCGCAGCTCGCGTCCCCACGGCCGGCCGCGGCGTGATGCGCACGGCCCGGCCCGTGACGCCGCGGCCGTCCCTGTCCCCGTCCCCGCGTCCCCGCCGCCATCGCGCGCCCGGCTCCGGGATCCCGGCGCCGGGCCTCGCTCCCCATGGGGCTGCGCCGCTGGCTACGGAGCGCCTGCTGCTGCTGCCCGTGCCGGTGCCTGGAGGAGCCCGCGCGGCCCGAGAAGGAGCCGCTGGTCAGGTGCGTATCGGGCCGCCTCGCGGGGTGGGGACCCGGGTGTCGTCTGAACCGGGGAAGGGGTGCTGTGAGGTCACACCGCGGTGCCACCCGGCCCCCCTCGGCCCCGGTCTCGCACAAGACGATTTAAGCTCCGGATCCTTGGTTCAGATTTTGTGTGGCTCCTCGGAGGCAGCGGATGCCCCTGGGAAACGCCACTGACTGCTGCAGGGGAAAGGGCCGGGAAGAGAAGTTTCCAGAGGGGGTCTCATCGGATGAGACGGACGAGCGTGGGTTTCCTTGGCACTGAGATGAAAAAAAAAAGTTTGGCTATCTCTTCCAATGTCATGACCGAAAGAAGTCGATTTCAGTGACTGAGGAAATCTTTCTCGTGATAAAACTATGCGTGCTGTACCAGTGACAGCCAATTGACTGTTCGGGGGTTTAAACTGAAATGTGGGGACATTTAATGCTCATTAGCTAATGTGCTAAGAGGCTTTGTGAAGGAACCCTGTGCACAGCTTTGCTTGACTTTTTTTTTTTTTCCCCTAAAGCGATACTTTAATATACGTATAAGCACGAGGGGTAGAAGAAAAAGGCACTCAGAAATAAGACATACCCAAGCGTGGTTGCCGGCTCCTAGAGAGAGAAGAGATAGGACTGTGATTTTTATTTTTCCTTAAAATGTTGGTTTTTTGTTTTTTGTTTTTTTCTTCCTCCCTATCGTGAGTTTGCTGAAATTAAGTTCCACCATGCCAGGTTAACCTTATCGAATGAGGTCCCACCAAGTCGTGCCCCAGGGAACAGAATTGAAATTAGGGCACAGGATGTAGGGTGGAATTCTAGGCTTGGTGAACAAGCGCAGAAGCCAGGACCCCTTCCTTAAGGGACACGCAACGAATCCAATCCTGCTTGCACAACTCTGGCAGAAGCAGCAAAGCATGGCTTTACCTTGCCCTACTCTGTCAAGTCCAGACACTTCCCCTGACTTTGCAGAGTTACATAACCCATCCTGCCTGTCTGCTCTTATTTTCCAGCGCATTAAGCAGGATGTACTTGCCCCTGTAGGAACAATCTACTCTTAGTCCCTCCAAGCTCCTGGCCAATGGTGACCTTTTGCCTTCTACCCTTTCCTAAAGTGGCCTTGTGGCCCCTTTTCATCTCCCTTTTGCGAGTCAGGACTTGGAATTATCATCTTGTTATCTGGTGAGGTGTTTCATGAAATATATCTAGATACCCAAGGCACCACACACACACACACACACACACACACACACACACACACACACAAATACACACACACACACACACACACACTCTGTCTTACTATGTAGACCTGGCTGACCTCTAACTCAGAGATCCGTTTGCCTCCTGGGTGATCTGATTAAAGGCGTTCACCACCCCTCCCGGCTACCATACTATGTTTGGTTGTTTTTGCTAATAGCCCTCTCACTTAGATTTTGAGATTACTTTGGGCTTGGAGAAATCTAAATTACCTATCTTTAATTTAAACAGCAAAAGCTAACCGTGTAGATTTTTATCTCAGGACTTTAGACTCTAGGTTCTTATGAAATACAGCCTTCAATTTACTTTCAGCCATTTTTTTTGTTTTTTGTTTTTGTTTTTTTTCTAGTGCTTTTTTTTTTTTTTATTCTTTTAGAATTGCTGGACTTCAGGTGCTTTTTATTTTGAAATTGAGACCTTCTCCTGTCTTGCTTTATGCTCAGTGGATGACAGTCTGAATTTTGTGACTTTCTTTCTTTTTTTAAAAGAAGATGAAGTTAGCTAGGCATGGTGGAACAGGGTCATGATCATAGCTCCTAGGCTGGGAGGCAGGAGAGTCAGGTGTTCAAAGCTGCCTTGGCCAAAGAAATCTAAACACAACACCCTATCTGAAAAGAAATGTTTAAAATTTACGAAGGTGGGGCTGGAGTGGCTCAGTGATTAAGAGCACTGGTTGCTCGTCCAGAGGTCCTGAGTTCAATTCCCAGCAACCACATGGTGGCTCACAACCATCTGTAATGGAATCTGATGCCCTCTTCTGGTGTGTCTGAAGATAGCGACAGTGTACTCATACATAAAATAAATAAGTCCAAAAAAAAAAAGTTAGGAAGGTGCCAGGGCAGTTGTGGTGGCGTACGCTTTTAATCCCAGCAGGCAGATCTCTATTAGTTGGAGGCCAGCCTGGTCTACAGAAAATGTTCCAGGATTGCCAAGGCTACACAGAGAAACCCTGTCTCAAAAAACAATAACAAAAAACCCCAAACAACAACAACAACAACAACAATAGGAAGGTATCATCAGTTGGAGCAGCATAGCGAAGCGTTGATGAGCCGGGCTACCTGGGAGGAGTCAGGTGAGTGGGTGGCTGGCCGTGAGTTATTAAGGTTATTTGTGTCTTCCACAGCTTCCTCGTGTCTTTGTGAAGGGTGATGATGCCTATGCATCCTGCAGAGGCTCTCGGGGAGAAAGGAAGGGAGGTCATACATGCCAAGTGCTTAATAGAGTGTCTGACAACACGGCAAATACTCCATAAATTGTAATTAGTACTAATTTTCATGTTATGCTTCTGAGCATGTGAGTGTGAGTGGGCTTGTGTCATGTGGTTTAGTGTTATCCTGGCGCCATCTTGATGATAATTATTTCGGAAGGCCAGCTTACTAATGGGCTTGAGATAGTGGTATACATGTGTCTGTGGGTACTCACTTGTTCTTTTCTACCCAAGTTATCAGAAGATCTGGTTTGAATTCATTGTTTTAGTATTTTATTATTGCATATTTATGTGTGTGATATTGATATGTTTGCATGTTTATATGCATGGTCACATGTGAATGGGTACGTGTGTGTGTGTGTGTGTGTGTGCAGGCATATGTGCATCTAGAGGCCTGGGGTTGCTATCACGTGTCTTCTTGACTGCTTTCTTCCCTATATGTTGAAGCAAGGCCTCTCACTTGAATTCTGAGCTCGCTAGCTAGCCCCTTTGCTCAGGAGATCGCCCTGTTTCTGCCTCATGAGCTGGAATTACAGGTGGATGACCATGCCCACTTGGCATTTATGTGGGTGCTGAGGATTCAAACTCTAGTATATGCACAAAATCATGTGGCTGTCGGCATCTTGAGCCATCCTTGGCTTATGTGTGGAGGTCAGAAGAGAGGACCACTTGTGAGAGCCGGTTCTCTTCTATTACCATGTGAGTCCCAGAGACTGAACCCACAGGTCTTCAGGCTTGGCAGCAAGCAACGTTACCCTCTGAGCCATCTTTTCAGCTGGCTATTTGGTACTGTTTAATTCCAGTGTATTTTTAACCCCTCTCAAAAAACCAAAACAAAAACAAAACGAGCACCCTGCTAACCATCACTTTTCTTATTCTTCTCACCGCTAGTTATGGTTACCAAGCAACCAGTAATCTACGTCTTTGGCATTATTGATTTGCCTATTTTGGGTATTTTTTTGTAAGTGATCATAATTGGCCTTTTGTGTGTGGCTTTCTATACTTATCATGATGGCTTCAAGCTTTATTGTATTGGGGCTTGTATCAATACTCTCCATTCCTTTTTATGGCTGGATATTATTTCTTTGCATCATTCTGTGTTTATCTGTCCCCCTGTTGGTGGGCATCTGGATTGTTTCTGCTTTTTCCTGTTATGAAGAGTGTGTGAACATTCGTGTGTAGGTTTCTGTGTAGACATAGTTTCAGCTCCCTTGGGTAAAGCTCTCAGAGTGGAATTACTGGGTCATGGGACCTGCTGTTCTGTTTCTAAAGAGCCTAGGTGAAACATTTACTGATGAGGTCCTGTGACCAGATGGTTCACATCGCTACTGAGAACTTTAGTTCCTCGTGTCATCGTTTTTCTTTCCCTTATGAATTTTTTTCTTTTTCTTTTTTTTTTCGAGACAGGTTTTCTCTGTGTAGCCCTTGCTGCCCTGGAACTCACTCTGTGGCCTCGAACTCAGAAATCTGCCTGCCTCTGCCTCCCAAGTGCTGGGATTAAAGGCGAGCGCCACCACTGCCCGGCCTGCCATTTTCTTAAGTCCTCTATATCACATGCAGATGTCTGAAGAGAAGTTGCCTGGACCCCCATTTCCTTCTTGACTACTGTTGTTGTTGTTATTGTTGTTGTTGTTATTACTAAATAGAAACAGTTGGTAAAAACACAGTTTCTGGTACCTATCCCAAAGAGATTGATAAATAAGTCTGGGACAGGCCTGGGATTCTGCATTTTAGGAACTATAACTGCTTGGTGGTTTGGCTGTGGGTGGTCTGTGGACCTAGTTGTGAAACACACCTAAAAGCTATGCTCAGGGCTGGGGAGACGGTCAGCAGGGAAAAATTGTGCTCTGCTAGCAAGAGGACAGAGATTTGGATCTCTAGAACCCATGTAAAACGCTGGGTGGGTGTGTCAGCCCGACTGTAATCCCAGTGCTTAGAAAACTAGAAGAAAGGGACAGAGGATTCCCCGAGCAGACTGGCTAGCAAGACTACCTGAAATTCAGAGCTCCAGGTAGCAAAGACTGGCCTCCATATAAAAGGTGGAGAACAATCAGGAAGGCCTCCACACATGCACATATGCACATAAGCAAAAGAAATAAAAAACGATGCTTTAGGTGCAGTGGAGGGGCGGTGAGCACGTGGGACACACCCATAGAGATAGCATCGATTTACTGGACTCCTTGACTCTTCCTGATCCTGAAATCGGACTTCTAGCCCAATGGATAGTGTGCTTCTGAAAGTTGCAAGCGGAGAGAATTGGCTGGTCCCCTCTCAGCGTGCTTGCTACCTGTTGCCATGCTGGACTCCCTTGTCTGCGCTTCCTCATTTCCCCTTCCCTGGAGTCTAATTTTGCCTTTGCTGCCTCTGCCTGTAACCAACTAGTGTGCTGGCTTCCTACCTGCTGCCTTTGCTGATGTCATGCTTGTCAGCAGAGACACCTTTTTATTTTCTGTATTCCCTCCTCACTTTGTGTGTGTGTGTGTGTGTGTGTGTGTGTGTGTGTGTGTGTGTGTGTAGAGTGTGTGAGCAGAAGACGGAGGAGGATAGCTGATATCCTGCCTTCAAACCACAAATTATCCTTTTGAGACAGGGTCTTACTGTAGACCTAGGCTGGCAGCCAGCAAGACCCAGTGACCCTACCGTCTACCCCATCACAGTACTGGGACTGTTCACAGAGTGTGAACGTGGCCATACTTGACCTTTTACGTGGATGCTTGAGATAGATTTGAACTCAGTCTTCATGCTTGTCCAGCAAGAGCTTGTGAGCTATCTCTCCAGTTTCCCAGTTTCTTTCCTCCTGAGAAACTTTGCTCGGGTTTAAGGCCCATTTCAGTGACTGCCTTTTTGAGCATATGTTGGGAAGTCTCCCTAAGAAGTTAAGGTGTCTCTCTACTTTTACTCTTGGGCCTCTCCCTGCCTTCGGCCAGCTGTCACAGTTATAAGGTGTATATTTTGAAGTCTGGTGAGACTAGAGGTCTCAGGCCAGCATCTGGTGACTGAATCCTCGCTTTCATATGTCCTGTGGTACCTGGCACAGTGAGCCACAATGGAGAAAGAGTCAAATAAAATCATTTTTGACTATTAGTTATATTTGTTCATTTATGAATTGCTTGCTATCTGTTAAATTTTAATATTATCTTTATTTATTTGTTTGTTTTTTGAGACAGGGTTTCTCTGTGTAGCCTTGGCTGTCCTGGAACTCACTCTGCCCTCAAACTCACAGAGATCCGCCTGCCTCCCAAATGCTGGGATTAAAGGTGTGCACCACCACTTGCCTGGCTTTAAAATTATTTTAAAAAATTATAACGAGTAGTAAAACAGACATCAACAATTCTGACATGTACCTTAAAGAATGATAACACCCCTGTACCTGTCACCCTTGTGTTTGCCTGACCTAGATCTAAATGAGATGAGTTTCTAGAATTCTTAAACCTTATGTGCAAAGTACTTGTTGCATTCAGGCTCTTGCATAAGTGATGTTTATTTGCATATATTTTCACTTAATTGTCACGTGACCAAGAGAGATAGACCTTATCTAGTTATAAGTAAGGATTCCCGAGCACTGAGAAATTAAAGAATGCATTGAAGGTAATAACTGATAAGAGAATGTATGTGAGAACCAGTTGTGGGGCTGGAGAGATGGCTCAGCAGTTAAGAGAATGGCTGTTCTAGGAGGATGCAGGTTTCATTCCTGCCACCCCCATGGTGGTTCACTGATCTGATGCTATCATCTAGACTCCAAGGGAACCAGGCATGTACATGGTGCACAGCCATACACGCAGGCAAAACACCTATGCATGTAAAGCAAAATAAATAGATCTTAAGGGAAAACAAAACAAAACATTGTGATGACGCATAGCTGTAGGTATGATGCTTCAGAGATGCGGAGGCAGAAGGATGGGACGGACGTTCAAGGTCTTTTAAGATGTGGTGACACATGCTTTTAATCCCAGCATTCCATACCAGAGGTGGGTGTATCTCTGTGGATCTGAGGCCCACCTGATCTACATAGAGAGTTCCAGGTCAGCCAGGATGACACAGTGGCACACACACACACACACACACACACACACACACACACACACACCAAATTCAAGCCAACCTCGGTTATATAGTGAGTTCAAGGTCAGGTTGGGATATACCAGACCCTACTTGAATAAGAAAGAAGATGTGACTCCTTGTCTGTCTGGTTAAAACCTGTCTGTAGGGGGCCAGGAGTGGTGGCTCAGCTGTTAAAGGGCGTGCCTTGCAGGCATGAGGTTTGATGAGCAGCACCCGTGGAAACAAAAGTCAGGCATGATAGTGTGTGCTTGCAGTCCCAGAATTGGAGCCTCCTGTTAGCTGTGGAGGTGTGGGAATATGTCCTCCCTCCTTCCCTTTGTTCCTCCCTTTCTTCCCCCCTCCTTCTCTCTCTCCCTTCCTCTTTCCCCCTCTCCTTTTCTTTTTTTCTCTTTCTTTTCTCCTCCAGGGCTGTGAGGTTGGAACTCAATGCCTTGTTCATACGAGCCAAGTGCTCTCCTACGGCCCCAGCCCCTGAAGTAGACATTGCTAACACAAGACAGTTTAAGAACAGACATAGGCCTGGAGAAAGGACTCGGCCAGATCTTAGCACAGTTTATAGTCTGAAAGAAAGCACAGGTTTCTTTGGATCATATACTCACTGTTCACTGCCCGTGGGATGGAAGTCTTATAAGTACTAATCACAGTAACATGACCATATCAACCATCCATGTAAGGTTTAAGTTCTGAGTGCCATTGTTCCCACATTGACCACATTCCCAAAATAGGGTAAAAAGTGATTGGATTAGCATCCACAAACCATTGCATTGAGGAAAGAGCCACAGTGCAGATGGCTTGCTCTGAGATGGCTAAATCATTGGCCACCCATCATCTCTCAAGTACTGAATGCCTTCATGTTGGTTGGGTCAACATTTTAAGTTGTTAATTATAAGAAACATGTGAGGTATGGATCAAGGCTGTCACAATAACAAAGTGGTGGCTTACGGCCACAGAAATGTGTTCCTTCATGGTTCTTTGATTCTCTCCTAAGCCACTTGAATGGACACGGAAGCTTCCAGATATCACGCTCCCTGCTTGTTTCAGGCACCCACCTGCAGCTTCAGGATGCTCACACTGGTGGGCAAGGGACGGAGGAGAAAGGCAGCCCTTCGGTTTTTCTGTGGTGCCTGGATACCAATTATGGAAAATAAATGAGACCTCACTTTGCTCTAGATAATTATCTTGTGTCCACAGAGGGGGTGTTTTAGGAAGGAATGGAATGTTTCCGAATGTCCCCCAGGTCGTGTTTGAGCCAGCCTACTTCAGGATGAGAGTCGAGGAGGAAGCATCGCCGTTAGCTCATCTTCCCTGAGCTTGCCCTGACCCTTCATGGCCTGTCCTTCTTGCTTCTGGTGTAGGAGGCACAGTGAACCAGGCTTTGTATGTGTAAGTTGAATATTGCCCTAACCCATGAGGAGGCATTAGTCAGATTCTGTGAAGTACTGTAACAATGGAGCTACCTCCCTATCCCACACACATGGATTTTCACATTTCAGTACCAGTCACCCTTGGGAGCATTGTAAGCAGCAGGCCAACAGTGAAAAGTGAAAAAGAAATATAAAATATGTCACAATAAAATGTTTTTCATTTTACAGGGTAGTCTCACATGGCCTTTGAGTTGATGAGTTATGTATATTAAAAAAAAAGGGCACTCAGCCGGGCAGTGGTGGCACATGCCTTTAATCCTAGCACTTGGGAGGCAGAGGCAGGTGGATTTCTGAGTTTGAGGCCAGCCTGGTCTACAGAGTGAGTTCCAGGAGAGCCAGGGCTACACAGAGAAACTCTGTCTCAAAATACAAAAAACAAAAAACAAAACAAAACAAAAAAGAGGCACTCATCGCCAGCATGCGAGAGGAGCAGGGGCTGCCTGTCCAGTCTCAATTGGGATTGTTGCTCTGTGCCTGCCAACATATGACCTTAAAACTATCGGTTTTAGTATCGATTTTAGGGTTAAGGTAAATTTTAGTGAGCGGGAAGTCCTGTAGATGTGGGTTCTGTGCATAATGAGGATCAATGTACTCACAGCTCCGCTTGACACTTGAGAAGCTGAGGCACAGAGAGCTTCAATAACTTGTGGAAGGCATGCATAGGCCTGTTACATTTTGTTGTCATTGTGAGAGCGGAGCCCTTCTCGGGTACAGCGTATGTGGGGCTTGTCTCCAGCTGCTTGTATACTGCGGGCTAGACACTGTGTTTTGAGTGTGAGACTTTCCTTGAGTTGTGGTAGCCAGGGGTTCAGAATCCCCGAGCTGCTTTCCCTGTACTGAGGTCAGAGATGACCTCTCAGTGTGGAGGAAGGGCGGGGCTGACGGAGGCTCATGGCATTTGAAGGGGTCATCCCATACTTAGAAGTGTATCACTTCTTACATGTGGCAGTTTTTCTTTTTACAGGATGGACTCACATGATCTCTGAGTTGACCAAATCACACCCATCCTTAGAAGGGCTTACAGAAAGCTGGCAGATGTGTCGATGTTGCTGAGAGCTCTCAGCCTGCGGTCCAGACCCAACTCGCTTTGCAGCAAGCACACTGTTGGTTTTGTAGAGCCAGGTCTCAGTAGATTGCAAAGGGTTAACTCATCTCACCCCTGATCTCTGCAGTGTATGCAGGCTGTGGCCTGCCACAGCCCTAGCCAGAAAGTGAGTCACAGGAGTCAGCGGAGACACACAAGATCGCACGAATCCCAATCTAGGGCTGGCGCATATACCTTCTTGAGACCTAGAGCAAAGCTGGAAAATAGGGGCTGCTCCTGGAACAGGGACTCAGAGATCAGCCATTCACTGCTTACAAGATAGCTCTGGCTGGCCTGGGACTTTCTGTGTAGCCTGGGCTTATCCAAAACTCACAGGGATCCTCCAGCCTCCAGCCTCCTAAGTGCTGGGATTAGAGGCATATTACCACAACCATGTTAGTGTGTGGGTGTTTTGTGTGCGTGCATATCTGTGTATCCTGTGCTTGCTTGATGCCCAGGAGGGCCGGGGGAGAACATCACATCTTCTGGAGCTGGAGTTGCAGGTGGTTCTAAGCCACCACGTGGGTGAGAGGACTTGAATCTGGTCCTCTGGACAGCAGTCAGTGGTTTTAACTACTGAGCCGTCTCTCCAGCTCTCAACAAGGATGATTTTAAAAGGTTTTCTTCCCTGGTAACTCACAGCAGCATCCCTGTTCTCCTTTTGTGACTTGTATCAGTTGGTCATGTGACCCTGGAAGGTCCCTAGAAGGTGACATTTCTTTCAGTTAGTCATGTGACCCTGGAAGGTCCCTAGAAGGTGACATTTCTTTCAGTTAGCCATGTGACACTGGACAGTCCCTAAAAGGTGACTTTTTTTCTCTTGTACATCATATGGTCTGCTCTAGGTTTCCTAGAACTTTCTAAAAGTCTTGAAGTGACTATATCACTTCACCCTTGTGTAAAGAAACTCTGCTTAAAATAGTTTATTCTGTTAGATATGTGAGAATTTTTAGCTGGGCTAATATTTGAACTGTCATAGTTATATACTATACATTCTATTCCTTTTATAGTTACATATTGTACATCCTATTCTTTCTTTCCTTTGAGAAAATAATTTTGATGAGACATTGTACCTAAAGACTATACCTTTTTCAATGTTTGGAAGTAACCTGAGTTTCTCTTCTCTTCTCTTCTCTTCTCTTCTCTTCTCTTCTCTTCTCTTCTCTTCTCTTCTCTTCTTTCTTTCTTTCTTTCTTTCTTTCTTTCTTTGAGACAGAATCTCTCTAAGTAGCCCTGGCTGTCCTGGAACTCACCACATAGATCACATTGGTCTCAATCTCACAGAAGTCTATCTGCCCAATGAGTGCTGGGTTTAAATGCATGTGCCACTCTGCCCTGCTCATTTTAGTTTTCTAAAACGTGCGTGTTTAAATGACATTACAGACCAAAGACATTCAGAACTGTAGCCAACCGCTCAAGATAAGAGATAGGTGTCACATATCCTCTCCCCATCATATCTAGACTTTCGTCAGAGTCATTTCCTTGTATTTCTTTTTTTTTTAATACTTTTTATTAGGTATTTTCCTCATTTACATTTCCTTGTATTTCTTTTCAGCTTTATCACCTCTCTATGCACCTTATAGACTCAGCCTGGTTTTGCCTTTAAACCACACCCACAGAGTCAAACCTTATATGTCCCCACACACCTTACTTTGCTCACCTATTGCGGTGAGCTTGCTTCATGGTTCTTCCTGCTGCACAGTCTGTATTCTAGTACACTCACTCTTTCTACTAATGGGCTTGAGAGTGGTTCCCAGTTTAACGCTATTAAGTAAGTTTCTAAGGTCAGCACAGACCACAGAATTATCCATCTCCTCTCCTGTGGCCCTCTCCTGGTCCTGTAGCTATGTTAAGCAGGGCCTCTGTGAATCTTACTCTCTCTGCCTAGAATATTCTTTCTCTGGCTTCCTGCATGGATAGCTCTCACTTTATTCAGATCTCCCCCCCCCACCCAGTGATTTTATCAGAGATCTTCCCCTGACTGCCATGTCTAACCCTGCTCCTCCCCTCTCTCTGAGCCTCTCTGTGTATTTCTTCATAGTCCTGGCTGTCATCTGACAGAAACACATGTGCCCATCATCTGGTCCTCCCACAAGACTCTCAGCCTGATTTTCGTTAGTTTAACCAGCTGAACAATGTGAACAGTTTTCTTGGAGCCCAGTGACAGCCTCAACTCTGTTTGGAGCCCTGAGGATTTGGGAAACAAATGTTCAGTAATTGAGCAAATATTTATTAAGTACCTATTGTGTGTCAGGTACTGTGTTAAATAAACACTGGTCATAAACCACTGAGCAAGCACTGTGGCTGGGACCTGGTCTTCATATGTCTTCTAATGATGGTCAGCAAAGGACACAACAGACAGTGACTATAATAAGTAAATTGGGGCCGGGCATGGTGGCGCATGCCTTTAATCCCAGCACTTGGGAGGCAGAGGCAGGTGGATTTCTGAGTTCGAGGCCAGCCTGGTCTTCAAAATGAGTTCCAGGACAGCCAGGGCTATACAGAGAAACCCTGTCTCAAAAAAAAAAAAAGTAAATTGGGAATTATAGGTATGCAGAAAGAGGAAGGGTAGATCCGAAGGGGGAGGTGTGATCACAGTAAATTGTTCAGAGCAGGCTTCAAGAGCAGGTGATGTGTAGAAGGGTAGAGTGGGGGAGAGGCAGCAAGTGTCTGAAGGAATCGGGTGGGCATATAGATCAGCCAAGGCAGGGGGATGACATGGCCTCACTGACATTTTGGGAGAATCAATCCTGTTGGCTTTTGGATTAAGAGCAGAAAAACCAGCTTGGAGAGAGGGCTCAGCTGTTAACAGCCCTTGCTGCTTTTGCAGAGGGACTGGGTTTGATTCCCAGCACCCACCCAGTGGCTCACAACTATCTGTAACTCCACTTTCAGGGGATCTGATGCCCTCTTCTGGGTTTTCTGGGCAGCAGACACATATGTGGTGCACTTCAATACATACAGGTAAAACACTCATACACATAAGCTTAAAAAAAGAAAAACTAATCGACTGGAAAAAACCAAACTCCACAGGGATTCTTATGGCAGACCTAAGCAGCCACGGCTCGGGGTGTAGGGCGGTGGGTATTCTTTTGAACATAGAAGCAGTGGGATTTTCTGATACACTGGAAATAGGGGTTGAGGGATTCAGGGTAGCTTTGTGGCCTTGATCTGAGCAACGTGAAGATGGCGTGGGAGTGGGGAGGCCACTGGTAGCAAGGTTCGTGTTTGTATCCTGTAGAGGTAGTGCCGTCTGTTAGACATCTCACTGGAGAGAGGGAGGCTAACACTGGGAGAGATGCTCAATGGGGTGCTGATTTAGGGATTGTCCTAATGTGGATAGACTTTAAAGGCGGGAGGCTGGATGAGGAAGGCAGGAGTCCAGGCAAGCAGAGGGGAGGGGGCGGGTGGAGCCTCAGCCTCCTGAGCCCTTCCAGTGTCTCCCCAGCTGGAGGGAATGGGCACAGTGCTGCCCTGCTGGCTCTGCAGGGTCTCAGCCTTGGGTCCTCATCCTCATTTCCAGGGATATCACATCTAGTCTTGTGTGAAGGTGAGCCAGGGCCCAGAAAATCCCCACAGCATTTAAATGAACAAGCTTTAAACTTGAGGCAACATAGAGACAGACTTTCAATACATAGCTGTGGACATTTTGGAACTCACTCTGTAGACTAGGCTGACCTTGAACTCAAAAAGATCTGCCTACCTCTGCCTCCTAGTGCTAGCATTAAAGGTTTATGCCACTATGCCTGGCTTGGGTAGCAGATGTTTAAACACTGGATCAAGTAGGGTTTTATAAAAGAAGATAAAAGGCTAGACTGCCTTAGAAGTGAAGGAAGGATGGAAGAATGAAGAGGGAAGGGATTGGAGGAAGAGAGCACAAAAGGGAGTGGGAGGGAGGACAGGAGAGACAGCGAGGGAAGAGCTCTTAGAGTCCCCGGCTCCATCACAGAGAAGGGCCATTGTAAGGGACTGGCCAGGCCCTACTTGGACAAGGAGGCCTTGGGCAGAGCAGGGGAGATCATACAGCTTCTCGAGGCCTGCCTTTCTAGACTCCGGCTTTGTTCCTGTCCCTGGTCATAGCTTCAGTCTTAGATCAGCCATTGTTGACCCAAGGCCCAGGATCAGAGCAGTGAGGTCATTGGAACTTCTGGCCAGCAGCCATCCCGTACCTGTGGTATCTTGTAGCTCTTTTCAAAATCTTTTTACACAGGGTCCTTGGCATAGTGAGGAATCCCCCAGGCTTTCCCTGTAAATGGCTTTCATGCTGACAGGCACTTGGCAACCATGTGCCCAGCAGACTTTTACCTACACTGTTGAAAGAAGACTCCCGAGCAGTTTGGGTCTCATGCCCTGAGGTAAGGTGAGGATGAAATGCAAGACCTCTCCCCTTTGGGAGTGAGAGTGGCTTCTGCACGGGGTGCAACATCTGAGCAGCTTCTCAAGTGCCCCAGGTTCATTAAATATTTATTATCAGCAGATGGTGGCCAGGGGCGAAGCGACTGCTCTCACTTTCTTTAGACCCTTTCAGACTTGGTTTATAGGAGGGAGGAAGAGAGAGGGGGAAGCTGCTGGCTGGCTGGAAGTCCCCTTCCTTCTTCCTCCCAAGACTCCTAGGGCTCCTGCCCTACCCCCCGGCCCCCAACACACACACAGTTCAGTTCACACGCCTGCCCTGCGCACTTCATGGGCAGGGCCTTACAGAGGTCCCGGAGCTGTGTTTCCTCAGGTGATTTGCTTTATTCGTTTCAGTCTGGCCTCTCCTGGCTGCTTTCAGAGTGAGGTAAATTGATAGAGTTGCTGGAGTCATCCCGGAGCCTGTGGTGATCAAGACTGAGGACTCAGGAGCTGGCCAGACAAGACCTGTCTAAAGAGCTCGCAGCCATGGCTCTCTCTGAAGTATGTGTGTGTATGTGTGTATGCACGCACATGCACTTGTGTGGGTGTATTTGGAGACCAAAGAACGGCCTTGGTGTCATTCTTCAGGAGCTGTCCATCTTCCTTTTGGGACAGGGTTCCCTTGCCAACTCAGAACTCACCAGTAGTCTGGGCTGGGATTACAGCCTTACCTTACCATACATACCTGTGCTGCAGAGGCAGCCAGTTTCCACACTGAGTGAGCTATTCTTCCAGCCCCTTGACTGCCCTTTTGGAAATCATTGCTCGAATAATCAGTTATTTAGTGGCAGGAGTCCACCTTCCCTCTGATTCTAAAGAAGACTTAGTAGTACTGAAGAACATGGCCACTTGGGCCCTGGTGGGGAGATGTCGGGGTGGGGTGGGGTGAGGTGGATGTGGCTGTCCAGAGACGGGTGGGCTCAGATGGGGGCATCTGATGAAGGAGGGCGTGACCCTGGAGAGGTTTACTCAGGGCAGCCCCCGGTGGGTCTTTTCCTCCTTTCTATTGTCTCCTGAGTTTCAGTGACTAGGCAGAGCTTGAGCCTCTCCATGGGCTAACTTCAAAACCGTACCCTTAATTAGAACTCTGTAGACCCTCCTGCCTCTGCCTCTGCCTCTGGAGTGCTAGCATCAAAGGCATGTGCCACCACTGCCTGGCTTATATGTTACGTTTTTAACCTTCCTATTATGCATCTCTCTAGCTGGCATCTATCATTGGATGAAGTGACTGCACGTGTGTGTGTGTGTGTGTGTGTGTGTGTGTGTGTGTGAAGGGGTGGGGCAGGAGAGAGCAATTCAGTCCCTAAGAGATGATTGCCCTGCCTTAGGGCTAGGGGCATCCAGTTACTGTCATTGAGTAATTGATCCCACTTAGGGGATGAGCTCACCATGAGGCAGTCTGTCTGTGAGTGAGGCTTCTGTGTTCCTGGAACCCATGTGACTATAAGTCGAGAGAATATTAGAAATGTCTAGGCTGGAGTCCAGGAGATCCAGAGCAGGATATTGTAAAAGCTGACAGCTGGATGTTGCTCCAGTCTGGAAAGCACCTTACTTATCTTATCTTCATGCTTTTGGTCTTGAGGGATGAGATAGGTTAGGTAAATTCAGTGCTAATCAACTTTGTATTGCCGGTTTTTCAACAGACACCCCTTAAATGATTAACATGCCCATGTGCAGACTAGAACGAGAATCTGAAGTTGTAAGACAAAGGAGACAAAGGAAAACAGAAGACGGGCACACCAAGCTCTATCCCGCTCTTGGCTGCCCATGGGGCCTCCAAGAGAAGGGTCAGCACTAATGAGCAAAACCGGTCTCTCAACTCCTGCTGTGACATGGCTGCTCAGTGACTCCCAGACAAGAACCTCACCTGGGAAGATTGTCAGCCTTTCCTCGGAGACGTTTAGTTCTTAGCTAACAAGTGGGATAGTGACCCTCACCCTTCCTGTCCCAGGCGGCTGTATAACAGGAGGGGTGGAATGGAAGAACCCTTGATACAAGTGTGGAGTCTAAGGTGCCACGGCTTACAGGCTGCAAGAGCTAGTAGGCAAAAGGGACCCCCCGCTCAGCCGCCATGCTTCTCACCGTCATGCTGATGTTGGACGAAGCCCCTGAAGCTGTGAACAAGCCCCCAATTAAATGTTTTGTAAGAGTTGCCTTTGTCATGGTGTCTCTTCACAGCAGTAGAACTGTGACTAAGGCACACAGTCCTCCTCATGTGACAGTTGATTGTGACACTGCCCCCAACTATGCAATTTCCTTATTCCTCCTTGAGAGTTATTGCTCTACCACCCTTTGATCTGACCTGTCACAGCTCAATGGGACAGAAGCCTGGACTAGCACTGTCCTCAGCCTGACATCAAATCACCCTGCGTCTTCACTGTCTCACTGTAGTGTGGGCGCAAGAGCTTGAATTTCCCCAGCCTGTGGGTGCCTGGGGCCTCCTAGTGCTGATGCCCTTTCTTGAGCAGTTTTTCCCAATGGGATTCTTGGCCCTCGCTCCTCACTCCTCCGCTCCTCCTTTGAGTGAAAGGCTGATGTTGTCGCCATAAGAGCGCCCAAATTTCCTTCTCCTTTCATGCAGTCGATCACTTCTTCCTCTCTGCTCTCGTCATTCTGTGCTGTAAATTGTTCTTACCTTCCTCTATTGTAAGGGCACATGCACAAAGTACTCAGGTATGTATCAAAGTCTGTGATTGTGATAAATAACTACCAGTGTAGGTTTGCATGAATGTTTGAGTTCAGCATGCTTATTGAAGTCTTTTTGCACAGAGCAGCAAGGCAGCTTTAATCGCAGCCCCTTCCCATTCCCTCTCTTTGTTTGTTTTGACACAGGGTTTCTCTGTGTAGTCCTGGCTGTCCTGGAACTCACTCTGTAGACCAGGCTGGCCTTGAACTCAAGGAGCCTCACCTGCCTCTGCTTCCCAAACGCTGGGATTGAAGGATGTAGCTAGGGATCTTACCAGCACTGTTCAGTACTCAGCAGCTAGGTCCTATGCCGGCTCAGGTGGCTGGCCTCTGATTGGCCTTGGCTCCAACATCCTCCTCACCTTTTGCCCTGGCTTTCTTGTGTGGGCCCTGGCTGTCATTGCCATTGCTGAGGACTGGCTCGACAGCCTGGTCTGCACCTGCTCACTCTCCCCCAGGGCATCTCTCCTGGTTCCCAGTCTGGCTCTTGCTTCCTGTTGCGAGATTTCCTTGATGCCAGCTTCCGGGAGTGTCATATTTGTGGACCTCTTGATGGTTGCCTTCAGCCTACCTGCCATTTACCCTCAATCCCTCCTTCCCCTCGGCCGTCTGTTCTTCTGGATGTCTTCTGCATGTTTTGTTTGCCATGCTCTCATTTTACACACACTACATGTGCGTTCCCGTGGCCAATGGGCATTCTAGTTCTGCCTCAGAATGGCATCACTCTGTATCCTGGTAAGTCAGTCATAGCTCAGAGGGACTCTGACTCCCCTCGCCCCCTTGCAGCCGTCTCCCACCTAGTTCAACTCTAGCACCCTAATTCTGCCGTACGGAGCCATGGATGGGACAGCCTTCATCAGCTCCATGCTGCCATTCAGATCCTGACATCTCTTGTCTCTCACTCAAGTTATCTGAATTGCTTATGTTTGGATGTGTGCACTTATTCTGGTGCTAAGGATCAAACCAGGGCCTCCCACACCTCAATTACATCTTCGTTTTGCCTTCCCCTTCCTCTTTTTTTTTTTTATACATGGGGTATCTCTGTGTAGCACAGGATGGCCCAAGCTTGCTGTGCCCATGTCTAGTTCCTCAACTACATAGTTTTTTTTTAAAAAAAAAAAATCTCGCCGGGCGGTGGTGGCGCACACCTTTAATCCCAGCACTCGGGAGGCAGAGGCTAGTGGATTTCTGAGTTCGAGGCCAGCCTGGTCTACAGAGTGAGTTCCAGGACAGCCAAGGCTATATAGAGAAACCCTGTCTCGAAAAACAAAAAAACCACAAAAAAACCAACCAACCAACCAACCAACCAAACAAATCTCTGGAGTCCTTTCCTGCGTAGCTCAAGCAATCCCCATACTTTACCTGGTTTTTAAGATGCTAATACATTCATCACAGTCCTGCCTTTGCTCAGGAGTCAAGCCCGTACTAACCTAGGGAAAGGTTAGGTGCATGAATGTGCGTGTCTCTAGCCCTGAACTTCCTCCCCAGCTTCTCTCACTTCTTCCAGTGTTTCCTCCCGCACCTCCCTTGCTGGCAGCTCTGTTGTTACCTGCCTCTGTACCGTTCTAGTGTGGTTTCTCCATTTGCCTGCCCAGTGTCTGCTGCTGCCAGGATCTGCTGCCAGCATCCTAGATGTGCTCTCCCCCGCCTCCCTTTACAGCACTTATCATAGTTTTTAATTATTAGCCATGTGATCACCCAGTAGCAAGCTCTTACTGGTTTTACTGAGGATGGGAGACAGGAGTCACGACCATATGCCCACACTTTTACTGAGTCCCGTGATTAAGGTGTAGTCACCCTTCATACATGTTATTACATGAAGTGAGCAGCTCCAGTGTGGCTGACTGTCCTGTCCTTCAGAAGTTAACTAGGGCTATGTACAGGCATGTCCTGTGTGCGATGCTTCATCACCAGCCTCCCCAAGGCCAAACATGGGTATACTTTATGAAGAAAAAATCATGAAACAAGAGTATGGAACAAAGAGACTGAATTTTCCTTTCTCTGTCTGTCTGTCTGTCTGTCTGTCGTGCATGTATATCTATATGGGCATACATGCACGTGGTAGTGCAGGCACATGGGTACAAATGCATGTGGAGGCCCAACATTAATGTCAGCAGATCATCTCCTTCTGTCCCACCTTTTTTTGATAAGGCAGAGTCTCTCAGTCAAACACAGAGGTTGCCGATATCACATGGCTAGTCTTGCTATCCAGCTTGCTGGAGGGATCTTTCTGCATCATCTGAGGCTGTAATTACAGGTGGGCTGCCAAACACCCAGCTTTCACCTGGGTTCTGGAGATTTGGACTCTGGTCCTCACCCTTGTGCAGAAAGTGGGATTTTTGTTGTTGTTGTTGTTTTGTTTTTGTTTTTCTATGTAGCCTTGGCTGCCCTGGAACTTGCTAGGTAGACCAGGCTAGCCTCAAACACATGAAGGTCAACTTGCCTCTGCCTCCTGAATGTGGAATTAAAGATGTACACCACTACACCTGGCTCCAATAAAAACAAACGTGCATGGGTGTTTTGCCTGCTTGCACATGTGTGATTGGTACCCTTTGAAGCCAGACGAGGGTGTTGGATACCTTGGAACTGGAGTTACAGATGGCTGTGACCCTCCATGTGGATGCTTGGAATTGAACCTGGCTCCTAACAGCTGAGCTATCTCTCCAGCCAGGAAATGCTTTAATCCACTCAGCCATCACCCCAGTCTACAGCTGAAATTCTTAGTTCTTGATCATTCAGAGTATATGGGTGTACATATTTGTTGCTTAGGGTTTAAATGTTTTCTTGGGGCTGTGTCTCCCAGATAACCTGGATTCAGTTCTAAGCATCCACATGGCAGTTCACAACTGCCGGTAATTCCCATTCCAGAGGATCTGAAGCCATCACACAGATATACCTGCAGGCAAAACACCAATACACATAAAATAGAAATAAGTAAATCATAATTTTTCCTATCTATCTATCTATCTATCTATCTATCTATCTATCTATCTGTCTCTCTTTTGCCTGGATTTATGTCTATGCACCACAAGTGTGCCTGGTGCCACAGAGGCCAGAAAGGGCATCAGATCCCCTGGAACAGGAGTTACAGATGGTTATGCGCTGCCATGTGACCTGCACCCTGGGTTCTCTGGAAGAGCAGCCAGTGCCCCTAACTACTGAGTCATTTTCCCAGACCCAGGCTTGTTTGTGTATGTGTGTGTGTGTGTTGCTAGACACCCATCTTGCCATCCCTTTTTGGCTATTTTCTTTCTTTCTTTCTTTCTTTCTTTCTTTCTTTCTTTCTTTCTTTCTTTCTTTCTTTCTTTCTTTCTTTCTTATTTGTAAGTACACTGTAGCTGTCTTCAGTTACTCCAGAAGAGGGCATCAGATTTTGTTACGGATGGTTGTGAGCCACCATGTGGTTGCTGGGATTTGAACTCGGGACCTTTGGAAGAGCAGTTGGCACTCTTAACCACTGAGCCATCTCACCAGCCCCCTTTTTGGCTATTTTTAAAGTGATTAATTAATTAATTAAGTAAGTAAGTTTGTTATTTGTTGTGTTTATGTTTAGTTATTAAAAATAACTTAGACCTTTTTGTTATAGATAAGTTACATGTTTTTATTTATATTGTAAGATTTACATATACAGTATATAACATATATGGTATATAATATATACCTATAACAAAATCCTTACTCTTTCTTTCTTTCACAGTGGTAACAATCCGTATTCCTCCTTTGGAGCGACTCTGGAGAGGGATGATGAGAAGAATTTATGGAGCATGCCTCATGACGTGTCCCACACAGAGGCGGATGACGATAGGATCTTGTATAATTTGATAGTCATTCGTAATCAGCAGACCAAAGACTCAGAGGTAAATCCCCTTCTGACACCTTACTATGAACAGCTTACTATGCCCAGAAATGGCTATTACAGGGCTGGGGCCGGGGTTGACTGTCAGCACAGTGTCTGTTGTGCAAGGGTGAGGACCCAAGCTTGATACCCAAGAGCTCACATAAAAAAGCTGGGCATGGCAGCACTTGCCTGTAATCTCAGTGCTGAGGAGGAGGCTGAGACACAGGAGGATCACTGGGTCATCCAGTCCAGCCGAATCCGTGAACTCCGGGTTCATTGAGAGGTCCTGTCTCAAAAGATAGGGTGGAAGACTGGAGAGATGGCTCCGTGGTAAAGCGCTTGCTATGCAAGGCTGTTGACCTAGGTTGGGACCCGCAGAGCCTATGTAGAAGTCACATGAATCTGTCATCCTAGCATGCCCCTGCTGGGAGATGACAGCAGAGACAGAATTGCCAGAAGCTCGCAAGCCTGCTGGCCTGGAAATACACAGCAACGAACAGTAGGAAAGACCTTGTTTCAAACAAGGTAGAAGCAAGGACTGATGCTGGAGGTTGTCCTCTGACTTACACACACACACACACACACACACACACACACACACACACTATGGCACATATGTGAGTGTGCACCTATGTTCACTCACATACGTATACACAGAGCCAAGGTGGCAAGCATCTAAGGATCTACTGTTAACCCCTGGTGTATGTACACACGATAAGTAAAAAGAAATGGTAATTGCAGGGAGACCAGCTGGAAAGAAAGACGGGAGCATGACTATACAGCCAGGTGGTGTGGTCCAGGGCTATCAAGAAGTCTTTCTGCTTCATCCTGCTTGGTAGTAGGGACTCAGCCTATAGGAGTGGAAGGCTCCCTATAGGAGGCTGAGTTATGTGAAATGAAGGACATATTTTAGTAGTATGCATTAATACTGGTTAATTAGGGTTAATCCTGATAGATTTGCTTGATAGCCTGGTAAGACTCATTTTGAAGTTTTTGTTTTTTTTAAAGATTTATTTTTATTTATTTCATGTATGTGGGTACACTGTTGCTGTCTTCAGACACACCAGAAGAGGGCATTGGATCTCATTACAGATGGTTGTGAGCCACCATGTGTTTGCTGGGAATTGAACTCAGGACCTGGAAGTGCTCTTAACTGCTGAGCCATCTCTCCAGCCCCATTTTGAACTTTTATCTTAACAGTTACACATTACATGTTGACTGTAATGAATGCCCTTGAATGGCAATGAGAAGGATGGCTTGATATCTTACATCATTTATCTCTTATTTTCCCAATGGTTTAACAAACCATGGTTAGATAGTTGAGATTGAAATTCGAAGGGCAGTTTGCATTTCCACGAGTTCTGAGTCAGCAGGACCTGAACTATTGGTGTGTGTGCCTTTGTAGCATCCTGCCTAGCTTTTAGGAGTAACTTTAGAAGTTCACATGTTTTGGTGTTTTGGTTCTGGTGTGATTTGATTGCTTTTGGTTAGAATTGGAATGGGGAAAGATGGCGTTTCTCTGGTTCTGATGGCCCAGAGCTTTCTGTTGGTATTTAGCATCTCACTTAGGGCGGAGGTTCTCAACCTGTGGGTCGAAACCCCATTTTTGGGGGTGGGGGGTGTCAAACAACTCCTTAACAGGGGTCATCTAAGATTATCAGAAAACATAGATATTCACATTACAGTGTACAACAGCAACAAAGTTACACTTAGGAAGTAGCAATGAAATAACTTTATGGTTGGATGTTCACCACAGCATGAAGAAGTGTATTAGAGGGCCGCGGCCTTAGGAAGGTTGGGAACCACTTCACTTGGAGGGTGTTTGCAGCTGAATCCTGCAGCTCTCCTAGGGGGAGTTCTTGTCTCTGTCTTCTGAGTGTCTCTGCTTTTGAAATGACAATCCAGGAGGCCATAGGAGCCGCAGAACACTCTCCCCAAGTGCAGCTTTCGAAGTGAGCCCTGTATGGATGTCCACCCAGAGGGGTTTGTTCATTTAGTCTTGTTCAAGAAATGTATTGAGCTTTACTCTTGGAGACAGGGCTACACAGAGAAACCGAGAAAACAGAGAAAATTAAAATATCTATTCATTCACAGGGCTTCCCTTTTTGAAAAAAATATAAAAGTAATATATGCCTAATTTAAGAAGCTTGTATTTTCTTTTAAAAAGTGAAATGAAGTCATATAAATTATTCATTTCTCACAGATTGGACTGTCCTCTGCACCTTGTTTTTTGTTCTTCTTAGTGTGTTGTAGATACATTTCCATTTCTATATGCTTACTTTTTTTTCCTCCTTATTGCGTTTGGAGACTGTCTGGTATTCTGTTGTATGAATTTACTACTGTTTATTCAGTGGTCCATATTGCTATTGAGGGTAATCCTTTTTTGGCTATTAGAAGCTATACTGCAGTTGGTGTCTAGATAGATTTGTAGGACCTTCCCTGTTTTTCTCAGGAATTGCTGGGATATAGCATATATATTTAAAATAGAAACTGGGGGTGTAGAAAGAAGGCTCAGTGTTTGGCTTCTCTTCTAGAGGACTCAGGTTCTGTTTCCAGCACACACATGGTGGCTCACAACTATTTGTAACTGTAGTTTCAAGGGCTCTGATGTCCGCCTCTGGCCTCCATGGGCACCGGGCACCCACATGGTGCACATACATACATGCAGGCAGAATACTCATACATATAAAACTAAATAAAATAAAACAATTTAAGTGGAAACTAGAAGAACATTTCAAGGTAGAATGGAGGTTGCATCTGAGATCTCACCAGGGAATAGGTTGTAATTTTAGTGAATGGTGGGGTTCCCCCCAACTCCCCACCCAGCATCCTGAATGCTATTAGGAACTCATGCTGCCTCTATGGGCACAGTTGCTAAGATCCAGACAGCTGCTTGCCATGCTGAGTGTGTGGGGCCTAAAATGTTGGAACTTTTGCTTTTTAAAGTAAAACTGAGAAATCTACATTTTCATATGAAATAGCCAGATTTTTAAAGGAACTCATATTAGAAAACTTGCCGGCTAAGCAAAATGTTAGCACATTACTGCTGCATAAGGATATATGGAATGGAGCCACTAGGACTTACTGTTACCACTTTGTGCAGAATGATCGCACAGTGGACTAACCATTGTTCTTTATGAAGATGAAGCTAGCAAGCTGGAATGCTGGTATTTTAAGTCTGAAAAATTCTATACTTATTACTGTGCTTGAAGAGGATAACATTGGTACAGATTTTATTTAATAAAACAGGATTTGGGTTTTGAAAGAAAGAAATTCCACCTAATACAAGGAATGCTAGGCAATTCTGAATGTATTGTTTGGAAGCTCAAGCAATATATTGAAGGAACTGAACTGTTTGTCCTTGAGTAACGGCAGCACCAAAGACTCGGGAACATTGGTACTTAGGATTCTCTGAATAATGGGAAATGATTTCAGAAGTGTGTGTGCGCTAGCTACAGTCTCTGCATTAAATCTGGCGCTGTTAGAGGCTTCCTTTACCCTCCTGCTGAGGGGACTTTACTCCAGATGGAAAAGGACGCAGAAGAGGACACACTATGAAGGAGAGGCTCCAGATTTAACTTGAAGTGTCAAAAAGTGTGAAAAGTAACATCGTTTGCATCTCACAGACAGAATTTGCTTGCTTTTATTTATGCAAGCTCTCAAGCGCTAGTGGAAACCAGACACGGAGCAGGAGAAACGACGCGCTGACAGCCCTGCAAGCGGTGAAAAATGATCCTTTGAATGATGCTGAGAAACGCTTCACGTTTGACTGAGAAGTAGCGAATAGTCTCCTGCTCATGTCAGTAAATCACAATCCTTATGCTCTTGCTCACTAAACTACTTCTACTTCATATACTACTTAGTTCTAAGGAGCTTAATAATTGCTAGTGATTTACTGTTGATGCACCCGATTCATTCATTTGTAAAAGCAATAGTAACGATACTGATTTTCTTGAACATAATACTGAAAGCAGTGCTTAGCGCTAGGCTCCTCTTTTGTGTGTTTGTGTGTGCGCGCCAATGTTAGGATGCCCTGGTAACAACTCGGTAAGTAAGCACAGTTATTGCTTCCATTTTAAGCAACTTACTCAAGAGCACATACCTGTTACGTTTAAAGCCAGGATTTGAATCTGGGCTTTAAGAGTCCCAAGACGTAATACTTGGGAGGAACGGACACCACCAGTGCCTAAATTCAGACTTAGATCGGGTTTCAGAGAGCATGAGCAGAAACGTGTTGAAGCCAGCAGAGGAAAGGCATTTTCACGAGTGAAAGAAGTGCCATGCTTGGTGGGAGGCCGGCGGCCACATTTCAGGAAGTGTGTCTCAGCATTATGGTTTTCCATGGTGACCGATGCTGCTCGACATTTGCCAAGCCCCGCCAACAGCTCTCTGAGGACTGGGTACTTAATTCTGCAGGGCTGGGAATAAGTCCAGGATCTTGAACTTGCTAGGCAGCTGTTTGGCCACTGTGCCATGTCCCCAGTTCAGATTTGACACTTTCGATTAAGAGAATTCATGTTAAATGTCAGAGCATTCTCCTTAATGCCTTTAAAGGCATAGTCGGAGGACAGAAATTCTCTGCTTACGTTTTTGGCAGATGAGTAACCACATGATCAAAAATGTATGCAGTTGTCATGATAGGAACCTGCCAACTTGTCACCCAGGTAGTATTTACACATCAACAGGTGCCACATGGTTACCAGATGCTTGTGTGCATGGAATAATCCTGTAGAAACCACATTGGCCCAAACCCCAGGGGAACAGCTAGCTAAATAGTATTAGGGTTTTTTTTATTTTAAATGTTAAAGACAAAATCATAATCATAGCAAGAGGGCTAGGTTCTGGCACCCTGTTAGCAGGCATGGCACACAGTTTCTGTAAGGTTTAAAATAGTGTCTGGCCTTCCTTAGGGGCTATTTCTAGTGTTGGATCCTATGTTCAGGCTATCATGTCCTTGATCCAGAAAGAAACAGCAGAGTATAGTTGATTGGGATATTTGCAGAGAAAGAAAGGGCTGACCTGATCGCAGACCAGGCTCGTGGAGGATCCCTGGAGTGCCCGGAGACTTGGGTTTTCCAGTCGGGCTCTGCATTACTTGCCCCAGCAGGTCTCCAGAGTTGGGCAAACCTCATCCTTTCAGGGACACCTGATTGCCTGCACATGGCAGAGCATTGCCTAGTGTTGGAGATAGGGCCGCAAGTCACACCAACCACAAGTCACAAAACCACAGGGGGACGTTTAAGCTGTTCTCCAGATAATTCTGGGTTCTTCCAAATGCTTTTTATGGGGGATTCGAATAATCAGTCTCTGAAGGCATTCTTTTTTGTTGGCTTTTTTGAAGTGTTGGGGTTCAACCTAGGGCACTAGCCAATTGCTCTAAGTCTGAGCCAAGCCCTTGGTCCCAAATGCCTCAGTTCTGCATTTTACTTTGCTAGCAACTGTTCGGATCTAGGTGACCTGATGAGGGATCCGGAAAGCACAGGAGCCGAGGTGCCAGGGGCCCCGCCCTGTTTTCTGGGTAGCAGTATTTATGAAGTACTGTGCTGTGTGCTGAGCAGTGTGCGTGTGGCATGCTGTCCTGACAAGTATTGAGTTCTCCTGAAGCTCGGGGAGGGGGACTTTCAGCAGGAAAGCTAAAAGCTCAGGAAACTGAATCATCTCAAAGGGTTGGAGGAAAGGGGAGGGATAACTGCGGTCCCTGCCCAGGGCTGTGTAACCCAGAAACCTGTCCGACTAGAAACACCCTTCTGGTCCTTCCGGTAAGTTTGGGAAAACCTGGTCTACTTTCTGGTTAAAGCCAAAATTGCCTGTGTAAATCTTGACTTAATGCTGTCAAGTAGACAGTAGAGTCTGTGTGTTTACATGGACACACCCTATACAGTGCAATTAGGGTGGTAAGTTCTTAGGTGATTGTGGGGCTATTGGGGTGACATGCCCCTGGTGCTATGGCATATTCTGGATAGTACAGTCCACCGAACCATACCAGGTCACAATCTGCTTATTTTAAAAAGTATAGCTGTTTCCGGATGTCAGGATTAGCATACCCCGCATTTTTTGTTTTACACATCTGTGCGAGCCATGTTAACCAGCAGAGCTGAGGCAGTAAACTGGCAATTAGATGATAGCAGAGGGCAGGGACATCATTGGACACACTGTAGCATGCTTAATGTGGAAGATCACACACAGCTGGGAGGGTGAGAGATGTATTGTCACCATGCTCTAATTAGGCAACACCTATTCAACTTTAGAGTGACTGTACTGTTTGTTTTCAAGTTTGGGTCACAGTCACCAAGTCTAACTAGGAGGAAAGGAGATGTTTGCTAATATCTAGCCAAAAATATAAACCAAGACTTACCTGGACAGGCTGAGACATAGACCACCTTGCCTTTTTCCTTCCTTCCTTCCTTCCTTCCTTGCTTCCTTCCTCCCTCCCTCCCTCCCTCCCTCCGTTCCTGTAAAATACACATAACAGCACTTACCATTTAATTATCTTCTCTCTTTTGAAATATATACAATGTGTTTGTGTGTATGTAATTTGTTTGAGTATGCATGTGGAAGCTAAAGACAACCCCAGGTGGTATCCTTCAGGTATGTCTACCTTGGTTTTTTAAACATAATCTCTCACTGACCTGGAACTAAGTAGACTAGACTGGTGGCTCACAAGCCCTGTCCCCACTCAGTGCAGGGATTACAAACATCTGCCCCCACCCCTGGCTTATATTCTTTTCTTTATCTTTTTTTTGGGGGGGAGGACACTGTATGTGCATATGGGGAGGACAATTTGTAGGAGTTAGTCCCCTCCGCCCTCTGCTTCCTGAGTGCTGATGTCATGAGCATGCGCCCTTACACCTGGATGTTTTATGTCCCTTAAAACAGAACGCTTGTGGAAGTCACGGGACAGCTTGTTGGAGTGGGTTTGGGGATTGAACTCAGGTTTGGCGGCAAGCACCTTCACCTGTGAGCCAGCTCGCCAGGCCATGCTTGCCCCTGCTTCCATTGGTTCAGGAGACGGAACTCAGGGCCTTATGCTTGCAGGCACACAGTCTCCCAGGGCATTTTCAACGCTGAATGTTCTGTGTAGTGACATTTAGCACGTTCCTAGTCTTTGGCAGCTATCTATTCTTTAGTCTCCAGGCCTTTGCGTATGTAAGTCTCAGGGCCTAAACTCAAGTCGTCAGATTTGCCAGTGAGCACTCTTACCTGCTGGGCCATCTCAGTAGCCTTTGCCTTTTGTTATTTTATTTTATTTTATTTTATTTTATTTTATTTTATTTTATTTTATTTTATTTTTTGTTTAGGAGTCTGTCTTTTTCCATTGTCCAGGCTGGCCTGGAAATCTCTCAAGCTTGTCTCAGGCTTGATAACCTCCTGCTTTAGGCTGCCGAACCTGCTGGGATTAGAAGGCAAGGGCCGCCATTGCTGTGGGGCTGTTTTTGAGGCTCTGTCCTCATTGACTTCCGTCTGAAGCTGCAGGAGGGAAGGTTTGTGGAAGTGGTAAATGTACTTACAAACACCAGCAGCTCTGTGATGTAGGCAGGACCAGCTGGGCAGAAACTGGCCGGCTTCCTCCATAGCCGTTGTGTCCTGTCCCTGAAGCAGAGGGCCAGGCCTCTGTGGGTTAGTGTGTGTGAGGAAGGCTCTTCTTAGTCGGCAGGTGGGCTCAAGACAATCTGCTGGTAAGATTCTACCTCCGGGTACAGAAGGCAGATGGAGTTGAGAAGAAACTAAAACTACAAATGTGTCTTAAAAGTCTTATTTTAAAAACAAACAAAGCAACCAACCAGTTGACCCTGTATACATTCAAAACACTGAGGACTAATGCCAAGCTTATTGAGGACCACTGCCCGGCTGATTGATTGATTGATTTATATTAAGGTTAATTTTATATGTCAACGTATTTGGGCTACAATGTACAGGTATTTGGCCAAATATTCTGGGGACTGGCCGGGTGGCTCAGTGGGTAAAGTGCTTGAGGATCTGAGTTCAGATCTCAGTTCCCATATTGAAAGCTGGCCGTGGTGGCGTTTACCTTCCAGCTCAGCGGTGAGGAGGTAGAGATGGAGGACCCCTGGTTCTCAGAGGCCAGCCTCTGCCTGTATCCCTGTTCAGTGATCACCGGGTTCCTTGATAGACCCTGCCCAACTGTGTGTGGTGCTGAGGATCCAGACTCAGGGCCTCCAGCGAGTGCAGCAAACGCTTTACCCGTCAGCCACTTTCCCAGTGAAAGTACAGTTAGTACATCACAAATGGCTGCTCTAGTAGGTGGTGTGCAGCCTGGCTAGAGAAGAGGATCATGGGTATATATATCTGAGAAAGGCTGTCTGTCTGCTTGCTGAATGGAAAGGTGTGCCTATCTCATCTGAGTACACAGATGCTGCTGTGCCCTTGTAGTTTCCTTACTGCCTGGATACAATTCAGATGTGTTACCTTGTCGTCATGGGCTTTATTTAAAGAAAAAATTCTCCCTAGTACTTATAGCATAATCCGTGATGATTTGCCCCCCCCCCCCGCTCCCCCCGCCCCATGCTTTTCTAAACTGATTGGCTTTGCTTTACTTGAGTGCTCTGGAAACTGGGTGGGGATGAGGGAGGGTGTGTGTCTATGAGTGGCCGAAGCAGGCTCTGTGGAACTCCTCCAAAGTGGACTGGCTCAAGCGTGATGAAGCCATCGGTCACATGTGTGTTTGCAGTGTCACGTTAGTCGCTTGCAGTGAAGCCAGTCGCTTACTCCAGAGCTTTATTGTAGCCTTCCCCCTCCCCCCCCCCCCACTCTGTCCTTGTAAACATTCCTGCCCTGACTCCTGCCCTCTGTCGGTCTTGCTTCTCTCAGAATAAATGAAATCAGCTCTTAATTGCTTGAGAGGCTCGCCACAGACCCACTGGGACCTCCTGCTGTCAGTGTGACTCAGCTGGGGATCACGGGAGGGTTCTGACGAGTATGCAGAAGAGGCTTGCGGCTTGTTTGCTGGCTTTGATTGCACCTGTGTGGGAAATAGGAGATCCTTCAGTTCTGGAGGGGGTGGAGAGCTGCAGCTCAGCCTTCAGGTCCCTAGGATACCGGGGAAAGGGATCATCAGGGTGCAGGGCTCCTGGATACCTGTTGTTCCATCAGCAATTGTTACGCATGCTGGTTTGGCTGTGCCACTTTATGGTTGTGCAGTTTAAGAGTCAGTCCATGTAGCTAATGAATACCAGCAGGCACAAATAATTGCCAAGTTTAATTATGGATCAGGTGAGGAAAAGTCACACCCAGCTTTTTTTTCCCCCCTAGTTTATTGTCTTTGTTATCAAAGCTCTTAACTCGGGGTGATTTTCTGTGGACCTGAGTTAAGACGAGCTGAGCTCCCCCTTCCCTAAGCCGTGTGTGTTTCGTTGTAAGCAGCTTCCAGCGTGCAGAAGTGTGTGTTGGGACCACAGGTTGCTAGTACTGGCTGTGCAGTGTGTGACTCAGATCCAGGAGATCTGACACCCTTGATGGTTACCCAGGCCCAGGTAACCCAGGCCAGCCATCCCAGAGGGGTGTGATGGACGCAGCCTTTCCTACAGCCACCGCATCTTATCTGTTCACTCGTCCAACGGAATGTGATTCTGTTTCTTCAGGCTTCATTTTTACCTGATTTTCTTTTTTTCCCCTAGCTTCAGTTGACCTTACCAGAAAAAATATTGAAAATAGGTGCAAAAGGGTACATCTAGACGTCCCTCGGGGACGTGGCCTTCTTAGCTATTCGCTCTGGTCTCTTTCCAAACGGCCACATAAACTTTGGGGGACTCTGAGGAGCTCTAAGAGTGGGGATGGCAGGGGCTTGCAGGAAAGACTTGAGACTGTGGGCTGGGTTTTAATCCAGGCTTGACAATCTGCAAAAATAAATAGTAAAATACTTGGTCATATTATATTGAGTATGCTCTTTTTGTGCATAAAGTTGGTAAATGTCACTAATTTTTTCTAATGGTGTGTGTGTGAGTGTGTGTGTATGTGTGTGTGTGTGAGTGTATGTGTGTGTGTGTGTGTGAGTGTCTGTGTGAGTGTGTGTGTGTGTCATTATCTGTGTTAGTGTGTGTGTGTGAGTGTCTGTGTGAGTGTGTGAGTGTGTATGTGTCAGTGTCTGTGTGAGTGTGTGTGTGTGTGTGAGTGTGTGTGAGTGTCTGTGTGTGTGTGTGTGTGTGAGAGTGTGTGTGTGTGTGTGAGTGTCTGTGTGTGTGTGAGTGTCTGTGTGAGTGTGTGTGTGTCTGTGTGAACTGCTGTGTGCAGTCACGTTTCATTGTGTCTTTGCTTCCCCAGGCAGAGGATTGGAAGGAATGGGTTATATGTAGGAATGGAAGCAGAGTCTTTGAAGTAGGATTGTCCTACCTTCTTGGTGATCAGAAAGGAGAGTGTCCTCTGCATGCAAAACTGTCCCTTTCATAATCTTTAAGGAATTCTCCAGTCGTAGCCTCCAGTGTGTTTGTCAACAAGTACCAGAACCTTGGGTTTTTTTTTTTTTTTCTTCTCTTCTCAGCTTTCTATGCAAGTGAGTGTCCACTTTGAGGCCTAGCTCAACTGGGAGTTTTTAAATAAAGCAGATGTTAGGAGGAATTCAGCTGGGAGGGGGATGAATTTAACCTGTATTGTGTTTTTTTTTAGTGTTAAGCACTCATTTAAACATTGTCCTATTTATTTTTATGTATGTATGTATGTAGGTGAGACACGTGAACGCCAAGGAACACACATGGAGGTCAGAGGACAGTCTCTAGAGTCAATTCTCTTTTTCTGCCATATAGGTATTATGGGTTAAATTCAGGTTGGCAGCAAGCAAGTGCTTTTACGCACTGGAGCTATCTCACTAGCCCCAAAGCATTCATTTCTTAACATTTAATTATTATTTTTTTTAATTTACTAATTTTGTTGTTTGATAGTTTCATACACTTGTATACATACATGATATATTCTGTTTACTTTACCCTCCCTCCAATTCATTACTTCATGGTTTTGTTTTGTGACCTATAGTTTAATCAGGGCCATTTGTGTAACCATTGGATTGGAATTCTCCCTTGAGACCTAATGGGATCCTCAGGGTTTTCATAGTCGAAGGCAGTGAATCTGCCTGAATCTAATCCTACCAGAGCGTTGAGCACGGAATGCCGGGCCCTCTGTATCCCCTCATCCATGTCTGATGGTTGCCGAGCCTAACCTTGTGTGCGCCTTGTGCAGTATCTAAAACTGCTGAGTTTGTGATTGGGATAAAGGTGTTTTGCCCTAAAGATGCCATTTTACTCCCAGCACTTGGGACGCAGAGGTAGTGAATTTCTGAGTTCGAGGCCAGCCTGGTCTACAGAGTGTGTTTCAGGACAGTCAGGGCTACACAGAGAAACCCTGTCTCGAAAAACCAAACCAAACCAAACCAAACCAAACCAAACCAAACCAAACCAAACCAAACCAAAAGATGCCATTTTACAGCCCGTCTCGTTCATTTTTCCAGCTCTTAATTTCTTCTGTCCCCTCCTCAGTGCTCCCTGAGCCTGTGTGAGAGAGGATGGCATAAATGACTCTGGGCTGCTACTTTGCAGCGTGGAGAGAAGAAACTGAACCCGTCCACAGCCATGCTCCATGTGAAGAGCCTGGTCTGCCCAGTGCGTTGCGTTCCTGCTGGGCTGTCAGGCACCCCCCCCCCCCCCCCGTGGGAAAGGCTGCCCTGACTTGAGGACTGACTTCCTTGGATTAAGGTTGAAACAGCGTCCCCACCTCCTGAACCCCACTAGCTTGGGATCCAGGATTCCCTGGGATGGAGACAAAGTCCTGAGGTTGGAGGCCAAGGCACCGCACACAGACAGTTAGCACCCAAGCAGTCTCTGAGGTGGTGAGGGCAGACTGTGGGCACCCCGGGGATGCCCAGAATGCCGTTCCCATCTGATAGACAATGTAGGGAATTGGAGAACTGGTGCCCTCCTCTCTGCTGGCAGATCCCTGGGTGATGTTGAAACACAGTCCTTCACCCCACTGCCTCTACCTGCTTCTCTGCCCTAGTTTCTAAAGGGCAGCTTTTGTTCTGTTTCTGCTGCTTCCTACCTCTTTTGACGCTTGTGGCTGCAGAAGGCTGAGGGCAGAGCGATATAAAACCACTGGGAAGCGAAGCGAGCAGAGCGTCTGCTCGTTCGTCCGTCCTTTTCCCTGAAGACCAAGACGTTCTCATCTGTCTTTCCTTTATTTGTCTGTCCCTGTCTTTATGGGAACTTCTCATCTGTTGCACTGGTCACTAGGAGAGCATTGGGTTCCTGGAGTTAGAGTTGTGGGCTCCCTGATGTGGGTGCTGGGAACTGAACTCTGGTCTTTGGAGTGAGCAGAAGTCCTCTTTCCTGCTGAGCCACGTCGCCGGCCTCACATGCTATTCACTTTAGTAGTTTAATATGTGGTCTAGTTTTTAATCTCTTACCTGTTGGAAGTGATCTTTGGGCTATATAGAAACTAGTAGGTGTGCACACTGAAACATTTCAGAGTGACACTCTCGCGGCACACTCTCCTCCCTCCACGTGCAGGTGGCCGTTCACTCTGCTGCTTTTCAGCCAGTTGTGGAAGCTGATGCTGTGCCTGATAATTAACATTCACTGTCTTACCCTGTTTTCTGTTGCTAAGAAGAATATCTGAGATTTAATAATAAGCAAATGAAAGACTTTTGTTCTGGATCCTGTTTGGGAGAGTGGTGCTGATAGGGGGGTCGGGGGCTTGTGCTGTCAGCTCACGGCAGACAGCAGAGTGGCAGGAGGGCAGTTTCAGAAGTACAGTACACCAGGGAGCCTTCACTTTATAATGACCCTTTCTGAGGCAACCAATTACAGTGGTTTGAGCAGAGTGCCCTCCACAGTCTTGGTTATGTGAACGCGGGGCTCCCATTTGCAGGTGCTGCTTGGGGCGGGGGCGTTAGGTGATCCAGCCTCGATGGAGGGAGTATATCATGGGAGTGGGGTTAAAGTGTATAGCAGTGTGGAGGGAGCTTTGAGAGTGTGTAGCTGTAGCCTCACCTTACTTCCACTTTACTGTCTGTCCGCTTTGAACTTGCAGTTGAGGGTGAGATCTCTCAGCTTTATGCTCCCCCACCATACCTCCCCACCATGGTGGACCCGCATCCCTCTGGAAACCCTGAGCCCAAATAAGCCCTTCCTTCTGTAAGTCGCCTTGGTCATGCCATTTTATCCCAGTAACAGAAACAACTAAGACACCCGTTCAGCCCTTTGAGATGGCTCTTCATCCTCTCGTTGAGAGTGGGGCTCCTGTGACATAATTCCCACGAGGGTCCCATCCCGTCCAGTGCTGTTACATCAGCAGTGACACTTCAACCCAGGAGTTGGTGGAACAAGCCATGTCCGAAGCCCATAGCATGGGCGGCGTGCTTCTGAGGGAGTGCCTTTGCTTGTGTTCTTCACAAGGTGAGTAGTTTCCATCCTATAGTGGATGAGATAGAAGGCACCGAGGCCATGTGGCTTGCTGGTAACGGATGGAGATTGGCTCAGATCCAGAGCCCGTGCCCTTTGCCGCAATCTTCTGCATCGGTAGCTGTGACGATCTGTAAGAAACTTTTGCTGTAGAGACCTGGTTTTAAAGCTCGCACTTCACAGATGGATTTGAGACATTTTTTGTGATTTCAGTGGGTATATAATTAGCTCACTGCGGCTGCTGGATAAAGTACCATGACCTGGGTGGTTTTAACGACAGGAATGTATTCTCCCAGAGTTCTGTAGGCCCCAGGTCTGGGATCACAGACTGGTTTCTTCTGAGGGCTCCTAGATGTGATAATATCGTACCATCCCGTGTCTTTACATCAGTGTGCAGGGTACAGTCTCTGTGTGCAGATCTGTGTCTCGACTTTTCATACGTCATTCTTTTATAGTCTCATTGGAATAGGACTCTCCCCTACGACCTCATTTCTATTTCATTATTTTCAAATAAGGGCTCATTTTAAAGAACTGGGAGTTAAGATGCTAACATGAATGTCTTAAGGAACACACACAGATCAGCCCATAGTGGTGAGCGTGTCAGTAAAACATAGCTCTTCCTTTTGGTATCCAGACACAGCAGTAAACGCAGGGTCTGTGTTTAAGGATCTTATATTCTACTAAGGGGAGAACAGGTAAGTATGATGTTGGGTAGTGACAATCACTTTGAAATCGAATGATGGGAGAGGGTGAGCTCTCTGAGGAAACAGCCTATCCAGGGGCTCCAAGGCACTACTACAGCGTAGTAGGAAGAGGAGGCAGGCCCTGTGGCTTCAGAGGAGCAAGAAAGAACCACGCAGTCAGGGCGAGGAGGATTTTTAACTTTGCCCTTTGCAAATGTTTTTCTTTCTCACTAATTCTGGATGCATTTTGTATCTGGGAAACTCATTCCTTGGAGTCATGAGAAAGCTTAGCGGTGACTTCCTCTTCCATCCCTGTGTGTGACTAAAGTCTCTTAGCCACCCCTAGACATGGGTAGGCACTGTCTGCCCTTTGTTTTCCTGGACTGTGTTTCCTAGGATGTTTGTGCAACCCACGGCTCTGGGAAGTGGATGGAGGTTGGGCCTCCTTCTGCTACAAAGGGCGGCTAGGCTCACTGTAAAAAATGTGTGAGTCCCCTAACATTGGAGTTTCTTTCCTCTACATCACTGGGTCTCAGCCTTCCTAGTGCTGTGACCCTTTGATACAGTTCCTCATGTCGTGCTGACCACCATGAAATTATTTTTGTTTCTACTTCATAATTGTAATTTGCTATGAATTATAATGTAAATATCTGATACATGCAGGATATCTGATATGTAATCCTGGTGAAAGGGTTGTCTAACCTCAAAGGGATCATGACTGAGAGCCACTGCTCTAACGCAGTCCACTGCATGTCCAGGTGTCTTTTGTCCCTCTTTGTGTAACTGTGTAGAAATCAAGGCTTAAGGAGATGGAATAAACATACTGATACAGGGGTTGCAGAAATGGCCTGCATTAAGAATGCTTACCGATCTTAAAGAGGACCCTGGGTTTGGTTCCCAGCACCTATTTGATAGCTTTTAATTGCCTGTAACTCTAGTTTCTAGGCCTACACACACACCCACATCCACATACAATAAAAAATACATTTAAAAAGAAAATTAAAAAGAAATACATTTTAAAAATGGAATGGGGGGTGGGGGGGAGGGAGCCAGGCACTTGTGGCGCACGCCTTTAATCCCAGCACTTGGGAGGCAGAGGCAGGTGAATCGCTGTGAGTTCGAAGCCACTCTGGTCTACAGAGTGAGTTCCAAAAAAAAACTGGCACCAGTGAAATCGAGAGCAGAATCAGCCTGTAAGTGGGAGAATCACAGAGGCACAGATGTAGTAAGTGTACCTGAGAGTGTGGGGTGGGCTGCTGGAAGGATAAAATGTCAGCCATAGCCAAGGGCCGGCGAGAGCTTCTCAGGGGACAGTCACGGGTTTCACAATTCTTTCTCTCTTAAAAAATTATTTATTTTTATCTTATGTGCATTTGTGTTTTGCCTGCATGTATGTCTGTGTGAGGGTGCCAGATCCCCTGGAACTGGAGTTACAGACAATTGTGAGCTGTCGTGTGGGTGCTGGAAGAACAGCCGTTGCTCTCAGCCACCGAGCCATCTCTCCAGCCCCCTCTTCACAAGTCTTGACACCCTTAAAATAGCTTTCACACTGCCTGTAATGGAGATGGTCACCGGCCAGTGCTTTCCGAGTATGTTTGTGGTTTTCAGGTTTTTTTTTTTTCATTATCTCTGCAACTTTTCACCCCAAACTGAAACCTACCAAGAAACTGACAACATGACAACTTTGGTTGAAACGGGGTCCCAGCCTAGACCTCCCCATGGTTGGCAGCTCCCAAGAGATCCCTGTGGAAACTGCCCAGCTCGGTTCTCAAATCAGTGGTGTTGAGCCAGCAAACAGCCTTTTACAATTCAGATCTGATAGCTCAAAGGATACTCTATTAAACTGTTAGTGGAGAGAGATTATATTTTAGGGGAAAAGTTAACTTACCACTAACTATTGGGGCCACGATATATGCCTGTGCTTGAAGTGGAAGCTGTCCCCCCCTTTTTTTAATTAAAAATAGTTGTGTGCGTGAGCGCGCGCGCGCACACACACACACACACACACACACACACCAGCTCACGGCTGTCTGTAACTCCAGTTCCAAGGGATCTGGCACCCTCACACAGACATGCATGCAGGCAAAACACAATGATCCAGTATGTAATATTGGTCAAAAATTTAAAAACTAATCTTTATTATAATTAAAAATTGGTGTGTGTGTGTGTGTGTGTGTGTATCCTTCCGCATTTCCCTTCCAGCTGTTTTTGCAAGAAGAGTTTTATTGGCTCCTTGGCCTACCTGTTTGTTTACATACTCTCAGTCCAGTGACAGAGTTGAGTTGTCAAGTGACTGAGAGCTAAAGTATTTAGTATTTGGCCCTGAGAAGAGCTAGATGACAGACCCTGTTTGCGGTCCCTTAGGCCCTTAGTTTTATCTGGTCATGGTGGACTTGCCTGAATGGTCGTGTGATTTAATTTTCATATGAAAAGAGTGCAGACATGGGCTCCTTCCTTGGTGAGCCTTCTCAACCACGCTGATAATGAGAATTTGGAGGACGAGGTCAACTTTAGAATTGAGAATCTTGGAGGTTTTTTCATTTGTAGTATGAACTTTTTTTCATTTACTGATTTTTTTTCCCTTTGAATAGATGGATAATACAATGGTCCAGTATGTAATATTGGTCAAAAATTTAAAAACTAATCTAATCTTTTTTATAATTAAAAAATTGTGGTGTGTGTGTGTGGGGGGAGGGTCATCAGAGCTCGTTCTTCCATGGTTGAATCTGGGAATTGAACTCAGATTGTCAGGTCTGCAAATGCTTTTACTAGCTGAGCAATCTGGCCCATCTAGTTGGGGGCATCTTTAGAGTAAACAACGGCTTTAAAGTGTGTGGATGACTTCAAGGAAACAGCCTAGTCCAGACACCACAGGACTGACACACATGAGACTGTGAGCATGCACAGATCTGCACACCCAAAAAAACTGGTTCAAGCCACACCCCAAATCCCTGTGTTGAGAAGGGGGAGCCACAAAGCCCCATTGCTACCTAACCAAGAAGCTGTTTGCAGCTGGTACCTGTGGGGGAAGGAGAACCAGTTTTCCCTGGTGAAATGTCACTGGGCTTAGTGACTCCAGGACAGGGCCTCATGCTGGGGTGGTTTGGACTCCCTTTTGTGTCTGTGCTTTTTGTTTTGTTTCATATTTTTCTTTCTTCCCTTCTTCCCTTCCTTCCTTCCTCTCTTTTTTGGGGGTTGTTAAGTTTGGTTTTTTTGTTTTTCCTTGAGAGAGAGAGAGGAAGAGAGATGAAGTTGGGTGGGTAGGGAGATAAGGGAGGACCTGAGGGAGGGGAAAGAATATGATCAAAATATATTCTATGAAAAATTTAAATTCAAATTTAAAAATCCATAATCTTTAATTTCCAGCCATGTTAAAATGTACTCCAGTTTAGATTACTGTGATATCGCCTTTCCCCTTATACTTCTGGGATTTTTCAATCCTCTGGAATTGCCTTAAGGACTTCGTTTAGTTAATGAGAACCTGCCCAGTTGATAAGGAGGCAGGCAGGTGACTGACAGGACAGACAAAGGTCTACAGAACTAGAGGGGGCTGTGTCTCCAGGATTAACCGGCTTGCAGTTGGGTTGATAAGTAGACCGCACCTGTCTGTGCCAGCAGGTAATGATCAGCAGGTGTTATAGCAGAGAGCTCCCGGGTGAAACCTGGACTGTCACTGCGTAAGTGGCTGTTTTTCCTTGAGGCCTATATCGACACATCCTTCTTCATTCAGACTTAGTTAAGAGTAAACCCTAAATACCCAAGACCATATGCAAACAGCACACCATTTTATACAAGGGACATGAGCATCTTCAGATGCTGACATCTGACAACATGAAGTACACAATTTAAATATATCCTCCAGTATACTTCACATTACCCCGAATTGTGGCACCTCGTAAAATATAAGTAGCTGCCCACAGTCCGCCCACACATTTAAATTTGGCTGAGGTCTTTGAGGTGGTCTATATCATGACACATTCTAGGTGTATGAAGTGTGACGTGGCCATTTCTGCCTTGCTAGAAATACTAAGTCTCCCTGTGAGCAGGACCTTGTCTTATTATCTTTTGCCTTTGGTGACAGCAGTAGATTGTCATCTTTCCTTCAGCAGCTGGAGCCCCAGAACTCTGAGGTAGTTAGGCATACTTGTGACTCACAGAAAACACTGCTTCCTCTGGCAGCATCGGTGACATCACATTCTGGGTTGTAACCCCTGATGAGGCCCGAGACGCAGCCGCCCTCCCATCCCATTCCCCCACCCCCACCCCCAGACACAAGGAGCTAGCCCTGTACTGACTAGCAGTCCCTTCCCAGGGCTTTGACAGAATACTTGGGCAGTGGTAAGAGCTAAGAGCTACCTTTTGGCTTCATCTGATTAAAAGCAGATAAGGAATTAGGTCAGAGTCCTTGGACTCTAGTGCAGTCTGTTTGCAGAACTCTAAGGGAGAGAGATAACAGAGCAGAAATAAACAAGGGGGTGGGAAAAGCACTGCTCTGCATTTGCCTTTGACCTTTCGAGGTCAACACCCCGCTTCTGGACTGAGGCAGATGAACAGTGGAGCCGAGGTGGCACCCAGGGCAGATGTGCCATTCCAAGGTGCTCCAAGGCAGGAACCCCAGGGTGGTATTCGGGTCTGGTTGGCATGTATACAGTCTGCCCCCAAAGTTTTCCTTTATTCATCTTCGAAAGGTTGGCATCATTTTAGGTGGACCTCAGAGCCTGCTGGTACAGCAGCAACCTAGGGCTAATGGCGTCATGAATGCCTGTAAAATCTGATGTTGTGTGACTTTTCCTGGGGAGATGGTAAATAAATGTTTGTTTATTCACCCCAGATAAAGAGCGACCAGTGTAGGGATTCTGTCCAAGTCCAGGACCGATGAGTTTATTGGGGTTAATTACGGGAGATGGGCGACTCACCACTAGGAAACCACACCCGAGTCCATTGTCTTCTTCTGACCTGGTCACAGTTGGAATCTAAGGGAGCCTTCTGAGTGAGTCCCGTGAGGCTCCTGAGCCTGTCCCCGCCCTCCAGGAGGAATGTTCACAGGCTTGATGTCCTGTGGGATATTGTAGGTGCTCAGCTGCCAGGTAGTGGTGGTGATTTCCAACCTGGAGGAAACAGATCTATTATATTACACCGTTTCCCTTGGCAGGTAGATGGGTTTTTATTTATAAATTATTAATAACTATTTATAAATATATTGACTAGCTGATTGGAGTGTGTGTGTGTGTGTGTGTGTGTGTGTGTACACATGTACACACACATGCCATGGTGCATGGAGACCAGAGGACATTTCTCAGGAGTTCTACTTCTATGTACATTCTAGAGAATGGACTCAGACCATTAGGCTCAGTGGCAAATACCGGCTTGACCACGCGGCTTGACCATCTCTCTCAAGCAGATAGTTCTAGAAGATCAGTAGGGAGGACCCAAGTGTTACAGATCCAGGCCCATTTTTGCCCACCACATAGGATGTCAGACATTGAAACAAATGAGCGTTTTGTTTGTTTCTTAGATAGATTCTTACAATTAGTCTCAGTGCCTGGAACTCACTGTGTAGACCAGGCTGATCTTACACAAAAGCAATCACTCTGTCTCTTCCTTTTCCATGCCGGGATTATAGGTCTTCACCACCGTGCCTGGATTAAAAAGATGAGCTCCAACCCCCTCTCTTTTTCTATTTTGTTTGTCATGTAGTCCTGGTTGTCCTGTAATTCGCTCTGTAAAACCAGGCCGGCCTCACTCGAACTCAGAGATCTGCCCGCCTCTGCCTCTTAAGTGCTGGAATTAAAGACGTGCGCTTGTTGAAATGATGGATTTTTCAGAATAGGAAGAGTTTACTCATGAGGGAGCCAAGTGTGTGGGGTCAGGAGAGCAGGCCTCAGCCATTCCTCTTCTGGGATATGGTTTAGGGTGTTTATGGCTAACAGAGCTGGGTGCTCTGGGTGTGAGAAGGTGACTGCAAGTAAGGAAAATTGAAAAAATAATTGGTGGTCTGTATATGTGTAATCAAACTTCATGTCTCTTCTCATTCAGAAAACACTGACATTTGGATGTGCTTTGGTCCTGTGACTTCGACAGGTCAGCAGTATCAACCATTTTGAGCCACTCCCAAGTCCCTAGAAAACAGCTGTAGGCATGCATATGACCCTATGGAGAGGTGTTAACTGTAACACAGCTTACGAAAGGGTAGTGCTTAGCTACACAACGTCCACAGCTGGCCATGAAACTGACCACCTGGCAGCAAGCAGAGCTGGAAGGCTTGTCCCCTTGGGCTCATGGCTCACGGTGCAGTTCCAACAGCAGAAGCCGCTTCTGTTCCTAACAGCGTCTGCTGAGGTAACAGCATCTGCTGAGGCTAGTGAGACCTTCATCAGAGTCTGACCCAGTCAGCTGAAAAGGCTCATCTCTATCAGTTCTGGTTACCAGCAACTAGACCTTTCTTAGACAGAGTGCCCCATGGTAGTGACATACAATGGCTGAAGCCATAAAGCCACATGTTAGGGAGACAAGTCCCAGAGCCCCCGTAGGCCTAAGTGCCAGGGCCCTAGACACTGGCCCCTCTTGGACTGAATTCCTTGTCAACCCCCTCCTCAAAGGTTCGTCTAGGCTGATACTTATCCTTTAATGCACTGGGTTTCTCTGTCCTGTCATTTGAGCCTGTCCCCTTTGGGACGAGGCAGATGGCAATGAGTGGACCAGCTGTCTAGGAACAGTGAAATATAATCCTGTCTTTCCCGCCTCACAGCATGTCTAATGGACAGAGAGAACAAGCTTTGAGGGTACTGAAAGGCAGTGCCCCTTCTGCTCAGGTGACCTTGACACTGGCCAGTCCAGGGAGGTCTGGAGGGAACTCTGATCTTCCTGTGCATAGTCGCCTGGCTGTCACCCACTTCCTCGCCAAGTCTCCCCGGTCTGTTTCTGGAACCAGGCGGCATGAGATCTGGCTGCATTGGCCTTCTGCCTGCTGCTGGAGTAGCGAGCACCCAGAGACCAGAGGAGGGCCACCCCTCTGCACAGTATGTCTCTTTGAATCTTCATTTCCACACCACATTGGTGATAGAGGAACAATATTGTGGGCTAAATTTGGGTCTGATGTATTTACTGGCAACTCCTTGAGAAATAATGGGACTTGGGAAGCAAATAGTCTTGGATTTAAATTTAGGCTTTCTACACAATTAGCTTGGTTTACCTCAGAGTCTTCCCTAATAGGTTTCTACTATAAATCCTCTTGGATTTTCTTCTGAACGATGCTGAATGTGGAGCAAGTCAGGGTCTGCGACACAGTGTGAAAGACATGTCTGAAAAGTGCCTTTTAACTCGCAAAGGCCTGATCAGATGCAGAGCTGGAGGGCTAATGGACGATTTGGTTTTATTCTATCTTCATTGAATTAATTGTTTTTCAAATATATGAGAGTCAAAGCACCTTATTAAATAAATGTGCCATGTTCAAAATAGAAAAGGACCACATGGTATACATCTTCTTATATTTATTTATTGTGCGTGTGTGTGCACACGTCCACTCATGCTGCCAGTGCACACGTAGAGTGAGAGTTGGCTGTCTGCCTCCACCACGTGAACCCTGGGAATGAAACTTAGGTCTTCACGTTTGTCAGCAGGAGCCCTGCACTCACTGAATCATCTAGCTAGCCCACGAGTGGCTCATTCGGCTAAGATGTAATGCTGTTTCTAGGTTTAAAAAAGACACGATGTTACCTACAGCACTGGGCGTCCTCATGCATCTTATGTGCACTTGGACTCTGCAAGCCCCCTGGAGGATGCTCGGTGTAGAAAGGACGACATAGGACATGGATGGACTCAGGGTCTAGTGTCTAAGGAGCCTGCACTCGAGCAGTAAAGGACACCCTGCACATTGCAGTGTAGCAGCGTACTGACAACATCGCTCGTGAAGGAGCCGAGGGAAGAAGCATTACTTCCGGTATAGCTGGAAGAGGTGGTGGCGTTCGAGCTGAATCCTGAAGGCTAAGTAGGATGCTGATGTAGGGGAATGAGGACGTGATCATTCTTGGTCCAAGGCACAGAGGGCCAACACATGCTAGAGGACAGTGTCTCAGCTCTGTAATCTCAACATTCGGGGTTTAGGAAGAAGAAACAGGAGGACTGCCGCTAGTTCCAGGAAAGCTTGGGCTACGATAGTAAGAACATATCCAAAACAAAGGTGTGTGTTTGTGTGTGTGTGTGTGTGTGTGTGTGATCCTGTCATTTGCAATAGTGTGGATGATCATAGAGGTCATTGTTTTATGATCTAAAAGGGATAAGCCAGGGCTGGAGAGATGGCTCAGTGGTTAAGAGCACTGACTGCTCTTCTGAAGGTTCTGAGTTCAAATCCCAGCAACCTCACGGTGGCTCACAACCATCCGTAAGGAGAGCTGACGCTCTCTTCTGGTGTGTCTGAAGACAGCTGCAGTGTACTTAAGTAAAATAACAAATAAATCTTTGGGCAGGAGCAAGCGGGGCCTGAGTGAGTGGAGTGGGAGCGAGCAGCGGTGCTGAAGTTCAAATCCCAGCAACCGGTTACATGAAGGCTCACAACCATCTGTACAGCTACAGTATATCATATACATAAAATAAATAAATCTTAAAAAAAAAAAAGGATTAAGCCAGACACACAAACACAAATACGGTCTGCCTTCATTTTCATTTGGACTCAGAAGTGGCAAATTTTTATAAGCAGAGAGTAGAATTGTGGTATCAAAGGTTGGAATGGTGACCAGGGAGACACTAGTGAAAGAATACAATGTTTTAATTTTTTTAAGAATTATTTTATTTTTATGTGTGAACGTTCTGCTGGCATGCATATTTGTACACCTTGTGCACACCTTGTGCCCACAGAGGTCAGACGTGAGCATCAGATCACTTGGAACTGGAGTTTTACGGATGGTTGTGAGCCACCATGTGTGTGCTAGGAACTGAACCTGGGACCTCTGCAAGAGCATCAAGTACCCTAAACTGCTGAGCCAGCTCCCCGGCCGTGGAGAATACAGTGCTTTGATTTAGGGCAGGAGAAAAAGTGGTCTGTGTTAGTTAGGGTTTCTAGTGCTGTGGAAAGACGCCATGACTACTGCAACTCTTATAAAGGAAATCATTTATTTGGGGTTGGTTTATAGTTCAGAGGGTTTTTAGTCCATTGTCACCATGGCAGGATTCATGGCAGTATGCAGGCAGATGTGGTGCCGGAGAAGGAGCCAAGTGTCCCACATCTGGTACCACCTCGCCTGGCTTGCGCTTCTGAAGCCTCACACCCTTGTTCCAGTCACACTTCTTCCAATCATTGCACCCCTCAAGTGCCTGTGGGGACCATTTTCATTCAAATCATCACATGGCCTACGGAGCTTAAATCAGTGCTCATGGTTGTAGCCAGCTTTGAGTGCAGCTGGAAGATGGTGATGCGAGATCTTTGTATTCTCTCTCTTTCACGCTTTTGTTTTAGCCCCCCCCCCTTTTTTTTTTAAAGAAAAGATTTATTCAGACACACCAGAAGAGGGTATCGGGTTCCATTACAGATGGTTGTGAGCCACCATGTGGTTGCTGGGAATTGAACTCAGGATCTCTGGAAGAGCAGTCAGTGCTCTTAACCACTGAGCATCTCTCCAGCCCCTGTTTCAACCTTTGTATCAGTTAGTTCTAATCTGATTTGACCACCCGAAGAGAAGAAACCCTGTGTCCCTCCCTGAAGTGTAGCTGCGAACATCCCCAGGTGTTTGGTTCCCAGGTGTTTCACAGAGTTAATTCTGCATTATTCTTTCTGCTGGATGCTACTTCCTTATTCTTAATATTTAAGGCCATCACAGCACGCCGACCACAACACACCGTTTTGGGAATTATGGGAAAACAAGTACAAGTGAAGACAATGAAACCTAATGTTTGGTGCTTAAGGGAATGAAATTCTCCAATGAAAGTTCTTTCACTGATTTTTAATTTTTATTTTCAAGTTGTGTCCAGCCTAAAAAGCAAATCGTTAGAATTTAAGAGTTCTAGAAGCGCATCAAGAACTTGCTCCTTTTTAGTGTAAAGAAATAGTTTTTTTTTCCCCCAGATATGAAGAACTGTAATTGGAGGAGGTTGTATGTGTTGCCATCCCTCACCCGCCTCACGTTCACTCTGTTACTTGGAGCACTGTGTTTAAGGGGCGTTCCGTCTCCTCTGACCAGCCATTCTGTTAAATCCAGTTTTCAGTTACATTCAGTTACTCAGGCTTCTGCTAGTCTCGTAATTGTATTATTATGTCAAAAGAAGATAATGATAGTGGATTAAATGGATGTGCCAAAGCTTGATCCCATCCATCTATGTGCAGGTTATTTACAGTAGGCAAGGCTGGGATCCAAGGTTGTGTCACCAGTCAGCTGGTGAGGGTGAGTAGGTAAGACGTTAGTCCCTAGTGGCCTTTATCCTCTACTGTACAGAGCTTGGCAGCAGTAAGAAGAGACGCAGGTCATCCGAGCACCAGTTGCATCCTGCAATGTTACTGTCTGGGTACAAGACCCAGGTGTGGGATTCTCGACTCTTGGTAGTCACAGCTACAGCTCAGCCTGGGGGTTGACTCTTGGCTCTGAAAATATGACCACTCTCTGGAACTGTTGCGACAGGATACTATGGGTTGACGTTTCTGACTCTTACAGACTTTTATACCCTCCTCCCCTGTCAAGATTGATTGATTGATTTATGTTTTGCCTGCGTGTATGTCTATGTATCACATGCATGCAGTGCCCTCAAAGACCAGAAGAGGGCATCAGGGCCTCCGGAACTGGAGTTAGAGATGTGAGCCGCCATATAAAAGTGCTGAGCACCAAATCCCGGTCTTCTGCAAGAACAGCAAGTACCCCTAACCACTGAGCCATCTTCTCAGCCCGTACTGGCCCTCTCTTACCGACTTTGGTTCTGTCCTGACTGCTCTGGAACTTTTCTTTACAGAGCCTCTTCCCGTACGTAGTCAGCCACGGCCAGGACTTGGGGTACCTGAGACAATAAACAGGAGTTGGGGGGAGGGTGTCACCATGTGGACTGTCCTTGGGTAGCTAGGGTTATTCAAGCACAGCATCCCTTGTCAGGCACGGGATGGAGTCTTAGGAGGGCGGATGAGATCACCATTGGAATCTGGATACACTGGCAGTTGTTAGTGATCTGACATCAGTGCTGGGAACCAAAGAGTGCTCACTGCTCGTGCTCGTGGTACTGTTTTCTAACTATATCTACACTGACGTGGAGTAGGGTGTATGCTGACTTCCATCTGAAGGCCATAGAAACAACCCAGCTTCATAGCAAGCCATTGTGGTGTAGGTAGCATTGCAGATGAGGCACAGGTAGTGAAGTAGGCTGGCAGACAGTCTGGCTCAGCACAGTATGCTGTATTGAGTCTTCACTTGAGTCCTATAAGGTCTTCCTGCTGAAAAGGCCTTGGCTCAAGCTATCCCTTTACAGATTATCCAGTCAGGGGAGCGGGCGTTGTCTAGGTGTGCTTTAATGTGATCCTAAGATGAGGCCAGGATAGTGTATTATTTATTTTTAAATTAAAAAAAATATTTTAGATGTATGGGTGTTTTGACATGTGTCTGTGTATCGTGTGCATGCAGTGCCCCCAGAAACCAGAAGAGGGCATCAGAACTTCTTGGAACTGGAGTATCAGAGGGTTGTGCGCTAACATGTGATGCTGTAATTCAAACCTCAGTTGGGTCCTCTGGAGGAGCAGCTAGTGCTGCCATCTGCTGAGCCGCCTGTCCGTCTGTCCATGATTTCAGATGACTTAGTTAACTGCCTTCCCTTCTAAGACCTTTCTGTCATTGCTTCTAGGCACTGCACACCTGTACACGTGCTGTTGGCTTTTTTTTATTTTTATTATTATTTTTTTAAGGACTAGGGAATCCACAGCGTTTTGCCTTAAAGCGATCAGCAGAAAGCCTTTTCACTACATGTGCTCAGATGTAGTCATGACAGAGCGCACTGTATTTTGGTAGCTTCTCTTTTTCAGAGAGGCATCTTCTGATGCATTGGAACGGCAGCTAAGCTTATTTATTCTTCCCTAGCTAGGCAGGAGCGTCGAGTGGCCATCTGCGAGGCGCGTCTGTTCTGAAAGGAATTTAGCAGGGAGCGAGTGGCGTCGTTGAAACCTCTTCAGTTCCAGGAGTCAAAATATTAAATAGCTCGAGTCTGAAGTCAGACGTTTAAAATGCTGCTCTCTGGAGCCGAGAGTGAAGACAGTTGTGTCTTTTCTAAGAAAGGAAAAGGTGTTCACTATGAAGTGAGCTTCCTTACAGAGAAGTCTCCTGAAAAGCAAATTCCCGTGACACCTGAGGACAGTGGTCCTCAACCTTCTCAGTGCCGTGACCCTTTAATGCAGCTCCTCACGTGTGGCGACCCCACCCATAAAGTCATTCTGTTACTACTTCATAACTGTAATTTGCTATTGTTGAGTCGTAGTGTAAATATCTGATATGCAGGCTATCTGATAAAAGGGTCAGAGAATGCTTAGAGCAGTGAAGACCTAAGATCCAGGTTCTGTGTTAGAGGATCAACATGATGCCCATATTACCCAAAAGCTGATAAAGGGGTTTTCAGAATGGTAACCTTTTAATGACTCCCTGTGTGCCCAAACAGTTTACCACATCAAGAGCGAAGCTAAGATATGGTAGGGGAGACACGGCTAGGAATCAGGATGCTTGGGATTCCTAGATCTCTATATAGCATCCTAATAGCACACCGAGATGTAGATTCTTGCTATTTTTTTTTTAAAGATTGATTTATTTATCTTATGTATATGGGTACACACTGTAGCTGTACAGATGGTTGTGAGCCTGCATGTGGTTGTTGGGAATTGAATTTTAGGACCTCTGCTTACTCTGGTCAACCCTGCTTGCTCAGACCCAAAGATTTATTATAAATAGGTACACTGTAGCTACCTATCTTCAGATGCACCAGAAGAGGGCATCAGATCTCATTACAGGTGGTTGTGAGTCACCATGTGGTTGTTGGGATTTGAACTCAGGACCTTTGGAAGAGCAGTCTTTGAGTGTTCTTACCCATTGAGCCATCTCGACAGCCCCCAAGTCTTGCTTTTTTTTGTTTGTTTGTTTTTTGTTTTTGTTTTTTTGTTTTTCGAGACAGGGTTTCTCTGTATAGTCTTGGCTGTCCTGGAACTCACTCTGTAGACCAGGCTGCCCTCGAACTCAGAAATCAGCCTGCCCTCTGCCTCCTGAGTACTGGGATTAAAGGAGTGCGCCACCACCGCCGGCTTCCTTAGTCACTTTTTGTCTTAGTCATAGAGGTAGGTGTCCCAGTTGAAGTTTGGCTAGTCTAGCTATTCAGGAATGTGTTAATCCCCCTCAATATTTCTGCCTGTGAGCACTGGAATTATAGACCTACCCCTACACCCATCGGGCCTCTGCAGGGTGCTGGGGATTTGAACTATGGGCTTCACGCTTGTGTGCTAAGTACTTTACCTGCTGAGACAACCTTTGTCCTAATGTTTTATACGTTACGTCATGACAGTGGTCACATGGAAACTTTACTATTGCTAACCACATTTTCAGGTAAGGTCACTGCAATGGAGAGAGTTGATAATCAGAAAGCCTAAGTAGCATTTAGATAGGACATCGCCTAGAAGCGGAGAGATTCTCCAGCAACAGCAGCTGATAGCGTTCCTGTCAGCTCTGCCTCACCTATGCCCCCTTTTCCTTTAGGATTATGTTATGGTTAGTGAAGAGAAGAACCACGCGTTCTAGGCAACATGCAGATCAGAGACTCGATAGGGGGTTTAGGCCAGAGGGTGTGAGTAAAGTGAGTTTTTATCTCTTTACAGGAATGGCAAAGACTCAACTATGATATCTACACCCTGCGGCAGATCCGCAGGGAAGTGAGGAACCGATGGAGACGAATCTTAGAGGACTTGGGTGAGTCTGAGAGATTGTGAAGCTGTGCTTTTCCATCTTGGTGTTGCCGGTCTGTCTTAGACCCGCCAGCCACTGAGTACTGACATGTGGGCCTTTATCAGCTCCGAAAGCTTGGCCGTAGCTTAGGCGGCTTCCTAACCAGCTCCTTGACTTAAATCGGCCGTTTATGCTCATGTACGTCTGCCAGGAGCGCGTTGCCTCCTGAGTGCTTTTTCTCCCGACCCTGACTCTTTCCCAGAGTTCCTGACTCCACCCAGAAGTCCTGCCTTTCCCCGCCTGTTTTGCAATAGGCCACTCTGCTCTTTATTAAATCAGTCGGCAGGCGATGGAGAAGATGTTTACAGACGCTGAGACAGCCGATGCCTCATTACACAGTGCACAGGAGATTGTCTCAGCAATCTTTCTATCAATAGATTGTCAGCCACCGACTAATTAATTACTGATTAGGTCCTCAGCTTTTCTGTTATGCTCTCAAGCATAAACCTTGATTTTTCTGTTGTCCCCAGGCCATGTTACTTGGCCATATGACTTCATCTGCCCCCAAGTACAAGACAGCACCAGGTAGTGAAGTCGTGTGGGCGTTACTACTTACTGTTTTTGTCATTATTTATTGATTGAGTTAGACAGAGATCGATTATCCAAGTAGTGATAGCTTTATAAATATGACAGGTGAGAGAAATATTGTAAGAGATATTAAGACACAGTAGAAAATTCTCAAAGAAGCAAAAGGGAGAAAAAGTTGCAAGGGTGGGAAAATACACTTGGCATTATGGCAGACATTTAGTAGCGGCTTTTCTTAATTCTATTAGGATTGACTAAATATGTCCCAAACCATAAAATAAGCTTGGTCTAGCGTACAAAACTAAGCGACCACCTTTAGAGTCTTGGATATTCTGCTTTGGGGAAACATGACCCTCTGGCATTATAGATTCCCAGAGCTGGGTACCTGGGTGGCAGCTCTTGCTGTCTTAGTTGGGATCAGTGGATAAGGCTGAAGCTCCGCCCTCTTAACTCGCTCAGTGCTGCTGCGGATAATAGTTTACTTTTCACAAGTCAGTCTGAGCAGTTTCATTCTTTGAGTCTTTTCTGTCTTTGGGAAAGTTAGCTTTCCACCAGTTGACTAGATTACCTTGAGGATGTAAATGGGGGCTTGGAGATGTGGGGTCCTCCAGCACCTGAGCAGGCTGGGGAGAGGTGTAGGGATTCCAGGACAAGGCAGCTAACAAAGTGCCATGGCAGTCAAGGCCAGACCTCTTTTAACAGAGGGAAAAGGTAACAAGAAAAGCTAATAAAGAAAACAAGGAATAGTTTTAAGTAAAGAGCTCCCCGCTCAGTGTGGGGACCAGCACACAGTAGTGACTTTGACCTTAGTTTTCACTGTGTAGAACCCACACTTGGGTTCCTTTGTTTTATTGTTTGTATTGTATTTTACTTTATTTTATTTTATTTTCAAGATAGGATTTGACTACGGAGTTATGGGATTAAAGGTGTGGGCCACCACAGTAGGCAGGATCCCTTAGCAATCACATCCATAGTATCACAGGACGGGCACTTCCTAGTGATGACTTTACATTCTTCTCATTTAGGCTTTCAAAGGGAAGCCGACTCTCTGTTGTCAGTGACCAAACTCAGCACCATGAGTGATTCTAAAAACACAAGGAAAGCCCGGGAGATGCTGTTAAAGCTGGCTGAAGAGACCTCTATCTTCCCCGCCAGCTGGGAGCTCTCCGAGAGGTACCTCTTGGTTGTGGTAAGTGATTGTCTTCCTCATCTGCCCTGTTGGGCTTTGCTTTCACCTTTTCTGTTATTTCCTGGGACAGCCATCCCAGCCTCACCAACTCCACCACAACAGTAGCGTGTGCTGCTGCGGTAGTGTGCACCTGTGGCCTATGCCACCAGAGCCACCTGAAAAGCTTTAAGGGGAAGGATTTCTGGATCTCACCTAAAGCTGTTGAGGCTCAGGCTGTGGCCAGAGTCCTTTTTTCAGATGAGTCCTGCTGTGTGGTTAGTTTCAACCTTAGGTCAATTGCTCAAAGCATCTGTCCAGCCTGTGATTGACAGGCTCGGTGGAGGGGCTGGCGAGATAGTTTAGTCTGTCCTCCAGCACCCACTTTAAAAGCCTGACGTGCTGGCACTGCTCGAAAACTCAGGGCTGGGACACAGAGAAATAGATGGCTTAGGCTTGCTGGCTGGCCAGCCTGGATGGTCGGGTGCCTCCCGGCTCCCCGGGGGGAGGGGGGGGGAGACTGACCCTGTTTTAGAAAATAGTGAAACAAAGGTTGGGTGGTTCTTGAGGAACAACACCGAAGGTTGACCTCTGGCCTTCGCATGCACACAGGCTCACCTGAACGAACACACACACACACACACAGAGGCTCACCTGACCACACACACACACACACAGACTCACCTGAACACACACACACACACACACACACACACACACACACACACCTGAACACACACACACACCTGAACACACACACACACACACACAGGCTCACCTGAAGACACACACACACACACACACACACACACACACACACACACACACAGGCTCACCTGAACACACACACACCTGAACACACATACACACACACACACACACACACACAAGCTCACCTGAACACACACACACCTGAACACACACACACACACACAGGCTCACCTGAACACACACACACACACACACACACACACACAGGCTCACCTGAACACACACACACCTGAACACACATACACACACACACACACACACACACACACAGGCTCACCTGAACACACACACACCTGAACACACACACACACACACACACACACACACACACACACACACACAGAGGCTCACCTGAACACATTCCCCCCCCCCACCTCCTGCACATACGTATGCTCACATTACAAAATATTGGTGGAAATGTCTTGGATAATGTAAATAAAGGGGTAAGGCAAGTCTCTAAGACTTGAAGTTTGTAATGAGTGTTTTACTTGCCTCCACATCAGGCTTTATCCTGACTTGGCAAGCTTGCTTTTCTCTTTTCTTCTTACACTGCAGGACCGGCTCATTGCTCTCGATGCTGCTGAGGACTTCTTTAAGATTGCTAGCCAAATGTACCCCAAGAAACCTGGGGTCCCATGCCTGGTGGACGGCCAGAGAAAACTGCACTGCCTTCCATTTCCAAGCCCCTGAAGGGAGGCCCAGAAGAGCGGAGTTCTTTTACCACGACACAGGAATTTACCAAAGTTGGACGGCTGCCTACGGTTTCGAGCGAGCCAGGAGAGGGCCTTCTCCAGTCAAACACTATCGTGAATCCTACAAATATAAGGTCTTCTTCCTCAGGACCTTGGCCTAAGGATGCTCTGGTTACATTAAAACACCCGGCTGCCACCATGCATCGAGAAAGGAAGGCTAAAGATTAGTTGGTGGGTGGGTAGTTCTTCCTGGATAGTCAGGTTCCAAGAACCTGTGGCCTCATTGGCTATATAAGCTACAGTTGTTCATTCTGTGCAGGACTGGTGTTTTCTAATCAACACAATGGCATGACTAATAGAGAAGGGTGTAACCGAGCCCTCACCTACATCACCAACTTCAAGGTAGTCATTATTAGGTGTAATACTAGACAAGGAGCCCCAGACTTCATAAAACCCTAGGCCTCGCGTGACCTGTTTGATTCGGAAACACCTGCAGCAGCTGAGATGCTGTTTGGGGCGTCCCTCTGAGCATCAGGGGGTGTTATTTACAAGTATAGGTGAGCCAGACAGTAGAAGTGTGCAGACGTGCAGCTAAGTGTCTTCACCTGTGCCACGAACACCCCGAACCCTCATCTTAACCCCCAGCACTGACGTTACCCAGTTGCCTCGACTTTTTTTTTTTTTTTTAACATGTTGCCCATTTCTGATACAAAAGCCCTTGGCATTTTTATGAAGAATAGCATCTGTAAACTGGAGTGTTTGGCCTCTACTTCCTATCTTGAATCTGTGTCCTGAGGGTTGCAGCTGCCTAGGGACCTTTTGGTGCAGACTTGCAGGTATGCAGGCAGTGGTGTATGCTGACAGAGGTCGCTGCTGGGTCTTCACGCTGAAGGTGATTTTCAGACTGGAGCTCTGCTAGCAGTGCAGCTTGCCCACAGAATGCCAAGCCCCACTTCCAAGATCGTAAGGAGCTTGCCAAGAGGACCGGGGCTCGTTCTGTTGAAAAGCCTTTCAAGATTTGTGGGATTTATCTGTAGACTTCTGAGAACAGTAGAAATATTTTTATTTTTTAATGATTTTGCACTTCTGAATTCAGGTGGAAAATAAATTTGTATTAGTTTGTTCAGGGGATTGTGACTTGAAAAATTTCATATCCTGAGGGTTTTTTTTTTTTTTTTTTGCTTGTATACTCCATGTTTAAAATATTTACTAGGAAATACATGTCCCCTGTTCATTAATATATTGTAGACTAATTTAACAGGTGCATTTCAGGGAAATTCTTCCTAGTTTAATAAGTAAGCTAAAAGTTTTATTTTATTTTTTTAGTATTTAGTGCATATTCTCTACTTCATGCTGTTTAAAATTAGCCTGCAAATATTTTCAGTCACTTCTGTGGGCTATTAGAAGATAAAGAATAAAATAAACAAAAGACATCCTAGAATGTTGTACTGTTTTAATCTCAGAATTTGTTTTGGCTTTTGTTTTCTTTGATGTCAAAATAGATGAAATTGTCTGTGTCTGTGAATTGTAAACCATTCACCATAGTTTTTATTCTTTGGTAACAAACAAGTAAGGATAAAATTATCTCTGCAGTAACGAAAATACGTGCAATTACCCAAGGAATTAAAAGACTTTGCTGTGTGCCTTTAAGTTGAGTGTGTGTTATATTTCTGATAAATGAGAAGAAACTCTGGGTTCCTTCCATCATCCCTTTAAGTTAGAGGGAGAAGAGGCTGAGAGGCAGATGGGTTTAAGGACCTTCTGCCTCCCTAAATCCAGTCAAGGAGCAGACAAATGCTCAAATGAGTAGACACTGCAGTGTGAGAGGCTCGGCCTGACTGAAGTGGGCCCTTCAGGAACCACAGGCTTCTCAGAAGGACCAGGGGCTGCAGATGGGCTGAGGCCACAGGGCTCACCTACTTTAATCAGCATCTCCTTGTGGACCACTTCAGTACTTCCCTGATTCATCTGTGTGCTGGGTGGTTCTCAGTGGCATATGGGAACATATTTCTTATTCTACTGGACATCGTGGGGAAAGAAAATCCCTGTAACTAGCAGGTCAAATACCTGCGTTCATATTTCCTGGATGTTATTGGACAGGACAGTAAAATATTTCTTCGGGAAAACATTTACCACGGTGATGAGGAATGTGTTCGTAGGACACTGGTGTCACGGAGCTCCCTGGTGCCTCTCCGGGCCAGGGAGTTGGGGGGGTTCCATTGATAACAAAGGTACAGAAGGGTAGAGGCCCAGAGGTGGCACTCCATTGCCTGAACAAATTGTGATACAGTTATCACCAGGCATGGCCTGCAGAGAGCTTTGAAGACAGCTAATAGAACGTGATGAGTTCGATGGGGTAATAGGAAGAGCATTGCTTAAGCTATACCATTTCTCAAGGTAGGGTCACGACCATCCTAATAAAAGATTATGACCTCTGCCAGGTTACTAGAGCCTGGCTACTTTTTAAGCCCATAAACTATTGACCAAAAGACAGGGTGGATTCCCCAAGAAAGAGGACTTATGATCCATTCCGGGGGTATCTGACAGTTCCCTATGGTTGGTTGTGTGGAGGAAAGAGCAGGACCTACATACTCTAAGGACAACGAGCTACAAGGTCCAGGTTACCTTGACCCACGGGGATTGGTGTGTAGTTGTCAACTCCTTTTTTGGATAGGAACATCCGAGACATTGTACATGGCTTCTCCCTTGGGACTTATTCACACTGAATTCATAATCTACCTCATTGACATCCCCCCACTTCCAGAATAAATAATTGGGCTGAACATACTTGGGTCTTGGCTTGTGGGTAAAGAACTGTCTTAATGAGAATGACAAATAGTGTCTGAAAATTCTCCACCCACTATAAAATAACTATTCTATCCTAGGGAGATGGCAGACATTACGCAAGTTATGAATGTGTATGTGTATGGGTGTTTTGCCTGCATGTATGTAAGTGTGTTGTAAGCATGCCTGGTACCTGAGGAAGCCAGAGAGGGCACCAAATCCCCAGAAACTGGAATGATAAGACTGTTGTAAGCTGAGATATGGGTTCTGGGAACTGAATTCTGGTCCTCTGTAGAAGTGCTAGTACTCTTAGCACTGAGCCATCTTTCCAGCCCCAGCCGACTGACTAGTCGATGTAAGTCCTTACTGAAGTCCATAGCTTATTCAGACATGTTTTTACCTAACATATTTTTGTTCCAAGCCCCCATCTAGGCCACCACATCACATTTAGTTTGGTTGTCATGAATCAGTAGACTCCTTTGGGTCCTAACAGTTTCCTAGACTCTCCATGCTCTCAGAGTTCCTCATATTCTTGAAAAGTACTGGCCAATAATTGAGAGGAGGGACTGGGGAGCTGGCTCAGAGGTCAAGAATTCTGGCTGCTTTTGCAGAGGACCTGAATTCAATTCTTAGTATCACGTTGGGTGGCTCACAAACGCCTGTGATTCTAGCTCCAATCTGTTGCTTTTTTTCCCTCTGGACTCTGGGTCACCTGTGCTCATACCTGCATAGTTAAATCTTTTAAAGAAAGGATCTAGAGCAGTGGTTCTCAGCCTTCCTAATGCTGGGGTCCTTTAATACAGTTCCTCGTGGTATGGAGACCCCCCAATCATAAAGTTATCTTGTAGTTACTTCATAACTGTAAGTTTGCTCCCGTTATGGATCATGATGTAAACATCTGATACGCAGGATATCTGATATGTGATATCCAAAGGGGCCAAGACCCACAGGCTGAGAAGCACTGGTTCAGAGGACCGTTCTGGAGAACAGCTGTAACAGTGGGGTTGCATGATGCTCTATGAACTCTCCAAGCAAGTTTCCTTATGAGAAGATAGGTACCAGCCTCCTGGGTGAGATTCCCCTAGCTTTGATGAGCCAAAGCAAGTGGATCTGAGGAGTGCACAGGACTGAAACAAAGAATGTACACTACTGCGCTGGCCTTGGCCGTTGTAAGGACATTCGTGTTCCCTTGGCTATTAGCAGAACTGATGTTTGACCCGCCCCCCCTCCCCCCCTCCCCCCCCCAGTTGGGATTGCTATTAGCTGATGGTAGCTGCATTGCCCGAACTGAGTGTGTTGGAATAGCTTGAACACTTGACATAAGCTAGAGACATCTGCGAGGAGGGAGCCTCAATTGAGAAAATGCCTCTATGAGATCCAGCTGTAGGGCGTTTTCTTAATTAGTGATTGATAGAGGAGGATCCAGCTCATTGTGGTTGGTGCCATTCTTGGGATGGTGGTCCTGGGTTCTATAAGAAAGCAAGCTGAGCAAGTCACGAGGAGCAAGCCAGTAAGCAGTACCCCTCCATGGCCTCTGCACCAGCTCCTGCCTCTAGGTTCCTGTCCTCTTTGAGCTCCTGTCCTGACTTTTTTCAATGATGAACAGTTCTATGGAAGTATAATCTGAATAAATGCCCCCCTTCCAACTTTCTTTTTGTGCATGGTGTTTCATTACAGCAACAGAAACCCTAAGACACTTACTCTGCCTTTTAGGGGGCATCCTACATCACTCGGCTACTTAAGTAATGCAGGGGTAGAAAAGGTTATCTAAATTCCAGAGCCTCCCATTCGATTGGCTGAGGCTTTGCTGTGTCTCCCTTCCTGGATCCTGCTTTCCCCATTTCTCTACATAATTATTTGATAATAAACAACTTGCACGTCACTCTCCATTTCAGAATCTCTTCTCCAGGGGATCTGGTTATGACAGTATCTGAGTTACTAACATGGAACCTGTCTTAGTCAGTGTTCTGTTGCTGTAAAAAGGCACTATGACCATGGCAACTCTTATAAAGGAAAGCATTGGCCCGGCAGTGGTGGCGCATACCTTTAATCCCAGCACTTGGGAGGCAGAGGCAGGCGGATTTCTGAGTTCGAGGCCAGCCTGGTTTACAGAGTGGGTTCCAGGACAGCCAGGGCTACACAGAGAAACCCTGTCTCGAAAAAAAAAAAAAATAAACAAAAAAAAACCCAAAACAAAACAAAAAATAAAGGAAAGCATATTAAATGGGGCTTACAGTGTCAGAGGCTTAGTCCATTATTGTCACGGTGGGAAACATGGTTGCATTCAGGCAGACATGTTGCTGGAGAGAAGCTTGAGAGTTCTATATCTGGATCAGTAGGCAACAGGAAGCGAGAAATACTGGGACTGGCTTGAGTATTTGAAACACCAAAGCCCACCCCCAGTGACACACTGCCTTCGAGGCCACACCCATCCCAACAAGGTCACACCTTCTAATCCCTGTCAAATACTGCTACTCCCTAATGACCAAGTATTCAAATCTATGAGCCTATGAGGGCCATTCTTATTCAACCCACGACAATACCCACACCTACACTTACAGATAGCACGTTCACAGTGACTTTACATGTTTTAATGTAAGGTTCCCAGTTTTACTAAAACATCTATTGAAATACATATTTCACTGTGAATCTTTTTGAGTGTCTTTTATTAGGACACTATATTAGGGCTGTCTAGAGGAACAGAACTGATAAAATGAGTATATCTGGATATATAGACATGATATAATATGTGTCAAAAGGATTTATTAGGTTGGCTTACATGATATGTTGTACACACAAATATACATACATATAATGATATATAAAAGGGAATTCATTAGGTTGGTTTACATCATAGGGTCTAGGTAATTTAAGAATGGCTGTCTTTACGTCAGAGAGACTGAGGACCCAGTAGCTGCTTGACCCACAAGGCTTGACCTCAGCAGTCTCAATCTGGCACTGAAGGCTGGGTGGATTTCTGAAGAATAACTGGTCTTCAGTCCAAGTTAGAAGGCTGAAGAGGGCTGGCAAGATGGCTCAGTGGTTAAGGGTGCTGACTGCTCTTCCGAAGGTCATGAGTTCAAATCCCAGCAACCACATAGTGGCTCACAACCATCAGTAAAAAAATCTGATGCCCTCTTCTGGAGTGTCTGAAGACAGCTACAGTGTACTTACATATAATAAATAAATAAATCTTTTAAAAAAAAAGGCTGAAGAAACTGGGTAACTGGGTTATTGTCTTGCTTAGGGCTACTATTGCTGTGGTGAAACACTATGGCAAAAGCAATGTGAGGAGAGAAGGGTTTATTTGGCTTACACTTTTAAAAAATATTTATTTATTATTATAATTAAGTACACTGTTGCTGTCTTCAGACACACCAGAAGAGGGCGTCAGATCTCATTACAGGTGGTTGTGAGCCACCATGTGGTTGTTAGGATTTGAACTCAGGACCTTCAGAAGAACAATCAGTGTTCTTACCCGCTGAACCATCTTGCTAATCCAATGGCTTACACTTTCATATTACTGTTTTATCATCAAAGGAAGTCAGGACAGGAACTCAAACAAGGTAGGAATACGAAGGCAGGGTCTGATGCTGAGGCAATGGAGGAATGCTGCTTATTGGCTTGCTCTTATTCAGTCTGCTTTCTTATAGAACACAAGACCACCAGCCTTGGGATGGCACCAACCACAGTGGGCTGGGTTCTCCCCCATCAATCATTAATTAAGAAAATGCTCTACTGGCTTGCCTACAACATGATTTTTTAAAAAAATATTTATTTACTTTACATCGCACTATCAGCCCTTGCTCTCCTCCCGGCCCCCCTCACATAAGTCCTCCTCCCATTCCACTTTCCCCTTCTGGGTGAAACTGGGTGAAACCACTAGCACCCACCTCATATTATCAAGTTGCTGTGAGACTAAACATATCGTCTTCCATGAGGCCAGACAAGGTGGTCCACTTAGGAGGATGGAATCCACAGGCAGGCAGGCAGGCAGGCAGGCAGACAAGTAGGCAAGCAGACAGGCAACAGCCTCAGGGACAGGCCCTGCTCTAGTTGTTGGGAAGACCTGCATGAAAACCTACATATGTGTAGGGAACCTAGGTCCAGCCTGTGTATGCTCTTTGGTCAGTGATTCCGACTCTGGGAGCCCCCAAAGGTCCAGATTAGTTGACTCTGTTGGTCTTCCTGTGGAGTCCCTGTCCTCTTCTGGTCCCTCAATCCTTCCCCCAGCTCTTCCATAAAACTCCCAGAGCTCCATCTAATGTTTGGATGTGAGTCTCTGCATCTCCTTCCATTGGCTGCTAAGTGGGACCTCTCAGAGGACAGTTACGCTAGGTTCCTGTCTGCAAGCAAGCATAACAGAGGATCATTAGTAGTGTCAGGAATTGGTTCTTGCCTGTGGGATGGGTCTCAATTTGGGGCAGTTTTTGGTTGGCCATTCCCTTAGTCTCTGCTCTATCTTTGTCCCTGCACATCTTGTAGGCACATTTTGGGTCGAAGGTTTTGTGGGTGGGTTGGTGTCCTTATCCCTCCACTTGGAGTCCTACCTGGTTACAGGAAGTGGCCACTTCAGAATCCATATCTTCCACTGCTAAGAGTCTCAGCCAGAGTTGCCCCATAGACCCTCTGGGGCCTCTCCCCATCCCAGGTCTCTGGCACGTCTTAGAGATCCTCCACCTCTGTTGATCTTCCTTTTCTCCCCACTGCTCTTCCTATATATGCTGACCCCTCCTCTCCCCTCCCAGCCCCCTCTTCCACCTAGTTCCCTACTTCCATTGACTTCTGATATCTATTTTGTTTCCTCCTCTGAGAAAGATTCAATCATCCTCCCTGGGGCTCTCCTTATTTGGCTCCATTGGGTCTATTGATTATAGCATGGTTATCCTGTACTTTATGGGTAATATCTACTTATAGGTGAGTGCATACCATGCACCTTTTGGGTCTGTGTTACCTCACTCAGGATATTTTCTAATTTCATCCATTTGCCTCTGAAATTCATGAAGTCCTTGATTTTTGTTTTTGTTTTTGTTTTTCGAGACAGGGTTTCTCTGTGTAGCCCTGGCTGTCCTGGAACTCACTTTGTAGACCAGGCTGGCCTCGAACTCAGAAATCCACCTGTCTCTGCCTCCCAAGTGCTAGGATTACAGGCATGTGCCACCACCGGCCGGCATGAAGTCCTTGTTTTTAATGGCTGAGTATTATTCCATTGTGCAGCTATACCACATTTTCTGTATCCATTCTTCAGGTGAGAGATATCTAGGTTGTTTCCAGTTCCTGACTATTACAAAGCTGATATGAACATAGTTGAGCAAGTGTTCTTGTGGGAGGGTAGAGCATCTTTTGGGTATATGCCCAGCAGTGGTATAAGCTAGTTTTCTGAGAAACCACCAAATAGATTTCCAAAGTGGTTGTACAAGTTTGTATTCCATCAATAGTGGAGGAGTCACCCTCCCCAGCGTGTGCTGTTCTTTGAGTTTGTTTGTTTGTTGTTGTTTTTTTTTAATGTACAAATACACTGTAGCTGTCTTCAGACACACCAGAAGAGGGCACTGGATCCCATTACAGATGGTGTGAGCCACCATGTGGTTACTGGAAATTGAACTCAGGACCTCTGGAAGAGCAGTCAGTGCTCTTAAGAGGGGAGTCATCTCTCCAGCTCTCGTTCTTTGAGCCATTCTGTTTGGTATAAAGTGGAATAAAGTTATGACATTTAACATAGATCAAGAAAGCACAGATCTATAGTTAATTACTTTTTAAAATATTCTTTTGTTCTCAAAGCTAACATTTTTATTTTATGTGTGGGTACATGCCTAACGATATGTATATATACCACATACATGTATGAGCCCAAGAACATCAGAGGACAGTGGATCATGTGGAACTGTAGTTACTGGTGGTTGTGAGCCACCATGTGGGTGTTGGGAACTGGATTCTCTGTAAGAGTAGACAGTACTCAACCACCCATTATCTTTCTAGTTCAGCTTGGCACTTAAAAAACAAAACAAAAAAACAAAAACAGCTGGTGCCGGGCAGTGGTGGTGTGTGCTTTTAATCCCAGCACTTGGGAGGTAGAGGCAGGCAGATGGATCTGAGTTCAAGGCTAACCTGGTCTACAGAGTGAGTTTCAGGACATCCAGGGCTACATAGAGAAACCATGTCTTAATTAACCAAGCCAAATGCAAACCACAAAACTAATCATACAATTGTAGTCCTCAGGGAGCAGTTTACTTTAAAAGTTACAAGGAATGTGTGTATCTGTAACTGAACCTTATCCTGTATCTTGGTGATATCTGGTTAACATTTGAACTAATCTAATCAGGAATCTACTTTCAAAGATCGTTGTTGAATCTTCTTAATTATCCTTAGCAAGATGTTCAGTCCTGAGCGGGACATCTTTATTAACGCTTCCTACTGTGGCTCAGGGAACACAGCAGAAGAGGAAGCAGACAGAATAGAACACAAGAGCCAAAGAATGGGGAGGAGTGCTGGGAAGGTCAGACGTCTGGACTCAATGTGGCTGTTGCTGTGGGCCATCTGCATAGCTCCTGTCACTCTGGCCCAGGTGGGGAGCTACTCTCCAGTCCCACCCTTTGCGGAGGAGCTTGGCAAGTTAGGGGAGGAAGATGCATTCTTTGATGAGAATGTGGTTGCTTCTTATGAGTCAGTTGATGATTCCACCCCCATGCACTTATGGGATAGCATTAATTGGATGTGATGGACTATAAAAAGAAAAATTACAAAACTGGTTGAGGAATGTGTTGAGTATATGTGGGACCTCAGTGGGCCAAAGTTACGGAGGAAGGGACATGGGGACTTCAATTCCAGATACCTCAAACGTGAGGACATCATGACTTGGCTCCCTCCCAGCTCCCCCATCATCAACCATAGTAAGAAATGTGTTACCCTGACAGTTATCAAGCTTCTCTCCTTATTTCACCTTATAGTCCCCCACTCCAGACCCTACAGCCCCTGAGGATGTATATGAAATATCTTCCAACAATCCTACCCTGGCCAATGTTACATGGCCACACAAATCTTGCCGCAGAGACCCTGGCCACTTCTTCGGGGTCATAAATACCCCTTTCTCAATAAATGAACCAGTTGCCCAAAGCTGTTCCCAGGTATGTTCTTTGCCTGTGCACTCGTCTCTGAGATTCTGCACTGCACCCACCCATGTCTGACTGGGTTTCCCTCTGGTCCAGCGCTGTGGGTCACGGGCCTGGTTACCCTGGGGGAGAAGCAGACATGGGCAGCAGGTATGCTGGCTAGTTTTGTGTAATTTGTCAGAGTCATTTGGGAAGAGGGAAGCTCAACTGAGAAAATGCCTCCACCAGATTGGCCTGTGGGGCATTTTCTTGGTTTATGGTTATCATGGGAAGGCCGGGTGCCCTGTGGGTGGTACCATTCTAAGACTAGAGGTCCTGGGTGTTATAACAAAGCAGACCGAGCAACGCAGTAAGCAGTGTTCCACCATGGCCTTTACAGCAGTCAATCCCTGCTCTCACTTTCCTGGATAGTGGACTATAAGCTGTCAAATAAAGCAAATTCCAAGTTGCTTTTGGTCATGGTGTTTTATCATAGCAATAGAAACCCTAAGATGGATGGAAGGGATACAGGGACATTGGAGGAGGGTAGTGAGAGATAGATATAATGATATTTCATTGTATACATATATACATTTTTTTTGGGGGGAGGGCAAAGTCTTTCTGTGTAGCCCTGACTTTCCCAGAACTTGTACTGTAGACCAGGCTGACCCTGAACTCAGATATCTCTCTGCCTCTGCCTCTGCCTCTGCCTCTGCCTCTGCCTCTGCCTCTGCCTCTGCCTCTGCCTCTGCCTCTGCCTCTGCCTCTGCCTCTGCCTCTGCCTCTGCCTCTGCCTCCCAGTGCTGGGATTGAAGGAGGTGTATGCCACTATGCCTGGCTGTTGGGTCCTTCTAGTTGAAGTTTACCATTGTCCAGATAGCTTTCTGAGCTTTGCACAAAATGGGGGACTTTCTTTACCATCAGGGCTTCTTCTTCTCTGACCTTGTATGGGGAGCTCAAAACCCCCATATATCTACCTGGAGAATGTCTCTAGACTTGGTGAGATTACAGCTTCAGCTTCCTTTCTCCCTATTAAAAAACACACCCAGCAAGCACCTGAGATTCCTGGGATGCCTCCGCATGCTAATGAGGCATCTAAGGACCTTAGCCTTCAGCCAATGGCCTTTGCCCACCCTGGATATTCCCACCCCTTTTCCTAAAACTATATAACCCTCGATTCAGCCCGAATAAAGTTGATGTCTCCCCGACGTTAATCCTGGAGTATTATCATTTTTGTTCATACTCAGGGGCCATCTGAAACCTTGTTTATTGACTCTGCTCTCTTCATCCTCTTGGGCAGGTGGCCAACAATCCCGGGAAGAAGGGAAGACCACACCTGGCTATGAAATTCTTAAGAATATAGAAAACGTACACTTCTAAATTCATTAGCTGTATCAAGTATGTTAGGGTCATTTTCAAGTTTTAAGGTGAGTAGTATAGTTAGTATACTGGCTAGCGAGAGACTGGTCTCTATCATCTTTCCTGGAAGAAGCTATTAAGGATGTGTGAGACACCCGCAGAGATCAGGCTCAAAGCTCTATTTGTTCTTCACCTGCCAACTTCAGAGACCTGTCGCTATGTTGTCAGATCCTGTTATCAGAATATTGCCTGCCTAGGAATGAAACTTTCACTTTTGCAATTTTAATATTCTTGGCCCCAGAGCAGAACGGGCAACATCTCTAGGACTGCAGGAAGCAAATATATCATGTGGAGCTGATAAGTGATTTACTCATAGAAGAATTTGGGCCCAGTCTTTTTTCATTTCAACATACCATCTGGTCCTAAGAATATAGAGGAAATAAATACACAGCCTTTACTTCCTCACTTGTTGCTGAAAATCACTGGTGTTTACTAAGGCCTGACCTTTGCTGAAAGGTCACTTTGGCTTAGATCAATTTTTATCACATTTAAAATTTTCACAAAATTCAATTTTTAGCTGGTGTGTGTATGTATGTGCATGTGTGTATATATGTGCATATGTGTGTGTGTGTGTGTGTGTGTGTGTGTGTGTGTGTGTGAAGGCCAGAGGTTGGTGTTAGGTGTCTTCTTCAATTGGTTCCTTCCTTCTTTCTTTCCTTCCTTCCTCCCTCACTCCCTCTCCCCTCTCTCTTTTTCTTTTTTTGACAGTCTCTTTCCCTCAATCTGGAAACTGGATTTGGCTAGACAGGCTGGCCATTGGGTTACAAGAATCTTCCCATGTCTCCCTACCACCACTAGACTCACCAGCACACTGTAGCACCTGGCTTTCATATGGGTGCTGGAGATCCAAACTTGCCTTGTGTTGGTACAGTAAGCATTTTATCAAAGTAGACCAACAACCCAATCCCTTAGTTTTTGGTTCTCACTACATAGCTCCAGCTCACTTTAAACTTGCTGCGTAGTTCAAGATGTCTATGAATGCTCCCTCCTCCTGCCTCAGCCTCCTGAATGCTGGGTGCAGGCTATTATGCCTGGTTCAACAAAAATATTAAGCAAGCAAACAACAAATCCATCTCTAACACTATAAACTGTATTGAAAATGTTTATAGCAATTTTGGAGGTTTCAGTTTTTCTTTATGGGGAGATTTGAAGTTTGTATATACATTTTTTTTTATCCTAACTGCAAAATTTTGGTCGAGGGCTTTGAACTCAAATGTTCATATGAGCCTGTGCACAGGGATGGTGTATCCAAAGCAGGTTAATGGGAGCAGTTTTGTGATGTATACAATCTTTCATTTGTCAGCTGTTCTATTTTTGTTTTCTTGAGTAGAGTCCAGTAATTCTCCGCAGAATGATACCCGGGACTCAGATAGTATGTAAATGCAAAGAGTGTTTTATTCTGCAGAAGTCCAGCATGCTGGGGTCTCCCATTACCAAGAATAGAGAGACCACAAAGTGAGTTTGCAGGCCTGATTTAAAGCACATTAGGGAATTCTGGGGTAGGTGTCTGCTGTTAACCTGTCGGGGCTGGAAACTGGCTGAGGAAGTCTGGAAACTGCTGCTGACCCATTGTCCTTGCCTCGGGGCAGCTTCTGAGGCCTGACTTGCCTGCTATTGCCCAGTTCATGGGAACTGAGATTTAGGCCTACTCTCCTTAACTGCCAGTTTAAAGCCTGTCATGGAATTAGCCTTGTCTTCTCAGTTTGTATAAGTTTTTCTCAGTTTTAAAAAGTTGACTGGGGTCGGAGAGACAGCTCAGCTACGTAAGAGCACCTGTTAATCTTGCAAAGGATCTGAGCCCCGTTCTTGGAGCCTCTGTCTCGTAGTTCACAACTGCCTATAACCTCAGTTGCAGGTGATCCAACATTCTCTTCTGGCCATAGTGACCACCGCCTGCACTCCTGTGCACAAACCTAGCCACACATATGCACATAATTAAAAACAACCAAAGAAAAATGTAAAGAAGTATTGACCAATACGTTAAAAATTAAAAATAGAAACATCATACAAAGATCTTTCTATAAAATAGCAGCTTTGTGCAATTTTCCAGGCTATAGTGATTTTGTTACTAAGGAGAATCTGAGAACATCATTTTTTACAAAATAATAAGTTCAATTGAGTAGGCATAGAAAATTTAATCACCCTTCATCTATTTCTAGACATTTAGAGGCTGTTCCTAATTTTCTCTACAGTGAGGATCTTCACACCTATGTCCATGCTTTTAAGGGGTTCTAGAGTCAGAGGGCATAAATATTTAAACCATTCTTTGCATACATGGTAATTAGTCTCACAAAGACTTATTTGTGCTGTCACCTAGCAGTGATGTATGAGATTTAGTTTCCCACTTTCTTGTTAACTGGAAACATAGAATATGTAAAATAGTAAAAAAAAAAAATTGGGTAGTTTCTTCCTGGTTTTATTTGCATTTCTGTCTCTTAGTTGGGTTGAACCTTACCCCATATGCTTGTTTACTGCCTTGATTTCTTCAGTGATTTCTCTTTGTTTCCTTTATCTCTTGTCCATGGGGTAAAGCCTTTGGATTGAGATTCTAACAGTGTCAATCGAGGCAGCAGCCAGGTATAAATAAACATCAACACCTGTTCCTTGTTTACAACATCTGCTTTATGGGGCCTTTGTTTTCCCTCTTGATTGTCAGCTTTTATCCACTGTCTCACACGAGCAGCATTCATAACAGAGGCAAAATGAACCCAGAGACAGCTTTCAATGGCCTTTGGTGTTGGCTGAGTCACTTTAACTCAGGTTGTGATAAAAATCCTCAAGGACCGATGCTACCAGAGAACATAGAGGAATCTACCCAGCTCACAGCTTTCCTGCACCTTAAAAGAAATTAGGAGGGAAAATGGGTAAGTAAGAATAGATTCATTTTCTATTTGACTGAAACAGTGGTTCTCAACCTTCCTAATGCTGTGGATGTAGTTCCTCATGTGTGATGAGCCCCCCAACCATAAAGATATTTTTGTTGCTATTCATAACTGCAATTTTGCTATTGTTATGAATCATAATGTAAATATCTGTGTTCTCTAATGGTCTTAGGCAACCCCTGTGAAAGGGTTTAGCCCCCAATGGGGTCTCACAGGCTGAGATCCACTGGGCTAAATCATTGTTTAAGGAGTGTGATAGCTGAATGGAGGTGTGTGAGTGAGTCTCCAGCCATGATAGTTACATTAGGCTGTTTTACATTAACATTTTATGACTAGTTAATTAATGAATTTTTACTTATAAACTTCTTTGAGTTTAAAAGTCTATATCTTAATAGTTTACTCCAAGATAATTCTGGATTTTGAGATTCCACAGTAAGGATTCTAGAGCCCAGATGGATACTCAAAATTAACCTGCTCAGGGACTAGGTGACTTCCTAGAATTCTGGGAATTGTAGTTCATGGAAAATAATGGCTCATAGAAAAATACAGTGGCCTATAGCTTTGCCCTTATAAACAAACTCCTGCAACATGGCCATTCTCAGCTGGGGAATTCAAGGGAATGGTCCTGACTAAAGTCCATCTCTTGGTCAGGATTTAGTATTTAATAAACTTGCTTCAAATTTAGCCCAAATGGAAAAATCAATTAGCCCAAATGAAAAAAACCTGGAAAAATCAATTTAAGGACAAGTGGCTTTGTTTTGCTTAGGAGTTGAGACTCTAGTCCATTTTGGTGGGGAAGTATGGTGGCAGGAGGGTGAAGTGGCTGGTGGCTGGGCATGCTATATCTGCAGCCAGGAGGCAAAAGAGAGATGGTTGCCGGCTCTCAGCCCACTCTCTCAGTTTTTTCCTTGGTCTGAGATCCAAGACCCTTGGATAATGTAGCCCACACTCAGTAGGTCCTCTCTCTCCAGTTAATTCCCCATAGGTATGCCCACAGGTATTACTTGTAGGGGTTCTGAATCCAGTAAGGTTGACAGTCAGGATTAGTCCATGTGTTGTGTATTCCACACTACTCACTTTGCCTAATGTGGACCCAGTCCAGAGATTACTTCTTCAAACTCAAATAGCTAACGAATAACTGCGACATATTTTATCTCAAGTTCTTTTCCCTTCATCATAGTGTCTTCTCCTGATGGCACAAGCATGTCTTTGCTACATTGTATAATTTGAACCCAATATGTTATACTTCAAGTCATGAATAAGTATATTTCTACTATATTTATGTCAGAAATATGTTACAGGAGCTTTTAGAAGAAGTTGTTTCTTTTCTTTTCTTTCTTTCTTTTTTTTTTTAGATTTATTTTATTTATTATATGTAAGTACAGACACCAGAAGAGGGAGTCAGGTCTTGTTACAGATGGCTGTGAGCTACCATGTGGTTGCTGGAATTTGAACTCATGACCTCCAAAAGAGTTGTCAGTGCTCTTAACTGCTGAGCCATCTCTCCAGCCCCCTAGAAGGAGTTTAAAGGTGGAGGTGTGGACATCCACAGTGAGTTGTGAAGGAACTGGAGAAATTTTGTTTAGAGACTGCTTTTGAAACTTTACAGCAATTTCCAAGCTGACCTGTCTTGATAAATTTAGTTTAACACATAAAAAACAAGGTTGGAAGACACTTAACTTTAACTCTGAAGTGTCACAGAAATTGCTCACCCCCTTGAGCCTTCTGTTGATCTTGATCAAAAATCAGAGGCCAAGGATGCAGTGTTGTGGTCCACAAGTCGCTCCACAAACCACGCAAACACCAATCTCAGTCAGACAAGGATAGTTTATGGAATGCACGCCCTAAGACTGATCAGATGAGAATTATCTGAGCTACAACAACAAACACTTCTCAGGGCAGGCTTATAAAGGAAAACCCCACAAAAACCATAGGTTTTTCCAAAGGTTTCCTACACAGGGGCAGGAAGTGTCCAGTCATCAGCGCCGACACAAGACATTTTGGCTAGCTAGACCGCAGAGTTATAACTGACCTTTATTCTGATTGGCTCTGTGGCTGTGGAATTTCTTAAGATTAACAAACCTCAGAACATACAGAACATAACAGGGGATACGGTCAGCATGACCTATCCTGAGTCAGTTATTTTTCTGTGGCAATGACTGGCAGGCATATTACAGCAACAAGGTGAAATAGCTGGCAGGCATGGAACAAAATGGCTACAGCTCTGCTGGGGTGGGGGTGGGCACAGACCTCAACACAGAGAAGGGTGTAGCAGAATGGCAGAGTGCAGAGTCTCTCAGCTGCATCCCGGGGGTCTCAAGTGAGCAGAGCTGTAACAAGATGGGGAATTTGCATAACTTTTGTGACTGATTTCTTCAACTGTCAAGAGGAGGAAGGTAGTCTGAAGGGAGTATTGCAAGAAATATGTAGTATATGAGGCATATATGTGTGCATGCACACACACACACATATATGTGTGTGTGTGTATATATATATATATATATATATATATATATATATATATATATATATATCAGTGATTATCAATGCCTGCACACATAGGCAAATACATACACACACCTACAAACAAGCACACACATGCAATCACACGAACACACACACACACACACACACACACACACACACACACACACACACACACGAAGGCTGCCTAGAGTTCAGATAAACCACAATGTTTCAGCTATGAAGAGTAGCTTCTAGACTATTTTCATAATCCCGGCAAGTTAGTTTTAAATGCTGGGTTTGGGGGTCAGGTAGTTTTAGGTTTCTGGTGATACTCAATATAAGAAAACATGAATGAATGAATGAATAAATGAATGAATGAATGGTTATAGAGAAAATTGCATTACACCATGCTTTAGGACTATGTCACAGGTGAAGCTGAAAGGCAAAAGGTTAGAGGGTTGGTTCTTGGTTCTCCCTGAGAACTAGACTGGCACCGTCAGTAGGTGAGGAGTCCTCGGGAGGAGCCAGGAAGGTCTGTGGTCTCTCAGAAGAGTGGCAAAGCTTGTTTCTGTTTTTAAAAGTAACTCTATTTGGCCAGGCATGGTGGCACAGGTGTTTAATTCCAACACATGAGAGGCAGGGGCAAGAGGATCTCTGTGAGTTTGAGGCCAGCCTGGTCTACATAGTGAGTTCTAGGACAATGAGGGTTATGTAGAGAGACCTTGTCGTAAACAAACAAACATCAAAAACAAAACAAAAACCCTTGCTTATTTGGTCTGTGTGTGTGTCTCTACATGTCACAACATGCACGTGGAGGTCAGAGGACAACCTATGAGAATCTTGTTCTTCTGCCATGTGGGTCCTGGGGATTGTGCTAAGGCTCGATGGAAGTGAGCACGTTTACAACTGGATCCTCTCTCTGGCCCCGAGGACATTTCTTAAAGGATCCAATGAATACTCACTGAGAGGTGGTTCTTTCAGCAAATAGGCGGGTATTCCAGGGCAGCACCTTTGTGCCTGTCCACGAGAAGATTGTCTTCTCATGGAAAACCACTGCTGCTCTGTCTGCCGTGTGTAGCCTTTTGGGTTAACTAAGCTATGTCTTTACTGCAGTGCTGTGTATCCCTTGTCCAGTGCCCTTCTCTTGATTGTCACCGAAAGAAGTCAGATCCAAATTTAAAATGTTTACCCCCGGAGGTCCTAGAAACCCCAGAGGTTCAGAAAACAGGGAGGTGGGCTGGGTGTGACCCGAGGAGAGTAAGGGGAGGAAGATGAGCGATAGATAGAAGGGGAGATGAGCAGAAATGAGGAAAAGGTGTTTGGGTGCGTGTGTGTGTGTGTGTGTGTGTGTGTGTGTGAGTGAGTGTGTGTGTGTGTGTGTGTGTGTGTGCATGTGTGTGTGTGTGTGTGTGTGTGGCTTGGAAGGCCTAGTAACTGGGTGCCTAGTGTTCTATGCTAGAGTTCCTTCAATAGCACAGTTACACCTTATTAATGTTATCTATTTGAACATTATCATTGCAAATAATATTTCACTCCTCCCCTCCCCAAATCATTGGAAAAGACTAGGGGTAGATACCTCAGTACAAGAGTGTCTAGCATATACTAGGCTCTAGGTTGAATTCCAAGTACCACAAGTAGTCGAAGACATCTCTGCTCTAAAAATCATTGGCACACACTCCATTTATAGCTTTAATAGGTAGTTAGATAGTTTTCAGTTTAAGTAGTTCCCTGCAGAATTCACTATTCACCAGAGAGTTAAGAGTAGTGGGAAAAGATTGAAAGCAAATCCAGAATTTTTTTTTTTTTTAAAATGGACACCATCTAAATTTTACCATGTAAAAAACATCGTTAGCAAACAAACAAACCTACAAACCCACAGAGAACCTCTCTCCTCCAGGGACCCTTAGGCACTCAGTGTAGCCCTTAGGAAGAGGGGCTGAGGGGGTTCTCACCCCCCCACCCCTACACCACCCCCTCTTGCACCGAGGTTGTGTGATTCCAGGTCTCTCCGGAGCAATCTGTGCCTTTATCTGCGAACATCTGTAGAAACAACAGCATAAGGGCTTAAGTGAACACGCATGGGAATCTCAGGCAGTTGACAAATGAAGCTGATTTGCATTTTACAATAAACAACGGATCCTCCTTGCACGCGGAAGAGCAGTGCAGGATTCTGATTGAGCACTAGGTGTCGCTGTTGACCCATTCTGTTGTCTGGCAAGTCCGCCTTTGTCCTTAACACTACCAGAACAGTTAATTTCCCTTTCTTTTCTCTCCTTCCCTTCTTTTTTCTTCTCGCCCCTTTCCACCTTTCTTCCATTTTCTACTTCTATTGTAATCCTTCTTTAAAATTTATTTTTAATATATGATTTTATTTTGAGGTTATAACATAATCACATATTTCCTCTCAACACCCATATGTACTTTTGTTCTCTCTCAAATTTACAGCTTATTTAAAAAATTATGGTTGGGCTGGCAAGATGGCTCAGCGGGTAAGAGAACTGATTGCTCTTCCGAAGGTCCTGAGTTCAAATCCCAGCAACCACATGGTGGCTCACAACCACCTGTAATGAGATCTGACGCCCTCTTCTGGTGTGTCTGAAGACAGTCACAGTGTACTTATTTATAGTAAATAAATCTTTGGGCTAGAGCAGGCAGGGACTGAGCAATCAGAGTTGACCAGAGTGAGCAGAGGTCCTAAATTCAATTCCAAACAACCACAGGAAGGCTCACAACCATCCGTACAGCTACAGTGTGCTCATATACATAAAATAGATAAAATAAATCTTAAAAAATTTTAAAAAATTATTGTTATATATGTATATTTTGTATGTATATATTTCTAACTATGTAAATATAAAGTGCTAAGTTTGTATAATGTTTTTATTATAATGTTAATATATATATATATATATATACACACACACACACATATATATATAATTGTATACACACACACACCCACCATTTCAAGGCTGGCCACTTGGTTTTGTATAACCAGTCACAGAGCTCTTCCCTAGGTAGGTTACTTCTCACACTCTCATTATTCCTTAATTGCTTACAGGTTGGAGCCTCGTGAGACTTCCTCCTTCCTGGTTAGCAGGCCTATTGCCCTCATCCTTGTTCAAGTCTTGCTTAGGCAGCCATGACTATGAGACCCCATGGGTCTAGTTTCTCTGACATTTCTGAGAGACACAATCTCACAGCAAACTTCCTGTTTGCTCTGGCTTTGACAATCTTTCCTTTCTCTTCCATGGCGATCCCGGAGGCTAAGGCGGAGGGGTTGTGCTGTAGTTGAATCTGATGGGACTGGACACGACATGATCTCTTGATGAGCTGTGGTTTCCTCTAACAGTCTCCATCTGTTTCAAGAAGTTCCGTGGAGGAGGAGTGAGGATGCATTTACTCATGGGTGTAAGGACACCTGTTTAGAATGTAGTTAGAGACTGTGCTAGTAAAAGAGGTTTAATAAAGAGGTGGTTGCAGGTTCTCCTCCAAGATCCATGGTTTCACTAATCTGGGTAGTTGGCTTGGTTCCCAGTAGCAGACCTGGCTTCCCTCTTGTTGAGCCGGCTTGAAGTCCAATTAGAGAGCTGTTAGTTACTATCAATTTATTCGAGCCACCACTGTACCCTTAGGGCTATCGTGCCTTGCTGGGCATTGTTGTGGTTCACGGGCTTCATGGCTGGGGAGGACTACTGGTTGCTTCCATCCTTTGGAAGCTTGAATGGCACCTCCTGGTATCATAAAAGCTAGTCCTGGAGGGTGGGGGGTGGGGGCTGGGGGGAGCATTCAGGTCAGTTCCAGCTCAGGGGCCTCTGGGCCCAGTGTCACCTTCCACCTCTGGGAACCAGCCAAGGGCAACGGCAATAGCCCGCTATGTTTTGGGAATCTCTTGGATGCCCTTGACCAGCAACTTGAAAAGGAGAGTCTCATGTCTGGTGTTGGAGTCTTGTTAGATAGCCTATAGATTTTGTGGGGAATATTGTTAAACCCAGATGGGAAATTTTCATTTAAACTGTTCATGTCTATACAGACTTACATTATTTTATATAATTTTAGGTAGATAAATAATAATATGATTTCTTCTGACTTTGTTTCAGGCATCCTTACTGTTGTTATTATAATTTTACTTATTCTTGAAAATTTCACACATTTATGTATATAATGAAATATGATAATATCCACTTCCCTGCTCCCATCCTCTCCTTCAGACTCCTTCCCCAAGGACAAGGTTTTAAAAGCTTGAGTTAATACACACATTTTTATTTTTCTCCATTGACTTAGTTTAAAATTTTGTGATACATTTTAAAGGTTATCTCTTCTGGGGACCATTTATCAATTGACATCAAGAAGAAAGATGAAAGGTGGAGAGGTTTTCCTGAGGGTGATTTGGAATCAGAAGTTTATAATTATGAAGACTTCCAGGCCTCCAAGTTTCTGCTAATGAAAGAAAAAATAAACCAAGTTCCTCTGGGCTTGTTTGTCTAGTTCTTTTCTTTTCTTAAAAGATTTATTTCATTTTAACCTGTGTTTGTATCTGTGTCTATGTGCATATGTGTGCAGGTGCCCTCAGAATCCAGAAGAGGGTTTCAGGTCCCCAGCAGCTGGAGTTACAGGAGTGACCAGCCAGATGAGAGTGCTGGGAACTGAACTCAGGTCCTCTGGAAGAGCAGCAAGCACTTTTAGCTGCTTGCCGTGGAACTCACTCTGTAGACCAGGCTGGCCCCGTAATCAGAGATTTGCCTGTCTTTGCCTCCTGAGTGCTGGGATTAAAGATGTGAACTACCATGGCTGGCTTAATCTTACAATTTTAACTTTTTTTTTTGAGTCTCACTCTGTAGATCTGGACCTTGTTAAGTAGCCTAAATTGGTCTCAAACTTGAGGCAATCCTCCTGCCTCTGCCTTCCCATTGCCGAGGTTGCATCAGTTACCACACTTATAGCTGTCTCTTTTCTTTTAGTTTGTTTGAGACATGGTTCTCTATGTAGCCTTGGCTGTCCTTGAACTTGCTATATAGACCAGGCTGTCCTTGAACTCATAGAGATCCACTTGCTTCTGCTTCCTGAGTGCTGGGATTAGAGGCATGTACCACCATACCTGGCCTTTGGCAAACTTTTAACATGGAGGCTAAAGACCAGTCAGGGGGACTTGATATTCACACTCGTGGCTTGTAGAAAGTGCTGAATTATATACAGTTTTCTACTTGTTGCTTCCCTAGGGAGGTTTTACCATCTCTGTCTCCTAGGTAATAAACTCGAGGATCAAGATTATCCAGCTGCCTGGTTTATACCGCCAGTTACACGGTCTGACTTGAACATTTTTTTCCAAGTATGTTTTTACAGCGTGAGTCTCTGTGAGCTTGATTTCTGCTAGGTCTGTGTGCATAGCTGGAACCTGCATTTCTTTTGAAGACAAGCCCCATGTTTACATTTTAAAAGCTTTTGAAAAATATCTGCAGGAATCTTCCAGAATGTAAACAAGTTGTAAGGTTTAGTGGTAGCCGGGTTTAGCATAGCTGTGTGTATTGTACATGTATATATGTCCAGACACTTTAGTCTACAAAGGAGTTCCAAAAATCACAAGAATGTATGTGAGATCACTTGGAAGCTATAAGCTGTCACACAGCAGATGTCGTAAATGGCAGAGGTGATACAAGGCACTCTCTAGCTTGTCTCTCAGCCTGGCAATAGTTCTGTAGGAATTTCCACAGAAGGGCCGACAGCGTATCACCATGACAGAGTGTTTGCTTGGCATGTGTGAAGCCTTAACTTCAGATTTCCCTGGACATTTTACTGTGTTTACAGAACCTAAATATTTTAGAACCAAAATGATACTGATCTTCCTTTGTTGTTAGTTGCTGTGGATCTTCCAAACTGTTCCTGGCTCATTAGGTTCCTCCTGTCACAGTTACTTACACCCCCACCACCTAGGCCATGGGCACCCATCAAAGATCAGCCTCCCTCCTCACAGGGTGTAGTCTGAAATGGCAGCTTAGAAAACCTGTCAGGTCCCTCTAGTTCTTAATTATTGTTATTAATATTATTATTTTAAATAAGAAATTATTTCCTTATTTTTATTTTTCTCTGTGTATCATTGGTATATCCGTGTAAGGGTATCTCATCTCTTGTAACTCATTTGGAGTTATAGACGGTTGTGAGCTGCAATATTGGTGCTGGAAATTGAATCTGGATCCTCTGCAAGAGCAGCCAGTGCTCTTACCTGCTGAGCCATCTCTCCAGCCTCTTTGTGTCTTTAGAACATCTATGGCATCCCCAAACCCTAATTGTCTATTTCCTGATGTACATTTAGTAGACACATGAATAACCTTTTCCCAAGGATGGGCCAAAGTAACTGATTTTACAAAGCTCTGTATTACAAAGCTCTCTATAAAAATAAAACTTTTGGAAGGATATTCCTGGATTGACAGCTTGAGTCCTGACTTGGGAAGAGTGACTCAAGGACCCCTGCGTTTAGTCTTACAGAACCGTCCAACTTTTGTACAGGGAACTGCACCCAGGAGAATGTCTCTTTCTTTCATGCATATTGTTTGCAGACAAAGCAGAACACATTTATACTCGTCTCTCTGGAACGTTCTGCAAAGGGCTCCCCAAGATGTTGGAATCAAAATAAGATAGCAAGAGACTGGAGAGACGGCTCTGTGACTAAGAGTGAATATTCTCCTTTTCCCTCGCTCCTGTTCCAGGAAACCGCATCTTCTTCTGGATTCCACGGCTGCCTATACTCGTGACATACCCATGCACAAGCATATATACATCATTTAAAAATTAGTAAAAATAAATCTGTTCTTAACGAAAAAAAAAAAAAAGACCCTGTGTGGGAAATGTCTTGTCTGGGTCCTCTGCAAGAGCAGCAAGTGCTCTTAACTGCAGAGCCATCTCTCCAGCCTATAATATACATTATATCCTAGAATATACATTAGGTGCTATATAGCATACTACTGATAAAATGTTTGTTTTCTAGGCTATTGTCACTGTGTTAGTTTAGTAGACACACACTAGGGTCTTTCTTGGGTTCACTTGTTTCTTCCAGGATTATGACTCTTCTATCAGAGAAATTTTTAACAGCTTAGAAGTCATTCTAGTCTCCTGTAGGCCACTTCTGTAACTTATCTAAAAATACAGAAAGGTCTGTGAACTTTCATTAAAAGTAAATGCCCATAGTTGGTGTTTGAAAAGAAAAAAAAAAAAAACCTTAATTTCTAAGGACAAGAATAGAATAGGTAGCAAGGTACCTCAGAGAGAAATGCAGGTGTACCGTAAAGTGGAAGGGGTGGGTGCCTTTGTGTGGCATAGGTGGGGGCGTCTCTGAGAGAGGGTATGTGAGACCTGAAGGACCAGCTGCCTTGTGAAGAGATGAAGAGCTGCAGCTGCCTCTGAGGGGACAGGAAGGACAGAGGATTTGGAAGAACTGAGGGACAAAGGGGAGAAAAGTTGTGTGTGCTACAGTTGTCACCGGTCATATGTTTTGTGCCCTTGGCTGCCAGGGCCTGGAAGGGCTGGGATAGAGACCCAGTGGCAGCCCGGGGAGGTTTCAGAGGTTTTTCTCCAGGTAAAACTAGATCCTTGATTTTAGAACGAGCCATTGTGAAGTGGAGTTGGAGCTTATTAGAAGGGAGATGTTCAACATGGTTAGTGGTGGGGTTGATTAGAGAAAGAGGAAACCCAGGAAGTACTGTCTAAGATCTACCTACACCTGGGTAGGGCTTCTCAGAGGAGGATCGCGTTTCATCGTCTTGTTTCCAGTAGCCATTAGGGGGATACCGATGAGTTCTGAGGTTAAGCTCTTCAAAGAGTTGTGAAGGAATTTAAATGAGAGATCAGGAGGTAGTTCCTGGTTTGTGCAGACAGGATTACAGTTAATAAGATAAAACTCCACATCGCAGAGATGTGGGAGGCTTGGGTGTCTTTGCGGCACCCGAAAGTTAATCGGCTTTGTGAGGGTTTTAGAAGGGAAGGAACAAGGGCATCGTTGAAGGTCAATAGGCTTAGCTTGTAAGCACGCTCCATTGCCAGTTTAATACTCTTATTCAACAATATCTCTACACAAGAGGGATGTTGTCTTTATGGAGGCAATCTTCACAGCAAATATTAATTGTGCTTCAATTCTTGACTCGCGGTTGTCGAGAGATGTCAAGCAGAATCCAGAGTGAGGGGTGCCCTGCCTGTCCCGTGTCCTAGAATTTCCCCGTCTCCCTGTCCTTTCAAGGCCTTGGTAAGGGTTGATGTATTGTACCATGTTTCTGTGGGCCTTTGATGGGTGGGTTCTAGGGACAGCCGGAGCTGGTTTTCATGACCAGGCAAAACCTGCAATTTATAGATGGTAAGAATGGAAGCAAGTTAGGGTAGGTGTTTTAGACCAGGGGAGGGCAGCAAGAATTAGGCAAAGGGCAATGGGGCTATGAGACTGGATTAGTTTTTTGTTTTTATTTTTGTTTTTGACAGTCTTGTTCAGTCCAGGCTGGACTTGAATTTGTGATCCTCTTGCCCCAGTCTCCCCCTCGTGCCAAGATTTCATGCTTGCCCCACCTGGGCATGTTTTCTTGGAACACTAGGAGGCACGTCCCCACAATTCATTTTGTCTCTAGGCACGTGGAGAACATGGGGAAGAGTTTTGGTAATAGCTTTATTTAGGTATAACTGAGAGACTACACAATTCAGGTAAGTGTGTGTTCTTGTTAGTACATATACACAGAGTTGTATACAACAACCGACTTTGTAGTTAATTACTCCAAAAGAGAGTCCATATCCTTTAGCAGGCACTCCACCTGCATTCTTCATATCTATCATACTAATGTGGTTCCCGTCTCTATAGATGTGTGATTCCTGGGCATTTAAACACATGGGCCCCATCATCATTCAAAGTTCATCCACATTGTAGCATGCTATTTCGTTTGTTTATAGTGTAGAATACCACTGCATTGTATGGCTATACATTTTATCTACTCATCCATCAGCTGATAGTTGGATATATCTTAGTCTAGCAGGGCTGCCACGACAAAGATGCCATAGCCTGCGTGGCTAACTAGAAACAAGCATCTGCTTCTCATAGTTCTGGAGCTACAAGTTCAAGTCCAGGTTCAGGCCTGATTCAGTTGCTGATGAGGGCTGTCTTGCAGAGAACAGAAGATGGTTCATCTTCATGATATAAGTGAATAGAGTGAATAGAAGAGGCTCTTTCTTTCTCTCTCTTTCTCATTTTTTATAAAGACATTCATTCCATTCAAAAGAGCCTGTACTGGCTGGTTTTATGTGCCAACTTGACACAAGCTGGAGTTATCACAGAGAAAGGAGCCTCCCTTGAGGAAATGCCTGCATGAGACCCAGCTGTAAGGCATTCTCTCAATTAGTGACCAAGGGTGGGTGGGCCTATGGTGGGTGGTGCCTTCCCTGGGCTGCTAGTCCTGGGTTTTATACAAAAGCAAGCTGAGCAAGCCAGGGGAAGCAAGCCAGTGGCTGGATCAGGAACCTGAGAAACCAACCACCAACAGGAAACTAAAAGTGAACTGAAAGTGAGGCAAGGCTATAAACTAAGCCCTGCCCTCTCCCACCCAGTAATGCAATTCCTCTAGCAAGGTTCCACAACCTCCTCACACAGCACCACCAAACCTAGGACCAAGTATTCAGACACAAGAAGCTACAGGGAACGTTTTCCATTCAAGCCACCACAGGGGGTTAGAGCTTTAACCTAAGAGTTTTTGCAAGTCCCAGACATCCACTCCCACAAACATGTTATTGCTATTTTTGATGATTATCAACAAATCTATTATGGGCATTGTGCTACCTGTCTACTTGACAAAATGTAGAATTAGAAGGGTATGGTGGCTTGAATGAGAATGCCCCCCACAGGCACATATATTTACATGATTGGCCCCCGGTTAATGAGCTGTTGGGAAGGATTAGGTAGGTGTGTCACTGGGGGTGGGCTTGCTGCCTGTGGATCAGGGTGTAAAGCCCTCAGCTCTTTCTCCAGCACCATGATGATAATGGACCTAACCCTCTCTGTAAGCAAGCCTCTAACTAAATGCTTTCTTTTGTAAGAGTTGGCTTGGACCTGGTGCCTTTTCACAGCAAGAGAACAGTGGCCCTCTGGGTGTGCCTGTGGAGTGTTGTCTTGAATTTGTCAGTTGAGGTGGTGTGTCATTCCCTGGCTGGAATCCTGGAGTGTAAAGAATGGAGAAAGGCAGGAAGCAGCAGCATATATCCACCACTCTCTGCGTCCTGATGTGGAGAATGGGACATGGTCAGCTACTTCAAATTCTCTGCTTTCAGTTCCCCGAATGATGGACTGTTTATGCTTAGACTGTGAGTCAGAATAAACTTCCTTCCTTAAGTTGCTTTGGTCAGGGAAAGAAACTAAGACAATTTGTGTATGTATTTTCATGTGGATATCCAAGCGTTTTGTTTGAATACTTGGAATTCTCAGTATTCAAGGATACATGGAGAAGCTAAGTTACTGACCATGGACTTATGATTTTTTTCTAACAGCCATTAGCCTTTTCCCTGTGTTGAGGCCCTGTGGTGGTTTGAATGAGATGTCTGACGTATTCTCAGGCATCTGAATACTTGGTCCCCAGTTGGTGACCCTGTTTGGTTATGTCTGGAAGGTGTGGCCCTGCTGGAGGGGGTGTGCTACAGAGGGTGGGCTTTGAGCTTTCTTTCTTTTTTCTAAGATTTATTTATTATTATATCTAAGCACACTGTAGCTGTCTTCAGATGCACCAGAAGAGGGCATCAGATCTCATTACAGATGGTTGTGAGCCACCATGTGGTTGCTGGGATTTGAACTCATGACCTTCGGAAGAGCAGCCGGTGCTCTTAACCACTGAACCATCTCTCTAGCCCGGCGGCTTTGAGCTTTCAAAAGTCATGGACCATTTCCAGTGATCTCCCTCTGTTTCCTGTTGGTAATTTGAGATGAGAGCCCTCAGATCTGTTTCCAGCTCCAGTCACCACGCTTAGCCTACTCTCACAGGTCCCTACGGGGATGGTGATAGACTCTCACCTCTCTTGAACCTTAAGCCCCAAATAAAATATTCCTTCTATAAATTGCCTTGGTCATGGTGTTCTATCATAACAATAGGAAAGTAGCTAATACAGGCCTGCTGGATATGACAACTGGAGCCATCATGCGGGAGTTGGCTTACACTGCTCTCAGGGGACTCACGGACGATCTGCTGGAGGGTAGAGTAAGCCCAACACGTATCATTAGAGGTCACGTGTGCGGGGAGAAGCTGGGTCAGTGAGGGAGCCCTGGGGTGGGTGTCTGCTCTCCTTTCCCTAACTCAGGCAAGTTGCTTATGCTTTCTGGTCCTCACTGGTAAAATGGTGAACCCCAGTGATAGTTACCTCACTGAGCTATCAGGACTGAATCAAAGCGTGCTCAGCACTCTCCTGGAAGAGCCACTCCTCAGGGTCTGGGGTTGATGTTAGAGAGCGAGTCTATCTTATTTGAAATGCCTGGGACCAGAGGTTACACATTTGTGGGAAGCCGCCCCCACATTCGCCGTCACAAGATGGTGCTGACAGCTGTGTTCTAAGTGGTAAACAAATAATCTGCGCATGTGCCAAGGGTATTTCTCCACCCCATGTACTCTGCCTTCCCCGTGGCAACAACTCGGCCATGGGCTGCAGCCAATCAGGGAGTGATACGTCCTAGGCGAAGGATAACTCTCCTAAATAGGGACGGGGTTTCGCTTTCGTTTTTGGGTTTGAGTTTTGCACTCTTGCTCCTGAAGATGTAAGCAATAAAGTTTTGCCGCAGAAGATTCTGGTTTGTTGTGTCTTTCCTGGCCGGTCGTGAGAACGCGTGTAAGAGTTGGTGCCGAAACCCGGGACGAGAAAATCCGAAAAAAAAAAACCCGGGACAAGAAAACTCGGGACGGGAGTTAACCATCACCGGCGCAAGGAAGATTCCTCATTCCGGAACCAAAACTGCGGGTCACGGTCATAAAGGTTCCCGTAAAACAGACTGTTGAGAAGGATTCAACTGCATGAATTCAGAACTCTTTAGCTGGGGAACAGGGGTACCAGTGAGTACAGCTTTACAAGGTAAGTCTGGTCTTGAACTTTCTAACGAAATTCAAGACAGTCTATCAAAAGTAAAGTGGGAAATAGCTTTACAAGGTACGCCTGGCCTTGAACTTTCTAACGAAATTCAAGACAGTCTATCAAAAGTAAAGTGGGAAATAGCTTTACAAGGTATGTTTGGCCTTGAATTTTTTCTAGTGTTAGGAGCCCTTTTGTTCTTTTTCACATGTTATCAAGTGATTAAGGTAGGGCTAAAAATTCTGGATGAAATTCAGGGCAATCTATCAGAAGTAAAGCGGAGAGAGAGAGTAGGAGCAAAGAGGAAATATGGTACACAAAATAAGTATACAGGCCTTTCCAAGGGTCTTGAACCCGAGGAAAAGTTAAGGTCAGGTAAGAAAACCTGGGGAGAGATTAGAAAGAAGGAAAAGAAAAAAGAAAAGAAAAAAGATCAATTAGAGAAGCCAGCTCTTAGTAGCTCTGAATCAGATGACAAATTCTCCTCTGAAGAAACAGACTGGGAGGAAGAAGCAGCTCGTTATGAGAGAGAAAAGTGCCAGCCAGATAAAATGCGAGCTAATTGGTCAAGAAAAAAGCCAAAAGCGGCTGGCGAAGGCCAGTTTACTGCTTGGCCTCCGGGCAGTCGGCTTCAAGGTGCACTTCCGCCCTATGCGGAGCCCCCGCCCTGTGTAGTGCGTCAGCCCTGCGCAGAGAGACAATGCGCAGAGAGACAATGCGCAGAGAGACAATGCGCAGACTCATTCATTCCCAGAGAGGAACAAAGGAAAATACAACAGGCATTTCCGGTCTTTGAAGGAGCCGAGGGTGGGCGTGTCCACGCTCCGGTAGAATATGTGCAGATTAAAGAGCTTGCCGAGTCGGTCCGTAAATATGGAACCAATGCTAATTTTACCTTGGTGCAGTTAGACAGGCTTGCCGGCATGACACTAACTCCTGCCGACTGGCAAACGATTGTAAAAGCCGCTCTCCCTAGTATGGGCAAATATATAAAATGGAGAGCTCTTTGGCATGAGGCTGCACAAGCGCAGGCCCGAGCAAACGCAGCTGCTTTGACTCCAGAGCAGAGAGATTGGACTTTTGACTTGTTAACGGGTCAGGGAGCTTATTCTGCTGATCAGACAAACTACCATTGGGGAGCTTATGCCCAAATTTCCTCCACGGCTATTAGGGCCTGAAAGGCGCTCTCCCGAGCAGGTGAAGCCACTGGACAACTAACAAAGATCGTCCAGGGACCTCAGGAGTCATTCTCAGATTTTGTGGCCAGAATGACAGAGGCAGCAGAGCGTATTTTTGGAGATTCAGAGCAAGCCGCACCTCTGGTAGAACAGCTCATTTATGAGCAAGCCACAAAGGAGTGCCGAGCGGCCATAGCCCCAAGAAAGAACAAAGGCTTACAAGACTGGCTCAGGGTTTGTCGAGAGCTTGGGGGACCTCTCACCAATGCAGGTTTAGCGGCTGCCATCCTTCAATCCCAAAACCGCTCCATGGGCAGAAATGATCAGAGAACATGTTTTAACTGCGGAAAGCCTGGGCATCTTAAGAAAGATTGCAGAGCTCCAGATAAACAGGGGGGGACTCTCATTCTTTGCTCTAAGTGTGGCAAGGGTTATCATAGAGCCGACCAGTGTCGCTCTGTGAGGGATATAAATGGCAGACTCCTTCCCCCGCCTGATAGTCAATCAGCTGATGTGCCAAAAAACGGGTCATCGGGCCCTCGGTCCCAGGGCCCTCAAAGATATGGGAACCGGTTTGTCAGGACCCAGGAAGCAGTCAGAGAGGCGACCCAAGAAGACCCACAAGGGTGGACCTGCGTGCCGCCTCCGACTTCCTATTAATGCCTCAAATGAGTATTCAGCCGGTGCCAGTGGAGCCTATACCATCCTTGCCCCCGGGAACCATGGGCCTTATTCTCGGCCGGGGTTCACTCACCTTGCAGGGCTTAGTAGTCCACCCTGGAGTTATGGATTGTCAACATTCCCCTGAAATACAGGTCCTGTGCTCAAGCCCTAAGGGCGTTTTTTTCTATTAGTAAAGGAGATAGGATAGCTCAGCTGCTGCTCCTCCCTGATAATACCAGGGAAAAATTTACAGGACCTGAGAGAAAGAAAATGGGCTCCTCAGGAAATGATTCTGCCTATTTGGTTGTATCTTTAAATGATAGACCTAAGCTCCGCCTTAAGATCAACGGAAAAGAGTTTAAAGGCATCCTTGATACCGGAGCAGATAAAAGTATAATTTCTACACATTGGTGGCCCAAAACATGGCCCACCACAGAGTCATCTCATTCATTACAGGGCCTAGGTTATCAATCATGTCCCACTATAAGCTCCATTGCCTTGACGTGGGAATCCTCTGAAGGGCAGCAAGGGAAATTCATACCTTATGTGCTCCCACTCCCGGTTAACCTCTGGGGAAGGGATATTATGCAGCATTTGGGCCTTATTTTGTCCAATGAAAACGCCCCATCGAGAGGGTATTCAGCTAAAGCAAAAAATATCATGGCAAAGATGGGTTATAAAGAAGGAAAAGGGTTAGGACATCAAGAACAGAAAAGGATAGAGCCCATCTCACCTAATGGAAACCAAGACAGACAGGGTCTGGGTTTTCCCTAAAGGCCATTGGGGCAGCACGACCCATACCATGGAAAACAGGGGATCCAGTGTGGGTTCCTCAATGGCCCCTATCCTCTGAAAAACTGGAAGCTGTGATTCAACTGGTAGAGGAACAATTAAAACTAGGCCATATTGAACCCTCTACCTCACCTTGGAATACTCCAATTTTTGTAATTAAGAAAAAGTCAGGAAAGTGGAGACTGCTCCATGACCTCAGAGCCATTAATGAGCAAATGAACTTATTTGGCCCGGTACAGAGGGGTCTCCCTGTACTTTCCGCCTTACCACGTGGCTGGAATTTAATTATTATAGATATTAAAGATTGTTTCTTTTCTATACCTTTGTGTCCAAGGGATAGGCCCAGATTTGCCTTTACCATCCCCTCTATTAATCACATGGAACCTGATAAGAGGTATCAATGGAAGGTCTTACCACAGGGAATGTCCAATAGTCCTACAATGTGCCAACTTTATGTGCAAAAAGCTCTTTTGCCAGTGAGGGAACAATTCCCCTCTTTAATTTTGCTCCTTTACATGGATGACATCCTCCTGTGCCATAAAAACCTTACCATACTACAAAAGGCATATCCTTTTCTACTTAAAACTTTAAGTTAGTGGGGTTTACAGATAGCCACAGAAAAAGTCCAAATTTCTGATACAGGACAATTCTTGGGCTCTGTGGTGTTCCCAGATAAGATTGTGCCCCAAAAGGTAGAGATAAGAAGAGATCACCTCCATACCTTAAATGATTTTCAAAAGCTGTTGGGAGATATTAATTGGCTCAGACCTTTTTTAAAGATTCCTTCCGCTGAGTTAAGGCCTTTGTTTGGTATTTTAGAAGGAGATCCTCATATCTCCTCCCCTAGGGCTCTTACTCTAGCTGCTAACCAGGCCTTACAAAAGGTGGAGAATGCCTTACAGAATGCACAATTACAACGTATTGAGGATTCACAGCCTTTCAGTTTGTGTGTCTTTAAGACAGCACAATTGCCAACCACAGTTTTGTGGCAAAATGGGCCATTGTTGTGGATCCATCCAAACGTATCCCCAGCTAAAATAATAGATTGGTATCCTGATGCAATTGCACAGCTTGCCCTTAAAGGCCTAAAAGCAGCAATCACCCACTTTGGGCGAAGTCCATATCTTTTAATTGTACCTTATACCGCTGCACAGGTTCAAACCTTGGCAGCCACATCTAATGATTGGGCAGTTTTAGTTACCTCCTTTTCAGGACAAATAGATAACCATTATCCAAAACATCCAATTTTACAGTTTGCCCAAAATCAATCTGTTGTGTTTCCACAAATAACAGTAAGAAACCCACTTAAAAATGGGATTGTGGTATATACTGATGGATCAAAAACTGGCATAGGTGCCTATGTGGCTAATGGTAAAGTGGTATCCAAACAATATAATGAAAATTCACCTCAAGTGGTAGAATGTTTAGTGGTTTTAGAAGTTTTAAAAACCTTTTTAGAACCCCTTAATATTGTGTCAGATTCCTGTTATGTGGTTAATGCAGTAAATCTTTTAGAAGTGGCTAGAGTGATTAAGCCTTCCAGTAGAGTTGCCAATATTTTTCAGCAGATACAATTAGTTTTGTTATCTAAAAGATTTCCTGTTTATATTACTCATGTTAGAGCCCATTCAGGCCTACCTGGCCCCATGGCTCTAAAAAATGATTTGGCAGATAAGGCCACTAAAGTGGTGGCTGCTGCCCTATCATCCCCGGTAGAGGCTGCAAGAAATTTTCATAACAATTTTCATGTGACGGCTAAAACATTACACAGTCGTTTCTCCTTGACAAGAAAAGAAGCCCGTGACATTGTTACTCAATGTCAAAGCTGCTGTGAGTTCTTGCCAGTTCCTCATGTGGGAATTAACCCACGCGGTATTCGACCTCTACAGGTCTGGCAAATGGATGTTACACATGTTTCTTCCTTTGGAAAACTTCAATATCTCCATGTGTCCATTGACACATGTTCTGGCATCATGTTTGCTTCTCCGTTAACCGGAGAAAAAGCCTCACATGTGATTCAACATTGCCTTGAGGCATGGAGTGCTTGGGGGAAACCCAAACTCCTTAAGACTGATAATGGACCAGCTTATACATCTCAAAAATTCCAGCAGTTCTGCCGTCAGATGGACGTGACCCACCTGACTGGACTTCCATACAACCCTCAAGGACAGGGTATTGTTGAGCGTGCGCATCGCACCCTCAAATCCTATCTATTAAAACAGAAGAGGGGAATCGAGGAGGCTTTACCCCGAGTACCAAGAGTGTCTGTGTCTATGGCACTCTTTACACTCAATTTTTTAAATATTGATGCTCATGGCCATACTGCGGCTGAACGTCATTGTTCAGAGCCAGATAGGCCCAATGAGATGGTTAAATGGAAAAATGTCCTTAATAATAAATGGTATGGCCCGGATCCTATTTTGATAAGATCCAGGGGAGCTATTTGTGTTTTCCCACAAAATGAAGACAACCCATTTTGGATACCAGAAAGACTCACCCAAAAAAATCCAGACTGACCAAGAGAATACTGATGTCCCTCGTCTTGGTGATGTCCAGGGCGTCAATAATAAAGAGAGAGCAGCGTTGGGGGATAATGTCGACATTTCCACTCCCAATGCCGGTGATGTATAATGCTCAAGTATTCCCCTGCTTTTTTACCACTAACTAGGAACTGGGTTTGGCCTTGATTCAGACAGCCTTGGCTCTGTCTAGACAGGTCCAGACGACTGACACCATTAACACTTTGTCAGCCTCAGTGACTACAGTCATAGATAAACAGGCCTCAGCTAATGTCAAGATACAGGGTGGTCTCATGCTGGTTAATCAACTCATAGATCTTGTCCAGAAACAACTAGATGTATTATGGCAAATAGCTCAGCTGGGATGTGAACAAAAGTTTCCGGGATTGTGTGTTACTTCCATTCAGTATGAGAAATTTACTAGGGCAGCTAATTTGTTAAAAAGTCTTTCTCAGTATATGTTACAGAATTGGACGGCTGAATTTGAACAGATCCTTCGGGAATTGAGACTTCAGGTCAACTCCACGCGCTTGGACCTGTCCCTGACCAAAGGATTACCCAATTGGATCTCCTCAGCATTTTCCTTCTTTAAAGAATGGGTGGGATTGATATTATTTGGAGATACACTTTGCTGTGGATTAGTGTTGCTTCTTTGGTTGGTCTGTAAGCTTAAGGCCCAAACTAGGAGAGACAAGGTGGTTATTGCCCAGGCGCTTGCAGCTCTAGAACATGGTGCTTCCCCTGATTTATGGTTATCTATGCTTAAGCAATAGGTCGCTGGCCACTCAGCTCTTGCACACCACGAGGCTAGTCTCATTGCACAGGACAGAGTGAGTGTGCTTCAGCAGCCCGAGAGAGTTGCACGGCTAAGCACTGCAGTAGAAGGGCTCTGCGGCACATATGAGCCTATTCTAGGGAGACATGTCATCTTTCAAGAAGGTTGAGTGTCCAAGTGTCCTTCTCTCCAGGTAAAACGACACGAGAGCAGGTCAGGGTTGCTCTGGGTAAAAGCCTGTGAGCCTAAGAGCTAATCCTGTACATGGCTCCTTTACCTGCACACTGGGGATTTGACCTCTATCTCCACTCTCATTAATATGGGTGGCCTATTGCTCTTATTAATAGAAAAGGGGGAACTGTGGGAAGCCGCCCCCACATTCGCCGTCACAAGATGGCGCTGACAGCTGTGTTCTAAGTGGTAAACAAATAATCTGCGCATGTGCCAAGGGTATTTCTCCACCCCATGTACTCTGCCTTCCCCGTGGCAACAACTCGGCCATGGGCTGCAGCCAATCAGGGAGTGATACGTCCTAGGCGAAGGATAACTCTCCTAAATAGGGACGGGGTTTCGCTTTCGTTTTTGGGTTTGAGTTTTGCACTCTTGCTCCTGAAGATGTAAGCAATAAAGTTTTGCCGCAGAAGATTCTGGTTTGTTGTGTCTTTCCTGGCCGGTCGTGAGAACGCGTGTAAGACACATTTATCGTCTTTCTTCTTGGTTTTAGAATATCTTCATGTATCAAGTGTAAACATTAGGTTTATTTATACTCCAGTACATATTATATGTGTAGTCTAAAGGCAGCTAATACTTTAAAAAAATAATATTTATTTACTTATTAGTTATATATGTAAGTAGCTGTCTTCAGACTCACCAGAAGAGGGCGTCAGATCCCATTATGGATGGTTGTGAGCCACTGTGTGGTTGCTGGGATTTGAACTCAGGACCTTTGGAAGAGCAGTCTTTAAGTGCTCTTACCCACTGAGCCATCTTGCCAGCCCCTAATGCATTTTTGTTTTCTTTAAACTCCAGCCCTAGAGGATCCCACAGTGTCTTCTGACATCTTTGGGCACTAGGCAAGCACATGGCACACAGACATGCAGGCAAAACACCATGCGCATAAAATAAATTTAAAACGTATTTTCATTCTATATGTATGAATCTTTTCCCTGTACGTATGTTAGTGTAATGTATGGTACCTGAAGAGAGACCCTGGAACTGGAATTACTGACAGTTGTAAGCCATCATGTGGATGCTGCCATCATGCAGAGTTCTTTGCAAGAGCAGCAAATCTCTTACCTGCCGGGCCGTTTCTCCAGCCACTGATTTTTTTTTTTAAATTTTTGAGACAAGATCTTGGTAGGTAATTTAGATTGGCCAGTTAGCCCAGGTTGGCCTCAAATGTGAAGATCTTTCTGCCTCTTATTCTTATGTTTCTTTTTTATTATGAATGTTTAATCCATGCTAATAAGCACCCGTGTCTGTTTGCTGGGTATATCTCCTTTAAAAGCACATGAATAATAACATTGTACCTTCAGGTTATAAAAGTGAAATGAATCTAAAGAACTCAACAGTAGGACCATTATCAGGGGCTAGCAGCTTCCTTTGCTAAGCATGTATCTCATTTTATTTTGTGTTTGAGACCAAGTATTCTGCCTAGACTGGTCTTGAACTTGTGAGCTCAAGTGGTCCTCTCACCTCTCAGCCTCCAAGCAGCTGGGACTTCCAGTGTCCACTGTCACATCTGACTAGGCACTTATCTCTTGGAGTACCTACTGTGTGTGGCTGTACTAGTCGTGAAAATAAAACAGTCTCTGGTCTTACGGAATCTATATCATTACTACCGTCATTATTGTTAATCTAATTTGAATTATTTTGGTTGTGAGCCTAGCCCTTAATGTCTGAGCCATCTCTCCAGACCTAATTTGTGTTATTTTTGAAGAAAGCAATGAGGTATTGTTTAAGAACGGATAGCGATCATATTTTTATTTTATCTGGAAAAGCAGGCTCAAAATTTTAGTTTTGTTTTCGTTCCTTTGCAGGAGTAGATAGTCACCTCTAAAGACCCGTTAGGATCGGAGCCTGTTGACGTCCCCTCAGCCCCAGACCTTTTTTTCCCCTTTCCCACAGCCCTGCACTGTTGTTCCCCCCCGCAGAGCTCAGTCCGCGCTGCCTGCTCACAGGCTTCAGTGATGAATTCTGCTGTGAGCACCGTTTTCAGTAGAATTGCCTACATAATCAGAAATTATTATCGATGTTCTCAACTGTTTACTAATGTGGCAGTGAGTATGATTTGTGCTCTAATGCTCCCCCCCCCCCCCAAAGCCCATTTACGTTGTAAATGTAGCTCTGCGCTGACTCCCGAGTTCACCGTGCTAACCGCAGCTCGGAGGACGGCCAGCAGATGGCAGCAGAGACTCATGGATGTGCTTCCTCACCTAGGAGTCAGCGCTCTTGCAAAAGGCTTTTCAACTGTGCAGACTCTAAAACCGAACGTATCCCCCACCCCTTATAAACATCTCAGACATGTATACGACCATCTCTGTATGTTTAACAGACCAGGAACTCTCTACCCCTCCACCCGAGGCATGTTAAGTGATCTGTCTGGTACTGTGTGTGACCAAGTTTGCTTATAGAGGTCACATATCCCTTCAGAGATGCCAGGACATTGTTGCTGATTGACCCATAATATTAGCTTGGCAGTGATTAACAAGAAGGTAAGATGGTCCCTCCCTTGCTGGGGGTGGTTTTCAGCATTCATATTCATAGGTGTGTTGACAGTTTGTAAATGAATTTTGTTTCCTTGCCTTTTTTTTTTTTTTTTTTTTTTCCTCTGCAAGGGTTACTGGGATATAGGCTTGTTGCCCAGGTAGAAGTGAAGACCCTCTCTACTGTCCCTGTGGTTTCTCTACAGGGTCTTCTTGAAAAAATACTGTTTATGCTGCTTGATCCACAGAATGCAGGCCACTCCATGCCCTGTGTGGATTTTCCAGCCAGTTTGACGGGCAGGGAAATTTGCAGGTTCATAGAAATTCACAATAAAGCGTATTTTCTAGTGTCAGCTCTCAGATAAGCCAAAGTTTCAAAGGCAGCAAGGGGTGTCGTGGCAACTATGTGGATCTGCTCCGGTAAATGGTGGCATCTCCTGTGCTGGACCTGGTTCTGTAAGTTTCAGGGCCAGGGAAAAATGAGACAGAACAGCTTCCCAAGTTATTGGGCCTTCAAGATGGTGACAACAGAGGATTATATCAAGTCTAATCTTCTGAGGAGAGCCACAAGTGACAGTACAGGTTTAGTGTCAATGAAATCAGTTTTCTCTTTCCTCTGCCCCCTTTCTCTGTGTATGTGTGTATGAGAAAAGAGGGTGGGGCCGGGGTAGTAGGAGATGATCTTTCTTTTCCTTTTCTTTTTAAAGATCTATCTATCTATCTATCTATCTATCTATCTATCTATCTATCTATCTATCTATTTATTTTATGTATATGAGCACACTGTAGCTGTACAGATGGTTGTGAGCCTTCATGTGGTTGTTAGGAACTGAATTGAATTTTTAGGACCTCTGCTTGCTCTGTCCGCCCCACTCGCTCTGGCCGGCTCCACTCTCTCAATCCCTGCTTGCTCCGGCCCAAAGATTCATCTATTATGCACTGTAAGTACACTGTAGCTGTCTTCAGACACACCAGAAGAGGACATCAGATCTCATTACGGGTGGTTGTAAGTCACGGTGTGGTTGCTGGGATTTGAACTCAGGACCTTCGGAAAAGCAGTGAGTGTGCTCTTACCTGCTGAGCCATCTCGCCAGCCCTGAGGATTTTTCAAAATTCTGCTTTTGTTGTATATACTCTGAATGGCAGCAATTTCTAGCTTTAGCATTATTGGCATTCTAGAACAGGATTCTTCATTGCGGGCCGTGATCGGTGGTCCCTTCGGATGTGCTCAGCGGCGTCATCGATGTTCGCTGCATCCTAGTTGCCAGCTCCCAGTCTGCCACGGCTGCTGTGAAAATCAAGACATATCCTTTAGACACTGTCAAATATCCCGGTGGGACAAGATCTCCCTGATTGATGTCCCCTGCTTTAAGGTTTAGAACACTTCCAAGGACAGCTTCATCTCCTCTCTCGCTTCCACCCTGCAGGGCATAAGGAAAATAATAAAGGCCCGTAGGGGTGGAATTCCAAACATCCACCGCGGGCAGATCTATCTGTGGAGTTTAAGGCGCACCCTGACATTCTGCACATGCTCCGTTTGTCCCAGTTGCCTTGCGCGGATATACTTTCCTCGCGATGTCTGTTCTCTGAGCTCTGAAAATGTATCCTTTAATCTCGGGCTCAGAAAACCCCTTGACTGTGGAAGGAGACACCAAAGGCCTTCCAGTGACAGGCAGGGAGAGGGCGGTTTGGATTACTAATTTGCTTTCACTTCTTAGCCTGTTTTTCCTTCCCAGGGCTGTTCCTCTGTAGACCTTGAGTATGAATAATTCCGGGTAGCCTGAGGGGAGAAGCAGGAGGCCGCCTTGTAGGGCTGTTTGTACTGTAATGAAATAGAAAGTTTAAAAGCCTAAGTGAAGCCTGTGCGTTTGGAAATGGCGGGAGGTCCAGCATGCGCTTTAAAAATTACTCAGAAAACTGACAAACTCTTGAAGGTGGGGAGAGAAATTGCCTACTTCACTTTTGGAAGATGTCCCTCCCCACCCGGGGTTGAACAGCCCCCACACATTGAGCCGGAGCACAGGGCGTCCCAACCAATTAAATACTCATGGAGATGCACTCTTAACTCTATATTTGAGTTGTCAACGGGAAGGCCAGACTAAGCACGAGGTTGTCTAGGAACTTGCTAGCCAGCTGTTTGAGAGATCTGAGAGCTACTATTTTGTACGCAGATAGATACCGGACTGAGGAAAGTTGTTCAAATTACGTGACAAAGAGGTCCAGGCTTAGAGATTTGAGTGCTCTGTGGGGTCCTTAGTAGGGCTAACTAGCTGGAGCTCCTTCTTGTCAGCAGCCTTGAAGATGGACAGGTTATTATTATTATTATTATTATTATTATTATTATTATTATTAAAATTAAAGTGTTGCATAGTCACACTGAATTAATTGTAGCTATTCACTGGTGAGGGTTGGGGGTGGTCCCTTCAAGGGTGTGAGCTCTTTGATGAGAATGGACTCCTAGCAAATAGAGCAATGTAAACACAACTTGCTTTAAGCCAAGAAAGAGATGGGGACAAAGCCTAGAGTAGGTCAATTAAAATCACCACATTAATGAAAAGGCAAACTGATAACGTATAGTTTTAGTAAAACAAGAAAAACAATGCACAGTGGCAGAGAAGTTTTGCTTCCTAGTCTTTCCACTTTCTTTCTTAAAAAACAAAAAACAAAAGCAAAAAACAAAAGCAAAAACCAAAAAGCAAAAACCAAAAAACAAAAACACCCTCTCAAAACAAGCAAGCAAACAAAACCATACAACAACAACATCAAACAAAACAAAACACCCTAAATAGTGACTGGAGAGTTGGCTTAGTGGTTAAAGCTTTTGTTGTTCTTGCAGAGGACTTGGGGTTTGACCCACCACCCAGTGGAGATTCACAGTCATCTGTAACTCCAGTTCTAGGATGCCTGACACCCTCTTCTGACCACAGAGGGCATCAGGCATAGAAGTGGTACACAGACAAAACACCCATATAAAACATAAAAATGAAAAAGACTGAAAAATCAGCTGTGTGGTGGTGGGGCACACTTTTAATCCCAGCACGTGGGAGGCAGAGACAGTCGGATGTTTGTGAACTCAAGGTCAGCCTGGTCTTCAGAGTGAGGTCCAGGACAGTCAGGGCTACATAGAGAAAACTCTGTCTCGGAAAACAAAAACAACAAAAGTTTTATGTGGCATTTATTTAGATGTCTGTGTGTCTGTATGTGCATATGTGTGAATGCTTGTTCCTGTGTATGCATGGACCCAGAAGAGGACATCAAGTGACCTCCTCGATCACCATCGGCCCATTCCTTTGACACAGGGTCTCTTCCAACCTAGGGCTTGCATTTTCTCAGCTAGATGAGAAGCCCTCGAGCTCCAGTGATCCTTTTGTCTCTGCCCTCCCTTCAGTTATCCCTGGAATTATTGGTATTTGCAGGACTCCCAGCTTGTTGCATGGGTGCCTGTATTCAAACTCTGGTTCTCAGGATTGACCAGCAAGTATTCTGCACTATTCCTCTAGATCACCCTTTTGTCTGGTTCTCAAGGGGGGTTCTTTGCTTTTGGAATTAACGCAGCACATTGGTGTTTCAATCTGTTGAATGTCCATAGAGCGACAGAGAGCCTTATTTTTCTCATGACTTCTAGAGGGAGCAATGCTTTCCTCCCTCTAGAAGGAACTGATTGCCAGGGAAGCCACAGTTAAGTGTAAATGGATAATGAGTGGGAGATGGGGAGAGAACAGGATAGAGGCTAGAAGGGAGATGCTGAGATAGACTCCGTGGATTCCTCAATGAAGGATGGAAAGGTATTGGTACGGTGGTCTGGATTTTTAACGTTAAAGATTAACTTTAAAGGGGAGAGGGAGATGGTTCGGTGATTACAAGCACTGGCTGCTCTTGCAGAGGACATCGTTTTGGTTCCTAGCACCCAATATGGCATTCACCTGTGACTCCACTTCCAGTTGGAGGGCCTGGAAGGCCTCTGAGGGCCCCAGGCATGTACATGGTGCACATTTAGACATGCAAGGCCAAACACTCACACACATAAAAGAAATAAGAAACTAAAAGAATTAAAAAAAAAACCTTAAAAAACACAACATAATCACAAGTCTCTGATATAAATTGAACCAGTTAGTGGTTTTTATTTAAGTCATTAATTAATGAGGGAACCTTGCGACATTACAATGGCCTCAAAGGAGAAATTCAAACAACCATCAGATAATTCTGTAATAATTTTACAAATGGATACAAAATTGGCTTGTTCCATAGTGGGTGTGGTGGTGGAGGTTAGAAATCAATTATATTTGCAGAGGAAAAGATTAATTTTCATGCCTGTAGACAAGTCATTTGAATTATTATTGGTGCCAGAGAGTAGGGCAGATGGAGAGGACCTGAGGACCGCGTATAAAACACTGCAAAATGCTTATGAGAAAAACACAGAGGACAAAAAAATCTCTGGCAAAGGCTGGCTAGCTCACAACTCCCACCCTTCAGGAGGCTGACTGGAACGGGCTGGTGCCATTGGTGGAAGTACGCGCTATATGTCTGAAGATGATGTGTGCCTTATTATAATATGAAAACAGACACTATCCTGCTGGGCCAAGAACACTCGTGAAACTCTACACTATGCAAATGAGCAAGATAACCCTGGGGATGTGGCATAAAGGCTTCATCCTTTGCATAGTATCACTGATGGAGATTCTCAAAGTTCTCCCAGCCCTACCCTCTTCATTGGAAGTAGGTTGTTTCTTATTACATGGTCTCTGGAAGTAGGTTGTTTCTTATTACATGGTCTCTCCTCCTGCTACTTTCCACAAGCCTTCGGCCGATGTTTGTTCCAGGACACAAGAACCTGGAATCCCTCCAGAGGTGCCAACCAATCTCTCATGTTCACTGATGTTGTTATTGCTACACTTTGCAATGTAAAAGTTGCAAAATAGCTCAGCCAAGGAAAGGCAGCGAACTCACAGAATCAAGCCATCCGGAAGCCTATACTTAGAGGATGCCCTGTTTCCCGCTGAAGAGGACCTTATAATCTTTCTGGTCCAGTTGATTATTTTATAGTTTCTTTTTAAAAAGTTTCTATAGATTTGGTTGTCTAATGGTAACACTTTATTTTAGACAATGGACCAAGCTTTTAGGAAAAGAAAAGGACCTACAATGTTCTTTCCAAACAGATTCACCAAGCCCTGATCAAGCGTCTGTAGGTAGCACTTAGGTGCTGGGGAAGGGAGAGACGGAGGTAACTATAGAGCCATAGTGAATATTTAGGCACATCTCTGAGGCAATAGTTATGGCTAAATCTCACCTTGGTTGAGCTCTGCTCCACCGGAAGTATAATGGGTAGGTCTGTACACATCTTTAGAGGTTACAGTTCAGCACTCGTTCAAGGGCAGAGGCATGTCATTTTTTTTTTTTCCTTACATGTATTTTTAGTTAGGGCAAGAAGTGGTGGCATTGGTAGTCTCTAGTGAAATCTGCAAAGTGGGAAGCACTTAGACAGATGGAGGAAGGAGAAGAGGAGCTTAGGAACCCGCAGACAAGAGCACACTTTCTGTCCTTTTGTTAAAACGGCTAATTAGAGTCGAGGCGTGGGGGTGCATGCCTTCCATCTCAGTGCTCAGAAGGGGGAAGTAGATTGTTTCCCATTACATTGTCCCTCCCGCTACAACTTTCCACTCAGCTTCAGACGATGTTTTCTTTCGCGACAAGGTGGATCCAGACAGGTGGATCTCTGTTGAGTTCCAGGACAGTCAGGTTTACATAGAGAGACCTTGTCCCCAAAACCCTCAAAATCATCATCAAGAGCAACAGGAAAATGACTAATTAGGAGACCTTAGATGGGAGGGTTCTCTAATGTAAGCAAGTTGACTTTGTAAGCAATTTGATATAAGCAGTCTTGTTCTAGAGAAAAATAATTTGAACTTAACTAATGAAAACCATCAACTAATTTCTTTTTTTTTTGTTTTTTTTTCCATTTTTTATTAGGTATTTAGCTCATTTACATTTCCAATGCTATACCAAAAGTCCCCCATACCCACCCACCCCCACTCCCCTACCCACCCACTCCCCCTTTTTGGCCCTGGCGTTCCCCTGTACTGGGGCATATAAAGTTTGCGTGTCCAATGGGCCTCTCTTTCCAGTGATGGCCGATTAGGCCATCTTTTGATGCATATGCAGCTAGAGTCAAGAGCTCCAGGGTACTGGTTAGTTCATAATGTTGTTCCACCTATAGGGTTGCAGATCTCTTTAGCTCCTTGGCTACTTTCTCTAGCTCCTCCATTGGGAGCCCTATGATCCATCCATTAGCTGACTGTGAGCATCCACTTCTGTGTTTGCTAGGCCCTGGCATAGTCTCACAAGAGACAGCTATATCTGGGTCCTTTCGATAAAATCTTGCTAGTGTATGCAATGGTGTCAGCGTTTGGATGCTGATTATGGGGTGGATCCCTGGATATGGCAGTCTCTACATGGTCCATCCTTTCATCTCAGCTCCAAACTTTGTCTCTGTAACTCCTTCCATGGGTGTTTTGTTCCCAATTCTAAAGAGGGGCATAGTGTCCACACTTCAGTCTTCATTCTTCTTGAGTTTCATGTGTTTAGCAAATTGTATCTTATATCTTGGGAATCCTAGGTTTGGGGCTAATATCACTTATCAGTGAGTACATATTGTGTGAGTTCCTTTGTGAATGCATCAACTAATTTCTATCTAGGCCTCTTACACTGAAATGATCTAATAAGGCCATTCATTGCTTTAGCCAGTTCAATATTTACTTTGCTCTGATTCTGAGTTCACCCTATCAAAATGTTCCTCTAGTGCCCTCACAGTAGAGGACCAAATACGGGAGCTGTGAAATATTGCTATCTGTTTAAACAGACCCCTTTAAAAATGTTAATGTGGTTAAATTTATCTTTTAGCTTTTTCATCAGAGTGTTCTCATTCAGGTAGAGAAAAATATCCAGAATTCAGTTTTGATTTTTGTTTGTTTGTTTGTTTATTTAGCACTAGGAGAGACATGGGGGCCGCAGTTGAAAGATGGTAATCTATAGACCTTGCTTGCTTTTAATACCAACATGCCTGGCAAAATGTGCTCAGGTGGTATGATAGTGGCATGGCAGTTATGGGTGTAACCAACCACATTCTAATTGCTATGAGGCCTCCTCCACAGGAGCGATGTCATCCCTAGTACAGTAAACATGGTCAAAAGGTCAGCTCATGGCTGGGAAGATCATGGTGCTTTTGTATATGAGTACCCTGTAGCTGTACTGATAGTTGTGAGCCATCATGTGGTTACTGGCAATTTGAATTCAGGACCTCTGCTCGCTCAGGTTCTAAAGATTTATTTATTATTATATCTAAGTACACTGTAGCTGACTTCAGACATCCCAGAAGAGGATATCAGATCTCATTACGGATGGTTGTGAGCCACCATGTGGTTGCTGGGATTTGAACTCAGGACCTTCAGAGGAGCAGTGCGTGCTCTTACCCGATGAGCCATCTCTCCAGCCCCTTGGTATTTTATTTTTATTTGTGTGTGTGTGTATGCGCATGGGAATTTGTGCTACTGTATATGTGCATGTGGAGGCTGGAGGAGGATGCTGAGTGTTCCACCTTGTCACCTCCCTCATTCTTTGAGACAGGGTTTCTTGCTGGACCTGGAGCTATGTTGGCAGGCAGTGAGCCCCAGTGTGACCCTCCTGTCTCTGCCTTGAAATGGTTCTGATATTACAGGCATTTTTTTGTTAGATTTTTTTTTTTCATTTCAAATGCTATCCCCAAAGTCTCTTATTCCCCCCACCCCCCTTTGCTCCCCAACCCACCCACTCCTGCTTCCTGTCCCTGGCAATCCCCTGTACTGGGGCATATGATCTTTGCAAGACCAAGGGCCTCTCCTCCCATTGATGGCTGACTAGGCCATCCTCTGCTACATAGAGGCATGTGTTTAATACCAAGCTTTTTGCGTGGGTTTTGGGGACGTGAATTCAGGTTGTTCTGCAGTAAGTACTTTTACCCACCAAGCCAATGCTCTAGCCTGGCATTTTTAAGTCATGAGGTCGTGGATGCAAATCCATGGGGGTCATACACAAGATTAGCTTCTAGGTTTGAAGTTGAAAACTGAGAATTCCTTCCTTCCTTCCTTCCTTCCTTCCTTCCTTCCTTCCTTCCTTCCTTCTTTTAGATTAGTACCCACAATTGTTTTGTATCACACAGCTGTAATCTTTTTCATCCCTTCTTTCCTTACATTTGAAGTCTTGAAATTCCATTATAAATAATAGTAGTAGGTTTTAATGCTATAGAACAGAACAATCTGGCATAAAGAAAGGTGAGAAAGAAGATACAAATTTGTCTTTAAAGCTACCCAAAATCTTAGGACTTAATGTGTTGCTAAATTACATCTGTGCAGTTGGAGATAACTTAAAAGCCAGGATGTGTGTGTGTAACCAATTTTTATAATTTTAGCTTTAATTCAAAATACCTAAGGTTTTTGGATGAGTTTAGGATCTTCTTACTGTTAATTCAGTGGAGGAAAATGAAACTGGAGACTTGCTCTCTTTTCCGAGTAAACATGGTGACAAAAATATGTCTGAAGCTTGAGAGCATTGAGAATTTGAAATTTTTTTTCTTATGGGAGTGGTTAGCAAAACAATAAAGTTAAATCAAAACTGAGAATCGTCTCTTGTTCCATTGTATCTCTATCAAGCTCATTATCTCAAGACGTCAGCTTAGAACCATTCATTTAAAAATGATTGTTGTTGAATTAATGGAACGTAGCACTCCAAAGTCTTAGGTGAATTAAATAAGTGATCCATCTGGTTCCCATGGGAGATACTGATGTCTAGTCGCGATCTCCCAAGTCAATACGGCAGTGATTACTAAATCAGGGAGAAGGGCAGAGTTTGACACATGGAATGATTTATGTCTCTGGTCCATACGGAAAAAGCAGGCAACAATCAATTCAAGTTTTTCTTGTTCCGTTTCAGACTGCATGAGGACTCAGAAATGTCACCATTTTGGCTGTATGAAGAGAGGCATTCATGCTGTGTGCTGGGCAGCATCTCTCTTCTGGTAGGTGAGTCACTCTGCATGAGCACTGCATGGGGGAAGCGAAGTCGCCTCCTTTTTTGATGGATGCTGAAGTTAGGGGGAGAGTGGATTACTCAATGCCCCTCAAGATTCCAACATCAGCACCTAGGCAATGTGCCAGTTAGGGTTTCAGTCCTACTGCATCTCATCGACAGAAAGGCTGGGGAAAAAAGCCAGAGAGAAAAACAGACCCAGAGAAGTGCCCCAGTCCCTTAGTGGTCAGTCGCTCACAGGGTACCTGGCAATGGCCTCAGCTATCTTATGGTCTTCATGACCTCTGTGGCTTGTAAAAGTGATTAAAAGATGAAAGCTGTCCTCTGGGAGGTGGAGACGTCAACTTCTGCTTGAACTGATACAACTGTAAGGCTGGAATATCCCTGGATGGCTCTTCCAGACGAACCCAAGTATCATATTGGTCTGCTGCTGCAATTCTTATTATAGGAAATTTATCTCCACTTGACAGCAGTGGCTGCTGTAAAATCACCTTTCCAGGGACAGTAGTTACAAGAACCAGAGCTGCCTTCGGTCCCCAAATGCCTCTACCATTGGCTGTCTTCTGTGTGGCTAGGGAATCCCAGTTTCTGGAGTTTCTTTCCTTCTTTACCTGAGGTGTGAGGCTGACTGTAATGAGGATGCCAGGTCAGAGGCACTCCCAAAGAAGAGCGGAGATATCATGAGTAGGTAGAGATGGAAGGGCTGCATTTCCTAAGCTGCTGTCCACAGTCAGGAAGAGTGAGCTTGAGTGATTCTGATTTAATGGTACCCACCTCAGGATGCCTTTTCATGCCTTCCAACAAAGGGGAACAAAGTAGACAGGGCTGACGAAGGTCAGTGTATTCTAAGACCCAGGACAGAATACACTGAAAAGGACAGGAAAACATTTCAGGGCATACTAGGAGTGTCTGTTGTTGCGACATCCTCTAGGTATAATTAATGACCATGATGTGACCTAAGAGGTGTGGTTGTAAATTAATGAGACTGGCTCTTGGGTGTGGATTAAGTAATTTGTGCCTTCTTTATGGTAACACTTCATTTAAAATTCTGCAAACAGGGAAATGCAAACCAGTAGGAGGCAAGAGAAAACCTTCACCCCAGAACAGCTGCTAGAACATCCAGCTCACAGCTGGTTTACTGTGCTTCAAATCTTAGCAGTCGTGTGCAGTGGGATGAAGGGTACTCACATTTACCCAATGTTTTAAAAAAATGAATAAAAATTATTTAGTAAAACGATGGTAATGGGACAAATAATCCTGAAATATGATGTCATTCTGAAGTATGTCTCCTTAGCATAAGGGTTATTTTAAACTATATCTCAGGAAACTGAAGAAGACACAGGAGACAGACAAAGGAAATTTATATCAAGAAAGAAGTCTCCAGGTACATTTCATTGTGTGTGGATATGAATAAGTCCACAGGATGGGTTCCAAAACTGACCATTGCCAGGTCAAAGGAAGAATATGTACATTTTAATTTTTTATAAATACTGACAAAATTCCCTCCCCCACCGAATGTTTATAGGTAACATGGGTGGGGGGAGCCTTTTTGTCTGGCCTCTTAGACTCTATTATTGGGTCTTTGTAAATCAAGCTGATAAAAGAGATTAGTACGATATCAAAGTTGGGCTGGAGAGATAGCCCAGCCTTTAAAGGCTCCCAGACATTAAAGGTAAGAAAACAAAGTTTTCATTATTTACTATGCACATGTTTCTTAAAGAGAAAATGTTTAAGGACATGGCTGGATGATTGAGTCTTGTAAATCTTTTAGTTAAAAAAGGAGAAAAGACTTGGGGCTTTGGAGGAGGTGTTTCCTGTCCGTACAAACAGCCAACAGCATGTTAGGCTTCTCTTTATTTATTTTCCTGCTAATCTTTTATTACAGGGGGTTTAAGCTTAGAACTGTGATGAATGAATAGTAAGGGAAGTTGCTTTTCTTCTCCTATACTGGAAAGTCAGCCCATGAAAGTGCAGAGGGGAGGGGATGTTTGGAAAACATGGCTGTCTTGTGTCTGGAGACAATTGCTGTTTGGTGGAAGAAACGACATCTTTACAAGTGGAAATAGCCTTTAGAAAATATGAATTTACTTTATAAAAGGAGAGACTTAGCATCTATTTTTAGGCAGATACAGAGAAGTAAATAACTTTTTCTGTTTCTCAGATGCTTGTAGTTCAAAATACTCCATTTGCTAAAACAGTGTATTCTGAGGCCCGCTGTTCCTCATGCTCACACAGGAGATGTCCGCAGTGATTTTCTCTCACATTCCTGCCAACACAGCTAACTCCAGTTTCCTAGTGGAGCTAAAAACAATTTTTCTTTCTATTTCTCTTCCATCTGCTAGAAGTGAAGCCTTTATATATTAAAAACAACCAAATTCAAAATAGAATCGTTACCTGTATTACAAAGCTCTAAATCCTTCTTTCTCCTGAAGCCAGGGAACTTTAGTCTACAGAGAACAAGAACCATTGACTCTGTTTGGTATCAACGGTTTGAATTCAATTTTGCATCTGATTTTAGTCTGATTGTATAAGTGTCTATGTTGGCTATAATCTTGATCATCACCTCAACCAGGCTCAGCAGCTCTTAGGGGTCAGTGAAGGACAGGTTTGGCAGTGTCTGCGAGAGACTTTCCAGAAAAATTTGTCACATGGAAGAACAACTAAGCTGGAAAGACCCACCCTGAATGTAGTCAGTGCTGGTCCTTTGCTGGGGGTCTGGGGCAGAGTGTTCTTGTTTGCGTGTGAAATGCCCACCACAGGCTCAGGAGCTGAGGCTTGGTCTCCAGCTAGTGATGCTATTTGAAGAGGTCATGAGAACTTTGGGAGGAGGTCACAGGACATATGCCTTTTAAGCTAATCACTGATCCTAGGACCTATGTCTCTCTGTCTTCTGTCTGCCATAAGTCAAAGATGCACCTCCACTGCACATTCCCACAATCTACTTGTTCTGCACAAATACATGGAACCAACTAACCATGGATTGAATCTCCAGAAACCAGGATCCAAAATAAATCCTTCCTCCTTAAACTATAGAAGCTGTCAGGCATTTTGGTCATAACTGCCTAAAAGCTAATTTTTAAAACCATGTCCCACTTCCAATGCTAAGAATAAGAGGATTTAGTTTTCATTTAGGTACCTCAAATTGTGTATTAATTAGAGGAGAATCAAACAACAACAACAACAACAACAACCAACAAAAACCCTAGAAGCAATGGGTTAGGAAGTTGCCTTGAAATATTTGTAGCTGAAAGGTATTTCAGGATTCATGACCCACCTCCATCTCACAGACACCAGCATGTTTGCCCGAGGATCAGATATAAGCAGAACACCATAAAAACAGGAATAAATTGCGTGACTGAAGCTGTCTTTTTTGCTCATCAGATTCACCGGAGCAAGGTGCAGATTGCAACAGAATAACAGGAAAAGTGTAGTTTCTTTTTCAGGAATTTATGACAGGAAAGGAGCAGAGACCAACACAAAGGAGAAAATACACAATGCAAGGAGAGATGTTCGTAGTGGAGTTTGAAGAGCCTGGGTTCCCAGGGCAGTCTGGGGAAGGGGGGTGGTGATGCTGCTGACAAAGAAGTGAGCAAGCAGATGCTCAGAGGGAGGGAGGAGGAGTCAGGGGAGCCCATGTAATAGACAGAGAACAGACCGCAGAGAAGACCCAGGGCTGACCCCACATCAACCACCATCATGTTCACAGGTCCGGGCTCTCTCCATTTGTAAAACGGGGGTATTCTGGCTATGTTAACAATTTTTGTGGATCAGATGTGAGTTGTGCATGGGAAAGTATCCCACAGAGGGCTCAAACAGTTACTTCTAGCAAACAGCAGTGAGTTTGAATCCAGAGGCAGAATGGTCAAGGTACAAGCAGATGCTGAGTCCCAGAAGCTTAGGAACCTAGGACACAGCATTGAGTGTGGGTGATGCTGGGAGATGTGCGGGGACGAAGAGGCAACACTTGCAAGCAGCCTTTCAAATAAGGCATGTCTTGGAGGAAAGCAATGTTTGAGTAGAAACTCCCAAGAAGCTAGACTATGGTTACTTGAAGCCAACCAGGACCATATACATATCTATATATATACAAATGTGGTCAATTCTTATTGGATAGGTGCTGGAGATGTCTTAGGAAAACTACTGGCCTGGCCCAACTATAAACACTGAGGTGTGTTGGATGGACAGCATCCCACGTGTAGATCCTCTTTCTGGGAAGAATATAACCCTGCATGCATGCTTGGTTTGCTTTTGAGATGTTTCTAAGCCATGGAAGCCCTTGTGATTATGTGTGGAAGCTGTGAAGGGCAGCGGGTGGAATCTTGGACTATTTTGGGTAGCTGCAACATGTTTTAAATTCTTTCCTTAAGGTTTGGCCTCCATAATCCACCTTGTATTATCTCAAAAGAGAGTTGCTCTCATTTCATGTCAGGAGGTATAGAGTGAAGCCGTGTGTAGATATATAAGCATTAGAAGACGCTTTTCCTCAGAGAGAGATGCTGTTCTCCTTAACTTATCCAGCCTATTCCCTCATGATATCAATAGTCTCTCTTTCTTTCTTGGCTATCTTTCATTAGATGTGTTTTTCAAGAGACTCAAGTCACTTGATATTGAAGAATTGTTGGGTTTACAAGAGAGAGAGTTCTGAAATATATCGATGAGGGAAGGGTTTTCATAACCGTTGAATATTGCTCCTACAATGACTGTCAAAACAACTCACAAGGCTTGTTGTATTCCTTCTTCATATTTCATATGGGTAGTAAAGAGGGGCAAAAAGGACATGAGATCAAACCATTGCCATGTTTATAGGTTTAGGCTATATACATGTTATTCCCAGGGTGAGAACTTGATAAAGTTTTCAAGTTGTAGGGGCCTCCCCTGGAAAAGAAAAACACCAAGATCTCTCATCAAAGTTTAAAACCATCCTTTACTGTTTTTGAAGGATGGAGGACCAACATGGACCCAACACATGTGACTGGTAGGTCCCTCACAAAATGGTCATGTATCTGTCTATATCCTACACATATCCTTTACTATAGTTTAGATTAAAAACTAAGTTATGTATTTATTTATTTGTATTTATACATGTGTGTGTGGGTACCTACAGAGGCTGAAAGAAGGTGCCGGAATTCCTGGAGCCAGAGTTAACAGGCAGTTGTGAGCCACCTAGTGTGGGTGCTAGGAACCAAACTCAGGTCATCTGCAAGGGAAACACTCATTCTCACTGGCTGAGCCGTCTCTCATCCCCTTCCTGTGTCATTTAAATCATCTCCGCTTTATTTATAATTCTTAGTACAATGTATATGCTATGCAAATAGTTATTATACTGAGCTGTTTGGAGAACAATGATAAGGAAGGTGTCCATACTCGTTCAGTGCAATGCAGTTTTCCCCACCCCAATACTTTTGATTCACAGTTGGTTGAGTCACTGGATGTTCACAGGGGTCTGACTGGTTTTCGTATCTGTCTTTCAGATGGTTGCAGCTTTAAACCGGCTGAAAATTTGAGAATGCAACCTTGGGCCCAGCCTGCTACCTTAAAAAATGTTATGGCCATTGACTGAGTGTAATGAAGCCCAGCTGTTGTGGTTTCTTCGCTGCTAGTTCTAATAGTGGCCGTGGAGCTATAAATCAAGGCCTCTTTTGAGACACGGAGGAAAGAAAGTGTCTGGGTCCTCTCTTGATACCTGCACCGCACTGTGGTGCAAAGTGAAACTCACCAACTCAGGTGGCCAAAACAAGCAGATGTTTAGCCGGCTAAGTGTAAAGCGTTGGGGAAATGACTTTATGGGCCTTTGGCTGAGATGCTTCCATTTGAATGTCATACACAGGAAGTCATCAGGTAGTGGAATAATATAAACAGACCTTACCTCATGAAGTGATTTATTTTGGATTGCTGGCAGCAGCAACAGCCTCTAGCACAAAGAAACATAAGGACTTACTTCTTTTATTTGAGAGATTTTTTTTTTCCCCAACTGGTAAGGGCTGCCTGTAATGAAGAAATGGGGACACTGCTTTCTTAATTACAGCACGTATTCATCATCAGAGGGGCAAGGTTCACTAGTGGCAGAAACAATTCCCAAAGCACTTGTAGCGCTATGATCTCTTCAGCCTCTCCGATAACCTGTGGAAGAAGGGATCAATGTCTGTAGCGAATATGTGGAGAAACTGAGGCATCACAGGCCAGCCAATGAGCCTGACCAAAGCCACAACATGGTAAAAACAGAGGGACAGAAATTGCAGTTGTCTTCTAAGATGGAAGCTCTTTCTCCTCTGTTTTATTGTAGTAGGTGGGGAATGAGGTGATCTTAGATGGTGACCAACACAAGAAGATGCAACAGTTTTGGCTCTGTCTTAGTCTAACTTAGAAGGTGATAGGGTCTAATGGCACAATGACTGATATAGCTTGACTCTGGTTAAACTTAAATTGTAGAGCTGTCCTACCTAGATTCCAGCTCTCGGTGAGCCACTTATATGTGATCATTTCATCTCTAATCTCAGCCTCAGTTTCCTCCTAGGCTGTGACGGGGTTGACAGGAGTCTTGCCTTATTGGGACAGTTGTGAAGATTCAGTGAGGTAGCATTTGCAAAATACTCAGAACCTGCCTGGTACATTGTAAGAGATCTGTAAGTTTGTTAAGTAAAAACTAAAACTAGTTTATTGATTCTGTTATTTTGTGGGTACATTGAATTCAGGAAAGGTAAAGTAGGGACTTCTGAAAAAAATGAATGAGAATAGTTTTGCAGTAAGACAGATATCATGGTGGAAGTCGTGTGGAGGGAAGAGCCCTAGACTGTGCTCTGCCTTCCCAGAAGGGAAGGAGTCAGAGATCATCAGCCTGTATCCAGACACTTCTTGTATACATCTCACCTCCAATTTTTAAATAAAAACCCTGTCTTTTCAGTTCTTTAAGTCAATAGTGTACGTATGAACGCTCCCTTTAACAAGATGAACAGCTTCAGTCAGCTCGCCCAACCCCAGGACCAGAAAGTCACCTTGGTTTTTCGCTCTGCTTATTTTAGTCAGAAACCAGCTCTGACCCAGGGTGTTGGAGGGAAGGGATTTGGGGAATCTGGGACAAGGTGGGGACTGATCAATTGCAAAAGCCAGACACTGTGGCCATAAAAAGGAGACAGGAGGGAGAAATGCCGCAAAGCGAGTCATCATGTTTCCACACCGGACGGTTACCTCATTGAGACAGAGAGGAACAAGATCTGCTGATAGGGTCATTCCTATCTGTCAGATGGCAGGAGGAAATGAATACGCCATTTGGAGGCTTCTTGGAGAAATGTTTCATTGTACTCTGCTCCTCACTGGACTGAAGTCTTTGTTCTGGTAAAAAAAAAAAAATAAAAAAAAAAATCACATAATCGAATCCTGGTCTTGTTTATCTGAGTTCAAGCTCCCCTGGTGAGCTCTTTCACAACTTTTCGGTTTTGCCACCACACTCCACATAAATGTACATTCTGTCCCAATGTCACTAATTAACTGAATTGAGAATCACAGGAAAAGTTACTAGACTAACGTGGCTTCTTCCTTGATAGCATGGATGTCTTAGGCCCTGGGCTAGAAGCCACATGAGCCCCAGGGCCCTTGGTCCTTTGGGTGAGTAGGAAGCTTCAAGCTCTCACGTGGCCACTGTAGAGAGCTGAGACTAAGGGTAAGAACTGACTTGACTCACACTACCCGTCTCAGATAGTTCCTCCTTTAGCCACTCTGGGGTCACTAAGAGTCCATAAGTGCCGGTAGAAAGGGCTTCTGGTCAACCCAAGCAGAAGTTCAATTTGATGGAATATTTAGAAATAGCTGAAACAACTAAAAAAAAAAATAACCAAATCCTATACTGGAAGGAGAAAATTGAGGCAATTCCAGAAGTCTACATCAAGAAGATCTGATATTTAGACTATTTGCTATACTCTATGTGGTCTAAACTCTGGACACAAGTGAATTCATCACCTTGGAATGGTGGTGTGAGATAGTTACCATTATTATCTCGAGGTAAAAGAGTTATCCTATTCAAATTCCCATGACACATGACGATTTGACCTCTGCTTAACTGTTACTATGGAAGCCAGTCATGAATATATTGTCAACCCGGGTGCTAGGCAACATTGCTTATGGTGAGGCTGACACCAGATTGTGAACTGTTTCTAGACTAGGAGCACAGAAATCTGTGTTAGAAAGCTACATTTTTTGGCTTTTTTTTTTTTAACACTTGGACCTGGCAATGCCCTTATTATGGGGGGTGGGGGTGGGGGAGGGGGAACGACGACCTGAAAGTTATGCTTATGCATTTGTTGCAAGGACTGCTACCAGGTCTTTGTGGAGAGTAGAAGGCACGAGGATTATTAAGCCGAAGAAATTCCTGGCTGGTATAAATTTTAACTCTTTAAACTTGAATCTGTGCTGACTATGGCAAGGACTCCTATGTGGCAGAATGTCTGATAGGCTTCCAAATAAACTAATAATGCCCGGAGTGGAGTCTGTTGCTGTCCTGCAAGTTTGAGTATTGATTTGAACCCAAGACAGCACTGATGAGTATTGGATATTGCTTTTAACTGAGACAGGGTGATGAAAACCTTCTGTAACTCATGGTCACACAGATGACAAATGATAGAGCTGTATTCAACCTTGGGCAGGTTGCCTCTTAAACGCTTCACCAGTTTCCACAGGGCACAGCTTTCTGGAGGAATTTGCCCTACTTATTTTAGCTCATGGGTCTCACAGCTCCATGTGCAAATTCCTGGGGCCTTAAAAACAATGAGTGTCACTGTTGCTGAGGTCAGACAGGACTTCAAGACAGATGACTAATGGACAGTAACCTCTCCATGCATTTCCTGTTTTGACGGCTGTTATTATTGAACATATATCACTAACAGGAGCCGCCAGGTGGTCAGATCTCATAAATTCCCCTGCCAGATGTTAAAGCCTTCGTTCATTCACTCTTCCTCTCCATCACCCATTTAACAGCATTTTGAGAAATCTGACAATGAAATGACTTGGCAGTATGTCATGTGATGTCAGGCAGCAAAGGCAGCCTTGGATGCAACTGCTAAGTAATGGAAGCCTTCAGTGGTTAGAGATGCAGGTGTAATTCATGGGGAATAGTTAGAGACAACTGGGGGAGATTGAGGCTCTGGGAGAGGAAGAACTTTGGAGAAGCAAGCGTTTTCTAGGTCGTAGAAACAGATGGGGTTGGGTCATGAAACAGACTCGGGTCTCCAGTAGAAACAATAAATGGTTCAGGTGAAATTTGGCATAGGAGGCAGAGCAAGATGACAGTATAGGCTGTACTTGGGGAGTATTTAGAACCAGCTCTTGAGCCCCAGGTGGGATTGGATGGAGGAGAGAGGAAAGCTGAGTTTGCATTTACTGAGGACTTCAGGAAAACCCACACCATTCCAAAATGTGTCTCTGAAATCACAGTGGATAGACAGTGACAGCTTTGGGGCTTCTGGGATGGTCATGTGGTTCAAGCTCTATTACTCCGATGGCTTGGGTGAGGGCAGAGGGTCTAACACTAGGTATATACTAGCTCTTTATTTTGTTGGATACATTCCCTGGGTCTTTCTTCTTGATCACCTTAAACTTGGGAATCTTTTTCCCTTTACTCTCAACTCCATATCCCTAAGTATCACCGGTTGCCTGGCAAGCTAATGGGAAATAAATTCACTGAGCACTAACACTAATACCAGTTAGTGATGGAGATATTTATCTGCTTCAGAGAATATATTTTTATATAGCCAAGCCACAGGAACAAAATGTGGGAATTTCAATATTGAGACATTTCTGCTGGTTGATGGAAAGGGCTTTTTTTTTTTTTTTGAGACAGGGTTTCTCTGTGTAGCCCTGGCTGTCCTGGAACTTACTCTGTAGACCAGGCTGGCCTTGAACTCAGAAATCCGCCTGCCTCTGCCTCCCGAGGGGATGTTTTTAATAAGCAAGAGGGTTTTGTCTCAAGGAGAACAATGAAATCTGGCCATGTTTGGGTACTTCTAGGTCAGGGCCTCCTTCTGAAAATGAAGGTTTTTTTCCCAATTGGATTTTAATGCAGTAGGAAGGAAATGACCAGTGCTTTAGAATTCACAGTTTTCTGCCTTTCCTGTCTGCTGGAGATTCCTATTTGGTTCATCAGAGTGTGGACTTTCCTGTAAACAGCAAATAAACCAAGGCGGGGGTGGGAGTTGGGGGGCAGGGAGGGTGTGGTGAATGACGGGAAGAAGGACTTTCAATAACCGCAGAAGCCAGACTAATTTGAGCTACACATGGAGGAAGAACTGGGGCTGAGGGCGTAGATGAGCCGTATAGGCTGGACGTCATGGAAAATATTTGGTCTGTCTGTGAGTGCAGAGGGGAGTGTGAGCTCTCAGGAAGCAGCTGTCATTTGTATGAAGAATATTGAGAATGGCAGAAATTGGAAGTAATGGATTTTTAAGAGATAACTTGGTGTGCATTAAACATGCACTCACTCCCTTGGGCTTTTTCTTTAGAGACTGGGTATAGACTTGAATTACTTTTGATTATATATATATATATATGGACAGCTGTTCCTTCGGATGTGGACTCCACATTGCGATCTGACCTTATGGTCATAAGGTTGTCTGGCATTCACGGGGAAGAAGCAAATTACAAAATAGGTAATGGGAAATTCCTCCTGAAGCCGGAATGGGTATCCTAGAGCCCACTGTTCTACCCTTGTCTCTTGAGAAGCTGGCTCTGCCCTGGGACGTTTAAGTGGTGTCTGAGATTACTCTCTGGATACACACCCTCTTGCGTCTTCCCACTCTGGGAGTCATACAGTTCTAGTTTTGCTTCGTTTCTAGTCACAGACACTGACCACTGGGAAAAGTAGACTCCTTCTGGTTTTACACCAAGTTGCTACATTTTGGAAAAGGTGCCCATGGCCTCGAGCCACTCCCTATCCTTGGGCCATGGGGTGTGGTTTTTGTGAATGGAGTCCAGTGTGGTTCTGGTTGAGTCTAGGTAACATGACCCAGTCTCTGCCTTGCCTCGGAGTGGAAGTCTAGTTACATACCACAGCAGCCTCTTGGAAGAGTCCGCTCCAGTTACCCAATATTTTCCTCTTGTCTCCAGACAAGACTTCTCATAAATCGGCCTGCAGTAACCGGCTGGAACTGGGTTTGAGGGTTGAAACCAGCTTGTTTAGCGGGGGTCTGGAAATCGTGCAAACAAGGAACCATTTGAAATAACTGGGGAGTAGCCTTGGTTTCCAAGGGCAGACACAGAAGGGGCTCTGCATTGGAGCAGACGCTTGCTCCATAGAGGAGAGATGAACAAGAGAGTCCCAGGTCGGGGGCCCCATTGGGATACCCAAATCTGGCTTCTGGGATGTTGTGGTATCCCTTCCAACAGCTGGGTGACATTCATGTGGTCCCATGCTTCACTCTGGAGCAAGCTAGAATGGCCTCTCACTGAGCATTTACATGGCTTGGCAGAGAAGGCTAGTTTTATCTTTTAATACAGAAATCTTAATGAAAACAAAACAAAACAAAAGGACTTACGGTCAATTTCCTTTAAATCAATAAAAGCAACACATGGTATTTTGACACATTTATAAAACTAAGAAGTGCACGAGTTTAATTGCATCTAGTTTTCGCTACAATCTCCTGCCTTCCTCCCATGCCTGTTAAACGAGGTGTGTCTTCCAGGATGTTTTCTAAGAGAGCCCGACCTTCCAGTTTATCAGCAAGATACAAAGCATAGGTGCTTTTGTTTTAGATTTGGAGGAAACAAGCTGGTTTTGAGTGGCTTGGGTGGCTTAAGTCCTGGTAAGGTACTGGAGCCAAACTTTCCCTTGCTTTGAGCCAATGCTTTTTCCGGCAAAAGTGCTCCTGCATGTGGACTATGTTTACACACACACACACACACACACACACACACACACACACACACGCACGCACATGTACACACTTATTTAATGCACTTTTAACAGCCCAGGCCTGTGCTGATTTATAAGCCTTCATAACAGATAGAGGTAGACCCCAGGGTCTATCTGGGCCTGATGCAAAGCCCTAGGCAAAGGGCTCAACTCCCCTGCCATGTTCGAAATGTAGAGTGCTTAGAGTTTCCAAAAACCCCTAAGACATGGAATAATCCATACGGAGAGTGATGGGAAAAGCATAGGAAAAAAGGTAGACGTCCTTGACATGTCGACATCTCTTTTCCCTATAGGAATTTCCAAGAGTTCTGGAGGGAAGATTCTAGCTTCTCTGTTGGATGCCAGGGGAGGCTGGGCTAGTGGTTGGCTTTGAGTTTTGGATTTGTTACTTTGAGGCTCCTTTTCTAGGAAAATTGTGAAGATGGAGCAAAGCTGTGTTTATGACAAGCATAGTACCTGTGTAGCATCCATCAGAGATGAGGATCTTTCTTCCTTTCCTTGGTTCTCCCTCATTAACCACTCTTTTAGCACATTCTTATTAATGAGTGGCAACATACATTCAACCAACAATCATCATGGCCTGCCTACTGAGTGCCGGGTATGCTTATAGGAATTTAGCATAGGTACGTGGCCAAAATAAGTATTCTTTTCTTTATAAAGCTTACAGTCAACAGCTTATAGTCAATCCCTTCCCTCATAAAGCTTACAGCCTGTGCAGGAAGAACAGTTAAGTAGATTTTTATAGTATGTGTTTCTTCATATTCGGAGACAGGCTTTCGGAGAGTAGCCCTGGCTGTCCTGAAATGAGCTCTGTAGACTAGGCTAGAATCAAACTCGGAGATTCCCCTGCCTCAGCCTCCTGAGTGCTGAGACTGAAGGCATGGGTCACCATGCCCTGCTGACTTTGTAGTATTTTCAGTTGTGATAAGTGTCATGGCTTGGAGAAAGGATAAGAAAAGACATGAGTGAGGAGGGTGGTTTCTCATAAGATTGTTCCAGTCTTTCTTTGGGTTTCTGCTCTTAGATATCATGTGATATTTAGTGTGAGAAATAACATCATACTGAAGTCAAAACCAGCTTGTTGGGGTATTAGCTTTTGTGAATGGGCATTGCAGGGGAGGGTAGAAGACAGACAGAAAAGAAACATTGCTACTGCTGGCACGAGACCCCATTCCCCCATCAGCTGATTTTGTTGGTGGAAGGCAAGAATGAGTTCAGGTCCCCACGTTGAATGGCCCCTGATTGCCAGAAGTGCACCCACTCAAGAAGAAGTAGGGAAGGGTGGCTGAATTCTCTTGGATCTAGTCCTTGGTTTCTTCTTTTGGCTGCCTCAGATTTCAGTAAGGATCCTCGCGTGTTTCTATAGGATGCCCATACACTTCTACAGGACCTCACAGGTTTCTACAGTGAAATAATTTGATTAAGACTCTTGCAGACAATTCTCTGTGTCCTAAAGAATTGATTCCAGGAATTAACCACCCTGTTCACCACTCCTACCTACCTACCTACACACACACACACACACACACACACACACACACACACACACACACACTCATATACACAAACACACACACACCCTAGTTGGGGGTCAGTTGGTCTCCTCCTTGCTTAATAATGGTCTCCTCTCTACTTGTCAAAGATCTGTTTTAGTAGAAATACGAAGAAGGGAACTGATGGTTAGAAGACACCAATCTCCCTATCTGACTAGTTCAGGATCCTGATTCTTTTGTATTGTTTTGCTTGGAGCATTGAGGTTAGAGATGTATGAGTTCTGGGGTCCTCAGACTTTCACGACAAACATTTTACCCACTTAACCATCTTTCTAGCACCATTTATTTTTTTTTTTAAACAAAAGGAGGTGAGAAGAGAGATCATGTGAGTGAGGGGAATTCTCGAGACAATTAAGGAAACATGACGACTAAGTGAATACCTGATATTATTATAGAATTTCTCTCAACTTTTTTTGGGAGGGTCTGTTATTGTGTGTACTGTGATTATATTGTCTTTGTTTTCCATAACTACACTCTGAAATATTTACATATGAAATTATATTGATAATGTGTAACAACTAGAATTTGCTTCAAAATTATCATAAATAAATAATAAATAAATTAAAAATCTATTAAAAATAGAACTCATTATAAACCTATCATAATGAAATTTAATGAGGTTACCTTAGAGGTCAATATATTATTTGTATGATTTTAAGTATATTGTATATATATATTTAAAAGTAAAGGATTAAATCTCCTATACTCTGATGTCTGATGTATTTTTTTTTCTGTAAGTTACTTTAAAATGTATGCATACTTTTATTAGCGTGGTTTCTGTAGGTAACTCTTTATTCTAATTATTTATTAAAAATCACTTAGCATTTCAAGTGTGAAATTTAACAAAATTTATAAATCACCAAAGTGTAGACATGCAACCTTACTAAGTTAGATGGGGAAATTAATGTAATAGACTCATAAGCCTGAAGACATTGGCATTTTAAATGAAATGCTTAATTAGGAGCCACAGACAGAGCCCAACAATAAGCAACCAAAACTTCTTTTAAAGTCTTAAGCCTTTGCAAGCGTAACTACTGCCGTATAGCATTATATAGGTCCACAGGGAGAACATTTTGAAAACATCTGGAGTCCAAGCACATCTGCCACAGGTGAGCAAACAAAGCCTCCATAAATCCATGGAATAGATAATACGAGCTGACTGACCAGAGGGTCACTTCTGTGAATAGTCCATTAGAAAGAATGATAGACAGTGCCTCTCAAGTAAGGAAAGACACAAAGTAGCACCATCAGGCATTAGCCAAAACCATTTCCTTGCTTTTGGTGTGCAATATTCTTTCCTGGTTCAGACAGACAGCAAATATTTAACAAGGAAAGTAGAGGTGCAGGTGCAGTATTTGAGCAAGCGGTGGGCAATGATGACTCGGACTAATCTGAGTCATCGGTGGGACATTCGGAGGAGTGACCTAATAGACAGGCAGTGAGTGCCTTTGATCTTTATAAAAAGGACGAGGATCTATTCTAAGAAGGGATCTATTCCTGGCTAGTGGGTCCCAGGGTTCTGACCAAATAAATACACAGATACAGACACAAATAGACACAGACACACACACAGACACACACACAGACACACACACAGACACACACACACACACAGACTGGAATACACACACACACACAGACTGGAACACACACACACACACACACACAGACACACACACACACAGACTGGAATACACACACACACAGACTGGAACACACACACACACACACACACACACACACACACACACACACACACACACACACACAGAGCCAAGTTGGTAATGAGAAACTGTAGCAACTAGCCAAAAGTAAAACACAAGGACTCTAGAATGGGTCCTGAAGCCAAACTTCAGGCAGATACATGGTGTTGATTTGAGGCTCTTAGAGTCCAAGTGGCTTTAAACCAAGGCTGTTAAAAATGTGTCCCCAAGCTACCAGTATAAGAACTACCCACAGGCATACATAGATACAAGCCTCCTAAGACAGAATATTATGTGTGACCTTTTTGTTGCTGTTGTTGTTTGATAGTTGTTGGACTGAACCCAGAGCTTGGCACATGCTAAGCAAGCATTCTACTCCTGCCCAGTAGGAACCTACAGCATCAAGAAGCCCCCTATCTGGTATTTGTGACAGAATTTTATTAGACCAAGGCTAAACAGAGACTATTACAATTCATCTCAAAATACCAAAGGACAGAGTCAACTGGTTGTTAATTTTGCTTATGTAGCATATATGTGAAGTCATTTCCTAGTCACATTCACATCTACAGAAGCTAGTGGGAGAGGGCACAAGGGTTGAGAGGCAGTATTACACACACACACACACACACACACACACACACACACACACACACACACACACAGAGTCTTAGGTAGGGTTTTACTGCTGTGAACGGATACCATGACCAAGGCAAATCATTTAACTGGGGCTGGCTTATAGGTTCAGAGCTTCAGTCAATTCTCATCAAGGAAGGAACATGGTAGCATCCAGGCAGGCATGGAACAGGAGGAGCTGAGAGTTCTACATCTTCATCTGAAGGCTGCTAGCAGAATACTGACTTCCAGGCAGCTAGGGTTAGGGTCTTAAAGCCCACACCCACAGTGACACACCTACTCCAGCAAGGCCACATTTCCTAATAGTGCCACTACCTAGGCCAAGCATACATAAACCATAACATATATACATACACACATATATACATATATATCTTGATATATGTAATATATGATGTAACATAATGTATGATTATATGATGTATGGTATGTGATGTATGATATATAGAATATGGAATATAGAAAATACAATATACAAAATAATAAACTATATAACATACAATATATGATTTAATTTGATTCATATGATTACATATATAATATAATATAAATGATATAGCTTCATGAAATCAAAGACAAAGTAAGGAATTAAACAAATTTTTGGGGTGGAACATTAATATTTAGACATACTATATATTAAAGACAACCTTTCAAACCGAAACTGAGGATAAATTATTATTACCTATTTGCCTAACATCACTCATTTGCATAACCACTATGGTGTGTCTAAGCCATTTGGATGAGTGACTTCAGAGACAGTGCCTTGATCTTTATGTGCACTTATGTGCTTGAATAGACTAAACTGTAGTGTTTATGGGTATGCTCTGTTGTTGAGTGAGTTGTGCTGCTGGTCATAATTTATATTTTGCTGATACCACCTATCCTCATGATTATGTTAAATAAAATGTCATATGTTGGCTCTAATAATTCTAGTTGGAATTTAGCATTCAGATTAAAAAAAAATCCTAGTATTGTGTGTAGGTGTTTGTGCATGACAGGTGGGCTTGTGTGTCATGACATGTCTGTGGAGGTCCGGGCACAGGTTTGTCATGTGGGTTCTGGGTTTGCACTCAGGTTGTCAGGCTTGTGTGGCAAGTTCTTTTATTCACTGTGTCACCTTGTCACCAGGGTTTTTACTTAATCTCTTCTTCCCCTTTTTATTCTTTATTTTACTCTTTCAAATCCTGTTCTTCTTTTCATTTGAGAAAGGGTCTTATGATACAGCCCAGGCTAGCCTGTAGATCAGGCTGTCCTAGAGTGTACAGAGATTCATTTAACCTCTGCCTCCTGAGTGATGGGATTAAGATGGGATTAAAGGCATCAGCACACTTAGAATCCTAGTTCTTGTTTATATATATATATATTTTTTTCTCTTTTTTCTTTTTGAGACAAGGTTTCTCAGTGTAGCCCTGGCTGTCCTGGAACTCCCTCTGTTGATAAGGCTCACCTTGAACTCAGAGATCGCCTTCTTCTGCCACCCCTTTGGAATCCAAGTTCTTACCAAGAGTGGCAGAGTCGTTTATTTGTTCATCCCATATCATGAGAAAAGAATCGCCACAGAATAACAAGTCCACAGCTACCAGCACTGTGATAATGAAAGCTATTTTGTTCTGAAATCATTTCTGGCCCGAGGTCTGTAGTGCTAACACAGGAGTCATTTGGTAAAGGTTTAATCATTATTATTCCAAATACATTTGTAAATGGCAATGAGACCGAAGTAAACAGGATTCACTGCATAGCATTTTCTGAGATCCATGAAATACATCCCCCACTGTGGCCCCTTCCAAGCTACTACCCGACCTCACCAGATGCAGCTAAGACAGAAGAGACATAGCATGTGAGAGCCAGGGCAGGTAGCTCTGCACTCTGGGGAAGGAAGGGCCTGTTTTGAAGTCTCTTGAAAGGGTTTGGGACTGTTTGGTTGTGCCACCATCTGGAAACACAGTTAGGTTCATTTGTTCTATTTTGCTTTAAAGTTTGAGGGATGACTTTGTGAATTTATGGCTTTCCTAATCATGCAAAACAGCCATCGGACTTCAAGTCAAGTCTGTAAGTATTCAAAGATGCCAATTTCCATTCTTACTGTCACCCTATAGGGTCCCTTCCCCAGAGGTCTGTCATTTATGGATGAATGTTTAAAAACATTTTGTTTTAGAACCTTATGAAACCTTTTATTGTTTTTATTTTTCCTTTCCTTTTAAATTAAAAGAACTATTATTATCAGTGTGCTTGTGTGTATGTGTGCTTGTGTGTGCTTGTGTGTGTGTGTGCTTGTGCGCTTGCTCGCTCGTGCGTGTGGTGTTGAGAAGGTACTAAAGTAAATAAGTAGAGTGTGCAAATGTTTAAATCAAGTTCAATCACATGAGCAATTTAATTTCTAGAGTGTAGCTGGTTTTTCTATCCTAGGCATAGTATTTTTTTCTTAGCCTCCAAGTCAGAATATTAGTTAGCAAGGCCTTCTTTGCTAAACTACACTTGTCTGGATTGAAATCAGTTATTAGCAATTTGAGAGGAGCAATGATTCCCAACATCATCACCCTCATTAGCAAAGGACGAACCTGCTCTAATGTCTTTCCATGTGAACAAAGATGGTGGCGTGCTGGGAGTCCTGTTAGCAATTAACGCCAGCCGTCACACATGGGTTCTTGTTAATTTGCCTTTCTGACTCATGTACTCATCTAACATGTGTGTACCAGTAGACAGTGATTGAACACTATGTAGTAGTGCAGAGGAACCAAGAATTAGCATGGCTGCAGGAAATACTATGTTGGGGCTGGGGAATGGCCAGCCTAGAGTCAACATAGCATGTTCCGCAGACACTAGACTCTGGCACTTGAAGACTTTTTTCCCAGTTCTGGTAACACGGGCACCTGAATACATCTACATATTCTATTTCCTGGCTCTTGTTTAATCTTTTCTTTATGTTTTAACACTGTTATGAGTTATAGGGAGATAGGTTGTGAATTCCTCTGTGCCCAATTTTGGCCAAACCTGAGTATAAATTAATTTTTCTGCAAATTTCTATAAATTCATATATACCATATATCATCATCTTTCTCTTAATGTGAGTAAGTGTTCGGCCCTAGGGCCCAGGCCTATAGACAGGGACTCTGGTAATAGATGATATATAGCAGATTGGCTAGGTGATCAGGAAACAGTTGAGACAAAAAGACATATTTGGTATCTGCTTTGCAGATATTACAGTGCAGTGTGGAAGATACTGACATTATAAAAAAGATAAAGCCACATGAATGTCGTATATTTAAGTAGGTATAATTGTCAAGAAACACACACACACACACACACACACACACACAAGGAAATAATGCCCTTGATGTTATGGGTCAGAGGAGGGTGGATTATTAAAAAAAAAAGATTTATTTATTTAATTTATATGAGTACACTGTAGTTGTCTTTTGACACTCCAGAAGAGGGCATCAGATCCCATTATAGATTGTTATGAGCCACCATGTGGTTGCTGGGAATTGAACTCAGGACCTCTGGAGTCAGAGCTAGCCTTTAGAGCAGTTAGTACTCTAAACCACTAAGCCATCTCTCCAGCCCCAAGGGTTGATATTTTAGTCCAGTTATCTTGTATATGATGTAGGTAGGACCTAGGCAATGTCCAGGGACCAGCACATTCCAAGCAAAGGGTTCAGCATATGCTGAGATGCTGAGGTGGGAAAAAAATCATTGTCATATTGGTGATCAAAGGTAGTGTCTCTGCAGAGCAATGTATGCCTGGGGGCAGGGTCAGCAGGAGAAGGGACTGGGGTCAGATGTAAGGCCCTAAGGTAGGACACGTGTGAGCTTCATCTTCAGAGAACAAGCATACTTCTCAGAGATTTTCACTTAAAGATTATTTAACTTCTGGGGGTAAGGGGGAAGGTAAAGAGAGTCAGAATGGAGGAGTGCTTGTCTGTCCCTAGCTGATGATGTCACATGGTGTTATGAGCTTTTGTTTAGTGTTTTATCTCAGCAACAGAGAAACAAACTAAGAACTACCTCTCATTCTTGCATTTCACAAATGACCTTACATTTTGGAATCTCAAGGTGTAGATAAAAAAAACATGTTACTAGTTAAAACAGCTGTTGCTAGGTAAGCCATGGGTTTAATTAGTTATTGCTAAAAAACTACATTAGAGCAGTCACCTGGTTATCTCCTTTGAGTCCTTTGAAGAAATGCTCCATACCTTTTATTTTCCCTATTACTCCCAAGGGGTAGGGGAGTTTCTCCTTCAAAGATCATCTGTTTGCTCTAAGAATCTTTAGTGCTTACTGTGGTGGTTTGAATATACTTGGCCCAGGGAGTGGCACTTTTAGGAAGTGTGGCTTTGTTGGAGTAGGTGTGGTTTTGTTGAAGGAAGTGTGTCACTGTTGGGGTAGGCTTTTTTATTTTTTTACTTTTGGCTTTTCGAGTCAGGGTTTCCCTATATAGCCCTGGCTGTCCTGGAGCTTACTCTGTAGACCAGACTGGCCTCAAACTCAGAAATCCACCTGCCTCTGCCTCCCAAGTGCTGATATTAAAGGCGTGCACCATCACTGCCCAGCTATGGTAGGCTTTGAGACCCTCTTCCTAGCCATTGGCCGAGTATGGTTACATTATATGCAAATTATAGGTAGGTAGATCACTTCTTAGTATATTCAATTGTCTTAATGTTGCTGATCCAAGGAGATGGGTATAGGTACAAGGTCTTCATAATTTAAGGTGTTGATTTATGTGATTTTGTATTTGTCTACTAGGTGTTCTAATGGGTACAAGGATATAAATGCAATTCTCTAAATCATAAAGTTGAGTAAAATATGCCTTATGTTTTAAGAGTCAAAAAAGATAATGTAAAATATTAAAATTCAAAATGAAGAGTGAAGCCTTGGGTGGTGTTTGGCTATTTAACATCCTCCAAATGGCCCTCAAAATGGTATTTTCTGACCATCAGAAAATTATTTCCTCAAGATGTTTTCTTTCTTGACTTCATCTTGTCATTTCTATGTCCCTGTGGGTACTGTTACTCAGCTTTGAAGAAATATGAGCTCGTCGTGTCAGGCCTCCGGAACAGTGGTCAGAACCCAGGCCTCAGCGTGTAGAGTCTTTCATAGTCAGCTGCCTTTGGCTTCCCTTCCTAAGTGGCTGTGTGAGGACTGATGTGCTGAGATGGATGTGTTCCGAAGCCACTAGGCACTATTCCAAAGTAAGAACTTTGTCTCCTGCTTGGAAGATGTTCTCTAGATGTCTGCTTCTCCTTCCCCACTGTAACTGCTTTAGCAAGATGACCTTGCTCCTTCATTGGACTCTGAATAGAACCTGGGACCTGAGCCCTGCCCTTCAAATTCTCCTTCCAAAATGCCCCCAGTGTCATCTTTCCCAAATGCAGATCTCATGGGCAGCCGCTGCTGGAATCCATTAGTGCTTTCCTATGTCTTTCAGGGTCTATGTTTTCCAAGCATCTATGAAATGGCTTCCAGACTCAACTGCGTGCCCTTTTCAGTTCTATGACCAAAGTTTGGGCTGCTCTACTGACCTTCTTTTCTCTACATTAACCTCCCTCCACCCCCTAGCCCTTTAATCTAAGCTTCTGGCTTTCCTTGGAGTCCCCTCCCCATCGCAGGTGGCAAAGAGCTTCTTACCTTTCTGAAGCTTGAGCCTCCTCTGCCTTCTCCCAGTCTCCTAAATCCATGTCCTTGCCACCTCATCTCCTTCTTCTGTTTCTTGGTGGCCTGAGTCCTATCCCATTTATACATTGTCTTAGGTAGGGTTTTATTGCTGTGAAGAGACACCATGAGCAGGACAACCTTTATGAAGGAAAACATTTAACTGGGGTTGGCTTACAGGTTCAGAGGCTTAGACCATTGTCATCATGGCATGAAGCATGGTGGCAGGCAGGCAGACAAGGTGCTGGAGAAGGAGCTGAGAGTTCTACATCTTGATCCCAGACAGCAGGAGGAGACTGTGTGCCACAGTAGGTGTAGCTTGAGCATAGGAGAGCTCAAAACCTCCTCCCACAGTGATGCACTTCCTCCAAAAGGCCACATCTACTCCAACAAGGTCACACCTTGTAATAGTGCCACTCCCTATGGGTCAAGCATTCACACCCATGAGTCTATGGAGACCACTCTATTTAAAGCACCACATACATCCTCTACACTATTTTGTAAGTACTTGTGAAACTCCAGAATGGTAGCTTGAACAGTCTAAAGAAATACGGCATCATCTTTACTCCGTGTCCAGTAGGAAGGACTCCTCTGTTTATGGATGAAGCTTCTGACCCAGTTTCCCCCGAAACAAGGTTATCAGTAGGCCGAGAGAACCTTGTCCCTTTGTTGTAACCAGTAAGGTATCTGATGGTTAGTCGATTTCATTTCCCTCTGAAGCTTCATTTAGAACCGTTCGCAGGTTGACCACATCATGACTGGCAGAGGTCAGATGAGGCATCAGGTCCCCCGGAACTCTAGTTATAGATGATTATACAATGTGTGTACTGGGAATTGAACAGTCCAGCCTCCCCTCCCCTTTGGTAACTTTTTGAGTGGGAAGAGTGTATTTTTCTTTTGGTGGAAGGTTCACTGGGACTAGAAGCTTTGGAGGGTTACAGAGGTGACGGTGCCTGGGATCCCAGTCCATCCATGCTCTGTTTGGTTCTGTAGATTCACAGGACCCCAGATATAAACAGAGGTATGTCCCATTGCAAAGCTAGATCAATCGTCTCTGTAAGAGAGGTGATGGGAAATGGTTAATAAAAATATAGTAGTCCTGGCTCGTCTAAAATGTTTATCATGATGGCAGGGGCTGGGAAAGGAAGTATGGAACCTGTCGAGTGTTGGTTTTACATTTATGTTGCTGCTTTTAAATCCCAAGGACAGTTATCTCTGGTGTCCTGGAATGTCCAGGACTCAGTCTAGACTGGAGATGAGAGGGTCTGTTCTCTCCCAGACAGCCTTCCTCCCTTCTATCCTCACCAGATGGGGGACTTGTTTTACAGCTCTGAGGCCTCTGAGGACATTATTCAGCTTTCTGGAAAAAGAATCCCTTAGGTGGAAGAAAGAAAAAACAAAACCCTGATTATTTCAGATGAAGAAGTGGGGATGTGTCTGAGTGTTTCTGGTGCAGATGGCTAAGAATTCCCAGTTCATTTTTCATATTATACAACCCCAAATCACACGAATGCAGCAGTTCAAGTGGGGAAGAGCAGCCTGGGAGCATCTTGAGATCCCCAGGTTATGTAATTATGTATCCAGAAGGCACCAGCAAAGCGATACATTAAAAGCTGCAACAGTGTTGTTAAGCATATAACTAAAGTTTAAACTAATGATGCAAAATTTCTCTCACCTCTCCAATAAGCAGCCCAAACTGCCACCCTTTCTTTCTTCCTCACCTCCTTCCTCCCTTTTCCTTTCCTTTCCTTTCCTTTTCCTTTTCCTTTTCCTTTTCCTTTTCCTTTTCCTTTTCCTTTTCCTTTTCCTTTTCCTTTTCCTTTTCCTTTTCCTTTTCCTTTTCCTTTTCCTTTTCCTTTTCCTTTTCCTTCCCTTCCCTTCCCTTCCCTTCCCTTCCCTTCCCTTCCCTTCCCTTCCCTTCCCTTTTCTTTGTAAAGACAGGGTTTTCTGTGTAGCCCAGTGTTGGATTAAAGGCATGTGCCACCACTACCTGACTTCAAACTAACGACCCTTTCTAATGTGACAGTAAGGAATGTACGGTAATTTGGCTGTTCTGTTGAAAAGGTGAACCGAGCATGCTCACTACTGCAATCTCTTGCTGTATGGGGGATTTCTTGCAATGTCCTACGTAATCTCGTTCATGACTCTGCTGAGCTGCAAGGTTAATTTTTAATATGCATATACTTTCCTACAGTAACAGTGCCAGAGCTCTTTTATTTTTTCATTAATACCAAGATCTATTTAGAAGAAATTTTGCCTTAAAGGCAAGGTAATCTCATCTCTGAACAATGCTTCTATTTATATAAGTCTGTCTGCAAGCCTGTCTATATCATGAAGAAATCCCCAATGTAGAAGCCAGGATATAAAATTGAATACCATCATGTAATATCCCCAAAGGGACTTGTTTAGTGTTTTCTTATCCAGTTACCCATAGCTACAGGGAAAGAGGTTTTTTTTTTTCCTTCAAAATTCAATACAAATTGTGTTAGCTTGTTTTTCTTCTTGACGTCTTTAAGTCTTCTTTGATCACACTAGATTTTAGAGGAAAGAAAAAAGAACTCCTTTAGATCCCTCAGTGTCAAGGGGCACCCTAACACTTATTCCATAGCCCTTCCACAGAGCTGTTAATTGTTTAGGAGGATGGAGATATTTCAGAGCAGGCATCCTGGGACCTCAGCAAAGCTTTTGGCTCTGCTGAGTGTTGGGGGATCTTGGGCATTAGCCAAAAGGATTTAATTATTGAAGGATTTTATTATGAGGTTATTTATCTGAAAAACAATTCTGTTTGTCATGTCACCCATCAAGTAACAATGAATCACCAGGTATTTAATTATTGAGAAACTATTATGTTCTGTGTACTTTCACTTATTCCGAACAGCAACATCTGTCAAAAGCGCGGCCTTCACTCGGTTCATAAAGAACAGTCATTCCATAAGGAGCCAGAGACTCTGGAATGTGAAGGCAAGGGCAGAAAATAGCACCCTTATGGTTCATCAGCCTGTTGAATTCCCAAATCTCACCATGGACATTAGGATGCAGTTAATATAAAAGAATCTGAGCTCTAACTCATGCTGATTTCCCTAAAGAAATGTTATAACAGAAGAAGTTAGTTTCTATGCCATTTATCATGGGAAGACTGAAAGAATGGTGAATGTTAGTTGAGGAATGAGACTCCTTGTATCTAGCACACCTGGAAAGGTAAGCCACTTCATGAAGGCATCCCCTCTGTTTATCATACACATATGTAAATGAACAGTTTGTCTTCACAAGGACAGAGGAGCCACTGTATGTCAGGATTTGCCAAGATCTGCAAAAGCATAGTGCCTGTCCTAGAGTATTCTTGGATTTTAGTACATGAGACAGAAATAGATGGAAGGATGTCCTCCACATTTACACCCCTGTCAAATGCTATGACATACCATAGTTCTTTCCCCTTTGTCTGTAGGTTGTCCATCCGATCTAAGTATCTGAGGCTTTGTACCAAGCCTACTTTTGTTTGTAGGCACACAACAGAAAGCGTGTCTCAAGACAACAGCTACCTCTTTGTAGGGAATTCTTGAGCTAGAATTTTAGGGGCAAAAAGAGGACTCTTGTTTCTCTCTTGGGCCTTTCTCCAGACCAGCCTTTGCAGTCCGTTCATTGGCCACTTCCCTTTGGCTTCCCTTTTCCCATTGAAAATCCAGGATGCTTCTCATCCCGTGTTCAGCAGATCTGGGACATCGTCTCAAAATAATTTAAACCAAATGAGGACTTTAAAAAGAGAGAATTCAGGCAGGAATTTGTATGTTACTCATCTTCATTCTGCTTAAACATGTAGACATGGTATAGGAAAGACAATGAAACCACAAACTTACATTATCTAAGAAAAAGAGTTGTAGCAACAATCTCTGTTCTGGGAAGGGCTTTGTAAAGGAGATTCTTTTGTGTCTTCACTTGGGAAACTGTCCAACTATTTAGAGATTAAAGACCCATGACACTCAAGTCAACAGGAGAGTGCATTTGTCTTTGTCATTGAGTATGCTGTTTTATATGTTATGTTTGTATCTTCTACCTCCTGAAGAGAATATTGGAGCCTTAACTGCCAAAGGGATGATGCTTCAAGATGAGATATTTAGGATAAATTTGTGGTGGAGATCAGTCAAAGACAGGGACTATCATGATGAGGATTAGAGAGGGGGAGGGGGAACAAGTTCACAGACATAGGAAGGATATGTGAGGACACAGTGATACAGTGGCCATCAGCAACCTGGAGGAGGGCCTTCACCTCCACCACCTTCATTAGAGGTGCTTCAACTGTGAGAAAAAGATTCTATGGTTGATGCAGAGGATCAGAACTTGTTGTGGAGGGAGGTCTGATAATTTGTGTTTGATCTCCAGAACCCATGGCAGAAAGAGAGTTGACTTTCAAAAGCTGTCCTCACAGCTCCACGCACATGCCATGGCACACACTTACAGACATTGTTTATGCACATACAACAATAAGAAAAATAAGTAAATAAATAAATAAATAAATAAATAAATAAATAAATGTTTAATTCTTTTTTTTTGACTGTCCTAAATTGTTTATTGGATATGAATTTTACAAATACCATGTGTATTAACGGTAACGGTGGAGCTGGAGAGTATTGCACCTTCTCCAGGCTGCACGGCGGGAACCACCAATAGTGTGGTGGAACTTGTGGCCCTTTCCAAGGCCACGGCTCTTTCGGCCAGCAGATGTCAGCCCATGCATCTCTCTGTGTTTGTGGACTGGTTTGGTGATCCACTGGGTGTCAGGATTTCTTCTGATAGCTTTATGGAACGGATCAATAAGGATAATCTCAAAAAAGTTATATGTGGAATCTTCACCAACCCAGTAGGAATTCAGGACTCTCAAAGCCCCACAATGGCACCCAGCTCTCTCCTCAGCAACAGACTGAAGGCTTCGGGCAAATTTCAGCTGGTTAACACCATGCTGGACAGGCTTGCCGTAAGTTGCACCCTTAGTTACTGGGCGTTTACGACCACCACCGCGGACACGAATCCTGTAAATGACATAGCCTTGCCCAGTCTTCGAGCTTTATCAGGCCGGGTGGGGCAGGGAGCCCTGTGCAGCGCAGAGAGCTGGCGGTATTGCCAGCAGCGGACCCTCAGAAGAAAGCGCATCACGTCGGACTGCTTCTTCCTCCATAGCTCCTGGATGTATTTGTATGCACCCATCTTGGCTCACCTGATGGCTGCCGCCAGAGGAAAGGCAAATGTTTAATTCTTTATACAACATATTCTGATTATATTCTTTCCCCTTCCCCAACTTTTTTCTTTCTCAAAAAAGAAAAAAAAAAAAAACAAGAAAAGAAAAAGAAACAATTTTCCCAGTCCCCACCAACAAGCCAACAAATGGTAAGAAAGGGAGAAAGAAAAAGAGAAAGACAGAAAGAAAGACAAGAAAGCCAATAAGACAAAAATAATACCAACCCCCCCCCCAAACAAAAACAAAGACAAAAAACAAAAACAAAGAAACAATAATGTGTTTAAAAAGCAAGGAGTCTGTTTGTGTTGGGCAACTTCTGGGCATGGGACCCTTCCTGAAGTATGGTTGATATACATATATATGTGGTGGACCTCCATTGGAGAAAACCGATTGTCCCTTTCTCTGAAGGTATCAGTGACAAATAGCTTCTTGGTTAGGGGTGGGACCTATGTCCACTTTCCCTTCTGAGTTCAAGCTTGTGCAGGTTGTGTGCATGCTGTTACGGTCTCTGAGTTCATAGGTATTTTGGTCCTGTTATGTCATAATGTTCATTTGGCATCACTTACCACCTCTAGATCCCACAGTCTTTCCACTGCCTCTTCCACACAGATCTCTGAGCCTTGAGGGGGTGGGACTTGATCCCATTTATGACTGAGTCCTCTAAACTCTCTCACTGTCTGCACATGATCCACTTGTGGGTCTTTATGTTACTTTCCATCAAGTGTGGAAAGAGGCTTCTCCTCGGAATACCCAAGATACAATTCACAGACCACATGAAGCTCACGAAGAAGGAAGACCAAAGTGTGGATACTTCCATCCTTCTTAGAAGGGGGAACAAAATACCCATGGGAGGAGTTACAGAGACAAAGTGTGGAGCAGAGACTGAAAGGAAAGGGCATCCAAAGACTGCTCCACCTGGGGATCCATCCCATATAGTCACCAAACCCAGACACTATTGTGGATGCCAACAAGTGCTAGCTGACAGGAGCCTGATACAGCTGTCTCTTGAGGGGCTCTACCAGTACCTGACAAATACAGAGGTGGATGCTCTCAGCCAACCATTGGACTGAGCACAAGGTCTGCAATGGAGGAACTAGAGAAAGGACCCAAGGAGCTGAGGGAGTATGCAGCCCCATAGGAGGAACAACAATATGAACCAACCAGTACCCCTTAGAACTCCCAGGGACTAAACTACCAGCCAAAGAGTACACATGGAGGGACCCATGGCTCCGGCTGCATATGTAGCAGAAGATGGCTTTGTCGATCATCAATGGAAGGAGTGACCCTTGGTCCTGTGAAAGCTCTATGCCCCTGTGTAGGGGAATGCCAGGGCCAGGAAGTGGGAGTGGGTGGGTTGGTGAGCAGGGGCATGGGGGAGGGAATAGGGGGTTTTCGGAGGGGAAACCAGGAAAGGGTATAACATTTGAAATTTAAATAAAGAAAATATCTAATAAAAAAAAGAGGCTTCTCTGATGAAGGATGACCGATGCACTGGTCTATGGGTGAAGCCACATCTTGTTAGGAGTTTTTTTATTGCTATGTTCCTTTATCAGAATAATATAGTAGGTTTTTTCCTTAAGCTCACAACCTATCTAGTCTCAGATTCTTGACCACTTTAATGGTGTCAAGTATGGATTCCATCTCATGGAGTGGTCCTTAAATCTAATCAAAAAGTGGCTGCTTAATATCAGATCAGAAGTTCTATTGTTTAAACCATCCGATCTATGATATTTTGCTAAAGCAAACTCAAGCTAATGTGTATAGATAAAAGGCTTGCAAAAACCATTTTCATTTAGCTGATGTGACTTGGTCATCTAGGATCTGCTCAACCATAGGCAAAGTATTTTCTTTCAAACAGCATCTTTAACACGGAAGGGCCGTAGCCTTAAATGCACTGAGCTCTCTTTGTGGATGCAGTGATGCACTGCAGGGATGAACGGCTTGTTTTCTCAGCTGCTGGGAGTGGCAGAAAGCTGCGAGTTGCCAGTCTTTCCCTGGAGTCCCTAGGAGTCATCCTAGCTGAGGAGAGCAGTCCTGTTCACGGTCATGCCACCTTTCCAGGGGTACCCTAGATCTCTGGTGAGCTAAAGTTCAGCCCCACTCTGACTGCCGAAGGCTCAGCCCAGCTTCAGAGTGCCCAAGGGGGCACAGAGGTCTTTACTGAGTTTGCATCACAGCTCAGCTTCTTCTTCTTCATGCTGCTTAAGTTACTTCCCTTTCTTTGGGGTGGGTCCCAAGGGTACTCTACCCCCTCACTGGCATGTTAATCTTCACCAGAGTCTGTTTCTCTAGCTATGAAAGTCGTGATGCTCTGCTTTCTAAGTGATTTATCCCATCTGAGCTTGAGATTTTGTTTATAAAGTGAGAATCCTAATAGTATTCCCCACATGGAATTAGGATGTATAATCAAATAGATGGCAGATACAGTGGTTAGCTGAATTAAAATATGTATTAAGTCCTTGCAGAACCCAAGATTATTAGTGTGCTATTAGTGTGTTTTTGTTTTACTACTGCATCTCCGGCCAAACATGTCCATAGCACACACCGTATTCTAATTGTTGCTTTTGTTCTGGGATAGCCAATGAGAAGGAACTTAGATTCTTGTGGAAGCAAGAATAGACACCTTGGTTGAAGGATTCTGGGACCCCTCCCTGAGGAGAGAGAACAAGTCTCCATGAGTAAACATTAGTCATGTTTGTCACGACTGAGGGGCACTGGCACAGGCCAATTTGGGGATAAATAATGAGGCAGCCGAGATAAATGTCACCAAGGTCCAGTCATTGTCACAAACAAGCTAGCATCCCTCGGGTCCCATTCTTCTAAGCTCACTCGAGGTTGGTAGTAGCATCAGTGAAGGTTCAGATGAGAACCTGCATGGCAAAATGGGACCTGAGAGCACGTTTGTTCTTTAGTACACTGGCTCCTCTTTCATCTCTAGAAACAAAGAACATTAGAGTATAAGTCGGATTCCATAATGCCTGTCAGTCTAACTCAGCCAAGAGATGTCCAGTAAAAGATACAACAGAAGGCATAAAGAGGCGGGATATGCATTTTATGTCTCTCATGTGTGTTGTTTCTTTCTCTTCTTTGTGTTGAACTGAGCAGCACTGGCACAAACTGCAATTTTAAAATTGTTTTTTTGAGCTTATAACCTTATAGTGTTTCCACTCCTTGTGGGACCCTGTCCACTCTCCTTGTAAAAACCTCTCAGAGAGGTCTCAAACCAGACAACTGATTCATACACTCAAGATAAAGACACAAACTGCTGACAGCAAACCTGAGTTATTGCCCTTAGATGGTTTCATTTTAACTGTGGACAAGTTCGTAGCAACTAAAGCCTAAAGGAATTGTAATGGTAAATGTCCAGACATTAAAACGGGAGCACAGAGATACTGGGTATGGCAAGGTCTTAGAGGAAGCTTATGACTTAATTATCCCACTGATATACGGAAACACAAGCCTCTCTACTCTGAATCAGTGGCCCCAGGTGGATTCCTCTGGTTACTGTAAATTCCATTGAGTTTTATTGTATCTAAAACTAAAATGTAAAAATAGTGTGTTAGGGAGGATCTTGATAAGCCATTTTTATAAGTAATGATTTATATCAGCAGAAAAAAGTGGATGTATGGAATTTTTTTTTTTTTTAAGAAAGAGTTTCTCTGGAATGAAGAGATGGCTCAGTGGTTAAGAGCACTGACTGCTCTTCCAGAGGTCCTGAGTTCAATTCCCAGCCACCACATGGTGGCTCACAACCATCTGTAATGAGATCCGGTGCCCTCTTCTGGTGTGTCTGAAGACAGCTACAGTGTACTCATATAAATAAAATGAATAAATATTTTAAAAAAAGAAAGGGTTTCTCTGTGTAGATCTGGCTGTCCTGGAACTCACTTTGTAGATCAGGCTGGTCTCAAAATCAGAGATCCATCTGCCTCTGCTTCCAGCATTCTGGGATCACAGGCGTGTACCACCACTGCCTGGGGAACTTTTTTTTTTTTTTTTTTTTAAATGTAAATACTTGTTTTAGTTGCCTTTTGATGTGTGACATAAGGGAGAAAAGATTTCTTTTGCTACTCATGGCAAGGATCATGTCTGAAGCCTCCTATAACAAAAGACACATTAATTGACTGAGAAAAAAAACATACACATTTATTTAATGTAAATTCTATATAACATAAGAGCTTTCAGAAAGGAAGAAAGCACTGGGCATGGTGTCATAGGCTTGAGATCCCAGCTACTTGAGAACTGAAGTGGGAAGATTTCAGGAGGGCCTGTGAGGGCCACGGGGTGAGTTCAAGGAGCCCTACCTAGGTGTTTCAAAAGAAAAAGTAAAAAGAGACCTGGGTATAAAACTCTTAGGACACTTGTCTAGCATGTGTAAGACCTTAGGTTCATTCAGTCCCTGGTACTGCAAAACAAACCACTCCTTAAAACTATAACCCTCCTCCAAACACTAGGTCACACTGTACATTTTTATGAATCATACTTGTGTGTGGGTAAGGGATGACAGAGTGTGAGCTCTGTGTCTTCATTCTGTAATGTCTCTAGAATGAAGGTCTTAGAACTTCTTTTTAGATCAGTGGCTCTCAACCTTCCTAAGGCTGCGACCCTTTAATACAGAGCCTCATGTTGTGGTGACCCCCAACCATACTACTAGTCTTGTGGCTGTTTTGTAACTGTAATTTTGCTGCTGAGAACCCCCGTTTTAGAGGCAGGTCACAGAATTCTTCGAAGGTCTGTGACAGGGGGAGAATGGCAGGAGAACATCAGAGGGACCCTCCTGCTTCTGCTAATTTCTTTAGCTTAAAATTCAGTATTGACAAGGTGCCGTATTTTGGAGTGGGACATTCTGAGCTCCTCCATTAAAAATTGTCCTCAAACCCAACAGTTTAATACAATTACCCCACAGGTTGGGTCAAGAATCTAGGCACTGCAAAGGTAGTTACTGCGTTTCCCGATTTTGCACAAGGCAACCCCAAGACATCTCCCAGTGTGGGGGTCTCAAGAGAAAACTCATCTCAGCTCACTTGTATGGTTGCTGGTAGGGTTGTTTTGTTTGAGGACTGTGGGTTTACGTCTTCCAGGACCCAGTTAGCTGTTGGCCAGTAACCACCCTCAACTTCTTGACTGTGGGCCTCTCTAACATGTCTGGTTTATTCATCAAAGCCAGGATTAGAGACTGTTTAGAAGCAGGAGGTAAGTTGCTGTCTCTGCAGTGTAATTAGGGAAGTGGTATCTCAAGAGGGATGGGTTCTGTTGGTTGGAGGCCAGTTACTCAAGAGGAGAAACTACTTGGGAAATCCCAAGAGGCAAGGGATGCTTGGGGCCATCCTAGAGGATGCCTACGGAAGAGAGTAGAAAGAGAATTCAAAGGTATTAAGAGGGAGACAACTGATTCTGGTCAAGAGCACAGTTCCTTTGGGAATCGCAGTTGCACAGGCATGTTTAATGGAGACGTCTTTCCTAAATCAAATGAAATGTCCTTAATTAATGCATTGCTTTATTCTTCAAACATTCGGCAAGCTTCCTAATCTTATCTGCTGAATCTTTGTAGCTGTTAGCACATGCTTTCAAATTTTTGCCAACTATTTTCCTCCCTTTTATACTCTAACATAAAATGTCTTTTCTAGATCATTAAAGAAAAAAAAAAACTCTCCACAAAAAACTACCGTGAGTGTGTGTAATTTTCTTTGACTCATGGACAAGAGATGGTGTTTATGCAGGAGAATACAGCAAGGGCTGGGAATCTTACGAAGTGGTGTGTGTGTGTGTGTGTGTGTGTGTGTGTGTGTGTGTGTCCAGCCTTGACTGAAGCGGCACAGACTGTGCTCCGTCTGTAGTTCTCAGTGGGGTGAGTCAGTTGATAATTCAAGGAAACAGTTCTTTATTTTGAAAACACATGGAGATAGAAATACCCTCATGTGTAGAGAAGAAAAAGAAAATAGAGTTTGTGTTCAGGTGGTTTATTTGTGAAGATTTACGGAAACATACCACAAAGCTCACCTAAAGCTTTTTAATTGCCAGCCATGGGCTATAAAGTATATGAATGGGTCCTGATCTCTGTGTGAGATTCTCCTTGTGGTTGTCTTGATTTTCTGTGTTGCAATATGAGTGCATTTTTAAAAAAAGAATATGGTCCTCTGACTTGTTGCTCTTGAATTCTTAATAAAAAGGAAGCCCTGTTTTTTATATGTATCTGTAGTAAAGGCGGAGGAAAAGAGAGAGTGGGGACTGAACACACTGGTAAGGAAGGGAGATCATAGCAGCACAGGTATCTCTTCTGCTTCGTAGTATCTGATGTTTCGTGTCTTCCAAGACAGATGCCTTTGTGGGGCTTACTGCTATCTTCGATGTTCTGATTTAAACTGCCAGTGAGTAGAAGAAACCAGGTAGTAGCCTAGTAGGGAAGTCTCTGGTGTATACCTTACACCTTACAGCTTAGTGGGTAGTTGTGAACTGGGAGAAGTTATCTGTCTGGAGGAATAGCTACGATGGCCTAGAAAAAAGCAAGTTAGCCTAAGATGAACCTAGTTATTTTCATGTTTGGTCTATGATTCTGTAGTGACTCTCTCTCTCTCTCTCTCTCTCTCTCTCTCTGTTTCTGTCTCTGTCTCTCCTCCCTCCCCCTCTCCATACCTATCTATCTATCTATCTATCTATCTATCTATCTATCTATCTATCTATCTATGTGGTATGCAATACATGCACACACACACACACACGTGTGTGTGTGTGTGTGTGTGTGTGTGTGTGTGTGTGAGCCAGAGGTCAGTGTCTAGTGGCTTCTTCTACCAATCTCTTTCTTATCTTTTGAGATAGGGTCTTTCCCTGAACCCAGGACTTACAGATTTTTGGAGCCTGGTTGACCAATGAGCTCCAGGGATTCTCCTATCTCAGCCTCCTCTGTACTAGGGTTTGGGATGCAAACTCTCATTCTTGGCTTTTTATATTAATGCTGAAGAGTCAAATTCAAGTTCTCATGGTTGTATGGCAAGCACTTTACTAATTAAGGCATCTTCCTACATCTGCAATCTTTAAAAAAGTTATTGTGCTCATATAGACATGCTTTGAACCCAAATGACTAAAGAATTATTTGAAAGAATATTCTTTTTTAAAACCTATTATTATTAAAACCTTCTTCTCCCTCTGGTCCCACTGGTTAGGAACCACCTCAGCCCCACCAGTAGATATGTGGCAGTGAACCCACAGAGTTCACTGTGGTCCACGCACAGAGGCAGCAGATTTCTTTGGCTTGTTTCTTCTCATTGCAGCATCGTCCTGAGCCTTTCCCCCCGCCCCCCCAGATCCCCCTGAAAGCTACCTGGGTTAGGACTTAGGAGGTGGTAAGCAAACCTTTTTTATGATCCTAAAATTCACTGCTTTGGGGCTTTTCTTCCTCAGTTCCTTCTGTGAGTGAGCATGTCTGCTTTCTTTACTGAACGGATACACATCCTTCCTTTCTCTTCAGCTCTTTTTACATTCACTAGTGCAGCACTAAAGCTTTCATCACAGAGACTCCACAATCTTCTTTCAGGATTTATCCTCAGGCATTTTGTCATTTTGCTCGTTGGTTATGAATGAGAGGTTCCTTCCACAGTATTCTAATTGGACTCATTTCAGCATCTTTGAGTTGGTTGAAACTTGTACTTGGTACCCTTCTCTAGAAGACGTAGTCATGGCTTGCTCCATCCATCACTCATTTGAAACCTTTACACAGTTTGCAGGGATGTCTTTTTTTTTTTTGTCATTTTATATAAATGACCTTCTGTACAATACCCTTCTTCCATTTTTGCCCCTAACTCTGATCCTTATTTATCATCCCATATAGTTTTCTTATTGATCTTATTTGATTTTCTTCAGTAGATTATACTCTCTATAGGGCAAGACATTTTTTTTAATCTAGCTTGTTTATTGCTATCTAGCTGATGCTTAAAATGGTGCATGACAAATGATACTTAATGGATCTTCCATGAGACTGAATATCTAAGAAGTGATTCATTTAAAAACACTGGAACTCACCACAGAGGCTAGGCTGTCTGGCCAGCAAGCCCCAAGGAGCTGCTTGTCCCCACCTCCCCAGCTCTGAGATCATAAGCACTTGCAACTATGTCCAGCCTTTTATATGTGGGTTTTGGAACTCACACTCATGTCCTCTGGCCTGAAAAGCAAGCATTTTACTGACTAAGCTATCTCCCAGCTTTCTAGATTGACTTTAATGGTTTACTGTTATAATCCTATGGATTAGGACTGCCAATTCTGTACTTTTCCTGTTTAAATCTCCATTTTCTGAAAAGTACTTATTTAGAGCCATTAAAAAAAAACCTCACCAGTTTAATTAATGGTTTACATTCCAAAAATGTTATTATTAAATCAGCTGTGTGAATGGAAGATCATACTTTTCTATGTAAACAGTGGTGACTGGGCTTCCCAGTTGGCTCACGCCTACAATACTGCTGTTCTATAAAGATGCAGTCATGCCCAATTTTTACATGGGGTGCTCCTCCATGTAATTGGCATTTCTCTTCATTGTCTGAATCATCTTTGGAGCCAACATTCCAACACTATGTACCAATGATTTGTGATCAAGACTGTTCCTCCTGTGAGGATTTAGCTTGGGCTCACGAGCTTGGGTTCAATTGAATACGCAGGGGTAGATCTTATGAATGCTTGGCAGCTGATCAAATAGGAAGCAAACTAGACGGTGTTGGAGACAGGTGTGTATCTGGAGAGCTCACAGCTTGCCAGAAGGCCGCAGATGGATGCTAACGGGGAATACGGACCCTGTATTAGCAGATATTCTAATTGCTTAACAATGAATGGGAAAGATGTAGGTCTTTATGAGAAACCTCACAAGTTTGAAAGTCTTGGTGGGAGTACACACACATTTCAAAAATGTAATAAACAAATAAAACACTTATTTAAAAAGTGTGAACAGAGTTTCTGTCACCCATCGAGACTTTGTAAAGCCTGGCAGCAGCCCAGGGCTGGCAGCAGCAAAGAATCCTCTTCATCCTGACCCTAAAGGGGGGGTGCATCTGAGGCTACAGACATGTCTGGGGGAGTTCTGACTGAAACATGGCCATGGGCGGAGAGAGTAGCTGATCACAGTAGCTGATCATTGACTCCAGCATCTCCACCTCCCTTCCCTCTCACCATTTGAGCTCGGCATATTCCTCTGTTGGCTTAAACCAAGAGAGGGCAGAGGATGCTGTTGCTGTTGTCTCTAAAGGTCAGTATTCCAAGCTACTAAGTAAAGTGGAACAGAAGATAATGGCCATTAAAATCAAATGCAGAATCAACGACTATTCATTTAGATTAAGCCACATGCTGACACATACTGAGAAGGAAGCAAAACATGGCACAGGAACGTTGGGACTTTGGGTTGAATCATTTTTTTTAAGACCTTGATATATATATTTATTTAGATTTTTGTCATTTTGACATTATTGTAATAGTGTTATATAGATGAGGTGGATAGAAGTGACTTGAAAACTGAATGTAGCATTGCTCTGAGATGGACTTTGTACCAACTCAATGAGATGACATGAGTTCTCCTGAAGAGAACTATTCCCCCCACCCAAATAAGGAATATGACAACATCAGCACCATGGGGGTTACTGCCCAGATTTCCCTGTTGTTGTGTTCTTATTTACTCTGGTAGTTATTGTTATATAACAAGCCATCCCAAATAGTGAATGGATCAAAACAGCAATATTTATACCTTCACTTTTTCTGAGGGTCTTGGATCCAGCATTGTTTAGCTGGATGGCTCAACTTCAAGGTCTGGGTTGTATCATCTGAAGTCTGTCTGCGGCTGTAGGATCTACCTACTTCCAAGAAGGCTTATGTACAGTTGGAAGCCTCTGTTCCTTGCTACGTGAATTTTCCGCAGGGCCAAGTGACTGTCAAGGTAGATAGCCAGCCTATCCCTTGCTGAGTAGCCTTCGGGAGACAGAGAATAAGAAGGCAGCTAAGACACACATTGTTATGTCATTTAGAAGTTGATTTAAATGGGACATGGCATCTTCTGTCACATTGCACTGGCCACGCAGACCTAACCCTGGTAGATCGTGGAAAAGGTCCTTTTGGAGTTTGGCTAAAATATATTCTGTTTTGCTTTTATGTAATATTTTATTTTCCTATTTTCTTTCATTCCTAATTTTTTTCTTTCATTCTCCAAGCTCAAGAGTGTATACAGTAGAAGGAGAGCTACTGTTGAACTCATGGCCACAGGCAATGCCAGTGAGTTAATAAGAGATTCTCAAGGTGGAAGGTGACCTTTGACCCATTCTCCCTTTCTGTAGAGAGCCTAGCATACAGATAACCAAGATAGGAAACAGTCAGGTGTAAAGGCTCATGTCTGTAATCCTAGCACCTGCAAAGCTGGTGCAGGAGGATTGTTTTGAGTATGAGGACAGAGTGACAGAGTGGACTACATAGTGGGTTCCAGGCCAGCTTGGGCTATAAAATGCTTGGGAGGAGGAAGAGGAGGAGGAAGGAGAGAGAGAGAGAGAGAGAGAGAGAGAGAGAGAGAGAGAGAGAGAGAGAGAGGAGAGACAGTCAGAGAGATACAGAGAGACAGAGTCAGAGAGACAGAGAGATAGAGACAGAAAGACAGAGACAGAGAGAGACAGAGAGAGAAGAGAGAGACAGAGACAGTCAGAGAGATACAGAGAGACAGAGTCAGAGAGACAGAGAGATAGAGACAGAAAGACAGAGACAGAGAGACAGAGACAGAAACACACACACACACACACACACACACACACACAGAGAGAGAGAGAGAGAGAGAGAGAGATTGATTTTCTAAAAGAGAAATCAGACTTTTCCTATTTTTGGTCTGGTTCTGTCATAAAATATCACAAACTCACTGGAAACTGTGCTTCCTTTCCTATGCTTTTCCCCACCCCATGATGGGAATGAAAAGCCTCCCAAGGAGACTTGTAATTATGATTCTTTTCTACAATTGATACAACCTTTGGATTGATTTTTGGCTCCCAGATGCCAGGTGTTTCCTGTGACAAACAGAGACCAAAGTTCTGATCCCTTTCCACACCCCCAAGTCTTCCACCCCTGCCCTGACTTGCTAGTGGATGAGCAAACTGTCCCTCATGTCTCCAGATTCTAATTTCATTTTTTTTCCAATGTCACCTCAGTTCCATGAAGGGAGCATTTTGCTTTATTGAATTCCTCTTTTGCTTAGTGAATTGCAGTGATTCAGCTTTCTTGCATGTTTTCTTCTGGTGTGTCCCTGTGTTGAGAATTCTTCAATAAGCCCCAAGGAATTTAAGGACTCCCAGAACCAAGTGATAGGTTGGGGCTCTGAGGGAGCCATGAGAGTATACAAAGGCTGTTGCTAAGCAGCTATTTACAAATAAAGGCGTTTCTCCAACTGCACAGAACCCTCAAACAAATGCTATCATTAAATGATGCATAGTCAGGGAGACTACCTTTACTGCTGAAGAATTTACTATTGAGCCCTTTATTTATAGTGCAGATAATGGTTGCTCGAAAAGGGAGGAAACTGTGTCAAGGGACTTTTATGAGTGGTGAAAAAAATAAGTGAGCTGTATGTTGGTTTGAAGTGATGACCAAATAATGATTTCATTTATCATCAGCCTGCAATAAATCTGCAAGTCTGCTCTCACCATGACAATGGGAAGCTGCAGGAAATCCAAGCCAGTTGGTTCCAGGCACTTGTCTTTTGTGCTGAGGAAAGTATCGACCAGGGGCACCAGACCCAAAAGTTCTGCAGGACCAGTTTTTGTATGACTTGGCTACTCATCAATGTTACTCTTGGTCTATCACTTGAGAGTCTACACTCCAGTAGTGCTAACTCTGGGATGTGGTAATTATCTTAGGGCAAGAAAGGAAGAACTCAGGCACCCATGCTGTTTTTAGCCAAAGAAAAGAGAAAACAAAACAAAGCCACTCCTCGGCCTTTCAGAGGATGAGGATGTGTGCGGAGCTCTTGGACAGTCCACTCATTAGTTGCCACTTGACATTAGACTCTAGAATCAGTGTCTTGAGGTGAAATATTCGGTCAGAACAACCATCAACTTCCTGCCACCCAAACCTTATGTCATTATTTTTTCTCTGAAGACCTCATGTTTGAGAGATTTTTATCTAGACGGTGGTGACTGTATTGCTGTGACTCATCTGTTCTACCTTCTTAGGCTTATGTTCAAAATTATCCATATTTTGAACAATGTGTCACAAAGTTATATTCAACCAAACCCTGGTAGCTAATTAGCATTTCACTGTACCATCTACTGTTGCTGTTTGCTAGTTCTATGGGCTAAGTATTGTTAAATAGCACATATACCTTCTCTACAGAGCTTTTTTTTTTTTTTTGAGACAGAGCTTCTCTGTGTAGCCCTGACTGTCCTGGAACTCACTCTGTAGACCAGGCTGGCCCTGAACTCAGAAATCTGCCTGCTTCTGCCTCCCAAGTGCTGGGATTAAAGGCGAGCGCCACCACTGCCCGGCTTTTACAGAGCTCTGGTACACTGTGCACTTCAAAAAGGAAAGAAGTGGTTCTGGGTGGGTAGAATCTGTAAGGATGTCATATCCAAGAGTGGGAAAACTGCTAATTAAGGTCAAAGTCCATCATGACCAGACAGCCTCTGGGCTTGGCACAATAAGGGACATTCCTTTCATTAGTGGGGCTTCTCCTTCTCTGACTTTGTCTGGGGGAGTTCTAAGCCCTCACACGTGCCTCTACCTAAGGAATGTCAGGTAGCCTCGGCTAGATTGTAGAATCAATCTTCTTTCTCCAGAAAGAACCCTGTTCAGCTAGCACCTGAGATTCCTGAAATGCTTCCTATGCTACTGAGGCATTTTGGATCCCCAAGCCTAAAGCTAACCAATGATCTTTGCCCATCTTGGATGTTCCTACCATCAGTCTCCCAAAACTTTATAAACAAGCCTTGAATCACCCTAAGTAAAGTTGATCTGCCTCCTGATAGCTGGTCCCAGTGTGATTATTCACTGTAAGTACTCACAGGGCTTCTAGCACCAGCCACTCCTCTCATTGTCTCTGTTCCCATGGCTCTCACGGACCTTATTGGCCTACCATCCACGAGATTGCGGAGAGCCACAGTTGGCCCTGAACGTGGGGCATAAACCAACAACTCTGAGATCAACAGTCTCATGCTCTACCGACTGTGATCTGCACCTGCAATGGCTCCACCTGGCCCCGTGTCCTAGGCTTCAAGGCTTCACTGCACAGATCCTCCTACTCATCAAAGCATAGCTTCTGTGGGATCCAGAAGCAGTGAGCGTTTGCTCCCAAACTGCTCCCAAACTGCTCCCAAACTGACAGCTGGATGGGCCAGACACTCCAGTGAAATCCATTTTCAGGGCTACGTGATTCAGCAGGTGAGTTGTTATAAACTCCTTAGCAGATTCTGACTTCCATGGCCACTGTCCTGCTATCTACACCAACCAACACCTTTCCTGGAGTCTGATGAACGTCAGTGGGGTCCAGTGGGCCTCAACCTGTTCGGTTCATCTGGCAATACCAGTTCTGCCTACCAAAAGTACCACTAGGGACTCACATTCCGCTATGGATTCCACGCCAGCAAGCCGGCTGCTTATCCATTTAATCTTTGAGGATAGGTTGAGATTATTTCAGCTGTAAGACCTCTAATAATTTGCTTTACCAGATAAAACTGTGGAGTTTTCAGCAACATCTCTGGGAGGGCACTAGCTATCCTGAGGGAGATTTCAGAGGGAACCAGTGACTAGACGGTTTGATTAGTCTTTCCAAGAATCAAGGCCTTGTGTCCTGGGTCATGAATGCGGTCCCTTTTCTGTGCCATGACTACTTCGCTTGTGGATTTGGTGACAATGTCTAGATTTTTGTCAGTAAACCCATTACACTTAGGATAACAGAGGCTGGGTGGCCAAGAAGTAGAAAGAAGGTAGCTGCTGATAGCATTCCAGTAGAAAGTGATGACACTCAGGTATGGGTTTTTCAGAAGGGTTAATGTGTTTCTGTAGCTTATTAGTTTCAGATAGAAAGGAAGCGTTGTAAAGACTCAAATATACAGGAAAGCTCCACAGCTAGGATTCTTGTGGAACCTTGTGGTACTGCTGCTTCTTAGTGCCATTGCTTTGTGGGTAAGCTCAAGCTTTTGTTTGACTGGCTCAGGGCATTCAAGCAGAGGTCGCCTTGCATTTACAGCCAAAGATTTGTCTGTGACTCTCTCTAGCTCATGACCCGAGCCTGCTACTTGTCACAAAGTAGTCACTTTGTGCCTTCGACTTATCTTGATTGCAATTTAGACATGAGCCTTAGTATCTTAGAGAGTGGTGTCTGTGTCTCTACTCTAAATAAAGACCTTCATTTGATCCTTCTGTTATAATCTGGTACCCCAGGTGGTGTTTCAGTAGAGTGAGTTTATGTGTCAGAAATTGAGTAGATTTTTCAATTAAAGTGGTAATGAGGCTGCATGTGAGCTTGGCAGACAAGGTGCCTGGGGCAGAATAATGGGACCAGACATGTACCCGTCATCTAAAGACAATATTTATTCTATTTTTATTTATATGTGTCTCTGTGTGTAGATGCGCATATATATAAGGATGCCTTCAGAGAACAGAAGAGGACATCTGGTCCCTTTTGAGCAGCCTAACATGGGTGCTGGGAATTGAACTCAGGTCCTCTGCAAGGACAGTGGGTGCTCTGACTGCTGAGCAATCTCTCCAGCATCAATTAAAAATTATTTGTTATTTAAGTCTGCATGTGTTTTCATGGTGTAGTGTGTGGACATGTGTGTCCACCTGTGGAGGTCAGAGGTCAACTTTGTGGAGTTGATCCTTTCTTCCACCTTTATGTATGTTCCAGAGATCAAACTCAGGCTTGTGTGGCAAGTATGAATCTTAATCCCTGGAAAGTGTGATTATTTTCTGTTACATAGAAAGAGGAAATGAAGCGGCTAGTGGAATTAAGGCTGCTAACAGGCTGACCTAAAAGCAGAAATATTGTGGGTCTGCAGCAACTACAAGTGTTCTTGTAAGTGAAAGTCCTTGTCCTTGTAAGTCACTGGAGATGTCAGAGAGGTGCTATTGGTGGCTTAGAGAGGAGGTTGAAGGAGACTGAGAAGCAAATATATAAGCAAAGAGTCTCTAGAAAATGCTAGGGACATATTCCATAGAGTTTCCAGAGAGCAACCCAGCCCCAAGACCTCTAGATTCTAACCCCATGAGACTCATTTCAGACCACCAGAACCATAAGACAATAAATTATAAATCTATGTTGCCTTCAACCACTAAGCTTGTTGCAATTTATTAGAGTAGCAACAGGAAACTAACACAGTGTCCAATAAAATTTACAAGAGAATTTTCAGGTGAAATTGTATCAATTCTGCACCATTTTCTTTTCTTCTTCTTCTTCTTCTTCTTCTTCTTCTTCTTCTTCTTCTTCTTCTTCTTCTTCTTTTAAGATTTATTTATTTTATGTGTATGAGTACTCTGTAGCTGTACAGATGGTTGTGAGCCATCTGTTCCTGGGAACTGAACTCAGGACCTCTGCTCACTCTGCCCCCCCCCCACTATTTTCTAATCCTCTGAGAGGCCCTGGCCATTTGGAGCATCCCATAAAAGGGAACTGATACCCAATTTGAAATACTGTATCTTCTTTTATCCTTTCAGGATAAATAATTATTTCTTTAGCCCAGTGGTTCTCACCCTTCTTAATGCTGCGACCCTTTAATACAGCTTCTTGTGTTGTGGTAACCCCTGACCATGAAATTATTTTTATTGTTACTTCATAACTGTAATTTTGCTACTGTTGTGAATTGCAAAGTAAATGTTTTTGGAAAGAGAGGTTTGTCAAAGGGGTCATGGCCCACAGGTTGGGAACCAATGCTTTTATCTCACTATATTTTAGTCAAATGTTGACACCTAATTGTATAAATTATTTAAAGATGATTGGGGGCTGTGTGTCAAGAAACTGACTTCCTTAATTTTCTACATATAGTTGAATCCAGTTTGATTCTCTTGTGGGTTCTTGCCCAGTCATAATAGGGATGTTGAATGGGTTCTAAGATGTGTGTGGAAAGTGGGAAAGTTCCTGGTCACTCTACCATGGTGGTCTGCTCTGTGGTGGATTCTTGGCTAAACCTACAGGTCTATTTAAAGGCAGGTGGCCCTGCCAGCAACTCCGTTTCTTTATGACGTGTTTAGCTACCAAAGCCCTTGCTGAGGCTCTCTACATATAGCACCTAGTAGTGCTTTTCTTATTTGCTAATAGATCCACCCTTCCCCAAGAACCAACCTGTCATTGCAGGTGGACTGCTATTGTGATCATGCACTGGTCTCATATCTTCATTCCATTTCACCTTTCCATCTGACTTCTCTGTTGCAGAGACTATTCCATGCTCAGAGCAGTTGGATACCCCATCTATCTCCCCCTTTCTTAGATGGTCTCTTAATTCTCTCAGTGTATTTAGACCAAGGGTGGAAAACTGACCCAGTGATCGTATTCATTGACGTGGCCTTTTGTTTTTCTTTGGTATTCATGGTTATGTCTTATATAGAATTTAAAATTGGAATACGTTGCTACAGTTTCTAATGAAGATTTTTTTTCAAATGACGATTTCATTTGACTATGCCTAGGGTTATTGAGATCTCAGCAGATACAACAAGGTGGGACTTTTATTCTTCCAGGCTATAGCTGGCTTGGGCCGAGCGTATGGCTAACATTTCTTTTCCTCATCTTCACACTCCCAGCATCCTGTTTTATCTTCATTACTGAGGCTAAGATCAGTCACCTGCTGTCATATATTGAACTTGCTTTGCTTTTTTTTCTAGTCTCCACAGATCCGACAATTTATAAACTATGGTCTGAATTTTAGTATGCCCAAATAACCTCTCTCCCCCTTTCTCCCCTGTCTCTCTTTCTCAACTTCAGCCTCCCCTTGTATGAGTGTGTGTGTGTTTAAATTCAGCCATACAAAGTTTCCACTGAAATATACAGAAAGCTCAGATACGTAAGCAAAGACCTGGCTACCAGCCTGGTAAGGAATTGAAAGATAACAGGACAGGGTAGCTTGTGTTCTGTGGAGGGCTTAGCAGGAATAACAAAGTCCAGGTGCTTTGCAGTGGTCGTCATGCTGTGTGATGTTATCAGAGAGCTATTTCAACTGACTATGACTCCTCTGATGATGAGGAAATGCCTAACTCATTGTGTGGCTTGCTGAGCCCGTGGCCATGCTTGCTGAATGAGTAACTGGAGTGAATGAGGAAGCCCTAGGTCTCTCCATGGTAGAGGAATAAGATGTGGGCATCGTGACCATAGTTAGAAATCTTCTGCGAGTCAAAATTATGTCCAATTATACTGAATTGATTCTGATTTCTATAAAAACAGCCTCAAAGTGTTGTATTATAACCCATTAAAACAAAGGTACAGCATGATTTAAATCAATTTGTGAAATTTATGAACCAGAAGATTTTTTTTATATTTATTTAGTGTGTGTGTGTGTATTTTCTGTGAATTCTCTCTTACTGTGTGATGGCTACTTTTATAAATTAACTTGACTGTGATAAGGGATACCCAGATACTAGGTAAAACCTTGTTTATGGGTATGTCTATGAGGGTGTTTTCAGAAGGGACCAGTTCTTGAATTGCTATGCTGAATGAAGATAGATCTGTATTAAGAGATTCATGGAAGGACCAAAGAGAAGAAAATGTCAGAGGATGAAATAGTTCCCACCTCCCTCTCCTTTTGCTGGGGAGTAGGACATCAACATTTAGGCTTTTTGATGTTTGTTTGTTTTGTTTTCCCATTCTGTGACTTATGCCAGCAATTCTACTTCTCTCATTTGTACATGACATGTTCTGCAGTGTCTGGGCTTCAATATGATATAATCCAATTCTCAGAATAAAAGCATATCCTATTGACTCTGTTTGCCTGGAGGACTCAGACTGATACACTGCCTAATTGATGTGAGCTAGTCTGGGTCTGTTCTTGTATTTCACACAATGGAAATTACAGAGTATGTACTTTTCTGTGGGTTTTTTTTTTTTTTTCTACAGAGGTTGGCAGATGTCTTATGTAAAGAACTCGATAGTGATGTTTTTGTCCTTGGCTTTGTAGTTCTGGTCTCTCAACTCTTAGGGCTGCTGCTATATAGCAAGCGCAGAAAATATGGAAATGAGTGGGCGTGGTCAGATTCCAATAGTGCTTTCTTTAAAGTAGATGGTGAACTAGATTGGGCCTGTGAACTGCAGACTGCCAAAACTTGCCCCAGAATAATATTTTTACTATTTATCAAGGTTGTTTTTTGCATTAGTAGTTTATTCTTCTTATTACAGAGAATTATTTTTGTTATGGTATGAATATACCACAACTTGTTTACCCATTCTCCTATTGATGGACATTTGGCTTGCATCCAATTTATGATAATTACGAATAGGGCTGCTATAAACATTCCTGTATGAGTCTTTATGAGAATGCATGTTTTTGTTTCTCTTGGCTAAGAACCTAGACGAGGGATTGCTGCATCACAGGGTGGATGGGTAGACAGCCTGAAAGAGCTGAGAGCTGAGAAGCAGTTTTCCTTAGAGATTGTGTCATGTGCCACTCTCATTAGCAGTGTGTGAGAGCGAGTGGCTCTGTCCTTGCCAACCATTTTGATGCGATTAGTCTTTTGTTTTCAGTCATCCTGGTAGTTCAGCCTCTCTTTGAATCAAGCTCTCTGTCCATAAGGATCACATCTCAGTTTGGCATTTCCTACACTACACCCTTTCTAGTGCCAACTCTTTCCCATTGTGCTTAGTTTATATCTGTCTTTGGATGCCTGGGAATCTTTCAGGCTACTCTGAACCATTGCTCCTGTTTGTCACTAAACATATTACCTTACTTTGGTTTCCCTGCCTAAGTGACATTTCTCTAAACTAATCTTCATCTGAACATATTACAGGATAATCTTACAACTAGAAGCTGGCCACACCACCTTCCATTTTCTGTCTTCTTTTTCCCCTTTGAGACTTTTATTCCTAAATTCAGTGCATGTGTGTCCGTATTCATCAGGGTTCTTTAGTGATATATATATATATATATATATATATATATATATAGAGAGAGAGAGAGAGAGAGAGAGAGAGATGGGGGAGGGGTGTTATTAAATAGCTTATAGGCTGTGGTCCAGCTAATCCAAAAATGACTGCATATGAAGGAAAGTTCCAAGAACCCAGTAATTGTTCCGTCCATGAGATGGGTGTTTCAACTGGTCTTCAGTATAGCTGGAATCCCAAAGAAGTAGGTTTTAATGTCAGTGAAGGAATGGACTTGCTAAGGAGTGAGATAAGGAGGTGAGAACAAGCAAGCAAAGAACAAAATCTTTCTTCTTACATGTCCTTTACATAGGCTTCCAGCAGAAGGTATGGCCCAGATTAGAGGTAGGTTTTCTCAGCTCAAAAGATCTAGATTAAAGGTGTGTCTTCCTACCTCAAAGGTATGGATTGGAAGAAGATCTTCTCACTTCAAATTAAGCAAAAATCTCTCACAGGTGTGTCACTCCACTTTTACGGTTTTATTTAATTCTAGATGTAGTCAGTTGACAACCGAAAATAGCATCACGGTATCCAAACTAATCTGGGTACAGATAGAGCTCATAACTTTCCAGAAAGAGCTTTCTCCATATGTTTATCACTTCTGGAAATAACCTTTAACCTAGTGTCCCACTCCCTTTAAAAGAATGGAATCTCAGCTGTAATTTCTCTGAAGCCAAAGACACATCCTCACTTAATTTCATTACTACACACACCACTAAGAGCTGCTTTCTGAAAGAGAGTTTTCTTAGACAACAGAAAAGAAGAAGAAGAAAAAGTAAGAATGTTCCAGGGACGTAGGCAGTGCTTGTAGGTATGGTTGACTGAAAAGCCATGGAGACTGTAGGATGGAAGGAGATAAGAGTCTTGCATGGTGAGGGCTAGATGCCCTTTCTTCAACCATACCAAATGTCTCTCCACATGTCTCTCAATTATGGCATGCTAAATTATCTCCATCAGCTTTCTTTCTTGATTCTTTTTTTTTTCTTATCTTTTAAAACATTTCTTTCTCCTACTCAGGATTAAATAAACGTAGCTATAAAGGAAGATTTCAGTCAATTGTCCAGTGGCCCTGTTACTTACTGACTGCTGCTATCCAACCAAACACCTCTCTTAAACTATGTCCAGGATTGTTCTTGGACACATTAGTTCTATGTGCAATGCATTTATTCTCTTCTTTACTTTAGAAAAAAAAATCCACTGTCAAATGTATACACTGCAGAGTTAAACCTGGGAATGCTATTTGCTAATCAACCTGGACAGTATGCTATACTAAAACAATAAATCTGTGGTGCTGGTGGAGGGGTGAAAAAAATGTTGTGTAATAAGATGGAAAAGAGAGAAAGCAAGCCAGTCGGCTAGTCAGCCAGCAAACACGAATGCATTAGAATTGTTAGACACTTGGCAAGCTGGAATAGTATTTTAAAATATATTTTTATTCCTTTTTAGACAATTTCATACCCGTCTATATCTTTTTTAAAAGAAGATTTTTATTTTTATTTTTGTACTTATGTGGGTATGTGTATGTGACTACAATGCACCTGGAGGCCTGAAGAGGGGATTGGATCCGCTGGGATTACAGGCCATTGTGGGTTGTCTGAGTGGTGCTAGGAACTGAACTCCTGCTCTTTGCAGGAGCAGTATGCATTCTTAACCACCTCTCTAGCCCCTATGGGATGCATCTTGAGCATTTTCATCCCCACTCCCTTCTCTGACTTCCCCTGGGTCCCCCAGTATATCCCCTCCCATATTTATACCCCTCCTCCCTCTAATAACTTACTGAGGCCAATCAATGCTGCCTGCATGCAGATGCATTCAGGGCAATCTACTGACATGTGGGCAACTTAATAGGTGTAGGAAAACGTTTTATATTCTACCTAGTCTGTTTGCTAGGAGAAGAAATCATCAGAACCCTTTAACAGTGTATGTCTCAACTCTGAAGTCAGCCAAGTCAGTGTATTACACTAGATCACCAGAAAGTGGCTAATATGGCTACTTAGGTAGCTGCTACTTTCTGTGTTTAGGTGCTAAGAGAGAGACTGATTGAGACTTACTTCCTTCAGAACTGGGTTTGAATCCTAGCTTTACTACATGGAATAATATGGCTTGGTCATGACCCTTTGCTTTAGTTATCTCTTGCTGTGTTACAGACATCCCCAAAGCTTAGTGGCTTCAAAGAAGACTTCTTTGTTGGCGAATCAGCAGCTTGGCCTATGCTTGCTAGGGACTCCTGGAGTGATAGTTGGCTGGTTGGTACCTGGAGTCCTTGTTGGCGTTGTTGACTGCTTCTTTCAGAAAGGCTCACTCAAGTCTCCTTGTGGGAGTGTGAGGACTAGAAAGGGAGGGAAAGAACAGGAACTGAGGCTGGAACTCTGACAATGTCTGCTACATCTATGTTATCAAAACCAAGCACCAGAAGAGCCCAGGGTTTAAGCCGAAGGCCAGTGCCTCCCATCTTTTCTTGGAAACAGTAGAAATGCCACATTACAAAGTGATAGGCATATAGGATGGAGAGGAACTTTGTGATTGTATACTATAGTCTCCCATGTTCTTGAAACCTTTGTTTCTGAGTTTGTAAAATGGGATAAGAACTAACAAAGGGTCAGAATGCTTGATTTTCTCTGCTGGCTCACTTTCCCCTCTTCCCTATCCTCCTCCTCTCGCTATGAAGCTATGTGCAAGCTTTCTCCTTCCCTTCTCTGATTTCTTCTTAAAGGTATCTCGTCTTTGCTGGTATTAGGAAACCTTTTCTCTAAAGGGTCAGATAGGACATATTTGGCATCTGTGTTTTGTGGATTTAGTTTAATGCTTGCATTATGGGTTCCCAAAATTGCATGAGAATTCTGCTTGTGAGATGCTGAGGGTCCCTGCACCCAGCTGGTTCTGATTGGCAAATAAAGTTGCCGGCAGCCAATGGCTGCACAGGGAAACAAAGGTGGGGCTCGAGGATCTTGTGGCAAGAAAGGCAGAATCGCTTTTTCATGTGGGGGTAGCAGAAGGACCAGGCTTAAAAGCTACAGAAGGGAGGATCTTCTGGAAAGAAAGAGGCAGAATCGCCTTTTCATGCGGGGTTAGCAGAAGGACCAAGCTTAAAAGCTGCAGAAGGGAAAGCGCATGGTCAAGTAAGAGCCAGGGAAGAGCAGGCTCCAGGCGCTCCCCCACCATTGGGTCTAGGGTAGCAAAGATGGAATATAGATTTTAGTAAGTAATAACTCAGGAGTATCAGAAGGGAGGCGTTAGCAACATGGAGGTTTGGGAGTGGCCCAGCCATTGAGCTGATAAAGGCATATTAAATATAAGGATGTGAGTCCAGAGCACTAGGGAAGCTAGTGAGGAACGTGTGCGGCCGCTGCTGGGGAGGTAGAGAGGACTAACCAACTACAGCCACACCAGTGCCACAGCTACTTGGTTCTGCGTTGTCGCAAAAGGCACCCCCAGACAATCGAGTAACGTGGCTGTGTGCCAGTGAAGCTTTGTTTAAAGCAGGCGATGGACCAGCGCTGGCTCCGTTCCAGAGATGTGGATTAGCGTTTCTGATAACTTGTCATTCTTTAAAGCCACTCCTAGCCGTGTCTGCCATGTCTGCCACTGCAGGGAGGGCAGTTTCCAGAAGTGATCCAAGGCCCTGCAAGATCTCCTTCTCCAGCTTCATGCAGTCGGGTTCTCCTCTTCTGCCTCTGAGCAACACTCCTAGAGCCCCCATTCTGCGCTTTGAAACTGTCATGCTGGCCTCTGCTTCCCTGCCTGGCGCTTTCTCACACTTCCCTTTACCTGCTTGCTTTGTTTGTTTTAATGTGATACCTATTTATTTATTTATTTATTTGAGATTGTAATACAATTACAAAGTTCTCTCTTTCCTTTCCTCCTTCAAAGCCCTCCCACAGACACCTCCTAACTTTCCTTCACATTCACGACCTCTTCTTTTATTAACTATGATTGCATGCATATGCATATATAAATGTACAAATTCCTAACTGTAACCCGCTCAGTCTGTATACTATTACTTGCATGTCTGTTTTCAGGGCTGACCGTTTGGCATTGGACAGCCATTGGTGTGCTCTTCCCTGGTGAAGCCATCCTCTCCCACATCCAGCTTTCCTCATCTGTCTGTGGTCCTTTGTGTATGGTTGAGGCCTTCTGGGCCCCGTCCCCCCATCCACTCTGGCATGTCCACTTGTGTCATCCTTGTTCAGCTTATATTTGGGCGGTTATGTTAGTGAGACTTTATGGGCATAGCTTCTGACATGACTAGGAGACACAATCTCACAGCAAGCTCTCGGTTCCTCTAGCTCTTACAATCTTTCCTCCCCCTGTCCTCAATGTTCCCTAGATGTGGAAGTATTTTGTATATGGCTCCTGAATAGCTTTCAGCTCATCTCTTGTTTTTTTGAGAAAATCTTTCTGATTCCCAAATGGGATTCAGTCCTCTTGCTATGGTTTAGATATGAAATAGCTAAAAAGTTCATGGGTTGGTGGTTTGGTCCCCAGTTAGTGGCGCTATTGAAAGGTGGCATTAAGCGAAGGTGGCTGGAGGAAAGAGGTCCTCAGGAGGGAGTGTCCCTGAAAGGCTATGCCATGTCTCTGGTCCTTCCCTCTCGTTCTGTTTTCTGGCTGCCAGGAGATGAGCAGCTTTACCTGCCTCAGCTTCCCATCACCATGTTCTGTCTCACTACAGACCCAGAAATGACACAGCCAAATGGCCATGAGCTCAAATGGCGAGCCTGAATAAATCTTTCCTCCGTTAAGCTGATTTTCTCTGGTGTTCTATCCCAGTGATGGAAGATGGGTAACATACCTCCTGTTGGGTCCTGCCCAAGCACATTCACTTTTATGACACTGCACACCCGAGCTTTAATTACGCCGTCGCTTGGGGTCGTTCGGTGAGACTGTGGTGGTTGAATTCCTCTCGCTGTTCCACGGCAGACAGGGTATGTTTATCCCACTGATGCTCAGCTGAGCCACACGAGTTGATTTAGTTGATAGGATGCTAATGGTTTGGTGTGAGCAGAAGCATAAGTGTGCACACGTGCACGAGATCTTGTTTCTTCATAACCTCTGCTCCTTGAACAATGAGGGTTGTCTGAAGTTGAACTGTCTCAGCTGACTGGCAGACAAACAAGCATAAAGATAAATGCTCAGTGTGTCACACAGAACTTTAGGGTAAAAGCTTGTCTTGCAGCATAGATGACTGAAGGCATTATCTTACACATTCATGTCTTCCACTAGAGCAGAAGAGCCCAAGAAATTCAGCACACAGCTGGGGAATATAGCTCAGTGGTAGCATGCTTGCCTAGCATGCACAAAAGTCCTGAGTCTGTTCCTAGAGCCACCATATAAATGCATTAAAAATAAATAAATATTAAGAATACAAAAAGAGAAAATATACAGGCGTTGCTCATTTTTGTGGTTCTATCACTTATTAGATAAGAAGCCAACTAAGCCTGAGTTGAATGGATGAATAATGAAGACAAGGTAGCCATGGAAACATTTAGTATATTGCAGACGTAGCTGGTATTCTGTGGAGGGGCTCTTAAAGTGCATTAGGTAATGTTCAATACAGCCTGGATCTGGTTCTCTTCTAAACTTGAAAATATTCAGGTTTATGTGCAGGAAAAATATCCCTCTATCTACAGTCAGCAGTGTACTGACTCTGCAATCACAACCTCCCACCCACAGGAAGTTAAAGATTATTAAAGAAAATAAAAAATAAATGAAAGTTCAGGAAGTTCTCTGTGTTACTTTGTTTTCTAATTTCAAATCGTATTAGTTTAAAGTGATAATAAAAGAAGCCATTTGGAGACAGGACAATGTTATCACATCTGGAGAAGCTTAATAAGATTGGGATGCAGGCCCTGTTCTCCTCTTGATGCACATGTGCGGTTCTCATTAGCTTTCACATTATCTTAGGGGAAATACTGGAAGATGTCATGCACCATAAACATTCCACACAAAGAGGGTTAATTAATAGGTTCATGTAGTATTAATGCAGATGTTCAACCTAAACTATGATAAGTGTTCACTAATAGGTGGTGTCGATGGATACTTAATGCACACCAACTTCTCTCATACTTACAGCAAAGTATAAACACAAGACACCACTGTGAGTTATGAAAGAATTTGTAAAAATTTCAAATAATTTTGTAGAGGCTTCTTAAGGTTTATGAGTCTGATAACTTTCCCGATTAGCTGGATCTTTAGAAACCGTCATGTAATTTCTCTAAAACAATCCAATGTCTCTTCCTCCAAAAATCACGTCACAGATATTTTATGTATGCATCACTGTTATGTGTTGGGTATTTGTATGTCTTTGTGACACCATACTTCATTCTCAACACTTTATAGCTATGAGGTATGCTTTCTTCTGGGAATAAAGTAGAGGCTTGTGTGTAAAGAACTTATGTTTTTCTTCTCTGTACATTTTGCTCAATACACTTCTTGTCCATATTTCTAGGTTTATACACTTTCAGTGTTTATATGAAGAAAATATGATTAGCAATATTAACAAGCCAGCCATACAGATGTTTGTGTATGGTGTCAGAAAAAAAAACAAACTAAACACTGACGTTAAAATGTACATATTTATATATTCGGATGCAATGTTTACTTCTATTAGTCTTGTGATTTCCTTTTTTTTTTTTTCCAAGCGGCTGTATTTGACTCCTTGTTTGCTTAAAGTAAAACAGGATCCCATTTGTGGCTGAACCTGAGATGCACTTGCTCTGCCTCTCCTTCAGGAAAGCTGTTGCTGTCAGTTGGGAGGAGCATAGTTAGTGAACATCTCCTAGAAGCTTGCTGGTCTGTCAAGGCTTACCCCCAGAGGTTCTGTTCTTCTTGGGGAAGCCCATAGCTGAGGGAGGCAGCGGCAGAAGAGTCTAGCCTTGTCTCTTCAGAGTGGAACTCCTCCTATGGGCTAGCTTTGCTCTCTGCTTGCCAGAGATTTTCCTTAAGTCCCTATCACTGTCTGATGGCTTGCCCTGCCCAGCCCTGTCCGATGCCCTTTCATGGATGCTACTGCCAATTAACCCTTTGTTTATCTTCCTGTCTGTCTCCTAGTGCACCCAGATGGCATCCTGCATTTACCAGGGCTTAAATGACAAATGCAAAGTTATAATCTGATAGGAAATGATGAATGTTAGAAAATTTTGTTATGTAAACAAATCCACAATAATATTATGCTGCTTCTCCTCCTCCTTTTTCCTCTCTCTCTCTCTCTCTCTCTCTCTCTCTCTCTCTCTCTCTTTCTCTCTCTCTCTTTGGTGCATATGTGTATGCATGGGGTGCAGGTCAGTGCTGGCTGTATTCTTCTATCATTTGCCACACTATTTTTCATTAAACCTTAAGCTAACGGATTGGCTAGACCAGCTCTGGGGATCTGCCTGCCTCTCCACTCTTCCCCACCAGGGTTACAGGTGCTACTGTGCCAAGTTTTCTATGAGGGTTCTGGGTATTGTAATTCAGGCCTTTCCTCTTGTAAACAGCAAACAACAAACAGAAAAAGCCATCTCCTCAGCTCTCTTATGTCATTTTCTAAGATATGAAGATGTATACGTGATGAAGATACCAAGACAATAGAAGGAGGAAAGAGGTGCTTGCCAGCAACCCATGGACCAGATGTTTTGATGCTATTTCAAAAACTTAAAAGAAAAACAGTTCTAAAGGCTTTGCCATATTTGAAATATGTATTTAAGCCCAGATTTTTGTGTCAAAGGTAATGTTTTTAATATTGGTAAATAAATCTCTAAATTGTTATGCTCTGTAAATTAATATACTTAACACTAAAATATAATTTAAAGTATCCACATGAGCAAAACCATCTGTGCTGACAAAGAGGCCGGGGGAAACAACCTTATATTTTCAATTAAGTACTGGAAGGCATTCACCAATGGCTTTCTACCTGCGAAATGCTAAGCTCACCAAAGAGCATCCACAGAGCACACTTTGAGAAACACCCTGCTAAAAACAAAATTCTGAAAGGTTTGAGGGGAGGAGGAGATCAAAAAGGCAGTAAAAATCCATCTGTAACACATAACCGAAGGGGAGAAACAGTGGTGGACAGACAGACATGGTCCCGCTAACGATGGGAGACAATGTAACAAAAGCAAGCCTGCAGATGTTTGCAGTTACTTTAAATAGTATGGGATATTTTCATAGGAAAACCCTTTACTGCAATGCATTTGCAATAGTTGGAGCAGTGTGGAGTAAGCTGGAACATGTGTTTTTGCTGGAGAGGCAGGAAAAACAGTTGACTGATTGTGTTGTTTAGAGGGCGGCCCTGGAACCGTAATATTAACCCCTTGGCTCTCAGTGCTAAGTTTCCTTTTTTTTTCAGTTCTTTGTGGCTGTGCTTTGGGGACATTGCAGGTAGGAGGTCACCCACCTAAAAATGCATCACAAATGCAAAAATGCTTCCTTGCTGGGAGGAAGAGGTTTGTCATTACCATTATTTGTCTCTATCTTATTTCAAAACAAAACAATGCTTCTTGCTGTCTCATGAAACAAAGAACAAAGCTTCCCAAAGTTTGAGCAGAGAAGAAGGGTTTTGGAGAGAAATTCTGTAAGAAGGATGGGGTGTTTATTGACAAACGTCTTTTTCCAACTCAGCTGTAGCCAGCCTTCTTTAAAACGTTTGTGGTAGGCTGTCCTTGTTCTCAAGAGCAAGAAGACCTCTATGTTCAGCCCAAATTACACACACACACACACACACACACACACACACACACACACTGGTACCAGACCACTGCCGTGTCTGATCTAAGTTAATCTAGTTTCTCATCTCTCATTACCCCTCTGGATACCCTGCCCTGTGTTCTGCAAGAATCCCTCTTAAACCTCATGTTTGCTCTTAACAATTCCCTGTTTTTCCTCAACAATTCCAACATCCACATCAGTGGTCCTTTTATCCTGCTCTTGGGGTAGGTATGAGTCCCCGCTTTTCCTCTTCTTTATTGCTGTGGTCCATTTGCCCTTAATAAATACTAGAGTAACTTTTTCTTTCTTTCTTTCTTTTTTTAAAATTGGGTATTTATTTCATTTACATTTCCAATGCTATCCCAAAAGTCCCCCACATGCTCCCCCCCCACTCCCTCCCCCACCCACTCCCACTTTTTGGCCCTGTCGTTCCCCTGTACTAAGGCAGATAAAGATTGCACGACCAATTGGCCTCTCTTTCCACTGATGGCCGACTAGGCCATCTTCTGATTCATATGCAGCTAGAGACACGAGCTGGGGGTGGGGGGTAATTGGTTAGTTCATATTATTGTTCCACCTATAGGATTGCAGATCCCTTCAGGTGCTTGGGTACGCCCCTTCTTAGTTGAGTTTTTTGGTTGTGTTTGTTTGTTTGTTTTTGTGTTTCTGATGCCTCCACCCACCTTCTACTCTATTATGTGACCACAATTGCTGAGATTTATTTAAAGTTGCTCTCATTTATAATGGACACATGCTCACCTACTTTAGCTTACTATAGCTTAGTATTTGTGTGTGTGCTTGCTCTTTGTTGCTTTTGGTCCTCATCACCATGACTCTTAGGTCAGTAGGAAGAAAGGGATCTTTGAGGTGCTTGCTCACAGATAATTGTGCATCACTCATGGCTAGCATCCCAGATGACCTGAGGAATGGGAAGTAGATAACTACCACAGATGAGGAGGTAATGTGTGTGTGGCTGTGTCCTGTCACGATGATCACAGTGGGAAGTAGGGCTGCAAAGTGAGGCTGATGATTTTCTGAGGCGAGTGTGCAGTTCTGGCCACTCTAATTCTCTCCTAATACGTGACAGTCAATGCACAGATCTCCAAGGAGCTGCTTAGCCCACAGTGGGCATGCTCACTGGGCTGATGCAGAGGCACTTGACTCATAGGAGACCGGAGGATGGGGGTGACTGAGGTTGGAAGGAGGAAAACACAAAAGCATAAGATTGCAGGGAAGGGAAATTGAGGGAAAAGGTTGTTATGATTTGAATGTTTGTGCCCTCCTTAAGTTCGTACACTGGAACCCTCCCTTTGCATTATGTCTGTATAAGGGTTATGGTATTAGGAGGCAGGGGCTTGTGACTGGTATAGTGCTCTAACGGAGAGGCTCCAGAGAACTAACTCACTGTGTAGCCGTGGATGACATGGAACGTCTGATCTTCTTCCTGTCTTCCTCTCTTGACTGATTGGATTACAAGCCTGAGCCACCACCCTGCTTTATATGGTACTGGGCGTGGAACCCAGAGCATCATATATGATAGGCAGGCACGCTACCAACTGAACAATATCCCTAGCTCCCAGAGGACCAGCCTGTCTCTCCTGATAGCTGAGTGACAACCACACAATGACACTATCTATGAACCAGAAACTGGCCCTTATCAGACAGCAAATATTCTACCACTTGAGCCTTGTCTTCTCAGCCCTCAGAACTATGAACAATGTGTTCTTGTGTATAGACTACATGGCTGTGGCAGTAATCGAAGACAAAAATTATTTCTGGGGGGAGGGAACATAATGCTTATAGAAGAAGTGAACTTTAAGAATGATCTCATTTTGATTGTGGTCCAGCTTGGGAAATCGTCCAGGCTCAAGTTGTGGGGAGGGGAATATGTACTCACAGTGTTCTTGTTGACCGTTGAGAATAAACTCCCTGGCTGAGATGTGGTCTTTTGTTAGGCATATCTTTTGTAAGTTATTAAAGATGTGGAGGTATTATATTGGTTTCCTTGTAAACTAAAAGTATGCCTCTCTATGAATATAACTTTGAAAGGTCGGTGGGGTGGGTGGGGTTAACGGAGAACAAGAAGACAGAAGCAAGTGCACAGCCTCCATCCACTGTAAATGAAACTACCAGGGGTGTGTAGGATGCATACATCTAAATACAGCAGCGGTTGAAGCTTTGGAAGGTGAATCTGACTTGCAAATGAGAGCCACCTAATTACCCCCGAGGAATATCCTGAGTCTTCTTTATTGCCTAAAGAGCACCACTGGGTTGGATATACATGTCAAGGACAAGTTACAAACTTATTGTCACAGCAGTATCTCTAGTAGATGAGGTAAATAAAGGACTGTAATTTATTATAAGAAGGACAATTGGAAGGGAAAAATACCTATGGACAGTTTCTCCTTCCCTTCACCCTTGGGGTATTTTATATGCCAATTTATCTTTCAAGGTGCCAACCAAGTTATTTGAAATTGTTTAATGCAAGTGTAAGCATGCTTTTTGCATAAACATGTGCTACTATAAGATATAGGTTTACAAATATAAATTAGATTATTGCTTCAGGCACAAGTGCCTGAATTTACACCTTTCTTTTAGAAACAAAAAGTAATTACCAACTGTTACGTGTTCCCATTAGTTGTTTAGTAATATCTACAGGGGAGAAGATATGAGGAAAAGTATGGTCCAGGTATTAATATTTATGAGCTGTGTAGGCACAGTCAGATTCTGCCCTTGAATAAGAATACTTAATGAACACATTTGCAAGGTTGAAATGGCCCGTGGCCCTGACTATGTAATGCCCAAGCAATTAGATCATAAGTGAAAAATATACTTGATCATGTTGGCTTGTTTATCCATTGGCTGAGAGTAACTTTGGATGGCGTTTTTGCATGGAAGTGGGTTGTAAGCTTTTGACCAATCAATCAGTATTTTGGAGGGCTTTCTTATCAATGCATCAGAAATTGCTTGGCATTCTTAGCACAATTTCATCCAGGGGAATTTGCAGGTACTTTCCAAAAAATGATTCTTAGAATTCAATGCCTCAGGCAGCCATTCCAGAAAGATCTTGTTCTAGATTTTTCTTGAGGCCCATGGTATCTGCCGTCTTGTTCAACCCTCTCCTCCTCCTCTTCCTCCTCTTCCTCTTCCTTCCTGTCTCTTTCTTTTTCCATATATGATTTAGTGTGGTGAGAGTGTAGGAGGGAGTAGATATGATCAGAGCCAGTCCAGACCCCTGCTTATGCAACAGTTGGAAGTTCTAGGTCACAGACTGCCATCTCAGAGGCACTTAAGGTTTCATAAATGGCTTTACTTAGATCACCCTTAAATCTAGTTTGTAAAGATTTTGAAATAGAGGAAAATTGGTAAGTGAGTGTATTGTTTTATATTTGTATGTTATAAACATCTATATTTTTAGACTTCTGTATTTGTACACATCTATGGGTATTCTTGTATCCATTTCTTCCGTCAATCTTGCTGATTACCATAGTGAACATGTTGTCATCTTTACTCTTTCCTGTGACAAATGTCAGGTTTCCTCTGAAGAGTGGACCACCAGCTGTTGTTTTCTTCTTGACTCTACTTCCTGGTCTCCTCCCTACCATGACAAGACCACACCTCCTACTAATGCCACTCTTTGTGGGCCCAAGCATTCAAACACATGAATCTCTGGAGGTCAAACCTATTCAAACCATCATACCAGGAGCGGTGGTACATGTCTACAGTCTCAACACTGGGGAGGCTAAAGCTGGAGGATCTCTAATTAGAGGTTAGCTTGGGATATACTGTAAGATCCTGTCTGAACAAGATCAAACCAAACATCTTGCAATTTGTAGACATAATGGAGTATTAATTGTTTTCCTGGCTTTACCAAGAAATGAATAAACAGAACATCAACTAAGAAAAAGGTAGGTGAAGGGGGCAGAAATAATACTTATATAGAGAGAGCATAAGACAGGATGATAGATAGGATGTGGTGTATAGGAAAGGGGGCTTGGCAACATTTCAGACTTTCAACCTACAAACTATGCTATCCTGGGCCAACATCGTAACTTCTGAGGGCCTTATTTGCTTGTTTGTGAGGAGGCCAGTGGCACCAAGTTCATGTGACTGTTTTGAAGATTCCCAAGTGTTGCAGCAGCAGAAGACCTCACAAAGCTCTAAGACAGGGGTTGACTGTCCTGTCTCAGTTTGCTTCTCTGTTGTGATTAAAAAAATGACCAAAACCAACACATGGAGGAGGCTTACGAATTACAGTACGTAATCTCAGAAGCCAAGGCAGGAACCTGGAATCAGGAACCAAAGCAAAGACTGTGGAGGGTTGTTGCCTCCTGATTTGCTTAAATTGATTTCCTATACGAGCCATCATTTCAGGAGTGGTACTGCTCCTCATGGGCTGGGTCCTCCCACATCAATTATGAATCAAGAAAATGTCTCCATAGACTGCCTGTAGGACAATCTGATGGAGGCAGCTCCTGAGCTGAGGTTTTCTCTTCTCAGATGACCCCAGTGTGTCACACTGATAGAAATTAACCAGCATAGTTCCAGGGTGTGGTGGTTTGAATGAGAATGGACCCCTTAGGCTCATATGTTTGAATGGTTGGTCACTACTTAGCAGAACTGTTTGGGAAGGATTAGCAGGTGTGGTCTTGCTGGAGGACGTGTATAACTGATGGTGGGCTTCGAGGTTTCAAACACTCAAGCTATGCCCAGAGTTTCTCTCTCTGACTGTGGTTTATGGATCAAGATGTAAAGCTCGGTGCCATGACTGTCTGCTTTCTGCTGTGATGACCACAGACTAACCCTTTAAAACTTTAAGCAAACCCTCAGTTATATGCTTTCTTGTTATAAGAGTTGCCATGGTCATGGTGCCTCTGTATAGCAATTGAACGGTAACTAAGGCACATAGTGAAACCATGCCCTCTCGCCCCCGTGTTGCTGAGAGAAAGAAAACTGATGCTTATTATTGAATGTCTTTGTGTCAAGTACCACATATGACTTTTTACCCATATATCATCTGTAGAGGAAAAAGGAATAAAGGCAATGAAAAATTTTGAAAACTTAGTGAAGCAATTTTTTGAAGTGGTATTATGGTTTGAATATGAGCTGTCCTTCAAAGGCTCATGTGTAAAGACTAGGTCCTTAGCTGGTGGTGGTACTTTGGGGAGTACTGGGAACTTTGGGAAGTGGGGTCTAACTAGAGGAAGTAGGTTGTCTCGAGTGTGTCCTTAAGGTGATTTCTTGCTTTGCCTCCTTCCTCTCTCTTTTTCCCCTCCTTGGATGCTATAAGTTTAGATGTTTCTCTCATACCATGCACTCCTCATTACAATGTATCACTTTACCACTGGCCCAGAAATCTGTGAAACTGTATACCAAAATAAATGAGTGCTTCCCACCTCCCACATTTGGGTATATGGTTTCAAAAACCTGCTTATCATGAGTATGAAAACAATTTTAATTTTGAAATTAAACTCAGGGTTGGATGTAGGACTCAGAAATGATTCAGAAGACCTACCCAATATGGCACAAATATGTCACTGACTAGCTGTATGGCGTCACCCATTCTGAGGGTCACTTTCTTATTTTAAGTAAGAAATTTTAAATAAAGAGATTGATGTTTCTGCCTACTTGTAGAAATAGATCATCCATTGTTCTTTTTTCTTTTTTAATATTTATTTTTTATTAGATATTTTCTTTATATACATTTCAAATGCTATCCCAAAAGTACCCTATACCCTCCCTCTGCCCTGCTCCCCTACCCACCCACTCTCGCTTCTTGGCCCTGGCATTCCCCTGTACTGGGGTATATAAAGTTTGCAATACCAAGGGGCCTCTCTTCCCAGTGATGGCCAACTAGGCCATCTTCTGCTACAAATGCAGCTAGAGATATGAGCTCTGGGGGTACTGGTTAGTTCATAATCTTGTTTCACCTGTAGGGCTGCAGACCCCTTCAGCTCCTTGGGTGCTTTCTCTAGCTTCTCCATTGGGGGCCCTGTGTTCCATCTTATAGATGACTGTGAGCACCCACTTCTGTATTTGCCAGGCACTGGCATAGCCTCATACGAGACAGCTATAACAGGGTCCCTTCAGCAAAATCTTTCTGGCATATGCAATAGTGTCTGGGTTTGGTGGCTGATTATGGGATGGATCCCCGGGTGGGGCAGTCTCTGGATAGTCCATCCTTTCTTCTTAGCTCCAAACTTTGTCTCTGTAACTCCTTTCATGTGTATTTTGTTCCCTATTCTAACATCCATTGTTCTTAATTGAAGATAAGTTTGCTAGGAAACCGAGCTGAGACCAGCACAGTGTCCTCCATGGACTGGCTTGATGCCTGGAAGGAGTTTTGGACATTGTGTTTGAGAATGAAGGGATTGGAAATCCCAGTAATGAGCAAAGGCCAGGGATGCTTCATGTCCCCCGGATACTGGGGTTTGTCTGATAGAAGAAAAAATTATCTCCTGATTGTAGAACAGTTTTCCAGGTCCTCTTAGATTGGCCCAGATAGAATGTACTGGTAATTCGGTGTCCTGAGATTAGGAGGAGCTGGCCCAAATAGCTTGGGCTGTGTACCATTCACTCCTAGAAAAGAAATAGGATATACTTCAATACTTTATCCCAGGATGGCATGTCACCCTGGGGTATAAAATGTGTGGTGGGCTGCTTTCCAGTGTCCCCCACCTGCAGCACAGGTTGGGCATGTGTCCATGCAGTTCTCCTGACCTTGGGGGGTCTTCTTCATCATGATTCCCAAGCCTCTGTTATCCTTTACTGTTGACCATTGATGAACATGTTTGAACAAGTCTGTGTGAATGAGCTCTCGGTCTCACTGGACTCTGGAATGTAATGAGTAAAATCTAAGACACACTGGGCTAATATAGTGTTGTATATAGTTTACATCTTACGTGTCCTTCGGGCTTTCTCTCTGGCCTGTGGTGTCTTGGGAAATAGTGGATCCATGAGGAAGTAGGGACCAGGAAAAAGGAGTTAGGTCTTTGGAGTGTTATCATAAAGCTCATACGGAAACCCCACTCCCTCTATTTCCCAGTTATCTTGAGGTGAACGGCTTCCTTTGCTGTGCGTTCTAGCAATCATATTGCTATGCTGTTGCAAGCTCAGGACAACAGGGTCGAGAAGCCATAGAGCAAAACGACCCCAATTGCCAGCCTAAGTAAGCCTTTACTACATATAGGTTCATTAGCCCAGGTATTTTGTTAGTGAAAGGAAAGTTGACACACAACCTAAGACCAGTGTGAGGTAAGCCTACATTCCATTCCCCCAAACAACTGAAATGTCCTGAACTTTGTGTGGGTGAAAAGCATGTTTGTAATTATCTGAGTCTAAAACCCAACTGCTGTTTTACATCTAAAGGCCAAGAGTTCTTTGTATAATTTAACACATACTCCGTTTTTCATGAAACAGTTATATAAACAGTTTAAGACTGCATTTTGCTCTCTCTGGACCTCAAGGACAGCCTGGTCTAGTGAGTGAGTTCTGGGACAGCCAGGGCTACACAGGGAAACCCTGTCTTGTGGAATCTGACATAAAAGTGCATTCTCAATGACCCCGAAGAGTCTACAGTGTAGACCGAGGCAACTCCTGAATGCTATAGGTGTCTTCTAGTACACCTGAAACCAGAGGTTCTAAATGTTACATGTATTTCTCTTTGATATTTCAATTGAGTCATTACAGTTTTTTTTTTTTAATTCTTTCTAGTAGGATGTGCTATCTATGGACTTTTCTTCATGACAATAAAAGGAACATATTTATGATCAGGGAGGACATTGGTTTTGATGGGCTTGAGATTTACTGGGCCAGTGTCAATGGAAGGAACCTGGCAGCCTTAAAGGGTCTCAACAGGGGAAGGGGAAGGATATTGAAAGCATCTGCCTAGGATCAGTGGTGAATGCACAGGGCTTTTATTTTTGGCTTAATTTAGCAGTAATAAACTAGTTACATCTGGCAAGAAAGGGCCACTTCTTTTTCCTTAAATCCTGCCTAATCACCGCTCTATATTCATAGCACTTTTAGTCTGAGATGGATTTATTCTAAACTGCAAATGCTCTTGGTCCCAGGCCAAGAGACAGTCAGGCACTAGCCTCAGGCTGCCTGTGCCTAAGGCACCACCTTTGCCAGGCAGGAGCTACTTAAGGTTGAGGGGAACATCCTTATAAGAGAATCTCGGGACAGCAGGGCCTTTGGGCTCTCTATCTGTCATATCTTACATCATACGGCGATTTCCTTCAAATGAAACATCTCTTCCAGGAGAGAGGTGAAAGACCTGGAGACTCGGAAGGTAAACAAGAGGTCACATGTCTGGAAAAGTGGAAACTCGGAAGATTCTAGAAGGCTCTTCCTTGGCTTTATCCAAGAAGCTGCTGGGGGAGGAGTCTTAGACAACTCCAACTGTAGAGAAGAGTTTGTTGAGAATGTTGTGCTGTCTGCAAATTGTACCGAGAGCTACAAGAGCTACAAGGCTTCACCTTTGGTGAGTGGTGACCTGGGTTGAGGTGAATCTTTTGCAACATAGTTGCGGGTTTTTTTTTTTTTTTTTTTTTTGAGTCATCTTTGTTCTTGTGAGGAATCCCTCACCCATGGTCCTGCTAGTTACCCCAATAAAAACTCACTGGTTCACCAAGATGAACTTTGGTGCAATTCCCTGCTCTATCATGAGTTTCCTTTCTGGGACAAGTAGAGGTGTGTGTGTGTGTGTTTTGCATCTCCCAGGAAAAGTCTGTTACACCATCATTTACAGATAGCACAGGCCTCTCACCAGCTGCCTTTCTGACTCTTCTTTTTCCCTGATTGATTACATACTCAGCAAGACAATGAGAAGGGGATTTGCCATGTTTTTGACCTGCATCTATTAGAGCAGTAGTGGAAAAAAAAAGAAAGGCAATTCTTATGGAGGGTTGATCAGATTTTCACATTAATGCTAGACATGAGCAGCTGACATCCATCACTTCAATGATATCCATGACTGATTGAATAATCATGTTTGAGCTTGGCTTGGGGAGGGGCTGGGGGAGCTTCAGCAGTTCTATTGTGTTACTGGTAGAGAGTGGTATATGTGTATGTCTGTGGGCCTGCTTTTCGTCCGTCCGTCTGTCCTTCCTTCCTTCCTTCCTTCCTTCCTTCCTTCCCCTCCTCTCTCTCTCTCTTTCTCTCTCTCTCCCCTCTTCTTTTATTTTCTTTCCTTTTTTCTTTTTGTGAAATCCTGATGGTTAATGTTTCTTATAGATTTTTCTTTTCTTGTCAGAAAGGCATTTTTAGAGCTCGGGAAATGGCTTAATTTTTAAAATGTTTGCTGTGAGGGCAGAGACAGATCCTGGGAGCGCATCCGCTGGCTAGCTAGTGGTGAGCTTTAGCTTAAGTGAGAGACAGGGTGGTGGGATAGGGGGTTAGCGGTGGGGGGTGGGGGGGTGGACCATTGGAGATAGCACCTAACATTGCCCTGGAGAAAGCACCTAGCATTGCTTTCTGGCCTCTCCATGTGCACATGTGCACACACACACACACACACACACTCACATTCTTTTCTTTCTTTTTTTTTTAAAGAGCGTTTTCTGGATATTTTTAGCTCTTAATTTCTTTCTTTTATTTAGCAAATCTATGATCTCAATATTGCAACCTTAATGAAACGAAGGGTGAATTTGGTAACAGATACTAACCTTGAGAGTTAACACGGTGGACATTTCCATTTTCAATATTTCCTTTATGGTTGTTGGGTAATTTTAAGGTAATAAAACTGTAATGAACTTTCTAAATGAGGGTGCCTCTGCTGAGTGTTCCGGGAGGAAAAAATGGGAGTAATTTGGGAGACGTGAGGACGCCTCTACATTGCGCCCCCCCCCCCCTGCATCCTGCATGCCAACTGCCTTTGTTCACTAAGTGCTCTCACCAACTTTGGATCCTCAGATAGGAAACGATGCTTTGTCAAGCTGTACACAACCTGCACCGTGCTGTCTTGTGAAAAGATGAATTTTCTTTTCTGTTCAACTTGGAAAAAATGAGAGATAGATGGATTTCTTCAAAGAAAGTTCGAGAGGTGGAAAAACTGAGTTGTTGGGAAAAAAAAAAAAAGGCAAGGGGGCGGGCGGTGTTCCGTAGCTTTCCTCTCCAGAAGCTCTAGAAGGGGAATCACAGTAAATAGAAGCAATTCCAGATGAAGTTATTCAGGCCAGCTCCCTGACTCAGGGCTAAAGGATCCCATAGAACCCTTCGTGGAAACTTCTGGATAAGGCAATGGTTTCTGTGCCTTCTAATTTCCTGAAAGGAATCTCTTTGAAGTTATCCCCTCTGAAGATGCCTGCACATCCAGTTGACGTGGTTATCAGATATAAAACCAAAGGCTTTTCTTCACTTTGTCTGGGAGTCACTTTTGCTGGCTTGGGAATTAATTTTTCTATCCAGGCAAAGGATAGGTTGTGTTCCAGACCCCAGCTCTTGGAAGGGGTGATTTTTTTTTTTCTTTAAAAGTCTTTGAAATGGCACTTAAAAAAAAGTCTAGAAGGTGACTTTTCTTTTATGGGAAAAACAAAACAAAAGAAAACAAAACAAAACACTGCTTCTGGGGAAATATATCTGATTTTTTTCCTAGATATTTTCCTCCTCCTCCTCCTCCTCCTCCTCCTCCTCCTCTTCCTCCTCTTCCTCCTCCTCCTCCTCTTCCTCCTCCTCCTCCTCTTCTTCTTCTTCTTCTTCTTCTTCTTCTTCTTCTTCTTCTTCTTCTTCGAGACAGGGTTTCCAGGTATAGCCCTGGCTGTCCTGCAACTCACTTTGTAGACCAGGCTGGCCTGGAACTCAGAAATCTGCCTGCCTCTGCCTCCAAGTGCTGGGATTAAAGGTGTGCGCCACCACCACACCTGGCTCCTAGATCCTTTCTAATCTAGCTGTTGGAGCTGTCAGAGTTGGGGAGTTGGAGGTGTATGGTCTCCCCGTCCTTACAGACACTGGGCTGGCTTGGTTCTGAATATGCTTCATGCATATGGCACCCATTTAATACTTATTACTACCTGGAGTTGCTGCCTGGAGTTGGTAAGAGGTAGGAACCAAGTTTAACCTACACAGCAAGAAAGTATCTGTTGGCTGACATGACATAGCAGAAAAACTGCAGAGTGCAGATGGCGTGGGCCACATCTAGATCCCGCAGCTTAACTACTGGGGCAAGACTCCCTCTCCTCTAATGTCTCAGCTCTGTTTCCCTCCAGTCTGACTTAATTCAGGCTCTTGCCATGTGTTAGCAAGATGTCCATGTGAGAAAGACACTCTTTCTCCAAATTTCCTCCAACACAGCCCATTAGCATTCACCAACTAATATTTAATAGGCATAAGGTATGACTTTAAGCATTTTATATTTATCATATTAAGCCAACTTACGGGCCTCAGTCCAGGAATGATCTTCCTTGACCTAGAACCATCAGAGGATAGATAACTTGCCAAGTTCTTACATCTGGTAGTGTGTGGAGCTACATTTCAATGTAGGTCATCTGCTCCAGAGCCCAGCCTAACTACTGCAGCACACTGGCATTAACTCCTGTTGGGTCGGCTTGGATGTTCCATGTTATGCCCACCCATACCCATTATGGTGGTCATGGCTGGATGCACTGACAGATCCAAGTGATTGGTCCTTCTTCTGGACTGGAGGTAGGAACCAGTTTATCCAAACCAATGAGTTGAGAGTTTGTGAAAGATGCATTTTCCCCAAAGTAAACCAGTATGGAAAACGATTCCAGGAGGGACGGAACACTGGACTTCCACTACCCTGCTCCTTGTTTCACATAGGTTGATGCTCTCCTTCGCTGCATAAAACACAGCAGAGTGCTGGGCACGTACCAGATGCTGACTGGTCAGTTAGTTGATAATCGTCTTTCAGGGGGATGAGTTTTTGAGGTTAGTTGGCTGCTCTTGTAGTTGTGCTGGAGGTTACACTTGATCTCACGGATTGTTGGGTTAAGGATCAAGAATTTGATGTTTTGGGGGGGGAAGAAATCAAATGACATATTTCTACATCTCTAGGTAGCTTATCTTGGTGTGCAAAATATGTTTTCTGAAATGCATGTAAGCAAACCACTCAGTGACTGGCAGCCTAAGCTTTCTAGAAATTACTCAGGGAAAAGTAGTATGAAAAGTGGGGGTATTGCCAGGGAGTGAGAGCAGAAGACCATGGAAAGGGTTCTCTACCCATATCGAGGGATGCTAGGTAGTGCAAATTGGGGTGGATGAAGGACAGATCCAACTGTCAACTAGAGCACTGGTAGAGTTTCGTGTTCTGAAAACCAGTTGGTTGCTAAAGGAACCATAGTTACATAGGTATAAGCATGAAGTGGATAGGGGCTTGTGGAATTCCACCTCCTATGTCCATTCACTTGTCTGTTCCATCAGCTAATGAAGTATAAGTGTTTGCTATAGGAATCTCCTCTCCAAAGTGAACTCAGTAAACACCTTGACGAGGTGACTGAAAATAATTTAAGTTTTTTTTTTTCCCCCAGATCCAGGCACTTGAAGATGGGGAAGGAAAACTAGTGCTCTATTCAAATTAATTCTTTGATTTGATAAATAATTATCAAGCACATTGTGTGCAAGGCATTGCTCTATGTGGAGAGGATATAGCCGTGAAGAAAGTAAACAGGTTTCTGGATCCCTGTGGTTCCCTGTGGTCAAGCAAGTCAGAGACAGCCAATAAGATAGCACAGATGTCAGCTGCAGAGACGGCTCAGCCATCAGCTAAGAGAACAAAATGCTCTTCCTGAGGACCTGAGTTCAATTCCCAGCACCCACATCAGGTGGCTGCAAGCGCAGCTCCAGGGGGATCTGACTTCTGCGGCACCTGCATTCATGTGCGTAGCCCCACTGCTGTGTTTTATAAAAAGATATAAGAGAGAGAGAAGGAATATGTTCGGTGGAGGTGTGGTAAGGCACCCATGCTGAGACATCTGTTCTCCCTGAGGGTCCAGCCACACGATGGTATAGTATAGAATAGAGTTTATTCAGGGCATGGGGAAGGGAGTTGAGAGGGTAGTAGAGACAGAGAAAGGCCATGAGCATGTGGAGAGAGGGGAGTTGGGGGTGGGGAGCAGGAGAGGTAAGAGCAAGAAAGCAAGAGCTAGAGGAAGGGGTGAGCAGCCCCTTTTATAGTGAGTCAGGCACACCTGGCTGTTGCCAGGTAACTGTGGGGCAGAGCCTAGACAAAATGCCAACACTCATACTCAATACATATAATTAAAATAATAAAAATAAATCTAAAAAAACCCAGTACAAATGTAAGACATCACATGGCAATAAGTACAATATTGGAAAATAAGTGAGGTAGATAGGCTGTAGACTGGAGCTAAGGTCCAAGATGGGACATTGATGCTTGAGACGCAGCCCAGTGGGAACAGAGTATGTGTTGTGGGTGGGCCTGAAACACTCCTGTTATGTGATGCAGTGGGATCCTACCATTTGCCTTTCATTTTGAACCTGAAGATTGCAAGGTGGCAGGCTACAGACACAATCCAACACGTTAGAATATAAGTGACCATTTTGCCTAGGGACTGGGACTACGAAAGGCAGGAAGTGGAAGCAGGAAGCAGTTTGGAGTCTAGAGAGCAGTGTAGGAAGAAAAGATGGCAGCTTGGGTCACGGTGGCAGTGATGTTGGTGGACTGATCCGATCCTGACTGCTTTTGTAAGGTGGAAAAGCCACCCTTGCTGCTACAGGATGTGAGAATAAAAGAGAGAAGCTGAGAATGTCTCCAAAGCTTTGGACCTGAATAAAGGAAAGGGAAACTTTTGTCACTTTACTGAAGTGAAGAAGTCTGTGGGAGTGCAGAGCTGAGAAAAACAGTTTTGGACATGGAGTTTTGAAATGCCTATTAGACATATAAGAGTGGTTTTCTAGCTGTTTCTAGTTGGGAACTGAGTGGAGACAGAAACAATGAATGCATTCTTGCCTCTTTCTCTGGTGCTTAGGAGAATCTTCCACACAATGGAAACTTTGCAAAAGCTGTTCACTGTTTGAATGAAGGACTAGAGGTAGCTAAGAAAGAAAACAGCACCAGAGACTCCCTTAAAGGGACACAACATGTAAGGTAAATGAAGGTACTCTAGGAGCCAGGGGCCACTGCAGTGCTGTGTCTTGGGAAGACTGACCTGGTGGCTACCTGCCATCATGGGAATAGGGGTTGAGTCTGTCCCCCAAGGATTCAGATACTGAGAGCTTGGTACTCAGGGTGGCAGTGTTGGGAGGTAGTGGACCTTTAAGAGTCTGTGGTGGTTATTCTTGGTTGTCACCTTGACTATATTTGGAATGAACTACAATCCAAACATGGAGGACACACCTGTGATTTGGTTTTTGAGACAGGAAGACAACATGCCTTTGACCCAGATCTTGATACTGGAAAACATAAGCTTTTGATCCAGATCTTGAAGCACACCTTTCATCTAGGCCATATCTTCTGCCAGAGGCCTATAGAAGGGCAATAGAAGAAGGAGGGGTTTGTTCATTCCTCACCTGCTTGCACTCACTTTGCCGGTACATTCCAGCTTAGACAGAAGACCAGCTGAGACACCCGGGTTCATGGGACTGAACAACTAACTATTTAGATTCTCGATCTTTCCATTTACAGCTAGCCACTGTTGGACTGCAGCCTTTAATCCATTTCAATAAATCCGCCCCCCTATATATTTTTTCTTCTGTGACTCTAGAGAAGCCTGACTAAGACAGAGTCTAAGGGGAAGTTGTTATGGTGCTCCTCAGCTCCAGAGCAGAAGTTCTTTCTCTTGCCTATGCTCTTATCACTGTGACACCATTTGCTGTGAGACCTTTGCCAGAGCTGTGCCCTTGAACCTTCAGAACCAGGAATTAAACATAATTCCCTTCATCAGGTTATCTAGCCTTGGCTGTTTTGTCACAGTAATAGAAAATCAACTGATAGACTGTTCACTCCTACCCCCAGCCATTCCAGGCTCTAATAGCAAGGAAAAGCTGCCCCTTACAGTTTTATTTCATTCATGAACTTTCTATTGTCTTGATGAGAAGCAGACTACAAATGTGAGGGGCTGTACATCTGTGAACTTGGTGGTTTGGACTGGAGTTCCCTGAATTTTGAATCTTTCTTCCTTTATTGTTGGGTAAGTTTATCAGGACCCAAGTTTCACCCCAATAAAAATGTCCTTGGTACCAGTCACTTAACCAAGTCCACTCACTACTTGATATGAGCATCCAGATGTGCAAATCCAGATGTATGTGGATAACTCAGGAAGGAGAATGGGGAAAGGAAAAAAAAACCCTCTGCAGAGGTCATAGAAAGACCATCGATCATGCCGGGGGTGGTGGGCACTGAGTTCAGATTTTCTGATTGTTTTCTAAAGGCGAGGGGGAAAAAAAAAGGCATACTCATATTGAGTCTTTCCATTTACTTCGAGTATTGCACATGGCTGTAAACTTTTATTACCTGCTGATAAATTTTGCTCCAAACATTATTTTAGCTGATTCTTCGTGAACTCTCAACTCTTCATATTTTCCTTTACATGGATTTTTCTTCCCAGTAGGATTCTCACGGATAATTTTTCACAATCAGCTCTTTTTCATTTGTTCTATGTGATGTTATCTTGAATAATAAATAGCCGCAGGGACTCAAGAAAAGTACATTTCAAAGATAATATTTCATACCTTCTTAGCCATGAAGAAAAAACAGCACAAACTTTTAAAAGTTTGTTAAACTTGTTTAACCGTAAAACGTTCGAGACAGCACCATTTCACATTGGCCTAGGAAAAAGACTGGTTTATATTTTACTTAACATTTTATCCATCTATTTATTTTCTATTTTATTTTACTTTTTGAGGCAGAGTCTCACCCTGTAGCTCAGCCTGGTCTTGGTTTCAAGGCAATCTTCCAGTTTCAGCTTCCCAAGTGCTTGGATTACAATGGGCCACTGGTCTCTGTTTCCTCTCCTTTTCCCAGATTCCTGTAAAACGAGTGGTTCTCAACCATGCCTTGTTGTGACTCCTTGGGGGTGGAGTGCCCCTTTCACAGGGGTTGTCTAAGACTATAGAAAAACACAGATATTTACACTACAATTCATAACAGTATCAGAATTACTGTTGTGAAGTAGCAACAGGCATAATTTTATGGTTGGGGGTCACCACAACATGAGGAACTGTATTAATGAGTCCCAGCATTAGGAACCCCTGCTCTAAACTTTTGGCAGTTAGAGCCAGCAGTGAAATAATCTGGTGGAGGTGGGATCATTGGGCAGCAGGTCTCTAGCAACTAAGAAAGGTTTGAACTGCAGTAGAGATTGGTCAGAGCAGATTCCAAAAATCTACTGTGTGTAGAAGCTTGTTAAAGCCATTGATGGCAGGCACACCCTAGAAAGGTCCTGATCCAGGCAGACTGGGTCCAGAGATCTGGAATTTCTATTTTCTCAATATGTAATTATTGCATATGCCTGAGCTAGCATATAGCTGAATTTTTTTCTTTTTCTTTTACTAAGATTTGTTTAGATTTCAACCATTTTCACAGTTGATATTTTATGTAACTTCCAGCATCTCATCATCAATTTTTGAATGCTTTTTACTAATTAAATTTATCTTTGATAATTTCATCCTTATATATAATACATTCTGATAGCTCTCACTCCCACCCTCTCTCATCTCTGCTGCCCTTTCCCTTACTAATCTCTTTCTCACATTCATGTTTTTTTGTCTCATTTTGCCCTGTGTTTGACCCGGGCCATCTATGTAGCACAGGATTAGAACTATCTATTACAGCCTGGTGATTATGCTAGTGGACACACACCAAAAGAACCAATGGCTTCCTCTCTCCCTGAGTCCATCAGTAGCTAAGAGTTTACCAGTAAACTGTATGGTCCTGTCTGCCCTTGCTCCATGTGTGACTGACTGTTGGGAGGGCCTGCCCTGTGCTGGTCAACCAAAAGTAACCACAGACGCTGAGCGTTCACGATCGCATTGGTTGTGTGATATCTTGAGAATAGGCTTTCACTGCCTGTCCCTTGTCTTTCACCTACTGCAAGTTTTCTATCCCATTTACTGTATTGTTTCCTGAGCCTTAAGGAGGGGATGGCGTAATTGACTTCTTTAGCAATGAGTCCTCATCCATCACCTTTTCTCTGCACCTTAGGCAGCCATGAATGAGTCTCTGCATTCACTGCTGTTTACTGCTAGGAGAGGCTTCTTTGACTAGCATTACTAGTTACCCTTCTGTAAAGATATAAACATAAATATTTAGAAGGCAGTTTGATATTACATCTATTTAGCTAAACATCAGTATCTGTTTCCATCTTAGGGGCCATGACCTCCCAAGGCATAAGTTTAGTCAGGCTTACAGCACTAGTTATGGGTTCCCTTCTGTGGAGTAGACTTCAAAGCCAATCAGGGTGGTTGGGTACCTCCATAATAGTCATGCCACAACTGTATTTAGATGACCTATTATTTTCAACTGTACATGTGTGTGTGTGTGCATGTGTGTGCACATGTATATGTGTGTTGTGTATTAATTGGTTGATGGCCATTACCTATAGTTAAGGCTGGGTTTGTGACATAGGTTCCCCACAGGGCACCTCTAGGATAAAGGTGGTGAATGGGCATAATGTGAGGGTGGTAGAGGACTTATTTGGAAGGCCTGGTCTACCAATAGAGATTCCCATGTCTAGTGGGTGGAGTACTTCAGAAGAAGCTGGTTGGCTATTGGTCTGGAGGCTTTGGGAGAAAAGATCTAGGTGCTCATAGCTTACAGAGAGGAAGGGGTGGGTGGCTCCAGCTGAGTGACAAACGGAAAAGGCAGAGCTGCTGTAAGGACTATCTACTTACTCACCTGTTGGGGTTTGGCCTGTTGCTAAATATTGGCCCTGGTTGCCTTGGGAACATGAGAATCCTCACGTACACCAAAGGATGATATATGACCCTGCTTCTTAATTTACAACCAAAGGACGTTATATGACCTTGCTTCTTAATGTAAAACTATTGGCTGTGTAAAGATGCCAACAGTCTATTGCTGGGCAGAAGACAGGTAGATAAGGTTTTGGTTCCCAGGCTTGGGGTCTGAGAAGGAGAGGGAGAGAGAGAGAGAGAGAGAGAGAGAGAGAGAGAGAGAGAGGGAGAGGGAGAGGGAGAGGGAGAGGGAGAGGGAGAGGGAGAGGGAGAGGGAGAGGGAGAGGGAGGAAGAAAAGGTGGAAAGAGGAGAAAATGCCATGGGGTAAGGGATTGTGAGAATTGGCTGTGAGGGCTGGAATAAGGGCAGCCCAGGTGAAACATGGCAAGTCATATCTGGGTAGGGGTTGAGGGTTGGGGTGGGGACAGGGAAGTAGACAAAGTAGCCGTAGGGTGTTGATATCTGCTCAGCTCTAATGCTTTAAAGGCTTATTATAAATATAAAGGGTTTGTGTCTTTTATCTGAGAACTGATAGAACAAGAAATCCCCTATTGAGATTGCATATTTACTACAACACTCACCAGAATGCTACCCTTTCAATATATGAAAAAATAAGCAAAGGAGAACGTGGCACTCACAGCTCATTTTGACAATGATTGATGATGGGTGAATCAAAGGAAAATCGGCTTCAAATAATAGTGAGTGGGTAGCGCAGCTCGCACATGCGCACACAGAGGAAAGATTAGCATGTGTAAGCATCCACGGAGATCTCTACCCAGCATTCAGTGTAAAGTGCTTGTTAGGGATACTATTGCCAACGCCAGAATTGGTCCCTTATCTCTGCTTTTATAACCTTGAGCACACAGGATATCTGTCTAGGAGTAAGATAGTTTTCTGTTGTCATGTAGTCACTGCATGGCACCAGGCATGGTGACACATGCACTGTGGAAGCAGAGACCAGAGAATATGGGAGCTGGAGGCGAACTTAGAATACACGGTGAGACCCCATCTCAAAGGAACAAAATGGCAGAATGCCTGAAGAGGGTCCTGGGTTTGACCCCAGCACCATGAAAGATATCCCACGTTGTCCCTTCTGAACCACTTGCTTCCATACACATCAGAGTCGCAGTTCTAAAGATTTGTATTTGTCTTTTGTTGCGTCACGACTGTGGTACACAAGCCCCTGATATTCCTTCCTCCGTGTTTTGGTAGCTGGCTTCTCAGAGAGGCACCTGGTCAGCTTTGACTAAAGTAATTTCCTTCCTACTGTTTTCTATTTCAACTCCCCATGAGCAATTTTCAGGACACTTTGCACAGTTTGCAGCTGCTTGCTAATACACACTCCTACAGGTGTGCACATGACGTCAGCTGGGACCACATGTGCCTTGTCCATCCCGTATCCCTGACAGTAAGCTCAGTGGTGACACATTTTCAGATGCTTGCCAAGTATTTATGAATTGGAACAATGGAAATTGCTGCACATATCTGTCTCATGAAGGTAAGTGAGAGTAAAACAAAAAATCCAATTATAATAAACATTTTTTTTTCGTAAAAGTTACAGAAAGTATCAGTTTGTGGCCATGGATATTTATAGGCATCCTATTATTTAACTGGCCTCTTTACACCTCTGCTGTTGATTTCTCTCAGAGACCTCCCCCCCCCCCCCCGACATATTCTTTAACTTAGTTTTATACTGAATAAACTCCTTGAAGGAAAGGGTTAGATAAGGTGCTTTACTGTGTCTTTTCCAGTTTCAGGCCACCTTATAGTAGAACTATGTTTTGAAAGAAGGAAAATGTTTGCAAAAGGGATACAATGAATTGTGGGTGGAGGTTCCTGCCAGGGAAGACTTTCTTTGTAAGTTGGATGTAGGGACAAAGGAGTAAAATATCATTCGATGTAGGAAGTAATCTCAAGGCAACTGTCATGATGTCCTGGGGCTCTCGGCAACTAATTGCAAATGCTAGGTTCCTTGAAGGTGGGGAACACCGAGAGGCCCTTCAGAGCGGCGTGTCTGCAAGACTCTCTATAGAGAAGCCAGGATTTAACTCTCCTCTCAGAGGATGAGCAGGATTTGGGTGAAGTCAGTAAGATTTACTGTTGACTGTTTGCCATTAATGAGCTCTGTCTCTACAACATATTGACTTGTTTCCAAAACGGGTACCATTAAAAGCCCACACATTTCCAAGCTGGGCATGTAGCACTTTAATTAATAGCGTTATCAAACCAAGGCGTCAAATGAAGCAGATGAGCCCACTTGAATGAGTGCGTGCTTGAAGCAACTTTATGGTTTGTTCTTTCTGCGTGTAAGAGGAGTGGCCCACAGAACTTTGCATGATAAGAAGTTGTATTTGCTGCCTTTTAATCCCAGGGTGCTGCAGAATAAAGGTATTGTCAGAGCACCATCTATGAATGAAGCTGAACGAGGAGATTCTGAGACTCTGTGAGAGAACTAGAGTCTTGTAATCTCTGCTTCTCAACAACACAGAATTGTTCTTGGAATGTATTTTTGTGATTCTCCAAGGTGTAGCAGACAGAGTGAGTTTACCTCAGCTCTTGTTATTCATGTACTTTCATGGAAAATATATCTTTGCCACCTTGGGCAAAATCGCTTATCCTTGCGATTGCACAGGAGATTCTTCTTAACCCTCAGGGCATACATTGCCCGATGCTCTGAATAAAGATGGCGATTATATGGGACTTTGGTCTACCTCATTTCTAGGCACTCCTCTCCCAGGTTCATGCCACCAATTAGAGCGGTAAACTGGTATTGCTTTGTGCTCTGAGAATTCTGTCTCTTTATGCTGTTCAAATCTGAAAAGTTTAACTTTTAGGTCTGTTTGGGACAATCCCTTAAAAATAAAATCCTCTGAATACTATCATTTCTTAGGTCACAGTGTCTACGTTTCTGTGAACATAGTGGGAAATCCTGCCTCTAAAAACTCACAGGGTTGAGGGGACCATTTCTCGGTCGGATTTTAAATAACTAAATTAGATTGCTACAGTATTTCACTAAGCTGAAAAGGCGAAGCGCATCACAATTTCAACTCACATTGTAAAATTATGACTAAAATTAACCTGTGTCAAGACAAACAAACAAACAAAAAAACATGCACAAGCTAAGGATCTAATGTGTATCCAGTCACTCATGTTTGTGGGATGTTCATTGAGGGAACAGTGTGAATAGAGAATGCCTTAGTTTGGGTTCATATTGCTGTGAAGAGGCTCCATGACCACGGAAAACATTTATTTGGGACTGGCTTACAGTTTCAAAAGTTTAGTCCATTATCGTTATGCCGAGGGACATGGCCGTCTGCAGGCAGACATGGTGTTTGGAGCAGGAGCTGAGAGTTCTACATATGGATCTGCAGGCAGCAGAAAGGAATTATAAGCCACTAGACAGGCTTGAGCTTCGGAGACCTCAAAGTCCTCCCCCAACCTTCCCCCGCCCCGCCCCCACAACTTCCGGCACACTTCCTCCAACAGACACACCTAGTCCTTCAAAGCCACACCTCCACAGAGACCCTTCCTTCTCTGGAGGTAGTTTAAGGTGGTAATCTGATATCACTTCAGGACTTAAACAGAACAGGGTTGGGAGGGTTGTGCGTGGAGGCAGAGATTTCTCGTTTTGAATCTAAGCGGGGCTTTTTGTGATGGCTTTGGTGCTTTCTGCAGAACTTTTTTTTTGTTGTTGTTTAACCAGAACAGTTCCATAGGCATTACTTATGGTCAAATCAATGGTTTTTCCAGCAAGGGCTCATTAATCAGTTGCTAAGCCGCCACAAATTACAAGGGAGAAGGAAAACATCTCCGCAGAGAGGGAAAAGGTAAGGGGCTTATTTGCTAAGCCTAGATGAATAGCACACTGAGTTGAGAGCGTGCATTCATAAAGAACATGTCAGAAATGTGCCTCTTGGAGACCCCGGTTTGTACCAGACCATGTTTTGATTTAGGGAGCAGCTAATTTAACTTATCTGTGGGAAGGAAGAGTGTGATTCTCTCATTCATGGAACCCATATGAGCTTCCGCAGTTCTCAAATCCCCGGGCAAACTAAAGAGTGTCTTGTATTATTTTCTCAGTAGGGCTCTGTTTAGAATAAAATTAAGCTATTTCCCCGATGGCTAAAAAACAGTCATTGAGTACTATTCAAACAAGGAAGAACACGTAGTCGCCTCAACTTCAATCTATTAGCATCTATATTTTCTTAAGAAGGTAGCTCACAGTTGGACCTATTCATCATTTAAAGAAAAATTCTTAGGTAAATAAGGCAAGTGGTGATTACCAGCCTATTAACAAATGTTTTTCCAAGGCTTTCAGAGTCATATACATGAGAAAGCTTCATATATTAAATTTTAATGACATAATACAGCTGATTTTTATTAAGAATTTCTTATTGTTCTGGCTAAGTGTTCTAATTCCTGTTTCCTTTGGTCTTCTTCTTCTTTTTCCCTAACATTGCACATTTATTAAAAAAAAGAAAACAGGGGGTAATGCTCTGTCTCAGTATATACCTATATATAAACATATCTAGAAAGGCTCTCAGCAAAGGATGTTTGGAAGTAGCAGTCAGGAAGAGAAGCCAAATTAAGTTCAAAAAGCATCATTTTAACTGGTGTACCCAGTTTGTTTTTTTTTTTTATTAATGAAACGCGAACTTAAAATAATTTTAATTTTGTTCTGTGTATGTGGGCACATGTGTGGAGGTCAGAGGACAGCTTTTCTGGTCTCCTCTTTCAGCTTCACATGGGTTTTGGAGACGGAGCTCATATCTCCAAGATTGCTCAGCAAATGTCTTTACTCAATGAGCCATCTTGCAAACCCAGGTGTACCTATGTTTTAGGGGGAAAAATAAGACACATTAATGAGACACTTTCTCTTTTAATTTCAAATTTTAAAATACTTATACAGTGAATAAAGAGAATAAAGTGATCTTTTAGCATAAAAAGTATGAGGGCATGCCATTATATTAAAAATGTCAACGTGAATATTATTTCACATTCTTTTGTGGTTTTGGAAGCCAGAAGTCATGGATGTATTTGACTTTTCACCTGATAAGTTAACTTCGAACATGTTTAGAGGTGATGTATCTTAGGGCTGTACTACCATATTAAAAAAAAAAAAAAAAAGGGCAGGGGCTCCATCTTAGAACAGTTCCTCCTGTGGAAGCACCTAGCTGTACTCTAGCCTGTTTGTGTAAACACCCATCTTCCTCATTTGGTGAACACATCTCTACATTCAGTCTGCCTCTGGAGACAAGCATTTGGGGACCATGTGAGGCCAAGCATCCTTTTCCTGCCCTGTTTTTGGGGGTGGGGCAGCAGACAGGTCGTAGGTTTTAGTATCGCTTTGTAGATCAGTTACAGTGCCTCTAGGTCTGCGGCAGTCCAGCTAACTCCCACAGTCCTGTTATCACACAAACACAGGCTCTCCCCTGTTCTCTGGGGCACTGGGTTTTCCTGTCCACCATATTGTTCTCAGATGTTTGGTAGCTCTTAGCTGACCATTTTCGTTCACTGATAAACTTGAAGGAAACTGTAGTGGCTGTTCAAAGACGACCAGAAGTGTCCCTTCAAGTCTCCAGATAACAACATCAAAAAAGGACTATTTTCTTTTTTTTTTTTTAAACTGTGAGACTAATTCAACATGTATAATCATGAGTAGTTCCATCAGTTGGAGCCAAGTGACCACTGCTAATGTATTAAGTTATTTCCAAAGCTTATATGAATGAGAGGAACAGTTTTCCTTTGTTCTACTCTTAACAGTTTAGATGAATTTAAATTAATTAAGCGCAAACAGAAAGCCAGGGCTAAGCCCAGATGCTTACAGCTCTTCTGTGAAACTGGAACAAATTTGCAAACTCAGTAAGAAATAAAACTAAAAGCAGTGAAACTCAAATTAACAACATTAGTTTGATGTGGCAGATGGTTTGTTGAAGTTCAGTGGCCGCTTACAGTTTAAACAGATTACTGGTTGTATGTGTGCCAACCATTGCTGTTGCACCGGGAAATGAAGTGCTCCCAGCCCCTCTGTTTGACCAATGGAACTATACGAAACTTTGTACCCGAACCTCATTTACTTTCACTTGGCATTTTTTTCCCTAAATCTACTTCTGTCTTTGTTTCCCTTCTCTATATAACTTGTATCTGGGCCTTGACAATTCAGTATAACATATATACAATGTATTCCAGCTCCTTCCTCACCTGACCACCCCATACCCTCTAACAAGTCTACCTCTTACTTTCATGTTGCCTTATGTGGGGAATTCACAGTTTTCTATCAGTGCTCTGCTGTGTACTTGATGCAAGCACAGGCATTTCTAAACTCACTAAGAAGTCATTTTCTTTTTCTTTTTCTCTCTCCTGCTGCCTGGTCCTAGAAGAACTGGATACATCTTTTTTTTTTTTTTTTCTGCTTCACCTTTATATGTGATCAGTCCAAGGCATTTTGTTCTAGTTGCAGGAATAGGTTAAAAAGAAAAAGAGGTATGGGAGAAAGTTTATGGTTTTCCAGTTACACTTGGGTATGTTTGGACCCACACATGGGGAAAATGACATTCTAAAAGACAGAAGAATCTTGGTATATATGCAAGCTTGAACAAAGATGATGCCCTCTTACCCCTTAGCGTGGAGGAGATATATCATAACTCACAATGTCTACCTTCTAGAGCAATTGACAATCTGGGTCCTTCAGGGCTTACACTTGAGACTTGAGGCAATAGATCACTGGGAGCATGAGGCAGGGTTACTGTGATATCTATTCAAAATGGGAGGGAAAAAATTCCCTTTCCCTCTTCCCCCTCCCTCCCTGCCTCCTTTCCTGCCTCTCTCTCTCTGCCCCGCCCCCTGGAAGACAGAGCCATACTGGGAATCCCCAATTCAGCAGCTCGGTTAGCAATGTGATTTATGATCTCTCTAGACTGTAGCTCTTCAGAGTGGCCAGCGTGGGACAGGCGTGTTTCTTATCTGTGACAAGAAACTGGTGTGAGAAAGTGTCAACACCTTAATTCTCCAAGTTTCCCCATGAAAATAGACTGTCCATCGAAACCAGGTGCATGATGGAGCACTCCACTGTGGTGCATTCCACACTTTCCCATAGGTTATTGTGGGTGGGAACAGATAATTTGTAGTTGGAATCAGTTTATAGACAACCCTTTGAGTAGTGGTATTGGTTGAAACTCTTGTCTTCTCCCTCCACTTGTTACCCAATTGCCCTCAATTGCCCAATGTAGAAAAATGTCAGTATTCTATACACCTATTACTTGTGAAATCAAAATGTCTTTCTTTGTGTAAATCTTTACAATTGTCTGTAGTGATACATTTTTTTTTCTGTGAATATTTGTACTGTTAATCCTGAGACTGGTTGGAGAAAAAACAACTTCACCATTATGGGTCAAATTTAAAATAAGCTTTATTAAATACTAAATACCGTCCAAAAGATGGATTTTGGGACTGAGCCAAGTGCAGTAGGGGCTTATAAGGACAAACCTACAGGCCACCGTACTTTCCCATGAGGCTTTGTTGTTTTCCAAGAACTACAACTCCCAGCATTCCAGGAAGTTATCTGGTCTTTGGATTGGTGGGGCTTACAGGTTAATTTTGGATGTTATAGTACCTGTGTCAAAGTTTAATTGTGCTATACTATATCACTGGATATTTAATATATAATAGAATCTCACTGAATATTTAATCTGGGACATTAAGAGGATGTATGTGTCTTTAGAAACATTTTTGTAGATGTCTCTCAAAAGAGAATTTCTTCTTCTCCTCCTCCTTCTCCTTCTCCTCCTCCTTCTCCTCCTCTTCCTCTCCCTCCTCCTCTCCTTTCCTCCTCCTCCTCCTCTTCCTCCTCCTCCCTCTTCTTCTTCTTCTTCTTCTTCTTCTTCTTCTTCTTCTTCTTCTTCTTCTTCCTCTTCCTCTTCCTCTTCCTCTTCCTCTTCCTCTTCCTCTTCTTCTTCTTCTTCTTCTTTGAAAATTATACATAAAGAAATGCAACCACACGTAGAAAGAACATGTGTGACTTAAGAGGGCACCACATCCATATGATTCAATGCTTACAAGACTTTTAAAAAAGTCATGATGACTAATGAAAGCCACGGAAAACCATTGACTTCTGTAAGGCATCTTTGAGATTTCTGGTTACTTTTCTTGGATTATAACACAAGTTCAGTTAAATTTATTCAAACTGACTTTAATCATTTTGTGTTTTAATGGCTCTATTAGCATCTCTGGTCCTAAGATATGGTAGCCAAAGACATCAGTCATCAGTATTCTCTGAAGAGACTAGAAATCAGTAATAGGTAGGCCAAAACATCTTAGACATTAAAACAATTTATAGCTCTCAAGACGCAACCCTAGCAAACAAACTCTCCCTCTCCAGTGTCAGAGAGCATTTGTTTATTCACCCATTCATTTTGTTGCTAGGAAATGAGCTCAGGGCCTCACACATGCAAAGCACATGTTCTACCATGGAGCTGGCCTCTGACAAGAGAAGTTAAGTTTCATTGTTTCCCCTTACTTACAAAGATTGTGTGTGTGTGTGTGTGTGTGTGTGTGTGTGTGTGTGTGTGTGTGTGAGAGAGAGAGAGAGAGAGAGAGAGAGAGAGAGAGAGAGAGAGAGAGAGAGAGAGAGGTTTGAGAAGCCCTCATGCTCAGGGAAACGAATTGGCCAGAGCTACCTTAGAGGCCATGAGGTGTTATCCTCTCTGCCCCGGGACTGACTGCCTTTCTGAATGCTCGTGGTCTTCGGCCATGTTGCTCAGAAATACCCTTCCTGATATCCTTATTGAAACATAATTTTATCCCCTGTATTGAAAAAGGAGACTCTTCCAGGCCATCTCCTTGTTCCCAAACAAATCTAGCTGCCGGAAGCTCTCAGATCTTGTCAACAGGCTCAGAGGTGTGCCTTCCCTCTGTGCAGGAAAGGGTCAGTTCACATCTGAGATGTCTGTCTTCTGTCTGAAGTTTCCATTTTCCAGATTTTTTTGAGGCTTCTCAACTAACAATGGATCAGGTATTCTGATGCTTTTAGATGCTTTAGATCTGTAGTTGATACTTCTATCTATCGATCGATCTATCTATCTATCTATCTATCTATCTATCTATCTATCTATCTATCTATCTAATAAATTGAGACTGTGTCTATCCATGTAACCCTGGCTGTCCTGGAACTTAGCATAGATCCTTCTGGCTCTGCCTCCTGACTGCTGGGATTAAAGGTATGCTCTATACCAGTGACTGCTTGCAGTTAATACTTCTTGTTGTTTTGAGACAGGGTCTCACTTTGTAGTCCTGACTGGCCAGGAACTTAACTAGGTAGACCTGGTTGGCTTTGAACTTACAAAGACCCTCCTGACTCTACCTCTCAGGTGCTATAATTAACAGGTGCCATCACGCCTGCCAGTTAACACTTCTAAAAATACTTGAAGAAAGCAGTTTTTGGTGACCTCTTAATCTAGTTTCCTTATGTGTTTATAACTGAAAATTTACCTTTCTTTAGTAGTTGTATACATTAGTCTCTGTTCAGTTGTATGAACGGATACATCTGATCTGCAGTTGCTGTCATTTTTAGTCATTCTCTGGGCTTGTTAATTTATAACTCTGGCTTCTGAGAAACTACTGTTGATGAAAATTCTGAAATCATTCAAAGAGCTAATGAAATGTTCAGCTCTGAATTCACCTCCAAAAAAGGGGTAGGAGTGAGCTTTTGGATGAAGCATTCGGTGTCCTCAGATGCCCTGCTAAGCAAGGGAGACCCATTGCCAACTGCCCTGTGTACACGTGGCCTCGTTATCTTGTCTGTCCTGGGAATGGCTCTTCATAGAGTTAGTGTAGGTGTGGTCCAGGCAGTGATCTGGAGTCAGGGAAACTGATGGCTGCCGTCCAGCTGGGACCCTCTGCCATCTTGTTTGCAGTCCCTGCTGTGGTGGGAGGCTTTTCTCTCTTCCTAAAGCCAATTATTTGAAGTGATCAAGAGCTCTTGCTTACAGATAGGTTGAATTCCAATGGTTTGTTCCAAAGACAAATGTTTTGAACTTGAAAACAATTCTCCCCCCACCCCCAACAAGGGTAATAAAAGAAGCAAAAGGCTCATAGAAATCTATTTGATTTCCAATTGCCAAGGAAAGCAGCAGAGTAGCTGAGGTCTGATTTGGAAGCAAAGACGGCCTTCACAAATGTGTTATTCACAACTGAAAATCAAACAGGGAAGTTAATTATAAAACATAGATTTTATAATGACCCTGTTAATTAGATAAACATGAGATGCTGGGCTCAGTTGTGTGCACCTATTCAGAAGGCTGAGATGGGAAGGTGGTTTGAGTTCAGGAGTTTGAGACCAGCCTGGAAAACATAGCAAGCCTTTGTTATAAGAAAAAATAAAAAGGGCTGGGGGGGGGGGAGGGAGGGAGGGAGGGAGGGAGAGAGAGAGAGAGAGAGAGAGAGAGAGAGAGAGAGAGAGAGAGAGAGCGCTAGCTCAGTGGTTAAGGCTGGTGGCTCAGAATCCTCTCCAGTCTCAGGGGATCTGATGCTCTCTTCTTGGTATGTAAAGCACAGACATACATGTAGGCAAAATATCTGTTCATAGAAAATAAAGAGGAAAAAAAAAGTTGACATGGAAGTTAGAGACATGTAGATTGTCGAGGTGAAAATTCTCAGGGCATTTCAAAGTTAGGAAAGTTTTACTTTATAGTGACTGTAATGATCAACCAGTACCAGTCAGCCACCCTAGGACTCAAGTTTAATCACAGAGAAGGTATGTAGAGAAAAAGAGGAGATATATTGATTCAGTTTCCTAGAACTTGGATAAAGTAGTTTACTGGAGACCCAATTCTGGGTCAACTCTTCTAGGGAAAAGAAGGGCTGAGCTGATGCTATCAAGGGCCCAGGAGCAGGCAAGCCCTTCAGAATTGTCTCATCTCAACATAAGGTCCATGCCTCCTCATGGACCAGTATGTGCTGTGGGCTGCTCCCAGGAGTGAGGCATCAGGAACATCCTGGGGAAACATTCTCCCAAGTGCCCTAGTCCCCCAACCTTCCTAGCCAGGGCACACGAGGGCATTTGTCTCAGTCCTGAAACCACAGGGAGTACCACAGACCCAGTTTTTCTTTTCTCCCATAACTGGACAAGAATAAAAGATGAAAGAAAAAGCCTGTTGACAAAGATATGTGAACAGGGGAAAAGACGGTGTGTGGGAGAATTAGTCAAACCAGGATTTATGTGAGAAGGCCATCCAGCCAGAGAGCAACTCCTGCAGCGTGCTGCTGGGGAAGACAAGGAAGTGGGGGTGGGGGTGGGGACCCTGCGCGCAGGCTGCTTCAGGCTTTCTTGCCAGAGCAGCTGAGATGCTGGTGAGAGTCTTACCGTGTCCTAGTGTTAAGCATAGGGTACAACAGATGAAGTCATGAATCGAATGTTAGACCTGTGTGTGTGTGTGTGTGTGCTCTTGCGCTCGTGTGCATGTGTGTGTCTATGTGTTTTGCTCTGTGACATTTTGCATTGTCATGCTCTCTGAGGCACCCAGTGTGTGACTACAAAACTGATTTAAGAATCTTCAATTCTAGCCGGGCAGTGGTGTCTCACGCCTTTATCCCAGCACTTGGGAGGCAGAGGTAGGTAGATTTCTGAGTTTGAGACCAGCCTGGTCTACAGAGTGAGTTCTTCTGTTTTCCAAAGCACTCGTCATTGGGAACTAAGAGGTAACTAGAACGCTTTCAAGTACATTAGGATTCAACTTTGAGAAGAGAAAATGCAAAGCATTTTGCTCCTAATACCAGAGATCGTGTTATCTTCTAAGGGAAAAAAAATCCCTTACATGTGGAGTATGCTCAGGGGAGATAGAAAATGGAAGAAGAAACAGATTTATCTTCCTGTCTCTATCTAGGGACGTAAGCAGCTGGGCTGTCCAGGGTGTTATATAGACCTCAGGTTCAGGTGCCGAGTTATTTTCTTGTCTATTTAGTCCATGGTAATGTGACTATTACAGGTATCTGAGGACCCTTCTGGAGCTTCTATTCTAGTCATTGCCTGTTAGGCATCTCGTTGGGCTAGTCAATCTGTAATTGGCTATTGTAGTTTTTCTGAAATCCAGGCTTGTCTTTGTTTAGTGGAAAATGGCTTATCATAGGCATAGCCCCTTCTGCCTTTATGGGTTCTGTTTTATAATTAATAAAAGTAATGATGATGGTGGTGGTGATGCTGATAGTCACCTGTCTTCTTCCTAGAGCTGGGGATGGATTCTGGTGTCATGCATGTCAGCGTGTTTTCTTTAGCTGTGTTGAATTTTAATTACCTGACAGCCAGCTTAAGCCGGCGTAGTTTACTGCCTAGGACATGACCTCTGTGCACATCAGTGTTTGATGGGAGTGGTGGAGGAAGCCGTGTTTATCTCTTGTTCCACCTTCATGAGAACTGTTTCAAAGAGCCTAGGGTAGCCTCTGTCTGGTTCAGTGCCGTGATTATGCTTCACACCAATGTTTATGTTTTCATTTCTGGTGATAGCGGGTAGGGTGGCTTTGATGAACATAAAATGTGGGAAAAGTTTATCTCTGGGCTCTCCATTCCTCTGGCAGAAATCTCTTTTTAAAATATCCCTCCAGACTTCAGACTGACCACCTCTCAATGCGATAACGCTCTCTGTCCAGGCACGTAGACTACTACTAGGTCAGGAACTTCTGCCTTCCCTAGCTTGTATTTCTGCTGGAAGACTTACTCTACTCAGGTTCCATGACATCCATGCCATTTCTGATCAACGATTCAGGCCAAACTGTTAGTAGCTGATAAAAATCAACTCTAACACAGTCCTAACAAGACCCATTTCCATGTTAACCTGCCTAGTGTACTTTAGAGCCTTAATTCCAAGTTTCCCTAGCTGCCTGTTTATGGAAAGATTCATAGAATAAACACAGGACATATTCCTGGAGTATCCAATTGACTTAAATATTGTTTTCATGTTATAAAAATAGTGGTTTATGGTTCAGTAGAAAGAAAAATTCCACCCATATCTTGTGGGGGGGGGGAGAGAAGAAAAAGAAAACAAATGTTGCTTTTGGTGAACTCCTCTGGCTTAGGCCTCTAGATACCGTGGGATTCTTGGATGAATAACTTTGAGAAATTGTAGCCTCAGCCAAAGTGGTTGTCAGTAGTCGGAATTCTAAGCTTTTCTCAGAGTTGGTGGGAATTCCTCCTCCCCCACTCTGATCACTCGTTCAGATATGGACTTGTTCAGTGGGCCATCCCACTGTATGGTGAGAAATGCATTTTTCAAGCCTGAATAGTTTTTGAGTGGTTTTACAAGCTGTGTTTGGGTTTGTCTGTGATTTTAGCTCAAGTGTTGCTTGGTGACTTAGAGATTTGCCTGATATTTCACCAAAAGAATAATGTGGAGCTGCTGATTACTGTGTCTATTGGGCTGCAACAAAACCCTTTAGGTACACTTCTTTATAACGGATATTTTCAAACTTAATATTTTCTTACAGCGCACAAGACAAGAAACAAAATGATAGGTCTTTAGAGAGCTTTGAATATCAGTTTAAACCTTAGAACATGCACATTTGTTTTTTTAATGTAAATAAATAACAGTTTTAAACGAATTGCAATGAGGAACTGGAAAATTAATGTTTGTTTGTTTGTTTATTGCAGTGGGGAGAAGAGGGGGAAGTTTGAGTATTGCTTGGAGCAGAATTATTGTAGGTTTGGACAATCACACAAATTATTAATACTTTGTTGCTTTAATACCCATTGTATTTAGCTGTGACTTCAAAATTCATGTGCCCAAAGAGGATCTAGTAAATAGTAAAATGTCAAAACATTGCAAAGCCATTTCCTTTAATGGAAATTTCCATTTTGATATTATCTTCAATAAACTGTTTACTGTAAGCCCTGAAGGACCTGGGGTTGCCATCTCTTGTCAGAGGCACCAGGGGAGGCACATTCATCTTCATCCACAACTGGCAAGCAAGGGTTTCCCTAGAGGTCGGAGGGAGTTTTCGGAATGGCCAACCCTGACGTGTGTTCCCAGATCCATGCTACTTCGTGAGATTTGCTGGGAAAGATTGATCATTTCTGTTTACATTTCGAGTGATATTCTGGGAAAAAAAAACACTCCTAAAACTACTTATCAGTCATTTAGACCTTAGTTCTATTTATTAGCAGCTTCCCCATTTTTAGCTAAGCATTATGGTTAGTATCTAATATCAGAGAATGCTGTTGTTAAATATTAAAAAGAGTAGTTCCCTGTTGCTCTCATCTCCACTCCTCCTCACCTGGTCTTCCTCTCCAGATGGGTAAAACCCCTCTTGGATGAAGTTGAATTCAAATTTTAACTCTCGAGTTTAACAGTTATCAGAGTTATCAAATTGGAAATTTATCCATATTTAACTGCTGGCTGTCAATCCTCCACTCTTCACCCAGTTAACTTCGACACACGGAAGTGAATTGCCTAGCACCCGCCAAGCAGCCCTCGGCCTTCCAATCACCATGTTCAGTAGTGGATGGATTGGCAAAGAAATAGTGGTGGTGGACGTTATGTTAGGGGGAGTATAAAGCTGAACATCGCATCTGTGAGAACGAAGATAATATACACGGTGAAGTTTAATGCAGACCATCACAGCAGCCATAGTGCCTTAACTTAACGCTGCATCAGGTTAACTAGTCCAGGGAAAGATTAAAACCCCATATGCGAGATACAATACTGCTTTCCCACTGCGTGGAGCTGAAAATGGTAAAGTCTAACCTTCACGCATTTGTGAGTCTGGACACGCCGCCGAGGATGGCTGTAGCACTCACTGCATCAGAGTCTGGGGATGCCTTCAACTCTGATCTTGAGTGTTGTCCTTGTCAACCCGCAAACTCCCTGGTTCAGACAAATCAGAACTCTTCAAGGACCCTATGGCAGTCCATTCAGTCTGGCGTGCTTCCCTGCATCACGTGACTGGTAGCTGGTAAAGCCAAGTTAGACGTTCATCCCTCATGAAGTTCAGGCTCTTAAGTTCTAGACTTTCAGGTCTCCCATTTCCTTGGGTGGCCTAATTCTTTCTCACTTACATGGGATTTCTTAGGCTCACCCTATGTTCTTTCTGAAGACCATTCACATGCACTTGGGAGTGTTTTCCATAGTTCAGGGCTCAAATGCACTTCCTCCTTTGCGCTAGCCACCAGGGTAGAAGGGCAAAGGTGACTCCAGGCTAAGAGGGCAAAGGTCTGACATGTTCCACAAGGTGGTTCCTGCCTATTTTGAATCCATTTTCCTTGCAAAGAATTTAATTGTTCAGAATCAAGCACTCACGGAACGTCCTTTAAATCAAACTTTCTCTTTAAATAGCCCTCTGAGTCAGTCTCTCATTTTACTTCTGATACAACCAATTCATGTAAATTTCATTAAACCATATTTGCATCATAAAATGAATAGCTCTTTAAAAAATGTAAAACAATCTTGCAACTACAAAATGGGTAAAGATGGTTGTCTAACAAATAGAGTATTAGGTCCTATTTTATGCATTTAAATATTGTTTGTTTTCAAGAAAGTTTCTTTTTGTATTCTTCTGCCCTGGCTGTTCTGGAACTCACTTTGTAGACCAGGTTGGCCTTGAACTCACAGAGATCTGCCTGCCTCTGCCCCGAAAGTGCTGGGAATAAAGGCGTGTACTACCACTGCCTGGCCTGTTTTGTCCATTTTAAACCTACATATATTCTTTTAAAAGATATTTTATTCTTTTGATTTTTTTTTGCTGTGAAAATATAAACATATGAAAATTACAGAAGATACTAAGGGACTTTGAATTCTTATCCAGATTCAATAGTCATATTGATGCAGATTTAAGGTTTTCACTGGTGTGAATTTCTTATATTGATAAAAAATTTAAAATTAATTTTGTTATTATTAGATAGGCATTGTGCCTATGCAACTCATTTAGGAATACAAGGCTTAGACGGAGTCCTTCTAATAACTGTCATTACAAACTGGTTAGGATAATTAAGTAACACAAATCAAGGGCCAGATAGTAAACTGGTGGTTATATTAGATTCTGATTTAATTATAATAAAATGTTTTCAATTTACGCAAATATAAATGATTAAGAATAGTTAAGGTTTAACAGATCAGATATACTTCACATAGATAGATAATCTTCAAAAGTATCAGGAGTCCACAAAACATGACATTTAAGGCCATTTCCTTATTAAAGATCATTCGACTAGAGAAATGTCTGCTCCTGACAGCACCCCCTTCTTAGTTGCTTCAGTTGAGTCATGATAGCCACTCTGCAAGAATTGCCTTAATTCATCTACAGACAAAAATACTTTTTGGGGAAGGACACACTATGCAGAATAGTCAACTTATAGCTCTTTCAAGACAGAGTAAGCAGTTCTTCATAATTCTGCTTTACAAAGGTCTGTTGGATGATTCTGGGCCAGAAAGTCAAAGACTGATGATGCTTTAGCGTTTTGAGGAATGAGGGGCTATCCCGGTAGTCAGCTGTCCCTACAAGTTGGCTAAGTTTTAGAAGCAACGTTTTGTGCTTCTTGTATTTTCAGATAATGTTTAAGTCATTCTCGGATTCTGCCGGAGTTGAAGACTAGTTATGGTCTCATAGTCAACTCAAGTTGTTTAGCATTGAGATATAAATTTGAGAAGACGATTTTCTGGTGGCATTACAGGCTAAAATCTAAACACAATGCAGGGATAGAATCTTAAGTCTTTAAGTTCGGAATGATGGTAGAGTACTTTATCTAATTGACAAATATGATGGACTGGATATTAATTGTATATTATAATTTGTAATTTACATGATTGTTATGGTTTCATTCAATTTATGTCTGGGAGAAGAGGTTCTTTTGTTTGTTTCTTCGTTTTTAATTGGACAGAAAAGGTGGGTGTAGGAGTGGTTCTGATGCTAAGGTCCCGTTCCCCAATTGGTTCTTGATCTGTCAGTAAAGATGCCAGGGCCAATTGCTGAGGGGAAGGAAAGAGGTGGGGTTTCCAGGTCCCGGGTTTGGGGTGAGGCAGAGAGGAGATGCAGGAAAAGGAAAGAAATTTTTGCCATGCTTTGGAGGGAGAAAATGTAACCAGCCATGGGAGATCTCGGGTAGAGTGGCCATAGGCCACTTCTCCAGGTGGGAGGTTAGGGTGTTGAACTGGGACTAAAGGTAACTGAGCAACTAAAGTTAAGAGCAGATTTAGGGTGCTGAGCTAAGAGTATTGGGAAGGGCACGCTAGCTGGTATAGATTAGAAGTGCCCAGTAATTGAGCCAAGAAGGCAGGTCGAAGTTGAGCAATGTGTGTCTGTGTTTTTCATCCGTGGATCCAATATTCTTTGGGCGGGGGATGGTTGCATGGTCCTCCTGGAGCTTAAAATGTGGTAGCAAAAACTACATGCTACAGTCATCAACAAACAGTTCAGTTTGTTTAATTTATACTGTACCAACATTATCATAATTCTTTCACATGATCAAATATTTGGCCTATTTACAAGATTTCTCAGTTTTCTTAGTTTTTATAAAAATAGTTTCAAACATCAAGATCTACTGTAGGCTATAAAGTATAGTTGGTTGATATGTCTTTAGTCTTAATCAATATACAACTTTCCTCTTCATTTTATTTTTTCTTGTTTAAGTGACTTGAGTAAATTCTTCTCATAGGATTTCTCCACTGCATTGTATCACTGATTACTTAACGTGTCTCTTTGTTCTGGTGTTTCTTATAAACTGTTGCTTAGATACTGAGATGTGATTCAATGCCAACTTAATTTCTTTACAAGGGCATAACTTAGGTGGTCTTGTACACTTCTACTAGGAGCTATGTGTCTGTTTTCAAAGTTGGCAGCAGCTAATGATCATGGCCAAGGTCAAGTCACTTATTAAAGTTACAAAAGAACATCAAAGTTTAACCACTGCATCTTCATGTGTTAGTCTTATCAATTGGATACCATAGTACGAAGACTAATTAATGCTTAAGTCTCCCCTATGAATCAGTTTTTAAAAACATTAGTTGCTTGTAAAAGGGGTGTTGGACAAGGTGGATCCACCAAGTTTAAGTAATGAATTTGAAATAAGTATACTTGATGTGTTTTAATTCATTACAGCTATTTTTCCTTTTGTTGCTCAACTCTGATCATCATTGGCCCATGGGAATTCATTCAGTTATTTCCCTCACTCTCTCTCCCTCTTGCCCTCCCCCCCCCCCGTGTTTCTGTGTATATTTGTGTTTTCCTGCTGAGGATCGAATCCAGGACCTTGTATATTTGAAGCAAACACTCTACAATTAAGTAATGTCTTTGAATGAAGAGAAATTTGCTTGCCTCTGTCTCCTTAATGCTGGTATTGAAGGCATGAGCCACAACACGCAGATGAATAATAGTACTTTAAAACACAGGCTCTTGGATCTTCTTTTATATCTACTTCCACATATGTCAAAGAGACCTGCCTCTGGAAGCCAACACAAGTACTCATTTGCCTAATTTTCACACATGTGACAGTGTCATCACTGGTGACAGGAGTTAGGAACAACAACCCCTTTGATAGAAGTTAGGGCTGTGTAGTAACATGTAGTCAGGTCCTAGAACACTGAGGTTTTGTAAGGGGTCAAGGCCAGGCAGACGGTTATCCATCTTGTGTTCTTGCTGAGGCCATTTTAGGTTTAACTAGAATTTGATCTCCTTGATGGCGAATCCCATAGAAAATTACTTAGGTTTATTTGAGGTCAAGGTGACCCAGCTAACTTAGCTTCTGTTAAACTCCTTACTTTCAAAAAACCACCCCTGCGGTACTGAACACGATACTAGGGTAGGTTGGTTATTTATTTATTTATTTATGCCTTAAAAAAACAAACTCTTATCCTTAAAACTTGTATCCCAAGTAACTGGGGGTGTAATCCCAGCCCGTCAGAAAAAAAGCTTTTCAGTTGGCTACAAACTCATAACTCCCCTTAAAACCATGTCTTAAAACTCCCTCTTAACAGTTTTACAATAAATGCTTCCCAATTCCCAAGTTCAGGAACTGAAATCCAGAAAAGCCTGGACTTACTAGGTTGAGGCTGATCACTAGCCTTTCATTCTCGATATACTTATAACATTATGGCATTTCCTCCCCCTCTTTCTTGTTTCTATTTCCACTGGGTCCATCAACCAATCAGAGTTTCCCATGAACATTCAAATTAACCAACCAGACTTGTCTGATATCTATGCCTGACTTGCCTATGGGTCAGACCAAACTGACCTGGTCCTAAGATATAGAGTTCTGCTCCGGACCTCTGTTTGTCAACTCATTTTCCAGACCCTTTCCTGCTACCGAGAGCTCTTATTTTTACATTAAACAGGCTTTGCTTGCTTGCCCTGAAGCTGTACTCTTTGGTCATCTGTAAGGATGGTGAGACAGCATGCAATGCTGACTCAAGAAGCTGGCAGTATTACAAGGTTTCAAATTTATGTAGAGTATTTCTTCTATGCAGTTTTGTCATCTATCTGGTAAACACTGTCATCCATTAGACATTGTTTCTCTGTGTGTCTCTGTCTCTGTGTGTCCGGTCCCCTCCCTGCACCCCACCCTCTCCATTTCTAGACAGGGTTTCCCTGTGTAGCTCTTGTTGACCAGGATCTTACTCTGTAGACCAGGATGTCCTCGAACTCACACTAAAGGTGTGTGCTGCTGTCGCCACCACAACCCGGCTATTTTTTCTCATTTTTAAGACTAAAAAAATTCTGTGTGTGTATGTGTGTGTGAGGTGAGCCTGCACTACGTACTTTTTCCTGCAATTGCAGATGTGTGTGTGCCATGGCATGCCTATAATGCAATCAGAGGACAACCTACCATGTTGGTCCCATCTTCCATCTTGTTTGAGACAGGGTCTATTTACCATTGCGTATGGCAGGCTAGCTGGCCTAAGAGTTTCTCTGGTCTCTGCTCTCATCTCACCCAGGAGCACTGGGATCATAGACTATTGCTGTATCCGGGTTCACCACTGAGCCTTCTCCCCAACCCCTAGTTTTTCTTATTTTTAAAGAATTTAATTTTGTTATGCTTTATTAAGTTTTATAATTATATAAAGCATTTATATTGTATTGAACCCAAATGCACAAAACATGACATTCAAAGAATTATTGCTTTGTATATTTCCTTCTCATAGAATAATATCTGCTAAGCCTTCCATTGCTTTAAAAAAAAGTATGATGATTCGTCGAAGGATCATTTCATGGGAGTATAGTGATTTACTCAATCCAGTCTTTATTATGGGAACTTATGTTGTTCTAAGTCTTTTATTGCTATTCATGGAGTTACAGTGCACAGACTTTCACCTCTGTCTCTCTGTTTCTGTGTCTCCTCTGTCGTCTCTGTCTCTCGCTGTCTCCCTCTGTCTTCCCTGCCTCTTATCTCTGTCTTCCTCCTTCTCTCCTCCCCATCTCTGTCTCTGTCTCTCCCTGTCTGTCTCCCTATTCCCTCAACCCCTGTCTCTGTCTGGCTGGCTGTCTGTCTGTCTGTCTGTCTGTCTGTCTCGTAAGTGCAGCTTTAGAATAGATTACTACCAACGAGGTTGCCAAGAAAGCATCCAGCAAGGTATCAGCAAAATTTTTTTTCTAAAAGAGATGTGCGATTTTTCATTCCGACAGACTTGCTAGCAAAACCGATGGTTTTCTTATAGTTTCTCCAAATGTGTCTGTCATTAAAACTGTTGGATTTCTCCCAACCTGATGAATTAGAAAACTTAAAACCACTCATCTCTCAGCAGCAGCTATGAGCTTCTGGGAAATTATTCATGTTTGTCCCTGGATAGCAGTCGATAATTTTTTCTCCCCAGGTTTCAAAGGTTCTTTGTACAGTAAGAATATTTGCCTTTTGTGATATAAGTTGTATATCTGTTGTCATTTGTTCCTTTTTTATATTACTTTTGATATTTTCATTTATAAATGTTTGAAAAAATTTATACCATGAAATTTATCAATTATTTATCTCTCTTTTGGCAGTCTTTCTTAGTTTTGCTTTTGGGTTTTAGTCATGGTTTAAGGAAACATCCCTAGTACCACATAATAAAGAAATTTATTCATGTTTTAGCTGTAATTTTATTAACTTCTGATGCATAGAATTTATCTGTTTTATGGTATATTTATTTCCTCTTTTAAAGTACACTTATCTACCTATCTCAATACCACTTTATGTGGACTCATTTTGACATAACTGATGCCATCTTGAATTATAGCTACCATTATTGCCTGCCTCAGAGTAACCTTAGTTGATTTTTCCTGCATAATTTGCAAGCATATACTACAAAAACAAAACTTCTATGGTGTGGAGGTGGACACCTGCAGTACAAGCAATTGGGGGTGGAAAATCAGGTTTAAGGCTAGTGTTAGCTAGCTAGTGAGAGACCCTACTTTAAAAAAAAAACAGTAAAAAATCCAACTCCTCAATAAGTGATGGATAGATATACAGATTGATATGTAGATAGGACCATCTGAGTAACCTGTAGTGCTTTATAACTGGAGCTAAATCTAGGGTTGTGTCTGATTCTGATAGTAGGTTGATATAAAACATGTACCTTCCAGCTGGGTTGATGCCTCCTCTGTCTTAATTAATACACAGACCCCCTCCTTCTGACTGGCTTGCAGTAATTCACAAGGCACTGCCATTAGCCCCAGTACACAGTACACTGTGTAATCTTCAATCTGTTTGCCTGTCTTCAGTCTCTCAGCACCTTTCAGCTGATCTGATCCATGCCAGGGGAAAGGGCTGTTCTGGAACTTATTTAAGGGCTTATCTTTAGCTTTATTTATTTATTTTTCTTTTTTGATGTTGATGTATCACGTGCTAAAGGTTCATATGCAATTACATTCATTGCAAGACTTGCTTTTACTTTATGGAAAGGAGCAAGGTTACAACTAAAGTCTGAGTTCTTGTTAGTGTGTGGGGGGAATCCATGCTGTTCAGAGCACAAGGGGAGAGGTATGGCGGTATTAACCATCGATTGTGCAAGATAAAAGCATACAAGACATTATGTGTTTAATAAATGTTTAATCGTATGAATGACTAATTAAAATAACCAGTGACTTAAAGAAATGAATTTAAAATATGTATTTTGATGGGGATCAGTTATGTATAAAGTACCAATAAATATATAGGCAGTATACTAAAGAGAAAACTAACAGTAATATTTGTAACCTGTCTTCTTAAAAAATAAAACAGAAAACACTCATTGAATATTTTATGTGTGACACTGGCTGTGGCAATCAGTGCTTACAGTCTCAGCACCTGGAAGACTGGGAGATGGGGAGACTGGGTTGGGCTGTCTAGAAGCTCAAATTGACAGGGAGAGAGAGAGAGAGAGAGAGAGAGAGAGAGAGAGAGAGAGAGAGAGAGAGAGAGAGAGAGAGAGAGAGAGAGAGAGAGATTGTTTTAAAAACTAATTTGTTGGGAATGTTGCTCATACTTAGTGTTCCTAAATTTCTAAGGTGAAGCCACAGCTCTCTGTATGTGTGTTGAACATTCTTGTAAAGAGAATAATCCTTCTAGATATTGAAAGTTTATGCTTTAGATTAGGTGTTCAGTCTCTGCATTGATGTATTTCACAAGGAAAATGCAGCAAACACAGCAACCAGCAGCCATTTGTCCTTCTGAGAATGAACTAGTGAATGTGAAACAGGCTGACTCCATGACAGGCTTCAAATCAGCAGTTTAGGAGACTAAGTCTAATTCTCCATTACCAGGACTGGGCCAGGGCTATACAGAGAAACCCTGTCTCAGAAAAACAACAAAACAAAACAAAAAGGAGAAACAAACAAACAAACAAAAAGAATGATAAATTTAGGTTATGATTATGCCCACTTCTAGGTACCACTGTCCCAAGGTTTTTGACATACAGCCCAAATAGTGTTGCCACCAATGTGTCTAATAAGAAGACCACACATTCCCAAGTCTTGAAAGCTTTTTGTATGTAGCTCAATATGTGATTCCCCCTCCCATCTAAAGGAAGTCTGTCTGGTATATAAACTAGTTTAGGGCACACACATGAGGAAATGAACAGGGAAGTAGGGAAAGGCATGACACGAGAGCCAACCTGAGAAGGTTGAGCAGAGATTTCTCCATCTGGCTAAAGATTCAGAGCTCAGAGCTCTCTTTTCTGGTGTGGTGGGAGTGTGGGAAGGAAATGACAAAGCCAGTCTCTACCAGGCACTTGGGGAGGGGGTGGGCTGTGGCTCTCAATGAGGTAGCCCCACAGCCTCACTCTGGTTTCTCTTGCTTGGGGACGTTGAATCAGGAAGTACTCCACATACAGTTTCTCTGTAATTTGCAATCTGGGACCAGCAGTGCCAAATGCAGAGAATGCGGAGATTTCTGAGAGCCTGGGAAGAACAGCCCACTTTATGTTTTCCTAGAGCCCAAAAATATTTTTATTTTATTGAGGGGCTTATGGTTTGAACTGGCCCAATTAATATTCATGGGCTTTTAACCACACTTCCTGAGCATATTTAGCCTCTTCGTTGGACATTTTCCATCTTGATCTAATTTTTCTCCCCTTAAAACAGCCCTTAGATTCAGAACATTGGCCACCTACCCCAGAGGCACAGCACTACTATGAATCAAGTTTAACTTTAGAACTTAGAGTAAACCTTTTTAGACTGGCCACATTTGCCCCTGGGGCACTGTAACTGTGACTAAATGTAGGCCAAAAATATTCCAAGGAGCTGGTTCCTGCTCTCTTTAGTTCTCTTATAGCACATGGTAAGTTTGTATGTATGGTTACTGAATTTGTTCTTGCTTTTGTAACTTGAACTACAGTATCAACTCTCTATGACAGAATTTAAATGCTTAAATTTCCTGCAAAGTTTTTCTCAAGTCTGTGACAACACTTTATGGCAAATATGGGGAAACTTGATGACTTGATATCTGATAAAGGCTTATGGCTGGATCTAAGCAGAGATGGAGGGTAGAGCAGAGAGGTCAAATGAAGGTCACCAGAGCTCATAAGCCACTTTATGTATTCTTTTGCTCACTTGGATTTACTGAATAGTTCCAAATTCTCACTGTGGCTGAGTGTTATGAGAGCATTTTCTGCATCTGCGAATTTTACCTTGAACTCTTGATTTCAACTAGGAAAAAAAAAATTCTTAAAACTCTGTCAGTGGCAACAGGATATACACACCCACACCCAGACACCACACATACCATGTCCCCCCCCCACCATACAACACACTAACAGTACCCACCACACACAGCACAGCACACATACCACCACCACTCACTCACATCACACCAGACACCACACACACACATACCCCCCCACCCCCACCCACTCCACAGCTTTATAGTGCTGACAGTAGCTTGAGTTCCTTCTTCAGAGACCTCTATTCAGACACCTGACCTAGCTACAGAAAAGAATGTCAGGGAAAACCAGTGTGAAGCAGAGTTGAAGTCAATGAAAGGATTTTAGTGCAGATGCTAAGCTTGCGGACTGAGAGAGGTGCTTGGGAAGAAAGCAAGACACACCCAAGAGCACGAGTGTAGCTTTGGGACGAGTGCTGGGCTTCCTCCTCGCCTGTGTTGTGTCAGCCACACAGTTTTGGTGCACTTTGAGCTATTATTGTCTTTAAAGGGTGGTTAGGCCATTTCTTCAGCCCCAAGAGCCAACTTGTAATTTAATTTAATTTTTTATTGCCTTTTCAGTTTCCTCTTTTAAATGTAAGGTTTCACTATGTAGATCAGTCTGGCCTCGAACTCACAGGGACCCACCTGCCTCCCTGGTGCTGGGATTAGAGGTATGAGCCACAACATCCAGCTCTTTACTCTTTACAATTTTTTTTTTTTTAATTTTAAACAACTGCCTTTCATGGCTTTCTGCTCTGTTCTTCATTATTGTCTTCTGCACGCTTCTGGCTCAGTGCTCTGCCCTTTCTAGGGTCTTCAGGATTCAGGGTAGGTTAACAAGCTGAGATCCTTCTTTTCTATCATGGGCATCTATACATTTATACTCAGGGCTGCATAGTGACTCCCTGGGTCAAAACCCAGCTTTAACGGTTTCATGATTTAGCCTGTAGCCTACCCCAGAGAGTGTTCATGTGCATTTGAGACTTGTAGTCTTGTTGCGTGAAATATAAAAAAGGCACCCATAGTATGGTGATTTCCCTGCTCCCAGTGTCTCTGTGGTCTCCAGCCATTCTCTTGTGGCAGATCCTGCTCATATTCCCAGACATCCACCCGCTGTGGTTAGCTGTCACAAATCCTGGTAACCCGGTAAAATCAAAACTCTAGAGGCTTTTAATTTAATTCAATTGATATAAACACAAGCTACACACCTAGATGGGGCAAACAACATTCTACTTATTATTTAATAATCTATTTGAGAAATCTCCAATACTTATGGCTCTCAGGAATGTGTGGTTCTGGCTCCTCTTTCTCTCCTATAAGTTCCATCTTGTCTCCTCATCTCCGTCTCCCTCAGTCTCTCTATCTCTCTGTACTGTCTCTAAAACTCTCAGCCTGCCTTCTCTTTCTGCTGCCCAGTCACAGGCTCTAGCCTTATCTTGTGCCTGCCCTCACCTGCATAGAGACAGCCATCCACATAGTCTGTCACTGGGAACTGCTCTATTGATGCCTCATTGGCTTTTAATGTCTTTAAGCCCTCTCTCTGTTTCCTTACCTATCTTCTGTGTGGTTGCTCTGTTCATTGATGAAAGTAAAGTAACAAGGTCTACCATTGGCATAACTGAATCACTTTTGTATTATTTTGAGTCAGAATTCATAGACCAGGCTGGCCTTGGAACTTGAGTCCCTCCTGTCCCAGCCTTCCAAGTTCTAGGGTTACAGGCATATAACACACCCTGTTCCAGGTTTTTATGGTTAGTTTTCATTATATATATGTATATATAATCTTATTTTTTAAATAGAGTTTGGTGATCTATATTATTTCATCATTTCACCATTATAATCGGTGAAGCAGAGCTTGAGTCTGGCGCCTTAATCCGCTTGGATGTCCTGTCACCCTTAATTGATTATAATGGGTAGATGTAGATTTATATCTGCTATTAGATTTTCTCTTTCCCTGGGTTCTCTGCCTTTATCTGGTGTTCAACTGAGCCGCTACCTCTCACCATTTCCTCCATTGTTTTGACAATGCTTAGGACACAATTTGTTTTACATTTCGACTGAAATAAATTCAGGTTGGGGGTCATTCATTCCCTCCATCCAGTGAACTAGCCCTAGTAAGAGTAATTTTCGAGGACAGTCTTTAATGTACTTTCTGACAGGAATGGGTACCTCTTAGCTGTCTCTTTCCTGGTCATCTCTGATAATGTCTAGCTTCCTTTTAATATTTACTGGTGAAATCTCCATTCTCTGAGCAATCCTTATCCACAGCGAAGGAGGCTCTTTAGAGAGAGCTTCGGAACCTTCTGCTCTTATGGATGCTGTAGTTCTTTTGAATCCCTATTCTGGCTGTCAAGCAGGGGAGAAGTGCCTCTGATCTTGGCTGACTTCATCTCTTGTGAAATCTTTGCCCTTTGAGCAAGCTGGGGTCCCTGTACTTGGCATATCAAGCACCCATACTCTTGGCTACGCCGACTAGGAATTATATTTTCAGCCTGGAGCAGAGAGGAGAAACACGTTGCCACATTCCCATTGGTAAGACACACACTTCTTAACTAGGAGAAGGGACTAGGGGAAGAGGAAGCCATATCTGTCAGCCAGGCTCCCAGTTAGAGCTGAAAATCCACAAAGTTGCCTAGGAGTGGTGAAGCTGAGAATCCAGTAAGTTGCCCAGGAATTGAGGTGCTAGCTGGTCGTGGTTTAAGTATTATGGGCTCTCTGTTATTACAAGGAGTTATCAGATTGTCTTGAATAGATGTTTCTGTCTTTCAGTGGACCCTTGGGACAGTTTCTAGACACTCAGAAAATGATTTTCATCAGCTATGATTGTTTCACTAGAAAGTAGGCCCTAAGGGATCTTCAGACTGCTGGAAGTAGAAGCGAGAGCCACTTCTTTGCAATCTAAAAATGCTCTTAATTACAATCCAATCTAAAAGCACTCTTAAATGCGAATAAACATGCCAGAATGTGGCTGTGTTTTAGAAAGTTGAGATGGATCTAAAATACTGAATGAAGAAATGTGTATGCACCAAAGTTCCAGTAGGAAGTAGACATTAATAGCATATTTAAAAGCTCAACTGAAGGCCTGAAGAGGAGTGGTATAATGCAGTGGTCAAGGGCTTGTGTAGCTTGTATGAGGACCTGGTTTCACTCCAACACCTAAAATAACAAACAAATAAACAAAACCACCCCCTGCCCCTGGCAATATGAGTAAGGCTAAAAGTGATAACCAAAGCATGACAGAGGCCAGGAAAAGACATCAGTTTCTGCTTGCCTCAAAGAAGGCTCAAGGAAGTGGTTTTTCAGAAACACACTGGAGCTCTTGGCAGAGAAATGTTTTACCAGACAGGAGCTTTATGTCCGGGATCACAGTCAGTTGGCCTGGAGGACAGGAAGGAAGGAGGCTGGCGTGGGAGGAAGCTCACTTCCAGAAGTGCTCACTACACTCAATTTCTGATCTCCTGCCAATTCCTCTACCTAGTGGAAGCCAGAGGACAAAGCAAGCTAGAGGGCTGCTGTGCACTCATCTCCTGGAGATCACATTGGGGCAAAGTGGGGTATAGATCTGCAGTACCAGTATGGGCACCCGCCCTTGATGTGTGACCATTCCCCCCCCCCCCGAATAGATGGTTTCAGAGCTTCACTGAGTAGTGTGACACAGTCGCACTTCTCCCAGCATGCACCTCTGCCAGCATCCATGAAGTTCACCTTCAGGAGTTGCACTGTGTCTTGAGATAGTCAAAAGCTACTTTCAGTCAGCCTGGGAGGTAGATGCAAAGATGCTATCGAAGGTTACAGAGCTCTGGAAGACTGGTAGGGAGGCTGTTTAATGCATCAATTATCAAGGAGCACCGCCTTCGTTTTGTGGGTCAGTTGTCCAATAGATAGCATAACAATAACATGAGCTTAGAAGGTGGGGAAGAGAGAAATCTTGCAAAGGGTCTCTTTTTGGTTAGTGACAATGGGAGAACGTCTGCAATGAATCACTCCATATCCAGCACTGGTGACATTGGACTGTCTCAGCAACAGCCCAGTGAGTCAGCTGGAATAACTCACGCATGCTGATGTGAATGAGGACAAGCGTCTCCCCGCCTTCCGGATCTTTCTCCATAAGCCCCACCCCAACCCCGTTTCAGCAGGGTTTCATGCAGGCATTTACCAGAGTTACCCTAGAAGTCACATCCTAGCCTCTGGGGCTCCCACTTCCTCTCCCCACTATGTCTACCTTCTTAGTTGTTCCCATGACGTTCTTTTGTTTCTCTTTATAGTTTCTCAAACTTTTTTCTGCTCTATGGTTCCAGAGCATCTAAGATGTATACAATATTATATAAAAATAGTACTTGATGTGGGGACCTAAGAGACAGAGTGGAATCTCTGGAGATTTCTGTAGGTGATATGGAAAGCAGAGCAGAGATCTTGGAAACAGACTTGGTGGTGTGGCGTTGGAGTTAGACAGACTTCTTGGTGGGCAAATGGATAGGGGAGGGGCCGTGGCTAGGTGATAAAGGCGGCAGACTTGCAAGATGTCTGGCTTCTTTCTCCCTTTCCTGATCTGAGATGAAATCCTGGCAGCTTAAAACAAAGGCCCATGGGCTTTATCTCCCACCAGTGACATCCCCTCCACCCCCGCTGACTAGGGGTGGGGTGGGGTGGGGCTAACAAGTTCAGAGATGGATCAGGACGCATTTACAGACAGTCGTGGGCCTATAAGTTATCCATATCCTGTCTTTCTTCAATCTGAACAACTTTAAGTTTGGGGAAGGAAGACCCATCAGAGACTTAAAAAACTCCACCCCTCAAGATGAGACTGGATTTTGTCTCCGTGAGTCCCATTCCACGGTTAGTGAAAGATGAATGCATATGTCCCTACATAAGTTGGTTTTCCTTTAGTTACCTTCCCAATGTCATGATATGCATACAGAAAATGAGTTATATTGAAGAGCTTAAAGTCTGACAATTTTTACTTATGGCTTCTGGGGTAAGGAGATAGGTATACTTAGAGAGAAAGAATGAAAGGACAATAGAAAAGGAAATTGATTGTTGGGGCTCCGATATAGGGCCCCCCAAATAAGCTCTCTTGGCACTTGATAAAACTGCAAAGATATGGTCACTATGACCTCTCTCTTTTCTCCTGACATATAATCCTAAAGGAATTCTCTGACCTACTTTGCCTGAAGTTGGAGATAAAACTTTTATCCCAGTGGGAAGCCATCCAGGCAAAGAAGAGTCTGCGTAAACAGGCCTTGTGAGATGCCCTCAGCTCAGCTTATTGAGGTCATAGTCCGTTTCTATCTAGTCACACGTCTCTGCAGCTCTCTAGCTCTGTGGAATGGAAGTATAAAAACACAGCTTTTCTTGGGTCTTTGGGGTTTGTTCTTTTTGTTTTCCTGCGTGGTATTAAAAAAAAATCAACCAGCAGCTTCACGCCCGCTAGGCAAACTTCATTTCTGACCCTCCCATGCCACGTTAAATTTAAAGTGAAGTTATTATGCTTTTCTATTGCTAATCTGTCTTTTGTCACAGATGTGTCAAGTGGATGGGTGAAGACATGGTGTATACTTTCTCTTGTACAAAATACATTTTCCACAAACAGAACACAATGTTTAGCACAGAGGGTTTTTCTTAAGATCCAATTCTATTATCGTTTTATCAGTATGCTAAAAACACTCTAAATCATGAAAACCATCAGTGCGATGGCTCTGTACGCATGGGACTTGCTGTGTAAACGCAAGGACCTGATCTGGAGTTCCCAGCATCCATATACAAAGTCGGCAGAAGCCTCTGGGGTTCCTCTAATGCCAGAGCTGGAGGGGCTGGGGTGAGGAGCAAGACACAAGGCCTCCCTAAGGCTTGCGGGCTCCCAGGCTAACCTCAGGTTCAGGAAAAGACCCTACCTCAAAGGAGCAATTCAGAGCTTGATTTAATAGGTGATTCTCACCTGGCTGATGCACACTCATGTATATGAGTACGTATAACACACACACACACACACACACACACACACATCCATTAAAATTTTAAAAAGTTGAAAGCCCATTAATTATAAGGCACAGTGTTAACTGCTAAGTGAGCAGGAACCATTAAGAGTAAACTCCTACTCTTAACACAGAGAAGGCTATAACTCCTTTAAAGACTCTTAATGTACCAGGCATCATAGTGCACATTATAATATCAGCATTTGGGAAACTGAGGCAGTAGAACTGTGAGTTTCAGGTCAACCTGGAATAAACAGTGGGTCATAGACCAGTCTGGGGTCCTTAGTAAGAACCTGTCTCCCAAAATAGTAAAAAAAGTAACCAAACCAATCGAACAAGATTGCTAATAAATAGTTATTCGTTCTTGTGTTTTTTTAAAATAAGAGGTAGAATATTAATTAATTAACTTATTTATGATTTTTTTTTGAATCAAGGGTTCTCTGTATAGCCCCATTCATTCTGAAATTCACTCTGTAGACCAGGCTGACCTGGAACTCAGAGATCTGCCTGCTTCTGCCTCCCAAGTGCTGGGATTCAATGTATGCGCCACCACTGCCTGGGTAGTTGGTTTTGTTTTGTTTTGTTTTGTTTTTTGTTTTATTTTTTGTTTTTCCATCCTGGAGAAAGGTAAAGGGAAGCAGCCAAAGCCTTGGAGTCACTTCACCTCATTCGTTTAGAGCGGCAGTTCTCAACCTCCCAAATGCTGGGGCCCTTTAATACAGTTCCTTATGTTCCATAAAAGTATTTGCATTGCTACTTCACAACTTAATCTTGTTACTGGATCACAATGTAAGCACTTTTGGAGACAGGCGTTTGCCAGTGCTCGGAACCCACGAGTTGAGATCTGCTGTTTTAGAGGATCTGGTGGAGTAAACCTCAGTACAATACAGAACTGAGCATGCCCAGCTATGTTCTTGCCCACTACCTTTCTCCTGTCAGTGTGTAATCTGTGACCTTAAACAGCATGCTCAGGCACGTGTTGGCCACTGTATGTGCTTCCTCACATGGGCGTGTGTAGGCTCCCCACCATCCCAAATCCCCATGTTCTTCTCCTAGGAAGGTAGTGCTTTACAAATAGTCCCCATGTTCCCATTCTCCTGTCTCTCTCCTGGCTGTCCTTTTGGGCTTTGTACACTTTTAGATGGTAATCCACTGTGTTTGTGACAGCTATACTCAGAGCTTTTAGGACAGTATACTATATACATATATACATATATATACACATACAAACACATACATATGTACATATACACATATACACACATATACACATATACATACACACATATATACATATATACATATATACAAACACACACATATATACACATATACATATATACACACATATATAAGCATACACACACATACTCACACATATACACACATATCCCCACAGAATACCCCCCACATACACATGTACACACATACACATGCACACACATACACACATACACATGCACACAATACACACATGCACACATACACACATATACACATATACACACATACACACATGTATATACATACGTACTTATGTACATACATATATATAAATCGAGTGAGGAGCCTTACATGTGTGCCTCCTTCATCTTCAAATGACAAATGAATATTGAAGAAAGGATTCTCAGTGAGCTTTTACTAGGGGCTTCCTGTGATGAGAACATTTCTCAATTTCTGTAAATGTTGGTATTAAGAGTCAACCTAGGGGGCTGGTGAGATGGCTCAGTGGGTAAGAGCACCCGACTGCTCTTCCGAAGGTCCAGAGTTCAAATCCCAGCAACCACATGGTGGCTCACAACCATCCGTAACAAGATCTGACTCCCTCTTCTGGTGTGTCTGAAGACAGCTACAGTGTACTTACATAAAATAATAAATAAATCTTTAAAAAAAAAAAAAAAAAGAGTCAACCTAATTCTGTGTCTTCCCACAGTGATTATTCCAGACAAAACTGTGAAGAACATTAGTCTAGGAGAAATGCTATTTTGGTACAAAGACCAGAAAAGTATTGATCAGCAGAGGACTGGATCCGGGAGACTTCAGGTTAGTGCGCCCACACGGGCGAGGACCGTCTCACATCTCAGGATGTGTGACTTAATTACAGATATGATAAAAATGACAGAAGCTGGCCATGGCTTTCAGAAGCATCACAATTTGGTCCTGATGTTTCATTTGAACAATGGTTTATATTCTTCTTGGGTGACATCTGTTGCTCTAAGATGAGCTCAATCCTCACACGGAGCTTAGAACAACAGAGGAAAGCCTATTTTGTGTAAACAGCCTGATAGAGACATATCTATGAGAATTGCTTTAGTTGGTGAGAGAAAAACTGTGTGGTATCACCCCTAATTCTTCAGCGAATATAAACTTAACCCTTAGCAGGGGGTCAGCAGCTCTCTTAAAACCCAAGGGAAACAGGAAGTCTTGACTGGCTGGGAACCGATTAGCATGATTAGCACATATTTGTCTTGCAGGAGGAGTGTTTGGGTAAGTTAAAAGTCTCTGGTCCCTAAAGGCTGCTGAGGCAGGAGGTGAGAGGCGGCAGGGGGCTGATAGTGTTTTTGTCTGTGTATCTTAGTGCTTTGGGATCAGGAAAGGCAGGCAAGATCTCAGGACCCCTCTGAGGTTATCTCCTGAAACTCAGTCCTTGCGACAATGGGGCCCAGAGCAACACCACAGATCACAGATTCAGTCGCAGCCACAAAGGACAAAGGTGAATGGAAAGACTGACCTTGGCTGGATCCGCAGGATCTGGCTCTCTCTTGCTGTGAGAACACAGTGGCCAAGTGACTTAGCTTCACTCAGCATCAGCTTCCTTGGTGGTGGCTGGGAAGATCGACCAACTTCAAGCATGTAAAGTGTACAGTGCAGGCATCCCAGGGACTTACAGGCCAGAGGCCATCCTGGTGTTCTCAGCTGCAGACAGGCCTGACCAGCCACCCTCATCCAAGAGAAGATATGTTTCCACGTGTTCACTCAACACGCTTGTGGGACACATCTCCCCATATTCAAAGCTCTCCATTATTATATAAAAATTTGAGTTTCTTAGGGGGAAAAAATCAATAAAAAGCAAGCCTTTATATCTTCCATGGAAAAGGAAGTGAGCCTTTCCCCTTCATACTGATGACAGATGACTCATATTCACGGCAAAATGATTATTTGAAAGAAAATTGGATTGTAGTGTATAGTCATAGTAATAGTAATAATACTATACCAGCAAACAAAACAACAAAAGGCTTGGATACTCTTACACTACCAGGCCCTACAAGACAAATTATTTAAATCCATCTGTTTTTGGAAGTTGGGCAAAACTATCACTGTGGAAATTCCAATCAGCGGATTTTAACTAAAATACGTGTTTCTGAAAAACCTGCTTTGAGAGTGGATCCTTATAGGCACCGATTCAGCCTGTCTTCTCAAACGTGAGGCTACCCAGATCAGTCTGGAGCAGGGAAGGTGAGCATTTGAGCAACACGCGCTCCTTTTGTTCTTTCAGCAGAGACGGAAGTCACATACATCCTGGAAAGTCCATCCTTTCCATCTGGACCAACAGGAGTTCAAGTCCTGGTGGGGTGTGTGTGTGTGTGCGTGCGCGTGCGTGTGCGTGTGCGTGTGCGTGTGTGTGTGTGTGTGTGTGTGTGTGTGTGTGTGAGACTATACATATAGATACCAGTTGTTGATGACCAGTGCACCTCTGGAACACTGGTATCAAAGGTGTGCACCACCACGGCCCTGCTTCCATGATACTTTTTGAGGCAGAGCCTGTCACCGATTCTGGAACTCATTGATTCAGATAGTCTGGCTGGCCTCCCAGTTCCAGAGAACTTCCTGTCTCTGCCTTCTCAGTGCTTGCATTCAGAGTGTATGCTGATGTTGTGCGTGGATGCTAGAGGTAGAAACTCAAGTCTGCGAGCTTGTATAGACAGCACTTTACTGATTGAGCCCCTTCCCTGCCCCTCACCCATCCCCTAGGGCCGATGCTATCTGAATCACCTGGGAAATAATTTTCACCTGTGGTGACACTTACCTTCTGAGGTTCCTGTGAGGATGAGATGGAGCAATGTGTACACAGTATTGCCCAGCTCATTAAAGTAATCCATTGGAAAGCCTAGAAGCTCATGCGCAATAAGTATAATGTAAGGGGAGCCACATAGTATAGTATAGATCACAAATAATCTGTCTTTGCATGGCACGGAGTTGTTGAGCATGATTTAACCAAGACTCCTTAGCTATATGAGATTGAAATGCACCTTTTTGGCTGAGCATCGACATTGTGACTGGTTTTGCTATAGTTTCTGGTTTAGTCATGGGAATATGATCGTTCCTGGGTTCTTGTTCTTTGTTAATATTCAAAGGTCTCAGGTTAAGGCTTAGTGCTCGCTTAGTGAAAAGGAAACTAAGGGTTCTAAAAGGCACTTCAAGAGAGGCCAAAGAGCTGCTTAGCTAACGCAGATCCCTGTTGGCTTTTAGAATAAGGGTCATCTAACACTCCTGGGGAAGTGTCTGAGGAACTCTCTGGAGCCTGGGGAAGACTAACCCTTGGATTAGTTAGAAGATTTAGACTAAGGAGCTTCCACTTAAAATTCTAACAAACCAACTCTTGACTTCTAGGACCTGAACTGAGAAGCCAGGTCCCGCTGGAGCCACCGAGAAGGCTGCCGAGTAGGGTCTATGTTACTGTTCTTATGTTACAGGTTACAGGAGACCACGAGTCTCAGAGTCACCGTAAAGCTGGGGAGAGTAAGAGCTTGTACTCAAGAAAGATTTCATTTTCTATTAAACTCCCGACAGGATTACCCGGAAGACAAATATGTCTCCTAAATTTCAACCCTGGGTGAACCTCTTGGTTTTCTTCTATTTCTTTCTTTTTTAAAAAAAATTTTATTTCTTAAAAATATTTAATAATCACTTCTACAGGAAAAGAAAATGGTGTGTGCATTGAAAGTGGGGGAGACCCCAAGCTTATCTTTCTGTGAGTTTACACCCTCCCAAGTGAAGATTTCCTTTACTGGTAAATCCAGTGAGTTTTATAGCATTCTCAACTCTGGCTCATGCTTTGAATACCAAGGCTTGCACTGCTGAGATCTGTTCCACTATGGTTAATTTAGCTCCCTGGGAGGGTAGGGCCCAACTTCTCCAAGGACTACTAATACACACGCCAGTGCAGAGCTGCAGGGCTGTGTAAGTTTCAAGCCCAAGATCCTCTAGCGGTCTCATCACTGGAATACAAGGAAGAAAGAAATCCATTGTAGTATATAGGACAGCTTCATGTCAGTGTGGGGGCTGGGCTTGAGGGCATGTGAGTGTTCCTAAGTGCCTTTGGATAGCAGAGAAGAGAGTGTCACGGACGACCAGAGCAACGAGCGCCCGACAAAGCACTGTCAGTGAGAACTTCCAGGAAGCAGAGAAGAGGACATGCCCTGAGTCCTTTCTGAAAAGGACAGGATGGATATACAGTTGAATGTGCAGAGAGCACCATCATCACAATAGAAGGGACTACACCAGTGACCCCAAGCTTGCCTACTTCTGTTGTGCTGTGGGAATCAGGCATGCCATGTTTATCTGCTAGGAGGTTTTGCCTCCTCTGGGACCAGCAGGAAGGCAGTGTTATCTTCATTGTTTCCCACATCCAGCCCTAGAAAGTTTACAGAAGTTGGCTCTGGATTGACAGTGAAAAGGACAGGCCAAGATTGCAGATTCCCTCAATTTACATGACACAATAAATGAATGACTTCTCCATTGACAGATACCACTGTGGGGCCCACAGTGACAGAGTAACACAGCAAGATGAAAAAAGAGAAAGGAAATAAGAGACTTGGTATCTTAAAAATATCAAATTATTTTAATGCTAAATGGGCACTAAGAGGATCTGAACGGATACATAATTTATGTAAATCTATGTAAACGCAGGTACCAATTACAAGGAAAAGGATTGGGTGGCATTCCTAAAGGACCGGCCATGCTCTAAGCTGTCACCTGCCAGTCTGCTTCTCCCCGGGAGTTAGATTCACACCAGATGGCAGCAGTTAGAAATGAAGAAACCTGCTTCCTTGATCCTTCACCTTCCTGTCTAATTTACGCATCTGTGAACTTTGAAGTGCTAACACTGTTTTGGTTAGCGCTCAAGGACCCATTTAGGGATTGCAACAGGATGCTGGTTCTAGAGAGAGTGATTCCTGAGCGTGCATGCAGATTTTGCTAGGATCCTATACGGCATGTGAAGGTATTGTATGTAAGCTGTTTTGACCTTACAAGACAGGTTTTTATTCATTGCTGGGAAAACAGGAAAACCAAACACATTGCAAATCAGAAATCTCATTTTTTTTCTGAATCGACACATTGCAAATGTGCAGCTGAGCACATAGACACAGGCACGTGCACATCTCATTACTTCTGATGGAGCTGGTACGATGTCTCCGGTGAACTGCACTTCTGCCCCGATCACACACATGGTGTTCACTGGAGCTCTTTCCTCCATAAGAGTGTTCCCTAGATTACTAAGTCAGCACCATTATCCAAATAGACATCTGCTCTATTTTCTCGTTCATAATGATAATGACTAGCTGGGGTCACAAAGAATAGGCTTAATACATAGCCGCCAAATGGAAAATTTGAGGAAAGTGGAAGCTTCAGGAAAAAAAAAAAGTGTAATCGTGTTTTCCTATTCACTCAAAAACAACAAAAACACAGAACCAACTCACAAGCAAGCAAATGAAAAACAATACTGTCTTACACTAGTCATTGCGTTTCATTAGAATTTTCAGGGCTCCAGACCTAGGATTTAGAGGTCACGTGTTAAAGATTAGGAGAAGAGTTAAATGCTCAAAACCCACGGACTTCCAAGGGCCACTTGAAGCTTGCAGCCCGTCTAGGAGTTCCATCTTACTGGACCACCTCTGAGGAGATGTGGTACACTAGTGGGCAGTTGGTTCTGTTGGAGATCTGAGGAGCAGCCCCCCCCCCCCAATGCTAAGTCTTCAGTCCTGCATACTGGGAAGGGTGGGATGCAGGAATGGAGTCCAGAGGCTCTGGCTGCAACCCACCATGGTTCTGGCACTAAGCAAGAGCTGACCTTTCCTAAGTCAATATTGGAAACTCCCCTCCAGGAGAGTCCTGTGGTGTGAGGTCTGAGCACACACTGAAACCTCCGCGGAGATCCACAGGTGAATCATCTGATGGGGAGTGGAAGTGTTTCTAGGAACAGTCCCGCAGTTCCCGTTCTGCTTGTTAAGCTCCAAGCTTTCCAAATACTGCCAAGTATTGGGAGTTGTATTGAACTCCAGAATGTAACTGGATCTCAGAGTCCAAGTCTATGCACAGATCTTGTACATCTCATCTCTGAGAGATGAGATAATTAACTTATTTTTTTTTTTCTTGGTACTGGTACTTAATTTCTTTTGTACTTTAGGCCATGAATTCACATGCAATGGGCTCCAACAGCTCAGGTTCTTTTCCATTAGTCCTCACAAAGTGTGCTTCTCTGTATGGAGCAGGCTGGCGCTTCAGCTGCACCCAGGTGCCCTTCTCTTTGGCTTCCTTTTTCTTCTGATCATTCTCCTTCACCCGCTTCAGGAAGCTGTCTCTGCTCTTTGAGTGCTTGATGTACTCAGTCCGCACATTGATCCTCTTGGCCAGAATTTTGCCCTTAACCTGCTTGTTTACAATGATGCCCACGGCATGCTGGGTGACATTGTAGACTCTTCCAGTTTTGCCGTGGTAGCAGTTATGGGGCATTCCTTTTTGAACAGTGCCTATTCCCTTGATGTCTACAATATCACCCTTCTTGTAGATTCGCATGTATGTGGCCAAAGGAACAACGCCATGTTTCCTAAAAGACCTAGAGAACATATATTGGGTGCCTCTCCTCTTTCCCTTTGTGTTCGTCATTTTGGCGAGTTACTGGACGATGGCTGCGGCCGAGATAATTCACTTTTATGAACTTCATTTTAAGATAAAAGGAACAATCTTGAGAGCCCACGTGCTCTGTACATGAGATAAATAAACCCCCAAACAAACCCAGCTTGGTGAGCTCACGAGTGGGAGGGGGCAGAGGGGGCGGGGCTGTGAGGTCTTCTTTCTCAGTTTCTATATTCCAGTATGAAGCTGGAATGGGTCCTTGCATCGGAGGAGGGAGGAGTTCACTGGTTTTGAGCTTTTTCTCAGCTTGCCTTTTGGAGGAGCACTTGACATTCCTTCACTCTTTCCGAATCCCTGATGCGTTGTCTGGGCTTTGTTTTCTAAGGGTATAATTTCTTGGATGAGACAAATGTCTTCATTTTGTACATTGTGGTTGGTTGACACTGAGTGAAAACGAGAGTGTAAATCACCTACTCCAATTACGGGGCTGAAGACCAGGAAGTGCTTTGTAGTCATTAAGTGCTCTACCAATTTTTAAGGATAATGCATTTTTCATGTCAGTTTTATACCCGAAATTTATGTCAGTTAGCTACAAATATGCTTTGCTTTGAAATTCTCTGAGGCTTAGCCAGAGTTGATGAGACCTCAGAAGCTATAATAAAAGTCCAAAATGCCTTCACATAGCTTTCTTAACTCTATATGTCTGGCTTCCTCCGGATGCTGGTCCATTGATGGTAGCCCACTCCTCCTTATGTCTGTCAGCGGAGGTGGTACACTGGCTGGAAACTATTTTGCTATAAGCAATAAAAGAACTTGAGAATGTCTTAAATAAATTAGAGTTGGTTTTTCTCATATCATCAAAGGTCTGGAGGTTTTAATAGTTTTCTGATTGGCTCATTAGCTCAGTATCGCCAGGGCTGATGTCTCTGAGTCCCTTAGCTCTTCTGTCTTCCTTGCAATATGGTGTCTGCAGAACAGCGTAAACATTGGACCCTCTGTGTGAAAGGAGAAGGTGACGCCTTCTGGTTTTTGTTTTTAGTATCATTTAACCCCCCCCCCCTTTTGTGTGTCTCTGTGTAGGCATGCATATGCCACAGTGAGCATGTGTGTGTGTGTGTGTGTGTGTGTGTGTGTGTGGTCAGAGGACAGCGTTTTTTGAGTTGATTCTCTCCTTCCACTTCATCAGGTCTAGAGAGTAACTGCAGCTCACTGTGCTTGGCAGCTGGCGCCCTTATCTACTGAATCTTCTTGCCAGGCCCAGTGTTCTGGTTTTAAGAGAGGATCTTTACATCTTGATTTTCTTCCATTGAAAAGTAGAATTTAAATCCCCCAACCCTTCAACCCTGAGCATGCGTTTACGACCGCTTCAATCAATAGGACAGAGCAGAAATAAACAGCACGTCACTTTCCAGGCTAGACCATGAAATACCAAGCAGCTTCTGGAATGTTCTTATGAGGCACCCACTTTCTGGGGGGCTCCGGCTGGGTGCTCCCACTGAAAGTCTTCTCTTGGATTTTTCCTTTGAAAGTCCACACCAGCCACCCACGAGAAAGATGGAGAGGCTCCTAAAAGAGTCTCTAAAAATGGAAGACATCTGTGGAGTTCAGGAGCATGAGTCAGCACTGTGGATAATTGCTGTGTATTAAGAGCTCAGCAGAGCCTGCTGACCACACGGTGCACAGCAAGATGTTCTTAGCCCTGTGTTTACTCTCAGACTGTACATATTTTTTCAATCAGCCAGAGAGGCTTAGCTCTGCTTTCCGAAGCTGCATTTTGCTGTTCAGAGGACAGCTGGGCCTTCTCAGAGAGCATTCAGGCAAGCTGCATACTCTTTCCCTTTTCCTGTTGCATTCTTTGCAAGAGAAGAATGGGTTGGCAGTCTCATACTTTCTTACTGCTGAGAGTCCATTTTATAATGTCCTACTTTGTTGTGCCCATTAAGTGTTCTTGAACCTCAAAAGACAGCCAAGGAGCCAACTCTGATGCAAGCCAATTCTGATCATTTAAGGTTGAGCTTGGGCTACACTGCCATCTCTGATGCAGCAGGATGGGAGGGAGAAGCCCTGAGCTTTCAGTGGGACAAGGTTTTATAGGAAATGGTGAGCAAGTAAGCAAGTGAGGGGGGTTCTAGGCTGGCACATATCTTATTGGGGGGCTATTAAGGAATTTTGTTGTCCTTTAACATAACTGACTTGTGCTAGAGCCAAACCATAAACTTAACTTCTGCTTTCCTCCTGATTGGTGGTTATTAAGAAGTGAAGTGCCAGGGGCAGCCTTGTAACCTGTATGCACAGGTTTGATGGGGAGTAACCTGGAAACTGGTGCTAGAGAGTTCAACCTTAGGTCAGGTTCTCTAAGATGGAGTCTGAACCCAAGATCTGGTCTTTCAATATCTAGAATGCCTTGTGTGTGTGTGTTCATATATGTGTGTGTGGGGTGCATGTATGTATGTCTGTGTATTTGTGTATTGTCAATGCCTTTCTTTCTCTTTTGAAATATACTGTTTTCTCTTGAAAACATCATTAGCTCTCCTCTGGCAGCTACTAGTCACTATTTGATTTCTACCTTCACTTTTGGCCCTGTTTTCACTTTTTACTGTTGTAGAAAGACCTGTTGTTGCCCCCACTACATTTGTATTTAGTTTACCCTTTTTTCCCCAGTGCCTAGAATACAAGGAGACTCAAGTCTGCTCAGTGTGAGTGAACAAACAGTTGAATGAGTAAAGGTTTACATGGAAGATCGCACAAACCCCAGTTGAAGTTTATAACTGCAAATAAACAATGGTGCACAACAGGTCACAGGTCTGAATGCCAGTTTACTTCCTTTCCGTCATGAAATGACATGTCACAAGTCTTTTGTGAACTTGCTCATGTACTCGTTTATTTGACAGTATTTGCTGAGTGTCTGCTTTGCTCTGGCTTCTGGGCATTTCTGGGGAGAAAGCCTTTATGATGCTGTGGTGGAAGTGGTCAGGCAGGCTATGGGAGTGGAGAGTGACAGAGACCATGGGGAGGTGTTGTTTTGCTCTCACTTTTCCTATCCCAGTTTAGTGCCAGGGAATCCCAGAGGTGGTCTTGCTAGTGGGTACATTTAAACAAACATTTCTTTTACTTTTGAGATAATATAATTACGTAATTTCCACCTTTTTCCTCTTTTCAAACCCTCCCATTTATTCCTTCTTACTCTCTTTCAAATTCAGGACTGTTAGGATCTAATCAGCAGACAGAAGAGGTGAAGTCCCACCCTGAGACAGATCTCATGTGAGAGGTTTATTGGGGAGCGAGTACACAGAGGCTGTCGCTAGGTGAGAGTGGAGGAAACAGAAGACAGGGAGAGGAGGAACTGGCCTTTTATAAGGGGATGTAGCTCATGTATAGGGGGAGGATATGTGACTCCTGGCAACAGTGTGAATGTGTCACATCTTGGCAACTAGTGATGACATCTGCTGTTGCTGGGTCCCTGTGGCAGGCAGTGGAGATGCCTGGTTATCAACAGTGGCCTCTTTTTTCATTAATTGTTATTGCATGCATATATTTATAGATTTGTGTTGGAAACTGGTTCTAATGCTTTGATTCAATTGAGAATCTGTGAGTCCAGATGCTGAAGGTCCTTGTCCCCAATTGGTTTTGAATCGATCAATAAAGATGCCAATGGCCAATAGCTGGGCATGGGGTGGGACACTTAGAATTTTGAGGGTAGGACACAGAGAGGAATGGAGGAGATTGCCATGACTCTGGGTAGAAGGATGGGATGCAGGAGCAGCAGGAAATAAAGGCAACCAACCATGTTAGACTTTGGGTAAGTGGCCACTGGCCACTTCCCCGATTGGGCCTTGAGTAGCAGAAGAAGGTTTAGGAGTGCCCAGATTTTGAGTTAGCCAAGGTATTTTAAAATTCACTGGTGTGTATGTGTGTGTGTGTGTGTGTGTGTGTGTGTGTGTGTGTTTTCCATTTGCAGACCCAAGATAGCTCCTGGGTGGGTACTCGAGTGTGACCCGCTGGGAGCACAAAGAGGTGTAGTGAAAACTCACTGCTACAGATATATACATATATATTCCTAAATATAACCTGCTCAGTCTGTACAATGTTACGTGTACATATGTTTTCAGGGCTGACTGTTTGGTACCAACTGGTGTGCTCTTCCCGGGGGAAGACTCTTTCTCCCACCCTCAGCATTCCTTAGTTGCCTGTAGTTCGTTGTGTAGGGTGGCTACATGTATTGATGATTAATTTTTCTCACCTTCCCTTTATCACCTGTAGCCCTGCTTTCGGAATAAAGGGTCATCTATTCTAAGCTCTCCCTGTGTCCTAAGTAGGAGTTGCCAGTGGTTCGGCTCTAGGTTACTGGGGTCCTAATCTTCCTAGTAAAGCATCCTGACAAGGTCTCAGTCTTAAGAGATAAGGAGCTTGCAGAAAGAAGCCCTGGGACTGGCAGAAAACCAAAGCCTCAAAGCTTGAAGCCTGGCTCTAAGGAGTAGTGTTAAAATGGAGAGGCTGCCAGCTTGGTGCTGTAGTCCTTGGGGGCAGCCTGCTTTGGTAAGCACTGTTTGAACAGCTTTGGCATATACTGCAACCCCCTACCAGTCCACATCTGGTCTGTATATACCAGAACTCTTCCATGATGTCAACCGGGTTAGTAGCTGAGTCTCACTACTAGTCCTTCCTAGAGCTACGTCAGGGCTCTTAGGATGCCTGGAACTCATAAATTATAAAGAAGGAATCTAGTTACTTCTGATGGGGGTGTTCCATGTAGAGATCTGGGGGTCATCTAGAACAATATAAGAATCTCATCCTTGCTAGGCAATGTGAAGGGATGGTCCCATGACAATGAAAGACCATTCTGAAAATATATCAAAAGCTTATACCGGGACTTTGTCTTACCATGTCCTAGCTAAGCAACTTTAGTCCCGATTAATCTCCAAACTGCGTTTATCTTACATGTAAAGCAAGAACCTAGTAGTTGTGGCACTCAGTGGTTGGAACAATTCAGAGCCTGACATATATAGTACATGTTTGATGTATTTGTTGTTACTACTTTAACTTATATTTTTAATCAAGATAAATAAGAAGGGCACAATGTATGCTTGGAGAGTCTCTAGACGTCTGTATCTGGGAACAATATTGATCCCTAGTGATTGGGCAATCCTCAGCTTTTATTGGAGGCTGTATTTAGTCTTCACTGGGTTCCATGTTAGGACTGGTTTAGAATCACTGAATGCTGGGAAAGAGAGCTTTTCTACTTTATTTTCTTCTCTTTCCCTAAGAACAAGCTATTCCTATCCAATGAGATCATGACTTCTAGAATGGTTTAAATGGAAATAAAATGTCTTTGTCTCCCCTACAATTTTTCATGCCCTACATTGTCCTAGTTTCCTGCAGTGATTACCATCCCTTACTGACCATTCTGTTGTCTTGACTTGCATCCAGGTTTCAGTGTGGCCCACGAGATTGAGGTGTGGGTTGACAGGAAGGGTTTTGGGCATCCTTGGCACAGGATTAGTCTTTTTCTAGTTAGGACTTTAGAAACTACCGTAATAAGGAATTAGTTTCCTTTTGTGTTCAACAGACGTCTACAAAAATTTCAATTCAATTTCTCACATTATTGTTTTCCAGTTTTCTTTCTTGTCCTAGGCACAATAAAGCATCCTGACACCTTACTCTGGGCTAACTGCGACATGGTGACCAGCCTATGGTGATGCTCACCTGCGCCTAACCTCTGCCCAGCTTCTCTGGGTTGCTTGTAGCAGTGTTACTTTTATTTCTTGGGGGAAGTACCTTCGATCTCTAGTTAATCGATTAGCAAAAGCAAAGGAAGGAAATATCACATGGACGGTCCCTGACAGATGGGGAAGAATTCACTACAAATTTTGATTTTACATTTTTATTTTTGGCTCAAATGGTTTCTTATTCTGATTCCAAAGCCATTCATTGACTGAACACTTTTCTATCAGCAGCTTCCACAGCCTTTCCTCCTTCTCCTTCTTTCTTCTTCTCTCTTTTCTAATTCTGGCAGAGTCTTGCCTATTTGGCCTTGATCTCACGATTGCCTCAGTTTCCCAAGGGCTAGAATTTCAGGCTCATGCCTGCTGGTAGGTTCATGTTTCAGTTTTTGCAAACAGTATATATTGTCCTTTAATGATACCCAATACCTAAAAATCAAAAAGGTTTTCAGTTTTACCCAATGAATTGGCAATGTATTTTCAACACAGCACAATAGGCACCTCTTCCAAGAGCTCAGTGTGGATCTTTGGGACTCAGGGCACCTTCCACTTCATTCTCAGCCCTAACTGATCATGTACAAGGAATTGGATGTAGGATACACTGCAGTAACTTCATCTTGGCACCTTACCCAAATGCATTGCTTTCCCCAAAATCATTGTGTTGTCTTCTTTCTGAGGGAATCATGAACACAATCCTAGAAAAAGAAAGACTTGGATGGAAACTAGCTTTCTACTGAGCACAAGGTTACTCTGAGAGCCACCAGCTACTTCATTTGGATAAAATAAAAATGTTAAAAGCAAAGACAGGTGGAAAATAGATGTGTTTGGACAGCATGAAGCTGGCTAGTTAGAAATTTGTAGTAGTTTGTGACTTAGAAGTCATTTTAAGCTTGTCATATAGTTTTAATCTGTAAGCAGGGAGGCAGCGACAGCATTTTCTTTCTTTTCTTTTTCTTTTCTTTTTTTTTAACAGATTTTAAACTTTTATTTATAAGTACACTTTAGCTGTTTTCAGATACCAGAAGAGGGCATTAGATCCCATTACAGATGGTTGTGAGTCACTATGTGGTTGCTGGGAATTGAACTCAGGACCTCTGGAAGAGCAGTTGGTGCTCTTAACTGCTGAGCCATCTCTCCAGCTCGAGACAGCGTTTTCTAATTGAAGAGAAAAAAAACAATTATGCATATTTATTCATTAAGACTTAGAAACTTGCTTGCATGTGAAGAAGATAAAATTTTCACTAATAGTAATAAATAAATAGATAAACAAACAAACAAGGCAAAATATTTGGTATCCCTGAAGAGCCTGGGTTTGAACAGATCTCAGGGTACGCCATACTACCTTCCAGGGCTTCCTGGGGCTTCCTTTCACATATGTGCATTTAGATCATTGTCTAAGGACCTGTTTATGGGAGAAAACTATCTTAGATAACAGAATTCTTTCCACCCTACCTCCTAAGCCCCTATTCTTCTACTCTCAATAAACAGGAAAAGGAGGCTGGAGAGATGGCTCAGTGGATAAGGAGTTTACTGGGCTGGTGCAGAGTGCTGGAATTCTGATCCCCAGACCCTGCATACAGGGCCTGGAGGGCGTGGTGGCTTGCTTATAATTCCAGCACTCAGTTGGAAGGGAGAGAGAGCTCTTCAGAGCAAGCTGACTCCCTAGACTATCAGAGTCAGTGAACCCTGGCTTCCGGTGGCAGAGCTTGCCTCAGTGAATTAGGTAGACAGGAAGACTCTAGATGCCAACTTCTGGCCTCTATACATGTGCACATATATGTATGCACACACATGCATACATGCATACTCATGTATGCACACATACTTACCCTTTTTTTTTTTAAAAGTAAATGTTAGCATCCAATGGTAATGCATTACTTAGTGCTGGCAATGAGCTCCAATCTGACAGGTGGGGTCCATTTCTTACCGTTTCAGAGTCAGCTGGCTCGATTTCACACACACACACACACACACACACACACACACACACACACACACACACACACACGCACGTGCACCCTGGCCCATCCCCTGCTCCATCACTCCTATACCGACCATAAGTCCCTTCTCATTTCCAGAAAGAACCATGTGAAATGGAGCAGACAGTGGCCCAGGCTCTGTCTGTTTTTCATTTGAGCAAACACCTGAGGGAGTGTTGCTGGGCTCAGGTGAGGAAAGGAGAGTGATTCGGACAGCTCCGTGTTCCAGCGGTCCTCCCACCATGTGTATTCTGTGGCTCCCCAGCCAAGGTCTCTGTCCCTTTGTAGTTGTTTTATAGCTTGTTAATCACAGAAGGGGGGAAGAAAGTCTTTTGTTTGGGGAGCATTGGAAGGCGTACATTCCTGAGCAGAACTGAAAATGCTGGCACCATTGGGGATGTTGAAATTAACTCCGTAGTGGGATTACCAAAAAGTATATGTGTAGTCAACCAAAGTGCATTATTTTTTTTTTTGAGTCCCTCGCACGGAGTAAAAGGGTGAATTCAGTAAAACAAAGTGAGTTGACCAGACTCTTACAAAGCTCGCTGGACTATTCCAAGGGAAACGGATACCCCCTTCGGTGCAATCATTACGCATTCCGTGGACAGTTTCCCATTAGTAAACACGAGGGATTGAGCATAATTGAAATCCAGACACTTTACTGCGTGTTGAGTCTCCATTTTCTCACATATTTATGTGAAGGCAAAATGTTATGACTTCTCTGTGAAATCTGGTTCATCTAGGGAATGTTTGCACTACGGGAAGCTCCTTTTGTCTTAGAAGGAAACGTCCAGGTTGGTCACAGCTTAGTTGTCACTGCTCCTGCTGTGTGGCCCGGCTGCCGAGACCTGAGTTTAGAGGCCAGGAACTAGAACAAAGACTGGATTGGAGCCTGCAGCCAATGAGAGCTTTCACACATGTATGTTTCTGTTCTGAAAGGAGAAGTCAGAAAGCCCAGCGAAGAGATTAGTCCAAAGACATTTAACTCTAGCCAAAGACCTGTCATTTGGCGCTGATTATATAAATTATAGAATTACTACCTCAGATGAACCTCTTAGATCATCTTTTCCATTTTGGAGCTGAGAGATCGGAGCTTATGAAGATGTTGGGGAAATTTACTTAAAGTAGTTCAGTTTAGGGTTACAACGCTGGGCACTGTCCCCTGGACACCCTCCCCCGACCCTCCACTCTCCTTAACGTTCTCACAATGGTTCTCCACCTCATCTGAGGTTAGGGAACCCCTTCCCCAACACAGAAGCTCTGTGCCACTGAAGGGCATCTCATGGGTGTGGTTGAAGAAACACGTATGTGCACATGGGCATGGGCATTCCCTGTGGCGATTATGCATCCGGAGACCCTGTCAGATGCCGGGATCAGCTGGCTGTTTGGGGTTCATTTTAAGGGTTCTTTCAGCAGCCCATTGCTTACAATCCTCCTAGGACAAAGACAGGCAAGAAAGGAAGACAAAGACCACTTTGGATTCTTCCTTCTCTTTAGCATCTACCTTCAATCAGTCACTAAGAGCCTCTAATCCTCCCTTTGGACTGCAGGGCTCAGTGATCATGCCAGGAGCCCCTCATGTGTGGCACAGCACTGTCTTTGAGTAGTTATCCTATCTGCGTATCACAGCTCCAAGTTGAAGTTACCAAAACATCTCCAAATATTTCCCTTTTTTTCTGTAACCTGTCATGAGCACCATTTTTGAACTTATCCTCCTACAATCCTGTTTTCACATTAATCTATTTCTTCCTGGCAAAAATCCCCTACACCCCAACTTTTGTGTTTTAACTAGAAATTAAATTACAAATTCTCCAACTTAGCTTTCGAGCCTTAATCAGTTGATCCTCATTCTGTTAGAAGCATTGTATTAGGAGCATTGTACTATTTCAATCTAATTTGGTATGAATTTGTATTTGTAAATTTGATTTCACAATAGACCTCTTGGAGTGGATGAAGCACAGGTTTTGTAATTAGACTCCAGTGGACATTTTGCTTTGGCTATCAACTGGCTCTAAGGCCTTCAGTAAATTTCCTAGTCCCAGCACGTCACAGTTTACTTGTTTGTAAGATGATCAAGTCAATGCCTATCATCTAGAGGTATTAGGAGGGTTAGGACCATGTATCTAAGCCAGCCCATTCAGGTTGTCAACTGAGTCGCCTTTCTCCAATGGGGATCAGTCCCTGAGTGAGATGTTTCCTTCCCTGGGTTGTAAACACAGTGAGCTCACTTCTGATTTTACGTGTTGATGCACTCATGTCTTAGTTCCTAAGAAATCCCTCTTTCCCATTGGCCCTATGCAAATTCTACTCTTATGAGAGTGAAAAGCCTCCTATTTCTGTTCTGCCTGAAATTATTTAGTTTGTTTGTTTATATACCTATGGGTTCTGCTGACGTTTGATCTCTGGAAATCTTTCCCCAGCACTCTGCCGTGTTTTCTAGACTTCCTGAGTCAATGGAATAGACAGGGAGCCTTTTACGACTTACTTGTTTTCTGTTTTAACCTAATGTTTCTCCCCGTGCAATTGGTAGGAAATGATGCACATGAGGTACAGATGTATTGTATTTTATATTCCCATGCAGACTCACACTTTGTATCAGCTAATCAAAGTCTTGGGAAAAAAACCTACCAAACAGGAAAGAATTTCCCCCTGTTTAACCTTGCAGTTTTTAAATCCACATGGATGTGGGGGTGTTTTATTCATATAAAAACTATTAACTCGAAAGGTGTGTGTTTCCCTGTAGGAAACTGGCAGGGCTTTACGCTTTGCTGTTCCCTCCCCCGATATGATGCTAGTCTGCAGGAAGTTGATGATGGTGTTTACAGTTTTATGTTTCCATCAGAATTTAGCCCTTTGCTATGGACCTTCTAGGTGCTCAGTGAATATTTGGTAAATGAAATGAAATTTAGAGCATGAAGAGGAAGAAAATTTTAAGGTCCCTGGGCTAAAGAAAAGTGAAAATAAATATTTAAATTGAGCTTTTCGATCCTGTCAATCATGCCTGACATCCTTTGTCTCATTTATGTAGAGGCAGGAGATTCTGTTGTTATCTCCACATGGTCCCAAGTTTTCCTTTTAAGATGGACTTTTTTTTTTTTTTTAAAGATTTATTTATTTTATGTATGTGAGGACACTGTTGCTGTCTTCAGACACAGCAGAAGAGGGCATCAGATCCCATTACAGATGGTTGTGAGCCACCATGTGGTTGCTGGGAATCGAACTCATGACCTCTGGAAGAGCAGTCAGTGCTCTTACCCGCTGAGCCATCTCTCCAGCCCTTAGATGAACTTTGAGTAAGTTTTTTTTTTATTTGATTTTTATTTTTTTAAAAAATTCTTCTCTCATGTATTATATCCCAACTGCTCACAAAAATTTAAGAATTGAATTTCTTTACACCTTTTTTTACATTTATTGGTCTATTTACTCAGGATGTGTACATACAGAGGTTAGAGGCCAACTTGTGAGAGTCAGTTCCTTCTTTCTTTCTTTCTTTATTTATTTTTCTTTTTCTGTATGTGGGTTCCTGGAATTGAACTCAGGTCGTCAGACCTGCCAGCAAATTCTTCTACCCGGTGAGCTCTCTTCTTAACCTACCAAATTTCTTTTAAAAAGGACTTGGATAATTACTTTGGTTTAAAAGCCATATGGAGGGGGGCAAGACTTTAGAAATAATTAGGCTGAAATGGATATAAATTTGTCAAGTGACCATCCTCTAGAGGCTCCCCGTGTGAACTAAATAAAGCCTGATTATTTGGATGGCTTTAAAAATCACACTCCTTAGTTAGAGTCACGCCAAGGTATTTTATATTATTTGTGACTATTGAGAAGGGTGTTGTTTCTCTAATTTCTTTCTCAGCCTGTTTATCCTTTGTGTACAGAAAGGCCATTGACTTGTTTGAGTTAATTTTATATCCAGCTACTTCATTGAAGCTGTTTATCAGGCTTAGGAGTTCTCTGGTGGAATTTTTAGGGTCACTTATATATACTATCATATCATCTGCAAAAAGTGATATTTTGACTTCTTCCTTTCCAATTTGTATCCCCTTGATCTCCTTTTGTTGTCTAATTGCTCTGGCTAGGACTTCAAGTACAATGTTGAATAGGTAGGGCAAGAGTGGGCAGCCTTGTCTAGTCCCTGATTTTAGTGGGATTGCTTCCAGCTTCTCACCATTTACTTTGATGTTGGCTACTGGTTTGCTGTAGATTGCTTTTATCATGTTTAGGTATGGGCCTTGAATTCCTGATCTTTCCAAGACTTTTATCATGAATGGGTGTTGGATTTTGTCAAATGCTTTCTCAGCATCTAACGAGATGATCATGTGGTTTTTGTCTTTGAGTTTGTTTATATACTGGATTACGTTGATGGATTTCCGTATATTGAACCATTCCTGCATCCACACTCAATTCACAACAGACATTTGACCCATAAGTTTTGGCTTGATTCACATAATTGAGACACAGCTTCAGTACTGAGTACATATGCTTCAACGTGTATGGGTCTTATAGGAAGGATCTTAATTTCTAACTCAGAGAGCAAAAGAAAAAAAACAGTCTGAGAGAGACAGAAAGAGGGAAAGAGGAAAGGAGGGAGAGAGGGAACGGGGTGGGGGGCACAATTCTTGCTACGTGCAGAAATTTAAAAGAAAATAGTACATTTAGGTCTGTTCAAAGGACTGCCTGTGTCGTCTGGGACCCAGAACAAGGGAGATCTTTAGTTTTGTAGCCACAGTCTTGCCTTGTTTAAAGACGAAATATAGCTCCTGGTGAAGCTAGGGTCAGACGTTGGTAGAGTTGAGGTGCACCCCTTGTTCAGACTGTAGACCTTGGGATGACCTTGAATTAGTCATGCCTCTCCGGGCCAGTACCTCATCTCATACCCATGGGAGGGTGGTGCTCTCTCTGAGGTTCATGCTTGGATGAATTACCAACCGCAATGAAGCAGTCTCTTGAATCAGCCCTCTGGCTTGGGGATCCAAATAAGAAAAGCATCCTTCATTCACATGTTTTCCCATCAGTCTTGCTTGCCTGGGTGTGGTGCCTTCGTTTTCTCAGATGAGGAACAAGAGCTCAATCACTCTTGGTCAATATTTTAAAATAGAACCAATCAAGAGGGTAAACCTTGCAGTATATACGCGCCCTTAAGGATAGTTTGTGTTCATGTATTCAATTCAGAATCAGCAGTGAGCTGATCTTTCAAGGCGTCCTTCAATTCTATAACTCTACGCGATGGCGTCTGTAAATTTGTTGGACTGTGAAAACATTGCTTTCTGTTCACAATCACTGACATTTGAAAACTTCTGATTTACAAAATTATTTTTTTTCCATAGGCTTCAGTCTGGATTTTAGTGGAGATCAAAACCCGCCCCACCCTTTTCTCTAGTTCGAACTTATTACCCTGCCGGTGCAGACTGCCTGACTCTCCAGCTATAAATCAGGAGGGAGGATGGTTTCCTAGGGAGCTGCTGACTGGGTCATCACAGCTGGCCTGAGCTCTGGAGTGAGGATGGTCAGTGTTGGACACAGTTCATTTTCATCCATAGAAGGAAGAAGACATTGAGCAAAATATCTCAGTGAAGTAATGGGTTTAGGTAGTGTCAGGGACATCTAAACAGTTCAGCAATTGCTTCTACATCAGATGTGACTCTTGGCATTGAGGGGAGGCTCATAGTGCCAGAGTCAGTCACAGGTCAGGATCTGACACTGTGTCAAAACACTGCGACTTGTGGCTCGAGTTTCTAGATGAGATCAGCTGTGTTTGGCTCACTAAACATCAGGAGATTGGAACTATAAGACACACCACAGATCCCGATTGGAAAAAGATGCAAGTAGAATGACTTTTATCGATGGGAAGGTATGTGGAGATGGAGATTAGGATGTGGAGACACGAGAAAAGGCAAAGTGACTCAAGTGAGAGAAGGGTGAGAAGAATTGCTGGGGAATTCAAAGGCCACTGTGTCCTTGGGCACTCCTGGTGGCCATGGCAGGGCCTAGAGATGGATGACCAGAGGAGCTCAGAGCCTTTCTACTGCACTTCTCTGAGTACAGTGTCGATGCTCACCAAGCACCCAGCATGCCAGAAGTAAGAAATCAGGCGATACTGGGAAGAGAAACATCACAAGCTTATGACAAATTGCCCCAGCATGAAGTCTAACTCACAGAAGATAAACACTCTAGTATAAAGTGCCAGGGAACAAAGCAGCTCTCTTTGTATAGTGACATCTCTTTTTGCTAGGACTTGGTCTTTTTTATGTTCAATAGTTTTAAATATTGACTGTAACAGAACATCTTATTAAATGACCAGAATAGGTTCTTTTTTTTTTTTTTTTTTAAAGAGTGAATACAGGGCTTCTGGTAGTCTTCCCATTCTTAAACCTAATAATATTTTTAAAACTAAATTATCTGTTTGCACATGCAACTTCTGCTAACCATTTTTTAGGAAAGAATGTTGTTACTAGAAAGAACTAAAGGAGACTAACTGTGGAATAAACTATGGGTGATCAGGGAATACTGTAGACAAGTAGTAAATTTAAGGTGAAATGTTTGCTGTGTAAAGGTCTAGAAACACGCTTAGTAAGCTTGTGATGTTGGATGCTAGGAAGTCCCAGATGCTTTCAGGGTTAGTGTGAGGGGGGCCTTTACTGGCCTCTGTCTCCCATGCAAGGGAGAGTAGTTCCAAGTCCCACCTTCTTGTCTCCCACTGCCACCCTCATAACATCTTGAGTCTTTGTTTCCAGCTCGGGTCACTGAGAATCGCAGAACCAACTTTTTTAGGATAGAACTTCTAAAGTCTTAGTACTACTCCCTGGCTGACCATCAAATCTTTCTGATCCTGCTATACGAGTTTAGATAGGCAACTTTTCATTACGATTCATCCAAGGCTGATGCCAGTGTCCTGACTTTTTTTGTAATCCTAAACACTGGAAGGACTAAGATTAAACAGAAGACTAAAGGCTAAGGTTATAACTTACTGCTTGACATTTGCTTAGCAATTTCAAGGGCTGGGGCTTGATCTCCCATACTATAAATAAAGAGAAGGTACAGCATGTAACAGACTCGAGCTCACGTCTGTCCAGCTCTGGCCTTTCCCTCAACTCTGATTATAGAAGTCTATTTCCAGTTTTGTTTGGAGCTCTAGAATGATGTTGCAGACCCAGTGTAGACAACACATCAATATGTCAAAGGGGGTGATGTGGCTGAGAATCTCACCTGCTTTTTGGCTGCTGCTGCTACTTCTGCCTTTACAGGATCCTGGTAATAGTTTCATAGCCTTTGAGATTTTGTAGAACGAGAATAAAAAGCAATGGTTGGACCAAGAATCTCAAATAGAGTAACTTTAAGGATTTTCTAGGATTTGAGGTCTACACAAAAATGTCAATTCAGAAATAAGACGAAAGTCTAGCATTATAGGCCAGTTTGCTATACCCAAGCTGGATTGGGACAGAGGGTCATGACTCCTTCAGGGTTCACATATCATCTCTCCTATATACCAGATATTTACATTATGATTTATAACAGTAGAAAAATTATAGTAGCAACAACAATAATTTTATGGTTGGAGGGTCACCCCAACATGAGGAACTGTATTAAAGGCTCAAAGCATTAGGAAGGTTGAGAACCACTGACCTAAATATGCATATGCAAATGACTGCAAGTGCTGTCCTTTTTGAGAGTGTTAAGTGTATAGAAAGACTCAGTAACTTGTTTGGGCCATTGTATCTCTGGAGGGAAGTCCTGTATGTTCATCTGCTGGTTAATGGGCTGTTGAAGCTGGGTGTGATTGTGTTAGCCTGTAGTCCTAATACTTTGGTGGCTCAGGCAGGTGGATGGTGTGTTCAAGGCCAGTGAGACCCCAGCTCCAAAAGCAAAAACAAGGAGAGAAAAATGAAGGAAAGAAAAGAAGGAAGGATGGGAATGTTGGGAAGAAGGAAGGGCTGTGAGCTGTAATTTTCTATACTAAACCTTGCTCTAGCAGATAGTTTTTTTCTTTTATAGACTCATAGTTGTTCCTCTTTCAAAAAAGTCATCATTGCTTTGCAGAGAAAAGGTAGGTAAAAACGTAGGTAAGGCAGCTGTGGTAAACACTGGTGGAAAGGGGACAGAGTTTCATGCTCTAGAGCATTGGTTCCTGGCTGAAATGGACAAGTTTTCCTGACTTCTATGAAACTTTTTTTTTCTCTTTTCTATGAAAAGAAACTTTGTGTTCTGTTCATGAGGACCAGACCTAGGCGGTTGGGGAGATCCACATAGAAATAAGGGATCTTCCTAAGCACCAAGGGCTCTTGTTTGTAGAAGAAATTGAGGAACTAGAGATCAGGGAAGTAGTAGACCAGACTCATGGTAATTGGGAAGTTCAAAGGCTGTGTGCCCTATGATCCGCCAGCTGCAATAGTTCATGAATATGCACCCGTTGATTATTTAATCTTGGGATTTCTCTGATCTGTGCACTGTGCATGTCTATGGATTACAGTCAGAGGTTACTCATCATTGGAAATGTTGGCTGGTTTTGGGGAGGGGTTGATCCTGACAGTCAGTTGTGCTTTGATGGGTAGATTCAGAGAGCCGGTATGGAGAGGTCCCTGTCTACATCATTCCTCAGGGAAGAACCTGAGGTGACAGTGCAGGTGCTTGTAAAAGAAATGTCAAAGTTGTCGGTATGAAAATGGAGTTGCTTGGGTCACGCCTAGCCAAACAAATCAAAAGCTAGGTCATGATGAAGGAAACGGTTTTACCCAGGACTAAGACTGTATGAATTGCAAGGTCAGTGACCACCAAAGCCTTATTTACGAAAGAAAAAAGTGCTTCCACAGGATAGGTTGTGCAGCAACGGTCTTTTCAACCTTAGTTCGGCTGGTTTCAGTCTTGATATCATTCATTGTCCCCAAAGACTACCATTTTGAAATAGCTGATGTGCATTGTTGAGATGACTCAATGGGTGAAGAAGGGCTTGCCTCCAAATCCCAGAGTTCTAGTTCTGGGCCCAAAATGGAGGAAGGAAAGATATATGGTTTACTTCCCTTAATTATCTTGTCTTTACAAACTTTCCCTTACCTCAGTTTCCTGAGTATTCTAAATTTAAGTGAAGCATATTCCCACTAAAATACCCTGCATTTCCTAAGGAATATCAGCATTTCTTATGCTGATATAACATATAATTGATATAACAGTTGTCTTTTTTTTTTTTTAATTTAGTGTGATGTGAGCTTTGTTGTATTTTTGGTGCCTCTGTAGGGAACCTTGGAAGTTAGCTCAGGATACCCCAAGACCAAGTTCTAAGCACAAAGGAGATTATTTGTCCCAGAGGGACAAAGAGCAGGGATAAGGGACACAGACAGGAGATAGAGGAAAATCGAGATGGGAAAGGAAAGAGGGAGAGGGGATAAAGGAGGCAAAGGGAGAGGGAAGAGGGATATTCATCCTGGAGGACAGACATGGCCCATAGGAAAATGGCAATTTATAATGGTCAAAGAAGAAACCCTGTGTTAGGATGTGGTGTTTAATTTTAATTGGACATGTTAATCAGGTGAACTAAGGGGAGTTTTGATTGCTGGACTTCAATACTTGCATAGCTGGACCTTGGTAGTATGAAGCGGTAAATTGTTAATCTGCTCTGAACTCCCTGCTGGAGGGGCTACAGCTCTGAATTTGTGAATGAAAACCACACACACACACACACACACACACACACACACACACACACACACACACGCACACGCACACGCACACACACACACCCCTTGTGTTTAATAGGTCTTAAGCAGCTCAAAGGTTGGGCCACTCTTGCTACCCCAGACCCAATGGTGAAAATGGCCCCTGGCGTGGTTTCCATGACTTACATGGCTGGATGCTTTCTCTCCTGCTCCCTCAAGTTTGATCTCTCTGCTTCCTGGACATGGCTATTCTGAAAACTCCTTCTCTCTCCTGATCCCTTGCCCAGGAGATCTAAAGCTCCACCTCTGTCTCTGCCCAGCCATTCCCTGAAGGCAACTTTATCTCATCAATCAAAGCCAATTTGGGGCAGGGACACTCAAGTGTCTTATAGGCAGACTGTGTAATTTTGGGAGCCAAATTAACACAAATATCATTAGAACCAATCCGTAACAGGAAGTCATTCTAATAAACCCAAAGGAGAAGGAAGTGGCCAAATAAGGGACTAGACCTTTTGGGGCTAGCTTTAGGAATGTAATTTAACTGTTTTTAGCAAGGCAGAGGGAATGGAGAGAAGGGCAAGGCCGGCTAGAGCCTTGGTTCCCATGCTCAGGCTAGCTAGAGTCCCTTCACACTGCATGAACAATTCTTTTTCTTTGCAGTATTCTAAATAAACTCCCTTTCTACTCTGACCTCAGGGTTCAGTTGTTACACCAACTTGCCAAACCCTTACCACACTAAGAAGTGGTTGTGTTGCAATGGAAAAAAAACAGAAAGGCCTGTCAGGTTAAAACAATTAGAAAGGAATTCTAGGGGAAAACAGTCCTATCAGGTGCTACACATCTGGTGTGATGGTACATGCTTGAAGTCCTAGCACTGGGGAAGTAGAGACAGTAGAGACCTGGGATGCTGGGTATTTTGGTTGTCAACCTGACAACATCTGGAATTAACTAAACCTCCCAAATGGCTGGGCACACCTTTGAGGGTTTTTTCTTAAGTCATTTGAAGTGAGAAGATACACTTTTAATCCAGATCCTTGAGGTGGGAAGACACACCTTTAATCTAGACTACATTTTCTTTCTGATGGCAGCCTATCTAAAGGACATAGAAGAAGGAAGCCATGTTCTTTGCCTGCTGACCCTCTCAAACAAGTGAATTTCTTCACTGGCTTTACAGCCTGCTTCTTTGGGATTTCAATGTATGCTAAAGACCAGCTGAGACATCCAGCCTTGTGGACTGATCAACTATTGAATTCTTGGACCTTCTGTTCATAGATAGCCATTGTTAGATTAGCTAGACCACAGCTTGGAAGTCATTCTAATAAACCTCTTTTCTATACATATAAAGAGATTCGTTTTCTAAGTTCTGCTACTCTAGAGAACCCTGACTAATACACTTAGTGTTTCTTGCTGTCCAAACAGCCTAATCTAGTTGATGCATTTCAGAACTGTGAGACTACCTTAACCAAGTGAAGAGGGTGCTGGAGAGATGGCTCCGCAGTTAACACAGTGATAACGTATTAATGTAAGAGAGCAGATGCTGCTCTTCCAGAGGACCTGTTCCCACTACCCATAAGGTGGTTCACAACCATCTACAGCTCCAGTGCCAAGAATCTTTTGCCTTCTGGCCTCCATAGGCACCAGATACACTGATGGTGCACAGACATACATGCAGGCAAAATACCAAGATGTACAAAATAAAAATGAAAAACAATTTAAAAGAAAGGTGGACAGTGCCTGAGGGATGCCATCTGAAGCTATCCTCTGGTTTCTGTTCACACACCTGCACACACATGAGCACTCACCAACACATGCACACGTGTGCGTGCGCGCGCGCGCACACATACACACACACACACACACACACACACACACACGCACGCACACACAGAAACAAGATGGGTCTGTCAACATTCTGTCATGAGGTTCAGAGTCCTAGTCCTTTTGGAGAATTGATAAGCAGCCAGGGGCAGGAGAGACACTTCTTTAGTGGTATAGCCACTGGCAAGTTGCTCCAACTCCTGCTAATAACCTTCCTTCCACCCATGCTCCTGTGAGCCACACTAAGTAACCTCACTGGAGATGGGAAAGGACATGGAATTAGAAGAGACAGACTACGTAGGAAGAGTAAAAGAACTGTCAAGATGAAGGATGGGGACAATGGGAAGTGAATGTGATTAAGATACATTATATACATGCATGAAAATAACAACAAAAACATTATTCTGTATAAATAATGCATGCTAGTATAAAAATCTTAAAAGAGAAAGGATTCCAATAGCTTTTTTCAGTTCTGCTGGGATGGCTGGTCATATTTGTACCTAGATTAATTGCCTCGCCAAATTGTCCAGCTACCTTCTGAATGCTCTTTTTCAGGGCACTTATTTCCCTCCTTTTTTTTTCTCGTAATTTTCCAAGTTTTTAGGCCTTTTTGATTAACGGTCTTATCTTAAACACATCTTGCTCAACTCACACTTTACTAGAAGTAGTTTACAGGAACCAGGATGCTCCAAAACTTTACTTAGAAATCTTCATAGAGCCAAACATCAGAGAGCGTGCTTATAATCACACTTGTGAGGTAAATGCAGAAATTCAAGGGCTTTTGACTTCCCAGCAATTTGAGGCTAGCCTTGGCTATAAGAGACCCTATGCCAAGCAAACAAATGAACACAATCAACAAAGTAAACAAATGGTTATATAAATCTTCATGGGTGAATAACCAATTTTAATGCTTGTAATCTCTACCTTTCATAACACAATAAAACAGTGTTACCACTTTACAGCAGGAATAACCTTCCCCCATGATCCAATAATGTGTTCATTTATTACTTAATTTATTTTATTATTTCATCATGTGTACGTGTACTGTGTCAGTATGTGGGAATGTGCTTTTGAGTGCAGATGCTGAGGAGGCCAGAAGAGGGCATTGGATCCCCCTGGAGCTGTAATTACAAACGATTCATTGTGAGTCCATCTGAAGAGGTACTTGGAATGCAACAGTCCCTCTGTGAAATCAGCCCACGTTCCTAACTGCTGAGCCATCTCTCCAGCCTCCATGTGTTTATTTATGTGACCTCGTCATCAGAATCGCCTTAACCATCTGTTATTATCGACATTCTGTTCGTATTACTTTGTATTCTCCAAGAAGATGCAAGATCTCAGCTGGGTATGAGGACTCATGCTTGTAAGCCCAACACTTGGAAGACAGAGGCAGGAGACTCAGAAGTTCAAGGTCAAGGTTGACCTGGGCTAGAGGAGCTCCTGTTTCAAAAATCAAAAATAAACAACAAAACTGTGCAGGACTTCTGTAGGGTCCTTATTGTGCCTTTACCAGCATTGCCTGTAACAATCCCTCGCAATAATCTCAGCTCTTTCTAGTGTGTCAGCGCTGGGTTGGGTGGAAGCTGAGAAAACTCATATCAGATACGAAAGCTTAAAAAGGAAAGCTTTGTTTTGGCAGCACTCAGGGAGGCAGTCAGTTTGGGATCTGAACTACATCCCCAAAGGGAGAATGTACAATATTTTTAAAGTATGGGAGCCACTTATTTGGGTGTGGGGGGAGCTGTAGAGTTATCCAGTTGTATTTTGACACTATGGGTTAAGCAAGGGAGTATCTGTTGGACACCTGACTTTAAGGTTCTTAATTCATTCTCCTTGATATTAGGTCTGGAACTCAGAGTAATAAGGGGATAAAGGAACGGGTCAGCTGCATATAGTTAATTAGGGCATAACAGGCAGTTATATATATATATATATATATAATACAACACGTACACCATGGTTTAGATAGCAATGTCTATATTATTTATCATTTAGCAGACAATTAAGAAAACATTCAGAGAAGTGGGATAGGCGTTCATTCCTAGGCTTGGGAATATGAATATGTTTGACTCTGCCAGCAAGATGGAGAAGCTGTCTTTGAGACGGCTGGTCTCAGACAACTGTTTATAACAGAAATGTTTATATTACTTATGGGATCTTGAATTTGGTTTCTGAAAATGAAACAGTAGTGCTTAGAATAAGTTTCTTTTGCTTGTTCCCAACATCAAGAACTCTTAGGAGCCCCCTTTACATGTGATCCAGTTCTTAAAACACTTCCACATTTTTTGGTACTGTTGTAATAGCACTGTACTTCTTAGTAATAAGATTTGCATTTTTCCAAGTTCTCCAGAACTCTCAGAACAGTCTTGTGGTTGTGTGTATGTGGTGTGTGTGTGTGTGTGCATGTTGGGGGAGGGCAGGGGGGGATAGGTATGCACATAGACATATACGTGTATACATGCACATACAGAGGGGGTGGGGAAGGGGCCAGGGAAGGGATGAGAAGAGGGAGAAGGAAGATTGAATAAAATAAGGAGAGCTACTGCATCCAGCTGGACACTGAGCCGATTAATCATTGCAGTCTTGGCTGCAAATTGTCTAAAAGTCACCAGGCAGAAGAATTCTTTCTGGTTTTGCCTGTTTTGGAGGGAAGAATCTGTTTAGATCTTCAATAAATTGAACAAACCCCACCCATATTGGGTAACCTTTTTTACTCTGCTGATTTTAATGTTAATCTTTTCTGAAAACATCCTTACACTTTTACACTCAGAAATAATATTCAGTCAAATATACAGATACTCTGTGACCCAGTCAAGTTCATACATAAAATTAGCCATCCCAGTAAGTGATGGAGCCCAGCTACTGAACTTAAAGTGTGTGATTTAATTACAACGCTCTGCTGCCTGCCCATATAAATATTATTTATTCATTCTTGTGTAAGTTGCCTAACAACTCTATAAAGACTTAAGCAGCTATTTAACTCACTTAGCCTCATGATTTCCTAGTTACCATGCCTGAAACAACTTCACCACTAACAATAACAAATATAATATTGATTCCACTGTTTTCCCAACAGTTATTGTGAAGACTACCGAAGAATGATTATGAAAACAAATTGTTTTTTTTTACATTTATTATTATTATTATTTTGTGTGTGTGTGTGTGTGTGTGTGTGTGTGTGTGTGTGTGTATGAGAGAGAGAGAGAGAGAGAGAGAGAGAGAGAAAGAGAGAGAGAGATGCTTATGCCATGGCACATGTATGGAGGAGGTTAGACGATATATGTGGACCTGTGTGGGGTTCTGAGGATCAGAAACTCAGGTCATCGCTGATAACAAGCACCTTCACCCACTGAGCCATCTAACCAGCTATGGACATACTTTTTAAACTACAAGCCTGATGTAATGATCTGCACTGCACGTGTGAAAACTGCTTATTAGTTAATATTTCAGATGAGAAATCCAGAGAACAGAGTGGTTGATATCATCTTCGCTCATGCTTCTCAGGTGTTTTCTGTGGGCTAGATACTGTCTCTAGCCCTTGGTGGGGCACTCCACTTAGGATCTCCTGGGTTAGCAGGGTGGGCCTGGAATTAGGATGGCAAGCTAACTCCAGGTGAAGTGGGAATACTTTGTAAGACTTTGCCTGCCCCACTAGGAGTGAGCTGAAGAGTAGCTCTAAGTAGAATTGCTACCAAATTTACTACAGGAGTTTAGCTCTTGCTGATCCATCCTCCCTGGGTTTCTGTACCAGATTCACTGTGTTTTGTTGGTGGTTGTCCTACTGCAGCATTGAAATATGATATCCCAAGTTCATTAGCTGTTCTAGAAAATTCCTGCACTAGAACCCTGGACTAGGAACATTTTATTATCCATCCATCTATTCATCTATCCATTTACCCCTCTGTCCATCCATCTATCCATCCATCCATCCATCCATCCATCCATCCATCCATCCAACTATCCATCCATCATCCACTTTGCACATAAATAAAAATGGAAGCGGGAAGCTTGGATTATAAGCATTTGTGGTTTGGCCACACTTGCATTTTAGGTGCTTAAAAACCACATGTGCCATCTTGTTAGAGACTTAGTCTCAACCAAAGCCAGGTTCAGGACCTCAGTTTATTATCTGCCTGTTTGTGTACCATAGGAAGAGGATAGTCTCTAGCCTAGCTTTCTCTCCCAGATAATGAGACAGAATGCCCCAGAGCCCAAGGTGGCGATAAACATTGAATTATCTTTCCTCTTCTGCCTCTGGCTTTCACTGGGCCCTCAGCCTGGATACTGTTTGAAAGACTGCAGGCTGCAGTCTCTAAGTAAGGATGTGTTTGCGATAATGAGAAACAGACCAAGGAAATAAAGTTTTCCATAACTGGCCACTGAGGCGTCTGCCCAACAAACTCAAGGCTGAGTTAATCACACCCTTTCTGAAAATGGATACTCAGCTTTTAAGCATATAGAAAGATTATTTTAGCCAGAAAAAAAATGTAATATTGAGAATAGAGGTAAGCGAGTTTCTGGGTTAGCACAAAGCTATTAGCCAATAAAGTAAGTGCAAATTCTTATTATAGAGTTTGATGGCTAGAACAGATACTTCTCCAGAGGGAAAATGAATGCTTTTTGTTTATATTGAAAAGAATCACATTTATGATTTCTTTGTGGGTGGTATGTGTGTGTGTGTGTGTGTGTGTGTGTGTGAGAGAGAGAGAGAGAGAGAGAGAGAGAGAGAGAGAGAGAGAGGTGGTTTAACTTATTCATTCATTACACGTTATAAAGAAACCTACAGCTTAAGTGCAAATGGTTTCAAGTTGTCTTGATTTGACTTTTAGATGTCATGTTCTCTTGAATGGAGAAGAAAAGGGACGGCAATCATTGTAGCATAAATGACTCAGAAATAATACTTGCACAGTGCTCTGCAAAGCTTGCTAAAAATTGTTTTTACTCTTTTAAAAGTCTGAGAGGAGTGTCTTTGACCTGCGTGTCAGTGGGAACATTGCATTGTTATTTCTTATTGTTTTAATGCTCTGCTTATTCATATTGGTTCTTGTGATTTTGTATGATTGCCCTAAACTTGACCCTGAGCCTAGGAGACACATACAACCAGGTGAGAGCAGTATCACTAGAAGATAGTTAATAAAATCAAATACAGTCTTATATAACTCAAAGTAAAATATTTTTAAATCAATGATATTGAAATTTTATTTTCAGAACATTATGTCTCCATAAAAATCACACTCGGTCTGCAGCATACACTTGTTGAAAGGCAGTCAACAGTCACTGCTATGCAAAAAAACCTTAAAGTGATATAAAAGCCAATGGTAGCTGGTCATTGGTCACTGTGTATCATTCCCTTCTTTATTTGGGCACAGCAACATCTTGTGTGCCCAGCACTGTGTTGTCTGGGGGATACAAACCTGGTCTGAGTTCTAACTGGAAAGAAAGTCATGACATGACCATCTCTGAGGTAGTCACTGTGGCCATCCCTGCCTCTGTCATGCAGTCACCCTGGAGTGTGGGTATGAGATCAGACTAAGTCCAATGCAACCACACACACACACACACACACACACACACACACACACACACACACACTGAGAAAGGAGGGGGTAGCGAGTTCCTCAACGTGAAATCAAAATATTGTTTCCAGATGGAGTAGATGGATGATGGACAACAGATGTCTTCCTTGGGTGCTTCTTCTGACACCCAGGTTGTTAAGAGGCCCCAGGCATCCCTGCCTCTTATCCTTAACTCTCCTCCCCGCCCCCAGGCAATCCTGCCTTCTCCAGGTGCAAAATGGAATCTCTCTCTCTCTCTCTCTCTCTCTCTCTCTCTCTCTCTCTCTCTCTCTCTCTCGGCTTATAAGTGCTGGGTTAGCAAAGTTGATATGGTACTATTTTAGTACATATTTCAAATATAATAACTTAAAGAGCCTTCTGTGGGCAGTTTTGAGGATTTAACCATAATGTATAATACAATGTCTGTGGGAATATGTGTTTGGAAGCCAAACTAAAACCAACAGATGAATTCTTGAAATATAAACCAAAGTCATGTGAGCCCAGGCACCTTCCAAATTGTGCGGTAGAATCCGACTAGGCTGAGACCACTCAAGGGAATTGCATTCAGGCTTTGAGTCTGGGAAAGAGGTAGGCCCCCCATGGTAATGTCAGCCCATCAGTCATTTGTTGGTATCAAAACCAGGTGGGTTATCTCTGTGTGCTGTTATGGTGTGAGGGTGTATTGGATCTGATGACCCAAGGCAGTTGACTACATTTTATTCTTTTCCATCTTCATGAATTTAAGTATATTAATCTGAAACTGTATCCCTTCTTTTAAATCCCCCTTTGAAAAATAATCCTATTTCCTAAATGATGCTATTAAGTGGTGGGGTCTCTGGGAGGTAATTAGGTGAAGAGGATAGAACCTTCATAAAAGGGATCAGTGTTCTCCTTTAAAAATTTAAATTTAAAGTATGCTTGTATTTTGCCTGTATGGCATGTCTGTGATCCATTTGTTTGTCTGGTGTCCTCAGAGGCCAGAAGAAGAAGCTGGACACTGGATCCCCTGTAACTGGAGTTACAGTGCTGAACATGGGTGCAAGGAGTGGAACCCAGGTCCTCTGAAAGAGCAGCCTATGTTCTTAACTACTGAGCCATCTCAGGAGTCCCAGGACTAGTTGCTTACAAAAGGACACTAGGAAGTTCTCTCCTTCTCTTTCTACCCTGTGGGCATATAACAAGAAGACAGCCATGAGTAATTCTCACCAGAACTCAATGATGGTGGCCCTCTAGTCTTAGACCTGAAGTATGAAGAATTCCATGAGGAATAAGTTTATGCTGTTTGTAAGGAGCCATTTCATGATGTTTTGTTAACAGTCTGAACTAAGATATCTACCCCCCACATCCTGAGAATCATTGCTTATCGTGTCAAAGCCTGTAATAACCAGCGCCCCTACAATTGACAGCATACATCCTTAACTTGCCTATTTAAAATGCTAACACGTGTAAGAAAATTACAAAAGTATACTTTCCTTTTCTGTATTTTTAAGTCTTTTGCTATGGATTTCATGCACTTTTCTTCTCCATATGAAATCCAGGCTAAATAGTCCTCTTTATGCTTTGAGGATACTATGAATATTGGTATTTTATATATACCCATTTCTAACTGCATTCTTTTTGTTCATCCAGTTTTGATTTAAATTTGAGGGAGGTGCCCGAATGGAGTTTCAGGGAGTCTTGGGTAAATCAAAATCACTTCAGAGCAGCAACCGTGAGTTTCACATCCTTGGCTGGTAGAGAAGTACTGTGAGAACCAGAGGACTGGCCTCCTGAAGGTCTAGACTGGAAAGCCGTGGACTGGGTTTCAGGAGTAGGTGCATGCCTACAGCATGCTAAAGAATGTGTCTGGTCTTTCTCCTTGGATTCAGGGAAGGAGCCTCTAAGCCAAAGAATTTGTCTGGTCTTTCTCTGCATCCCGGGAGAGAGCTTCTAAGCCATTGGAATTTCCTGAGGGATAGGCGTATTTGTTATTGACTGTAGGCCCTGGTCAGTCAGTCATGAGATGATTCAGGACTGATGGAGGCCATGCCAATACTATTCATGTGATTAGAGGGTGGGGTTTTGAGCCATATATCATCTCACCTTCTGAACCTCTGGGGACAGAAGGAGAAAGTTGTAGGTTGAGTTCAACTCCATTAGTCATGTCTTCACACTAACTCCCCCGTATAATAAACTCTGAGCGCTGAGCTCAGGGTAGCTTCCAGGATGCGATCATGCTGGTTACCTGGGACAGTTGATACCTCTGAGTCTCTGGGGACAATGTACATGTCTCCTGGACCCTCCTAGACCTCTCCATATGTATCTTTCTGTTTGATTGGTTCTAACTAGTATCTTTGAAATCGAATATCAATTATAAATATGTTGCTTTCGTGAGTTCTGTACACTGCTTTGGGTCATAACTTGAGCTGGTGAGAATTGCCACGGCTTGAGGATCCCTGAATTGAGACTGGTGTCTGAAGTGAGGGCAAGCTTGTTAGAGAGAGTGTTCTCAGCTCTAGAGTCTAGTGCTAACTCCAGGGGTGCAGATCAGAACTGAACCTCAGCCTAGAATTATAGCTAAAAAGCACTTGCAGGATTTGACACACACAGCAGGATGGGCTGCAGCCCTTTGAACCTAGCTAGGATGGGATCAGTGTAAAGACATCCACAGTGGATGCAGGGAAAAGCCACATGACCAGAGTCCCACTTGATAGCATGTCCACTGTGAGGAGGAGAGGGCACGGGAGGGTGTCTGCGAAGGAGAAACAGCTCCAGGTAATGTGAACTCTGAATACAGGTTATACGTTTATCTGCTTTAAGTTAGAAGAGAAAGCAGTATTTAAAAATTGTGTGTGTGTGTGCGCGAGCTCTTCTCTGTCTATCTGTCTGTCTAGACCAGAGGTCAAACCTTGGTGTCATTCCTCAGCAGTCATCCACCTTGTCTTTGGAGACGAAGCTTCACTTGGACCCAGGGCTCACTGACTGGGTACGCTGACTGACCGGGCTACGCTGACTGACCGGGCTACGTTGACTGGCCAGCAAGCCCCAGGGATCCTCCATCTCTGGCTTCCCAGCAGTGGAATTACAAGTGTGTAGAGTCACATCCTGGGTTCTGGGAAAGAACTTGGGTCTTCATAACTGCATAACAAGCTGTTTACCAACCATGCCATCTTTTTTTTTGTTGTTGTTGTTGTTGTTCCAGAAAATTCTTTGTAACATTTTTCAATGAACAAGTTTGCCACCCTCAATCAACGGGATTATTTTTTTCCAGCCCCCACACCCCAGTTTCCCAGGCACACTCTGTAGTGACTGGAACTGAATCCACCATACAGTTTATTTTAGCCTCCCTTACATTTCTCTTAGACTTTCCTTTTAGTTTCTGACTTAGCTTCCCTTATCAACAGCCCCACGTTTTCCTTTGCAATTGTCAAATTATCTATCAGGTGTGCTGGAACAGAACCAAGTGGTTCCCACAAAGCAAAAGGACTGTATCCCAGCGTCTCATCAGTTTCCATGGGTTTTGGTCCAGGCTGTGCTTTGGGCCTTTGGCCCAGTGTTCAGTTATTTCTGTGTTCAATTGTATGTGGCTTACAAGACTAATGTAATTTAGAATATTAGATGCTGGGAAGGAAATAATGGCTAAGGAGCTGGTTAAGGCTTTTATGTGTGCATGTTTGTGTTTGTGTTCAGGGGTGTGTGTGTGTGTGTGTGTGTGTGTGTGTGTGTGTGTGTGTGAGAGAGAGAGAGAGAGAGAGAGAGAGAGAGAGAGAGCGTGCTTATGCAAGGGAGAGGACAACTCCACGTGTTATTCCTCAGGCTCTGGACATCTTTAATTTTTTTTCACATCTACTCATTTATTCATTTATGTGTGCAGTGGTAGATATGCATACCACAGTGAACATATGGAGGGCAACTTTCATGAATCTCTTCTGCCATGTGCATTTTAGGGGTCAAACTCTAACTTAGTTGACAGGCTTAGGCAGCAGGTCACTTAACTTGCTTGACCAACCACTGGCTTCACCCTTCTTTTTTTCTTGCAGTGCTAGGAATTGAGTTAGGGACTCGCACATGCTAGGTAAACACTCTAGCGCTTAGCGCTATTCCAAGCCATCACCTCTGTTTCCGAGGCCGGCTCTCTCACTGTCCTAGGACTCCCCAGGGATGCTGATTGGGTATTGAGGCTCAGGCATCTTCCAGTGTCCACCTTCTCAGCACTGGATTGCAAGTGTGTAAAACCGCATCATGTCTGGCTTTCAGAGTGAGTCTAGGGACCAGACTCAGGTTCTCACGCTTGGACAACAAACATTTTACTAACTGAGTTATCCCTTGGCTCTGGTTGAGAGCCATTAAAGAAGTATTCATTTGTTAATTTTTAAATTATACAGATTTTTCTCCTGATTGAGTTTTAAGTTGAGTAGGAAGGAAAGAAAATAATGAACAGACCTTTAAAAATTGCTATATCTGTATAAGTTACAACTAGTAAAAAAAATAGTTGTGAATTTAGTTATGCTGTGCATTTTTTCTGAGTCCCTCCAGATCTGATCACGTGTCTCTAGGAGGCAGCCCTTCTGAGCCTCCTCTGATGAAGATCCAACATCAGGCGGCATGATGATGGGGAGTGCATGTGGGTGGGAGAGGTTACATCCTCATACAGGAAAGGGGAGAGCCAGGCTTGCCCCTTTTGCAACAACCCTCTCTGGAGAACTAATCTCACTTCCTTAAAAAGGCAGCACCCGCAGTGACCTCAAGACCTTGCAGAGGGCAAACTCCTCTAAAAGGTCCCCTGGCTGCCCAGCAGGGCGCAAGCTCCTTACAAACTGGAACATCTTCCCTCACAGTGTTCAATTTGCTATTGGCTCCTTCTCCCCTTTTTCTGATGCTTGATAGTGAACCCAGGACTTTATTATTAATATTTCCATTTTAGTCTATTTACCTCACCATTATTTTTTATGTTTAGAAATCAATTTTATGTTCTTTCTTTCTGTTTCGTACGAGTTGTATATAGTAATGATTCATTATGCCACCCTCGTACAGGTATGAAATGTCTTTTGATCATATTCACTCCTGTTAATCTGTCTAATTCCCTACCTACTTCTCATCTCCTCCTGCCTCTTGGGTCTTTTTTGGTGACCCAGTGAATTTCATCGTAGCTGCTCTTAGGAGCATGCATGAAGCGTTATTTATAGGAGTTTAAGCCTGTCAGTGTCTATCCCATTGAAGGAAATTTATTTCTTTCCCCCAGCAACTGTTAACTGAGTTGTTTATAGGACCTCAAGGAACGGTGGGGCTTTGTGAGCCCTTCTTCCTCCATGACAGAATGTTCATGGATCTAACTCTGTGAGAGTTTCATGCGGGTACACAGAGCTGTCTGCCGTGAGTTCAGTGCCCATGCTGTACCTGGAGGGCATTATTCCACAACACTCCCTCCTTTCTGTAGCTCTAGTGGTTTTCAGCCCCTCTTCTATGGTGTTTCTTGAGCCTTGGAGGGGGTGATACAGATGTCCCACTTAGGAATGAGCATTCAGCAAGTACTTGTTTTCTGCATTCTTATGAGCCTCTGCAGTTACTGCTGCTTATAGCAAAATGCTGCTGTGACCCAATCTGGCTTTAATAGTTTATATCAAATGATCAGCTGTCATTACAATGTGTCTGCTTTCACATGTGACAAGTGCTTCTTTCAGCTTTCAATAACTCCTTTTTGTTTTGTATAGCTATTGTTTTAACCATAATATGTCATGCAGAATGTGCTTTCTGGTCCTGTCCATTTGCATCTTATACCTCTGTGGGCATCTCCTTCTCACGATTCGGGAAATTTTCTTCTATGATTTTATTGTGTACTTTTCTATGCTTTCAGCTTAGAATTTGTTTCCTTCTTCCAGGCTTGTAATTTGTAGATTTGGTGTTTTCATCATGTCCCAAGAGTGCTGTTCATTCTGTTCTTATATTTTCAAAGAATTATTATTTTCTTTTATTAAGTGATCTGACCCCTTGTCTTTGGCTTCAAGCCCTGAAGTTCTTCCTTGCTCATGTTGCAGGAGACTTTCTACTGAGCTTTTGATTAGACCACTTAAAACTTTCATTTCCAGCTTCATTTCAGACTGGGTTTTCTTTGGTAGCTCTTTTTATTGGATTCTTTTTTTATATCCCGATTTATCTCCCTTATTTCCTTCAGTTACGTTTTCTAGGACTTCTATCAGTTTATTCCTGTCTTCGCTAAGTTCATTAAGCTGCATATTCGCATCCTCTTGGAATTCTTTGAACATGTTTATAATCGCTACTTTGGATCCTTTGTCTTAAAATTTGTCCAAGTCATTCCCCACGGGACCCATCTCTAATGGGCTGGTAATTTGGGATGAGGGCATGTTGTTTGTTTTCATGTTACTTAATGTTTTTGCCACAGGGCCTGGGTACCTGGAGTTAGGTTGTTTGAGTTGTCTTTTTCTAAGTCTCTATAGGCCACTTAAACCTGAGATAAAGTGGTGGGTTAGACAGGTTAGAAGCAGGTCTCAAAGAGGTAGAGCCAAGGAAATGATATCTCTTACAAGAGCCATGAGAAGCAGGTGGCCCAGTAGGTTCTCCAAGGAGGCAGAAGGACACTGGCAGTCACCGGAAGTATGGCGAAGGCTGTGGCAGCTCCTCTTCCTTCTTCTCCTCCTCCTTTTTCTTCTTTCCTTGTATCATCCTTCTCTTCTCTTCTCTTCTCTTCTCTTCTCGTCTCGTCTCGTCTCGTCTCGTCTCGTCTCGTCTCTTCTCTTCTCTTCTCTTCTCTTCTCTTCTCTTCTCTTCTCTTCTCTTCTCTTCTCTTCTCTCTCCCTCCCTCCCTCCCTCCCTCCCTCCCTTCCTTCCTTCCTTCCTTCCTTCCTTCCTTCCTTCCTCCCTCTCTAACTCCCTCCCTCCCTCCCCCCTCTTTCTTTCTTTCTTTCTTTCTTTCTTTCTTTCTTTCTTTCTTTCTTTCTTTCTTTCTCTCTTTCATAGTTTCAATTATCATTTGGTCTTAAGTTCTCTTGCGACTGGTAAGCTGTAACATTTACTTTATAATTACTACATTATTTAATTAAAAACACATTTTTCTTATATACATTGTAAGAGCCATACCTAGACTCTTCATATATAATTTTGCTTCTCATTAATATTGTGTTTTTCTGCTTATGTTAGTGCTTATGCTCACCATTTTTCTTTCCATGTAAAACAGAGATCATTTAGAAATATAAAAGTCCACAATCCTGGGTTATGAATGCAATGAGCAGAGTTACTGTAATTCTGCCTTTTACCTTCTCAGTGTCTTCTGAGAGCTTCTCATAGACTTGACAAAGCCACTCTTCACATTAGGAGAAAATGATGAAATCTAAAAGCACAGGAGGTGGTCCAGAGATTCGAAAGCCCAGGAGGCCCACAGAGTCAGCTGACTCGCCCCACACTGCCAAGGACAGACTCACTCTTCTTCAGCCCTCTTCTCTGGGCTCATCTGAGTAAGTTCTCTGGGGATCTTTTATGTGATTCCATTGCTAAGAGGAGGAAGAATTTTTGGCTTAGAAACCACACGAATGGGCCAACTCACTGCCTGCGAGGTAGTGCTCATTATACAAAACTCTAAAATGTTCTTTTCGCCTAGATCAGCTGGGCTAAGTAATTTCAGATGGAACTGAGCACGGCCATTAGAGTTATAGTCAGGCTGAAGAATGCAAACAAATCACTTATCAGAATATTGTTTGTAAGAAGGATCAGGTGGCACCCAACAGCCCACCAATTCCACTCTGTACCCCGTGGGTTTTGTTGGCTTAGCCAGCCTCTTCATGAGGAATGTTGGTTTCTTAGTATAGACTTGGCATTTTTTTTTTATGTGTAGAAAAACATATGGCTATTTTAGATAATTGTGCTTGGTGCTGGTAATATTGTCACCTACTTCTCTTGTTACACATTCCAAAAGTATTGCCATATATGTGTCTCAAAGGAAGCTTAGCAAATCACAAGTGAATATTATATAGAGAATATTTCATATCTCTCTCTCTCTCACACACACACACTTCTTGGGTAAAGTACAAAATATCTTCTGTCATCAAGGATTCATTTGTTCACTGTTGTTTCTTGATTGGTAGAGGAAGTCCTGTTAGTGTGTTTTAACAGAGGTTAGCATCTTGAGCTCAACACAAGATGGAGAAGGACAGTGAATGGGTCCAGCAAGGCAATAGTAGGTTCCTGACTCGAAGATAAAAGTCCTTCTGTGTTGAAATGTATGTTTCTTGAACTTCAAAATGCATACTTGTGACCCGAGAATCTTACTGGCATTCGGGTTATGTTTTAGGAAGATGGGATGAGACCTGAGAAGATGAATTACTGTCAGGCTCTAGGTGATGCTGAGGGATGGAACTGGTTTGGAATAGCAAAGTTACAGTTCCTTTCTTTGGTCTCAAGACTTGTCAGGGATGAGCGTCTAGGTTGTATTGTGTACAGCAGCATTTCTTGCATACCTAGAGGAGAGGTGCCTTGCTCTCTTCCTTTCTTCCCCAAGCAAGAACAGCACAGAAGCAGCAGCAATTGCCAGAAATGGGTCGGCAGTATTCTAAAGGAGTAAATGGCAGCTGGCAGTTGGCCTAAGTGGCCCATGGACAGATTAGAGATTGATGGCCTGAACTTGAGGAAGCAGAGACCAACTGACTCAGGAAAGTACATAAACTACCACCACCTTGGAGGATTCCCAGGGAAAGAGGCTGAGACCCAGCTTGTTTGATAAATGGAGTCTTGAGTTGCCATAAATAATAGAAAAAATGACCTTTCTTATTTATGTTTACAGGCTGGGGAAACCTGGACTTATGGCGAATGAGTCAGGCTGTGTGTGTATGTGTGTTGGGAGTTGCTGTGTTGACTGGCGTTTGCAATTAGCTGGTGATTATTGACCATCCTGAATGCAGTAGGATCTCTCCAGTAGTAGCAACCAATGGTCTTATGAATCGACACAGCACAAAAATGTCTTCGTCTGCGCATTGGCTGCTGACTTCATTCTTGCTTCCTGGCATTCCTGGAAATGGCCTTAAAGCAGAAGAATGTTGAGGGATGAATCATCTTCTTGTCTCCTGCAGAGGAAAGCCAACATTTACCTTCCCTTCCTACGCAATTGTGTTCTTGAATCTACAAGGCAGAATGTTGACAGGTTGACTTGAGACCAATGAATCAACAGGGAAATTACTGAATGAACGAATCTATAAAGTGAAATAGAGGTTTTGTCAGCACCATCCAGGCAGCAGATGGATGGAATTCAAGAAGGGACAGTGCTGAGACCTGACTGCACATTTTTCTTTTCTGAGTATTAATGATGGAGAGTAGTTTAATCTGTGAACTCTCTCTCTCTCTCTCTCTCTCTCTCTCTCTCTCCAAGAACCACATAAACAAAAAAATCTTGGGCCGAGGCAATGGCTCTGCTAGTAAAGTGCTTAATTTGCAGAGGACCAGAGTTAATCCTGAGCAACTCATGTAGACAAAGTTGAGTGTGGTGGTGGTAGGTGATTCTAGTGTTGGGGAAACAGAGACAGGTAGATCCTGGGCTTCACCAGCCAGTCAGCTTAGCCTACTTGGTGAATTATGGATCACGTGAGAGACTTTGCCTCAAAACCAACTAACCAACCAATCAATCAACCAACCAACCAACCAAACAACCAAACAACCGTCCCTCCTCCCAAGGTGAATAACACCCAAGGAATAACAGCCAAGGTACACCCACACTCATAGGTACATGGCATGCACACTAAAAAAAGAAAAGATTCCTTGATAAATGTCGGTTGGGAAGAGTATTTAGAATAGACTGATATAGGTGCCAAGTCTCTAGATAGGGAGGGGAGCCCAGTGAGAGATAAGGTAACGGTTAGCTGGAGTATGGACAAGAGATTCTCTATTAAAGACAAATACAAATGGGATTGTTACCACTACCACCACCCCCATATAGATGCCTATGTAGTATCTGCTGTGTGCTAGCTACTGATCTATGGGCCTTCAGTGAGGAAACCTTGTGTCAGGATTATGGACATACTCTCTCCAGAGCTTTGAATGTCCAAGGTACAGTAGCTTAGTAGCTCTATCCCTTCCCTCAGCATAAAAACGCAGTAAATTTTTATTTACTGAATAGACAGGGGGTGAAGAGATATGTTGTTACTTATTTTTACTTTCTTATTTCTTCTGGTAATTTACAACTTTATCAAGTATAGGTATTGATTGCTGGCTGGCTGGATGAATTTAGAGGTGGGTCTTGCTGTATTTCCTAAGAAGGCCTTGAACTTCTGGGCTCAAATGTCTCTCTAACCTCAGTCTCTTGAGTCGCTGGGACTAGAGGCATGTGCCACTGAATTAAATCTAGCTTAGATCAAATCAAGGGGAAAAGAGTTTCTGAAGTCGACACTAAGTAAAGGTGGTTTTGAAGAAGAGAGAAAGGAGGGTCTGGAGAGAGCTCAGTGGTTAAGAGCACTGGTTGATGTTCCAGAGGTCCTGAGTTCAATTCTCACAGCCCACATGACAGCTTTAACCATCTATAACGGGATCCAGTGCCTTCTTCTGCTGTGTGGATGTGCATGCAGACAAAGCACCCACATACACAAAATACATGCATGAATACATTTCTTTCCTTTTAAGGAAAGAGAAGTTTTAATTTCTTTTGTGAAGTTTGGTGACATTTTTCACCTTTAAAAATGTGTGTGTGTGTGTGTGTGTGTGTGTGTATGCCTATGCATATGCATGTATATGAGTGCATGTGCATGCACATGTGTGTGCATGTGTGTGGGAGCATGTGTGTGTATGTGTCAGTGTGTGTGTGTCAGTGTGTGTGTGTAGGACAGACATCAGTGTTGGGTGCCTTTCCTCAATTCACTTTTGGTTCTTGAGACAGAGCCTCCCACTGAGCCTGAAGGGTATCGGTTTGGCTAGGCTGGCTGACAAATGAATGTCCAGGCTCTGCCCGACTCTCTGCTCTCAGTGCTGGAGTTAGAGATGTGAACCACCACACCTGGCTTTTTCACGTGTGTGCTGGGCTCCAACCTGGGTCTTCACATTGCACAGCAGGTACTTTATCAACACGCCCATGTGGCAAGCAGTTTTGAGTTTTACACTGAGCTCTGTGGTGTGGTCCGACAGGAATTCCCTTGGTTTTACAGTTGCCCCACCCCCTCCACCTGCCCCAGCTAGTTCATTAAAGCACAAATGAAATCTAGAAATGTGCATGGATCAACTGAACTCTTGACCCAATATTTATTGAAAATGAATCAATTTTTCCTTTGCCAGCTGCTGGTCAACCTGTCTCACCAGGAGCTACTCACTGAAAGCAAGCCATGTCAGAAACCATTGTCAACACTATTCTATTCCTTTGCTGATCCTTGGTCTCAGCCCACTGGAGATATTGCCTTTAGTCTTGGGGACACCCCAGTCATGTGCTGTCACAGGAATGGCGGAAAGGCAGAGAGAACTAAGAGAGAATACAAAGAGAAATAACCAATCCCAAGTTGTGACCAAGTGTCTACTCATATGGTTCAATGCTTTGAGCTTAGGCGACATAAGGAAGGCGCACATTGGCTTTCCTTTTGTATTATTTTAGAAAAATCAAATAAACTCATCTCAGTGGCACTGAGAGTTCTTTCTGTGTGAAGGCAGAGGGGAAACCGTGTAGAGACTGTTGGGTGGGGCTTAGGATTTTGCTTATATCCGCCTACATCTGACCCACATATTTAGTAACATTTCTGAGTCAGAAGGTTAGGAAAGTTTTCATGCACTTAATTTTTATCTGCGTTTGGCTAAGTTTGTAAGTTGCCATGAGGAAATAAACAAACAAATGCAGCCCTCTCTCTTTTCCACCCTCAGACACCACTCCCTGCAGGACCAGCAAGCCAGGCCAATGACAGTGCCCCCTTTTCCTTGACTTCCTTCTTCTCTGCTGCCCACTCTGCTTGGCAGTCATGCTGACCGGGACCTCAGTGCCCTGTCATCATGGAAAAGAAGCCTAAGAAATGGCTCTGTGAGCACTGGATTCTTGTGCTTGGAACCCTGACTGCTTGTCCTGGGCCCCTGCCTGCAGGCTCAGGAGTCTGAGACCAACCCAGCCATGGCATCTGTTGGGAATTAAGGAGTATTGAAATGCAGGTTGACCACTGATGAGCTGGTGCACGCCTCTGACATTGTGCTTCTATTCTGGTAACTGGGTTTCTGCTTTGTCCTGTGACCCAGGTGGGTGATTGTCTCGTCACCTTGTACTTATGTCCCTGCCCCGAATTTTACCTTGACTGCTTTGCTTAATAAAAATGTCTATGGTCCTCGGAGAGGCAATTTGAAGACCCTGACTATATTACAGATGTCACTACTGAATATATCATCCATGGTTCATATCACCTAGTAAAGATATAGCCACCGAGTCTCACTTCAATGAATTGGAGCCACTCCTCGGGAAAGGGCCAGGGTGTGTAACAGCCACTGTTCTTGTGTGTCATACCTTTTCAGCCTCCCAGAGCAGCCTGCACATCTTTGAAGCTCACCCCAACATCTAAATTTTAAATAAAGAACATTGAACAAAGAAGGAACATACAACTGAGAAATACACTTTATGAAGAAGACACAAATCTTCAGTATTTTGCCAGATGTCTTCCTTGCCTTTCTTGGGGGCTGGATCTATGTTAAAAAAACCACCAAATCCTTTAAGCCTTTAAGCCAACCCCACATTCAGAAGTAAAATCGAAAGGAACTAGTTTTTTGTTTAGCAATGGTCTGCCTTTAGTATGGCACTTTTGTCACTTTTCCCTCCACGTATCATGCCAGGCTTTGTCTTATTTTCTCCTGTTTTCTTTCTACAAGAATAGATCCAACCGGATGGTCTCAAAAATGTACTCTCTCAGAGCATGGTATGGTGAATCCAATATTTATTTCCTGGGGTAGCAGGAGATTTATTCTGTTAGACAAATGCTATGGTAGCTGTGACATAAGTTTTGTCACTACCCATGTGGCATACTGCCATGACTCCTGTGTTATAATGTGTTTCAGAATCAGCACCTACAGACTGCAAGTGGGTGATCTGCCCGGCTCCGTGGACAGGTGTTTGTGCTGAAGTTGTTTGGTTTATTATTTAATACAAACCACACAGAATTCTCTTGGGAAAGTATTGTGGCCAGATACGCTTGGCTAACGCTGCCTTATAAATCATCATTTTGCAGACTCAGAATGAGCAGTGCCTCATTATTGACTCTAAGAAGATGAAGGACGATTAATTTAACTTTATATAACCCTCTGTTTCTCAAACCTGGTGAATGGTAGAATCCTTCCCTTACCTGTTCACATCCTGAAGAAGTAGCTTTTAGTAGCACATTCATAAGGAAAGGATGGTTTAGTTTAATGTCTCCAGCCTAACCATGGAGAAGCTATCAGTCTTGTTTTACAGATGACAAGGCAGACCCATCATACTGTCCTTGACCTAAGCCTTGACATTTCTGTGGCTCTGGTTGACACTGTGGCTGGCCTGTGGGAGACTCTAAGGCAGAAAACAAGGCCGAGCCATCCTTTGATTGACCGATGACACAAATGATCTGATAAAAATACCATCTTAAGGAACTTCATTTGGTCTAATTTCCTCTTTGCCATAGACCCAAGCTCCATCTTTTGCTTATTTTGTCACAATTAGAGAGAGGGCAGCTGATTTTCAAGGTTCTAATACCACTTTGTTTAAAAGACTTTAAAAAAAAAAAGATTTATTTACTATTATGCATAAGTACACTATAGTTGACTTCAGAAGCACCAGAAGAGGGCATCAGATCTCATTACAGATGGTTGTGAGCCACCATTTGGTTGCTGGGATTTGAACTCAGGACCTTCAGAAGAGCGGTCAGTGCTCTTCTTACCTGCTGAGCCATCTCTCCAGCCTGACTTAGTTTTTTAAATATCCATTCCAACCTTTCACTAGAAAGCATGTCCACATCACTGAATAAACATATTCTATCTGTAACATTGGGGCAGGACAGTCTAGGGATGAATATTTAATAAAAAGAATGAGACAAACTCAGAGAAAACACAAATTTACTATTTCTAAATATTTTGTATCTTGCAATGTTTCCTTCCTTTTTATTTGGCCATCCTTACCACCTAATTCCAGGTTCTCCATCATGTCCCATCAAAGTCAGGCAAACATTGTGTCGGAGCTGTAAAGACAACCAACTCGCTTCTGTTGTGAAGGGCTCTAGTAGATGAAATAAATGGAGCTTAATATTTTATGTCATCATGTGAAGGAGAAACTCAAACAAGAAGGAGCAGAAACTTAGTTTTAGATTTGGGTCTTCTCCACGACTAGGTAGTGCTCCAAGTGCTTAAATGGCTAAAGCTTGTTTTTTATCTATATGTTGGCATGGTGAGCCCCCATTGAGTTTATGGGCATATGGCAAAAAATACACCAGAAAGTCTACAAGAGCTTGTGAGTGAACTACTGTACTGTGAAATGTCTGGTGGCAGCGGGGGGTGGGGGTGGGGAGCGTTCTTTTCTCTTTTAGGTGTGTAATTGCTCTTCACAGCACAGGAACATGGTGGAGTTTCCCTTATCTTTCTATTTGGAAATAATAAAAATTCATGTAGTTTCAAAATTGGCTTGTTTAAAAACATATTGGATGATCGAGGCCTCTGATTTGCCTAGAGTGGCTTGGGTTAGGAAACTGCATTGTTTGTTGAAGTGAAGTCAGAGCTGAAGAGCTGGAAGGGGCAGAGAGGAACGGGGCAACCAGGCTTGGGGCTGGGCTGGACCTAGGATCCACAGTCCTGCAAGGCTTGAGCAGTTCTCTACATGTGGATTTTAGTAGTTTTGATTCTGTTTGGACTGTTTTACAGGAAAAACTTCTTTTCCATTAGGTAGATGAAAGCCCCAGTCTATTTAACACAGAAAGCTCAAGGGCCAACTTATGGGTAAATATTTTATCTGAAGTCATTGTCTATTGGTGTACTTGGCACAAACTCATCCTCTCAGTGTGTTTTTTAACCCAGATATGCTGGGTCCACTTGAGGTAGCATGCACAGTGTGTACCTGTGTACAATGGTATCACCTACAGTGTGAAGCACTTGCCATGGGCCAGGAGCTAGAGGATGGCACAGAATCTTGACTCCATTGAGCATCCACGTGCAGAGTGGGCCCAGGATCCTCTTGGTTTTTGCGCTCCATTGGGCCAGGCATCTGAATATTTCTGCTGTAGAAAGCAGATCTACTATTTTCTGTACTGTCCTCTTCCAAGTCATTAATGCACATCAGAGCTGCCCTTCACCTGCTCAGAAATCCCAAGGTGTGACAAAGCCTTTGGTGATTCTGTGGGAGGCAACCACACAGTGAGGAAGGCATGAGGTTGGCTTCTAGAAATCAAGGAATTTGCTATGAAAAGTCCTGACAACGTTTGCTTAGCTTGATTCTCCCCACCCCCCTCCCCCCAGAGAAAGAGCCAAAAAATATTAGAACACCAAGAAATGGCCAGGTTTTCAGACAGACTCATGAATTGCATTTTCTTGGAACTGTGTGTAGAGAGATGTTTCAGTGGTTAAGAGCATACTGATCTTACAGAGACCTGAGTCTAGCTCCCACCACTGATGCTGTGTGGCTCACAGCACCTGTAACTCTAGCTCCAGGGGGGACCTGACACCTCTGGCTGGCATCTGTACTCATGTGCATATATTCTCCCTCCATACACATAATCAAACAAAAATAATTTGGGAAAGCTTTTCATGCAACTAATAAAGAAAGAACTTATGGGGGGGGGTGCTTTCTAAGTGAACAGATTGTTTTCATCGTCGTCTTTTGTGTATCTTTCTACAACCATCATTGCTTCTGTGTTTTCATCAAGGTACCGGGGAAGCTAACAGCCAAACAGTGAACCACTGTGTGATTCATCCAGCCCATATGGAGACTTTGCCAAGGACCCCTTTTCCTCCGATGAGCAGACCCTTCGAGAGACAAGCATATTCTGGTATCTCTGATTCAGAATCTATGTTTCTGGATGCAGCTAGAGGCACAGTGGTAAACTTCTCAGCACCTTGGTATTCTAAGATGATGTCACCCTTCTGTGGATGGATGAATTAACTACCAGGATACCTACTCAGAGTTTAAGAGCATCCCGTAAAAGGTATCAAGCTGAATTTCTTCAACTTTGGGATGAGAGTGGAGAGAGGAGGGAGAGGAGGTTGGACCCTTCTGGAGCCAAGTCTTTATTATTGGAGAAGGAAGATGAGGACTTTTAGGGAGCAGGGATAGGGAATCTTTTCTGAGGCAGTGTCTCAGCACCTAAAATGACAGCTCTGTGTTGTTTCAGGAGATCCCAGAAGGCCATCGGTGAAGAATGTGCCTGCTACTGTTGTGTGTGGGCATCAGGGTCTTAGTGATGACGTGGGGAACAGGAGGAAGAGATCCTTTCCCAGTTTTCTACACTGTCCTGGAGGCTTATGCTGCTTGGGATGGCTGAGGTAACAACGCAGGGAGAAGTAGGGAAGCGTGGTGGGGGAAGGCTTTCTGGAGCTTCATTTTCTTCCAACTGGCAAGTGTAGAGTGAGCCGCCTGAGTGTTGAATTAGGAGACGAAGGAATCTGATGGTTGTTTTGTTTCCAAAATGCCAAAGGGGATGTTCCATGGATGTTTGCCTTGTATGCCTCAAATATTCTTGGGCTCACTTAAGAGAGCTGAGCATAGGGTATGCCTATTAGCTAGCCTTCTAGGCTACCAGGACCATTCGTTAGCTAGCCATCTTCCTTTCGCGAAAGCTCACCTCTGTTCGAAGACACTGCCAACTCCCAGTGCCGTCCCTGAGCCTTGACCCTGCCTGTGGTGTCCTATCTTTTCCTTAAGGTTAGTCCTTACCTCTAGATGCAGATTAGAACCTGGGAGGGCTCTACAGTCACCATGCCTGGGCCCAACTCCCAGTCTAACAGATTCTCAAGAGGTAGAATCTGAACAAGGGAGATTTGGAAATTTCCCTCTTATTTTAATAGCCGTAGAGAACCGTCGGTCTGGGCTACCCAGAAGGACTATAGTTGTACTGTAATTCAGAACTGGAGGTTCTGCTGGGATGGTTAGAGACCCACTAACCTAAGAGACAGCCCTGATATTAACATTCTAAGGACAAATTGTTGAGCAGACATAGGTACTTGACCGGAAAGAAAAAATGGCCAGCCAAAGAGCGAGATCACAAGAGTAGCCCCCATTTGACAAAAGGAAAGGAAAGGGGTTTGCAGTCTTCTGGAACATGTACTTCCAGAGATGGTGTCTAAAAGTCGAGACTGTTATAAATGATTTAGCCCTTCAGGGAGATTCTTTGCCGTGCAATCAATTTTTCTTATCCTCTCTCTGCATAGTCAGACAGAAATGGTCAAACCCCAGGAGTAGAACTGACATTACAAACAGAAGCAAAGAGAAAGTTCTGATCTTCACTATTGTGTTGCTGATAAAACCAAAAACTGATTGAGGTGCCTCTTGGGAAGATGGAAGCAAACGTAGGTCCTGTTGCTGTAGAGTGTTATAATAACTTCCTTTGTATGTTCTGCTCATGAGATACGTAATCTACATTTAATGAGCGTTCAGCAAGGGACCAGAAGCTTGGTTTTTTTTTACAGCTGCTTCTGGATAAAGATTCAGAGGCCATATTGCAAACTCACAGTTTATTTTTCCTTGGGAAGTTTTGGTCTTGTGGCAGAAAAACATGGCAAGCTCAAGAGTGTTTCTGTTCTTGGTATGAATGACCTTAGTCCAGCTTTGTCACAACAGGGCTACAGCCTGTATTTGTTGCCTCAGCTTAATTATCAGTAACCTACATGCTCTTCTTAAAGTGTGTTCTGGGTCATCCTCACCATCCTAGAGTGGACCTGCGGGCCTGGAAGGCGAGATCTGTGTTCTAGTGTGATCTCTTCCATCAATTAACTCCATACTCAGAAAATGACTTATGCTTAGCACTTAGTGTTCTTTTCAGTGACATAAAGGAGATAAAATTTGGGGATCCAAGGTCTTGTCTCTTGGCCAGAGAACACTAGCACCTGCAGATTTTTGTATGACTTCTGTACATATGCCAGCATATGTGTCTTTGTGCATTGTTTTTCCTGGAGACAGTTGTGATATCTGTCATATTTTCAGAATGCCATGATTACAGAATGGCAAAGACTCACAATGGATAAAATCTGCAGAATCCTTTACCTCTGTAGATAGGATGCTTTTTAAAAACAGAACTTAGAAGACAGTTAAATTATTGCATGAGAATATTACCACAGTGACAATTGATTTTTCCTTGTACCAAACAAGTAAAAGGAATCTTACTTTTAGAGCCAGGCAGCCCACACATTGCAATTGCAGAAAAACTCTCCAGTGAGACAGACAGGAACCCAGCAGTTGGGATACATAGCTATCTCCTGTAGGAAGAGCATGGGGAGGCAGGAAAGAGAGCTCCTAGGAGGAGGCATGGGTTTCTGTGAAGGGAGGATGACTCACAAGACAACCCTCAAAGTTTTGTGTGCTAAATGAACAGAAAAAGAGGGTAAACAATAAATAGAGATGTAGTTGCTATAGATGAAAAGAAATGGTTATGAGCAAGGGGTCTGCAGAAAGGCTTTCAGCTTTGCTATTTAACTGTTGTGTGACCTTGGATGGATGGGTTTCTTTGGCTGCAGAGCCAGAAGGAAGCTCCAGGACTTGAATTGCACGATTTGGGCCCCACTGTGCTCAGTTCAGCTCACTTCTCACGTTGGCCGAGCCTGGTAAAATCGTTCCATTTCTCTTTTGTCCCCTTGGAATTAGCTCATTTGCCAAAGGCTTTGAAATACCATATCTTTTCTATAAAGTACATCTCATTAGGAATATTCATTTGCTGGGAGTTATAGCACAGTCCTGTAATCAGGAGTCTGAGGCAGGAGGATTATAAACTCATGGTCTGCCTGGGCTGTAGAGTGAATTCAAGGCCAGTCTAGGCAAGTTAGTGAGACTCTATCTCAAAACAAAAAAGTATAAAACAGAACTAAAGATATAAAGCTATAGCTTAAGGATACAGTGTTTGCCTAGCATGCCTGAGCCCTGCGCTTACTCTCTAGTACCACAAACCACTGCTGCAACAACAAAAGAATGGGTATTTATTATCACACTAACCTAATTATGGACAAAGATGTATATATATATATATACATATATATATATACACACATATATATATACACACATGCATAAATATATATCATATGCATACCATACATACCACACACATACATATATATCATATACATACACATATCATATATATCATATGTGTGTGTATATGTGTGTATATGTATATGTATGTATATGTATGTATGTATTGTGTGTATGTGTGAATTCATGCCATGGTCTATAGATGGAAGTCACAGGACAACTTTGTGGAGTTCTCTTTTTTATTTTTTACCTGGGTTCCAAGGGTCAAACTCTTGTTACTAGGACATGTGCGGTGAATGTTTTTCTCACTGAGCCATTTTATTGTTATTTTGAAGTTGCAAGGTAACCTGGAGATAGGGTTTTTGTTTGGTTGTTTTTGTTTTGTTTTGTTTTGTTTTTTGTTTTAGAGTGGTCCCTAAAACAGTCAAAGCTAGTTCAAAATATGATTTGAGTAAAAGTGTTCAGAGCATCAGACTGGCTCCCCCAAAGCCTATTGTGAAAAGGAACATTTGGTATAAATCCTAATCTCATTAAAGTATTTCATGAAGTAATTTGTGGATAACGGTAGCTATTTTCCTTTGTAGAACACAATGCATTATAGAACACCAGTCAGTATATCTATATTCTTGTACCATATCGCAAAAGTAGTACCTTCTTGACAGGCAGCATCACACAGCAGCCTAGACCAGCATCCTTTGGAGTAAGGTTTAAATACCTTAAGGGAGATACAAGATGGTACACTGGGTCATGGGGAAATGGCAAACTCCAGTTTAAGCTTCTGTTAGGTGTACTAGCAAAATGGTTTAGAGGAGCTCCAGGACGAGCCTTTGTGTGTTTTTTTGCTTTCACAGGAGATACATTCATACACAGTTTTCAGCTACAGTGAGTGATGTCCACCTTGAAAGAGTCTTGGACTCTGGAGAATAATGTGCACTGGACATTCTTGATGTGGTAAAGATCGATGTGTGCTCAATCTCACGTGGGAACAGCCAGAAGACACCGAAAGGAAGAGTTGCACAAACCCAACGATCAGTGGATATAAACACCTTGAAAGCCACTCACGAGACAAACATCGAACAGCCAGGATTCTGGTAGAAGTCACTCCACTCAGCACATCCTGCGCACAGAAACCTTACTCTCCTCGGCCAAGTCTTACAATCGTGAATTTACTTCCTTCACATTTGCTTCTGGAGGGTGGAGGGAGGCCCATAAGGTTCAGTAAAGAAAGGAAACTTACAGGAGTGAACAGACTCATAGGGGCTAAGCAAGCTCTTTAGAATTAACAAAAGTCACAAGTCTCCTCCCCAAAGTTATGTATTGAGTAATGATTGCTAAGGAGAGGCAATTGCCTAAGGAACAGAGTTCTGGTTGAACTCCAGAGACTCATGCATTTTCAGGAATCATCAGCCATACTGGGTTGGACTTTTGGTGGTCCAGCTGCCTTTGAATCATCGAGTAGATCAATAAACTCATTGGTTTGCAAAGCTTGACTTGGGTAAAATTGTTTTGGGGGTTTGTCATCAGTACCCTATCTGAAGTAATTAGGGATTTTGTTCATGTCTCAGAATGTGACACATAACAGCATAATGTAACAAGAGAAATAAAATTGCAAGTTTGTTTATTATAGTTCTAGCATCCCTCAGTTCACTGTTAGTCTTAGCAAGAGTGCAGAATGGGAAGGGGAAATGGACAAACACAGAGAAAACAAGGAAAAGAATTCAGGAAAAGAATTTTGTATAAGATAACTCCCAATTCTGTTTAAGGTCAACAGCTCTTAGTCTTTGTTCCAAGAACAATAGAAGGGAAAATTTAAAAATGTTAATACCCACTCTGGGAGATTCCAGCAGAGATTCTGGTGAGATTGTCTGAAATTTTTGTTTTGTGTTTTGTTTTTCTGAGTTGGGGGAGGCTGTTAACAGTTCAGTGGTAGAGTACTTTCCTCGTGTGGACAGGGCCTTAGGGTCACTACCTACCACTGTCTGGGCTGAAGCATTTTTGAAAGTCTTTGAGATGAAAACGGTAAGCATTAGCTGGTGGGTGGTGCATATCTTTAATCCCAGCCCTTAGGAAGAAGAGGCAGCAGATCTCTGTGAGTTTGAGGCCAGCCTGGTCTACACAGCGAGTTCTAGGATAGCCAGGGCTACACAAAGAAACTCTAACAAACAAACAAACAAAAATTCAAACAAATAAAACAAGAAAATGGTACGCTGAGACTGAAGACCACCAGTCATGACCTTTCTACTTTCAACGTCTCATTGGTGGTTTGAAGATCAACAAAGGATGTCCTGTGAGTTTTTGACTCTCTTGAATGTGAAGCGTCAATCATTCTTAGTTTCTTTTCCCCTAGAAGTCATGTGTTTCCAGTCTTCTGAATATTTACATTCTTGAAAACTGGCAAAAATTGTAGTTGTTGCTTACACAGTGAAAACTAAAATTGAGAAAGCAGGGATCTTGACATTAGAAAGACAGAGAGGGCATTGATCATCCTATCAGAACATGCTTTCTTTGCTCCATCTCATGGAGAGGTCAGCTTTTGCTTTAACTCCACCCTTTCTCTCTTTCACACCCTAGTCTGTCTGGTGAGATAACTCCAAAAAGAAAATGCAGACAAATCATATAATGTTAGGGGAACTCCAGGAAGGAAAATAGAACCTGTTTTCAACCCACTCTTCAACCTTCAACGGAAATGATTGTCTGGGATTCTCTTAGGAGTTGACTGCTTTGGGGCTGGTGGAGACAAAATATCTAGGTTGCTCAACCACTCTCCCCGACATGGTGACTACAGTCAAGCTCATTCATCATTTCAGTGCATCCTCATTGAGGGATGAACACCATCCAGTTGAATCCCTTCTGATGATGTATGGAGGCAGAGAACAGTGGAAGAGCAGAGATGGCTTCTACATGAAATAGTCATGACATAGACTTGGGGGTGGGGCGATTCATTGTCTTGGTTTAATTTATGCACAAAAAAGGGCAGTGTGGAATACAATAACTGCTATTAAAATGAGTGGGTGAGGGAAGAATTTTGTTTGTACTGGTCACTTCCCACTTCTTTCAACCCTTATGTATATTATCCACAAAACAGTCAGGAAAGAGGTGGTTGTGCCAGGTATTTTAGTAACACGAATTTAGCACATTGGGGAAAAAAAAAAGATGCAAAACCTAACCAAGGGGCTGGGAGGCAACCCAGGGGTGAGTGGCTCAGCAAGCCAACCCTAGGAAGGAAGCAGAGAATAGATAATACTAACATAGGCAGGAGCCTGGGGCGCTAGATGCACAAATAAAACTAAGCAGGAGCTCTGGCACAAAGAGGGAGGAGCTGTTTTGCTTGGCCAGAAGCAGGAAACAGGGAAACACATGTTCACTTCTTCCTTCCTCTGTCTACCAACACGGTTAGTGACTACGGTTGGCTGAAGCCAGCTGTTTCTAACTGGCACACAAATTGTTATGTTACTCTTGTTAACTCAACCTCTGTTGGCTTGGTAGTTTTCTGATTTGGAAATTTGGTTTGATATTCTAATTGGTTTATGTGTGTACTTACATTGAAGTAACAGTCTATTGAAAGAAATTTGTGTGCTTCCTCCAAAAGAAGGGTGTATGTGGTTCCCATTTGATAATGAAGATAGAGAATTGTGATATAAGGATTCACCAAGGTTTTAACTGTGGGAACTAAGAGAGTCTGAGGATTACCTACGACTTGGGACTGTAAGAGCATGGGAAGTTATGGATTTTGCTAAGATGAGTATTTTAAGTTATATTGAAATGGTGACTTAACTATAATGTGTGCACAGATTTTACTGTTGTATCAGGAGTATTTAAAACATGTTCAGAAATAAGATCAGCACAAGTTTAGACAAATACTCACTTGCTCCCAGGATTGACTGCCTATGTGGATGATATTTTACAGTGTGTTCTTTTCAAATGATGGCTTTACTGCTTTTTCTGCTAATCAGCAGAAACCATTTCTGATAGATCTAAAGGTGACCTTCCCCTACCCCCAGGGCAGGCTGCGAACAGCTAGATGGAACCTCTAGTGAGATGAGACGTGCAGATCAGAAGCAATGTGACCCCAGACTGCATGGTGCCTTTCGTACATCACAGAAGCTTTCTTTCTACATTGTCACACAGAAAACAAAGACAAAACCATCAGGTCTTATCAGAGTCTCCATTGGTTTAGGTTTAAGTCATATTTTGGTATATCAGAATAAGTACTTATCTTTAAATCTAAAATAATTATAGAGTATCATGAATATATAAAAGCAATGTAAAAGGCATTGGTGCACTTAGCATCTGGTTCTGAAGACTGCTGGTATTTATTTTATTTTCAGATCTCTGCCTATCTTTCCTAGAAAAAAACTACAGTAACTACTGATGTAACTACTGTAAGTTTAATATTCATTCTGATTTGTTCTTTGCATATAAAATTCCAACTAGAATTTGCCTTTGACTCAAGAGTTATTTTGGAAATTCTAGATAATCTAAATGCCTGGAAGTTATTGGCAACATTTTGGTTACATTCTTGTTAGGAAGTATAGTCCATTTGTCAAAATCTCTGTTATTTCTTTAAAATTTTTCTCCTTATTTATGTGTACGGGTGTCTTGCCTACACATAATGTCTATGTGCCACATGTGTACCTGGTGACTGAGAAACCCAAAAGAGAATGTCAGATGTCCTGGAACTGGAGTTACAGAGAGTTGTGTGCTGCTACATGAGTGCTAGAAATGGAACCTGGGTTCTCTGAAAGAGCAGCCAGTGCTCAACTACTGAGCCATCTCTCCAGCCCCTCATTAATGTTTCATGGGAGTTGCTTTGTTTCCTATGTGTCTTTTTAAGGTTTATTTCTATGTTCATTTGTGTATATGTGTGAGGAGCTAGCATATTACTTGCCCTGTGTGTGCAGATGCCTGTAAAGAACAGACTAGGGTATTGTTTGCCCTAGAGCTAGAATGACTCACATCCAACATGGGTGCTGGGATTTGAACTCTGGTCTCTGGGAGGGCAGCAAGTGTTCCTAATCACTGAACTATTTGTCTATATCCTCAAGAATTCTGACTTGAAAAAAAAAATGTTTCCCCAGAACTTTGAAGATACTGTTTCTTTTTTCTTCTGGCTTTTGTGGTTGTCTTTAACAGTTTGATGCCCCTCTTTTAGGAAAAGTCTCTTTTTTATTTATTTTCTCTTTTTGGATTTAAATTTAAAAGTTATGTTCATTTGTGTGGGATGCGGTAGGGGGTGGTACATGTGTGCAGAGATCAGAGGATGACTTGCCATAGTCAGTTTTCTTACTATTCCAACCACACAAGGCCCAGGAATGGCCCAGGTACTCAGATTTGGCAGCAAGAGTTTTTTACCTGCTGAGCCATCTGGACAGAACATGGTGTGTTACAGTATGGATGTAATGGACGTAACTGTAGATTTATTTACATTGTTTTGCTCACTGGTTCTTTGTGCACCATCCTCTATGTGGAGATTTGTATCAACTCCAGTCTGTCAGAATTGGGTCATCAAATCCTTTGAGCACTTTGCTTTATACATAATAAGTGTATTTGTGTATGGACATCAGTTTTAGAAAATTCAGCTCCACTTGAAAACTTACTATTTCAGTGAAGCCAATGGTAAAGCAAAGTAAAAACAATTGCCTCCTGGGCTGGAGCGATAGCTCCCAGGGGAGGAGCACTGACTGCTCTTCCAGAGGACCTGACTTTGAAGAATACACAACTATTCAGTTTCATCTGTAACTCCAGTTCCAGGGGATCTGACACCCTCTTCTGACCTCTGTGTCAGCAGGCTCACATGCAGCACACATAGAGTATATATGTATGTAGAACTCTTACATCCGTTAAGTAAGTGATGTTTTGTTTTGTTTTGTTTTGTTTTGAGACAGGGTTTCTCTGTGTAGCCCTGGCTGTCCTGGAACTCACTTTGTAGACCAGGCTGGCCTCGAACTCAGAAATCAGCCTGCCTCTGCCTCCCGAGTGCTGGAATTAAAAGCGTGTGCCACCACGCCCGGCTAAGTAAGTGATCTTAAAAGAAAAACAAGCAATCGCCTCAGAACTTATCTGCTTTGGAAATCAGTTAGTCTTTTATTTTGAACTTACTCCAACTGTTTTACCTGAATTATGTTTTTGTCCAATGTAGCTAAGTCTGCCTTGGCAAGCATGGTTTGATTTGGGACCTATCTAAATCTCCATGCTGAATTATGAACGCATATGAACACCCAGGGCATTAAAAGGCAGAAACATTCTTCTTACGAATCTTGCACACGAAAAACTGATTGGGAGTTGTGTGAGCGGCGTTGTCACGTCCCTCTTTTGGCTGCTGACTTGCTGAGTAGAAGAGGTAGACTTGATTTAGTTCCCCTCCGTGTGACCTTTCTTAATTAAGAGAGGGCACTCAGTGTTTGATTGTTTTGAAATTGCAACGTGTAGTAGGAACTAATGAATCACGTTGTCACTATGAAAACCCAAGTAAGATTAGGATGCTATTTTGCAAAAGAATGTTGGTGGTTGTTCCGTGGAGAGTTGTGTAAGTTGTTCTGTGTGTGGCAGTTCCTTGAGCCTTTAAATATAGCTACGACCCCGGTTTCAGGCTTCTGTGACTTGGACCAGGAATCTTTCTGTGTTGTATCAGGGATGGTCCAGGGGCCCCTTCCCAATTCTTTGCCTACTGATTCTACTCATCTGCCAAGGCCAACCCAAATATAGCCTTCCCTTGGAACCTCCCTCAATTCTACCTAGTGGAATTAGTCACTCCATCATCTGGGTTCTGGAATCCTCTCTCTCCTTGTGTATACACTGTAGCAGTTCGGGAGTAAGGGAAGCACTGTGCACTCTCTGCATGGGCTTTCTGCAGAGCAACTACTCCATATGTCTCACCAGATTAGATTACCTCCTTAGGACTGGGATCCCCTGCTTCTTCACTGAAGAGAAAATCCCCTTAAGACGCTTCTCAGAATATCTGAAACATGCAGTCATGGCAAGAGACCACAGTTACCCTTGGAAGGACCTTAACAATGCATATCCCGGAAACCAGCGTATTCCCTTTGCCTTAAATGTTTCCAAATGTTTCATGTTTGAATGATGGTCATGCTGCTTTCGAGGGTGTGGTCCCCTTCCCCCTTTTGTGAGGCAAAAGAAACTCAGTCTATCGGTTATGAGTGTGGGACTTAAAGAGAGAGGCACTTCTTTCTTTTTTTCTTATTTTTCTAAGAAATCTATTGAAGTTTACAGTTAGCCATGCTCAGTGAGAGACTCTTCATGTCCCCCTGGTACAATCGTCATCCTGCTAAGCCTAAGGTTGATTTAACGTCACACTCTGAGCTCCGGCTCTCTCTCTCTAGTCACTGTGCACTTCCTGTTTCCATCTCCTCTGCTTGGGATGTTCTCTCTAATTTTTCACTTGGCCAAATCCTACTAATCCCTCAAGAGCCACGTTTACATTTCAGTAATGGGATGAGGTGGGAGGGGGACACATATAAACAGAAGAGGAAAAAAAAAAGATACTCATTCATTGAAGCAAACTTCCTGAAAGAGATAAAGAATGTAGTATGCTAGCCTGTGAATGAAAGCAGGGTTTCTTGAGGACATAAAGGAGAGTCTCTCAGAGCTGCTCCCTTGAGTTGAGTCCCCAGAGGAACCTTCAGTGATGAACATTAGGTTCACCTTTGCTTTGTGTTTTCATTATCTCTTTAGTATTTAGCACAGTGCTGGCATTACTGATATGTGACGGCGAGTCACCAGTAAAAGCTGAGTGACATTTCAGACCTGCGGTGTTTGCCAATGTCTATGGTATAAATCCTTTCTCCATGACTGAATTCAGGCTACTGATGCATGTCCCTGAAGTGGGATCAGAAAAATGTCGCTAGCACTTGGCTCTTGGAAGCCAGTGTGACCCGACTGTTCGATGCATAGTAAGACTGTACCTCCCATAAGCTGGCTCCCTTCAGAGCAGTAGTAAATACTTATTGATCCAATGAATTTGCCCATGTATGACTATCTACTCCATTATTTTTAGTATTATCGCACTATTTCTATCAAGCATAGACTCCAAAGACGACATGGATGGGAGTAAGATTTATTTAATTCTTACATGTGTCCCTTGAAATTCAATGTTAGAAAATATTCATAAATATGCCAGCGTGCTATATAATAGTGATTCTTCTGATAAATCAAAAGTCTGAATGAACTGAGAATGAAAAGAAAGACATAGATTTATAAACATGCTCTGTATTTCATTATTAAGATAAATTTGATATTGGAAAAGAAAAATAAATTAGGACAGTCTATGAATTCTATTAAGATAAAAAAGCAACCACCAAGAACACAATATGAACTAACCAGTACCCCTGGAGCTCATGTCTCTAGCTGCATATGTAGCAGAAGATGGCCTAGTCGGCCATCATTGGGAAGAGAGGCCCCTTGGTCTTTTTATATGCCCCTCAGTATGGGGGAACACCGGGGACAAGAAGTGGGAGTGGGTGGGTAGGGGAGTGGGGCGGGGGAGGGTCTGGGGGACTTTTGGGATAGCATTGGAAATATAAATGAAGAAAATACCTAACTAAAAATAAATAAATAAATAAATAAATAAATAAATAAAAGCAACCACCAGGTTTATTTGGGATCTGCTGAGGCTAAAACTTAGTAACATTGTTTCTAAACAAAAGATGAGAGGGCTGATTTTCTTTCTTGGAATGTGTATCATATCGAAGCCAGGATATGTGTTCTACATACATGCTAGCTCTCTGTTATTGAAGCAGCTGTCTGACATAATCAGTTATAATAACAAAAGATGTATTTTGGTACATGAACTCAGCAGTGCCAGTTTGTGGTTGGTTGGCTGGTTGGTTGGTCCTGTTGCTCCTGGGTCTATTGAAAGGAAGCACAACACAGTAGAAACAAAAGGCAGAGCAGTCAGCTTGGGTTATAAAGGCCAGCACTGTGCCTTGAAGACTTTGCCTCTAGAACTCCTACATGGACTGAGACACCAAGCCAGACACAGAACCTTCCACCTACAATTTGTCCTGCTTGCAAGATGTACTGCAGTAAAGGTGACACAGAACTTGTAGGCGTGGCCAACCAATGAGTGGTCTGACTTGAGACCCATGCCAGGAGAGGAAGCCCACACCTGACACTGCCTGGAGAGCCAGGAACTAGAGGTTGGATAGCTCAGAGATCCAGGATAGAACCAAACATGATAGGCAAAAAGAAAGAAAGAAAGAAAGAAAGAAAGAAAGAAAGAAAGAAAGAAAGAAAGAAAGAAAGAAAGAAGGAAAGAAAGGAAAAGAAAGGAAGGAAAGAAGGAAGAGAGAAAGAGAAAAAAAGAAAAAGGAAAGAAAGAAAAAGTTAATTATTTCTAATGATATTAATCATCTAGCATAGTCATCATTAGAGAGGCTTCATCCAGCAACTGATGGGAGCAGATGTAGAAACCCACAGCCAAACATTAGACAGAGCTCAGGGAGGAGGAAGGGGAGGAAAGATTGTAGGAGCCAGTGGGGTCAAGGATACCACAAGAAAACAGACTCATAGAATCAACTAACCAGGGCTCATAGGAGTTCACAGAGACTGAAGTGACAATCTGGGAGTCTGGATGGGTCTGACCTAGGTCCTGTCTGTCTGTCTGTCTGTCTGTCTATCTATCTATCTATCTATCTATCTATCTATCTATCTATCTATCTATCTATCTATCATCTATCTATGTTGTGGTTGTACAGCTTGGTGTTCTTATGAGACCCATAACAGTGGGAGTGGGGGGATGCCTCTGATACCTTTGCCTGCTTTAGGAACCCCTGTTCCCCCATTGGGTTGCCTTGTCCAGCTTTGATATGAGGTTATGTGCCTACTCTTATTGTAACTTACTATGCCGTGTTTGGTTGATATTCCTTGATGGCCTACTCAACCTCTCTTTCTTTCTTTTCTTTCTTTCTGTTATTTTTTCGAAGGGAAATGGGGGAGTGGACTTAGGAGAGAAGAGAGGTGAAGGGCGGTACTAAGAGGGGAGGAGGGAGGAGGAACTTTGGTCGAGATGAGAAAAGAATAAATAAATAAATAATAAATAAATGAAAAAGTTCCAACTAGGCTCTAGCTTCTGATGTTCCTACCACCTCTCAAACCACTACCTCGCGGGATCAAACCTTTACCACAGAGGTCTTTAGCACGTGCTTAAGATCTAAGGTATAGCAACTTGAAAGGAATGAACTCATAAACTATTGATTTTTTTGTGTTATTTATCTTAGTGGTTACTTCCATAGACTTGAGTACTGAAAAGTCGTTTTAACAAACTCTTTAAGAAAATACATGTTTTATGTATCAAAAGATGGCCTAGTCGGCCATCACTGGAAAGAGAGGCCCATTGGACACACAAACTTTATATGCCCCAGAACAGGGGAACGCCAGGGCCAAAAAGGGGGAGTGGGCGGGTAGGGGAGTGGGGGTGGGTGGGTATGGGGGACTTTTGGTATAGCATTGGAAATGTAAATGAGCTAAATACCTAATAAAAAATGGAAAGAAAAAAAAAAGAAAATACATGTTTAAGAAGGATTTATAAGGTTTTAAGCCAGGAGGATTTAAAAGTAATTATTCAGCGAACATTAGTACATTCTCTGGGTATTTGACAGCTGCTGGAAACTTCCCTACCCGCTCACCACATTTGGGTTCAGATGGGTTTCACTACACACTGTATTTGCTGAAGTTTTATATCCTACTGTGGTAAACCTAGTTACTGTTCCTAAAGACGCTCACGCCCTAACGCTTTTATGTGATGGAAGTGGGGTTCTGGAGATAGAGCCAGGTTATTGCAGACAATTAGAATGGCTAACTGAATTACACAATCCTTACACGAGGAGACAGGAAGTCAGAGAAAAGAGTGAAGAAGAACAGAAGCAGGGGGTTGAGGAGACATCACGTGGGTCAAAGACAGATGAAGAGGGTACAAGTTAACGAAGATGCTGAGCCAGGAAGAGGCTTTATCCTGGAATCTCCAAATGGAAGGAGCATAGCCCTGGAGGTAATTTCAGGTTTCTGAGACCTAGAATGGGAAGATAACACAGTGGGTCTTTTGTTTCTTTGAAAACATAGTCTGCTTTGGAGCTTACTACATAGCTCCAGCTGGCTTCTGTTCACTGTAATGCTCCTGCCTCTGTCTCCCCTCCCAAGTGCTGAAATCACAGGTCCTCCACCATGCCTGGCTACATTCCTATTGCTTTAAAACACCATGCTGGTGCCAGGTTATTAATACATCAATACGTCTTGATTATTAAAGCTAACACAATTCTTCTTATTTATTATTTTTTCATATATATATATATATATATATATATATATATTAATATATATATACACATATACACATATACACACACACACACATACACACACACACACACACACACATACATACATATATATCCCAGAGGCACTAAGAGCATGAACTCCAGAGCCCAGCTATCTGGGAATGAGTTCTGTTTTCACCTATCTTGTTTTGGGGCAGGTTACACAAACATCTCTGTGTCTCTTTAAAACCAGGTGTAATCACGAGTGTTACTGCTGCTTACCGCAGAGGCTGTGACTCAAGGCTTGCTGAGGGCTGGACACAATCCCAGACTCAGAGTCTGTTTGCTGTTAGTATTCTTGTGTCTTTTCACAAGTTCCATCCATATTTAATCATATTTAAGAATAGCCAAGTGGTGGTGGTGGCCACCGTGGTACCTGCCTTTAATCGCAGTCCTCAGGAGGCAGAGGCAGGTGGATCTCTCTGAGTTCAAGGCCAGCCTGGTTTACAAAGCAAGCTCAAGGACTGTGTGAAATTCTGCCTCAGAAAACCAAAATAATAAATAAAACTTACATAGGATCAGAGATGAATGTTCCTTTGTTCACTAATTAGCAGCAACTTCATAGAGACCAACCAGTAAAATGATTGTTTATTTCCTTTTAAAACTCTTTGCCCTTTAAACGACGTATAATAACTGTAGAAAACTCCAGAAAGTACTGGAGAAAGTGTTAAGAATCCCATCATTCCTCTAGGTTCCATTACTAGCAATACTCTGATTTAGTCCCGTCCAGATTGCTCTAGATTTGAGGAAATCGTTGAGATTGAGGTGATATTTTACACAGATGTCCCTTGTAAGAAACAATTTTGTTCAAATCTACTACAGGAATAACCACCATAGTGCATGTGGAATTATGCATCATGGGCAGAACTGTATTTTCTCTTCTCTTCTCTTCTCTTCTCTTCTCTTCTCTTCTCTTCTCTTCAGTGTTTCAAGATGGCGTTTCTCTGTGTAGCCCTGGGTATTCTGAAACTCACTCTATAGGTCAGGCTGGCCTCAAACTTGGAGAACTGCCTACCTCTCTCTCAAAATATGGGATTAAAGTCATGCACCATCATTGCCTGGCCAGAACTGCATTTTTAATCTGAAGTTGGATGAAACCACAGCTCTGAAACCTATGGACATGAGGAGCCAACTGCACAGTCTTCCATCCTTCCTTTTGTTTTTCTCTTTGCGCATGTCAGAGCATCCCCCAAGGCACTGTAATGTGGCAGCGACTCTCATGTTGAGCTTCAGCATTTTAAAATTCCCATTACCATAAATAATGATGACAGGAATACTTTTGTGAATAAATCTTTTTTTCAACTCAATAAAAATATACAATATCAAGTTTACCCTTCTGTTTAAAAGTGTATAATTCAGTAGCATCAAGCACATTTACAATGTTGGGCAACTTTTACTACTGACTAATTCCAGAGCTATGCATAAATCACTCCCTGAACATTAGCTTGTTCCTGCATAATGGATTCATAGGGAGTAAAGCATTTCATTAAAGCAAGAAATATTTTTTTAACTATGTCCAGAACAGAGCTGTTAGTTGGTGTTCTGTTGCAGTGATAAAATACTCAAGAAAAACACCGTAATAGGAAATACTTATTCTGGTGCAAAGTTTTAGTCTATTAGCAGGCGCTATTGCTCCTAACTACAGAACAACATAACAGAGAGTAGGAGAGAGCATAGCTGCTTGCCTCATGGTGGCCTGGAAGCAAAAATAGAGAGGGAGAGACGAGGGACAGGATATAGTGCATGGATCAGGGCCATCCACTGGAACATGGGCAACTCACCATGAGCCTCACACGTTTGAAGAAAACTGACCCTTCCTCCCTTCTCAGTCCTGATCTGCCAATAGTTCTTCAGCTAGGGATGGAGTATTTTGAGCCCTTCCTCTATGAAAATCTTATTCTTATCTATTTTATATGTTGACTTGTGTGTAGTATCTCCTTTCAGAAGAAGATATTCCTAGGCAAATAAATACTTAAGAATAACAAGTCTAGACAAATGATTTCCAAATGTTCTGGCAGTTATCATATGGGAAGCTTGTTAAAAAATAGATCCCTCTAGGGGCCAGACATAAGTTCATAGACTTACAGCCACTTGAGTTTTGATGAAGATGTCAAACATTCACATTGGAGCATTTTTAATAAATAGTGCTGAGGAAAGTTCTACACGTAGAAGAATGAAACGTGATCCTTCTTTCTTACCCTGAACACAAATCAATTTCAAATGGGTCAAAGATCTTTGACCTGAAACTGTGAATGCCCTACGAGAACAGATAGGGAGTACACACCAGGATATAGGCTCTGGTAAGGACTTCTTGACAAGGACTCTGGTCACCCAGAAAATAAGACTAATAATCAATAGGTGGGGTTTTGTGAAATTAGAAAGGTTCTGTGTTTCAGCCAAGGAAATGGTTCATAAACTGAAGAGACATCTTGCTGAATAGGTGGAAAATCTACTAACTGTAATCTGACAGAGGGTTAAAGTACAAAAATATATAAAGAACTAAAAGCCAAGCAAACAACAGCAACAAACCCTAAACACCCAGAAAACACCATTAAAAAGTGGGCTGTTGCAGACATAGTGGCATGCCTGCTAATACCAGAACTCAGAAGGCAGGAGGAGGTGATCTGTGACTTCAGGGCCAGCTTGGTCTGCAAAGCAAGTTTCAGGAAGAAGAAGAAGGAGGAGGGGGGGGGAGGAGGAGGAGAAGGAAGAGGAGGAGGAGGAAGAAAAAAGGAAAAAGAAGAGGAGGAAGGACGAGGAGGAGAACAAGAATAAGGAGAAGGAGAAAAAGGAGAAGGAGGAGAAGGAGAAAAAGGAGGAGAAGGAAGAGAGGAAGCAGAAGAGGAGGAGGAAGAAGAGAAGAAAGAAGTGGAACAAGGGAAAGAAGGAAGGAAGGAGGAAGAAGAAAAGAAGAAAGAAGGAAAGAAGGAAAAGGAGAAGGGAGAAGAAATTGAAGTTTTTAATTGGGCATGGTAGTATATGGTTGAAATCTCAGGATTCAGAAAACTGACAAAGGATGATTACAGATTTAAGGCCAACCTGGTCTACAAGCAAGACCTTTTCTCAAGGAGGCAAAAAGAGCAGATTCCTAAGACCTTTTTGAGATAACCAGGAATAGAGCCTGGGAATGTGTTAACCACAGAGACTGTCCCAGAACCACACTGTGAGAAACTCTGCTAAATCCTGTTTCCCACAGAGCAGGATTTACAAGACAGTTCTAGCCAGTACACTGGATGGTCTTGAGAGGCATTAACTGCAGTTGGCTTGGTGTCATTTAAGGTTAATCCCCTCAAGATAAGAGATTTCCCTTGTCATTCTCCTTCAAGCCCTGGGAGTATACAAGAAGCCTCAGCTAGGTTCGAAGACACCACTCTTAGTTAGCTTACATACTTTCTAGTTGTGACAAGTTTTGTTGGATCTTTATTACCCTATGTAGTGCTGGTAAGATCGAGAAGTCTTAGCAGATGTGTGATGGGCAAAAGTTGTGAATATTGAAGTTCAGTGAGTTAAATGTAAGAGTCATTTGAAGTGCAAGCTTACTTCCAAAAGAGGCAGGTTAGACCCAGACCTAAGGGAGGAGGGTGTGTGTTGGGGTACCAACAGGGGCAAGAGGGGGTGTCTAAGAAGCTTTGAGAATAGCATTGGACACTGTGTTCTCCGTGGAAGGACAAAGTGGGAAATTAATCCTTCATAATTTACTTTGTGGCTCACACTGCCAGCCACCTTACCAGGGGAATACACTTCACTGTTTATTCATGTGGATGAATCAGGTTAAAACGGAACAACTTATGTCCATCTTCAGCTACACATACGTGAGTCCTTGCTGGATGGAAGAGTACTGTTCCGTGCCAGCTGGCAAGCCAGGGTTTGGCAGATGGCTTAAAATGCCCTGAGAAGTTACAGGCAGTTTCCCTCTTCTCTGCTGACTCACCGTACCTTGTAAGGCATACAAGGACTCCAGGAGTCTCGAAATGGGTCTCTGTGGAAGTATGCGAGAGACTGGATCACTACTGATGAAGAGAGTTTTGGGTTCTAAGGGAAACTCACTCAGGTATTATGGATTTCTTAAAGCTGACTCCAAATCAACAACCATGGTGTTTTCTGATGGAGTGTGTAGAATTCCAACAGGAAGTGTTATTTACAATGCGAGTGGCTTGGCTCTCATAATATTCATTGATCTTACTCATTGGAGTCTATTCCAATGTCTAATTGAGTGGATACATTTTGGTTTTGAAGTTGCTAAATCATTTCCCTTCGTAATAAAAATTGGAAATGGAGAGTGTCTGTCATCACTTCTTAACCATGGAAGCTTTCTGCTTAATTTTGTGTGTGTATAGATAAGAACTAAGGGTCAAAGAACTACCGTGGTTCTGTAAGAATTCCATCAATCATGGTCAAGACTAGATGCTAAGCAGTGCAGAAACTTGTGCCCAGTGACTCTTTCTTTTTGTACATCTTGTCCTTGTGAATAATGTTTCCTGACAGGACCCCACCCTCCTTTGCCCTGTGGGTCCAGTGCTCCGCTAATTCACAGATGAGCAGCTCAGAGTCTCCATCTTGCTTTGCTGGAATTTTGTTTAGTCAGAACTTGTCAACCTAGAATAGATGTGGAATGCAGGCTTAGTTTACAGAGGCCTGGTCTTTGGGATGTGAAGTAGTGGAATAGGAATAGGAATAGGAATAGGAATAGGAATAGGAATAGGAATAGGAATAGGAATAGGAATAGGAATAGGAATAGGAATAGGAATAGGAATAGGAAGAGGAAGAGGAAGAGGAAGAGGAAGAGGAAGAGGGAAGGGGGAGAGGGAGGAGGGAGGAGGAGACAGAGGACCTTTGTCTACTTGGTGGCATCTTCGAAGCCATCACCATATTGGGAACCTGGCATCATAGGACAAGGACTTGCAGAACCGAAAGGTCTTTGTTGTAAGTGGGTGCTCACATTATGTTAGCCATGATATACATGTGTGTGTGGGGGGGAAACAACCAAAACCAACAACTGCATGCTAATGGCATTATTTGTATATAATTTCCAACTTTATCAAATTAGTGGATGGACTAAGAGACTTGCTGGTTCTTTGGTCTTCCATTGGAGAGCCCTGAAAGCCTCCAGACCTTGTGTTATTTGATAGTGACAACTGGAAGCAAGAGTAGCCAAGTTGCATCTGTAAGTGTAGCCCCTGAACTGTTACAAAGTGCTTCGAGGGGCTGTTCTAGAGACCTCTCCCCCTGAAACCCTGTGGATATCACTCTCCTGTTCCAATCTCTCTTCTGAGGCTGATTCCTGGTAGACAAGCTAACATAGATGGATTCACTTGAAAGTTCTCCCTGGTAGGATTTGCCTCCCTTAGGGTGTGGCATGGTTTTGAGGCTCCCCCCTGCTCCTTTTCTCTTCAGCTCCCTGTCTTCCTGTTAGCGGGTAGATGGAGGTGACACACACTGTGTTTTAATGGGAGAAACCCTCTAGTCATAAATAAATCCTACTTGAAGTGTTCAATGGCTGCAAGTCCGAAGTGAAATGTCAGTGTGGCATTTCAGCACTTTCAGGAGAAGCCCCCTAAGGGCCAAATAAATCACACAACAAGGCTCCAAGATGCTGAATTTGCCTTAAAAATATAATGTGAACAGATGATGCTGTTTTATCACACGAGAGGCCAAGAGCATTGTGAAGCTTCCTCAGACAAGATGAGGTGGGTCTCGGGGAGTAAGATTCCAGCAAAAAATATACTGAAAAATCATTAAGGGGATCAATGATTTTCTGCCAGTAAGCGTGGGTTCTGGTTACTGGTACTACATGTAGCTAAATTGGGCTTAAATTTCTTGATAACCTAGACCAGCCCCAAACATTCTTATCTATGGTAAATCCAGATTATATCAAGAGTATTGATATAGCTAACAGACATATACCATGGAGAGTCCATTGTCCCTTCTTAATGTTCAAGTATAGCGTGAATACGGCAACTCAGATCGTCCTTAATAATATCAGATAATTCTGTATCCATTGTCCTCAGAGAGTAGGCTCACTGTGTATCGGGTAGGATCTGGTAATTGCTCCTTAAGGAAATGATGTGATTTCGAGTTCAATGTCAAGTTAAAAACACTGACCTAGGTTAGTTAAGAGTGTGGACCCAGACACCTAACTTGGGCATCTTACTAGTCATTAACTTGTATTTCCACGTTGGTGAGGCTTTCTGTGATGGTGCAGTGAGGAAATACCATTCTTTAGTAGACATTGGGGAGCTGGTTGTTTTTCAAAGCTTTTCAAAGGCAGGATTGTGCTAGGTCCTTCCAAGCTTCTGGTTTTATGTCCTCCCTAGGGTTAAGAACACTGAGGCATGCCTTTGATCCCAGCACTGCGGAGGCAGAAAGCAGGCAGATCTCTGTGAGTTTGAGGCCAACCTGGTCTACAGAGTGAGTTCCTGGACAGCCAGGCCTACATAGAGAAACCCTGTCTTGAAAAACCAAAACCAACCAACAACAACTAAAACAGCAAAACAAAACAAAACAAAACAAAACAAAACAAAACAAATCCCAAACCAACTTTCTTTCCCTGAGAACCAATCGTTGTGCTCTGACCACTGATAATATATTACGTCCAAAGCAAAAGTCTAGGTCACCCTTTAGAGTCTGTGTGACACTGCTCTTTGGTTAGTATGTCAAATATAACTTTTAAAAAGTCACATAGGTTCTGTCAGTTGCAGAGCAGAGGGGGTTAGAATACTTTGTATTGTGTTTTCAGGGCTTCCTAGAAATTGCATATGAAAAGCACATTTTACTCTCTCTGGTCAGTCAAGAACAAACACCAGCTGATTTCAGCTGCTGTTATTTGATGTGTGAAAAATGGCTTTAAAAAAAACAAACAAACAGATTTCTCCATTTTTTTTTTCCCAAAGAATTTTGTTATCAGCAATGCTATGCAGCCTGGCATAAAACCCTTGACAATATCAAAGAGATGGTATTTTATAAATGGAACAGAGGGCAGAACACAATTCTCTTTCATGATATGGCCAGAAAAAAAAACAGATTACATTGAGTGACCCAAAGTACCCTGACTCCATTAGACCCCCAGTTCTTATTCACATAACATTCTTCCCTAGTAAAGAGATCATAAGGGAGAGGTTCGGGGACTGTCAGAAAGAGGAGCCCACCCTATTCATTTAGGTCTGATTTATGAACTGTTGGAACTGCTTCTCAAACTCTGCCTTCACAGCCTCTCCAGTGCCTGATAAACAATGTCCAAAAATCCTGCAGATTTGGGGAAAAAAAAAAATCTAATTCTTACATGTCCAAAGTCCCCTTCTGGACCCTGGGAGGAAGAAACATTGGAAACTCCGAAGAGCTGCCGGTGACAACTGTCTACTGTGTTTCCTGATACCAGGGAACAGAAATGAGGCTTGAAAGAGAAAACCCACAAAGTAGAGCCCCCACTCCCCCCAGATCCCTTTGAGCCAAATGCTGGCCGGTTGGATTGTCCAACACCCATCCCTCAGCCATTTTCCTTTTCATGTTGTGGTTTAGTCCCTAGAAATACACCTTTTGTTTCTTTCTTTGTTTGTTTGTTTCAAACTGGATGGAATTATAGAAAACAAAGTGTAAGTTCCCAGGCGCACAATTTTCTCACAGCCAGAAAAAGGGGGGGGGGGGGGAGAAGACGCGGATTCTTTTGTCTGTCCCCAGACCCTGTAGCTTTCTTTTTGAAAGAAAATGCTTAAAAAAAAAAATACAGAGGGAACAGTCATCTGGCAGTGGGTGAACATGATTATCTTTTAAAAATAATAATGGCGCCTAACATTACAGAAAAAAGGAAACTGTTCTCTTTGTTCTAAAGACTGTATATTTAATACAGATAAATATCTCTTAAGGCATAAGTACAAAAATCTTTTTTTTTTCCCCTTGGAGAACTGGTCAATTTGCTAGTCTAGACTTCTAGGAAAGCACCATGAAACTGTTATTTTTAGAGGGGCCAAATGATCTTCCAATGCAACCTTATCTGCCCCAGAAGTGAAATGAATCCAAGTTTTAGAATGGATTTGGCAGCTCCAGGGTCAGGTTCTGATATAGATCTGGGCTGACGTCATATCAACAAGGGTATCAAAAGGGTTGTATTTGTGAACTCTGTTCTTAACCAAGGACGGGTCCCCTGTCCGAGTCAGGGCTAAAGAGGGTTTCCTAGGCAACACCAAGGAAGGAGGAACTCTCTATATAAAACGGTTTGAGTGCCATCTGCTTCAAAGGGTAGCTTTTTTCTCTTTTGGTCTGGCATCTTGGCTTCTGAGATCAATTTGTGGGTCCTTTGACCCTCGGGAAGCCACTGGTTAGTGTCCTCACAGCATTTTGGGAGTTGGCTAAAAAAATACACATAATGCATTATTTCACAGAAAATATGAGTGTGTGGGAACTGAGGGGGCAGGGCATTCATGAGTAACACGCTTGGTGGACACATGAGATCAGCGTCTTCCCGTCCTCACCGCTCTGAAGAAGTAGTGGTGGGTGGACAGAGGTGCGGTAGTGGGGCGCAGCAGCTGGAACACAGAAGAAACAGTCATCTTGGCCATATTGAAACCTAATTTGCCACAGGCATGAGGCTGCCCAGGCATTGGGTACCCAAGGCCTCTTAGTTTCAGCTAAAATTGCCTTCTTTTTCTTTTTCTTAAACAATTTTTGAGATTTTAATTTATCTCTTATTTTTATTTTGTATATATGAGAGTTTTGCTAGCATATTGATGCACCACATGCTTGCTGTGCCCACAGAGGCCAGAAGACAATATCAGATCTCTGGGACTAGAGTTTAGGTAGTTATGAGCCACTGTGTAGGTGCTAGGAATGGAACTAAGGTTCTCTGGAAGAACTACCAGTGTTCTTAACTGCTGAGCCATCTCTCTAGTCCACTTTGAAATTTCAAGAGAAAAGTCCACAGTAACTCACATTTATGTATGTATGTATGTATGTATGTATGTATGTATGTATGTATTTATTTTTGCGACAGTCTCTCTACATAGTCCTGGAATTCATTTTCTAGACAAGGCTGGCCTCGAACTCACAGAGATCTACCTGCCTTTGCCTCCCAAATGCTAGGATTAAAGGTGTGTGCTACTCTGCCTGGTGATTCAGTAACTTAAATATATATATCAAACTTCCCTTGAGCATCAAAGTAATTGTTTAACAACAGATTGATGCAAATTTGAAATATATGAATTAGAGCAATTTGGAATTTATTTTGTTAGAATGATCCATGACCTTTAAGTTTGAAGAAACCATGAAATCTTGGATATTTAGCTTGTTTTTCCTCTGATATTTTCTAATTTAGAAGATGCAAAATCCCACCTGATACCACCATAGCAGCAAGTGTGTTGAGCACTCATATTATCTATCTATCTATAAATTATTAGTTCTCCTGAATGTCTAGCGTGGGAGATTTTCATTTAAGAAGAAAGAGAGTCCATGATAGCAACCTAACATTTTGCTGGGGCCTCTGGAGTGACTTCCAGTGGTGGCTCTGAAGGACAGAGTAATGGGACCTGACAGTCACCGTCCTCTCCGAGGTCACACTAAATGTCATGATGCTCACCATGGAGTAGGTTCTTTAACAAGAGTAAGGTGAATTGCTCTCTCTTTGCGCATCTTGTGCAAAGTATGAACAGAAGCGGCAGAAGCAAGAGTGAGAGAGGTAGGGAGGGAGGGAGGGAAGGGGGAAGGGAGGGAGGGAGGGAGGGAGGGAGAGAGAGAGAGAGAGAGAGAGAGAGAGAGAGAGAGAGAGAGAGAGAGAGAATATTTTTTTAAGGTCTACCTGGGACAGGGTGAAAGGTGATTTATTGTATTCCAGCAGACAGAAGTTTACCACTGATGTTTTAAGCACTAAAAGACCCGTTCACACAATCGGGGAGGGGCCACATGACTTTAGGCTTTATTTTAAATACACATCCCTCACGTTTGTAAGACTATTTTTCTCCAGTTATCACAGTGATTATCCTAGAAAGAAAAGGGGTTTAAGGAATGATGGAGAGAACAGGGACAAGTGAAGAGTTGGGGAGCCCTGCTTATTTCCAACCTGTCTAGGACAGGAAGAAAATCATGACGCAAAGTCTATAGGGCAGGAGGTTAGTGTGCTACGGGTGTTTCGTGGAAAGAGATTAGGGGGCACCTACTGGGGCAGAGAATCTACCTAGGGCTTCCTAGCCAAGGAACCAAAGATTTTCTCAAACATCGACTTCTCTCTCTCATGCCAGCGGAAGATCCACTTTGTAACATCTGTAAACGTAGTTTCATGCAGACAGTCCTATGTAGGGGTTACTCAACCTCCTGTTTTTACTTTTGAGTCCTGGCCGGGCCATCAATCACCGTCTTCATTGTTTGGGAGGACTTTCAGTTGCACAACTTTCTGGGCACGCCTTAATTCAACCAGACACAGTGGAAATCATTGCAATTCTGCTTTCAAATGTTTGTGGTTGGTGCGTATCTTTTAACCAGCACTTCCCCCACTTGAAAATGTTTAACTAATAGTTCATAATAAATCTGAAAAAGGGAATTCTCCTCATACCCCTCCTACCTCTCTCTCTTCCTCTTTTTCTCTTCCTCCTCCCTCTTCTCTCCCTCCTCCTTCCTCCTCCTCTCCTGCCTCCTTCCTCTCTCTTTCTCCTTGCCGTTATCTTTTGAGCCACAAAACGGCCAACTAACTGGCTTACAGCAGGGCAGCATTGAAGGTTCCCCATTCTGTGCAAACACCTTTGGAGCGAATCCTGTGGCAGGGAAGAGAGAGCAATTAGCTTCCTGAAGTCTCAGCCGGGTCTGTTAATGAACGCTGCTGGCACTGTAATTTACAGATGGGATTATGACATTCCCACCTCTACTCAGGTCCTGCTTCCTCAACTCTCAGAGGTGAGGAGATGATGAATGAGTTAATATTTGTTCAAGGATTTGCAGAAAAGCAGCGTCTTAAAAGCTGCCGCAAATGGCGCTTCTACGCAGTTCCCTCTAAGTGAGAGCAAGAGAAGGAGACTGGAGCAGGACACCAGGCTGCTCTTTGCACTCTGCACACCGCTGGGACACAGAGGCCTCTTGCCTGCTCATGGCAGTACTTGTTCATGTGATGTTTATAGGACGTGGGAGGCGCAGTTAACAGCTTTCCTCACGGACTCCATCCAGTATCTTCTGGGAGCATCTCCTTAGCCTCTGCCCTCAGAACCTGCCTCAGGCCCAGTGCTCATGAACCTTCATCAGAATTTCCCATCAAGTGAAAAATTCTTTCGAAAGGTCCTTTAGGGCCCAGTCAGATGACGGAGTAACTGCTTTGAGAAAGTAATTTAACCCAGTGCATTAACCATGGCAAACTTCTCAGAGAATCTTCTTCAAAGGTCAGTATATTAACAATAATAAATCCAGAAGAGGGAGAATGGTCAGGACAGTGTCTCTCATCAAGTCTTGAGCATGCGTGAAAGTCTGTGCAGAATTCAGGTATTGTCTAAATTCTCACAGACATCTTGGGAGTGGGAGTTATGTTTATTTTGCTTGTGGGGTGACAAATCCAGAGACATTCCTTAACCTGCCTTAAGTCACACAGCTGGGAAGCAGCAGGGCCGAGATTCACATCACCAAGTCTTGGGCTTTTACGTTTATAAACTCAAGGCATACAGGAGAGGCTCTTATCCCTAAGACCTTGCATATGCTTTTCACGTAGAAGATACACAAACTCTTACTAAGTACACTGAGTTTAGTTATCCTCTGTATGATGCTGGAAATCTCACCTTTCCAGGGCAAACATTTTAAGTAAACAGAGAAAGGTCTGGGAGTATAGCTCAGCAGTACATTGCTGGCCTGTGCTGCTCTCTCTGTGACCAGCACTGCTGTAACAACAATCTACTTTACCCTCCCCGCCAGCATACACACACACACACACACACACACACCCCTCAAACAAAGCACAAAGAAATGAGCTGTGCTTGTATGGAAGCTGTGGTGGATCAAGGGGAGATAATGTGGGAGTTGAAGATTCTCTCACTCATCAACTGAGAATTACCAAGGAACACCCCCACCCCCACCCCAGCTCCTCCAGCCTTTGAAGTCAGATGGAATCAACAAGTACCTGGCTACATGAAAGGCTATCTGTGTTTGGCAGATCTCTGAGAACCTTTTAGCAGCCAACTAAATGGTCAGCATTTGTTAAGCACAAAGACTTCCTGGCCTAGGAGGAAACACGGATCATGTCTTCAAGGGATGCTCACACTGATAAAGGACCCTGAGAACTTCCGATGCCTGTATCCATTTCAGGCACGCCCTGGACCACAAAGGGGAACCTCTGGAAGTGAAGTTCTGAGGGGAGCTGGCACTCCTTGATGGCAGTTTTTAGTTGATGACAGTTGATTCTCTTTCTTTAGGTGAAGTTCCCATATCCTCCAAGTCAAAAAAGTGAGGTGACTGCAAAGGAATGTGTTACAGCCTTGCAGGAAATCCACAAAAAAATTCCTTTCTCTTCTGAAGTTCAAAGGTGAAACAAAGAACGGGAGCAAGCCACTTTCAAAGTTCAGAACTGTGCTTTTACAAGCTGACTTCTAACAGTAGCTGTGTGGCCTCAGATATGCCACAAATCCTGAGGGTCTCTGCATAGCAAGCTCCAGGCCACCACAACCGTCTCTCAGCTACTCTGT